>NW_028258143.1:49712500-51093750 GCF_053883595.1 Heterocephalus glaber
ATCTGGGTTGGAGGCTGTTTTCTTTTAGGGTTTGGAATATGTCACTCCAAGCTCTTCTTGCCTTGATGGTTTGTGTTGAGAAGTCTGCTGTGATTTTCATGGGCTTTCCTTTGTATGTGATTTGTTTCTTTTCTCTGACTGCTTGTAGAACTTTGTTCTTCTGTTGTGTTTCTGGAATCTTAACAATTATATGCCTATGTGTAGTTTTTTTTTGATCAAGGCTATTTGGAGTCCTATATGCCTCACTTATCTGTATGTCAAGCTCTTTTCCCCTGCTTGGGAAGTTTTCTGCCATTATTTCTGTGAAGAGATTTTTTTATGTCCTCTGCATTCTCTCCTGTTTCTTCATTGAGCCCAATTAGTCTTATGTTATTCTTTTTTTGCATCATCTAGCAGCTGCTGGATTGATTTCTCATGTTCCCTTATAATTTTGAAGCAATTTTTCTTTTCCTGGTCACTAATTGCAATCTTATCTTCTATATTTGAAATTCTGTCCTCACACTGGCTCATTCTGCTGTGTAGACTTTCAATGGAGTTTTTCATGTCCTGGAAATCTATTTGCATCTGTTTTATGGATTCCATTTGTTTCTTATGTTGGGATTCCATCATGTTCCTCAGCTCCTGTTTAGATTTATTAATCATGTCTTGCACTAAGGGCACAATTTCTCCTGTTACCTGAGAAATTATTTCTGATTTCATTTTTTCCAGATCCCCTTTTGTTGCCAGTTCAGTGGGTCCAGGTGGTTGAGTATCAGAGTGTTCCATCTCATTTCCCTTTGGGGTTGCTGTAGGTGATCTGGAAGTCTGGTTTTGAGACTTATTTATGTGTTTTCTCATTTCGACTGGGGCGGGGGGCTGTTAGCGCCTGCAAGGATTACTTCCTCTGAGCTGGGTGAGGTGGGACAGGGGCCGGGAGCAGTGGTAGGGATGGTAACCCAAAAGCCCTTTCCTGTGGGCTGGGAGCAGCCAGAGGGATGGTGGCCGGGAAACCCCTTCCTCTGGACCAGGAGCAGTGGGATGGTGGCTCAGAAGCCCCTCCCTCTGGGCCGGGAGCAGTGGGAGGGATGGTGGCCTGGAAGCCCCTTCCTCTGGGCCAGGAGCAGCGGGACAGAAGGTGGTCCAAAAGCCCTTTCTTCTGGGCTGGGAGCAGCGGGAGGGATGGTGACCAGGAAGCCCCTTCCTCTGGACCAGGAGCAGTGGGACGATGGCTCAGAAGCCCCTACCTCTGGGCCGGGAACAGTGGGACTCAGTACCTTGGTCTGGTGGTCTGGTGTCCTCTGCGCGTTGGTAATGTGGAATCAGGTGGCTGCCTGTCTGCAGTGGGGTGATTCGGTGTCTTTCGCGTGACTCAGGACCTTGGTAGGGCGTGCACAGACCTGCCTGTCTGCAGCGGGCTGATTGGGCGTCTTTTGCGTGACTCAGGACCTCCCTCTTTTTTTTTTTTTTTTTTTAAAGCTATGCTGTCCTCTTAAGGCTTGGGAGTCAGCTATCTGTGCCTCTCCCAGGCTGGAATTGCCCGTTGGTGGAGGGAACCGGCTTTTGGTTTTCGTTTTTCTGTTTATTTTATATTAATAAATTAATATAATTAATTAATTTAGTACTGAGGTTGATCCAAGGGCCTTCACACTGAGCTACATCCCCAGCCCTTATTATTTTTTGAGATGGGGGGGGTCACTAAGTTGCCAAGACTGGTTTTGAACTTGTGACCCTCCTGCCTTAGCCTTTTAGTGTTCCTGGGATTCTAAGTGTGCACCACCACGCCCAGCTTTTTTTTTTTCCTTCCGGGTCCTCAGTTTCCTGATATCTGTTCTTCATTATTTTCTTCCATTTTTTTGCTTTGGTTTAATTTCTTACCTCTTTCTGATTTCTGAAAGTGGCAGCTTTGATCACTGATTTATGGTTTTCTAAGAAGTTGTAATGCTATAAATTGTCTTCAAAACATGGATTTTGAGACATTGCTTATTTTTGAAAGTTTTCACTTTTATTCCATTGATAATATTTTCTATTTTCAATTATTTCTTCTTTGGCCCTTTGGCTTTTAGAAGTTTTGAGGATTTTCTAGGTTGTATAGTATCTACTAGTAATTTCTAGGTAAATTTTCTTATTTAAGCTTTCTTCATAGTTTGCAATATAGTCTCAGTGAATAGTCCATGTGCACTTGAAAAAAATATGTATTATTCGATTGTGAGGTGTAGTGTTTTATAAGTTGGTTGATAGTGTGGTTCAGGTCTTCTAAAATTTTGGGGCTTTTTTTATGGTGCTGGGGATCAAAGCAAGGCCCTTATGCTTGTTAGGCAAGTGTTCTAACACTGAGCTACATCCCCAACCCCTAAATTTTAAATAATTTTCTGTGTACTTATTCTATTGAATACTGAGAAAGAAGTATCAAAGCCTTCAAGTACACTATAATTGTGTTTTTTAAAAAATCTTTTTTCCTTGTAGTTGTCAGCTTTTGCTTTTTGTATTTTGAGGCTCTGTTAGATGCACATTTAGGATTATTATTACTTTTTGGTGAATTGATTGTTTTATCAGTTATTATTTTATTATGTAATGCACTCTGGCAATATTCCTTGTTCTGAAGTCTACTGTGTATGTATATGTATGTATGTTTTTTGAGACAGGATCTTGTTATGTGCTTGAGACTGGTCTTGAATTCACTGTGTATCTTAGGCTGGCCTCAAACTCACAGCAATCCTCTTGCCTCAGCCTCACCAGTGCTGGGATTTAGAGGCATGGACCACCACACCCAGCCTGAAGTCTATTTTGGTATTAATAAACTTATTTCTTTTGATTGTTGTCAGTATTATATATATTTTTAAAAATCCTTTTTCTTTTAAACTATGTTCTTTTAAAAGAACTGATCTTGTTAAGTTGCTTTTTTATCCAGTCTGAAAAATCTCTGACAGTACCTTGACCAGTGGTGGTGAGCCTATGGCATGCATGCCACAACTGGCACGCAGAGCCTTCTCTGTTGGCATGCAAGCCAGGTCGCCCCAGCATCACCCCAGCAGCCGAGCATCAGATAACAGTGCACATAGGGGCCATGTGCATGCTTGGAAAGGAGTAGCGGAATCAGGCAGTGATGTCATGAGCAGTTTGGGTACTCTGTGTCTAAAAAGTTTGCCATCCCTGACATAGACAATTTATATTTAGAATGAGTCATCAGATATTAGTATGTCATCTTGTTTTCTGTTGATCCTTTTTATTCTTTGTTTTTTTCTTTCGTGTACCTTTCACAGGATTTTTTAATGTCCCTATTATATCTCCTTGCTAATTTATGAGCTATAACTTGTTATTTTACTAATTATGGTACTGAGAAAAGGCTTGCTTCCCAGTGTACATAGGAGCCATTATTATGGAAATAAGCTTTGCAATAACAAAGAGCTTTATTGTAGATCAATTGATAGGAGACAAGAGGCCCATTCAACTCTGACTCCCTGACTGGTCAATAGCAATAAGAATTTAAGTAGCCTAGGATAAAGGGACATAGAGAGTTGAGTTGTTATAACCAAGAGTCTTGGTGGAATAGTCTGCACCTGGTACACTGGTACAAGGACCAGGTCCTTGTAATTGGGGAATTTCCATTTGGTCCATCCTGCAACTGTTGATGGCACCCTTTCCTCCTAGGTCCCTGAACCTTGTTCTCACATTCTGCTCATCAGAGACTTGGTTCTGCTAGGTGCTCAAGGTTAATTTAGATCACATTCTACAGTTCTTTGCTATAGCCCAATTTCAATTGCTTTATGGTTTATGGTTTATGGTATATATCTTAAATGTATCACAGTCTAGTTTTGCTTATACTACTTAATGTATAGGGACTTAATAATAGTTTGCTTCCATTAGCCTTTTTCCTATTGTTGTACGTTTTACTTTTACATCATAAGCCCCTAAAATTTGCTATTTTACACAATTTAAACAAGATTTAAATAAAAATTTTTGGCCATCAAGCAAGTTACTATATCCAATGCTTTTTATCCCTTTGTTCTTTGATAGGAAGACTGTTTCTTTTTATTGTTGTTTTTTCTTTTTTTGATACCGGGGATTGAACTTGGGTCCTTGCGCTTGTGCAGCAGGTGGCAAAACCACTGAGCTAAATCCCCAGCCCGACTGTTTCTTTTTAAAGGAAAGGACTCACACTGGTTACAAGTCTTTTTTTATTGCTTTAATGTATAGATTTTTAAAAAACTTACGCTTTCTAGGTTCTTTATTTTAAATTAGTCACTTTTAGCTATTTTTTTGATAATTGGGCAGACATTTTCTGAATTAGAATTTGCATGGTTTATATTTATCCTTTGAATTTAAATATTTGTATGTCTATAAAGTGCATTTCTTATGGAGAAGATATATTTAGACTTTGCTTTTTTTTTGGTACCAGGGATCGAACTAGGGTCCTTCTGCTTGCAAGGCAGGCGGCAGAACCATTGAGCTAAATCCCCAGCTGGATCTTGCTTTTTTAAGCCCAATGTGACAGTAGATTTTTACTTGGTGTGCTTAGAATATTCACATTTGTTGTAACCATGATGGAATTTTATTCACAGCTACTGTCTTGTTAATTTTCTATTTTCTGTTACCTTTTTATATTCCTTTACCACACAGTAGTTTCTGAGATAGGTACTTTTGTCCTCATTTTATGAAAGAAAAAGTTAAGAGTCACAGAATCTTACTCAGTGAGTGGAATATGAGGGCCAGAGCAGAACTGAGGTTTTCTGAATTAGAGCCTGTGCTGAATAAATATTTGTTTGAACTGTGAATCACTTTTTGCTTACTATTTAACCATCTGCATGAAGACCTGTTTTCAGAGATGCTCATGTTACATGTGACTTTGCCCTTCAAAGTTATTTTTTATTGGTACATTTTAAATATACAATGATAACATTTATTATAGGGAATTTATACCTGTACATGATATATCTTGCTGCTTTTTTTTTCTGTTCCCTTCCCTTCCTTTCAAGCCCTCTTCCCCTCCTTGTTTACAAAAGCTTTATTTCCATTTTTCTTTCTATTCTTTTTTTCCTTGTCACTTCCTTGCTTTCCTCCTCCCCCCTAACTTGTTCTTCTTATTTGAACATTGTCTTCCCATTTCCCAATATCTGTTATACATTTTGGTCCTCAATTACGCTTTTGGCTTCTTACACTAGAGAAACAATGCAGTATTTAAATGTGTGTCCTATTTATTTCACATAACAGTATGGTCTCAAGGTGCATCTATTTAGCTAAAAATGTCTCAAGCTTGTTCTTTATGGCTGAGTAGTTAGTACTCCATGGTATAAAAAACCCCACATCTTTATCCATTCATCAGTTGGTAGGCATTTGGAGTGTTTCCAACATTTAGCTATTACAAACTGTGCCACTATAAACATGGGCATGCATAGATCACTGTAATATGATGCTTTTAACTCTTTTAGGAAAATACCAAGAAGGGGATAGCTGGGATGAATGGAACCTCTAATTTTAGTTTTTTGAGAAATTTCCACACTGATTTCCACAGTGGTTGCACCAGTCTACACTCCCACCTAAAGTGGAGAAGGGTTTCTTTTTCCCCCACAGCCCCTCCTCATTTGTTATTGGTTGATTTCTTTTTTTAATTTTAATTTTTTGGTTGATTTCTTGATAATAGCCATTCTTTCTGGAATGAGATGGAATCTCAGCATTGTTTTAATTTGCATCTCAAATAACCAATGATGATGAATATTTTTTCTTATATTTATTTGGTATTTCTATTTCATCTGAGAAGTGTCTGTTCATTTCAGATTCCCATTTTTGGATTGGGTCTTTAAATTTGGGGGTCTAATTTTTTTTTTTTTTTTAGTTTTTTAAAAATTGAAAATATTTAATCTAGTGATTTACACTGAGTTTACTATATTTATACTCTAAGATATCTCCTCTGGTCTTATATTCTGCAGAAATATTTCACATCATGTTTTTATGACTTGTTTGCATAGGTTTTCACTATGTGAGAAATGTTCAAAAATTTTGAAATATGACTTAAAACTGAGACCTTTGAACAGGTAGAGGGATTTGATCGAATAGTCATTCTTACATGTAGGACAACTGAGTACATGTCCACATCCCTTATATTAATGTTTTCTCACTATACTGCATGAATTTGTATTGTGAATTAATCCAAAATGACTATAGCTGTCCCAACGGAATATACACTGACATGTCTCTCACTATCCAATGCCATGTTTGCTTGAAGTCATGTAAAAATGAGTACTTCTCACATTCTATACTTATACTGTGTGAATTTGCACATTTTCTGACATTACTGGAATGAGAAAATACATTTCCAGGGAGCTGGGGATTCAGCTCAGTGGTTCCTCTGCCTGCCTCGCAAGTGCAAGGTCCCAAGTTCGATCCCCGGTACCAAAAAAAAAACCATTCTCACATTTACACAGGCTTTCTCTTTAGTGGGTGTTCTTCCATGTATTTCAAGGTAAGTGAAAGAACTAAAGGGTTTCCAACTTTTATTACATACATGTCTTCCTTCTCATGTGTTTTCTTCCATGTTTTAATGCATTGAGAAAAATAAAATTTTTCCCACGTTGATCACAAATATTCATGTTCTCTCCACTGTGAATTCATGTACGTAATGATATCTGTGTGTACTAAAAGATTTTTATATGGCTCACCAACAAAGTGCTTCTCTCCACTGAGTCGTTTCATGTCAGTGCAAGTTACTTTATATTTTCAAAACTATGGAATGCTTCACGAATTTGTGTGTCATTCTTGCGCAGGACCCATGCTAATCTTCTCTGTATTGTTCCAATTTTAGTATATGTGCTGCCGAAGCAAGCACAGAGGGTCTGATTTTTTTGAGTTCTTTATATAGTCTAGATATTAGTCTGAAGAACAGCTGGCAAAATTTTTTTCTCATACCGTGAGTTGTCTCTTCACTCTGTTGGTGGTTTCTTGTCCTGTGCAAAAGGTTTTTAATAAGATGAGATCCCAGTTGTTGATTCTTTGTGATCATTTCCTGTGATATTTGGGTTTTGTTCTTTTTTGGGGGGAGGGGTACCAGGGATTGAACTCAGGTGCTTGCTCTTGAGAGGCAGGCAGCGGAACCGCTGAGCTAAATCCCCGGCCCCTGGGTTTTGTTCTTAAAGTCTTTGCCTACATCAGTGTCTTCAAGAGTTCTACCTATTCTTACAGCAGATTTAGTGTTTTTATTTTAATATTTAGATCTTTGATCCATTTCAATTTTAGTTTAGTGCAAGGTGAGACATATGGATCTAGTTTAAATCTCAGGTGTGTGGAAAGCCAGTTTTTTCCAGCATCATTTATTAAAGAAGCTGTCTTTCTTCTAATGAAGGTTTTTGGCTCCTTTGTCAAAGATAAGATGGCTGAAAGTGTTTGGAGTTTTTTCTGCATCTTCTAATCTCTTCCATTGATCCTCGGGTCTGTTTTTTTGCCAGTAGTATGATGTTTTTATCACAGTAGTTTTATAGTATAATATCAAGTCAGGGATTGTGATGCCTCCTGCCCTCCCTTTCTTGCATAGAATTGCTTTTGCTAGTCTAGGTCTTTTCTGGTTCCAAATGAATTTTAGGATTGTTTTCTCTAATTCTGTGAGATAAGTTATTGGTAGTTTGATTGGGATTGCATTAAATGTGTATAATAATTTTGGAAGTATGGCCATTTTCACTGTATTGCTTCCTCCTACCAATAGCAAGGGCTATCTTTCCATTTGATATCCTCTTTGATCTTCTTTTTCAGAATACTCTAGTTTTCCCTGTAAAAGTCTTTTACTTTTTTTGTTAGATTGATTCCTAGGTATTTCAGTTTTTTGGATGCTATTGTGAAAGATGTGATTTCCGTAATTTCTCTCTTAGTGATTTTGTTATTTGTGTATAGGAATGCTATTGATGCTTGCTTGAGTATTGGCTGCAGTACTGACTTTGGTTATTAAATTTAGAAGTCTTTTGGTGGAGTTTTTGGGTCTTCTATGTAGAGTATCAGGCCACCCGAAAATAATGATAATTTATATTCTTCCTTTCCTATCCTTAATCCTTTTATTTCTCTCTCTTGTCTAATTGCTTGTCCAATATTTTCAGAACTATATTGAATCAGGGTAGTGACATGGACACCCCTGTCTTGTTCCTGATTATAGAGTGAAAGCTTTCAGTTTTTGTCCATTTAGTATGATGCTTGCTGTTGATTTGTCATAGATTGAGATAAAGATCATCTATTCCAATTTTCTGTAGCCTTTTTATCCCTACAGCTTGAATGGGTGTTGGACTTTGGATCTTATCTGTTTTTTTGTTGTTGTTGTTGTTGTTGTTTTTGGGTACCAGGGATTGAATTCGGGGCCTTGCATTTTCAAGGCAGGTGCCGGAACCACTGAGCTAAATCCCCAGCCCCAGGTGCTGGACTTTGTCAAACAATTTTTCTGCATCTATTGAGATGAATCATTTTTTTTTTTTTTTTGGTACCAGGGATCAAACTTGGGTCCTTGCATTTGCAAGGCAAGCGGCAGAACCACTGAGCTAAATCCCTGGCCCTGCATCTATTAAGATTATCATATGTTTTTTCCCTTGGCTCTGTTAATATGGTGTATTACATTTATTGATTTGCATATGTTGAATCATCCCTGCATCCTTAGAATGAATCCTACTTGGTCATGGTGTATGTGACCTTCTAGATGATTTGTTGCATTCTGTTTGCCAGTATCTTATTGAGGATTTTTGCATCTGTGTTCATTAGGAAGATTGGCCTGTAGTTCTCTTTTTTGGTTGGATCCTTCTCTGGTTTTGGTATCAGGGTAATGCTTGCTTTCAAGAATGAGTTTGGGGGCCGGGGATTTAGCTCAGTGGTTCCACTGCCTGCCTTGAAAGTGTAAGAACCCGAGTTTGATCCCTGGTACCAAAAAAAAAAAAAAAAAAAAGAATGAGTTTGGGAGTATTGCTTCCCTTTTAAATTTCATTAAAGAGTTTTGACAAGTAGAAGCATTAGGTCTTCTCTAAATTTCTGTAGAATTTAGCAGTGAACCTGTCAGGGCTTGAGCCTTATTTTGGTGATAGGTTTTTAATTACACCTTCAGTTTCATTGACTGATATTTTATTTAGAGCTTTTATATCTTCTTAATTCAGCTTTGGTAATTCATATGCATCTAGGAATCTGTCCATTTCTTCTGTTTTCTTGAAGAAGGTATTGATGAATTTCTGCAGCATCTGTTGTGATTTCACCCTTTTTTATTCCTAATTGCATCGATTTGAGTCTTTCCTTTTTTTCATAAGGTTGGCTAAGGGTTTATTCATTTTATTTATTTTCTTTCAAAGAACCAACTTTTCAATTGATTGATTCTTTATATAATTTTCTTAGTCTCCATTGCATTAATTTTTGTTCTGATCTTTATAATTTCCTCCTTCCTACGAGCTCTTCTTTTGAAAAAAAAATTAAGAAAAAAGTAAAAGAAAAAATAAAAAAACAAGGGGAGGGGGAGGAAAGAGGGGGAGGGAGAGAGGGAGAAGGAGAAAAAATAATACATGTCCACTTCAGAGCTGGTCTCTGTTGTCACTTGTTGACAGAGTGGTCAGACTGAGTGCAGATCAATGTTGATTAATCCCAGAAAGCCAGTCATAGATTTATGGTGGGATAGTTGATAATCCCAGCAAACCTTCATCTTTAGTTCTCCTGAAATGCAGGTTGGCTTTTGACTGAGGGCCTGAAACCTGATTTGTTCAGCCTGCAACACTCCTTGTACCTCCTACCATCTTGAACTTGGCTCACTGCCTGCTTGAACTGAGGCTCCTTGACCTCCTGCTAACTTGAACTCTGTTCTGCCTCACCCTGACACTCCCAGCCTGCAGCTGTTCTGAGTTCCAAGCTCAAGTGGCACCTCCCAAGATGACTACTGGCCAATCGTCCCCTCCTGGGGCATGCCTGAATCTGTATAACTCAGCAGCCACTGCAGTCTGCTGTTGTCTTCTCCTTTGTTTCATTGCTTCATTTCTCCGTGGAGGCCTATGGGGTTGCCAGTAGTCACTGTGTATCTTCAGGTTCGGCCACCCATCCCACTCAGTGATTCAGGACTCAGGGAGAAAGTGCTGCTTGCCATCTCCTTTTGCATTGAGTTGACTGTCTTCACTCTATGCTGTGGGCTTCAATTCTCACTTCAGATCCTTGCTGGGCCCCAGGGACCTACTTTCCTCCTCCTTCTCTTTCTCACATTGCTGTATTTCAGTGTCTGGATACCAAATCTTAGAGAGGCCTTCTCTCTGCTGTTCACTACTCTGCCATCTTTCCAGAAGTTCTCCTAAGGTTATTTTTTCCTGATAATTATTTATGGTTTGAGGGTATCATGATTTAATTTCTCCAGGCATTAGAACTACTACTTGTAAATGGACACATAGAATTTTAATGTTGCTTCATTTTTGTAGTTGAGATATACCTTAGCCTTTTGGAGCAGAGATTCAGGTTCTTGTGTTTTAAACGCATTACAGTCTAATAGCACTGGCCTTATTAATCAGTAGGATAATAGATAAATTAATGGGTTAAATAGACTTTTGTACTTTCTATTCTATGACTGTACATTCTTTGGGTCCTTTTGGACCATGGGATTGGCAAATTTGCCTATGACTTAGCTCATTTTAAAATTTTTTTAGTACTGGATATTGTATCCAGAGCCTGGAGCATACCAGGCAAGTGCTCTACAACTGAGTTGTATCACTAGTCTAGCTGCTTGTGTGTGTGTGTGTGTGTGTGTGTGTGTGTGTGTTTTGAGACTGGGTCTTGCCATGTATTTCATTCTGGCTTTGAACTCACTGTGTAGCCCAGGGTGGCCTCAAACTTGTGGCGATCTTCCTGACTCATCCTCCTGAGTGCTGGGATCACAGGCATGTGCCACCACACCCAGCATGTCAGGTTTTTAAAGTGATTTCAGTGGTGTCTTTTGGTCAGGTCATTTGACTTGATGGTTGGTTTTGTCTATATTCTTAGTTATTGCTGATGACAGTAATATGAATTTCAAGATCAATTTAGGTGTTATAAATTGAGTAAGTCTTTTTGAATCTGTGCAACTTAAATATACAAAGTAAACTAACTCCCCCTTCCCCTCCAGTATGTTCTACCTACAGAGCTTCGTATGCCTGACCTTTGCATGTAATTTGGCCTGTAGCTGAAATATTACCTCTCAGAAAGTCTTCTCTGATAAACTCATTTTAAAAGAGCCTAACATATTTTCTGCACATTATACTGTTAAATTATTTTCATGAGATTTATTACCAGCAGATATTTTCATAATTTTTAGCTCCACGAGACCGGCTTTTATGTTTTAGTAATTAGTTAATTAAGTCTTTCTTTCATCAAGTCTTTATTGAGCATCCTTGATGTAAGATGCTTTAGTTTCTACATTATGCTCAACCTGAAATACAAAACTGAATTTTATTTGGCAACCTTATAGTATATTACATCCATATTGGATAATCATACTGTGTTTTGGATAATCTGTTATTGTAACAAATACCTGAGATAATTACCTTATAAAGAATGAAGGGTTAGGGCTGGGAATGTAGCTCAGTGGTCCCCCAACTGCCTGTCAAAGTGTAAGGTCCTGAGTTTGATTACCAGTATGGGGCGGGGTGAGGGGAGGAATGAAGGTTTATTTTGGAGGTTTTCAGTCAGTGATTGGTTGGCTCTGTTGTTTTTGGGCCTGTGGTGAGGCAGTGCATTATAGGCACAGCACTGTTCACCTCATGTTGGCCATGCAAAAGAGAAAGGGGGAAAGGGCTAGGTTCCTAACGTTCCCTACAGAGGCATGTGACTATCTCCCACATGACTGGAAGACGTCCCAGTAGTAGGTGCTCAATCTCTCTCTCTCTGCTTTTTTTTTTTTTCATTTGTTTATAGCAGGATCTTGATGGGAAGTTCATGCTGGCCTTGAACTCACTATGTAGCTTAGGCTGGCCTCCAAATCTCAGTGATCCTCCTGCGTCAGCTTCCTGAGTGCTGGGATTACAGTTGTATGCCACCACACTCAATGAGGCTTTGTCTTTTAAAGGTTTCACCACTTCCCAGGAACCCTACAGACTGGAGATGAAGCCTTTAACACATAGGCCTTTGGGAGACAATTATGAAAACCATAGCACTTGTCTTACTTAAACTAGTTCCCAGGTTGGTTCTTATTCTTCTACTTATTAATTTTTTTTAGTCTACAGCCTTTTTTTTTGGGGGGGGGTACCGGGATCAAACTCAGGACCTTGTGCTTTTGAGGCAGACTGTAGCACCACTGAGCTATATCCCCGGCCCTCTACAGCCTTTTGGCCTATAATCTTTTTTGGTTTTTTTGGTTTTTTTGGTACTGGGGATCGAACTCAGATCCTTGTGCTCACAAGGCAGGCGGGGTCTACAGCCTTTTGATACAGTCCTGTAACCCTAATTTCTAAATTCTTGTTGCTCTTGGGCCTTATTCCAGGTTGGAACTTCACTACTCAAAGCTGCTTGACACTGTTGAAATTGTTTTTCACTCTTTGCCCAGTTTCTCTTTTGAATTGAGTTCCTTCCTTTTCAGATAGTGTCTTAAGAGAGCTTTTTGTGCCTTGTAATCCTTTCTGTTTTTCTGCTTTTCAGCTGTAAGGTCTTTCATTACATCTTTTAGTTTTTGTACCAATATGTTTTCCCATTCTTTTCTGGCTTTCCTTCCGTCCATTTTCTCTTTTTACATTTATGTTTATGGGGTCTTTAATTGTCTAAATAATTTTAGACTACCACTGGCTCTCTCAAACTATCCTATGGGCAAGTTCTACTTTATTTTCAGAAATTTTTATAGAAACAGTAGCAATTTAAAAGTTTTCCTTGATTTTATTTAGCTATTATGTTCTTCAGGTGGAAGAATTAATTTCCATTTAAGTCAAGGTTTGAACCTTAATGTGTAATGCTTCCTAAACTTTTTCATAGTATGGTGGGCAGTGATACTGGGGTCAGATACAAAGGCAGTATGGAAGGTGCTCAGGTCCCACTCCTCTGTCTGCCTTGAGGACTGAGGGAGCCTCTATCTCTGCAATGTAATCTATTGACCTTGCACGTGGAAGCTCTGTCTTATGGGTTGGTAGACTGGAGCAGTGTGTATACTTTATTGTCTTTTGTGTGTGAACACTCTGAATATTGTCTTTTATATGTGTCTTTTTCTTAAGGAATTATGACTTTCATTCTCAAAGAGGTTCATGAACAAAAAAAAGGTTAAAAGTTAATGCTTTAAATTGTGGAACTAAAGCAACATGTATGGCATAACTTACTATTTTTTTGTTTAATTTTTTTCTTGTCAATTAAAAAGTTATCCATATGTTATGCCAAATTCAAACATTATGGGTAGAATTAATGTAGTAGGTGAAAGTATGCTACATGCCAATCAATTTCTGTGAAATTTGCAATATATTTCTTTAAATGTTTTTCTTATATATATTGTTTTCTTTTTAAAAGATAATATCTATATACTACTATACAACTCTTTTATCAATTTGTCTTAGATACTCCATGCATATTGGTCTTCATTTTTTATTAAACAAATGCAAATGTATTTATGGATCTGCCATAGTTTAACTTATATTTTTATAAATGAATTAATGAATTGTTTTTAATTTCTGCACATTGCAAACTGTAATATAATCAACATCTTTTTTTGTTTGTTTATTTGTTTGGTACTGGGGATCGAACTTGGGTCCTTGTGCTTGTGAGGCAGGCAGCAGAACCACTGAGCTAAATCCCCGGCCCCTCAACATCTTTTTTTGTAAATACAGTTTTTGCAAATGTAGAAGTATTTCTGTATTATAAATTTCTAGAAATAGAAATATCAAGTTAGTGTTATGAGCATTTAAATTTAAAACTTAAAAAAAATTTAAATGTTTATTTACTTAATTTTAGGGTTTTTTTTTTTTTTTTTTTGAGATGGGGGTCTTGCTCTAATTCATGCTGGCCTCAGACTTGCAGCAGTCCGCCTGCCTTAGCCTTCCAAGTGCTGGGATTATAAGCATGCGCCGCCATGCCTAGCAATTTTAAAATTTTGAGACATGATCTTGGTTGCTACATTGTGTAGGCTGGGCCTGAAGTTTTGATTCTCTTGTCTCAGCTTCCCAGAGTGCTACGATTACAGGTCTGTGCCACTAGGCCCAGCTGTGACCATTTAAAATTTTAAGAAGTAGTGCCAAAGTCTCAGCAAATGAGATTATACTTCTATGTATATAATAAATATTTCTGAACATTCTTTACAGCAGTGAATTAGTAAAGTAAATCTTCCTTAACCTACAAGATATAAAAGATAATCTTATGTTTATAAAAGATTTCAAACATGCACAAAGGTAAAGACAGTAGAACATTGATTTCATATTCATTATCAAAGTCAACATTTTATCAAGACGTTTGTCTCATCTGCTTCAACTGCCTTTTTCTTTCTTTTGATAAAACAGCTAAAGCAAATCTCTAGGTTCATGTCATTTCATCCTGACATACTTTAGTATTCATCTTCTGAAATTGTGGGTATTTTCTGTTTAAAAATTTTTAGCTTTTTATTTCAAACAATTTACAATGTACATAAAAGCAGTGAACATAGGGAACTTAACTAATATAGGCTTTTATTAGGGGAAAACTTCCATGGTGCCGTTTTTGACTTAAAGACAAATTTAAACTACATTCTTTTAAATTGGTGCCTTCAAAATCAGAATTAAGTACTTTGCTGGTTTCGATTAATGAGCATAATGTAAATGAAATCTGATATGTCCTATTTTCAGCAATTAGTAATTCATATCTGATCTTGGTATAGTCTTACTTCCCTTTACTCCAGATTTTTTGGAAACAAGTCCCATGTAGCATTTCATTTATAAATATTTCTCTCTCTATAATCTAAAAGACAAGCACTTCCCCCATTCAGTGCCAATTACAATGCTTAGCATTATTTACTGTCATCAAATATTTGTAATGTCATCAAATAGCCATATTTTCTTATGTCACCACAATGCCATTATACCTAATAAAATTAACAGCAATGAACTAAAGGCCAGTTCATGATGAGATCTGTCTGAAAAATGCTTTTTAAAGTTGGTTTCTTAGAACTGCCATACATTACATGTGAGTATTGGGTCTCTCAAGTCTGTTACCTAGAGTGGCTCCCTACCCACTTCATTCCCATACTCTTTCCATGTTGCAGAAACGGAGTCAGTTGTCCTGTAAATAATGTCCTACTGTTTCTTGTTGGTGGTGGTCCTGGGAATTGAATACAGGGCCTTCACCTTGAGTTACATCCCTAGCCCTTTTAAAAATTTTTCATTTTGAGACAGAGTCTCACTGAATTGCCCAGGCTGGGCTTGAATGGTGGGATTACAGGTGTGCACCATCATGCCAGGTTTATGTCCCACATTCTTGTTTTGCCTCTTTTCCTTTTCTTTCTTTCCTTTCTCTCTCTCTCTCTCTCTCTCTCTCTCTCTCTCTCTCTCTCTCTCCTCTCTCTCTCTCCCCCCTGTCTCCCTCTCCCTCCCTCCCTCCCTCCCTTTCTTTCTTTCTTTCTTTCTCTCTCTCTCTTCCTTCCTTCCTTCCTTCCTTTTTGTGTGTGTGGGGTCATTTAACTTGTTCCTTTATCTCTCATACTTCTTATAAATGAACTTGGGCCTAGAGACTTGGTGTCATTCAAGTTAAACTATTTGATAAGAACATTTCATAATGCCAGATGTGGTGGAACACACTTGTAATCCCAGCTACTGGGTAGGCTGAGTCAGTAGAATCACAAGTTGGAGGTCAGTTTAGGGAATTTAGTGAGATACTGTCTTTATTTTTTTTTTTGTGGTACTTGGGAGTGAACCCAGGACCTCACAGATCCTAAGCACAGTATTTTTTTTTCCCCTGGTACTGGGGATCGAACTCGGGTCCTTGCGCTTGCAAGGCAGGCGGCGGAACCACTAAGCTAAATCCCTGGCCCCCTAAGCACAGTATTTTTGAGCTACACCCACAGTCAAGACTCTGACTTAAAAAAAAAAAGGCTGGGGTTGTAGTTTAGTATAAGTGTGAGCCCCTGAGTTCATCTCCAGTATTGGAGAAACATAAACAAAAAATGTTTTTTTCTTCATATTTGATTTTAAATTTATTTGGAATATATTTTGTGTATAGTATAAGGTAAAAATCAAATTTTCTTCGTGTGTTTAAATAATCAATTTTGTCCTAAAGGAGTTTATTAAAAGTTTTCTGCCCACTGCATTGAATTGAGATGCTATAAATTTACGTATTATTTTTCTGGACTCCATAGAGTCTGTTGATGTTATTAAATTATCAGCTTTAATTAAAAGTTTTGTATCATATTTTAAGGCTCTTTATCATTAATTATTTTTTCAAGAGTTGCTTATATTTTTCACATATATGCTCTTCCATTTGAATTTTAGAATTACTTTGTGATTAATTTCATTGGGATTTAAATGTAATGACATTAAGTTTGAGGAACTGGTTTTTTCTTTTTAAATATTTTTATAATTTATTTATGGATTAATGCAATATGTTAGAAACAGTTAAATGGAAAATGTAAATTCTTTGGAAACGATCAGTTTGTACTTAGTGGTTTATAAAGGGTAGAAGTAATAACATAGTACTTGAAAGTAATAAATTGTAGTTAAAAATATAAATTTTCTAATAAGATTTTCACTTTGTAGTCTAGTTGGAAGCTAGCTAGTATGTTCTTTTGTTAGGAAAAATCTCCTTGAGTCCCATCTTTTTGTTTTGGGTACTGGGGATCAAACTCAGGACCTTGTGCTTGCAAGGCAGGTGCGGTGCCTCTGAGCTAAATCCCCGGCCCCCTTTTTTTTTTTTTTAAGACCCATTAAAACTGTATTCTTTTAACTTGGTGCTTTAAAAATAATAAAGGATTATATTGGCTTTGATATTGGTCTGTATTTTGTTTATGAATGTTGTAAATAGAAGTAATATATTCTTGGCTAGTTGGACATTACTATTGATTTCTTTAAAAAAAATTTTTTTTCCCATACAGGTTTTGCAAAAGGCATCAAATTAAATCAAGTTCAAATATCCCCTGTGTTCCCAAAGACTTACTGATGATGTCTGAATTTGTTCTCCCACGATTTATTTTTTGCCTTATTCAGTACTTAAGAGAAGGCTATAATGAACCAGGTATGTTTTAATCTACTCCTTGTGAGTACCCCTTTTAAGTTCCCAATTCACAAAGGTTTAGTGTTAACATTAATAATGAGGTGAAGTTTTATATGTATCATATATATATGTGTATATGTGTGTGCTTAACATTTTAAAAGAGATGGCTGTAAAATACAGAGACATAATAAAAATACACTAAAATAAATGATAAAACTTGATAGATACCTTGTAGTAGACATGATTTGTTGCATTCTGTCTCTAAGAGTCAGATGTTTTTGACCAAACTTCAAACTTACTTGACCTTTTGGGGATGAGGAAGTAATTCATCTTATGAGGTTAAAGTGACTTTATTTATTATATTAGATAAAGCAGAATTAAGAATCCCTGGAAATGTTTAACTTAGATTTTTTAGAAGATAAAGTACTGTTGTCCTAATTTTTCTTTTGATAGAAGCTTATATATATATTTAATCCTGCTTATATATTTTATATAAGAACTTAAAATAGGGTGAAATTGCTCACTTTCATGTTACTAGTACAGTGTATGGGTATATGCATCATGATAGTATTAAAGAGATGAGACATTCAAATTACTGATACTCTTTTTACCTTTTAGATTAGTCACAGTCTTTATTAATGCACTTTAAATATTTGGATTTAGGTCTCTTAAAATTCTCAGTTTGACATTGTGAATTAGAGATATTAGTGGTATGAAACCAACTTATTCTTTCCTCTTTTTTTGTCTTTTGAGACAGGGTTTTGCTATGTAGCTTAGGCTGCCCATGAACTCGCTAGGTAGCTCAGGCTGGCCTCGAACTGGCAATCCTTTTGCCTCAGCCTACCAAGTGCTGGGATTATAGGCTACCATACCTGGCTATCAAACAAATTTATTAACTTTTTTTTTTGGTACCGGGGATCGAACTCTGGTCCTTATGCTTGTGCAGCAGGCAGCAAAACCACTGAGCTAAATCCCCAGCCCCAAATTTATTAACTCTTAATGATGTCTTTTCCATTTCTAATGAATTTTATCTGAGACTATAGTATTTTTTATGTTTAAAATTATTTATACTATAATTATTCAATTTGAGACAATGGCATACATTTTTTATGACATACATTTTTAACTTCTGTTTGTCCTCATATTTAAAGTGTGAAAGAGTATAACATCTTCATTATTCCTAAAATTATTTTGTTATTTTTATCATGAGCAAGCTATTATATTTCCTTATTTGTACATTTTATGTAAAAATATAAAAACCTTTGTTAAGTGCTTCTTTTAGAATATATATATTAAGATATAGAAAATTATTTTGGTCCCAAATTACTATCTCTTTGGAATGAAGGAACCAGATACTAGCTGGGATATTGAAATTGCCTTCTGTATTGTTTCTCACAAACTAGTTAATAGGCTTTTTAAAAAATTTACATTTTGTATTACAAGTGTCCTATTTTAGGAAAATAATAGGTAGAAATCATTTATTATAAGAACCTTATATTTTGCCATTAGTTTAATCAAATAATACTTCACACAAAAGTGTATTACGAGTTAGACATGGTGGTACATGCCTGTAATTCCAGCACTTGGGAGGCTGAGGCAGGAGGATTGCTGTAAGTTCTAGGTCAGCCTGGGCTACATGGTGAGACCTTATCTGAAAAAAAAAAAGCATATTACATTAACTTTATTCTTTGGTGATATTTAGCAGTAAAAAAGGTAGATGACATAAATACATAACTGTGATAATTACTGTTACCATTATCTGAAAACATGAATGAATGAAAAGAAGCATTTTTTTCCTGTAAAGATAATGTTCATGAATATGGGTTCATGACATTTTCCTCTATTACCTCCTTCTCATTAATTTCTCAGCATTAATTTCTTTCTGTGCAAAACAAAACAGAGGACTCCTCACACTGTTCTACTTTGTGTGAAGATCACTATAAATAATCCAAGGTTATGTTTATCTTTTTTTTTGTTTTGGTACCGGGGATCGAACTCGGGACCTTGTGCTTTTGAGGCAGGCAGTGGCACCACAGAGCTAAATCCCCAGCCCTTAACTGTCTCTTAAATACTATGTTATTTTGAAATGATCTTATGGTCACCTTTATGTGTCTGGAAGTATAGGACCCTCGACCTCAGACTAAATGCTTCTTGTTTTTAAAATAATTTAAAAATTTTATTAGTACATGTTTGCAATTCATACAGCTTACAGTCTTTTTTTTTTTTTTGTGGTATTCAGGATCGAACTCAGGACCTTGCCCTTGCCAGGCAGGCACAGCACCTCTGAGCTACATCACTGGCCCAGTTTATAGTCTTCTTGGGAGTGATTACATGTACCTAAATGCTTCTTACTCAAATTAAATGCAAATAACTTATAGGTCATCTCTTTTTTCATCTACTTTTTCCAGAGGACTGAATTTCTGAGCAAGTCTATTGTAGGCTAGAAAACTGGGCAAATACCAGTTTTCTAAACAGAGTGGTTATATTGATTTACTTGATTATAAAATATTTATAATCTAAGCCACTATAATTTAAAAAGAATAAAATATTATTCTATGTGGCCCAGGCTGGCCTCTCAGCAATCCTCTTGCCTCAGCCTCCTAAGTGCTGGGCTTACAGGTGTGCCCCTCCATACTTAGCTCTAATTATTATTATTTTAAGCAAAATATTTTTTAAAAATTTAGCCTTAATTATATATTATATATAAATAAATGCATATGTATTTTCAAAAAATTTTTAGCAGCTGATGTACCATCAGAAAAAGACCTTAACAAAGTCCTTCAGCTCTTGGAACCTCAAATTTCCTTTTTAGAAGACCTAACTAAAATGGGAGGAGCAATGAGGTCTGTTCTTACTCAGGTTTTGACAAACCAACAAAACTACAAAGATCTGACTTCTGGTGAGTAAAATGTTACAAGAATTTATAATTTATTCATATTACTATAATAAAGTATACTGTATTTTAGAACTTAAGAGTAAAATATAGATTTTCCATAGAATGTTAAATCCGGAAATGATTAGGAGAAATTTTTATTTTACAGATGAGATAATTTAGCTCCAGAAAAGTTAAGCGAACTGCTTTAGAACTTACAACTAATTTATATGGGAGAACTTGGGTTCTTTCTTTTCTTTTCTTTTCTTTCTTTCTTTCTTTCTTTCTTTCTTTCTTTCTTTCTTTCTTTCTTTCTTTCTTTCTTTCTTATCTTTTGATGTGACATATTCATAATTATACTCTGCCCCCCCCTTTTAGACAGCAACCATTTTGTTTATTTTTTTGTATTCTAAACTTTAGAATTGTATGTCTGAGGATTTTATAATATCGAGTTTAAAGTATAAAACTTAAAATTGTTGAATATTTGTGTACCTGGTATGCCACTATAGAAAATAGTTTTAATACCTTTAGTCTGCCCAGGTGATATAACAATAAATATATCAGTTATTTAAAAACCTTATCAGTATTTTCAACTGTGTTTTTTTCTTACTGGTAGTGACAGGATGGTTTGAAAATTGAAGTTTATCATGCATCTTTAGAGTCGTAAATTTTTTCATATGAGTTATTTACCATATGTTAGATAGTCTTATGTATTATGTTTACTTCTTCAACAGATTCTTATTAAGCATTCATTATACTCTTGGGTCTGGGCTTATTTGGAAAGGTAGAAGTATATACCATGTGATCCTATCCTAGTCCTTATAAAACTTATGGTCTAATAAGTGAGATGACATTAATAAAACTTAAACCAAAAAGTTATATAATTATAAACTGTAGTAAATGCAATGAAAGGGTAGAACAAGTGGTTATAAAAGAGAGACCTGGATTTCAGTGGTGTGGTAGGTGGTGAAGCAATATTTAAAATTAATTAAGTATTTCTTTAATTTGTTGGGAAGCAGTATTCAAAATAAAACCTAATGGTTGAGAATAAATCATTTAGAAGATGAGGGGAGTTGTGTGGTAAAGAGGTGGGATTAAATTATAAGTAGAAGACATCTGCTTCTGGCTACTAGACTTACCCTTATGTCATAAAAAATGTAAGACTGGACAAAAGATGAGGCAATTGTTTTTAAGCATTGGACAACTGCATGAGGCTAAACTCTTGAGTGAAAAAATAAATACGAGCTCCACAATTCCTCTGGAAACACTTCCTAACTTTAGTCTGGGAAATTTGCATTGTAGCAGAGTGTGTTGGTCCTGTAGAGATTACAGGATAGGGCAGCTGAAGTTGGTGGAAATACTGGGCAGAATACTGAGATGTGAAGAGGAACCCATGTAGATACTTAATTGGCCGAGGACTGGATTATGAAATCCAGTATGAGGCTGCCTAAGCTTGTTAGAGTGTGACTCCTGTGAAGTCAGAAGCTGAATGGAGATGTTAGAAGTCAAGCAGTGTTGGAGAACTTTGGAGTTTTGGTCCATCTAGATTGGGTGTTGTCTTGCTGTTACCCCAGGCATCTAGCTGAGACACCAGAAGGCCAAATTTTACAGTAAGGTCTGTTCTAGGTTAGCCTTAAGAAAGTGTATAACCCTAACTGTATCTGCAAGGAAGGCAGAGTTTGGAGGTGACTCCTGTCAATTTAGAGCATCTTTTGGACACATTTGGGCAAGCTTCCTGCATATCTATCTGTTACAAAGTATAAAACTCAATATTCATGAGTGATCAACCTGTGCCTGAACTGTCTTTAGAATAAAATTTAGGCTTTAGAGGAAGGAAACAACCTAGAATCTAATATAATTTATCATTAGACTCTCCATTATATGATAAAAAACTAGGAGACATGTAAGGAACAAGAAACTGGAGTGGAGCTGGTGGCCTATGCCTGTAATCCCAGCTACTCAGGAGAATGCGGCAGAAGATTGCAAGTTCAAGGCCAGCCTGGGCACATTAATGAGACCTTGTCTCAAAATAAAATTTTAAAAAGGCCTGAGGTGGTAGCTCAGTGATACAGTAGTTGTCTAGTGTGGGTGCAAACAATAATATCAATAACAACCAAACCAAACCAAACAAAAAAACTGTATTGCTATGATTTATAAAAAAGCAGCCACTAGAAATTAACCTTAAGAGGCCAAGATGTTGGATTTAATAGATGAAGACATTAAAGCATCTAATATAAATATGTTCAAAGAATTAAAGGAAAATATGGTGTTATTGAGTGAAGAGAGAAGGAATCCTAGCAAAGAAATGTAAAGAAAAAGAACCAAAGTAAAATTCTAGGACTAAAAGTTATTGTACTATCAATAATGGATTTGAAAAACTCACCCGATGGGCTTAGCAGCTGATTGGATAAGGATATACGAGTCAGTGAATTTGAATATAGATCAGTAGATTATCGAATCTAGAGAACAAGAGATAAAAATGATTGAAAAACACACAACAGAGCCTCAAGAGCCTATTAGAATCTGGTGATCTAACAAGCATTGTTATTGGAATCCCGAATATTTGAAGAAATGATGACTGAATTCCCCCAAATTGTATGAAAAACATTGATTTGCAAATCCAAGATACTTAAGAACTGCAGCCATGATAAATTACACATGTACACCTCCTAAATTCTAGGTGGAGGGAGAGCATGTGGAGATATTTGTGGATGGGAATGAATCTGTTTCTTTCTAAAGGATTAAAAAGATGAGGGCTGTTGAAGTGAAATGAATATAGGACAGTGGCCCAAATAAGACTGCCATATTTTACTAGATCCTGGTCAGGATCCAGTATGGGCAGTTTTTATATCTTAATTGAAATGCAATGGGAAGTCATGGAAATATTTTAACCTTAAGAGCGAGATGATGAGATATGTGATTTAAAAGGATGGCCTATTGTCTTGCCAAGAAGAAATTGGTAGGAGCAAGAAAAGCAGTTCAAGGGCAGCAGTCTAGGATAAAGATAATGGTGGCTTTTATTTGAGCTTTGGCAATGAAGCTGAAGAGAGATAAAGATCATATCAGGACATCTGTTGTTTCTTCAAACTACAAAATGTTTATTTAGAAACCATGAACTATTGAGAAGGAGATCAAGCAGGTTCTTAACTATTGTGGGAACATTAATTTTAGGAATGACTTGTGGCAGTTGTCCTCTTTTATTTCTACAATTTGAAAAAATTCTTATTTCTTGAAATTAAACAACATTAGCAACAATCTTTATTTAACGTTTAGTGATGGAAATCAAATCAGATTTGGACTCCAAAGTTGGATATTTATAATCGAGCTTCATTTTTACTGTGCTTGCATACTCACTGGCTATCTATGTTATCTCTGTAATCCTCAGCTTCTTTGCTTGAGAAAACGCATTCGTTTTTCTTGGAATTACTGTGGGACATGGACAAAATACATTTTGCTAGGTGAATATCTGTCATTATTGAGATCAGTGCCTAGCTTTTATTATCCAGGAGAAATTTTGTCATCTGTCCCTCCTTTCTTCCCTTGTGTGTGTGTGTGTGTGTGTGTGTGTGTGTGTATGTGTGTGTGTATGTGGTGCTGGGTATAGAATTCAGTGCCTCACACTTGCCAGTCAAAAGTTGTACCACTGAGCTGCACTCTCAGCCCTTAGTCTTTTTATTCTTCATAAAGTCATTGTGGTTGTTTTTAATATTGGCCTTGAATTGAAAGAATGTACTATTCCCATTTATTTCATCTGTGTTGGATTGTTGGGTTTTTTTTGGTATCAGAGATCGAACTCAGGACCTTGTGCTTGCGAGGCAGGCAGTGGAACCACTGAGCTAAATCCCTGGCCCTGGATTGTTTTTTTAAACAAGGGCAGACAAAGATTGAAAATTAAAGAACCATTCTAGTTTTCTAGTTGCTATTTTTGATGCTATCAAAGAAAAAAGCTCAGCAAATATTAAAATCATTTATACATTTATATAATCAGAGCGATTCAGAGCTTAATTTGAGATTCCCAAACTACCTAAAGGTGGAAAATGCCATGAAAATTTAGCTTCCACATACAGAATAATTTTCCCTTTCAAGAATTCTCCATTGGGGCTGGGGATTTAGCTCAGTGGTTCTGCTGCCTGCCTCGCAAACATAAGGTCCCAAGTTCGATCTCCAGTACACCCCCCAAAACAGAATTCTTTATTATCAACCTGTTTTTCTTTTGCTATCATCCTATCTTCAATAATATATTAAAAACAAAAGAAAAGATTAGCAACAAGTAGTAAGCTGAAATACTTAAAATTTTAGGATTATTTAATTATAGAACCTAAACTTTTCAAAAATATTTTGAGAATTGTCTTATCTAATGTTTCAGTATATGTGCTGCCGAAGCGAGCACTGTCTTATCTAATGTTTAATTAGAAATTATACTTTTAATTCCTTAACTGTTAATAAGTATGCAGTAAAAAGGTTGATTAAAAACAGGAATTAATGGCTAGGTGTGGTGGTGCATACCTGTAATCCTAGCACTTGGGGGGCTGAGGCAGGCAGATTGCCATGAGTTTGAGGCCAGCCCTGGCTACATACTGAGTTCAGTGCTGACCTGAACTACATGTGAGATCCTGTCTCAAACACAAACAAAAACCAAAAAAACCAAGAATTAAAGTAATTTCATTTGTAGTATACTACTTGAAAATTTCACTCTGGCATTATCTTTCCTGAGTCCTGTACTTTGGGTAACTCTGAATGCTTGATGTTAGAAGAGTAGAGATTGGCAAACTAAAGGTGAAGTCTTCTACATTGTTGGCATCTACCATATTATCTGCCTCCTTTCTTTATCACTGGTTTTCAGGTTCCTGAAGGCTGGATCATGTCTTACTATTCTTTATACCGCTTGTGTCTTGAATGTAGTCTCTTACCAGATATTTATTATAAGTATGCTGTGCATTCTGGGTTTGTTAATATCAAACATACACACAAAAATGTTATCTGAAACTATTTATGTTCTTTATTATACAGTTTCTCCTCCATTAGAATATTCACCAATTTTATTTATGTGCATATTAGTTAAAGAGCTTATTTTGCTTAGATTTTGAGTGGAATATTTCTTCTAATTTTAAATTGTTCTAAATATTAGGTCTTGGAGAAAATGCTTGTGTGAAAAAGAGTCATGAAAAGTACCTTGTAGCTTTGAAGAGCTCTGGACTCACATATCCCGAGGATAAGCTTGTGTATGGCATGCAGGAGCCATCTGCTGGTACCAGTACTCTGGCTGTTCCAGGTTTGTCTTAGTATTTAAATGGAACAATAGTGACTTTTCTGTATTAAGACAAAGAAACAAAAAAATCCCTCGAACTTTTATGCATTGTTGAACAAATTTATTTTCAGCTAAGACAATACCATTTTTTTTTTTTTTTTTTTTTTTTTTTTTTTTGCTGTACTGGGGATCTAACCCAGGACCTTGCGCTTGTGAGGCAGGCAGTGGCACTACTGAGCTAAATCCCTGGCCCAACAATGCCATTTTTTAAACAAGAGTAAAATTTTAGAAGAAAGAACAGATTGACCAAAGAAGTAAATGTACTTTCCCTAATGGAATTTGGTTAGTTGGTTTTGGTTCTAATTCATTAGAAATGTAGCAGGTACTATTCACCAGTAGCCTACAATTTTATTTTTATTTTTTATTTTTTTATTGCTGGAGGTTTTTCTTTTAGTCAAAGAACAAAATATATACAGACACCATTGCATGGTACATCCACAGGTTTCTGCTAAAGGGAAATGTGATTATTCAGCAGTAGATTTCAGTGGGATCTCCTCTGGCTTTAACTTTATACCTTGCAACAAGGTTCACATTTATTTTCCTTAGTGTATTTTTTTAAAAAAAACAACTTCACTATATATCACTTCTCAGTAAGTTCATTTCTTGCTATTAACGTACATTATTGTCTGGAAGCATAAAGTTACATTATACAAATATTTTTATATTTTTTAAAAAATAAGCACTTTTGCCGCTGAAGTGACTGTACCATGATTTCACAGAGAGAATGTTAAAATGACTCATGAATAACAGTGCCATCTGTAATACTGATATCAATGCAGATGTCACAAAATATGAACTTCTCAAAGAATAACATTTTCCTTTTTAAATATAGAGGATTTCTTTTCTCTGTTGCATTATCCACTAGGAAGAAAATTATGCTTGTTTATGCTTTTTACAGAAGATATAAAAACCAAATTAGTTATATAGTTGACAAGATACTGTATGACTACTCAATACAACAGGACAAGAGCTTCTAAAAAATGTCCTATAGAACTGCATTCATCATTCACCTCATTGGTCCATTCCATTCATTGATGTAGCCCACAATTTTATTAGCTCAATGTTTTAGTAAATCATGGTTTAAAACTAAAAAGAAAGACATCTTTCTGAAATACCATTTGTAATTACTGTATTCAATCTGGGTTTTCATTGGAGGTTTCCTATTGAAGGATCAACCTATTAGGCCCAAATTTATTTATAAATGTTGAACTTTGCCAAGATAACTGTTAGAATGAAGTGTCTAATATAATAAAACTTAGCTTTTTGATATTTACATGTTTCAAAATAAATTTAAAGTAAGTCAGTGTATAAAAGTATGAAGAACAACTTTCTTTTTCTCATCTGAAGGTTTTGGAGGTGCAACAGGAACATTGGGACAAGCAGATTCTTCAGATGAGGTGAGATTTAAAGTTTAAAACTTTTTAAAAAATAGACTTTAAAAGGTTAAAGGACTGTAAAGACTTGAAGATATTCTGTAATTTACGTTCCTCACTCCATTATACAAGAACACCGAATGTCCAGTGGCTTCTGAGAAGCCTGTATCACATAGTTACTTAGCTACAGGACAAGAACTTCAACTACATTTTCACTTCTTCTTCTTCTTCTTCTTTTTTTTTTTTTTTTTTGGTACCAGGGATCGAACTCGGGACCTTGCACTTGCGAGGCAGGAGGTGGCACCACTGAGCTAAATCCCAGGCCCTGTCTAGCATAAATTATTAAGAGAATATGAATGTGACAGTTTTTCTAATTTCATAATAAAGTTACACCTTGTGTGTCAAAGATTATTTTTAAAAGTAATTTGAAATATGTTCTTATACTTCAGTATATAATTTATAAGACAAAATTACTTTATGATTTTTCTTTTGGTAGCAGGGATTGAACTCGGGTCCTTCTGCTTTCGAGGCAGGCGGCGGAACCACTGAGTTAAATCCTGGGCCCAACATATAAATTTTATAAGCATCAAAATCATAAAGTAGGGCTGGGGATTTAGCTCAGTGGTTCCGCCGCCTGCCTCGAAAGCAGAAGGACCCGAGTTTGATCCCTGGTACCAAAAAAAAAGAAAAAAACAACAAACAAACTTAGATGTCATATTTTCATTTAATATCTTTAATAATTGAAGTAAAAAATTACATTTGAACATATATTTTCTTTTAAACTCATTTTGAGTTGATAATATAATATAAACTAAGTCAAATACACCTGTTTACGAGGATGTTTATGGCAGTTTTGTGATTTAATGTCTTAAATTTTACATTTTATGTTAGTATTTTCCCTTTCTCCCTTACAAAGGCTCCCACAGAATGCCGCATTTTATGGAGTCTTGATTTGAACAGTTCTAAAGAGTTTTCATCAGATGGAGAGGCAGTTTAGTGTACTGCTTAGGAAATTGACTCTGAAGTTAGATTGCTCAACTTTGAAGTCTGGTTCCTGTACTAATTACTAGTGTGGCCTTGGGCAGGTATCTTAACTTCTCTCTGCCTAAGTTTCCTTATCTGTAAAATGGAGGTAATCACATTATTTATTTCATCGAAATATTAGGAAGATTGAATGAGGTAATATATTAAACAATTAGAGCATTGGTACTTGGTATATTGTAAGCACTATCTATGTTTGTTAAAGAAATAAAAGTATTTAAAAATTGGCATAAATGATTAGCTGAAAATTTTGTTTTTCTTTTTAAATTGTTGGTTATAAAGCTGGGAGTGATGGCACACACCTATAATCTCAGCACTCTGGGAGGCTGTGAGGCATGAGGGTTGAAGGCTGGGCAGTTGGACATTTTAGTGAGACTTGGTCTCAAAATAAAAAAAAGGACTGGGTATATGTAGCTCACTGAAAAGACCCTGGATTCAATCCCCAGGACCCCCCCCCCCAGCCCCGCCCATTAACTTCTAAAAGCAGTATTGGTATACTGGCAAATGTGGAAAGCTTATTGATATTTAAAATAATGACTTTCCAAAAACAAAGCCAGGTATAGTAGTGCGTACCTGTGATCCCAGTACTGGGGAGGCTGAGGCAGGAATATCATGTGAGTTTAAGGCCAGCCTGAACTACAGAGTCTGTCTCAAAAAAGAAACAACAACCCCCCAACCCTCCAAAAACATATAAACATATTAGTTAAACCATAATAATTCCATTTGGTTTTTTTTTTTTTTTTGTACCGGGGATCGAACTCAGGCAGGAGCTTCTGCTTGCAAGGCAGGTGGTGGCACCACTGAGCTAAATCCCCGGCCCAATAATTCCGTTTGGAAGCAAGGGGAGGGGAATGAATGGTGGCAGTAAGAATAATAATTGTTCATATGCCAAAGAAGAAAACAATTAATAATGGATGTGATTTTATACTGCTTGTACTGCTATAAGTGCATTGGTGGGGAGCAGAAGTAATGTATCAAAAGGTGAGCTCTGGGAAAATGAGTTAAATATGAATGGCTACATAGGTATTTTTGTTTAACTAAAACCAGCTAGCTAGGACAGGAGCTTTTTATCTGTTGCCAATAGAAAGTTTAGAAAATGATTGTATAATGAAATGTTTTAGTGACTGTACAGAATACAGTATTTAAACATCTTGATTTAGAACAAAAGAATTCTGTGATTTTATATTTATATGTCATAAGTTAGAACCTTCATGTTATTTTAGCATGTGTACAACAGACTTGCTAAGTAATTGAATTTGATTTCTGGGCACATAGCAAACCAATCTTCAAAATAGATTCTTTCTTCTCTGTCTTGGAAAGAAGTAACAGTTATTTTTGTTTTGGCCTTAATTCTTCAGATTAGTTTTCAAATTTCCATTGGAGACTTTAATTGTATATAACTGCACTATAACAATATTGTATTTTCTAGTTGCTCATCCCTTTGTGTGTATATATAGTGAGAGTTTAAATCTTGCCTCCTCCCCTTATTTCTGAGGCAGGGCCTCACTATGTAGTTCAGGCTGGCCTTGAATTCACTGTTCTATGGGGATCTTTCGGCTTCAGCCTCCTGAGTGCTGGGATCACAGGTGTGTGCCTCCACGCCCAACTTTAAATCTCTTCTAGAAATAATTTCTAGGATGATAATCAGAGGATTTGAAACATAGCCCTTTTTTGTTCATTACTTTTGGTTCTAATCTGTGTGTTTAGGTTCTCTCCTGTTTGTGGTCATTCCTTTTAGATTATGTGTTTCAGAAACTAATGCGTATAATATATTTTATATAGTCATTTGCTCCTTACTTATGATTGTCTTGATGTGATACCATGATAAATCCTTTTTGATGGCAAGAACTTTGATACTTCATTTTAGTCTTATTCTCACAATACATTATTCTTGTGATGGTAGCTAAGATGACTAACTTTTACTGTATTTAGGTGGAAGTGGATTAAAGAATATCACTTAATTTTTTTAAGAGAATCAATAGGAACATGATTCTGTTTTCTTTGATTACACAGTTAATTCTTCATCTATTATCCAAGATGGCATATATGTATCTTGGAAAGATCTTAAAACTTTAGACCTACATTTCAATCTTGGCTCATAATATCTCAATTAGTGATAATTCTAATAATGCTAGAATTAAATGGGTTAAAATGGGATAACATGTATGAAGTGCTTATCATAGACCAGATAGTAAATTGGCCTTTCTTAAATGTTTTCTATCCTACAGCTTCATGTGTAGAAAGAATTCCATTGAATTTTAGAGTTGTTATGGGTCACACTATAGAAATTTCTGTTGATCTTTCTATAGGAAATAGTTACTAAAGAATGAGTTTATCTTTCAAATTTTAATTAAAATTATCTCAGTAGTGTGGGAATACATTGTAGTTATTTCGCTGGACAATTTAGATAAAATACATTTCCTATTTATCTTCCCTAATACTAGTCTTTCCTCTAAGTTTCTACAGTTAATAGTTTGGATGTTCTTGACAAATCCATTTCTGTGTAGTTATTTCACTATATGTTTATTCAAATGTACAGTGTGTATGTTTGTGCACATACGTGGGAATAAATAAAAAATGCTACACTGTTTTGTGACCCGCATTTGCTCTGTAATACATTGTGGAAATTCATCTTTGGTGTTCTTTCCATCTGTTGTGTAATATTCTAAAATATGAGTATACTATAGCTTATCCAATCATTTTGTTAATTTCTAATTTTTGTTACAAACTACAGTATAATGCTTCCATGGGCTGGAAGTATATAGCTCACTAGTAAAGTGCTTGCCCAGCATGTGTGAGGCCCTGGGTCCGATCTCTAGTAACATTGGAAACAAAAAGAATATAATGCTTTTATCATTTTGTGCAGATATAGAAATAGTTTTCTAAGATATAGAATTGCTAGGTCATAGGATACAGGTATCTTAAATTTTATTATTTAAAAGTTTTTAAATTATTTTTTTGAAACAGGGTCTCGCATGCAGTTCAGGCTGGCCTTAAATGCACTATGTAGCCCAGGCTGGCCTCAAAGTCACGATGATCCTTCTGCCTCAGCCTCCCAAATACTGGGATTACAGGTGTATGTCACCATGCCTGGCCTCTTAAATTTAACAGATTTCATTTCTGATTATAAAAGTGCACATGAACCTTTAAAATAAAAAATATAGAAGAGTATAAAGACTGTTACCTAGGGCTATAGAAGAGTTTTAATGATGTCAGTAAAATTTCTATTTTAACATTGTGGTCAGAATTTCGAATATTAAATATATACAAAAATTTGTATCTAAAGTATGAATTCATGTATATATAAAATACAGGTTTTTGGGGCCGGGGATTTAGCTCAGTGGTTTTGCCGCCTGTTGCATAAGCCCAAGGACCCGAGTTCAATCCCCAGTATAAAAAACGCCCCCCAAAACCACAAGTTTTTGCTTTATGGTTTTAAACTCATTTTCAAATGTTGAGTTAGAAATAGAAAAATCGTGTGATTAAAAAAAGTCATGTGATAAAGCAACAACAAAAATGAGAATTAGGAGGAGACAAATTTAAAGGCTATAAAAATTATGGATACTGAAGACAAAAGGGACCTGAAAGTTATCCTTTCTAACTTTCTTATTTGTGGATCTGGAAGCTGAATTCTTTAGAATTAAGTGAGTCACTGAATGTAGTGCTTTCATGTAGGTTGTGACAGGGTTGAGTCTCCTCTCTGCTAGTCTATTCTTTCTGGAAAATGGATAAACAGGGTTTGTTACTGTTACTATTAAAGTACTCTATTATTACTGTAGTAATAGTTACTGTTGCTTGTTACTTATTTCTGTGCAGCAGATTTGCCCAAAACTTTATGGCAGAAAATTACCATTTTATTTTGCTCACAGTTGGGAGTTTGGGAAGTTCAGCTTGGTTATCCTGTTTGCACTGAGCTGTTGGCAGCAGCAGCAGTCATCTGAAGCCCAGATTTAGATGGAGGTCTTAGATGGCTTAATTAGGGGCCTGACAATTGATGCTGGCTGTCCACAGGGAGCTGTGATCCTGTTTATCAGAATGCCTGCATCTGGCTTCTCCTGCATGGTGATTATAGACTTTCCTATCAATTTTGGAGACACTTGTCCCTAGGGAAAAGTATTCTAAAACTGTATCTATTGATTATAAGATATCAGTGTAGCCACTAATGGCTGTTGAAGAGTTTTAATAAAAAATCTGTTGTGCATCAAAAGAATGAAAACTTATAAGAATGAAAAATATTTTAGAGAGTTGATTTTTTTTTAAAGCAGAAAGGAGTATACTTAAATTTATTATTAGCATTCATTGCAGTTTAAGAACAAAAACTGTTTTTTTTCTTTTTTGGTACTGAGGATTAAACCCAGAGTTTTTATTCCCCCCTCATTTTGACATAGGATCTCACTAAGTAGCTAAATTGCCCAGGTTGCACTTGAACTTGGGATCTCTTCTATTTGAGCCTCACAGAATGCTGGGATTTCAGGTGTGCAGACCACACCTGGCCTTGAGTTTAATTAATAATGAAACTATAACATTGTGACGCTTCTGGTAGTCTCTTTTTGAGCTCATCTATTCTATTTCGACTTTTGTCTATTATCTTTTAATGGGAGATATTATTTTGTTAGAACCGCTGACCTTTTGATGGCAAAAAAAAAAAATTCCATTGGAGGCTAGGTATCATAAGCCAGAATGTTAATTGAGTTTTATTGTGAATCATTTGGAGAGAATAACAAGAATTTCTACCCACCCACTTAAAATCTAGTGACATTATTATTTAGTTTTATTTTATTTTATTTGAGATAGGGTCTTGCTGTGTAGTTCAGACTGGCCTTAAATTCACTATGTAGTCCAGGCTGACATTGAACTCCTGGCAATCCTCCTGCCGCAGCCTCCCAAATGCTGGGATTACAGGTGTGCATCACCATACCTGGTGACATTATTATTTTAAAATTGTACTGTGCTTTTTTTTCTTTTCAAAGCATTTTTTACATGTTACTTAACATGATTAAAATTTATTGAGCCTTTTTTGTTGTTGGTGGTGGGACTGAGGATAGGGCCCAGGGCCTTTGCACTGAGCTACATACCCAAGCTTTTGATTTTGAGACAGGGTCTCATTAAATCACAAAGGTGCCCAGGCTGAGCTTGCACTTGTTGACCTTCTGCCTCAGCCTCTCAGAGTGCTGCAATTATACTGAGCCTCATTAAAGCCATTAGTTTTTTCCTTTTCCTTTTTCATTCCTCTCTCTCTCTTTCCCCATCCCCTTACTTCTGTCTGTCTTTCTCTGGCCTTTTCTTTCCTTCCCCTTCTTCCTCCCTCTCCCCTTTTCCCTCTCCCTCCCTCTCTTTTTCTCTCTGTCTCATGTACCTGTAGGGACAAATGTCAATTTTGCTTCAGTTTAATGGAAATTTAATGGATATGGCTTAGAGATTGGAATTTCTACAATTTTATCCTATAGATATGAGACTATTAAGCAAACTCTTTTCATGATTTCATTCTTGTAATTTAACAAATTATAAATAAGGGAGATAGGAAGACAGTGGTATCTTAATTACTACTGTAAGAGGTAATTATAATAATTAATGAACTGTTTTAAGGGCCAAGGGAATTAGCTCAGTGGTAAAGCACTGAGCCAGCATGAAAAAGCCCTGGGTTCAATCCATTGTACTGCAAGAAAAAAATAGTTAGAATTTTAAATTGGAAGAGACTTCAGATGTAATCTAACCTAGTGACTTCTTTTTAAAGATGAAACCAATTTGGAACTATAAAAGTAACAAGATTTTTTCTTTTCTGCAGATTTTTATTTGTATGAGCATGTATGTTACAGTCTAATTTTATTTATGCAAATTGTGTTCAGTATTTGTCTCTGCTGTCCCTAGAGTAACAGAACATTATGTACTCAGCAGTGCTATTTATACACATGACATTCTTTGTACTATTACTTCTTATTCTTTTTTTGTATAGCTCACATGAAATAGGAGAAAATGTTTGTTGTATGGAACTAGAAATATGATGAAATCAAGAGCACATCTTAACTTTATGAAATCTTTTAAAGTTTAACTTTATATATATATTTAACCATCAGATATATTTGTAACCATCAGATAATGCAATTCAAAAGGAAATTATCTCTAGTGTTATACATAAGTCAATCTAAACATAATTTTTAATTAGAGGGTATTAGAGTTTCTCAGGAGGAATAGGATCTTTTAGGTAAAGATAACTTTTCAAGGACAGATTATATTCATTGGTGTCATTTTTTTAATGAGCAGTATCCATTTATCTGTGTGCAATGACTGGAACATTAATCTATGAATTTGAGGTGTCTAGCTGTTAATACAAATGAAATAGTTTGAAACACTTTTCTGCTGTGAAATTGTAAGCGTATGAATATCCTTGTGGAAAAATAGACAAAAAGCATAAGAAAGAAAACATTTATCATTCACAGATAATCATTGCTTATTAATTTTTGCTTGTTTATCTTTTTTCTCTTACACAATTGAGAAATAATCATTAGCAAAATAAGTTACTATGTAAGATATGTTCTAAATGTTCTTGCCTTTTTTAAGACAATATCTAAATGAACAGCTAAAACTAATTTGCCAAAAATTATAGCAAAAGTAGGATTATTGAAATTGAAACTTGATGATGGTTTTCTAAAAACAAATAGATAAAAGAAAAAATTTACTCTTGGTGGTATAAGGTTAAGTTTTTAAAATCAAAAATTACAGTGAGAATGAAGGGAAGGGTGAAGAATATAACTTTTTATGGGAATGGTCATAGAACTATCTAATGTATTTCTTTTCCAGTAGAGGAATTGGTTTTACAACATTCCTGATAATTGGTAAACCTCTCTGTAAGCACCTCCCTACGAACTTACCTAGTTTATGAGGCAATTTGCTCCCTTCTTTTTGAAAGCTCTTATTAATAGCAGGTTTTCAATATTATGTTAAATATTATAACTTTTGCACATTTCTTTTTTGGGGGAGAGGAGGAGTTTTTTGTTGTTTTCTTTTTGAGACAAGGGCTCACTATGTAGTTCAGGCCAGCCTTGAACTCAACTATGTAGCCCAGGCTGGCCTTGAACTTGCAGCAGTCCTCCTGTCTGCTCCCAAGTGCTGGGACTACAGGTGTGGACCACCAATTTTCACACATTTCTTTTGCCCTCCAGAAAGATCTGTATTTTTACTTTCATGTTACACCCCTTTAAATATTTACTTTTAGTTATTTTCTTTTCATCTGTCTAGTAAATTCATTCTTTTTAGAATATGCTCTGGTTCAGTGCAGTGATGGGACATTTTTTTGATAAGCATACTGTGTCTTCATTTAGGCCCATGTGTTCGCTGTTTAGTAAATGATCTTGAACTGTTGCCAGAACCACAGTGGCCAAATGAAATGTCTAGGTTCCCTGCCACCATCCAGTTTGCAGCTGACAAGAGATCTCTTTTTGTCTTTCACTTTTACAGTTGATTTAAAGCAGTCTCAAATTATGGTGACTTAAATAAATTTTTAAGTTTCATCTAAGTTGTTCTAGACTTTCAAGATCTCCTTTGGCTTAATAACTTGGTATGTTAAATATTCTTTTTAGGTCTAAAAGAGCAGGGGAATTGGGAGGGGTAGGGGAAGGGAAAAAAGGGAAAGGAAAAAATATGAGAAGAGGAAAAAAATGGAAACAAGGTCTTTGTAAATAGGGAAGGGTGGAGGGGGTGGGGTGAAGGGAGGGCAAGGGAAGGGGAAAAAAAATAAGAACCAAGAGACTCATGTAATGGTACAAGATCCCAATGATGTATGAAACTGTATTTTATACCTAAAATGTACCAATAAAGTTAATGGGGAAAAAAAATATTCCTTTTAGCTTATGTGTATTAGTGTTCTTTGTGTATTGTTTTAACCAAAGGTGAATTTATCTGGCATCTTTTTATGGAACTCATATTTTTCTTCTAATAAATCCATCAAAAAAAAGAAAGGCTGTAGATTTTGTAGCCTAGGCATTGAATCTGTTTTTTTGGGGGAGTTTTAAAAAAAATCTCAAATCTATTTGTTTCTTGTTTAGAATGCTTTGGACCTATGTTCATATTTTTTGTGCCCAGAACACATGTAGCAGTGATGCTTACTTTCCTGCCCAAGGCCTAGTTAAGGCCTAAAAAGGATTTCTAAGAGCTATACACGTGTTGTCTCAGTGGGACTATACTCTACTCACTTCTTCTTGGCACTTGTCATCTTCTTCCGGCTCCTGTACTGCATCCTTACGATAAATGGGAAAAAGCTTAACTCTCCATCGTGTGTTTGGAGGAATGGAAAATTGTGCTCATGAAGACTGTTTTGTTTTCATCTTCTTTAATGCCTGAAATTTCTGTCACTGGGAGTTATTCCTGTTTGCTGAAAGTATCATTATTTCTCAAAATTAAAAAATGAGATTTGTTATGAATGATACAGAAATTCATAATTTTGAGCAGATTGTTTCAATTAAGATTAGAAATCAGGCTAATATTTTTTGAAAAAAATTAACTTAAAACTATAGCCCATATTCATTGTTGAATAAATAGAAAATATTAACAGAAAGTGACTTAGAGGTTGTCTTAGTTATTTTTCTCATTGCTGAGACAAAATACCAGATACCCAGAGTTAAAGCAGAAAAGGTTTATTGCAGTTTGCAGTTTGTAGAGGTTTCAGTTAATAATTGGCTGGCTGCAAGGCAAAGTGGCATTGCAGAGCACAAACAGTTTTTTTTTTTTTCTTGAGGCAGGGTCTCATTGTGTAGTCCAAGCTGGCTTTGAACTCACTATGGTACCCTAGGCTGGCCTCAAACTCACTATGTATCCCAGGCTGGGCTCGAACTCTCAGCGATCCTCCTGCCTCAGCCTCCTGAGTGCTGGGATTTCAGGCATGTGCCACCATGCCCAGCTAAAGATATTCTTTTTATGGGAAGTTTCTATTTGAAATTATGAGGAAATCATGACCTGGGGCATAACACCCCCCCCCCCCGCCCCGCCCCCAGCTTCCCTTTTGTCTCAGATCAAGGAGAAATTTCCTAAGTGGCTACTAGTTGAAATCACAAACTTCTGAACCCTCTTGGCTCTGTGGCCTGTCCTTTAAGGTTAAATTTCATTCTGACGAATTTCTTTGTGGGCAAAATGAGAGTGACAGAGGAGGTAGGGAGTGCAGTTCGATTGTCACCCTGCCGCCAAATGGATTGCCATAGAATCCTGGCAAAGGGAGGGCTTAATGGGAAGGGTGTACTGAAGTGCTTAGTAAAGTTTGAATGACTGAGTCACTTGGAAGCTCTGGAAGACCCCCCAAGAATGGCACTAATGACTGATGCCAGACTTGACAGAAACTGTTAAGGCTATACCATAGAGGGCAAGGAAGCGACTCAAATAAATAGAGCTGCAGCATGAAATCGAGACTACTTTTCTGCTTTGGAGATTTGGCCAGCCATAATTCAGAAATTATTTGGAAATTTGAACTACAGTTCTAACCTGCCAACAGCACCATTATAAGCACAACTGAGTGCATGCTAAAGTACTATCCCCAAGTCTTATAATTCCAGTTGATTCAGATGCATTTTAAGAATGGGGAAAAGATGTCAATTTAATAACATGGAAATTATTAATCCTTATACATTATTTCCTAGTTTAGGAGAGCTGAGATAGTGGGGTAGAAGGATAAGCTTTAGATGAAGAGAAACAAATCGTGAGCTCTGCTACAAAGATAACAGGAGCCTTTTAAGCAATATTTTTAAGCAAATTGGAAATGAGTACCTGCACCAAGGACCCCCTCTCCATAGCAGAGCATCTGTGCTTTACCTGGATTTCATAGTGACAGCCTTCTTTTTTCTTTTTTTAAATTAATTTCATTGGTACATTTTAGGTATACAATATAATGACATTCATCATTGGAAATTTGTACCTTTACATAATCTCTCTTGGTTCTTATTTTTTCCCCTTCCCCTGCCCTCCCTTCAACCCCTCCATTTACAAAGACTTTGTTTCCATTTTTCTATTTTCTCATATTCCATTCCCTTCTTTCCTTTCCCCTACCCCTCCCACTTCCCCTTCCCCTTTGCCCCTTTTCTTCCTATTTCACATTATCTATTATACCTTTTAGTCCTTATTGACACTTTCAGTTTCTCACACTAGAGAAACTATTTAGTTTTTACACGTATGTCCTATTTATTTCACTTAAGAGTATCACCTCAATGTGCATCCATTTAACAAATGTCTCTAATTTCTCATTTTTTATGGCTGAGTAGTACTCCATTTTATTAAAAAACCACATTTTCTTTATCCAGTTTCCAGTTGATGGGCAGTTGGGCTGTTTCCAAGTTTTAGCTATTACAAACTGTGCTGCTATAAACATAGGTGTGCATATATCACTGTGGTATGATTCTTATAATTCTTTGGGGACGATCCCCAGCAGTGGGATAGCAGGGTCAAATGGGACTTCCAGTCCTAGTTCTTTGAGGTATCTCCATACTGATTTCCACAGTGATTGCACCATCCTACACTCCCACCAGCAGTGGAGCAGGGTTCCTCTTTCCCCACAGCCCCTCCAGCATTTGTTATTGGTTGATTTCATGATAGCAGTCATTCTTTCTGGGGTGAGATGGAATCTCAGCATTGTTTTCATTTGCATCTCTCAAATGACCAGTGATGTTGAACATTTTTTCATATGTTTATTTGCTATTTCTACTACTTTGAGAAATGTCTGTTCATTTCAGATGCCCATTTTTGGATTGGGTTTTTAAATTTTGGAGGTCTGATTTTAAGTTCTTTATAGATTTGAGATAGTAGACCTTTGTCTGAAGAACAGCAGGTGAAAATTGTTTCCCACGTTGTGGGTTGTCTCTTCACTCTGTTCGTTGTTTCTCTTGCTGTGCAGAAGCTTTTTAACAAGAAGAGATCCCACTTGTTGATTGCTTGTGCTAGCTCACGGGCAACTGAAGTTTTGTTCATAAAATCTTTTCCTACACCAGTGTCTTCAAGAGTTCTACCTAACCTCTGTTCCAACCAGTTCAGCGTTTCTATTTTAATATTTAGATCTTTAATCCATTTTGATTTTAGTTTAGTGCATGGTGAGAGATATAGGTCTAGTTTTAATCTTTGGCAAGTTGAAACCCAATTTTTCCAGCACCATTTATTAAAGAGGCTATCTTTCCTCTTGGAAAGGGTGTTTGGCTCCTTTGTCACAGATGAGGTGGCTGAGTGTGTCTGGAGTTGTTTCGGCATCTTCTAATCTATCCCACTGGTCCTCAGGTCTGTTTCTTTGTCAGTACTATGCTGTTTTTATCACAGTAGTTTTGTAAGTATAGTTTCAAGTTGGGAATTGCGATACCTCCTGCACAGTGGCGGGCTTCTGCCTTTGATCCTCTTCCCCTGCATTGTCTCAAGCTGCTAGCTTTCCTATTCTGTTGTTGTGCCATGTCAGCATCCCCTGAGACATCTTTAAAACACCTGAGATGTTTGCCTGGGCATACAGATTATCTCCCCAGGTACCAGTTATTGCTTTTATTCTGTAAACACTTGAATGGGTTGTGAGTGGTTGGCTCTCTCCCCACCGCCATCCTTATTATTTTTAGTGTGAGGTGTTTTCAGGAATGCACACATTCCATGTGAGCAGAAAATGCCTATATTTCCTTCTTGATACTTTTTCCTAAGAATATTTTAATCTGTTATTACTGTTATTTTTAACTGTGAACCCCAAATTCTTATAAATGGTGCTTATTTTTTAGAATTTGATTTCTTGAATTCATTCTGAGTCCTTGAAACGTTTGCTCTAGGCTGGGGATTTAGCTCAGTGGTACCACGTCTGCCTTGCAAGCGCAAGGTCCTGAGTTTGATCCCTGGTACCAAAAAAACTGAAAAAACAAAAAACCCAGAAACATTGTTTCAGTGCTCTCCATCCTTCAGTGATAAACTCTCACTGCTCCCTTTAGTTTTTTTGTGCATTTAATATGTGTACAAGGATGGGAAAGTCTTTGACATTTGAGAGTCTTCCATTAGAAGCACAGATGTAGTTTAAAAGCTTTTGTCTTTAAATATTAAGGATATTTCCTATATATTTTGATAAAAATCAACAGCATTAGCAAATTTTTGTTGCAGCAAATATATCAAAGTATAAGTTGGTTAATATCATGTAAGCATGCATATATTATGTCTAACAATTTCTAAGTGCATTTGTATTTATATGAAATGAATACATTTATGATTTTGACCATATGTAATTCTGATTTTGTTTTTTCTCCAGGAGGATCAGGATGAGAGTCAAGGCCTGGGCAAGAGAAAGAGGGTAAAACTAAGCAGTGGTACCAAAGGTATTTATATTTTGCTTTTTTCCTTTCAGCAGAATGCTTTAAAAAATGTTAATCACTATGACATCAGAGCTCTTTGAAGAGAGAGGCATGTTGTTAGATTTATCTAATAATGGAGAAAGTATGGTTAGCAGTGAGGACCTCAAAAGCTAGGAAAACTTTTATTATTGGGATTTTGTTCATTGTTTTCATTCATGAAATGTGCACTATTATATTTGAGCCAGAATTACTGAGTCTTTTCATTTGATTGACTCATACCTATTGGTTTTCTGTTTTTTTTTTGTTTTGTTTGTTTGTTTGTTTTGGTACTGGGGATCGAACTCGGGCCCTTGCGCTTGCAAGGCAGGCAGTGGAACCACTGAGCTAAATCCCTGGCCCTCATATCTATTGTTTTTGATGTAAAGTTTTAGTTTGGTTTATGTCCTTTTGTAATCCAGGGCATACAATTTCTACAGTAAAGAAGGAGCAAGGGAAAGAAAGGGAGGAGAGAGACAGACATTATGAGAATGAGTGAATATCACTTAAAATAATAAGGGTTCATGAAGGGCATATAGGTGCCTATTGAAAGGAACAAGTAGAAATGTCTGTAGTAAAAGAATAGATTAGTAATCATAATGGGTCATATTTATCGAACCTTTTGTAGATGCTTGATATAGTGATGTACTTCCCTGCACTATTTAACAGAGTAACCATATGAAGCAAGCTTTAAGTATATAGATGGAAGAAAAGGCTTTTTTTTGGTACCGGGGATCGAACTCTGGTCCTTGTGCTTGTCCAGCAGGTGGTGAAACCACTGAGCTAAATCCCAGGCCGGAAAAGGCTTTTTGAATAAGAACCTCAGGAATTCTAGTAAGCTAGTGAGGTGTAGAGCTTGTACCTGCTTCCTAATTAAAACTTTTGTCTCAGTCATGTATTTATACCACAGAATGATTCTTTGAAAATCTTTTTTTATAATGTGACTTTAGGTAGTTCAGGCATTGTTGTAAAGTCACTACAAGATTTTAAAGGCATATAGCCAAACGTAACTAATAGAAACATTTTACACACACATAAATAAGACTCTTAGGTCTTATTTTTATTACTTTTTGGCTTTGAGTCTATCAGCATGTACCTGTGAATATATTTTTGCCTCATTTTTTGCAAGCTTAGTTTACTCTTGTTTTTAAATCATTGTCATGCCCCTGGAATGATCTGTTTCAGGAAGAAGAGATTTCTGTTTACAAGTAAAAAATTCTGGGGTTTGAAAATGATAGTACCTAATTTCCAATAAAGAGGTGACTAGCATAATTTCATTTATATACAAACCCCTGTTACATAGTACTTACACTGATGGTACCACAGGGGTTAGGAGATATTTTTGTCTTTCTGTAGTAAAAATCGTAGACTTTCCAGAACACATAAGACTTTTGGGAGCCATTTTCTTTTTTAGCTATTAATGAAAAAATTGGGTTAAAGTTAATACTAAATAGAACCAAGTCAAGCCTTAGCAAAGTGTTTTATAAATGAATCAAGATGAGGACAAGCTTATTTTGTTACTGTACTTGTACTGTTACCTGAGGTGATGTGGTTTGAACTTTTTGTGTGATAATCAAGAATGGTAAACTGGGGGAGGGTTAATAGAAAAAAATCCTGGAGCTGTACTGAGTGTATTGATGTGTGTAAGACTGTTTTCTTAATTTTCTTATCTAATTGTATCCTTTGCCTATGCAGTGTTACTGAGCCGGGCTATTCACAGTTGATACTGCTATGTTCTTGATGACCTTGTGTCATTTTCAAAGAAAAAAAAATAGAAAAAACCAGTGAGAGACATAGATAGCAGAAATATTAAGAATATCCAGTTCATCATATACTTGTTGAGACTTTCTCTGACTAAGCATGGAAAGGATGCAGAGATTTGCAAGACAGTCTAGCCTTCAAGAAGTGACGTTGGCTTTAGAAATAGGGCTTCTACTAAGTAATGCTTTTCCCTTGGATTATTTATTCATAAGGGGCATCACCTCCCCTTTCTTCTATGCATGCATAAGGTTTCTTGAGCCCAGTGCATTTAGGCATAATTAAAACTCCTTATACTTTTTCAGGTAAAGTTTTACTAGAAGAAGTAATATACACTGTCAAGAATACATTAATAATTTTCTCTAGTGAAGTTAGTATCTCATTTATAAAGGCTAATTTTAAAGAAATGGAAACTTATCGAAACCTATAAATATTTCTGTCCTTTTCCCTAGAAATTACAAATTTAAAAATTAAATAACTTTGGATATTTTTATATCCTTAATAATATTTATATTTAGCTTAAAATTGTTAAAATTTTTATGTAACTATATTATATTAAAATAAATGATTAATTGTTTTATATGTCATGGAAATTTTAGAAATATAACTTGCTGGTATTACTGAAAGGGTATCCTTAATTTTTAGACATTTGTAGATGTTTGTATTGCCTTAATAATTATAGTAAGGTTTAAATGAGATGAGTAGCTGAAGTCTTCATTGCATGGTAAATTTTCTTTTCAGATCAATCCATAATGGATGTTTTAAAACATAAAAGTTTTCTAGAAGAACTATTGTTTTGGACAATAAAGTATGAATTCCCTCAGAAGATGGTAACTTTCTTACTCAACATGCTTCCAGATCAAGAATATAAGGTATCTGTGTTTTTTTCCTTCCTTTTGAACTTTGCTTCTTCACTATTATATATGTTTTTCGTATGTTTCTCAGATGAGGCTTATTTTATTATAGATCTGAGGTTGATATAGCACAGTGAGAGAAGATTAGCTTATTCTTTTGCTAACACAGGGTCTACACAGTAGTGTGGTACTTTACTTCTGTGGCAAAACAGCATTACAAGTTATCAAGGGAATGCTGAGGGACAAACATTTAAAACATAATTGCAGAAATGAATATTTAACTACCGATTGTTCTAAGTCCTCAAGGAGAAGTAGAGGGTGCTATAATACTGTTTAAAAGGACAAGTGAATTTAGATTGTGGAGTTAGCATGGGAAAAACATGGGATTAATAATTGCCACAGTTGTGAGAGAGAGCGGTTATGACTCAGGTGCAAATGCAGGTAGTTGAACTTTCTAGTCCCAGATTGTCTGGACCCAGCTGTTAGCACCATGTAGTTAGTTATGGCAAAGTGACATACCTTAGTGTATGAAAAGAACCTTAGAGTTTAGGTTAGGAGTGCTACTTTAATAGTCCCATTGTTTTGTGGGTCTTACACAGGCTAATATAATACAACAGGGAGAATGTACATGTTACAAATAAAGAAAATAAGAGTGAAAATAAGTAATACTTTAGAGCATTTAGTCTGATTATTCATCAGTTTTCAGATCAAATATGTTATTTCTTTTGGAGTCATCACAAATCCTCTGATGGTTTATAGTGAGACTAGGTTTTGTTGCTAAAGTAGGTAGCACAAAAAAAGATACATACATTGACATTAGTTAATTGATACAGTTGTAAGTAAAGTGCACTATTATAATCTTAAACCACACTATTCCACTTGGGAGGTTGAGGCAGGAGGATTCCTTTGTGTTTGAGGCCATAGTGAGTTCAAGGCCAGCCTGGACTGTATAGTGAGACCCTGTCTCAAGAAAACAGAAAGAAACAAAAAGCACCACATTGTTTATAATTGCTTTAAAACCCTAAATAATTTAAAATTCCTATTGAAACTTAAAATCATCAAAGTTTTTGCTAATGTCCCAAAAAAGATAAAATATGACTTAAAACTACCATCATTGTTGAATTATTTTTTCATTTACCTTGGGCATCATCACAAGCTAGTAATAGCTTTAAAATGCTGATATAATACATTGAAAAATATTTAAAATGTAAAGTTAATGTATTTTTTTCCTTAAAAATGTTTATAGGTTGCTTTTACAAAAACTTTTGTTCAGCATTATGCTTTCATTATGAAAACACTGAAGAAAAGTCATGAATCGGACACAATGTCCAACAGAATTGTGCATATTAGTGTTCAGTTGTTCAGCAATGAGGAGCTAGCCAGACAAGTGACAGAAGAATGTCAGTTGCTGGATATTATGGTCACTGTGCTGTTATACATGATGGAAAGTTGCCTTATTAAAAGTGAGCTGCAAGGTAAGCTCTGAATTATAGTAATTGGTTCTATTATTTGTGTATTTGCATATGTAGCCTTAAAAACATCTATATGCTTAAAAACAATTTTAAAATATTGTAAAAATACAGTAAATATTTGCAAAATAAAGTTTTGAAAAATTCTACTGAAGTTTAAAGGTATAGTTAAAATCATTTATAGTTTTATCATTCATAAATAACTTGTTAGCACTTTATAATTTCTATATTTTTTTGTGAAATAATATGTATAGATAAAATATATGATTAAAAAAAGTATTAACATGGGACTGAGTGTGTAATTTAGTGGTAGAGTACTTGCTTAGTATACATAAGACCCTGGGTTTGATCCCCAGCAGTGTTAAAAAAGAATTACCATATACACATGTCAATATGTATTTTAATAATTGTAGAATATCATATGGTTATATCATAATTCATTTAGCTGTTTCCTTATTAGACATGTTACTAATTTTTAAATCATAATTTTATGTATGCTTTAGATATTTTTATATGCTTATACTTCTATGATGTACACTTTTGAATAAATCTTGCCCTTTTTGTGTTCCCTTTGTGAAATTTTAATATTCTTCTTTTATGCCCACTATATGGTTTATATTCTGTGATCTGTCATTACATTTCTTTTTTTTTTTTCAGTACCAGGGATTGAGCTCAGGACTTTGTGCTTGCAATGCAGGTGCTGTGGCACTGAGCTAAATCCCCGACCCTGTCATAACGTTTCTGTAACTCCTATCAGATCTACTTCTCTGTGGTCTTTCTTCTTAATTTTCCTTAGTTTATATTATATAATTTGACTCTTTGCTATGTACCAGACACTGTGGCAAATATTCATGTGTTTTCTTTTTTTTTTTGGTACCGGGGATCAAACTTTGGTCCTTGCGCTTGGGCAGCAGGTGGCGAAACCACTGAGCTAAATCCCCGGCCCTTCATGTGTTTTCTCAATTAAACTTCTGAACATCTCTCTGAGATTGACATTTATTATCCTTGTTTTATTTACTTAGTTAAAAAAATTTTTTTGGTGGACTGGGGATTAAACCCAGGGGCATTTTACTGAGGTATGTTCCTCATCCTCCCACCCCTCTTTTTTTTTCTGTACAGGGGCTTGAATGCAAGGGTTTCACAACAAGTTACACCCCAAATTCTTTCTTTTTAAGGTCTTGGTAAGTTCCTATGTTGTCTAGGCTGGGCTGGAACTTGTGATTTTCCTGCCTTAGCCTCCTAGCACAGGTGTGCACCACCACTCCTGGCTACTTTTTGTCTTTTTATTTTGAGAAAGATCTTACTTAGGTACCCAGGCTAGGCTCAAACTTATGATCCTCCTAACTCAGCCTCCTGAGTAGTTGGGATTTCAGGTGTGTACCACCATGCCTAGTTACCCTCACTTTAAAGATGAGTATATTGAGTCTTAGGAAATTCAAGTCATTTGCTGTAGTTTACAGAGCTAGTAAATGACAAACCCAAGAGGGATTTCATGTCCCCCGGTGTCAGAGCCATTGTACTTTATGGTAACACAGCCAGGTCCACATTGAAAGGACTATGATTTCACTTACTGACACCTGGAGCTCAATTTTAAAAATAACAATGAGTAATACTTCCAGTTAAATCATAAAACTCTTCCATTCTCCAAGGAGAGATCTTATAGTTGAGGCTTGCCTTGTGCTAGTACTGTTTCCTTATGCATTTCAGCTCCTATTTTCTCATTATTTTGATAGTTTACTCAGATGTGACACCATATCCTGAAAATTGATACATTCTCAGTGCAGAACATAATGCTTCAGGTATAGTGATAGCTAGCTCCTTTCTCAGTACTTTATACACTTTATCTTGTTTACCTATCATTAATTTTGTGAAGCAGATATTGTTGGCTCCATATTATAGATGAGGAAACTATTTCTTAGAGAGTTGAAGTTGTTGGTCTGGGGTCCTGCAGCTGTGTGGTAAGGCTGGGTGTCTGACTTCAAAGCTATGTGCTTTCTTACCTGTTATGTGATTCTTTTTATTGTAGGTATAGTTAGAGTATAATGTATTATTTGCATTAAAGGATACACTTCTTTATTTTTTTAGAGAAAAATTCAAAGCTGCTTTGTATTATAGTTTTTTTTGTTTCGTGTAGCATTATCTATTTATTTCATGTAGGATTATTATTCTTTCTTAGTGATTTTAACTACATATATTGTTTTTTAAAATTGAAGTAGTATCTACCGTCATTCAGCTATGTCACTGATCTTATATAGAATTTAGAGAGTTCATACACATAATATTTTAAATTCATATACTAGAAATCTTAAAAAAATTTAGAAATATCTGTTCTTTTGAAAAGTATCTGGAGTCCATTTTACTGACTGATTTAATTGTGCTTATGTATGGTTTGCATTTTGTCTATAAAGAAGAATGTGAGGAAAAAGATGTGAGTGAGTCTGTCTACCCTTTTCTTCCTTTTTAATAGCTATCTTTCCTGAGAAATTTTTATACCTTTCAGTCACTCCCTAACCCACCTCAATTAACCTATCTCAATCTAGTGTTTGCTTCCATCACTCTATTAAAATTCCTGCCTACAAAAATTGTCTTGAATGGCCACATGTTAAATACATTACATTAGATAAATTACACTATCTTCAAGGAAAGGTCTACAACTATCTTTAGCAGTCTTCAGACTTTGCCACAGTGGTTTTTCCTCTTTCAGTAGTATCATAACATTTTATAATAAGTATGAAATAAATAAATAAGAATATTTATGAAATAAATATGAATAAGTATTTATTTATGAAAGCACCATGAGCGTTCCTCATTTTTGTATTAATGGAATTAGAATGAGCCTAAAATATTTGAGTAGCCACAGACATTCAAGAGGATCTTTATTTTTAAATTTTTATAATTTTCAAATAATCTCTAACCTTTTTCATTTATTCATTCACTCATTCATTAACTCATTCATTCATTGTGCTGAGGATTAAACCCAAGTCCTCACTTGCTAGGCAGGTGCTCTACCAGTGAGCTATATCTCCAGCCCCTAGACAGTGCTTTAAAATTTTATCTGTACTCTTAGTAAATATAGGAGCTGACTCAGTGAGAAACTTATATGGCCACAGCAATAGCCTAAGACTAAAAGGAAAAAGCCTTCTAGCAGTACATAATGCTTGCTTTACATTTTTTCTTTATATTAATTTCTACACCCAGTATCACTTTGTGATCCCAAACATAATTCATAATTTTCCATGTCCCTAAAAATTTACAGTTTGTCTTATGAAATATTTTGTGTACAATAGAATTTAAAATCATGCATTGCATAACCATGAGAATGTCTATAGATGCTAATAATCCCAGACTTATCTTCCATCCTGCAGATCAAACTACTTATTGGAAAATATTCTTTGGATGTCTGTAAGTACCTCAGACATACAGTGCACAGAGCAAAAACTCTTCATCAAGCCGGTTTCTTTTCTGTTACCCTGTGTGTATGCACACGAACATGTACCTGAGCATTCTCTGTATTTTTACATCATCATTTTTCTTCATCTCTATGTCATCATGCCACTCTTTAATAGTTCAAGCCATTGTCATCTCTAGGATTCTTTATCTATAATCACTTTAGTCCTTTAATCACTTATCATACTATGCAACTGATTATGTTCTGTCTCTTAAAAACCTCAGTGGCTTGCTGCGTTCTTTACCTGTACTCCATACTTATGAAGTGGTTTATGAGGCTCTCTAGTTTCATTTGTACCACCCATCCTCTGAATTCTTTGTCCAAGTGATTTCAACCTTCTGTTACATACTGTACCTTTATCTAGAACACCATTTGTTCCCATCCCTAGTTTATCTGGCTAATCCTGATTTGTTTCATTTTATAGATCTCAGTTCAGACATTACTGAAATGAAAGTCTGTTGATTGTGGACTCGTTTTATTTGTTAAGGTTTCATATACTTTCCATATTACAGCTTTTCTCACACTGACTTCTACATGTTAATCTCAGTGGAGAGTGACAGTATGTCTTGAATTTTTATTTTACCATTTTTGCCTTAGATTAGAATACCTGACCCTAAACAGGTGCTCAATAAATGTTTGTTAATGAGTGAATTTCATTTGACACTGAGTCATTATATCTGTGGGGTGGACAGTACCAGTTTGGGTAAAAATAGAAGTCCTAATTGTTCATTTCATGAAAGACTCCTGGGGATTTTTCACAAGAACAGTAGTATTTAAAGCACTGTCAAGAAAATAATGATTTTGATTATTTATATTCTGCTGATCCATCCCCTCATTTCAATTAAATAGGACAGTGATATATTCATCTCTTTCTCTCTCCCTCTCCTGCTCCCTCTCTCCCTCTCAGTTTTGTTAATCCCACATCCTCAGCATTGCCTCATCATTATCTGGCTTACCAGCTCACAGTGGTAGTAGCTGTCAGTCAGGAAGGTGCTTTTCAGAATCTTAGGTGTGGATAATTTCAGAAAGACTCCTTACTCCTGCTCCCCTATTTGGCTCCCCTCTTTCATCTCCTGACTTCAATGGATCCTCTTCCTATGCATTGTTAAACTTAAGATTTGGGTAAATGATTCCGTGGACTAAATGTAAACTTAGTATATAGAAATTAAGAAGTGCAGTAGAGGCCCCTCCTTACTGAGTTTGACAGGTAGGTTGATAATTGAAAAGTTCGTTCAAATTAAGAATCCTTTAAAAATGATGCATATGTACTTTTAACATTATATTTGAACATCAAACACAGTAATGCATATTCATTCTTCAGTCTTTTAACTTTGGACAAAACATTTTCAGGATATGGTTTCCTTTACTGAAGTTTTATCTTATATATACCAGATCTATAAATCATTTTTGAATTCTAGTTTCAATCTCTTTATTCATTAAAAAAATTTTTTTTGGTCTGGGTATTTAGCTCAGTGGTGCCCCCCGCCTGCCTTGCAAGTGCAAGATCCTGAGTTCGATTCCTGGTACCAAAAATTTTTTTTATTAGTATATGTTTGTGATATATGATATATTTGGTGTGGGGCATTGAATGTATTGCATCTTGATCCTTTTTACTTTCTGTTTCCTTCCTTTCCCTCCTGTCTTCCCCAGTTTTAATCTCTATAGGTAGAGTTAGAATATAAAGATCTTTATGAAGCATTCTGAGTGTAAAATATTTCTAGGCAAGTGATGGCGGACCTTTTAGAGCTTTCAATGACAACAAATAACTGGCTGTGGCATGCGTGCCATAGGTTTACCAACACTGTTCTAGGCTTTTTCATTTTCTGCTGTAAGGCTTTTAGCTGTACTTCTACACTTATTCTTATTACCACTTGAAAGCATATGATCCAATTTCTGTAGTATCTCTCCATATGAATTCATATTTAATTAGTTCATATAATTATGATAAAAGAACAATGTGAACAGAAATAAATATTGACTCTGGATAAACATCTCTCAGCTTGTGTGCATGTAAATAGACTACTAGTCTTGAGCATTCGGTGTATCATGGGTATTAGTTGTGGGGATGATGGGTTCCTAATGGGCAGATACTAATAAGTTTTGTTAATGAAGAATTTTGTGCAGCCTAGTATTTTTCTGAATCAATACTATATACTTTGAGGATTTTTTAAAGGCTTAAGTCTATGTATATTTTCATTTTTTATGTTGAAACATAACTGTTTGCTAAAAAGTTTTATTTGCATATTCTTTAAATAGGAAATACTTATATATCACTTGAAATCAGATTTGATTGATAAGATGGAATGAGATTAATCTAGGAGTAAAATCTTTTGTTGATTAGAATGGGAAGTGTATCATTAAGGCAAAGAAAGTATTTTTTTGGGGGTATGGGTTGAGACAAGGTCTCACTCTGTAATGCGGGCTGGCCTTGAACTCACTGTGTAGTCCAGCCTGACCTCAAACTCAGGGTGATCTTCCTGCCTCAGCCTCCCAAGGGCCCTGTGCCACCATGCCTAGCTAAGAAAGTGGTTTTATAAGCATACAGTAGCTCAATGTATATGTATATAATTTAATTTAAAGACGTGGTAATAATTACTATAATAGTGTGTTAAATATCATCTCATTTAAGATAACAATTTTTTTTTTGCCTCATTTTACAGATGAGGAAATTGACTCAGATTCTAAATAATAAGATGCCATACAAGGCTGAAGTTTGAAGTAGATGTCTGATTCTAACATGTATAACATTCTGTATTACTGGTAAAATCTTTTTTTTTTTTTTAAAGAAGTTATTTATTTTGGGTTATGTCTTTTTTAGATGAAGAAAATAGTTTACATGTGGTGGTGAATTGTGGAGAAGCATTACTGAAGAATAACACTTACTGGCCTCTTGTTAGTGATTTTATTAATATTCTTTCTCATCAAAGTGTTGCTAAGAGATTTTTGGAGGACCATGGTTTGTTAGTTACTTGGATGAACTTTGTATCTTTCTTTCAAGGTATGAATTTAATCTTTTTTATTTAGTTCACAACATGTCTAATGTTAAATATTAAATACTAATTAAGAGATAACAGCGTATCATTCAGGTTACACATAAATTTCACGTTTTGTTATTTGTGAGAACTTTAATAATAATTGTAAAAACATAGTAGGGCACCAGGAAAAATGTCAAATTATTAAAAAGAAACGAGTAATTTTTTAGCACCTCAAACCATTAATCTAGAAATGTGAACTGTTTTCCAAGAAAGATTTATACCATTTTTTTTTTGGTACCAGGTATCAAACTCGGGACCTTGCACTTGAGAGCCAGGCGGTGGCACCACTGAGCTAAATCCCTGGCCCAGTATACCACTTCAATAAAAATTTCAACTAGTGTCAGTTAAAATTGTTTTGACTGTCGGTTCTGCTGTCTGCCTCGCAAGTGTAAGGACCCGAGTTCGATCCCTGGTACCAAAAAAAAAAATTGTTTTGACTGTCTTAAATATATTCAATTATGCTATATGAGACATTTAGAAAGTGTTTCTAAGAAAACCTAGTTTGCAAAATATTCTTAAAGTACTAGATTATTTTTTCATATTTATTACTTTATTTCTACACTATACTATATTATTTATGGTCATGTATGGATAAAAATGTGTTGGGTACTGGGAAATGTTTTTCTTGATTTTTAGTCTGAATTCTTGCTTCTGTTCTACAAGGACTATATGTGTTCTAATTTTTGCAAGGTATGAACTTAAACAAGCGAGAGTTAAATGAACATGTTGAGTTTGAGTCTCAGACCTACTATGCTGCCTTTGCTGCTGAACTTGAGGCCTGTGCACAGCCAATGTGGGGACTTTTATCACACTGTAAAGTCAGGGTACGTTGGAAATTGTTTTGTTAATTTCTGTATTTATTTTAAAAATACTTATTTTAGAATCTGTTAGTGTGTTTACTTATATATGTGTTTAGTGTTTAATTCTATTTCATATTGAATTCAGCTTATGGGGAGCTGGACTGAGAGTAGCTTTTATTCTTAGGTAGGTTGAAGTTTATTTATGTCATCGGATTTCCCAGCCTGCCCATATTTGGAAGAGTCTTTGGAGCTTCATAATTCTCCACATTCCTTTTTATAGTTTCATTTTACCCCTTACCACTTACCTAATGCTTCTTCAAAAGATAAGGATAGTCCTCAATAAGTTTACAATTTTAAGAATCTAAGCACAAAATAAATCTCACACAACTTATAAACACAAACACACACACACACTGGTTTGATGGGTCTTTGGAAACTTTGGAAATTCAGAAAAATGGAATCCCCTCACCATGTAAAACTAAGGATTTGACTGAGATTTTGATATATGATCCTATGAAGTCCAGCCTTTTAACCTGTGTGCTGGACAAGATGTTATAGTGGAAATATTTTGAAGTTATTTGTTCTGTTGTTTCTACTTGACTTGATCACCCTATTTAAATTTACTTGAATTTCTCAGTTTCTTTATCATTTTACAAACAAAACAAAAGGGAATGGGTCAGCAAAACCTGCTCTGCTTCCCAGGTGTTCATGAGGCTCTTTTCCATTTGCCCTTTGAGTGTATGTGTTGCTTCATGTGTATTTATGTTTTCTCCTATCAGCTGCTCTTCTAAATGCAGATGCCTCACAACTATGTGATAATCTAATTAGATTCAAATTCTTAACAGTTTGAGAATATTCGTGTAAATTTCCTTTAGATATATGAATTTTCTCAGGTTCTTAATTATCTTAAAAAAATTTTTTTTTGTAAGTTTGGGGATTGAACTCAGGGCCTTGTGTATTCTAAGTAGGCACTGTTCTACTGAGCTACATCCCCAGTAGGCCCTTTCTTAAGTATTTTAAAATATTAAGGGATAATTAAAGAAATTATTGCCCAAATAGCTCACTTAGGAGACTATCAGACTTTTTTTTTTTTTTGGTACCGGGGATCGAACTCGGGATTTTGTGCTTGCAAGGCAGGCGCCGGAACCACTGAGCTAAATCCCTGGCCCTAGACTTTTAATACTAGATTAATGTCAGGTAGATTGGAGAAAAGGATGGCATTTCTAGAATTTTATCTTTGCTTTTGCTTTTTTTTTTGATACTGGGGATAGAACTCAGGACCTTGGGCTTGTGAGGCAGGCATGGCACCACTGAGCAATTTCCCCAGGCTTTAGCTTTGCTTTTTGAGAACAAAAACCTTTGCAAAACTTCCATCTAGTGGCGATTTTAAGTTACTGCAGAATTGATAGAAGTATCCAGTTTTAATTCTTGGGAGCGCTTACACTTAACTATTTGGTAAGGGATAGATGTAGGCTATGACAGAGCATTTTTATGTACATTATTTTATTTGTGTATTCACAGCAATACAGGAGATATTATGCCCATTTTTACTTATGGAGAAACTGAGACTCAAAATTTACATAATTTGCTAACTGTCAAAACTAATGAGTAATAAATCAGTAGGCATGATAATGTTTTGGGGTATAGAAATATAGAGGGAAGAAAGACAGATAATCTGAACATAATTTTATTTTATTTTATTTTTTGAACATAATTTTAAAATATGATGTACTTGAATTCCAATTGGGCTAGGGATGTTTGTAGTTCAGTGGTGGAGTACTTGCCTAGTGTATGAGGCCCTGGGTTCAGTCCCCAACAGCACACACAGGCAACACACAGTGGGGAGTTCACTGATAATCTTTTTAAATACCCTTTTTTTTAGGGCAGTAATGGGTCTTAAACTATGAATTATCTGCCACATTAGTTTGATTATTTATGATAAGTCCCATTAAATTTTATTCAGTGAGTGGTGGGGAACAGAATGTGTGAAATAATGTTCTTATGAAGATAAATTGCATAGATGGAAACAGAAGGTTGACAAGATAAGTGATGCTTGGTTTGTGTGGTGCAGTGGAAATAGGCAAGAACCTATATGATAATGTCATGAACTAAGTGCACTTTGCCATTGAGCTACATCCCCAGCCCTTAAATTTTAAAAATTTGGATAAGATTGACATTAAATTCACCATTTTAACCATTTTAAGGTGTACAATTCAGTGGTTTGTAATGTGTTTCCAAAGTTGTACAACATTACCACTGTCCATGTTGCTGTCACCTCCAAAAGAAACTCTACCTACCGGGCTGGGGATATAGCTCAGTGTTCTGCCACCTGCCTAACAAGCACAAGGTACCAAGTTCAATCCCTGGTACCAAAAAAATCCAAAAAAAAAAAAAAACCCAAAGAAACTATGTACCTACCAATTCCAAATTCTTATCCCTTGGAAACCACTAATTCACCTCTGTCTCTATGAAAATCCTAATTTGGATTTTTCATATCAGTGGAATACTACCATATGTTAACTGTTGTGATTGGCTTTTACTTATGTAATGTTTTCAAGATTCAACTATGTTCTTGTATGTGTTAGCAATCTGTTCCTTTTTAATGGTGGAAAAATATTCCATCATATGATATTCCACATTTTGTCTATAAGGTGATGAACATTTGCATTGATTCTACTTTTTGTGACTGCTATGTATAATGTTATCGTGAGCATTTGCATGCAATTTTTGTGTGAACAGATGTTTTCAATTCTCTTGAGTATAATATATAGCAGTAGAATTGCTTAGTCATATGGTAACTTTAATTTACTGAGGAATCACCTAATTAATTTTCAAAGCAGCTGCACCATTTTCCGTTCTCACCAGCAGTGTATGAGAGTTCCAATTTCTCTACATTCTTTTAAACATTTTATTTTATATTTTTAAAATTACCACTTTCCTTATTGATGTGAAGTGGTATCTCATTGTGGCTTTGTTGAACATCTTTTCATGTACTTACTATTTGTATATTTTCATGGGAGAAATGTCTATTTGAATCCTTTTTTTTATGAGAGCCTTGTTTTGATTTATATTTTCATTGAATTTAAGGCTTGCCTATTTCAGTGGATCCATTTTACCATAAAACATTTGCCTTAGTTACTTTTCTCATTGCTAGGCCAGAATACCTAACACTCAAAGTTAAAGGAGGAAAGGTTTATTTAGCTCACAGTTTGTAGAGGTTTCAGTTTATAATTGGCTGGCTCCAAGGCAGGGTGTCTTGGGAGAGGGACATCTCAGAAGAGAAGAGTTCATGGCATGCACAAGGTAGTGAAAACAAGGGACCTTAACAGCATCTTTCTGCCCTTTTATCTCATCCAGACCACTTAGGGTGGGTAGCACTTACACCCTTAATCCTAGTGCCCTTGATCCTAGCATTGCATTATCAATCAATCCCAGGATGACACACTAGATCCAGGCACCTCTGAAAAAGCCCCACCTATGACCACGTTAGGCTTTAGGGCTACATCTGAATATAAGCCATGACAGTATTATAATTGCCTTTCAGAGTACCCTGTTTCAAATGGCTTACAGTTATTTCTTCCTCTCAATTGTGTTGCCAGACATGATATCATAGGCTATTTACCATCTTCATATGTTCTGCCCTTCTTTTTTTTATTGTGTAAAATGTGAGCAGCAAAATTTACCACTTCAACCATTTTTAGGTACACAAGTCAATTACCTTAAGTACATTCACAGTGTCTATTTCTAATCATCATTGTCTGTTTCTAATACTTTTTCATTAGCCCCCCGAGATACTCTGTACCTGCTCAACAGTAGTAACATTAAAGAATTAATAATGTTTGGGGGAGTCTCTTGAAATGGAACCTAATTTGAATCTATTTAAATCTTTTTTAGTTTTGACTCATTCTTGGAAATATGTAAAAGGAAGCATATTGCATTCTTTAATTTTCATTTGTCACTGATTGTTACTCTTAGCTTATGAAGGGATGATTTCTTGAAGTAGCAGATATACAGGTTATCTTGAAAGTATATACATTTTACTGTTATGCATGCAATGCATATATTATGTATTACATATTTGATGTTGAATATATATATATACTATAAAATTTACATAAGTTATTATTTTAGGAAACTCAAGAATATACCCGAAATGTTGTAAGATATTGCCTTGAAGCTCTTCAAGACTGGTTTGATGCTATTAATTTTGTAGATGAGGTATGTATATTTTTGATATATGTAAAAGCACTTAAGAAAGAAGTGTTAGATCTCTCTCTCTCTTTTTTTTTTTGAGGTGGGGTCTCGCTATGCAGTTCAGGCTAGCCTTGAACTCATGGCAGTCCTCCTGCCTGAGCCTCCCGAGTGTTGAGACTACAGGCATGCGCCTGTACATGCCTGTACTACAGGCATGCCTGGCCTAGATCTTATTTAACACAGAAAATAATGAATACTTTGTGGATATTGGAAAAAATTCAATTAATATAATATTGTTAGGCTTTAACCACTTAACAGTTTACCTCAGCGTTACTTGGGCAGCGAGTTTGTTTACATACTGCCTATCCTGAGCGTCCTCGGGCAGGTGCCATTTCAACCAGTCAATTCTTGTATTGAAAAAATTTGATAAAATTGTCATTTTTTTTGTTTCTTGTTACATTGTCTCAAAAATTAATGAAAAATGTGATTTTTGGTCATCTTGTATTTAAATAATTGGACTGGTAAGTGATTAAAAAGGATAAAAGGATAGACCAGTTCTTTGACATTTAGATAATTCCACAGTACAGTAATCATGTGTGCTTATTTCCTAGAAAAATACACTATTTCCTTGAATTCAGCTGTTCTGTATGATTCTATCTTTAGCTCCATATTGTAAATTAATTTCATGCTGTTTACTACATAATCCTCTGTGTATAATTTTGCCCCACTTTACTTCTATTGTTTTAGTGATACTATCATTTCCACACTAATTTCTAGTTTTAAATACCTATGAGAACTAGGTTAAGAAAAGGTAAAGCTCCAGCTCATGTCTTAAGTGTGGACAGGGCAAAGGAATATAGCAGGCTGAAAATAGGGTGGAGCTCTTCTGAAACTGTGTTTTCTTGGGTGATTAACTGATTACTATTTAAGTAAAGTTTAAGCTTAAAGACCTATAATTAAACACCATAAGAATCAAAATGATTTGGTTAAGGCAGAATTCAAGATCCAAACGGACAAAATCCAGATTGTCCAGGTTGAAGGCTAAAAACACAAAAATGTTAAGGGGCTGGGTGTGAAAGATAAACTTTCAATTGTGGTAAAAACATATAAAATATAAATTATACCATTTAACCATTAAGTGCATAATTCAGTAGTATTAAAGTATATTGATATTGTGTAACCAATTTCCCAAACTTTTTTGTCTTGCAAAACTGAAATTCTATACCCATTAAATAACTACTCATTCTTCTCTCCACCAGCCCCTGGCCACCCTAATTGAATTTACTGTTTCTATAAATTTGAATACTCCAGATACCTCACATAAGTGGAATCATACAATATTTGTTTTTTTTTTTTTTTTTTTTTTTGGTACCGGGGATGGAACTTGGGACCTTGCACTTTTGAGACAGGTGGCAGAACCACTGGCTAAATCCCTGGCCCTTTTTTTGTTTTTTTTTGAGATGAGTTCTTGTTATGTATTTCTGGCTGGCATTGAACTCATTGTGTAGCCCAGGCTGGTCTGGAACTCATGGTGATCCTCCTGCCTTGGCCTCCCAAGGGCTGAGATTACAGGCACAAGACACCAAACCTGGCTTTGTTTTTTTTTAAAAAATGAGATCTTATTACTTAGTCTGGTAATTACCTAGTCTTTAATGCTAACTCAGCCTCCCGAGTAATTGGATTACAGGTCATAACCATCATGCCTGACTATATTTGTCCTTTTATAACTGATTTATTTCGTTTAGTGTAAAATGTCTTTAAGGTTTACCTCTGCTTTAGTATGTATTGGATTTTCTTTTTATGGAGGGGAGGGTAAACTTTTATTTATAAGAAAAAGTTTTGCCGGGTGCGGTATTGCATGCCTGTAATCCCAGCATTTGGGAGGCTGAGGCAGGATAGCTTTGAGTTTGAGGTCAGCCAGATCTACATAGTAAATTCAAGGCCAGCCTGAACTACAAAGTGAGACCCCATCTCAAACAACAAAACAAAAAAGAACAACTTTCTGTATCTTTCACATTTTGAGGATCTTATTTTCATATTGGTTTGGAAAAAGGTAATTATTTCAGAGATGGTGTCATTTTGCCACTCCTTATAACTTCTATAAGGTTATCATTTTAACACAATTATGTAAATGTTCTGATAAAAATTTTAATAGGAGAATATTTACTAAAGTTTATAAAAACATTAAATTTATAAATTTTTCTTATTTGTATAAGAAGGAGAAGAATTATATACTTTTCCCCTATGGTGGTATCATGATCCATGGGATTCACAGATTTTAAAAACTGATTTTTAGAACATTCATGAGGGTGTTAAAGGTCTTTGACATATTTACAGGTTTGTTAGGTAGGTGGATGTGTTTGGCACTGGTATAAGGAGCATCTTACCCTGCTGGAGAGGAAACCTGAAGATACCTGGGTTCTGTGTTTCAGTTTAGAGCTATCAGAATCCTTTTACCAATCTGAATATAACAGTGGAGTCCATACCAGCTTCGTAGTTCACCATCTTTGAACTTTAGGAAATTATTTATGTTTCTAAGATTTTCCCTATTTGTAAAATGATATTAATATTTCCTACTCCTTAGCGCTCTTGTGAGGATGAAGTGAGGTGTTGTGTTTAGTGGGGTGATTGGCCATTAGTAAGTTTTCAGTGGATATTAGCTGCAATTATTATTCTTATCTCTGTCATGGCATTTGGTATGCACGTGTTGGAAAAGTTCCAGATGGATTGTTGTGGAGGGGACTGTGTTCCATCATTTGTTTCTGGAATGATCTTAATGAATCTGTGCTAGATGCTTCAGAAGGTTGAAAGATGGGTAGGTAGTATATACTTCCTGCCTTCAAGGAGCTTGTACTGAGGTATTTAAAATGGGAATAATTCTATAGAGATTTTGTTAAAGCTACACTTTCTAAAATTTTAAATTTTGATAAAAATAGCCTAGAAATATATTGAGGTGAGAATATTGTTATACTGTTTTAATTATATATATATATATAATTATATATATATACTGTTAGAAATTCTGTAAATATTGTTTGACTTGTGGATTTTGTTTCAGCCAGCACCTAACCAAGTCACTTTTCATCTGCCACTACATCGTTACTATGCTATGTTTTTGAGTAAGGTAAGACTGTCATTAAACAATTGTTTTGTTTAAAAACTTTTTTTTTTATTTTGGAAAAAATATTGAATTACTAACATTTGTATCACAATTCTTAGGCTGTGAAATGTCAAGAATTAGATTTGGATTCTGTTTTACCAGATCAGGAAATGTTAATGAAACTAATGATTCACCCACTCCAAATTCAAGTATGTATTTAGGCTTTTAAAATGTTTTGAGTTGGATTTCTTGGCTGTTCCTCCCTTATTTGTGTGTCTTTCTCATTGTTACTCTAACCGTAATGTTTGAAAACTTTTTTTAAAAAGTTGAATTTTTATATTTTTGCCAGATTATATTTAGGTATTTTTTTGTTCTATAAGATTTAGTTTTAATTTCCCTAGGAATTGCTTTAACATATTTAACACAATTTTGGGAGTCAGGTGATCAATGAGTTCTAGCTTCAAGCTACCAATATTTTATTTTCTACATAGTTGGGGTTAAATTCCTTGTTTGGGTCTTAGTTTTCTCTTGTGTAATTTGAGAAGAGAAGAGAGAAGAATTAGCTTGAGTGAGAACTGTGATTTCTTTGGTTTTCACGCTAATTTTGTGGCCCAAACTTTTATATACATTTAGACAGGCTTGTGTTTCAATGTATTTTTTCTGCTCATTTTAGATTAGTTTTGAACTTCTACTCTAGGGGTTAAGAACAAGTAAAAGGTAAAGTTATGACTGCTTAGTTTTAATTGATACTGGGCATAAATGCATCAATTATTAATTAGTAAGAAAATTCTAATATATGATTTGTTTTTTAATCTTCAGTTATTTGGAAGATGTTTAGCTTGAAATTTGAGTTAGGTTGAATTAAAGATGTAGCATGTATTCATTGACTTTGGACAGTTAGTTTTATACTTATAACATTGTGTTTTTTTAGGCATTGTGTATACATCTCCCTTTTTTTTGAGGAAGAAGTTGAGAGAAAAATGAGCATTGATTTCTTATGAAAGATTTCAGTGAAGTTATTATAAATGTATACAGAGGCCGTCATGGAAAATTAACTCATGTATAAACTCTAGAAAAGGTGGCTATCTAAAGTGCCATTTTTGGGCCAGGGATTTAGCTCAGTGGTTTTGCTGCCTGCTGTGCAAGCACAAGGACCCGAGTTCGATCCTTGGTACCAAAAAAAAAAGTGCCATTTTTATTTTGAAAGTTTAAAAATATGAGACAGGTGTAGTGATGCATGCCGATAATGTTAGCACTCTGGGAGGCTGAAACAGGAGGATCATAAATTCAAGTCCAGACTAAGACCCTGCCCCCCCAAAATAAAAAACCAAATAGATAAAAAACCAATCCAGATAATTCCCTTGCTAACAAAACAAAACAAAACAAAACAAAACCCAAACAACAGCCATAACAACAATACCACCACCACCAAAACCGAAAAAAACCAATAGAACTGAATTTCATTGGACAGAATGTCAGGCTTATATTATGATAAAGTTCTAAAATTATTTAATACAATTTTATAAAGATTGATTTATTCTCAAATTAACTTTTCATTAGGCAAGTCTTGCTGAAATCCACAGCAATATGTGGGTAAGAAATGGCCTACAAATCAAAGGACAAGCCATGACCTATGTCCAGTCTCATTTCTGTAATTCTATGATTGATCCTGACATTTACCTATTACAGGTAAGCAACTTGATAGTGCAGATGTTGAAGCTTTGAAGTGTCTCATTTGTATCTATGGGGTTTTAATTTACAAAGATGAGTGAGTGATGACATACAGAGGGCAGCGACATTGCAACAAGAATTTGTGACTTAAATTTCCCAAGGGAAGGGTATAGGCCATATCAATAGGGCCACAAAGGAAGCATCAGATTTTGGCCAGGAGGCAGAAGCAGGGGTGAGAAAGCCTAGGTCTGTGCCATTTGTGGAGTTTAGCAGGAAAGGCAAGGTAGAGCAGGGGAGGCAGTTTAGACTTGGCTAGCTTGAATAATTCTGGTGAGCTTTGGTGCATGGGGGCTAAGAGATGTCTGTTACTTGGCCTTGATTTACAGCAGGGGAAAATTGGGTTGGTGTGTGAGAGTTAGTTGGATAAAGGGGTGGTTGGCTTGCTGGAGGGGCATGTTCTCAAGCAAGGTTTTACTGTTCAGGAATTAGCTATTTTGGGGAGGGGCACTCTCTTCCCAGGTCTATAAGGCCCCCGAATATGTCAGAAGATAAAACATGGAGAATATTTTTAAAAAAGACATTAAGAAGTAAAACTGAATATGGAGAAGTGCAGCTTTTTTCTTCTTTTAAAGGTTTGTGCTTCTAGACTTGACCCAGATTATTTTATATCATCTGTCTTTGAAAGGTAAGCATAATTTTATTAAGACAGGTGTCTGGAATTTAAGTTAATTTTGTTTTAACTTCTAAAAATCTATCTAAAATATTAAAATATTTCATTACAATATTTCATCTTATAGATTTAAGGTGGTAGATTTATTGACAATGGCATCACAACATCAAAACACAGTACTTGATGCGGAGCACGAGAGATCCATGTTAGAAGGCGCTCTTACGTTCCTTGTGATTCTTTTGAGTCTTCGTTTACATTTAGGTAAAAACCACAAACACTAATAATACTTAAATACTTTCTCTTCTCTATTTTCTTCCTTTCCCTGTGGTAACTGCCTTATGGAAAATGGAAAGGATGTGGATATATATTTAAACATAATTTAAAAGTCTTAATGTGTTGTATAATTGCTGTATCTTTGGAATAGCCTCTTGTTTTATGGTACTGGGGATTGAACCTGGGACCTCTTTGCACTGAGCTACATTCCCAGTCCTTTCTTATTTTTCATTTTGAGAAGGTCTCACTAAATTGGGATTCTCCTCCCTCAGCCTCCCAGAATGCTGGGATTATATAGGGTTGTGACATCAAGCCCAGCTGGAACAGCCTTTAAAAATGTCTTTGCTTAAGGGAACTTCAAATATCAGGGTAAACCAGTTAAATTTGGGGCATTGGAGCCTGGTCTTTAATTTTAGGCATCTCATATTTGGTAAAACAACTGAATAAAATGTGTGGTAAGTTCTTTCTTTATATCTTTTTATATATTCAGATTTATTCTGTTTGTAATAATTCTAGGAATGTCTGATGATGAGATTCTCAGGGCCGAGATGGTAGCCCAGCTGTGTATGAATGACAGGACACATAGCTCATTGCTGGACCTCATATCCTTTTAAAAGTTAAATTTTCTATTTCAGGATCTAAAATAACATGATTTTTATGGATTATATCAGTCTTTTAAGATTAATTTTGTGGCACTAGGGATTTTGTGGTATTGGGAATTTTTTGTGGTATAAGGGTACTCTACAACTAAGCTACATCTCTAGCCCTTTTTATTTTTATTTTGAGAGATAGAGTCTTAAATTCCCTAGGCTTTCCTTGAATTTGTGATTCTCCTGCCTTGGCCTCCTGAATACCTGGGACTACATGCTGCCCACCCCCCCACTCCCCCCATCATACTTGAAAAATAATGTGGATAAAGAAGAATGCCAATTATTTACTCAAGTATGTGTTCACAGCTAGTGATGGATATTTTTACCTCTTATTGCTACCTCTCCAGGAGGCTCTCCTTAGGCTCAGGGCTGATGGCTTTGAACACCCCAGGATCTAACTTTCTGGAACAACATTAGTGAAAGGAAGCTGGGTATTTTGTACAAAATAACTAAGTCTACTGTGTAGACAGGTCGGAATTCTGGTTAACAATTAGAGGTATGAATTATAGTTATTATCAGGGTTTTAAATATTGTGAGGATGTTTTTGGTTGGAATTCAATATTAAAGAATTTTGAAGTTTGTAGATTGACTATAAACTGGAAACTTGTGGTTCTTTGTGTAAGACTCAACATAGGATGGGTACTTTTTAGTTAATGAAATTTTAAAGATTATAGTGTTTTATGATGAAAATATTTGGGTACAGTTTGTATGTGTATTCTGACTGGAAGAATTGGCTGAAATTTGGGTTTTGTAAAATAACTCCTCTTAGGTTGCTTATTTGACTACCTTTGAAAACTCATAAGCAACATCAATTTGATGTTATTTAATAATTTCATTAACCATTATAGATTGTGTATCATTGCTGCTACAGAGCAAAAATATCTTTATAGTTTTGAATTTAAGAAGAATTAGATACTTTAATATGAAACAAAGAAGAGGATCTTTGTGTTTTGATTTCCTTCTTAAATCTGCTTTGTATCTTTTTACCTTGGGGAAATTTTTTGTTTTTAGGAAAATAATCTTTTCTCATAAAAATAAAAATATTGACTAATTTTTTTGCATATTCTTTTGGTTTAAAAATGATATAAGATATTTTTTAAAATCCTGATTAATAGTTATTAAACTGTTTTATAGACCACTCGTGGCCAACTTTATATATAACAACTAATTATTCTGTAGCTTAGTAAAATCAATTAGAAAACTAAAATATTTTGGGAAGGCTGTGAAACTGGCTTTCAATCATTAAAAATTTTTCTTGACACATATATTATATTCCAGAAAATCCCAATCCCAAAAGTGGCATCATCCCAGGCAGTTATAGCTTTGAGTCAGTTTTATCAACTGTAGCTGATTTTAAGGCTCCTGTTTTTGAACCTGGAGGTTCCATGCAACAAGGCATGTATACTCCCAAAGGTATGTTTCTATATACATGTGCTTTTGTCAGAATCTCTGTGGGTGGAATCTGGGAATTGCTTTTTAAACGTGCTCTATATATAGTTAGGCACAATAGAGTTTGGTACAGATTAGTACCATGGTTAACAGTTTCTTGTAGAAAGTTGAAATTCACTTAGGCTTTTTATACTGTTTTCAAATGTTAAGAATGTTGCTAGAGGGCTGGGGATTTAGCTCAGTGGTTTTGCTGACTGCTGCGCAAGCGCAAGGACCCGAGTTCAATCCCTGGTACCAAAAAAAAAAAAAAAGAATTTTGCTAGAGAGAATGAAAAGAAAACATCTTAACCTTATATATTCATAAGGCAATGGTTTTTAAAATTGTTATTCTCAAGCCACCTTTTAGATTTTTGCTTAGCCTAAGTATCATCTTTACTATTATGTACTGCACTTAATATTCTTAAATGAATTAACTTAAAAACTTTCACCTCATCCTAAACATGATTATTGAGTTCATGAGTTTTATTTACAATTTATAATTTTCTATACACATTAAAATAAATTATGTAATTATTAAAATAAAAAGCTATATACACTTAAAATTATCTTTGCACCACCCCTTGTACACATAAACACAGAATCATAGTTTCAAATTATGCAGCACGTAAAAACAATTACTAATTTTAGCAAAGGTCAATCAAATCTTTTATATACAAAAAAAGGTTTATTGAGGCTTGAAATTCAATGGCTCATTATTATTTAATCTAGTTTTTGTTTTTATCTTTGAATACTTCTGTAGGTGTTAATGTACTTTCTTTCTTACTTTCTAGTAGGCACCTTACCAAAAACAAGAACAATGAACTATACTTTTATGGTGGGACATTATTATATCATAAAAGTTTTGCTCACTTGTGCTTGTGCAACTCGAGAACATTCATAATGCTGAAATTGTGATTTTTGACTTAGAAAAGTAATCACAATATCAAGCTTACTAAGGCAAATGTAATAAAATTGTACTATTCCATTTTTTGAATTTAAAATGTACTTAACAAATATAATAAGTCATTGATAGAGATTGACTTTCTTCCTAAGAAGTCAGTGTTCTGTTTCTCCTTTGTTTGGATAATAGCTGAAGTCTGGGATCAGGAATTTGACCCCGTCATGGTCATTCTTCGAACAGTTTACCGTAGAGATGTACAGTCTGCAATGGACAGATACACAGCATTGTAAGTCCATCAAATTGATCAACAGTGAAATGGAATATTTTGTGTTTGTATAGAACAATTTCAGTTATCACAGATATAATATGCTTTCATTAAAGTATACTCTCAATTCTAGAGGTTTTAAAAATCAATTTAGCTGAAAGTTATCTTCTTAAGATTTTTATCCAGAATTTGTTGTAAATTGTGTAGAACATGATTTCTGAATCAAAATATAGAAATTTGATGACTATTTGATCAAGAGAATTTGAGACTTAATTTTGTGTTCTACTTTTGAGCCAGTAGAGGAGGCACAAGCTAAGAAAATAAAATTGTCTGACAACAGAGATGATAATTAACATCTACAAAAAATGTAGTGGTGTGTTAACAACTAAAAAAAAAGTAGTGGTGTGTTAACAACTAAGAAAATAGCCAAAACAAAGTGAATTCTACTTACCCATTTTATTTAAAAAGAAGTTTAAAATGTTGAAGATGTCAGAAAATAAGTTTCAAATGATATCTATAATGAATTTGATTTTATACTTTTTGTAAATTGTGGGCTATTTTTTAATTTTCATTAAGTTTATGGGTACATTTTAAGTATAAAATACTGTGGGCTATTTTTAATATATTATTTCCATCTCTTTTTAAACCATAGTATTTAATATCATATTGCTGAAGATTAACATCTTTTATTGGTGGTTTTCTTTTTCTTTTTGTAATACTGGGGATTTAACCCAGGGTCTTCACATTGAAAACCATCCACCTTTAAAGTTTTGAGATAGGCCTCGCAAGCACAAGGTCCCAAGTTAGATCCCCGGTACCAAAAAATAAATTTTGGGGGGCGGTTACTGGGGATTGAACTTGGGTCTTTGCGCCTGTGACAGATGGCAGGCGGCAGAACCACTGAGTTAAATCCCCAGCCCCTAAAAATAAAACTTTTTGAGATAGGATCTCACTAAGTCTTGTAGGCTTGAACTTGTAATCCTCTTGTGTTAGACTCCCAGAGTATTAGGAGTACAGCATTTACTACCATGTCCAGCTTATTTGTGCTTTTTCAAAGTTTAAATTAAAATTTACAAAAACAAGTTTTAAATTATGCAAATATATTTGATCTTCAGAAAAACCATCAAAGTGTAATTATAGATATCAGGTTTAGCATCTCAGACTATCTAGTCTGAGGTTCTCTTTTCTGTTTTCGTAGTTACCTTTTTTATGCTTTTCATGTGTGTTTGTAATGTTTTCTTTGCTTATAGGTTTTTACTACACTTAGCTCCTTGAGGGAAGATACGTCTTCAATACTTGTTTCAACATTGGCACATAGTAGACATTCAGAATATATTTGTTGAATGAGGAAATTTGAGTAGTTCATGTTGAAAAATTAAAAAATGGGTGAGAGGAAGTATTTGCATGGAAGTCCTAAAGTGAATTTCCCTTTGTCTAAAGTTGTTCTGCCCTTTTCAGGGTGGTGATAGTATTGGCTAGTGGTTAGTCATTTTGAATATATAAGAGTTAAATATATAGTGAATTTAATATTGTCTTTTATTTTTGTAACTGATAGCAATTTGGACTGAAGTTAGGCTGAGACAGTCAGAGCTTTGAAGGTGTCCTTTGCTGCCCGCTTTGCAAGCACAGGGACCTGAGTTTGATCCCCAGTACCAAAAAAAAAAAGTGCCTGGCAAGCGAAAGGTCCTGAATTCTATCCCAGGGTAAAAAGAAAAAAAAATAAAAGTAAACCATTTTAAAGGGGAAGTTTTATTAACAGTACTCATTTATTAGGTGCTTCTTATATGTCATATAATCTAAAAGAAAAAGAGAGTTGTATCTTTTATTTTTCACTTAGCAAACTTTTCATTTCTGAGCAGTTTATTTCCCTTTTCGAGCAGTGGTTCTTAACTATGGATGATTTTTGTCTCCCAGGGAACTTGGCAATGCCTGAAGACTGGTAGGGTTGCTACTGACATCTAATACTGGCTAGGTCTGTCTCCCACCACCAAGAATTATCTTACCCCAAATGTCACTTGTGCCAATGTTGAGAAATCTGGTTTAGACTCTATATATGTGATATGTTATTTATACCTATATGTGATATAGGTATACTTTTTTGGAGGAATCCTGGGCTTCCTAATTATTTTGTGTTATTGTATATATCTGTTTCATATTTTGATTTATAGCTACTTCACCTAATCAGATAAATCGTATTCACAAAACTACTTTTATTTTATTTTATTTTTTTGTTTTTTTTGGTACTGGGGATCGAACTTGGGTCCTTGCACTTGTGAGGCAGGTGGTGGAACCACTGAGCTAAATCCCCGGCCTGCAAAACTACTTTTATCAATTTTTTATATTTTTATATTTTGCCCTGTTTTTCCTAATTCTCTCATTTTCCTCAACTTGGCTTTTGACTTTCTGTACAATTTAAAAAATTTTCTTAGAAATATTTCTGAAGTGCTATGTTTCTTAGCAGGTGAAAAGCTATATTTTAAAAGAAATTTGTAGTAAAAGCAGTAAGATCAGATTTACTTTAAGCTTTACTCTAAAATCCTTTCCTTTCTTGTAAATTAATCTTTGAAATTCAATGTGAAAGCCATGTTTTTCACCTGATAACATTTTGTGAGTGGCACATGCCTGTAGTCCCAGCACTGGGGAGGTTGAGGAATGAGGATCATTACAAGTTCAAGGCCAGTTTGGGCTACATAGTGAGTTCAAGGCTAGCCTTAACTATACATAGCAAGACCCTATCTCAAAAAACAGAACAAACAACAACAACAACAACAACAAAAAAAACCCAAAACATTTCGTGTACTTAGCTGTGAAGAAATGTGTTCATTTCTGTGTAAAATTTGAATTTTTTGAAATTCAGTTTATGCAAAATACAGCATCTGTATCCTTTATGAGGTATATTTTACTGTACATTTGTTCCAGTTCTTATTAGAATAGTAGATTACCTCTACTATTTTGGCAGATTACCTAAACTATAGGATTTACTGGCTTTTGGTCATTTTGTTCGTCTTTTGGTTTTAAGGGACAAAAAGTTGGTTAACTGATTTTACTTAGGTCCATTTATATTTGCAGGAAGACAATAGTAGGGACTTTTGAAGAATAATAGCAAGAAATGGTTGATAAACTAAAACGATTGCATCCTCAGAATCTATAACTTGGTGTAAGGCACTTTGTAGGCAGTCAGTAAATGTTTGTTTGATGCATGAAAAGTAAGTTCGTTTAATTTTTGTGCTGAGAATTGGAGTGAAAACAAGCTGTTTGCTTTATGTGATGTTAGGTGTTCAGAGTCTTAGGATGTTATTGCTGGAAAAGCCCTTCCAGTTTAGTGCGTGTTCCATGACAATGTCTCATGGGCCCACACTGGGAGAGGGGTGGGGCAAAAGCAAAAGAAGGCTGCCCAAGTGGATGGGACTCATCCTCCTTCCCACGCTCCTTCCCAGATACCCTTTAATGGATTGTTCAGCTCTTAAAAAGAAAACAAACAACAACAATAACAAAAGAAAACCAACAGTTGGAAAACTACCCAGTCATTGTTATATTTATATGCTTGAAGACGTTTTGGCCCAGAGAAGCTCAACTAAATATTCTTATTAATGGCCATGCTAGAACTATGGTTGCTAGGCCTTTCACAAAAACAAAGATGATTTTATATAGTAGCTGTTTATATTCAAATGGAAAGTAAATTTTTTTTAATAATTTCTGTTGCTAGCTCATCTTGAAACTTAATGGCTGCTGCCCCATGTTTGAAAGTATGATATATGACTTTATCAGTTTTGTCTTAACTGGTCAATAATTAGGAGTTGGTTTGAATCACAAATTTTTTTCTTTTTGCTGTCATATAGCATTTCATTTACATGATTCCATTAATTCTTTTGAAAATTCTTTTGATGTATTACCTGCTGCCTTGAACAAATATATAACCTTTATTTTCTAATGTTTTATTAATCTAGGTGCTGGATATTTAGGGACTAGTGCTTAAAGCAAACAAAGAAACAAAAACCAAAAATTTTCCTTTCTTTGCCAAATGCAATAAAATAGTTGAAGTATTTCCTTATAAGCTATTGGGATTGCTTTGAACGATCTATCTATCTATATATTTATCACTATAGTGTTGTGTAGGGGACAGATTTTTAAAGATACAAAGTTAATTTTATGGTATTCATTTTATGACTAATAGATGCTGTTCACTTCTCTGGTATGTTTACAGTAGTTAGTGTTTTTTGTTTTTTTTTCCCCAGTAGGTATTCGTTCTCTCATTCATATTCTGTCTCTCTCTCTCTCTGTTGCTCTCTCTCTTTTGCAATGTTGGGTATTGAACCCAGGGTCTTTGCACTGAGCTACATTTCCAGCCTTTTACAATTTTTTTATTTTGAGACGGTCTTGCTAAGTTGCTGAGTTGCTCAGGCTGGGTTTGAACTTGTGATCCTCTTGCCTAAGCATCCCAGAAATCTGGGATCACAAGTGTGTGCCACCACACTTTTTTGAGATGTAGTCACTCCCCCTGCCTCAGTCTTCTGTGTAGCTGGGATTACAGGCATATGCTACCACGCCTGGTGATAGTTTTTTTTTTTTTATTTGTAAGATTCCCCCCCCCCCCGTCTATATAGTACCTCTTTATCTATTGTTTGGTCTCTAGCTTTCATATGAGAGTCATTCCTCAGATGTCTGATAATTCTGGCTTTTTGTTATCAAGAGCTCTGATTGGGCTGGTGAAGCTTATAGAGTTGAATTTTAATATAGGGTGATTTAGGCAAGTAGATTTCTTGAGACGCTTTCAATTCATCTTTTCTTCTTTTTATTCTGGTCTGATTTCTCAGAGAAGTGTCTTCAAATAATGCCCAGAAGTTAAGGGTCTTGCTGCCATTATTCTTTGAACTGAGTGGGAGACAAGATCATGGGATTCAGAATTAAACTTGTATACCACGATTTTAAACCCCTCGCTCTCAAACCCTTAACCTGTGCTTAGCATTGTGAGCTCTTCAGGCAAAATTCTGTTGGCAGTGGTAGAGAGGTAGTTTTCACCCAGTCCTCTCCACCTGTAGTTACTCAGGTACCAGGTGCTGCTGGTTTCTTTGCCCATTTTTTAAATTGGACTTTTATTATTGAGTCTTAAGACCTCTTTGTGTATTCTGAACAGTAGGCTTATCAGATAAATGATTTGGAAATATTTTCTACCATTTGTGGATGGACTTTTCACTTTCTTGAGAGTATTCTTTGAAATACTAATGTTAAAATTAAAATTTTACTTTAAAAAATTTTACTTTTTTGGACTCTCAGATAGAAGTATATTAATATCCTTAACAACAGTTGTGGATTTGTCGGTTTGCCCTTGTAATTCTGTCAAATTTTGCCTTTTGTGTTTTGAGTCTGCTGTTGTTTGCCACCAAGTTGTAATTATTATCTTCACGGGGAGTCTGTTGTTCTTCCATCCCAAAAGAGACAAATTTCTTATTTCTGCTTGTGAGTTGTCTTCCTCATTGAGGTCAAACACTTTCAAAGGTCTCAGCTTTGGGGTGTGTGTGTGTAGGGATCTTAGTTCTATCTCTGAGCCTTGTTTGAGCCCAACAACTTGTCCTGTGCCTGTTCAAGGATGAAACCATTGGCACAGTGTTACAGCTTATTATTCCTTTTTTTTCTGATAGTAGAAAACCCCACTGTTTTGGTGAGTTCAAATATGTATTCAAAAGATTACATTTTATACAGTTTTTCTAGCCATTGGTGGTAGGAGAATTTTCAAGTCATCTATTTTGCTCTGTTGTTAGAATAGGAAATTCTATTGGTGAGTAGTTTATTTTGTATTTTTGTTGTTGTTCATTTTTTTCTGTTAGCTGTTTCTGGTTTCTTTTTGGATTTAGAAGTCTCACTATGTTGCCCAGGCAGTTCTTGAATCCTGGGCTCAAGTGATCCTCCTGTCTCAAGCCTCCTGAAGAGCCAGGGCTACAGGCACATGCCACTGTGCCTGTCCTATTTTTAGCAATTTTACTTTCATATTTCTTTCTAGTTTTCAGCTTAGGTCTTTTTAAAAATAATTGTTTATCTATGAAAAACAGTACAATTTCATAACAAAGTAATAGAATTACAACAGTTAATATAACTTGGCTCTTTCTATGCATTTTTATCCTATAAAAAAGAGAATGGTTATGTTTATTTGTAGAGGATAGATATCTGATTGGTTTTTTTTGTTGTTGTTGTTTGTTTGTTTTTTGGTACTGGGGATTGAACTCAGGTCCTTGTGCTTGTGCAGCAGGCGGCAAAACCACTGAGCTAAATCCCTGGCCCTCTGGTATTTTTAAGCAACTATGTAGAAAAGTTAGAAATTGATGTCTATAAATTGTTATTTAAATCAAAGTTTAATTTTGAGTCTGTAATCTAATTTTAGTTCTATTTTATTTTTACAGTTTAAAACAGAGTGGAAAATTCCCTGGAAATCCCTGGCCTCCTTATAAGAAAAGGACATCACTTCATCCTAGCTATAAAGGTCTCATGAGACTTTTGCACTGTAAAACTTTACACATTGTGCTATTCACTCTACTTTACAAGGTACAGTAGTAATTTGAATAAAAAAATAAAGGTTTATTTTCATAATATTCAAATAAAAATGCCTAGGGATAATATTCACGTACACTGATAAAGTGTATTTATAAATCAAAGGTATATAAGGAAGTTGTAATCGCATATATGTGAATTCTAAGTTGAAAATATCAAAATGGCTACACCTTTCTTTGTGAGAAACTATTTATCTTTTTCAGCTTTAGATAGAAGTATTTTTTTATGCCTTCTGTAGAACAAGAAGTGAAATGTTCTAAAACTTTAAGAGTTATTAAATGAACAGAGAGGCTAAGCAAGCCCCCAACCCTCTACGACAGCAGCCTTTGGGCCAGTGACCTTGGTTTAGGTCTCTCTCCTTTTGGCCTCTGATTAGGAATGTGGCATAGAGGGATTTGAGTGGGCTCCTATGAGGAGGCCTCAAAAACTTGTTTTTGGTAAACATCTTACAAACAAAAAAAAATGTTTTACTTCTTACTTAGAATTTGTTTTTTTCTTGGGTCTTCCTGTGCAAGACCGACTTATTTGGCTAATATTAATTGTGGCCTCAAAAGTTGTATGAAGTATATAATATTGTGGGATCTCTACCTACCTGGGATTTTTGTGATCTTACCTAGATAAGGGATGGAAGATAAAACAATTATACTCAATGTTATATAGATAAAATAACTATAAACATATGTAACTGCAAACATCACAAATATACAATGAGATATAAAGAAAACCTATTGTTTATTTATTTCGAATCTGAAAAATTAAAAGTTAAAAGAAATTCAAAGATAATTAAGCATATTTGTTATATAGATTTCCAATTACCATGTACAATTATTTTTTAGTATTTAAGATGGTATACATTAAAATTAAATAAACTAGGCATGGTGGTGCGTGCTTGTAATTCCAGTATGTGGGAGGCTGAGGCAGGAAGGGTTGCCATGAGTTCAAGGCCAGCCCAGGCTACATAGTGAGTTCAAACCCAGGCTAAACTATATAGCAAAACCTTGTCTCAAAACAAATAAACAAAGAAAAAATTTTTAGTTAAGTAGTCATTTTAGTTTTTTCCCTAATGTTTGCTCTATAGTGAAATAATGCTTTTAAATTTTTGTACCCCTCTTCCTTTTAGCCTTATTCATGACTAATTTTTAAATTTCTCTTTAAAAAGTTAAATGTTATAAGCTTTTCAATCAGTGTCTCACAAAATGCCTTGAAAAGTTATTTTATAAAAAAAGAAGTTATTTTTATTACTTTCTAAGAGTATTCATTAAAGTGTTTTAAAATACTCTTTTCATCACTAAAAGGTATAGAATGTTTTTTACTGAAAACCTATTTGTATTTATTTTTAAAATAGCAAGCATTATTTAAAGGTTTTCTTAGTGCTAGATGTAAAAAAATGCATCATATATCCTTGTAGGTATTACTTTAATTTTAGCAGAAGTCTTTGAGTGAGAGTTCTATTATTGTTAGTATGAAAATTGAATTTTAGAGGTTAGATAACTAGTTCAAATGGTAAAGTTGAGTGCTGCTATAAGTAATAATTAATAGTTTAGGAAAATTAAGGAAGCCTAACTTCAAGTGATTTGCAAGTTATTTTTTAACTTTTTAAATTTGTGTATATAAATTTTTTTTTTTTTTTACTGAGGATTGAACTCGAGGCAGGTGCGGTGCCACTGAGCTAAATCCCAGAAAAATCAGTTTTAGTTTTACAGGACCTAGTAAAGGGATCCCCCTCAAGCTTTTAAATTACTCAGTTAAAATAATGACATCCTGTGTGATATCACAGGATTTCAAGTAAAAATTTATTTGAACTTACCTAAAAATATTTTATTTCTTAAGAAAAGTTGGTATAATAATGATAAGCATGGCTTTGGAGTCTGAAATCTGCTAACACAAGCTGGGTGTATGGCTGAGCCTTGATTCCCAGTGTACTGTAGTGGAATAAAAAAAAATGTAGATTAGAAAGGACAACCTCTGTTGACTCCTGGCCTTCAGTTCCTCCTTTCTGTGGCTCCTGTTCTTTACACCATTAACATCATTGAATCTTCTGTCCTGGAGCAGCAATTGTTAGAAACTATATTAAGCAAATGACAGATGTTAACTCATGTAATTCTCACAACAATTCTGAACTATTATTCCAGATCTAGAGATGAGAAAACTAAGGCCAAAATATGTAACTGTAGGTCAAATAGGCACCAACAGAATTTGTGTTAAAAAATCATGTTTAAAAAAATTTTTTTATTTTATTGTATCCCACCCCCCCATATACAAAAGCTTTGTTTCCATTTTTTTCCTATTTTCACTTTTTTTCTTGTCCCTACCTTCCTTTGTCCCTCCCTCCTCCCTCCTCCCTTGTTCCCCTGCCCATTTGAACATTTTCTTCTCATTTCCTAATATCTGTTATACATTTTAGTCCTTATTTCCATTTTCAGTTTCTCACACCAGAGAAACAATGCGGTATTTAAACATGTGTGTCCGATTTATTTCACTTAAGAGTATGGTCTCAAGGTCCATTCATTTAGCTATAAATGTCTGAAGCTCATCCTTCTTTATGGCAGAGCAATACTCCATTGTATAAAAAAACCCACATCTTCCTTATCAGTTCATCAGTTGATGGGCATCTGGGGTGTTTCCAAGCTTTATCTATTACAAACTGTGCCGCTATAAACATGGGTGCACATATGCTGCCTTGGTATGATGCTTTTAATTCTTTTAGGAAGATGCCAAGAAGAGGAATAACTGAGTTGAATGGAACCTCTAGTTGTAGTTTTTTGAGAAATCTCCACACTGATTTCCACAGTGGTTGCACCAGTCTACACTCCCACCAATAATGGAGAAGGGTTCCTTCCCCTCCCCGCCGCCCCGCATCCCTGCTAGCATTTGTTGTTGGTTGATTTCTCGATAGTAGCCATTTTTTCTAGAGTGAGATGGAATCTTAGCCTTGTTTTAATTTGCATTTCACAAATGACCAGTGATGTTGAATGTTTTTTCATACATCTATTTGCTGTTTCTACTTCTTTATCTGAGAAGTTACATTTCATTTCAGATTCCCATTTTTGGATTGAGTCTTTAAATTTGGGGGGTCTGATTTTTTTGAGTTCTTTATATATTCTAGATATTAGTCCTTTGAGGAACAGCTGGAAAAATTTTTTTCCTTTACTGTGGGTTGTCTCTTTACTGATGGTGATTTCTTTTCCTGTGCAAAAGCTTTTTAATAAGATGAGATCCCAGTTGTCGATTCTTTGTGATATTTCCTGTGCAATCAGGGTTTTGTTCATAAAGTCTTTGCCTACACCAATGTCTTTGAGAGTTCTCACCTATTCTGTCTTTCAGCACATTTAGTGTTTCTGTTTTAAAATTTAGATCTTTCATTCATTTTGATTTTAGTTTAGTGCATGGTGAGAGATACAGGTCTAGTTTTAATCTTTGGCATGTAGAAAGCCAGTTTTTCCAGCACCATTTATTAAAGAGGCTATGTCTTTCTTCCAATGAAGGTGTTTGGCTCCTTTGTCAAAGATTAGGTAGCTGAGTATGGCTGGAGTTGTTTCTGTATTTTCTAGTCTATTCCATTTGCCAGTACCATGCTATTTTTATCACTGTAGCTTTGTAGTATAATTTAAAGTCAGGGATCGTGATGCCCCCTGCCTTGCCTTTGTTGCCCAGAATTACCTTTACTATTCGAGGTCTGTTCTGGTTCCAAATGAGTTTTAGGATTGTTGTTTTCCTAATTCTGTGAGATATGCTGTTGGAATTTTGATTGGGATTGCATTAAATCTGTACAACAATTTTGGAAGTATGGGCATTTTCACTATATTGGTTCTTCCTATCTAAGAACAAGGGATATCTTTCCATTTTCTGATTTCTTGTTCAATATCCTTTTTCAGAGTACTGTAGTTTTCAATGTATAGGTCTTTTACTTCCTTCATTAGATTGATTCCTAGGTATTTTACTTTTTTGGATGCTATTGTGAAAGGGATTGTTTCCCTCATTTCTCTCTCAGTGAGTTTATTATTCATGTACAGGAAGGCTACTGAAAAAAAAATCATGATTGAAAAGAGTTTGAAAGCCTGTGCTCTTGACCATTATGCCACCCAAGAAATGAATGGAAAGACCCTCTCTCCACAGTGAAAGTAAACATTAGAAAGTCAGGCAAATGAAAATCTTTAGTTTTAGTTACAGTGGATTTAGGTCTTAATTGACCAAGTCCTTTCCTAAGTCCCCTCAGATGTTGGGGCAGTTTCTGAGGGTGGTGAACATAGGTAAACCTTCTGCAGCCAGCTGTTTATCATTGAAACCTCTAAAAGGTTGGTGATCTCTGGAGTCTGTCCTCCCTTTGTCATCTATCTTACTGATAACTGACCCTGCCACTCCCTGCAGAACCCTTTCCTTTGTTCCTTTCATCATTTGGTAAGGTGGCATTTTCATAATGAGAACAAGATGACAGCTGCCAGGTCATTTTTTTTCTTACAGTATTTTAGATATTTTCTTATTAGTGGTCAGTTTTATCACACTGAAGGAGTGATTGGTGTAAGTAGCCCTGGAATTCTGTGTAAGATGTATAAGGTAATCCTTGTGTAAGGTCAGATTTATCACATTTTCCTCAGAGAACTCTTTCTGCTTATCACTTGGATACCTTTTTCTTTTCTGTATAAACTACATTTTAACAGACACATTTATACAGGTGCGTACAATACTCAGGGGCTCAGAATCTTAAAAGACAAATTGAAAAAACATTGGTATTTTGTAAATGTTTATCTGTGTTTCCAGTTACCTGCTAGACATTGTGTTAAGTAATCACATTTTATTTGCATGAATTCTATTTGACAAATTTACTTATCTGATATACTTGTCTTCAGGACAAGAGTGTCAACAAATTAGGAAGTAAGCCATTCTTGTTACATTATTTTATTAAGAAGGGTGTGGTGGTATGAGCCTGTAGTCCCAGGGAAGCTGAAGTGGATCATATGAGCCCACAAGTTTGAGACCAGCCTGAGCAACACAATGAGACCCTGTCTCAAAATTTTTTTAAAAAATGGTATATTTATGTTAATGGTTTTAGTGGGCTCTTTGACTTAACTTTTAGGAAATTTGCAGACTATTTCTAGATAGTACTTAAAGTACTGTGTAGTCTGTAAAGGAAACTTGTTTTTTGTTTCAGTTCTTTTACCAAGATGTACCTTCCCTTACATACTGATTTTATATATTTGATTATTTTCACCTGTATTAAAATGTTTTGAATCTTTATAGTATGTGGGAAAAAGAATTGTGTCATTTTTTTCCCCCTTTTTAAAGATTTTGATGGATCATCAAAATCTGTCAGAACATGTACTCTGCATGGTCTTGTATCTGATTGAATTAGGACTTGAAAATTCTGCTGAAGATGAATCAGATGAAGAGGTAAGTTGTTTTTTATATATTAAAATATTTAGATAGGATGTCATCCCTATCTGGCTATAGGCAATTGTTAGCAGACCAATGTAAAAATATACTTATGAATTCTTCACATTCATGTAGGATCTTCTAAAGAACTACCAGTACCAGAAAAGGCCCTGTTGGTCTCCAAATACATATAGATCTTTTAGAGCTTGCATTGATACTTATGAAATTATTTTATTTATAGAATTTTAGAATTTGAGATTTATTGTTCACATCACAAAAATTAACCTAAGAAATGGTTGATATATTTTGGTATTATGGTAAAAATGATTAATTCTAATAATTTGATCAAAGATTATTTTTGAGTAGGACATTCTTTCAAGATTTTAAGATAATGGAATAAATAAATGAGAGAAGGTTTAAAGTTAGTTAAGAATACAACTTGTTAATGTATTTCAGGACTTTAGAAGTACTTCCAAAAAAGCAATTGCTACCACAAATTAATTTTACTAATGTAAGATTCTTTTCATCTCCTACCCAGAAAGACAAATACAACACAGCATAATAACAAAAAACCCTAGGTACTACTTTGTATTCTAAGCTGCATCAACTTGTATTTTTTTTTTCCCAGATATTAACATGTTCCTGTTGGCTTGAACCACTGGTGGTGCATGCATGACTCCCATTGAGGGGCTCTTTATTAATTTTATTAGTAAAAAGACTGATCAAAGTGATTAGATCTGCTTGTATCCACAGTGTTACAAGCTATTCAGTGGACAGTCATGCATGTACTGGTGTTTGAAGTCACATGTATGGTAGTTCAAGCTGCCTTGGTGGTGGGACATAAGAATTTCAGCCCCATGGTGAATGTGTTAAAAGGCCATTAAGATTCCTTTAGGTCATACTTTTGGTTGATTTTTCGCTTTTTTCCATACTTGGTCCAAACTAGCATTATTTAACTATATTATGTGTTATTACTAATGGGTGATGAGTAATATTTGGAGGCATGAGGATTACAAGTTTGAGCCCAGCCTGGGCAGATTGGTGAGTTAGTGAGACCCTGTCTCAAAAAAAAAGGGCTGGAGATGTAGCTCAATGTGAAGGCCCTGAGTTCAGTCCCCAGTACTGGCCGATAGGGGAGGGAAGAAAGTATACTATAGTGTTAAGTATTTCCAGATTGAAAATGTGTGTTTTAGTTGTTTGATAATTTCACTGAACTTAGCCATATTACTATTGAGAAATTTATTATTGTATTTATTATTCAATTTGGTTTTATTTATCTACTTTATAATTTGTAGATGAGACTATAAAGGAATTTAGGAGTATGACAAGCAGTAGATGATTTTTTGGGGGCTCGTTACATCTCCCTTGTACCTTACAACTGAAATGATAAGCTTTCATAATGGTTGTTTTTGTTTTAGGTATCAGTGGATGGACCAGAACGATGTCATGACAGTTGGTTTCCTGGGAGTAACTTAGTATCAAACATGCGACACTTTATAAACTATGTTAGAGTGAGAGTTCCAGAGACTGCTCCTGAAGTGAAGAGAGACCCACCTGCAAGTACAAGCTCTGATAGCTTGGGTTCGTTACAAGTAAGTGTGAAAGTAAAAAGAAACATTTATTTATTTATTTTATTTTATTTTATTTTTTTCGGTACCAGGGATTGAACTCAGGACCTTGCGCTTGTGAGGCAGGTGCAGTGTCACTGAGCTAAATCCCCGTCCCAAAACACTTTATATTTAAATATTGGGAGATATTGTTTGGATCACCTTGTGATAGCCCAAGGGAAAAAGAAATGTGGTTATAGATAACTATAAATTATTTTGTGTTTCCTCTGATATATTTAAGCAACTTCTGCCTCACTAGTCTTTTTCCTTTAACCTGCCAGAATTCACGACCGCCTAAAGTTCTTCAAAGAGAGGTAGATGTGTATGATGTTTGTGTTAACTAGCAACATGGCTTTAACTGGAAATGAGAAAGAAAATAAAAAACCACTTTGAAGTATTTGTGTGTGTGTGTGTGTGTGTGTGTGTGTGTTTGATTAATATGGCCAAATTAAAAACAAATTTCATGGGCTAAGTGCTACAGTACTTGCCCAGCACACATGGGGGCCTGGGTTCTATCTTCAGCACCCTAGCCCCTGAAAAGTTTCTTTAATTTATGTGGTTTTTTTAAAAGCAAAGCTATTTAGTCTTCATTTTAAAGAAAATTTGCATTATCATTGCTTTCAAAAATAAAATAATACTGAGACGTTAATAATGTATTTTTCTTATTAGTGTTAGAAGTACTTTGGACCAGTTATAGCAGCACATTTGGATTTATTTACATTTAGCTTTGCAGCAGTTACTAACATCTTAAAAATGACTCCACTGTTTCTTAAATAAAAATAAATTTAATAGCATGTCCATTTAATAATACTTGTTTTGCTTCTATGGCAATTAATTTACTTTGATAAGATGAGCCCATAAAATCTTAAACTCTACATATTGTGTATTTGGACTCATTTTGAAAAGCAATCCTCAGTGCATGTAGCTTAATTAATTTTACTTAAAGCAGAAATGAAAAATTTGAAATGATATGTGAACTCACTAAACTTAAGCTTAGTTCCTACAAACTAGATTTTTTTGTGAGTATTGAATCAGACATTTTTCATAGTAGAGTCTATAAAAACTTTGTTAACATGTTTTTGCTGTGAACATCATAAGGGGATGATGGAATCTCTGTAAGAGCAAGCGTTTGCCTGTCTTGAAGGTAGAGATTACTTTAAAAAGAGCTTGGATGGAAAAAAAAATAATGTATACTCCAATTTAGAGCATCCTTTCTATGTTCACTTTAAAAACTAATGAAATCCATTAAAATGACTCATATCTTAATTAAAAGATGATTTCTGGGAGTCCTAATGCAGTTTCACTGCTTTAGCAAAAAGAGCTACTTAGAAGGTAAATTATTGAGGAAAACACTTATTTAAAAAAATCTATTCAAATAACAAATCACAGTGTTATTCAGATGTAAAGCAAATCAATTTAATATTTTACTCTTATATTTCAGTGTAATAACTAAGCATTTGTGAGAAGTAATTTTCAAACTTTTGAAGTTCCTTAAAAGTGAAATTAATTACCAGTTCAGATTCATTAATTTAGAAAATTAAAAAAATTAACATAATTTTCTTGACAGGGAACTATAACAATCTTTCTGAAATTAGTGAAGAGTATATTTAGTTTTCCTCATGAATGGTGAATAGAACAGCTTTTCTTCCTTTAAATTGGAAAAATTTAGTTTATGATTTCTCTTCAGCATGGCTATAGGTATTGGTTAAGTTTTATTTATTTTCCTTTGTAGATATACTCGGGAGGTTTAGAAAGAGATGTTATTGCTAATAATCTTTTTGCTCATTGCTATTTCCAGATTGAATGGGACTAAGTCTATTTGAGAAAGAGGTGAAGGGACAGGTTTTAAGAGCCAAACTATTGAATAAATCTTTGGATGACACTTTGAGCATTTCATTTAGAAATGTAGTAATAACTTTTTTAGAATTCATGCTGAATAACTTCTCTTGATTTCTTTCTCATTCTTACTGGTAGAATTCTGGCACAGCTCAAGTTTTTAGCTTAGTAGCAGAGCGTAGAAAGAAATTTCAGGAGATCATCAATCGCAGTACCAGTGAAGCAAATCAGGTGGTTCGTCCCAAAACTTCAAATAAATGGTCTGCTCCCGGATCAGCTCCCCAGTTAACAACAGCCATTTTGGAAATTAAAGAAAGCATATTGTCTTTGCTTATTAAACTTCACCACAAACTCTCAGGAAAACAAAATTCCTACTATCCTCCTTGGCTTGATGACATCGAAGTTTTAATTCAACCAGAAATTCCTAAATACAGTCATGGAGATGGTATAACTGCAGTAGAAAGAATTTTACTAAAAGCCGCATTGCAAAGCAGAATGAACAAACGCATCATTGAAGAGATATGTAGAAAAGTGACCCCTCCTGTACCACCTAAAAAAATCACTGCAGCAGAGAAGAAAACTCTGGACAAAGAAGAAAGGTAATTTTATTTTTAATGTTTTAAATATGCATGGTACAGTTGAAGGTTGACTTAATTTTCTGCTTTTTGGCTCCAGTCATAGCTGATTAGTTTGTAAGAAAAATGGAATTGAAAATGGTCAGCACTTACAGACTTAGTATACTGAATTCCATAGGGATGAGATGATGAGTTTCTGGCCCCCAAATTAAATTACTACTTTAAGTTTGTAGGGTTCTTTGGAAAAATTGCTACTGTTGTTATTGCTAAGAGGATCTAATATTTTTCTTGCTATTTTCAAAAACCATCTATTCAATTTTACATGAGAATAGAAAAATATTTCAAATATTTCTCAAAATCCAATTATTTTAATTCCTTTTGGTCCTTTAATCTTTACCAATATATAATTATTATTTAAAAAGATAGTCTTACTTATACCTCTAGCTTTTGGACTTTTAGGTTGTCATTACATCATAATTTTTTCTTTTTGGTACCAGGGATCCAACTTGGGACCTTGTGCTTGCAAGGCAGGTGGTGGCACCACTGAGCTAATAAATCCCCGGCCCTAAATCATAATATTTATGACCCCCCCCCAACTTTGATATTCTTTCTTGGAATGTTGTTTTTATAAGTGGGATTTGTAGGTTACAGGATAGGAACATGGTATGGATCCTAGCACATGTTGTTTGCTAAAGTTTATGTTAGAGTTGTATTACTGTTACTGTGCGCTGTCACCAGAGTTGTTTTCATTGCCCACCCTGCTGTCTTAAACATGACAACATGAATCCTGAGTGACTGGGAAGGTGTGTATGTGTGTGTGTGAGAGAGAGAGAGAGAGACAGAGAGAGAGACTTTCTAATGAATTCACATAAAAGCTAAAAGACAGGACATTACAAAATTTTTTCCGGATGGAATTCAAGATTGTCATTGCTCACTTCTCTGAGGTTATAAATAACATTCTCTTGATTTAATTTCTCTAAAACAAATTTGTCTATGCAGGCAACAATTATATTAACCATATAATTACATACTTCCCCTTATAGAGAGTTGAAAAGGATTATCTCAGTATTATTTTAAGAACCTTAGACTTGTTTTCTAAGTCCTCTCTTTTTGCTGGTAAAAATCATTGTTAACATGTTGTCTGTACTGTTTTGAGCAGTATGAAAAAGACATCATTTGATGGTCTGAAGTGTACTGTAGAGTTGTTTTCTGGAGTAATTCCATCTTTGTAGTTACTTTTAATACTAAATATAGGCAGTTATGGGTTGACTGGTCAGGGGAAACCTAACATTGATTTTACATTAACAATCCCCACCCCTTTATTGAGCATTAACCAGGTTCTTTTCTTCATGTAGAATATAAAGCTGTATCTAGTGGTGGACTCCCTGCCCTTGAGGAATTGATACTATAGTGAGGAGACAGACTACTAAACAGATAGTTGGTAGTGTAATAAATACTATGTTTGGTGCACAGAGTGTTACTGGGAGTAGTAGGACATAAGGGCGAGAAAATAACCAGATATCCTAGAACTGGCACTTAATGTAAATGATTACAGGCAAGCCATCGAAGGATTTTTAAGGAGGTTGATATGCAGTGAAATCACATGCCGATGGATTAGAGTGGGGTAAGACTGGCACCTGGGAGATCAGGCAGTTTAACAATCTAGGTGGGCAGGTGTGATGAGGGAACTAAGATGATAATAAGGAAAGGAGGAGATGTATATGAGATATTTAGTGGCTACAGATTGTTAGACTTGATGATCAGTATGATATGGGAGCTGAGGGAGAAGTCATAAATTGTTCCCGCAGTTCTAATTGGTTAACTTTTTTGTTTGTTTTGGAGACAGGGGCTCGCTATGTAGTTCAGGCCGGCCTTGAACTTGTGGCAATCCTCCTGCCTTAGCCTCCTGAGTGCTGGAATTGCAGGTGGGCGCCATCGCAGTTGGCTCCTGCAGTTCTCTTTGGATGTGCTTCCTGTTCACCAAAATGAGGAGTTTTAGGAGGGGGCACAGGTTTAGCAATAAAATTGATATGCTCAGTTCTGGCCATTAATGAGTTTCAGAGGACATCCAAGTGAAGATTTCTAGTTAGAGGGTTTGTGTTTTAGGGGAGAGTTCTTAGAGCTATGGAATTTTTTCAAAGAGGTACTAGTGGAAGCCTTGTATTATGGGAGAGTATGCATAGTAAGAAGATAAAAGGATTTACTATAGAACTTCAGGACAAACACTAAAGGGAATGGCTCGGAAGGGAAACCTTCAAAGTTGACTGAAAGAAGTGACTGGAGTGGAGTAGGAGGGAAACTGGAATGAGTGGCATTAGAGAGGGCACAAGAGGGAGACAATTCAGACAGAAGAAATTACTAAGATTGTTCAGTATCTTAAGAGTTCAGATAAGATTGGCAGTCCCATTTGATTTGCTGGTTAGGAGGTCATCCTTTGGTAACAGTATCAAGAGTAATTTTAGTTACATATGTAGTGACTGTGCTTCATCTCTGGGGTAATAAGTTTGTAGCAGAAAATTCGTATTAAAGGTGGACACAAAAGCCTATGTAGATTAAGGATTTAGGAACATTTCTGTTCCTTTATATTGTACTTTACAAATAGGAGTTATAAAGAAATAAGCTATAATTTAGATGCTAGCTTTATTACTTTTAATGTAGTAACTGCCTAGAATTAATCTAATAAAAGTGGAAGACTGAAAACAAGGTAAGATTTTAATTTTTGTTAATCTTTTCTAAATTAGTGGTGTTTCCTTCTGATTATATTATAGTGTCTTTTTTTCTTCTTTCTTTTTTTTTTTTGGTACCGGGGATCAAACTCAGTACCTTGCACTTGTGAGGCAGGAGGCGGCACCACTGAGCTAAATCCCCAGCCCTATAGTGTCTTTTTTTAAAACATGGAAGATAGAGATTAGGTGAATCAAAGCTTATTAAGGATATTTTGTATTTATTACTAATAACATGTATACTGGTGGACATAGTTTAGATTTTTAAAAATAAAGACCTGAATGCTCTTGTAATAAATAATACTACTACTAATAAATAATAAAAATTTTAGACTTCCTTTGTGATAAATTTTATTTCCTTTGAGCAGTTATGATACTGACATGCACTTGAAACTAATTCTGTAGTAGACAGGTAAGAATTAAGATGTCGTTTTCACTTGTGTATTCTTTGTTAGATTAAGTTTGATAATAAAGGTAGAACACTTCATAAACACTTAATGATGATCCATTTTCATGTACTCCACTTATAGACAAACTTAGTATCCCTTTCATGATAAATTAACTCAATAGAAAACAAGTTATGAACTGGAAACTTTTTTTTTTTGTACCGGGGATCAAACTCGGGTCCTTGAGCTTGTGAGGCAGGCGGCAGAACCACAGCTAAATCCCTGGCCCCACAAACTGGAAACTTTTGATGGTTGTAATAATATGCAATATCAGTGTCTTCATCTCCAGGATAATAGTAGGAAATTTCTGAAATGTGCTGAATCTACTAAAAGTTGCTTATGTCTTGTATTAATGGTCTTTATTTATACTTATACCCAATTTTAATAAAGGAATAGCCTAGATTAAGAAAAAAATTCCCAACAATGACATTCCATTTCTGGTTACATAGAAAACTGATATAAAGAATGCATCTTAATTCTAATGTCAAGCAGTTACACTTGAAGTTTTCTTATTTTTGATGTTTAGATTTAAAATACTCTCTATGGACATGTTTATTCTAAAAGTTAATAAACATGTTTAAAGGTGAACTGTAGAATGGCATTACTTAAAGAAGGATACCAAATCTTATAAATTGACAAAGTACTGATATAGGAGATTAAACGTATATTCTATCAACATGCTGTTGTTCCTCATAGCATTTTTGGAGGTCAGTTAGAATTCTTTGAACATCTGTGGCACTTTTTTGTTTGCTTTCATATCTTCCTCTGTAGTAAATATTTGAAAGTATTTGGGACTGGACTTAATTTTCATAAACTTTTTATTTCAAAACAATCTTAAACTAACAGAAATGTTTTAAGGACAATTCAGGGAACTTCCTAAAACATTTCAGAGTAAGTTGCTGGTGTGCTTCTTCTCTTTAGAATATTTTAGTATGTATTCCCTAGAAATTAAGACCTTTTCCTACATAACCGCATTGCTTCTATCAAAATTAGAAAATTAAGGCAGGTGTGGTGGCATGTGACTGTAGTCAAAGTTACCAGGGGGCAGGAATGTGATTTGAGCCTAAAAGTTGAGACAAGCCTTGGCAATATAGTAAGACTCCATCTAAAAAAAAAAAAAAAAGGAATTAACATTGTATTTGAGTATGATTAAATCCTTAGATCTCAAGTTTGAATGCTTGTTTAATCTGGTTCATAATCAACCATTGCATTTAATTGTCTTTTTGTCTCCTGCAATAAACTGTTTCTTCAGTTTTTATTTTGGCACTGCTGATGATTATTACAGTATAGAAGGAGCATTATAGAATGTCCTTCAATTAGAATTTGCCTGTTTAGCTTCCAGTTATGTATCTTTGGCAGGAATGTCAATGAAGTATTGTTTTCTTTTCATTGCATCTGATCAGGTGTCACATACTTTCAATTTGTTTCATTACTGGTGGCTAAATTTGATCACTTGATTTAGGGGATGTCTTCCACACTTTCAAGATTAAATTACTTTTTCATTCCTTGTGATTAACATGTAATTTATGGAGCAATACTGTGACATACAATGATGTTCCATTACTTACATACTTTCAATATACTATTCATTTAGTTTTATTAATATGAGCTCATGGGTTCCTATTTTATCTTATGGGTTATAATCAGATGTGCTTATTATTCATTTTGATGCTCAAATTATTCTAGATTTCCCAGGTTACACTAGGAGTTCCTTCAAGCTGGTTTTTGTGTCCTTTTGCTCTATCCCCATAATTCTTTGAGCATGTTCTTATTTTCTAGGACAATTAGATCTTCTAGGCTCATCTTCTACTTGAAGTTGGCCATTTCTCCAAGGAGTCCTGGTGACTTTTAGTAGAAAACAGTATTTAGAAACCATAGTCCATGTGCTTATTCTAATGGGGAATAGCTGTTTTCAGGTCCTCTTAGAGCTGGGTACAAATGAGTGTGTGTCTCTGTATGTCTTTGTTTGCATTGGGGGTGGGAGAGGGAGAAATTTATTTTCATGTCTGTCTGTATATTTTGAAACTTCTTAGTTTATCCTAATACTTATAATTCCAATATGATACCATAGGAATAAGTTTTGTTTTCCTTCTTTCCGTGTTCATAACTCATAATCTCCATCCCTTCTGTATATATGAAACATTTTGATCATTTCCCAAGTATATAGACAATTTCTTGCAATCTTTCCCCATACGAGTGCCTTCTTATGCCAGGCTGTTGGGTCCTGACACCCTCTACCAGGCAGTGGTAGCCACTTTTTATGTTTAGGAAGGCAAGAGAGGGGAGGGATAGAGTTATTTTTCTGAAATGATCAATGTCATTCAGAATTAACTTTGATGAATAAGGTGAGTGATTACCCTGGATAATATTTGAGTTCAAAAACAATGTAAAAGAGTTATAGTTATAAAATGATGAGGCAGATTTTCTTATATGGGTCCTAAATTATCTATAGAATAAATGTTAGAATATTAAAAATCTTTTAAACATTATTGACAAAAATGTATAACTTCTTATGGTAGGGTGAACCACGGTACTTTATTATTAGCACTAATCTGGTGAGAGCAGATGTACAAATAATAAAAAAAACTATTATTAGTGTTTCATTTTTCTAAGTACTGCGCTATCTTTGAGTCATTTCAGATTAATAAAAATACTTTAGGCTCTTCATAGAAATGCCTACATAGCATCTCTGTTTAACACAATGATTTAACTTTTAATAGTCATTAAAAGAAACTGCTCTAGTATACTTATTATGTCCTTATCATGGGCTATGATCTGTTCCTCTTTGTTCAACTTATAACTTGTCTTTTTTCTTTTTTTTGGTACTGGGCATCGAACTCAGAATCTTGCGCTTGCGAGGCAGGCAAAGGAACTACTGAGCTAAATGCCTGGCCCAACTTGCCTTTTTAACCTTTTTCTTTTCTTTCCTTCTTCTCCTTTCCCTCTTTTTAGAATTACTATTTTAACCTCTTACTAGAAGTAAATTTTATGCTCACTAGTATTGTTAGTATCTCATGATCTGGGCAAGTCTGTCTTCTTTATTAGTTTACTTTTATTTTTTTATGTTGTGGTCCTGTTGAATTGGTATCAGTAGATTTATTTATTTGCAACCAATCTCAAATTAAAATATTCTTAGGAACTAGGTAAGAAATAGATAAAGGATAAATATTAAAAATGTAATGAATTAATCCAAAGGAATATTTATAGGTAGATTTGGAATATGTTTTTATTCTTTGTTGTGTTTGAAACCCTTTCACATTCTTTTATTTCCAAATAAACCAAACTTGGAATATCTCTTCATAGAAACTGGGAAATTTATTGACTTCTACTCATTCTCTATTTTGTTGATATCTAAACATCATGGCTTTTTTTTCCCCTGGTACTGGGGATTGAACTCAGGACCTTACGCTTCCCAGGCAGGCACCAGCCATATCACTGAGCTACATCCCTGGGTCAACATCATGGGTTTTCATAGCAACCAATTTACTGTCATTTGTGCCTGGGCTTAAATTGTTGGTCCCTTGCTGAAAAAGACTCTTCTTGCTGTTATTCCCATCTGACATATACCCAGGAACTTGTGTTGTTGAAAAATCCAAATTTTCTATCTACTTTATTATTTTACATTTTAAATTAAATCTTAGCTTTTATTTTTACTTGAGTCAGTGAGATTCAAGCCTTTTTAAAGCAGTAAAATCCTTAAAAACAATCAAATCTTACATGTAATTTAATACATAATCTAGAAAATAGATTGTTCTCTACTATATGACGGGCTTTTCATATATATTCCTCAAGACAGTAAAATAGTTTTAAACATATTTGGTACTTATAACTTTATTTCTGTTTAATCTAGGCGACAAAAGGCTAGAGAGAGACAGCAGAAATTGCTTGCAGAATTTGCTTCACGACAGAAAAGCTTTATGGAAACTGCAATGGATGTTGGTAAGTCAAAATTTTTTAGTTTAGAACTTTCATAATTACAGTTATTACGTGAGGGATGATCTAGTCAAATCTTCCACTGTTTGTAAAGATTACAGACAGATGATTTCTAGTCTCTATTTAAACGACAGAGTGTTGAGGGACCAGATTTTCATTATAGACAGTCTATTCAGTTGTTGAGTAGCTGCAGTTGTTGGGAAGATTTTCCTGATGGTAGCAGTATAGTAAACTTCCTTTGTTCTCTTCTGTGTAATTATCCCTTAGATTTGTGAGGTCCATCAGTATGTATTTGCTTATTTATTTTGATTGTTTCCCATGTAATTACTCTAAGATCTTTATAATAGTTTTCAAATACTTTTAGTGTCTTCTCTTTCTGCCCACTCCTTCAGTAGTTCTAAAACTCAGGTGTAATTTTTACTTCCATTTTAATTAGCCTGAGGATTTTTACAATGTAAAGGAATGCAATATTCCTGTATATTGGTAGATTGCTATGCATAACCTTTTACAAACATGAAGGAAAAGACTAAATTGTAGTCTCAGTCTTGGGTTAACCAGGATGCTCCCTTCCATGACTATGATTTCTCTCTATTCCCTTCTGCTCCCTTCCCCTCCCTCCTTCCCTTTCTCTTTCCCTTCCTTCCCTCTCTTTCTGCTTTCCCGCTCTCTTTTTTTCACTTTCTTCCCTACCCTTCTTCTCATCTCCCTTCTCCTCCATTCCTCTCCCAGACAAGATTCGGGGGGAGGGTGGTGGCGGCAAAAGCCATGCATTTAGTACACACACATATTCAAACATGCATGTATATTTTCACACCTTTTTGTGCATATAAGCGTATTTAACCAGTGTCTAAAAGAAGAGTAGAAAAGGGGTCAGTCCAAATTTAGCCTGATGTCTTCTAAATGATTAACAGTGAAATTTACGTTTAGGCCATAACTTTGATGAAAAGAATATTTTGATGATTCTGTTCATGGGATTTAGTATCAGTTGATTTTCTCGTTATGAAAAACAAGGGTTTGTGCTTGCTTCAGCAGCATATACTGAAACTGGCAAAACAAGGATTTAGTTCATTGATACTACTTTATCTTTTCCCATCTCTTTTTCTTCTTCTCTTGCAAACTGGTAATTGTTTTTACATATTTAATGTGTTTATAATAAATACAGTACTCAGTATCTCGGTACCCCTTTATATAAAATGAACTAATAAGCACTTCTGCCCTTCTTTTTATTTTTCTATTCCTAATCTCTTCCTTTTGCCTTTTACCAGCTACTTGTTTACTTTTTAAATTGTCAAGATTGCTACAGTTGCAATAATGTCTTCTATCAAAGGTTGACTGTAACACAATGGAGAGTATTTGTATTAGTATTACTTTGTTGAGTTCAGGGCTAAATAATATACTAGCAACCATTTACTTCTTTCGCATCTGGTGGCCTGATTGCTGGATCACTTTAAGGAGACTGTCTTTGGTACCTAGCCTCTTGTCTTACAGTTCCTAGATTGCTAAAATTCATAGAACTTTATATTTATTTATGTTTGGACCATGACTTATTATGTTGCCTTTTGTTTTCCCTGAAGTTTCTTTTTTTTTTTCCCCCTGAAGTTTCAACTGCCCTTTTTTATTTTATTTTATTTTAAAAATTGTATTCTGATAATATCTTTATTATGTTTCTATTATTCTGTTCACTTAATCATCCTATTCTTTGCATGAAATACTTCTGCATTGGGGTCCATTTGCTTCCTTGAGATAGGTTTCCTGCATCTTTTCCCCTCCCCTTGCCTCCCCTCACCTCCTTTTTTTGTTGATTTGCATCCTTAAGTATATTTCTCATAGTGTTTGTGTGGAGGCTAACCTGATTCTTTGTATCTCTAGAAGGGACTTTAGTCTGTTGTCACACTTGATTGTTAATTTCGATGGATATAGAATGCCAGGTTGATGATAATATTTTCTGTCAAAACTGAAGGCATTGCTCCTTTGTCTTTTACCATGTATTTAATGAGAACTCTGACAGTAATCTGATTTTTACATATTGTAGGCAAGCATTTTTCCCTTCTCTGTGATGTTTTTATGATTATCTGATTCATAGAGATATAAAAGTTTATCATCATTTGTTTTTATGAGGATTTTCTCTTTTTTATTTCTTTTTTTAGGACTTACTGTATCATTCTGATCTACAGATTCCTATTTCTAAAGCTCTAAGAAAAAATTTCTTGTGATTTTTTTGATGATTGATATAACTATCTTCCAGGATAATCCTCAGTGATCCTTGCCTAGTGGTATTTGTGCCTTGTGCAGTTTTCTTCCCCATCACATCAGCACTGCATGACCATGGAATATGGCAGAAGTGACCATATGTTATTTTGAGATCTACTCTATGAAAGACATTATGACTTCTGTCTTGGTTGCTCTGTCTGTCTTGAAGTACTCATGCTACAGGAATCCAGCTGCCGTGTCATGAGCAGGCCTGTGAAGAGAACTGAGAGGTATCTGGCCAACAGCCATGTGCATGAGATTGGATGTGATGATCCTCTGCTAAGTAGGCCTTTAGGTGACTATGGCTGACTCATAGTTTGGCAGCAGTTTTAGGAGAGAGCCTGAGCTATGACCAGCCATAAAGCTAAGCTGCTTCCATACAACTCACTCTCAGAAACTGTTAAATAAATGTTGTTTTAAGTCACTGAGTATTGGGGGTAATTTGTTGTTGAGAGATACTGCAATATTTTTCTCCTTACATTTTATTCTCTTTCTAGGGATTTTAAGTTGGATGTTAATCTCCTAGATGGATCTCTTAAATTTTTTATGTCATTTATCTTTTTTAATTTTCTTTTTACTTTACATACTAAGAGATTTCCTTTCTTCAGTATCTTTCTTTGTATATAGAAGTTGTTTTTTTTAAAATTTCTGAATGTGTTTGGAGTGTTTTTTTGTTTTCTTCTCTAAATTATTCTTTATCCTTTTAAATTACTTTTAAAATTTATAGCAGTCATGTTGCTGGTTTTCTGCATTTGGCTCATGATCCTTATAGGGGAGAGGCAGGTTGACCCTCAGACTTCAGTTAGGGGTGGGAGGACAGTAGACCCCTCTGTGTTTGGGCCCCAAATGCTAACACTCATGTCAGAAGCCCCAGTCCTCTCCAACCAGCTTGTTCAGTTTCTTTGGAAAAGAAATTTCAATGTCAAGCCACTTGAGTGTTCTGTTTGGTCAGGGATTAGGGCTGCTAAGTAATGAAGCATATATATAGTCCTTCAAATAATTACTGTTTTCAGAGTCACCTCACCCAGTGACTTCTGCTCTCTGCTTTACTGGCTGATTCTGAGCCAGGGGTTGACATTGTAATGGACAGATAAAGTTTTTCTTTTGTGTAATTTTCTCATAGCATGTAGGTAGTTGCAGCTTTTGTGGCTTTCATGCTGAAAGCATGTCTTCCTCTCCTCCAGTCCTTCAAAAATTTTATTGATGTATCTTCTTCATTGGTGAAACTTTCCCCAACACTTCATTCTTTTCCTATATTCTTGTAGGACTCTTTCTTCATGTGTTTCTCTATTATCATTTCAGTAGGATTTTTTTTTTTTTTTTTAGAATGAAAGAGAAAGCATGTTCAGCCTGTAATCTTGAATCAGGTATAGATGCTTGATGACTTACAATAAACCCATTGTACATATTGTCAAGTTGAAAATGCATCTGGTACATCTAACATGATGAACGTCATAGCTTAGTAATGTAGTCCACTGTGGAGCATTCATTTTACTCCCCTGATCACTTGGCTTACTGGGAGCTGTGACTCTTTACCACTGTCTAGCATTTTGAGAATATCATACTTTATTTGCTAGCCCAGGAAAAGATCAAAATTCAAAATTTGAAGTATGGTTTCTATTGAATGTGCATTGCTTTTGCACAATTGTAAAGTTGAAATATCAAGTCAAATGGTTATTAAGTCAAGGACTAGTTTGCACTTGGTAATATGTATTGCTGTAGGTATAAGGTTAAAATTTCTGTTATTACAAAAACATTAAGTTTTCATTCTAGAAACTTGGAAAACATGAATAACAACAACAACAAAGAAAGTGAATAATATTATCATTTTACTACCCTATTTCCTAAGCTAGGCTGTATTCTTATATTTTTCTAAGTATATATGTATTTAAAAATGCATTTTTTACCAAAATGAAATAATTTCAACATGCAATTTTCTTCTTATGAAAAATTCTAAACATAAAGCACCTGAAAAAAAGTATCGTGAACAACTATGTGAACAACTTATAGAACCATCACCTCATGAACATTTTTCTGTCTTGTCCTTTTCATTCTCTCTCTCTCTTTCTCTTTCATAAATGAAGTAAATTGCAGGCATCAGTTTGCTGTTTTACTTGTCAAACTTAAACATTCATGTCCTAGGAATTAAAAATATTTTTCCTACACAAATACAGTACATCATACCTAAGAAAATCACTTTTCCTACAAAATAAAATAACTTTAAGATATCAGACTTGTATTATGTTAAATGGCAAAATATTAAGTTAAAATTATTATAGATTATTTTCTTTTTTAATGCACTTTACTAATGGGTGTATAGCTATGTTCTGAAGTCACTCAAAGTCTTTTTATTGTGAGGTGATTTATCTAGTTTGACATAGTTGTTTTATTCCTTTCAGTTTGTTCACAATTTTAGGAACTAAGAAAGAGAGCCTAGTTAATACTTTTAGAAATTGTTTTTATCTTCTGCCTCCCACTCCTAAGTGAGATAAAACAAAAATGAGTTTCTGAGAAATTGATTATGCAATGTACCCAGAGGAGATTGGATGGTGTCCTCAATAGGGGAAAGGTCACTTCATCCCACTGAGGAGATGGAGGGAAGGAGGAAAAAGTGGAAGGAGATAGAGGTAAGTTCCATTGGGTACAGGGAAGTGGGATGTTCAGGAGGATTGCTTTTGATTGCTTCAGTTTTCAGGGTTAAATAAAAAGTGAGTTCTACTAGGTGAAATTGGAGAGTGGTAGATATTGTTTATGAAAGCTGATAAGCAATGCTTAGGGTCTTAGGTATATTCAGGATCATAGATCTGAATGTTATGTTTCTTCAAGGTTATTGACTCCCTCTCTAAATCTTACTACTTTTTGGAAGGTTTGACCTTTTTTGGCTGTAGCCAGGGCACAGGAAGAACAATTGAGGGTTCAAGCAGACATGATGGCTAGCAAACAGAGGCAATTCTCAGAAGTCATCAGGATAATGAGCTGCACTCCCTCCCAGACCTGAGGCTTGCATGCCTCAGTGAGGACAGGTGAGGCATTAAAGATTCATGAGCACTTGGTTTCTTTATGTTGGTCACAGCCACACCAGTAGGACTCTAAACTATGCTGGTTCTATATTCTCTTTATTCATAACTCAGTCCCTTTACAAAGATGTCTGATTCCAAACAAACCCACTGACACCCCAGTTTTCAAATGTTGCCTAAGATAAAACTTATAAAATCACATGTTGATTTGCCTCTATTTTCTTTTTTTTTTGCGTCTGGTATTTTGCATTAACACATGGAGCAGGCTCCACACTTGAGATACTTACTACCTAGCAGTAGTACTGATACTGTTTATTCTTAGCCTAATCCTCTGCTTCACTTGTCAGATTCCTTTTTGTCTTTTTCCTTATTTTTCATCTGTGTTTTAAGAATGCAAATAATCTGTAGTTGCTTCTTTCTTATTTTGCCTATATCTTTGTGTTTAAAAATTCCTAGTCTAGGGCTGGGGATTTAGCTCAGTGGTGCTGCACCTGCCTTGCAAGTGCAAGGTCCTAAATTCAGTCCCTAGTACGAGAAAAAACAAAACAAAACAAAACACCAATAAAAACCAGAAATTTGGGCTGGGGATTTAGCTCAGTGATTCCACTGCTTGCTCTGCAAGCACAAGGACCAGAGTTCGATCCCAGGTACCAAAAAAACCCCCCACAACCCCCCCCCCCCCAAATTCCTAGTCTAGTAACGTAACATATAGATTATTTCAAATTTATGTCACACAGTACTTTACAATCATTATCACTAGGTAATAATTTAAATAAACCTTTCTGAATGCAACAAATTTTCACTTAGTATTCTTGCTTATCTGTTGTATAATGGCCTTTTGTGATTATGAAATTTCCTACATGAAGAAGCTCTATCCTACATGTCTGTCTGTCCTTCTCTCCTGATCAGTGTCCCCTATAATTTTTACTAACTGTCTAGGTATAGGGGTCAATATGTTAGATTGTAACCTTGATCCATTGAAGTTTGTCAGATAGGTGTGGCTGAAATGAAACAAAATTGAGTGAGATCAGATGCTTAATATAGAATAAGAATTTGTTGGGCATTTTAATTTTAAGTATGCTATATGTTAATTGTGAAAATTATACAGTGCAGAAAAGCAAAAAGGAAAAATTTTATGACTAATCTCAACCATCCAAAGGGCATGTACATTACTGATATATTATATAGTACAATTTTGTACTATGCCTTTTTACCTAACATTTTTTTTTACTAGAAAGAAATGTTTTTAATATTATTTTTAACATTTAAAAAAATGAAACAATTCAATAAGAATCCTTCCATTGTTCTTTATACAGATTTAAATGCTGTCAGGTAATTTATCAGTTATATTTGTAATCAATAATCTTATCAGTGAGGTTAGAAATTACAGTATTTACTGAGCTAAACTCACAAAATAAGGCACAACTACATAATCACAAATAGTAAACACAATACAAATAATGAACCCAAAAATTAAATGAAAAAATATTCATGCAGAAGTATATACAGAAGCTATGACTGCATGATCCAGTTCAAGGAAGTACATAGTACATACACAGGACTGCGTTATGTTACAGTAAGCTCAGTACTTCTGCACAGAAAGAACTTAGTGATTTCCAACTCCATCTTATACACTTTTACATAAATTTAGGGAGTGTATGCACAATATTCACATCTGCAACAATAACAAATTGATCATTAAAATTCAGGCAAAGGGCAATTAAGACACTAACATTTTAATATAAGAATTTCCCTAGCTATTATTGAAAGCTTCTTGTAACTATTAATGACTGTATTTCATGGCCAGCATAGTGCATTGCTTATAAACATGGACTTTGGAGCATGACTGTTTGAGTTCATATCTCAGATCCATCATTGACTGGAATAATTAGCTGCTTCCTGCCTCGGTTTCATGTAGTTAATAAGGAATTTTTCTGCTACCTGCTTTATAGGGTCATTGGGAGGATTGAATGTAGTAGTACATTTAAAATGCTTACAAGAGAACTTTTAGCACATAGTATTATGTAAGCATTGAATATTACTGTTATTTTATTTTACAATTTGCTTAATCATTTAATTTACTCCTATATTTGGACTTTAGTTTTTGCTACTCTTAATTATTATAAGTATTATATGTACAAAATGTTTCCATATTTTTGGTCTGAGTTTAAGAATGAGAATTTTGGGGATGATGATGATGATGATGGTGGCATATATTTTTGTATATTAACTGCTTATCTATGGCTATGTTAATCATGTTGTGTATAATGCTCTGTTGCTCCTGGCACACCCATGAGATAGGTGATATTATAAAGATGTCTAGATGTAGAGAGTAAGTAATTTTTTTTAAATTTGTTTTTTGGTACTGAGAATTGAACTCAGGACCTTGCTCTTGCGAGGCAGGTGTGTTGCCACTGAGCTAAATCCCTGGCCCGAGAGATTAAGTAATTTGAAGTTATATAGTAGGAAGTGGCAGTGCTTGGGCTATTAACCAACGAATTTTGCCTGTTCTTTACTGTTTCTTCATATTTGAAGGAAATTGAGGAGAGTATGGCCTTTCCTGCTAGTTTCCAACCAAATTGGTGATGGTAGCTTGTGGTTAACTATGAGAATATTTGCATAGTAAGAATTACTATACCTGGGCCGGGGATTTAGCTCAGTGGCACTGCACCTGCCTTGTAAGTGCAAAGTCCAGAGTTCAATCCCTGGTACCAAAAAAAAAAAAAAAGAGAGAATTACTATACCTGATAATTAGTTGGTTGATTGACTGAGGAACAAGATAGAAGGGATATTCAATGTGTTTGGACAAGTTTTATTTATTAAATAGGGTAGGGGCTGGGGATGTAGCGCAATGGTAGAGCACTGCACACAGCAAACAAAACATAGAAAAGTGAAAAGAACACTGCTTTTTCAATCACTACAGCAAAAATCCTTGATGTGACTGTTTGTCTAAACTGGTTATAGGGTCAGGCTCAGTCAAGTCATATGAATTGAAAATAGTGATAAGAGCGTGATTTCCTGAAACAAAAATTAAGGCCTTTTGTTAGCAGAATGGACAGTAGGTTCTGAGTAGATAGAAATAGCATCTATCCACAGTACCGCTATTTTAAGATTTCATTTGGAAAGTAGGGCAGTTCAGTTGAGAGCTGAATAAAGTAAGATTTTGTTGACTTTTATTGTTGGTATTTTGGAGGGAGATGTTTATTTAATAATATAGTTTAATTTGCTGTTCTTTTATTTAAAAAATAAACAAGTATATACGCTATTATTTATATAAGAAATGATAGTATTTGATAATATATTCCAAAATATATTTCATATTTTATATCTGTATATGTAGGGATATATGTATATTTATGTCCCCAGTGTCTTCTTCTTAAATATATTATAATATATACACTTTCTCTACCTTAGTTTTTTTTTCACTAAATCTTATATCCTGGATATCCCACCCTGTACTGTATAGAGATATTTATCATTTCTTTTTCTAGTTGTGTAATTTTTCATTTTGTGGATATTCATAGATTATTCAGTTTTTGTTTAATAGACATGTGGGTTGTTTCTGCTCTTTCGCTATTTCAGTAGCACTGTAATAAAGGTCCTTGTGCATATATCTTTTTATATTTTAAAATACATCTGTAGGATAGGTTTCTAGAAGTGAGATTGCTGGCTATAGGGTAAATGCACATGTAATTTTTTTTAGATACTGTCAGATTCTCTCCATAGAGGTTGTACTATTTTACATTCCTGCCAGCAGTATGTCAGTTTCTTTACATTGGTGTCATTAGAGTATGCGATCAAACTTACACTTTTGCTAATTATGTGGGTGAAAAGAAGTAGTATCTTGATTTAGTTTTAATTAGTATGTCTTATTATGAGAAGGAATGATCTTTGCATATTTAATGGTTTCTTGTTTCCTGAAACATCTTTTTGTGCTTTGGAACACTTTGGGATATGAGCCCACACTATACTAGATTATCCTTTGTGTTCTTATACTTTCTTGAGATCAGCCATAGCTGTGGCTTTGCTGTCTTTCAGGTAGGATTGACTATCTGTGGCATTGGAATACATATAATATATACTTCTGTGTACCTATGGCTGTTGCAACTATGCTGTAAAAACATTGTCATAAAATGTTTTAATGTGGCTTTGAATTTTACTGTGATAAATTGTGAAATTCTTGTTCTCACCACTAAACAGCAATTACTTGAATTCCTTTTCCCTGAAATCAGATTTCATGGATAAGAATACATTTTACCTTGGTTGTTTATAATAAAAATTTGTTTGATTTTGAGGAATGGCATTGCCAAGTCTGTCATTTTTAAGTTTATCATCTGTTATATGGTATATTTCAAAAAAATAAAAAAGTTAAAATGTTTTGGTTACTTGTTCCATGTATAAGATACACATTGATACCAAGGCAAAACATTTAATAAACATTATAACATATGCTTAGCACAGGTAAATAAGGTTATATAAAACTATATGATAGCAAAGCTAATCTTTTCCACTTTTTCCCTTTTAATCTCTCTTCTTTAGGATAAACTACTTGTCTTATTTACTTTCCTTGTTGCTAAGACAAAATGGCCTGATGCCTAAGGTTAAAGGAAGAAAGGTTTATTTGACCCACAGTTTGTAGAGGTTTCAGACCATAATCAGCTGGCTCCAAAGCAGGGTGGCATGGCAGAGGGGCATCGCAGAAAAACAGTGCATGGCAAAGCAGGGCAGGCAGAAGGTAGCCAGCAGTGTAGTAGCAACCAGTAAGCGACAATAGTAGCTTCTTTCTGCCCTTTTTATAGTCTACATAGGACACTCACCTTAGGGTGAGCGCCAAACATCAGTCAACTAATTTAGTAACCACACATCCTTAATCTCAGCATCATACATTTTAGATCTACCCATCTCTGTGAAAAAGCTCCATCTGTGACTTTGGTAGGGCTTTGGCGGGGACATCTAGACAGAAGTCATGACATCACATAAATAGATTTTGTTTGTACTGTATTTTTCCTGAAATGAGATGGACTATATAAATGCTGTGCAATTGCTTCCTTTTTAAACACTTACAGTGTATCATGAAAATCACAGAAAAAATTATATATAGATCTTATTTTATCCTCAAATCTTATTTTTTGTACTCATTCATTATGGACACACCATGCACCTGCTTATAGTGTAACTACATGAGATTAACATGAATATTCCTGATTTGTGTTTTCTTCTTCCACAACTGGTTATTACAACCTGGCTTATGTACTCTTGTACACACACACACACACACACATATACACACACACACACACATATATATATATTAACATAATCATATATGAACTCTCCCCCTCTCCTTCCCTTCCACTTTGTTGGAGGGTTGGGGGGGTCATTGATCACATTACTAAATGAGACCACTCTTCTTTGCTCTCAGGCTTAGTAATACTTTCGTGTCTTCTTCAGTACTGATTCAGTGATTCTGAACTTTGGTTGTGGATTAGAATCATTGTAGCTCCTTTACTGTCCATGTCTGAATTTTACTATACGCTTGCTAAAGAAACATTTCTGGACGTAGGGCTCAGGCATAAGAATCTTTTGAAAATCCCAGCTGATTTTATTGTGCAGCCAACCCAGGTTGAGGACCATTGCTTTTATTTTATGTTTCTTTTCCTTCCTTTTCTTTTTTTTGGTACAGGGGATCGAACTCCAGTCCTTGTGCTTGTGAGGCAGGTGGTGGAACCACTGAACTAAATCCCCGGCTTCCTTCCTTTTCTTTATTTGGGGATAGGGAAGAAAACTTCACAATTGTCCATAATGAAGTAATTTACTCAACCATATCTTATTATTAGATATTCATGTTATTTTCAGTTTGTTTTTTATTCTGCTATTTAAAAAATGCAGCAGTAAACAGCTAACCTAAATTTTCTGAAATTGAGTTATCACTATGTATTTACTCTTTGATAATCACTAAACTGGGTTATTAACTAATAAAGTGTAAATATTTAGTTACAGTGATATGAATTTGACATTAACTCAAATTTTTTTATTGTTAAAAGTGAAAATAGTTCTTTGGCATTTGAAAATTTCTAGTTGAGGAATTCAACATCTCTAAAGTGAAGGAAGTACTGTGGAAGATGCTTTCTGTTAGCTTGCTACTGAGTGTCCTTAAAATTTCTTCTTCTAGCTCTGTTTTTTTTTTTTTTTAGCTAGCACTGTTTTTATGTTGAAGTAATTTATGGTTTATATACAGTGAAATGTATGAATCTAAGGTATATAATGAGTCTTAATAAATGTATAATCTTCATATAACATTGCTTTAGTGTGTGTGTGTGTGTGTGTGTGTGTATATATATATATATATATATATAAATATGTAGCTTTAGTATCTATATATAACGTTTCCATCCAGAAAGTGCTCTTGACTTTTTTTTCTATTTTTTGGGTATTCACCCACTTAATCAGTGGATGATCTTGAGCTGTACTAATTTCCCAGTGAAATCAAAGAATTAAAAATTAAAGATCAAGATAAATTAGTTGAAGCATGAACTTTGAAAATTATGTATTATGAAATGATGCAACAATAAGACGAAACTCAGTATTTATTTTGACATTTATGTTATAGTAAGTTGCATATTCTCAGAGTAGCACAAATTTACCAGCAACACATGAAATGGCACTGTATAAGCAAACTTTTTGAGAGAATTATCTGCTTCTGCAGTAGACACTTTAATGGTTCATTATGTGAACCATAATGCATGCATGTGTTGTAATTAAAGGAATATTATAGCACAAAATGCTGTTAGTGCAAATGTACATTTCTTTATACTGTATGGTAAATAAAACATTCTACAACAGACTTCAGTTTATGAAGATGCATGAAAAAGAGGTTATCTATTTTATTTTCATGCCATTAGCACGGCGTTACTCAGAAAATTAGTAAGCCTTTCTTTTAAAAACTCTGGGAGAGGTGACAATAATGTTTGATAATACATCTTGGTTATTAGGGTTTTCTTGAGGTTTTTAAGTTTCTCACAATAAGAGTTATTAAAAAAAAAGAAAGCTATCTTTGTGTGTGAGACAGGGCTAATGAAATTCTATTTCTTTTGTACTTAAAATTAGACTGAGTTCTTTTGTTTTTTTTTTTGTACTGGAGATCTAACTCGGGACCTTGAGCTTGCGAGGCAGGCGGCAGAACCACTGAGCTAAATCCCCGGCCCTAGACTGAGTTATTTCACTACACTTTATGTCAAGTATGTCTGTGTTCACCCTTGTAATTAAGAGCAGAGAGGTACATCCTCCCTATTTGGTAGTGAGCTTTCTCCTTGAAGTCCAAAGGAATCATATGTAAAATCTTAGTCACCTCTGTTACTTTCTTTTGAAGTCTTCTTTTCATCTTGCCCACTGATTTTATTTACATAAAATAAAATGATTCTTTTCATCTATTTTCTTTTGTTTCTCGGCTTGTTTTTATTTTTATTAATGTATCTTAATTTATGTCAGATGTATGTTTATCTGCATGAATTCATATTAAAAACATCAAAAGGACATCTTCCATTTTCTATTTCTGACATGTATTTTTACATATTTTCTTTGATATGCCTCTGTCTTTTTAACATGTTATAAAGCTTTTCTACTTCCCTGGTTTTCTCAGTTCCTTTTACTCATTTCTTTGCTACTATGGGCACCAGCATTGATCATTATGAATTTCAATATATTTATCTACAAGTCATTATTGTCTCAATACTTTTTCTTCTCCCCTTATCTCTGCTTTTCTCTTCTTTTTCTTTCAGTACTGGAGTTTGAACCCAAGGCCTTCATACTGAGCTACATCCCCAGCCCTTTTAAAATTTTGGGACAGGGTCTCATGAGTTGTTGTTGCCTAGGCTGGACACAAACTTGGGAACCTCTTACCTCTGCTGGGGTAGAGTGCTGGGATTATAGGCATACTCCACCATGCTGACTTCAAGATATTATGTCTGGTTGTTAATGACATTTTATCACTAGAGGATTAGAGTTATTTTCTATAATAGTTATGGTTTGTAATATATTATGGTTATATCTAATGATTTCCTTACATAAAAATACATTAATTGTTTTTCTGAGATATAATCACTAGAATTGGGAGTAAGGTAGAAATATTTTTTCTCTTTTATTTCCTAGGGTGTACTAACTTTTTTTTTTTTGGTACTGGGGATTGAACTTGGGTCCTCCGCTTGCGAGGCAGGTGCCAGAACCACTGAGCTACATCCCTGGCCCTGTACTAACATTATTTTCCCCACAAGCTTCCATCTTACTGTAAATTTACTCGTTTTTTTTGGTGCCTCAAAGAAAATTTTTTTTATTCTTAATTAATTTTATTGGTATATTTTAGGTATACAATATAATGACATTCATCATTGGAAATTTGCACCTTTACATAATCTCTCTTGGTTCTTATTTTTCCCCCTTCCCCTGCCCTCCCTTCAACCCCTCCATCCCTCCCTATTTACAAAGACTTTGTTTCCGTTTTCTCATATTAATTCCATTCCTTTTTTTCCTTTTCCCTACCCCTCCCACTTCCCCTTTGCCCCTTTTCTTCCTATTTCACCTTATCTTTTATACCTTTTAGTCCTTATTTACACTTTCAGTTTCTCAAAAAAAATTAAGATAAACAGCTGTCCCCTTCTTTCCTTCAAATGTTATTTTGATACACATGTCTTTGCCTCTCAATTTTACTTATAAATGACACATCAAAAGTATATTTAACCATATATCATTTGGTATCTTTCCTTGTGTCAGCTGTTCACTTTATTTTGTCCTTTTCTAAGTAAACATTTTACTTAGCTAAGTAATTTTGAATAGTTTTATCACTGTATAACTTCATTGATATTGAAGGTTAAAATTATTTAAGGTAAATTTTTTTTTTGCATTTTCATTGAAGTGGGATTTTAAGAGTTTTAACTTTTTCCCTTCAGATTCTTCTGAGAATGATATTCCTATGGAAATCACCACAGCAGAACCACAAGTTTCTGAGGCAGTATATGACTGTGTTATATGTGGACAGAGCGGCCCTTCCTCTGAAGACCGACCTACTGGGCTGGTTGTACTATTACAGGCATCCTCAGGTAAGCTCAAGGTTATAACTTTGTCTAGTTATAGGTATAGATCTTTAAATATTGAGTTAGGCCCAATTAGCGAAGATTTTTTTAAAAATTGGTTTTATCTTTTATTTCAGTTTGCCAAACATGAGCATTGGAAAAAAGTCTTAATGGAGAGATCTTGTTAAATGTTTCACAGTTGTTTTTGTTAAGTATGATAGTGTATTACCAGGGCTAGGTGGCCAATTATGGAGTTCAGCTTTCTTGGTAATTTAATTGTTCTAAAATCTTTAAATATTGTCAATTTTAATAGTCTAATTATGCATTGTATATTAAGGCAACTCTGCTCTTAATTTCTTGAACTGCTGAAAGCAGTAATTCTTGAAACAGCCTGTGGATTGATATGACTGCCAGTCTGTCATTTAAAAAGGTTTTAAAAATTTGTTTTCTTTCTTTTTTTTTTGGTACTGGGGATGGAACTCAGGACCTTGCGCTTGTGAGGCAGGCGGCAGCACCACTGAGCTAAATCCCCGGCCCCAAGGTTTTAAAAATTTGAAACACTTGTCTGACCATTTTCTGTCCTCTCCCATTCTGAAATGTTTTGAAGTAGTGATCTTATACAATCTAGTTCCAATGGTTTTAATCTTTCATCAAGAGAAGTTTGTATGCAGAAACTAAATGTGGAAAGAACTACAAATTTACAGTTTTAAACCAAGCGTCTGAACTCCTGTTTGTCAAAAATTGATGGCATTCAGATTAAAGCATAAAGGGTGGGTGATGGGGAAAATGAGGATGTAAAAGAGCATAGTTTTTGTTTATTATTATTATTAGTAGTAGTTTTTCTAGAGACAGGGTCTTGCTAAGCAGTCCAGGGTGGCCTTGAACTCAGTATGGAGCCCGGGCTGGCCTCAAACTTGTGGCAGTGCTCCTGCCTCAGCCTTCTGAGTGCTGGAATTACAGGTGTGTGCCACCACACCCTTGTATACTATTAAAATTAAGCAGATATTAATTCAAACTTGATTGTTACAAAGTGTTGATGTTAATTGTAATCCCTAGAGTGTCCTATAATTTAAAAAAACCAAAAACCCCCACAAAAATAAGAGAAGGGAATTAAAATGGTACACTAGCAAATATAAAGTACTAATGGATGAATTAAAGGAACATATGAAAAACAAATAGCAACATGATAGAATTAAGTATTTTCTCATCAGTAATTACTTGAAATATAATGCATTAAATTGTCCAGGTAAAAGGCAGAGACTGACAAAATGGATAAAAAAGTGATCACAGTATATGCTATCTATAACAGGTTCACTTTTAGATCTAAAGTTACACAAATAGGTTGAAAGTGAAAGGATGGGAAGATATTCCACGTAAATAGTAACCAAAAGAAAGGTATCATAACTATACTAATATGAGGTAAAATAGACTTTCGTTTAAAAATTATATAAGACAAAGAAGGAATTATATCTTCATAAAGAAGTAAATCCATCGAGAAGATATAAACATATATGTACAAAACAACAGCCCCCAAATATTGGCAACAAAAATTGACAGAATTGAAAGTAGAAATAAATAGTTCTGCAGTAATATTTGGAGATTTAAGTGGACAGAACAGCTAGACAGAAGATTAAAAAGGAAACTTGAACACTTGAGCAATACTATAAAAAAAGCTAGATCTAGCTGGAAGTGATGGCTCATGCCTGTAATCCCAGCTCCTCAGCTGAGAGAGAAGGATCACACATTTGAGGCTAGCCTGAGAACTTAGTGAGACCCTGCCTCAAAATAAAATTTAAGAAGGAGCTGGGAATGTAGCTCAGTGAAGCCCTGGGTACTGGGGTTTGCTTTCTCCAGTACAAAACAAAAAAGTATCAAAACACCCAGACCTAAAAGATTCATGTAGAATATTCCACTGAGAAACAGTGGCGTATACGTTTTTTCTCAATTGCACATAGATCATTCATTAAGATAGACTATCAAAACAAGTCTGAATAATTTTAAAAGATTAAAATAATTCAAAGAATCTTTTCTGATTATAGTAGAATAAAAGAAATCAAGAACAGATGGAAAACTGGGAAAATTTACAAGTATGTGGAAATTAAACAACATACTTAAGTGGGTATGGTGACACGTGCCTGTAATCTCAGCATTTTGGGAGACTGAGGCAGGAAGATTGCAAATTCAAGGCCAGCCTGGGCAACTTAGTGAGACCCTGTCTCAAAAATAAATAAATAAATAAACAAACAAATAAATAAATAAATAAATAAAGTTGGAGTAGGAGAACCCTCAGGATATAGCTTAGTGGTAAGAATGCTTGCCTAGGATATGCAAGGGCCTAGGTTCAATTGAGTATGCAGACAAACGACCCCATATACTCTTCTTGGTTGTTTGTTTTGTTTTTGGGAATTAAACCCAGGGCCCTGTACATGGTAGGTAAGCATGCCCCACCACCGAGCCACATCCATAGTCCTTTTAAATTTTTAACATTATTTTGAGACAAGGTCATGCCAGGTTAACCCAGGTTGGACTTGAACTTGTTATTCTCTTGCCTCAGCTTCCCAAGTACCTGGGATTAATAACCATAACCTGTGGAAGGCAGGGGACCTTGTGTACTTTAAAATAACCATTGATTCAGAGATGAAATGATAAGTGAGAAAAATAGTTGGCCATAAATGAAAATGAAAACATAACATACCAAAACAAAAACCCAGGAAATTGGTAGCTATAAATGTTTACATTAAAAACGATCCCAAATCAGTAACCTAATTTTACCCTTTAAGAAACTAGAAAAAAGAAGGGGAATCTTAAAGCTCCAAGGGGGAAATAAATAGTAATGATTAGAGCTGAGGTAAACAAAATAGAGAGGATTGGCAAAACCAGAAGTCAGTTCCTTGAAAATATAAACAAAAATGACAAAGCTTTAGCTAGACTGACAAGAAAAAAAGATACAAATAATTAAAATCAAAACTCAAACTCTGGGGACTTTATTGTAGACTTCACAGAAATAGAATGAATTAGAGGAGAATACTATGAACAATTTTATGCTAAGAATTATATGACCTAAATGAAATGATTTATTAGAAACATACAAACTGTCAAAACTGATGGCGTATTTTGCCCTATACTTCTTTTCCCAATTTTTCATTTTGAAGTTTTGTGTATAGAAATGTTGAATACCTTGCACCTGCAATCACTGGTTGTTGCTGTGTTACCATTTAATTTTCTTTTGTGCTCTCAGCTACACACACACACACACACACACACACTCAGAAGAATATTGTCATCATCATAATATTTTATATTTAAATATTTCAGAATGTACGTATCTTGTAAGACTAAGGATATTCTTTCACATCACCAAAGTGCCATTATCATACTTAATGCATTTAATAACATCTAATATTCTGTTTTCAAATTTTCCCAGTTGTCCAAATTGTATTTTGTATGTATTTCTTATTTATTTATTTGACAAGTAATAACTATATGTGTATATGGAATACATTATGTTTTGATATATGTATACATTGTAGAATGAGTAAGTCAAGCTAATATACCTATCATCTGACCTACTTGGCATTTCTTTGTGGAGAGAGCATGTCATACTTTCCTTTTTTTCTTCTTCTTTTTAAAAAAAATTTTATTGGTATAATTTAGGTATATAATATAATGACATTCATCATTGGAAATTTGCACCTTTACATAATCTCTCTTGGTTCTTATTTTTCCCCCTTCCCCTGCCCTCCCTTCAACCCCTCCATCCCTCCCTATTTACAAAGACTTTGTTTCCGTTTTCTCATATTAATTCCATTCCCTTCTTTCCTTTCCCCTACCCCTCCTACTTCCCCTTCCCCTTTGCCCCTTTTCTTCCTATTTCACCTTATCTGTTATACCTTTGAGTCCTTATTTACACTTTCAGTTTCTCACACTAGAGAAACTATTTGGTATTTACACATATATGTCCTGTTTATTTCATTTAAGAGTATCACTTCAATGTGCATCCATTTAGCTATAAATGTCTCTAATTTCTCATTTTTTATGGCTGAGTAATACTCCATTTTATAAGAAAAAATCACATTTTCTTTATCCAGTCTCCAGTTGATGGGCATTTGGGCTGCTTCCAAGTTTTAGCTATTACAAATTATGCTGCTATGAACATGGGTACACATATATCACTGTGGTATGATTCTTTTAATTCTTTGGGGAAGATCCCCAGCAGGGGAATAGCAGGGTCAAATGGGACTTCCAGTCCTAGTTCTTTGAGGTATCTCCATACTGATTTCCACAATGGTTGCGCCCATCTGCACTCCCACCAGCAGTGGAGCAGGGTTCCTCTTTCCCCACAGCCCTGCCAGAATTTGTTATTAGTTGATTTCATGATAGCAGCCATTCTTTCTGGAATGAGGTGGAATTTCAGCATTGTTTTCATTTGCATCTCTTGAAGGACCAGTGATGTTGAACATTTTTTCATGTGTTTATTTGCTATTTCTACTTCTTTGTGTGAGAAATGTCTGTTCATTTCAGATGCCCATTTTTGGATTGGGTCTTTAAATTTGGGAGGTCTGATCTTTTTAAGTTCTTCATAGATTCGAGATAGTAGACCTTTGTCTGAGGAAAAGCAGGTGAAGATTTTTTCCCACATTGTGGATTGTCTCTTCGCACTGTTGGTGGTTTCTCTTGCTATGCAGAAGCTTTTTAATAAGAAGAGATCCCACTTGTTGATTGCTTGTGCTAGTTCATGGGCAACTGAGGTTTTGTTCATAAAATCTTTTCCTACACCGATGTCTTCAAGAGTTCTACCTAACCTCTGTTCTAACTGGTTCAGAGTTTCTATTTTAATATTTAGATCTTTAATCCATTTTGATTTTAGTTTAGTGCATAGTGAGAGGTATAGGTCTAGTTTTAATCTTTGGCAACTTGAAACCCAGTTTTTCTAGCACCATTTATTAAAGAGGCTATCTTTCCTTCAGTGAGGGTGTTTGGCTTCTTTATCAAACACGAGGTGACTGAGTGTGTCTGGAGTTGTTTAGGCATCTTCTAATCTGTTCCACTGGTCCTCAGGTCTATTTCTTTGCCAGTACCATGCTGTTTTTATTACGGTGGCTTTGTAGTATAGTTTCAAGTTGGAGGTTGTGATACCCTCTGCCATGTCTCTGTTACCTAGAATTGCTTTTGCTATTCTGGGTCTCTTCTTTTTCCAAATGAATTTTTGGATTGTTTTCTCGAGGTCTATGAAGTATGCTGCTGGGATTTCAATTGGGATTCCATCGAATCTATAGCAGTTTTGGAAGTATGGCCATTTTCACTATATTGATCCTTCCTACCTAGGAGCAAGGAATGTCTTTCCATTTTCTGATATCATCTTCAATCTCTCTTTTCAGAGTGCTATAGTTTTCAGAGAAGCAGTCTTTGATTTCTTTCATTAGGTTGATTCCTAGGTATTTCAGTTTTTTGGATGCTATTGTGAAAGGATTTATTTGCCCTATTTCTCTCTCAGTGAGTCTGTCATTCGTGCAGAGGAAAGCTATTGATTTTTGTGTGTTGACCTTGTATCCAGCTACTCTACTGAATTTGGTTATTAAGTCTAGAAGACTTTTGGTGGAGTTCTTGGGGTCTTCTACATGTCATACTTTCTATAGCAGATATTTTTGTTTTTGATTCAGGACTCCAGAAAAGATCTTTTTTTTTTTTTTAGTTGTCATCTCTAGCTCCCTTTTAAAAGTTTCATAGTCCAGGTTGGTTGTCCATAGAATGTCTTAGCATCTGCATTTGTGTGATTATTTTCTTATTAGATTCAATTTAGATATTTTTAGCAAGTAATTACATAGGGGATATTTGTTCCCAGGTATCATATTAGGTTCATAGTTAAGGGCTGGGGATTTAGCTCAGTGGTTTCACCGCCTGCTGTGCAAGCGCAAGGACCGGAGTTCGATCCCCGGTACCAAAACAAAAACAAAAACATATTAGGTTCATAGTGTCCATTTGTCACCTTCTTGTTGATACCAACCAGGTTTGATCCCTTGGTTAAGGTGGTAGGTAATCCATGGAATGATACATTGACACTCTACCTGTTTATCCTTTTACCTTTTAGCTTGATGTTTCTTACTTGAATTAATGAATGTGTTATCAGTTATCATAATTTTTTTTTATTCTCAATTTTCTCACATTTGGCCTTTCTGAACCCCTTCATGTCCTCATGAAACTGTCCCTTCAGTGTTTGAACACTTCCTTGTTCTTTATCATACACAGTTCTAGGCTCATCTCATGCTTTTCCCCAACCCTCTACACAGCTTGCTTTCTAAGAATCTCTGTTTCATTTTTGTGAGAAATAGTATATTTAGGAATGAAGTTTGTTGATATGATAAAGTCATACCTTCCAGGCTTTTTTCTGTGGACAGACTTAGGAAACCATACACCTGTCCACCCATCATGAGTTCAAACTCATATTTTAGTGTTATTTTAAAAGTAAATATTGACATATTTGGAGCTTTATTTGTTCTGTAGAAGAAAACTAAAATGCCACTCTTTTTTTTTTTTTTTTTTTTGGTACTGGGGATCGAACTCAGGACCTTGCACTTGTGAGGCAGGCGCCAGAACTACTGAGCTAAATCCCCAGCCCTATGCCACTCTTTTTTAAAAGATCTTTTAAAAATATTTGAAAAGTGGAAAATTTAGTGTAATTTGTGGTACATAACCTGACTTTTCTTGGTCAATCTGGTCTTGGTGTTAGTTATTTAATGAGCTTTTATCTCTGTTGCTAATGCAGTTTTAGGGCAGTGCCGTGATAATGTTGAGCCAAAAAAGTTGCCAATCACTGAAGAAGAGCAGATTTACCCTTGGGACACATGTGCAGCAGTGCATGACGTGAGGCTTTCGTTATTACAGCGTTACTTTAAGGATGTAAGTACTCTTCTTATTGAGTAGTATTTTTTTTTTCTTTTGGTACTGGAGATCGAACTCAGGACATTGCGCTTGCCAGGCAGGCAAGCCTGATTTTGCCACTGAGCAAAATCACCGGCTTGAATAGTATTTTTGACTGCAAAGTTGATGGTTATTTTCCTCCAGAGTTTTATTTTATATTTTTTTCTTTTAACAGAATGTTATTCTGAGTTAAAATCTGGAAGCTTACTAGAAAACATTAGTATGTTGATGATAATGAAATGGAAATTTGTTAAAAATTTCAAGTAATAAATATATATTTGTTTTATATGTTTATTGTGAAGTATATATAATTCAGTTCAGTGGAATAATAAACATTAACTCTAAAATCCTTTAGATATAGCACAAATATTTTAGGAAAAATTTTGCCTTTTTATTTCAAGATACGCAATAAAAATTTATTATGGTACTTTTAAAATGTAAAGGAGGATTGGATTTGATTCCTGTCATCTGTGACTTCTTGTAAACTTGGTACCTAGATTTTTTTTCAGCTTTTTGCATCTAAAAGATCTGTTACTCAGAAGTGTCTCAAGGCTTGAGAATAAGTTTTATGTAATATAGTAGCATTGTTAATTTCTTTTTTAAAATTTTGATATCAGTTTTGCATTTCATTGAGTGGATTATCAAATGGAGTTTCTTTCCCTCTGTTGTAGTTTTTTTGAATGTACTGTATCTTGAATTAAGTAAACAACACAAGAGCTTAAAATATAGAAAAGCATTACTTTTACTGAATTATATGAAATGACTGTCTTGAAAGATTTTTAAATAGAACGTCTTTCTTGCTTATAATTCTGCTATATGGAAGAAACTACTAAGGTAGGTGGAAGGTAGAATTCTTAATAAACAGTAACTGACGTAAAGATGATAACAGCCAGAGTAAAGTCTATTCCATAAAACTTGGACTGAGGAAAAGGTTTTTGGCGGTTCTAGTTAGGGAGATGTTGTGCAGAATAAAGAGTTGTAGGCCAGAAGAAACGGGGGTAGATTCTGATTCTGCTGTTTCTGAGGTGTGTGAGCTTGGCCAAATCCCTTAAACATTTTGAGAGTCAGTTTTCTCATCTGTAAAGGATTTAGAAGTGATCTTTCTTGCAGAACCCACAATATTAGAATCACTTTAGATCACTTTGGGTGCATTATAGGCCAGTAGAAGTGTAAAGTGATGTTTTTATTTTCAAGGTACAGAAATCTATTTGGAAGGACTCAGATTAGGCTTTATAAGATTACTTGGGTTATATAATGGGTTATATAATGTTGACCGTGCTTCCATATATTTTCACAACTTTAAGAGGAAATTGTAGTTACTTTCTAAAAGCAGCGTTTTCTTTACAAAGAAATCATGACATTATGCTAAATTAATCAACTGCATACTTTTGCTGCCATTTTATTTAGATTTCATTTTTTGGTCTTAATTCTGGTTTTAATTTTATCATTTTGAATCACTTTAAAGTAAATGAGTAAAGGTGAAAGTTAAATCCAGACATATTTTTTGATTCAATCACAATATAATCCAGAGCTAAGTGTGTAGTAATTGTGAGGGAAGGGGAGATCTAATGTAGGAGAGAAAAAGTTACATGTTTCTTCCTTCCAACTGAGGGTAGTCATCCATTTCTAGAAGAAAAGATTGTTTTGTTTTAAATAAAAAGGTTCTAACCTGAACTCTGAACTGGACTGGATTGTGTTGTATTTCTATTAGTTTTTTTTTTTTTTGGGTACCAGGGATCAAACTCAGGACCTTGCGCTTGCACAGCAGGTGGGGAAACCACTGAGCTAAATCCCCGGCCCTTTCCTGGATTTTTTTACTGAATTACTCTAGGCATAGCTAGAACAGGCTGTGTAGAGCAAAAGAATTGCTGTTTGTGGGACTATGCTGTTATAGAATTAGACTGCATGCATTTTACAGAGTTCACAAGTAAAATTTTAGTTATGTAAGACAGCACATTCACTAGAAACTGGAATTTTTGGGGAGGTGTGACACTGTAGAGGGAAGGAACTGAGCTTTGGAATCAGGTAGACTTGGATTTTATCTTGGGCACTACCATTTACAACTTCATGGTTTTGGTGAAAATTTCATTTTCTTTTGAAAATGGGTAACATCATGTACTATAAAAAATTTTAGTAAATATTGAAGTTGTGAAGATTCAGTTTGATAAGCACTCAACACAGTTGTTTGCAGACATGTAGTTGAAAGCTCTCTAAAATATTAGCCTCTTTTTAGTGGATATGTTTCTGCATTTTTAACTCCAACAACCTCAAATGAGATATCTATCAGTTGTATAGAAAGTGATCAATATTTTCAGTTTTAAAAATCTAACTACTTTTGTTAAAAATAAAGATTCATTACCTTTTTATAGTACAATGACAGCAGCTTGCTTATTAACTGGATACCAACCATTCTAAAATGATCTAACACCCAAATCTGCTTCTATTTCAAGCAGCTCCAAAATGTAAAACAGAGATGAGCAGGCCTCCTGTTGTTTTTCTGGTTTGTAATGTTAGAAGCTTGCTCACCTGCTGTGAGTATTTAATTTATGCTGCTGCACATCTTTAAATTGACTGAGCAGGCATTTTTGTGCTGTGTAATATTTTCAACTTTCAGATATTCATGAAGTCTTGATTTAATATTGGAACTTCTTTCACCATCATTTATAGAACATTTTGTCATCTTATGTAATAATGTATAAATTTCCCCAATATAAAAATAAAATGTAAACATTCAGTTTTTATGCATGTAAGAACATGCTTATTTGATCACTGTCAAATCTTTCACTATATGCTGTCACTTATTTTAGACCTTGTGCTTCTTACTGGTTTGGGGCCTGTTCATCTATGTGTTACAGACTCTAGAGGGTAAATGCACATTCATGCCCACATGCTCTTTGACAGGCATGTGATAAAAATTCCAAGAATGAACTTGAAAAGTCTTAAGCTTTTTTATAGGTTGAGAGGGAGTTTGGAAATTTATATTGTGGTTTGAAGGGACGGGTTGATGTAGAATGACTCTTAGCTCTCTGATATGGTGACTAAATTGTGATATTTTTAAAGCAAGAGAAAGATTCATGGAGAAGATGACAAGTTTTTGACATTGATTTTTATGTTGTTTGAGGGACATGAAAGGAGACTCCTGGTGGCAGCTGAGTAATTGTAGCAACCACTTAGGCAAGATAACCAGGCTTGTAGGGTAGTTGAAATTACTAATTAAATTCTTTAGGAGAATAGTTCTAATGAGAAAAGAGTAGTACAGAGATTAAGACCTGAGGAGTATAAACTTTGAAGGGACAGGTGAAGACAGAAGAGTCTTGGAAGGAGGCCAAGAAAAAGAGAGTAAGAAAACCAAGAGAGGGTAACATTATGGGAGTCACAGAGAAGTAGACATTTTAGAAAGGAAATTGTTGATGTCAGATGTCACTGAGAGATCAAGTACCCAACAAAACATATAAAATAATAATAACCTATTGTATAATATATAAATTGTTCTTTATGAGGTGGAGAACGGCTAGTTCATAATTATTCTCTTTCATTATATGCATAGATACTTGGGAACTAAAACTTAAGTGTTCTAATTTTTTTTTTTTTTTTTGATACCGGGGATCGAACTCGGGATCTTCCACTTGCAAGGCAGGCGCCGGAACCACTGAGCTAAATCCCCGGCCAGCAGTGTTCTAATTTTAAAGATACTGCCTTAAGGTTATGTAGTCAGGTTTAATTTCTATGTCAATCCTACAGATACCACATTAGTATAACAACATGAAATCATGGGAATATATTTAAATATGTTTATACTTCTTTAAAATTAATTGTCTTTTGTCTTTTTTTTTTTTTTTTTTAAAGAGTTCTTGTCTTTTGGCAGTATCAATTGGCTGGGAAGGAGGTGTTTATGTACAAACCTGTGGCCATACCTTGCATATAGATTGTCATAAATCTTACATGGAATCATTACGGGTAAGTTGAGTGGAAAAATTTTTAAAGATATATTTTCCCAGGTATTAAATCTTTTTATAACATATACATCTCAATTCTACTTCTTTGAAAGATTTTCATTTTGTAACTCACTTGAGCACCTGACTTCCATGGCTGTAACTTAGACTTTGCTACTCTGGCTCTGAAATACTTAGCTTTGATATCCTACTGTATTATTACCTTATTATATGATGATTCCTCAAATTCTGTTATCTTCCTTCTCATTAGTATTTTTTTTAACCCTTTTGCATTTTTCCTAGTGTGTTAGCTCCTTTCAAGCTTTTCTTGTATTATGCCTGTTCTCCCTTTACTACCTACCATTTAATGTGCTTCCTTCAGTTTTAGACCCAGTTAGCTGGGCCACTAAAGAAATCATAAAACTAAGTGAATTGTTATCACAGACTTGTGATTTCCTATAGTCATGGCTTGCACTAGGGTCATGGAATATAAATATACTTATTAATTCATTTACCTGTGTCTTATGAGTTTATTCTGTTGTTCTTCTCAGCAGCTATTCCAAACCTTTGCCTTCCCCATCCCAAACTCTTTCCCTAAACTCCAAGATCCCTTTTGTCAGATTTTTTCTTTTCTTATGTCACCAGGAAAAGTGTTTCTTTGTCTTACACTCTCTTAGCTTACTACCTTGTTTTTTTTTTTTAATTCTCCAATAAATTACCTTGTATCCCAATTCATCCTTTTCTTTTCTACTCTTGGAAGACTGTTTATGAATAACTTTTCTGTCTGTGCTCTAGGATTTCTTTCGCCTCAGCATTTCAGGGGTTTTGATCTATCAATATGTAACCTCTTTTTCTTCTATATCTTATTTTGCTGTCTTTTCTATCCCTTCTCAGCTCATAAAGATGATCAAGCCTATCCAGTCAGAGTCTTTCTCTTGATCTTGCATACCCCTGTGACTGAAGTCTTCTCTTTCTCTTGGACCAACTTTGTAAAAACATGTACTGTAATAGCAGGTCCACTGTATTCCTAGGTTCCTAACTTGGAAACATTTATCTTTTTTCCTTTCTAATCTTAACTTCTTATGTTCAGTCGCTAACCAATATTCTGTTGGTTCTAACTTCTGAATCTCACTTGACTATATTCTTTATTATTCTCACTGGTAATTTTGAGTGTATGCTTTCATTTTTCATGTTGGTGATTTTAGTTGCTTTCTTGCTAATTTCTTTACTTCAAGTCTAATTTATTCTCTACATCAATCTTTCTAAAATGTAAATGTGATGACATGTGTCATTGGCTTAAAAATTCTTTGCTTGCTTTCCAATAGGATAAATTTCACTTTTCTCTCAGTGGCATTCAGGTACTATATGATCTGGGCTTGCTTGTTGCTTTAACTTTTTATCAATTCAACATTAATAAGCTAACTAGTAGTTTCTCATGTGTGTTATGCATTCTTATAAGCCTATGTTCAATTATTCAAATATTTTTTTAGTGTCCACAGAGTTCTTGATAATAATACTGGGAATACAAAAGTGAATAAGACACAAATTTTTTTCCTCAAAGGGTTTATTTTGTATTTTGTAGACAAACAGTTGCATTGTATGTGCTAAATATTATGAGGCCTTCATAATATTTATAATATAATAATTTATAATATTAAGACCCTTCATAATAGGGTCTTAATGGAACATCTGCTAGATGCCTGAACATTTGATGAAGTAACATATTTGAGAGATGAGAAATGGGCCTGGAAAAGTAACTGGGGCCAGTTTGTAAACCGCCTATGCTTTTTGTGAAGAATTTGGACTTTGTATAGATATTTTAGAGAAAGCTATTAAAAGCTAAGTAGAAATTTAAAGTGTCCAGAAAGATCACTGTGACTGTTGTATAGAGAGGGGATTCTGGAGGACTAAGGTAGAATGTGGTAATATCATTTAGGAAGTAGGAGAGGATGGTGGCTTGGACTTAGTTATAGCAGTGGAAATGGAGTGGAGGTTATAGATCTGAAATATGTTTAGGAAATAGTCTTCTGGATGGGTGAGGGATTTTTATATAGAGCATGAGGGGAAGGCAGGAATCAAAATGGGAGTTGATGGTGACCACTGGATTATTTTTATTTTATAACAGTCTCACATTAAATGTTAGACATTTTAGATCATACCACATTGTGGTTGGGTGACTAGTTAAAGCTTAGCAAAGGGAGTAGAAAAAATAAAGTGGGCAGAAGAACTGATGGCGTTTATTAATTGTGTACTTGTGGTAGGAGATAGGAAGAAGCTGAAGGACTGCCATGACTGTCTCTCTGAGGTAGAAAATGTACCTTATGTTCTTAAGTAAATGGAGCGGTGTGGGGGAAGTTAAGAGACTTGACAAGTGAAGAAGTGCTTTGGATTTTGGTGAGAGAGATGTTCCCAGGATGTTGAAAAAAGGCTGCTAAACAATATTTAAGGCTCAGTTGAAGTTGGAAATAGTTTGTAGAAAGAAATACTTTATTTTTATCTAACAGCACTTAGTTTGTGTGCAAAATTGAAGAAGGTATAACTTAAATTAATTTTTGTAAAGGTTTTGTTAGAATGATAGAAGGATATATGGAAGGGAGTGGGAAATACTGCCAAGAGTATTTGAAGTGACAGATCACAGTATGTAGGCAGGAAAGAACAGTCCTGAAAAACTAGAAAAAGAAGGGAATAAGGGGTAGGAGTTGGTAGTCAGGATGTAAAATGTTTGAATTGAATATTTCACATGTGGACAATTTTGAGTTATTACAGGACAAGGCTGTAGTCATGGTTATAGGTGCCTAGAGCACTGTGGAGGTCAAAGCTATAGGAGCTGATGAGGGAAGGAGTTGAGGGGCTAGGTGTAAGATCAGCTGTGCTTATATACTATGGAATTGCATAGGAGGATGACAGGACTTGGAATGATGAGGAAACTTGATCTAGATACCAAAATCTTGAATGATGAGTGTGGTGACAATGAAATGGAAGGGAAAATACAGTATTACTAAATGACTTAGGACACAGACAAGAGAATGGAGGAGTAATAATCTGAAGCTAGTGCTGGAGTTGAGGATACTGAGGTGTGAGGCATATGGAAGGAGATGAGAGGGCTTCTGGGGAAACCTTAGGAAAAAGCTTGACTTCAATTCAGCAAGCAATAGGACCCAGCATTCTTTGCCTTTAAGACTATAAGCGAACCTATTGCAGAATATCATTCTGTGATGAGGACCTTTCCTTCAACCTTCTAGTGCACTCTTATGTACCTTAAAAACTTAACTCCCAACCCTCTTTTCTGGTATGCCTTCTTTGTTGCATTTATCACACTATATTTTATTTGTTTAATTTTATTTTAAAATTTTTGAATACCTTAAGAAGAGAAAATATCTTTAGCTCTTTATGTTGTTACGCAGTACATTTGACACATAGAAGCTAAGTGTTCATAGAATTGAAGGTAAGAAGATACATTGCAATGTGTATTTTAAAAATTAATGACAAAAAGTTTAAAAAAAAGAATTCAGTTCTTTTAGTTACTCTTGAGATGCAAGATACAGTGAAATGAGCATTCAGTTGTTACTTTCTTGTGTTAAGCAGTTAGCACCTTAAATGACACATCACACTTTTTTTCAAAGGCTTAATATACTTTTAAAAGCTCTCTAGCCTACATCAAAGAACATGAACATGTCTCTTCCTAGTTTTCTTGTATGGATTTATTAAAATATGGGTATTGAGGAAGAGGACAGTGACATATTTTAATGTGGATTGTATTTTTAAAAAACTCTTAAATCCACATCTCAGATTGACCGTATCATTATTTGATTGTGTCATCCTGAGAGCGGAGTGAAATACTTCAGCAATTCTTTGGAGAGATCACGTGTTACATAGTTGTATCATGTGAAAAGTGGTCTGGTAAGCTTCAGTCTTTAAATGAGAGATTTTGTTTCTTTATGATGTATTTTAGGAATGTCTTTATATGGCTCATTAGTTCTTATGAAATGTGGAAATGTAATTTTTGTTTTCTGTAAATATGTACGTCATGTGTCTGTATGTTTATTTCATCTTTTAGAATGACCAGGTTCTTCAGGGCTTCTCGGTGGACAAAGGAGAATTCACCTGCCCTCTCTGTAGGCAGTTTGCTAACAGTGTTCTTCCTTGTTATCCTGGAAGCAATGTGGAAAATAACCTTTGGCAACGTCCTAATAACAAAAGCATAAAAGATCTCATAAAGGAAGTGGAGGAGCTGCAGGGACGGCCGGGAGCTTTCCCAGTAAGCATCAGTGTAAGGCAGAAATATCCTGGCTAATTCATCTCTGCTTTCAGCTTTTCATTTTCTTTCAATATCTAAATTCTCTGAGCCACTATACATTGAGTAGAAATTGCTTTTAAAAGTTTCTTCTGATTTTGAATGTTTTTTATTATGAAAATAATAGAAGAAACTATTATTAAAGGTATATATCTTAGTTGCTAGGGCAAAATACCTGATGCCCACAACTTAAAGGCTCATGTTTTAGAAGTTTCAGTCCTTGTGTGGTCAGCCAGGGTTGCATGGTAGAAGGGCATGGTGGAGGAGAGCTGCTCAGGGCCTGGCAAACAGGAAGCAGAAAAAGTGAAAGGAGGAGCTGGGAAAGGAGATAAACCCTTATAGACCTTGCTCCCATGACTGCCTCTCTGACCAGACCTCACCTCCCAGCAGCAAGTCAGCTGTAAGCCCCCATAATCCAATCACCTTCCAAAAACCTGCCTATGAGCACATGAGGTTCTTGAGGGACATCTACATGTAAACTGTAACACTATACTTTTCTGTAGTGTAAATCATTGTACTTTTAATATACATTTCCAGATCATGAAATCCTGTAAGTTTAGATATGGTTAGGCTCTTGTAAGATAAAATGTTTAAGCCAGGGATTTAGCTCAGTGGCATCATGCCTGACTTGCAAGTGCAAGGTCCTGACTTTGATCCCCGCTACAAAAAAAAAAAAAAGTTTAAGAAGAAAGCCAAACAAACTGTATATATAGACATGTAGCTTAGTGATGGAGAAACATTCTGAAAACTGTCAGGTGATTTTATCACTGTGCGAACATCATAGAGTGCACTTAGACAAACTAAGATGGTCACTGATGTCTTGAGGGACCATTATTGTATATGTGGCCTGTTACTGACTGAAATGTCTTTATGCAGTACGTGAATGTACATTGCAGTGTAAAGCACAGTGTCATCATTTCAAAAATAGCCTCATTAGGAGTATTAAGATTACAATGATAGATTTACACATACACATATTTGTGTATTTGCTGTGTATGTATTAGGAAAAAAAATGTTGTGTGGCTATTCACTATAAGTCATTCTACTTTACTAGGAATTTGGTGTAAGTGAATCTATCTTTTATATCATCTAATGGGATCCATTTGAGTCTCTCTTTCATTAGATTTATGATAGGTCTCTAAGAGAAGTGACAGTGGTGCCCACATTGGTAAATTTTTAAAAACTATGAATATTTGACTTTTGAAACAAATTCATACATTAAACCTATTCGAAAGATTCGTCTTCTGGCAATTTGCGTTCCCAAGTGAAGGCTAATTTTAGAATCTGTGATTTTTTTTTCATTTTGTAAATTCTAATTTTTATGTACTTAAAATGTGTCACCTACATGTACCAACTGCACATAAAGAATGTAAACATTGTATACTGAAAACATGTACTAATAAAAAAACATTTAAAAAAATGTTAAAATTTAAAAATTCACTTTCCAGATAAAAATATGTTTAATGTAAGGGACATTGATATTATTCTTTAAAAAATGAACTTAAAGATTTTCTTATAAAAATAAAAAATTTGTTTTGCAATATTATTTTAATGACATCTGTTGGCTTAAAATATAGTGTGTGGTAAATTCATAGCTGGATTTTAATATTATCAATCATAATGTAGAATTAGAATGAAAGATTATTAGAGAAAGAATTTTTCATTGGTTTTATCTTTGTGCACTAAATGTACTTATAGTAGATAGTATTACATCTCTTTCGACTTTTAACTTGTGTATTCACATGATAAATAGTTTAGGCTGTTATTAAAATGAATATAAACTTTATATGTATATTTGCATTTTTTATAGTCAGAAACCAACTTAAGCAAGGAAATGGAATCTGTAATGAAAGATATAAAAAATACAACTCAGAAGAAATATAGAGACTATAGCAAGACTCCAGGCTCACCAGACAATGATTTTCTTTTCATGTACTCTGTTGCTAGGTAGGTATATGAAGTATATACTTTTGTATTTACTTATTGTTGGGTTTATTGTACAGTGAGTCTTTCTTTCATTGCCATTTATTTAAAGAAGGGATACAGGGCCATGGATTTATCTCAGTGGTTCTGCCGCCTGCCTTACAAGTGCAAGGACCCGAGTTCAATCTCTGGTACCAAAAAAAAATTAAAAAAAAATAAAGAAGGGATACATATTTTTAATATTGGTTGCAATTATGGTCAGTTTTAGAATCTCTTAGGAGAACTATAAATTTGAAGTTTTCCTGCATTTCCTGAAGAGTGTTTAAATTTTAATGGAATATTTAGGTAAGTATTATTTAGCATTATAGAACATTTAGGGAAAAGTATATTATTAATTAGAACAGATATGTACCTCAAAGCATAGGAGTAGTATATATGAAGTCCTGTCAAAAAGTGATAATACTGGGCCGGGGATTTAGCTCAGTGGTTTCACCGCCTGCTGCACAAGTGCAAGGATCCGAGTTCGATCCCCGTTACCAAAAATACATAAGTAAAAGTGGTAATACTGAGAACTAAAACATTGTAATGTGTTAACATTTTTTAATTTGTGGAAGAACAGTAAGAAGTAGAACTTGCTTTCTTTGTTCACTTTAACCTACTGAGAGATCTAGTAATATCTTGGAAGATGACAGGTAACCTAGGAAACCAAATAAGAGGAACAAGAGATCAGGCATGTTCTAAGTCTATTTGAAGTGAGTAGGGTCTCAAGAAAATAATTGTTTTGGGTTTCTCATCTCAGATTAGGAAAGATTAGTCTGAGTAGGTATTCAACATGTAGAATAGATTTACATGGGAATTTTAGAGAATTTAATTGAGTGAAAATAGAGAATCATAAAAGAAGTAAGTAGGGGAGAAACAAACAAGAGCTTCTAGGTGTTGCAGGCCCCTGTGTATCTCTTGAAGCAAACCTCATGTTTTGTCTAAATGTATTTTGCAGCAAGCTAGTGGTGGAGTAGGATTAAAACTCAGATCTCTTGAATCAAAAACTCAGATCTCTTAAGTCAAAGTTTAGTGTTTTTTCAATTACTGTTCTTTTTTTTTTTTCCTTCTCTGTGTGCAGCTTTTATAGATCATTATGCATGCAGTACATTCTCTCTGCCCTACTCCCTGGAGCAGAGGATAACAAAAGAGTAAATAGAACCCAGGGAAAATGGAACTCAACTTAAAAAAATTGCGACCAAGTTAGAACACAAGATAGTCTTTGAAATGAGTATGCAGTGCCAGACAGGGGTTGATCTAAAAGGATCTAATGAATTACAGAGTAATTTACTGCATATTCCTAGACTTTTGTTTCTCCAGAATGCTTTAGGGGAAGATAGCACAGTTCCTGTTTTGTTTCTGGAGGGTTACCAGTTATTGCATACTTGTAACAAGATATATAGTACTTATATAATATATAAAAATTAAACTGAATATAATTTAACTTCACTAAAATTCTAGGATTATACAAAGCTTCTGTACAATATTGTAATTATAACATTATAGAAGATTGGGTTGAATGTAGACCAACTCAGTTATGCTTTATTTATAATACACACACACACACACACACACACACAGACACACACACCCCTACATATACAATATATACAGATTTATGGTCATGTATTTATGCCTTTGCATTATTAGAGTTGACCTTTTTAAGAAAATTCTAATTGAATGAAAATGATCTATACTTAATAAAATGATAATTTTATTTAAATATGCCTTAGTTTGAAATTTTAGACCCTTGTTTCTTGCCTTAACTGTAAAAAACACACAAGATAAAACTTCTGACTGAGATTTCTTAGGCCAACATACTTTGATTTTTCTACTTTATAGAGAAGCAGGGATAGATGACATCTGCTTTTTACTGAGTACAGATTAGAGAAACAGAAAATATATACTAACCTCTATACTTCTCTGATTGCTAATAATAAACTCTAAAGCAGCAAGAGAATGATTCTGAAACCTGATTACCCATTGGTTGGAATTATCAAGGTCATTGCAGAGTTCTAAGTTTTACTTGATCATTACAATGAAAAGAGATAACGAATTGATTAAGAAATAAAACATGAATTTAAAGCAAAGAATGTATGTGGTGTCCTATTTAGATAGGATATTTGTATCAAGAGAAGATAAAAAATCTTTTAAATCGGGCCGGGGATTTAGCTCAGTGGTTCCTTCACCTGCCTCGCAATTGCAAGGACCCAAGTTCGATCCCCGGTACCAAAAAAAAAAAAAAAAAAAATCTTTTAAATTATCTTATGTCTAACATTTAACTGATTTCATAAATACTTATGACTACAGAAAAAATTATTCCTAAAAGATGGACATTAAAATTTTAGCAATATTCCATATTTAAGTAAAATATTTAACAACAAACTTACTTTGAATTATTTAATTTTTGAATTAAATGTAGCAATTCTTAAAAGTATAATCCATCAAAATTTGCAGATTTATTTGTGTTTGGCATTTGTAATTTGAATGGGATAAAATTCTAGTTTCATAGAGCAGATTTCTCTCCATAGTATAAGAAAATTTGTTTGCTCTTCAAGAAGTTTGAATTTTTGATGTTTGAAAACAAAATATTTCTGGTGGGTATCCAGCCTAGAAAGCTGTTTCTTTTAATAAATCTTTGAGATTTCATTTTTTAGAAGGGCAATAACATCTGTCTTTGTTTTTAATTTTGTTTACATGGAGAAGCTTTGAAAGATTTTCTGAGGGCCACAGAGAAGAAATTGCTGGAATCTCCTTTTAAAGTTAAATTAATTTAAAAATTAATCAAGATTATTCAAGTGTTAATGTCTTTCCACAATTTCCATTCTGTTGCAAATATCAGTCATTCAAATGGGTTATAGAAAGTTAATTCTGGGGGAGAAAGCTTTCCTCACATCAATTCCAATTCATTATTTAATTATTGAAACAAAGAATGACATGAATTTTAGTAATTGATATTCTCAAGGAATTTTGGACCCAAGTTATATATAGCCTGGAAGTATTGTTGAGTAGCATTTGGCCTGTATTTTGTGAGAAAAATGGAAATGGAAAGATGGCACATGAGTATATGAGATTTAGATGGATGGGCATCTTTAAATCAAGAGTGGGTAAAGTACTTAGTATGTGAATGCACCTAGCTTCACAAATTAGTTGTATTGTAAGTCTAAACTTTGTAAGAAAATTATGTTCAAAGTAAAGGAATGCTTGCTATTCTTTTTAAAAATAAACTCTTCTAAATCTCCCCCGCCCCCCCCACCATTACTGCTGGGTTTAAGGAATATAAAGCTCAGCAACAGAAACATAATAAATGGCAGGGACTAAAGAGAAACTTACACTTGGTTACATGTCAAAACAAAAAAGCTGTCATTTCTGTAACTTTTTAAAGCACTTTGCTAGGCAATTTAGTTGGAGACAGAAAACTTAATAACACTGTATAAAGTGGAATATAATGTTTTTTAAATTGTCATAGAGAAAGTGTTGTAGAACTTCAAAATGGACGATAAGCAAATTGAACTCTAAAATGTGTGCAAGTGCTTCTTTACTGTCTCAGGAAGTATTCTGGAAGAGCCAGAGCTTGAGCTGTGATTTCTGTATAACATGGGCAGTGCTATGGATGAAGGTAGTCTCTCCTCACCCCCAAAATTGAGCATCTTGTTCACCCAGTGAAGTGGTGTGTTCAGGCTTTGAACCCAGATCTTTCTCCAGAGCCTTTGCCCTTTCCACTGTTTCAATGTGAATTTGAGAGAGCTAAAGAGAGGTAGTAGGAGGGGAACAAACATTTGTTTTTGAAATTATGGCTTTAAAAATAACAGTGCTGAAGGGGAATAAGAGACAAGGCAGATGTTGGTCATGCAAAAAGGAATTGGGAGTACAGTTAGAGGTTTTCATGAGGATATTCAGTATATTTAGGTGGCCACAAAGATAGGCTTTTAACAGTTTTTCCTCATCATTTTTTCAAATATAGAGATTTTTCTCTTTTTTTGTTCCAAAGTAATTTGAATGTATTTGTGTTAGAAAGTATACAAAATAGAATATATACTACTTTTCTTCAAGAATAAAAAGTGCAGAATAAACTCACTCCCAACATATCTTAATTTTTGCATTATACATTCAGAAAGACAGAAACAGAGTATTGTGTTGCGATTTTCAACAGTGCAGGGTGCCCATGCATGGTAATCCTTGCCTGCAAATCCCACTACCCTGGGATTCTGAGGCAAGAGGAGTGCACATTTAAGCCCAACCAGGCCAACTTAGCCCAGTGTGAAGGCCCTGGGTTCAATTCCTAGTTCTGCACAAATACTGTAAACAAAAAAACAGTCATGGAGGGCTGGGGTTGTAGCCCAGTGGCACCGTGCCTGCATGGCAAGCACAAGATCCTGAGTTTGATTCCTGGTACCAAAAAAGAAAAAAAAAGCCAGTCATGGATGATAGACGTGGGGCATATGACCATTTTGCATGTTGTACATGAAGTAAGTACATGTTGATGGATAGGGCCTCTGACACTGATTTTTTAAAATCCTGGATATTATTACATATTAACACTTTGGTTAGGTAGCTTTTGTTTTTAATGCAGGAGTGTTGCACAAGAGGAGATCTTTCAAATGTAATCTGAAATAATGTTAGATTTAGTAGTTTTAAGTATCCTCTAAAATGAAATTCCTGTTAACATATTTATTCTCTGAAGTATCATATTTGGTGATTGAATAAGCAGAATTGTTCTTATATTTTAGTGAATATTTTTGCAAATAAGGTGTAATAAAAGTAGGCATTCTGGTTCTCACATTCATTTTTAAGAATTGTTCATGTTTTTGGTTAGTACCTTTAAAAGTACTATCTAGGAAATCTTAGTTTTTATAAGAGAATATAGCCATTAATTTTTTTCTACAGATTAGGCAACAGAAGATTTGTGAAAACAAAATGTTTTGATATCATTTCTATTCCCTTGATGAAGGAACACATGCTGGTCTCCGCTCGCTTTCTGTCCACTAGTATGAAATCCTTGTCCCTGCTTCCTCGCTGGTAGGTTTTTAGAAGTTCAGTGAGCAATGCAAATTGCTGAAGGGTGGAAAGTCACACAGAGGCCTTATCAGCCGCAGCCAGATGGAGCTCTGAGTGGGAACATTAGCAGTGTTAATTGCTTCTCTCCCCTGCAAGAGAAAGGATTGGAGCATCCCTTTAGAAATGGGTGGCAATGTGCAGATTTAAGAATATTAATATTTTTAACAATTTGTAAGTTAATAAATGAAAATATTTCAAAACATTCCGTATTTAAAATAACAACCAAAAATCAATTTAAAATGTTTTAAGATACAGTCTCTTGAATTCACTTGGAAAGAATAAGCTTGAAACTTTGCCTTTTTTTTTTTAAAGGGGGGAGACATCTCATTATTAGTGTCAAATGCATATCTTTGCTATAAACTAGTTAATTCAATTTTATAGAAAAAAGGCTTATAAATACTGATGAAGTAAAACACAACTTAAATTACAACCCAGAATTTTATTTATATTTTTGCACAATTTGTTCTTTTATTGTTTTTGAGGAAGTCTTTAGATTTTTGCATTAATTTGATTTTTGAAATGTCAATTTACTAATTATTGCTATTGTATGTTAATAATTGTTACAAAACTTGTAATTTCAAATTCTATGAACATACTGATGTTTAGCAATGTCAATAAAGTATTTTAATAAAACTAATTTTAGAAGTCCATACATAATAGAGTGCTGTTATTTATATATTTTGTTCATAACCATTTTGATATTAGTGATTTTGTTTGTTAATATTGATTTCCAGATGCCATCTAAGCTTCAGTGAGTGATAACCATTTCTCTAATAGGAAAATTGCTTTGCCCTTGTGTTTTGTATGACAGTAACTACCTACTTAGTGGCTAACATTGGAGTACAAATTCTTTCATCAGATTTCATGTGCAGGTTTACAAGATATGTTGCCTAAGGCCTAGTTTTTAGTATTTGCCTACAGCTTGGACTTTGCAATTGTGACATGGTGATATGTGCAATTTTTTGCAGGTATAAATATGAACATATAAGTAAGGATGGATAAATTATTCTCTTTTCATTTTTAAATATCAGATAAAATATGATTATTACTGATATTGCATAAACTGCTTTATAATAAAGTTGGAAAACTAATGCAGACATATCAATAAAGCAAACTGAAAAGGGTCTTTTCAGCTTAATGACTGAAATATGTTTTAATGCTTTACTTACAGAACAAATTTGGAACTTGAATTGATTCATAGAGGAGGTAATTTGTGTTCTGGTGGTGCAAGCACGGCTGGAAAAAGGTCTTGTTTAAGTAAGTTAAACAGTGTTAAATTTTAAAAATCTGTTTATGTTAAGTTTTGAAAGCATATGCAGGCAAAGTGGTCTTTTGGTGTTTTTTCAAGATCTGATTATGTTAATATATAATCAGTTTTGATAGTGATATGTATTTTAAATGGTCAGTCTTATACTTAGAGGAATCATAAATATTTAGCCCTTTCTATTCTAGGATTGCTCAGTGTATGTCATACTAAATGGTCAGATTTATCTTCCTTCACAACTAAAAAATTATTTTCTAGTATAAAAATTGTCCTCAAACTTAAATTCTTTTAAAGAAATTTTACATTGAATTGATATAAGGAAGTCTTTATAAAAAGAATTTATATTGCCCACAGATTTGTATTATAGTTATGCCATATCTTTATGCATGTATTAATATATTAAAATTATAGATGTTTGCTTTTAATTATGTATATATTTTATAAAATGAACATGATTCTTCTGTACTGTATGTAAAGGTATTTTTGACTAAAATGTGATGGAACTTAAGAGTAGGTTTTCCATGAGGATAGTTTTTCATACCATCACTGTTTACTCACTATTTAGAGAATTAATGTGAATACTCTAGAGTAATTTTATGTAAGTCAAAAAAGATAATCTGTGTAATTTTGAGCTGATTTCAAAGCAAAGGATTGAACAAAAAACAAATTTCTAACATAAAGATACAAACATGAAATTTTAAGTTTTAAGAATTCTTATTGTAATACATTTTAATATTTATTTTGAATATCACTTAATTCCTAGAAGTTAAGGTTTTGAAAGTTTTAAATTTATTTTTAATTTAATTTAATTAATTTATTTTTTTGTACTGGTGATCAAACTCAGGACCTTGCCTCTTGCGAGGCAGGTGACAGAACCACTGAGCTAAATCCCCAGCCCAAGTTTTTTATTTTAAATGAGTACTTAGTCTATTTTGAGCCCTTGGAGTATGTACCTAAACCCTATTTATATTCTATATTACAGTAATATGTTTTAGAGGGGAAAATTGTTGATATAAAGGAATTTCTAATCTGTTTGGATTAATAGATACTATCATTTTAGTTGCATAAATTTTTTTTCTTGTTAATTTATTCTTGATTGATGTTTGGGATTGACCACTAATATTCAATATATTAGCATGTGTTTAGGAAAGGGATTTGTTTTATGCTTAAAAATTTGCTTCATTTTTTTCTCTGAAGGACTTAAACTTATTCAGAGGCTTATAAATGATGAAATTATCCAGAATCCTGAAAATAGTAGTAAAATTTGAAGGCATCTACTTCAATAACCAGATTCAATTTTAAGTTATTAAATTGATAGGTACTTTCAGACTTATGTTTCTTTGTTTTCCCTTTTAGTGAATAACAGATTATAATGTGCTAGTACAGGAAAGATCATGATGAAGTTCATCCTAAAAATAAGTTAATATTGTGATTATTTTTCATGTGATTTATTACTGAATTGCTTAAGATGTTATTTATGCTATTTATAAATTTTTCTTGTAAGTCATTTGTGTAGAATATATTGTATATTGTATAAGGCCCCACTATTTTGGAGGTATATAAAATTAATGTTTTAATTCAAACAGTTTAAGTTGAACCATCAGTGTTTCATAGAATCTCAATCTCTTTCTCTTTTTGATCTTTCAGTGGAACTACAATACTATTATTAAATAGAATTCTACCTTTTTTCTAGAGAATTTTCCTATATTGTTATTTTCCTTTTCCCATCCATTGTCACTACCTTTTATATCTCATTTTTAAGGTGTCTTTTCATCTTTGGGGGAAGTGAGAGCATCATTAATTAAACAAACTAAAGAACTTTTGTTTTTATCATCCTGGAAACACTGTACCCTTGGAATATGGGTCCGTCATAACTTTGTGATCCATCTAGTCAGGAAAACTTTTTTTTTCTTTCGTACCATCGAACTTGGGTCCTTGCACTTGTGCAGCAGGCAGCGAAACCACTGAGCTAAATCCCCGGCCCAGGAAAACTTTTTGTTTTTAGAGACAGGGTCTCACTATGTAGTTCAGACTGGCCTTGAGCTCACTATATACCCCAGGCTGGCCTCGAACTCAAGGTGATCCTCCTGCCTCAGCTGAGATTGTAGGTGTGGGCCACCACACCCTGCTAATCAGGAAAACTTTTAATAAATTTTGTTTAGAAAGGATTGAGCAGTGGCTGAAATGAAATTATAGAGGCATAGAAGTATACACACAGTGTATGTGAGGTTTGAGAGCAGTAAGAAGATTATTTTTTTTCTACAGTAATAAAATTAAAATATTACCTAACTTATACTGGGAAATCAAATAAAATGAAGTGGAACAATGCCATTCAATACATGTATCTTTGAACAAATTTTTGAATAGTTGAGGTAAAGTTATGCATATCCAATCAAAATAAAAAAGGTATTCCTAAGTTTGTATCTGGGAAATTTTCCACAGTAAAAAGTGAGCAAAATAGGGGTGGGGATTTAACTCAGTGGTTTTGCCGCCTGCTGCGTAAGCGCAAGAACCCGAGTTCGATCCCCGGTACTAAAAAAAAAAAAAAAAAGTGAGCAAAATTATTTCACATAGTGCCTACCATGGTATTTTAATAATACATGGAAATTTTAAAGTTTGTAAAGTACTTGCACATAAATTATTTGATCTTCATAATGACCAAGTGAAATAGATGTTACCTCTATTTCATAGAGAAGAAAATTGAAGTTCAGAGTGATTGCTTTGCCAAGTCACACACCTGGAGAATATCTGAGCTTGCCCTTGAATCTGGCTCTGGGCTCAAGGGTAGAATCTTTAAGACCTTTTGTCCACAAGCTTAGCGGAAAACATCCTATTGCATGCTATTGACTTGCAGTCTTTCTAGGCTCTGCCTACCCTTTTGCTTATCTTGTTTGTTTTCTTTTACCAGCTTTTCACTATTAATCCTATGTTTGTTTTGGGCCACTTCTTCAGATGCTTTGTCAAGTCCCCTGTTTTTTGGTTATCAATTAGTTCTTTATTCCCCACCAGGTTGGTAGCTGGTTCCTCCTTGATCCTGCTGAGAGCCCTCTGTGTCAGCATATAGCACTGCTCCTAATTCCTTGGTCAGAGCTCCAGACCTTCTCCTAACCAACCAGAAAATGTCAGGCATTTAGGACCATGTGTTTGGCAGATGAGACAGATGCTAGATCATTTATTGTAAGATAGAAAGTATTAAATTCTATTGAGGCTATGGATGAAGTTCTAGAAAATTTGGAGGTTTGGGATCATATCTATCTGGTAGAATCAGTGAAGCTTTTGGTGGACATAATATTTGAGTAAGACTTTGAAAGATAAGTGAGATGAGTTTCTGTTACAAATCCATGTACACACTGATAAGTACTATTAGTTTGATTATCAACAGATGTAGGACCAAGCAGATATAAAAACTGAAGGCATAACTTTTTATTAAAAATATTAAGGTTACTCTGTTTATTTCATTGACATGATTTGAGAGAAGATATGAAACTCCATAGATTCCACTGAAGCTTACAGATTTTTCTTTTACCATGACATTCTTGGTGTCTTCTCAAATAGAAATTGTTGAAACCACTGACAAGTGTCATTTTGATAAATTATTATTACAGGGTTATAGTATAAAATATTTATTTTTAGATAGAACATCTTTGCATATCTTTACATTTGACTTTCTGCTTATTCTGTAATTTACATTAGAAGCTAAAGTTTACATCTCCAATGGATTCTATGACTTTATAGAAAGATGTAAAACTAAACTTCAGGGCTGGGAATATAGCTCAATAGTAGAGCATTTGACTAGCATGTGCAGGCCCTCAGGTTCAGTCCCTAGCACCATAGCTAAACTAAATTAAACTTTAGTTAACTGAGACTAGAGAGGCTAAGGTAAACTTTCGCTTTGACAATTTTATTTGAGAAGTTCTGACTGACTTAATTTTGATATAGTTTATGATTTTATTAAGAAATGCATAGTCACTAAATGAATAGCTTCCACCTGTATATAGTATTTGTGGTAAGCAACTCAGTTTAGGTGTGTACAGGCAACTTAAAATAGTTTTAGTTGCTCCAGAAATGAATTTTTGGTAATTTAGAATTATAGAAAATTATTTTGACATCTATTTCTCCCTTCATAAGACTGCATAAAGATATTAATGAACAAATGAGGAGTTTTCACTGAATTGCTGTTAAATAGTCTGTTTTTTTCTTTAACACAGTAAAATTCTGACAGAATATAGAGAAAAATTTTCAAATTTAAAAATATGGATTCTACAATAGCTTGAATCATAACTTTACTTTTTGGTTACCACATAAAATCTTATCAAAACTGTTATAGTGCCATACAATGTATAAATTAATATAAAAATAGAAAAATTGTCTCCTGAGACCAGTGACCTATCAGTTTTTATTGTTAAAAGCTGATTTTAGGGCCTGGGATTTAGCTCAGTGGTTCTGTTGCCTGCCCTGCAAGCTCAAGGACCTGAGTTCAATCCCCAGTAACAACAACAACAAAAAAAGAACTATTTTGGGCCAGGGATTTAACTCAGTGTTTCCTGCACCTGCCTTGTAAGCTCAAGGTCCCAAGTTTGAGCCTCGGTACCAAAAAAAAAAAAAAAAAGGAAAAAAAGCCAGGGATTTAGCTCAGTGGTTCCGCCTGCCTGCCTCAAAAGTGCAAGGACTTGAGTTCGATCCCCAGTACCAAAAAAAAACAAAAGCTGATTTTGTGTATTGAAAGTGTTCTCTGTTCTGAAGAGCAAGTTATTTTAGTCACATAATATATTTAGGGCCTGTGTAAAAGCAATAGGTGTGTGCTTAGGCAAATCATTTAATGTTTTGGGTTTCAATTTCTTCACCTATGAAATTGATGGCTTAGCCTGGATGATTGGTATCCTGAAAAATGTTCACAGTGGCTAACTCTGTTGTTTGGAGATATGAAGCTTCCTGCCTCATCCTCTTCCCTTCAGTTAATTAGCATCATTATATTTCAGCATGAAAGTTAAATAGCTAGACTATATTCTAGCAACTTTTTCAATTATATTTAAGACAGTCTGTAGTCATGCACTATAGAATATAGCAAAACCTGAGGTGTTTTTTCTTATGTTGTTCTTTTGATACTTATAAATACGGCTTTTGTGTTTTTATATTTTATTTTGTTTTCTATTTAAGTAATGCATGATTAAAAATCAAGTAGAGGTTGCGTATGAAGTAGCATGATAAATGGAATCCGATTTTGAGCTACAAGTTACTTAAGTCACTTAGTCTAAATGTTATCTAGCTTAAGCATTTCATACCTACTCTTCTGTTACTCTGAACATTTTCAGTGATAGGCAAGGGATGTGGTAAGCCTTTTAAAGGATAATAGTAATAAGAGGCAGCATAATGTAGACTAGATAGATGAGATTTAGGACCAAGTACTTGGATTTGAATCTTTACTTAATTCTTTACTAATGGCTGGATGTTTTAGGGCAAGTTATTTAACCTTTTGCATTCTGTATCTCATAATACCTAACCAGAGGATAATTGTAAGAATTCAGTTTTGCAGCATATGTTCAAGCCTCTATAGATCCTGGATCTTGTCACTACTATTTCTACTACTGCATCACTATCACTGTCAAGTTGGGAGTATATCGTAAGGATGCAGAGCATGATTGCAGTTAATTTTTAGCTTAATTTTTGTCTTAGTCTCTTCAAACTGCAGTAACAAAATACCAGAGGCTGAGTGGCTTACACTCAACAAAAATTTATTTTTCATAATTCCGAAAGCTGGGAAGACCAAGATCAAACCATCAACAGATTCAGTGTCTGAAAGAACCCTCTTTCTCATAGAGAGCTATCTTCTCACCATAATTGCATATGGTGGAAGGGGGAAGGAATCCCTTTTGGTTTTATTATTGGCCACTACTTTTCTAGGCCTTATCTCTTAATATCACCTTAAGGGTTAGGATTTCAACATACAGATTTGAGGATTGGGAGATCAATCTTTTACAGGTTTTTTTTTTAAACTTAATTTATTGATCAGTTAAGAGATGAGGTTAGGAGGACAGGATGAGATTCATTTCCATCATATTACTTTATCTATTATAAAAAATGCATTGTTAATTTGGGAGGCTTGAGTTGAGAGGGGGTTTGTGTTCTGAAAATTTGAGTTAGAGGAGTAGCTTTAACTATTTAAAGTCTTTCTGAAGGTTCTATGGTTTGTGATCCAGATAGCCAAGCCATTCTGCATTTATAGTTTGGACATTTCAGAAAGCAAGTACTTTGGCTGTAAGGATTGGAGGTCCTCAGATTTTACTTAGCTTAGGGCAGGGTGGCTCTTTCTGTAGTAAGATTGGACACACTCACCCCACTCCTCATCATCTGTTTTAAATGAGGCCCTTAAATAAGACCTGGATTCATTGAGTATGTCCTCTTGGGTAAAGAGGAGATTAGAAATCCTAAACATGTAGCTCTCTTATCCCCTCTAGGACTACCCATATATGTAAGCAGAATTGTACCCTTGGCTCAGGGCCATGTTGTAAAGATGAAAGGGAGGCTGCTAGCCACTTAAGTAGAAGGAGAATAATTTGATGAAGATAATATTAATATCTGTCATACATGGGGATAACCATAGAACAGTGACAGTTTGCCTGGGAGTGGAGGCACAGGACTGTAGGAGGCAGGAGAGGAACACAGCAGAGAAGTAGGAAAGTACTAAAGACAGCCTTGGCCTTCAGTGTTTTTCTTTCTCATAAGGGGAAGAAAACCTCTCCAAAGTAAGCAAAGCCTCCCATCCTACCCTCAAACTTGTGTGTCCCCTTACTGACAGCAGTTCTTTACAATGCTGGAAAGAATAGTAGGTTGGAGTTAGCTGTGGATTCTGCTCCTGTTGTTACCTGTTGGACTTTAGGAAGATAACCTAACTTTGTACCTTATTGTGGAAATGAGAATAATACCTGTGCTGAATATCTGGGGCGGTTTTTGGTACTGGAGATTGAACTTGGGACCCTGTGCTTGTGAGGCAGGCGGCAGAACCACTGAGCTAAATCCCTGGCTCAATATCTAGTTAATGTAAGCTCAGAGGATATTAGATAAAAGAACTAAAGTACTTTTTGTATGTTATTTTATTACATATAATAGTAATTAGTGAATTTGTCTTTTAACCCTTTAAAATTTCACCATAACTTCCACTTCACTTCCTGTCGTGCCTTTCCTGGAGTGCTAAGGAGTTGGGTAGGGAAGGGTGAGTCAACTGCTGTCACTCTAGGATGTGAACCTCCTGTCTCTTGAGTTACAGATGTTCCTTTTTTTCTTAGAGTGGTTCTGGGACCTTATTTGAGGTGCTCTTTTCCCGTTTCTCCATGGCAGATTTCTCAGAGATGTATGGAGGGGCCAGGAGAAACTGGCTGTTCTGTGAGAGGTGCAGGTGGCCACCTGTTACATTTACCCTGGGATAAGCGGGCTGGGGCTATTGCTTCACTCTGATTATTTAGTTGCCAAGAAATGGGGCTTCTTCTCCCCAGGGATATTAAGAGTGTCATTTGCCTAGTTGAGAGTTTTTTCATTGGCAGTTATTTAACCAATGAGGAGTACACAGATAAGATGAAAATATTGAATGCAGACCCAGTTAAGTTTACCTTCAGTGCATTTAAATGGTAGTACAATTTAAGATAGAATAAAGATTTACATAAGTATTTCTTTAATTTATATCTTAATGGCTAACATGAGTTGCACAAAAAAAAACCTGTTTTAGATTACTTACATGTTTAGAAGTAACTGACAGAGACACAGAATTTTGAAATTGATAACAAGCTTAGTGAATATCTATTTCAAAAGCAGTTTAAAAGATTTTAACATACAACTTAGAGTTTAAGTGGGTTTTCCTGAGGTCATAAAAATTGGCATAATGTTTTATATATGTGTGTATATGTAAAACCCTTAATTATTAATAAATGTTTTATAGTTTTTTATAAAATAGTTTTTAAAAATGTTGTTAGAATTATTTTTACTTTTTAACTCAACCTAAGAGTTCTTAGAATTAAATCTTAGGGTTTCTTAAGAACAAATTGGCCTTCCATTGTTGTTTTCTTAGTTTTGGTAATGATATATCTATCTTGTGATTAAGCTATTTTAATACATTAGACTTGTCACAGTTGTAAAGAATTTAATTAGATATTGAAGAAAATAGAATTCTTTGTCTCAGATGAGTTGTTGCAGCAGACAGCATGGGAAAGATGGTAGGAGGAAATAGGTCAAATACTGCTTTAGTAATCAGAGTTGAGAGGTCAGTTTCTTTTGGTGCAGTGAAATTAGAACTGATTAATTGGCCTACTTCTTGGTAACTGAACCATTGTGACATTATGACAGAAAAGGAATATAAAAATAAAACCACCAATGAGTTTTATGTTTATGTTTTTATAGGAGTATAGATTGATTCATACAATATTACCCTAGTTTGAGAAAATCTTATATGTCAAGCCTTGAGGAACAAAGATGAAGAAATATAATTGTCTTCTTCATGAAGAGCTCAGCATCTAATAGGAGAGGAAATAGTGAAAAATATTTACAAGGTTGTGTCCGAATTGCTGAAATTCAGTTCAAGGTACAAAAAAATGTATAAAACAAGGGATAATATTTTTATGAGATATCAGAGAAAACCTTGCAGAGGAGCACATGAAGTAGCTCTTAAAACGTAGATTGAATTTGGAGGACTAGAAGGTACAGTACTATTGTGGGCTGAGAAAACAGCTTGCAAGAACAGAGTGAGACATAGCACATTGAGGGATACTTAAAAAAGGAAAGAGAAGAAGGAAGGTTAAGAAATAGGCCATAATGGGCCGGGGAATTAGCTCAGTGGTTCTGCTGCCTGCCTTGAAAGCGCAAGGTCCTGAGTTTGATCCTTGGTACCCCCCTCCCCCCCTTAGAAAAAAGAAATAGGGCAAAAAAGAAGATAGGTTGCTATCTCATTGAAGGACTTCTACACCCATTTTTTCAGTGGTCCACCAATCAACTGTGAGATGTCAGTAGATTTACTGTGTAGAGGGATTGGAAACAGTGAAACAAAAGGCATCAGTGAGTAATCTGTTGGGTAAACCAGGTGAGAAATAATGTAGCAGCATAGTGGAGAAGATGGGAAATCATAGGCAGAATCAATAGGATTGATAATCAGTTATATACAAATGTAGGAAATGATTCTCAAGTTTTCCTTGGATGTTTGCGTGGGCAGTGGTGTCATTGGAATATGGAATCGGGTTAGTTTTGAATATATTGATTTTGAAATACAGAGCTTTCTGAATTACAAATAGTAGTAGAAGTGGAAGATACGGTTTTGGTGAAGTAGTGTATGCAGGATGAGAGGAAAAAAGGGTCAAGAAAGCATATGTCACTCTTCAGGGTTCAGTAGAAGAATAGCATACAAAGTAACTGAGAAGGAACTAGAGAAGAACCAGGAGAGTTAAGAATATATGTTAATATTTGTTTATAGAGTGGTAATTTTGTGTTAAAACCTTGTCTTTCTAATGTATCATAATCTGTAATTTTAATTATAAAATCTCAAGTCTCAAATCTTAAATTTATTTCATATTTGGAATTTTTAAATAAGAACCATGTATGTAAACACGCCATACACACATGTGCACACACACACACACATATACTACAGATGTTAGCTGTTGCTGTAACAATGATACCGTAGAGTAGCCCAGAAAGGGAATATTATGATCCTTATATAGATAATCAAACTAAAGTAATTTGTTTAAGGATTCATGGCCAGGATAGAACTTATTGGCTCCTACCAGACAGTGGTGCCTCCTACACATAAGTTGAAATCAGAGCACACCTATGAATTTATTTAATAATGTTTCTCATTTCCAAATTCTTTTTTTTGGGGGGGGGTACTGGGGATTGAACTCAGGACCTTGTGCTTCCAGGGCAGGCAGTGGCACCACTGAGCTAAATCCCTGGCCCCTCTGAACTCTTTTTATAAATGTAGCTGAAACTAACAGTTTAAAAAGGTATCATACCAGAATGGAGTTATAGCTGAAACTAAAAATTTAAAAACATCATACCAGAATGGAGTTAATTCTTTTTGCTCTTATTTTCTAAAATTTAACAGTAGGTTTTCTAGATACAATTATTTTTCAACTTTTAAAATGTTATGCATGTAGTTGGTGTTTAATACATTATTTTGTTATTTTTTAGTTTTAACTTTTTGATCATGATTATAGCCTTTCATCCTATTTCTTTAATATTTGTCTGGTATTAGAGGCATTTTAACTGCTACATGAATATTAGAGTTTGTTTTTGATAAGACTAAATTTTGAAAACGGTGAATTAATGTTTATTTGATTCTCTGTTTTCTACTAAAGTAATCTGCAATTTTCAGGATTCTTTAGAAAGGTAAATATACCTCATTAGACATGTTATTCTTTACTTCTAGTTAAAGCCAGTACTGAAGACTCTTGTGATACAGCTTTAGGACATGATGCAATGTTATATTCTCAATTTTCATAGGAATGGGAATGAATGTGTGTGTCTCTTTAAAAAAAAGGCATTTTGTCCTTTTCTTCTAATCATAAAAATTCCAAGGAAAGGTGGGGTGGTAGAGATAAGTAGGAAGTAGCAAATCCTGAATTCTACTCTTAAGTTTTTCCAATAACTATAAAGGTGGCCTGGGTCTGTTCTTTCTGTGGTAACAATGAAAAATAAGATGATGAAAAAGTTTCCTTCTGACCTATTGAATTTTTAAATTATGATGACCTGGGAAAATAGGCTGATCACATTACTTCTGTGCTTGACATGGTTTCAATGTAAATAGGTTAGTACGATGGAAAACCTGTTTGTTTAGGGTAAATCACTAAGGTAGGTGATCTTCATCTTGAAGGGAGATAGTGTACTAAAAAGATCTCTTTTACCTAGTTAACACCTATAAGAAATACAAAACTCCCCACTTTGCAACTTGAAATAATATTTTCTGCCAAAAGTTAAACACTTTCAGATTTTAGTCTTCAAAACATATTTAAAATTAAAAATTACTTACTTAGTGAATATAATCTCTTATGTAAAATGGAATTGAAATTAAAATTTACTAATAAATCTCCCATCTTGTTTTTCCTCTTCTAAAACTTCTTGTGTTCTCAGTGTCATCCATGGAACCAGGTTACTGTGAAAAACTGGAAAGTTGGGAAACTTATGTGTATAAAAAATGGCTTACCAGTGTTACCTAATAGAGTTTTTGCAAAAATTGAGATAATTGATATAAGTAGATTATTAGTGTAGTTCCTGACATGTGATAAGTAACTCAGCTAGTGTTAGCCATTAGTAGGGTAGAGAAACTTTAAATTAGACTATATGTTGACTTATAAATAGGAAGTTAAACAGGGTAAGTACATTAATTCTTTTTGAGAGAGATCAGATTAAAACTTGACAGAAATGTACTTCCTGTGCCCTACCCCACAAAGTAGAACATATATTTTGCTCATATTCTAGAGCTCATACGTCTTAACAGCTTTCTCAAACTACTCTACACGTACCACCACTACCATCACATGAGTTAGACTAATGCAACCTGGGTAAATTAATCATAAAGTTAATTGTTAATTTCTAAGTCTCTTGCTCAGAGAAACAAAACCTGGCTAAGTTTTGGTAAATTTAAAGGATAAGTGACAACATGTTTGTGCCATTGAGCTAGTTTTATTTCTGGTTTTAAGATTTAATTTCAATCTCATATGTCAGGATGTATTATCTGACTTTAAAAACTTGACTTTTATTTGAGTAATTGTGGCAGAATAATTTAATCTAATCCTCATCATTTATACCAAAAGGACATCTGATACAAAGCAAAAACGGATTTTCTTCCTGAATAATTTTAAAATTTTAAACAAAGAATTTTCTTCCCAATGTAACGAGCAGACTTTTGTTGAAACCTAATACTGGTGAATTATCACTTTAATTCAGATAGAAGAAATTAAAATAGCTGGAATGGCACTCCTAAAGAATCTATCTATCTATTTAGGTACTGGGGATTGAACTCGGGACCTTGCGCTTGCGAGGCAGGTGGCAGAACCACTGAACTAAATTCCTGGCCCAAGAATGTATTTATTTCAATGAAATTTCTTCATGTTGAATCAAAAGATGATGAATTCACCATTTAGCCTAACAAAATTTAGGAGAAAATATTAGGCAAAGAATTTCATTTAACAGTAAACTATAAGGCTATTACTGTGCTTGTTACCAGGAGTAAGGAATTGAAGATAGTAGAAAATTTTGGTTAGGGGACAAGCCCATAGTGTGTAGTACAAATTAGCAAGGCTATACCATAAAAGAAGGTGTGTAACAGGAGTGGAGGAAAACACATTCCTGAATTCAGATTGAGCCTAAGGATAGTCTAGATTCTAGTAGAAATCATGTGGATAAATGTTTCAGAGTTTACCTTAAAAAAGAATGCAAAGTAATTGGGACTTAAATTTGATGAATTATGATGGGCAGGGTGTTAAGTCGATTTCCCTATGAGTTAACTAGAACTTTTGAGATAGTTTTATTCTGGAAGAATTATGTAAACTTTCTAATTATGTTTTCTTCAATTTATTTAGATCAGCTGTTTCATGTATTAGCCTTACACATGCGACTTTATAGCATTGACTCTGAGTATAATCCTTGGAAAAAGCTCACCCAGTTAGTAGAAGATATGAATTCACAGTAAGTATTATTGAAAGATTAAAATCAGTTAACATTCTTTTTGAAAAAGTTGTTAAATATAAAAATAAGATCGAATTTTCTATATGAATACATAAGTACCTCACATTTTATGAAACATGTATGTATAGAATAAAAATTGAAAAATTACCATAATGCTGTCTGTAAAAATTTCATAAAAATTCCTACCAAGTGAGAAAATCTGTTAATCCCCCTTTTTTATTTTTATTTTTGTTGGTACTGGGGATCGAACTCAGGTCCTTGTGCTTTCGTGGCAGGTGGCGAAACCACTGAGCTAAATCCCCAATCCCCCTTTTTTATGCAGGTGAAACATTTAAATGGAAGCATATGATACGTGCTTTTCCTTTCTGTGTCAAAACTGATTAATGAGTTCAGATAACCTTAGTCTGATACCTTCCTTATAAAGTTTGCCATTAGTTCTTCACCTAATGGTTTTAGCAAACCTCTAATGATTCTTAGCTAAATCCATTATTTCATTAGGTGCCACAAAATTGTAATTTTAAAAAGTCTTGGGCCGGGGATTTAGCTCAGTGTTTCCGGCGCCTGCCTTGCAAGTGCAGGGTCCCGAGTTCAATCCCTGGTACCAAAAAAAAAGTCTTTCCTTTTGTTTTATTAGCTGAATTAAAAAGTTTTAAATTTTATTTTATTAGTATATGTTTTCAGTTCATCCAGTTTCTAATCATCTTGGGGAGTGGTTACGTGTATATACCAGAGCTTGTGTATTATTTTTTTAAATCCCCTTCTTCCTCCCTCCTCCTCTAATTTCCCTAATCCATTTTTTATTCTTGTTGAATTAGCTTATGTTATGGCATATAACATATTGAGGTTATTAGGTTCCTATACCTGGCATATCTTTATTCTACTTGTTTGCCCTTCCCCTCCTTCTCATCCCTTGTACTTTTTCCCTTGGATCACTTACCTATTGAAGAGATCCATCTCCTTGTATCATTCTACTCATCCTTTATTATTCTCTTTGTTTGTACTTTGCTTCACTCAAATGAGAGATACCATATGGTATTTAAGCTTGTATGCCTGGCATATTTCACTCAACATTTTATTTTCCAGGTGCATCCATTTTCCTACAAATGTCTCAAATCTGTCATTCTTCATAGCAAATTATTATAATTAAATATTATAACAGATACCACATTTTCTTTATCCAGTCATATGTTGATGGGTAGATGGGTATATAGGCTGTTTCCAGGACTTAGCTATTATGAGTTGTCCTGCTATAAACATTGGTATGTATATATTGCTGTAGTATGATATCTTAAGCTCTTTGGGGAAGATACCTAGTAGGGGGATCCCAGGATCATATGAAATTTCTAATTTCAGTTCTTTGAGAAATCTCCATAATGATTTCCATTACACTTCCACCAACAATGAAAGAAGGTTCCATTTTCACCACAGCCTTGCCAGCATTTGTTATTATTTGATTTCTTAATGATTGCCATTCTTTCTGGAGTAAGATGAAATCTTAGTGTTGTTTTAATTTACATTTCTCTAATGTTTAGAAAATCCTTACCTACACCTATCTCTTCAGGTGTTTTACCTATTTTATCTTTTAGTAGGTTTCATATTTCTGCTTTACTGTTTAGATCATTGATCCATTTTTATTTTAATTGAGTATCTGGTGAGAGTTAAGGGTCTAGTTTCAGTTTTCTGCACACAGATAACCAGTTTCCCCAGCACCAGTTATAAATAAGCTATCTTTCCTCCAATATATGCTTTTGGCCCCTTTGTTGAAGATCAAATAGCTTAATGTGTCTGAGGAAGTTTCTGTATCCTTAATTCTGTTCCATTGATCCACATATTTGTTTTTGTTCCAATACCATGCTGTTTTTATCACTATAGTTTTGTAGTATAGCTTCAAGTCAGGTATTGCTATGCCTTCTGCTTTGCTGTTATTGCCCAAAATTACTTCTGGTATTCTGGATCTCTTCTGGTTCCATATAAATTTTAGGACTTTTTTCCTAGATCTGTAAAGTATGCAGTTAGTATTTTGATTGGGACTGCATTGAATCTGTATAATAATTTTGAGAGTATGGTTATTTTGATAATATTGATTCTGCCTATTCAGGAGCAAGGGACATCTTTGTGTTTTCTAGTGTCCTCTTCAGTCTCCTTTTCCAGAGTAGGTCTTTCACTTCCTTGGTTAGGGTCATTCCTACATATCTCATTTTTCTTGAAACTACTATGAATGGTATTATTTTCATAATTTCCTTCTCATCCCATTCATTGTTGGTGTACATAAATGCTAATGATTTTTGTGTGTTGATCTTATATCCTGCTATATTACTGGAGTTTGTTAATAATTCTAAGAGTTTTTTGCTGGAATTCTTTGGGTCTTCTATGTAGAATATCATGTCATCTGCAAATAATGATAATTAGAGTTCTTCCTTTCCTATATGTATCCTTTTTATTTTTTCTCTTGCCTAATTGCTCTGGCTAATGTTTCAAGTACTATATTGAAAGAAGAGGTGATAGTGGACATCCCTGTCTTGTTCCTGATTTTAGGGAGAATGCTTTTAGTTTTTCCCCATTTAGTATGATGCTGGATATTGGTTTGTCTTATATAGCTTTTATCATATTCAGGTATGGACCTTCTATAGCTGTTTTCTTCAGGGCTTTATCATGAAGGGGTGTTGGATTGTGTGGAAAGCCTTTTCTGCATCTGTTGAAATGATCATATAATTTTTGATCTGTTTATGTGACGTATTGCATTTATTGACTTAATGTATGTTGAACCATCCTTGCATTTCTGAAATCTACTTGATCACAATGTATGATCTTTTTGATAATGCGCTGCATTCTATTTACTAATACCTTTTTGAGGATTTTTGCTTCTGTGTTCATTAAGGAGATTTGCTTATAGTTTTCTTTTTTAGTTGGGTCTTTATCTGGTTTTGGGATCAAGATGATTCTGGCTTCCATAAATGAGAGCCCTCCATCACTTTGAATTTCTTTGAAGAGCTGGAGGAATATTACTGTTATAACATCCACCATAAAGGTTTTGTAGAATTCAGCAGTGAATCCATCAAGCTCTGGGCTTTTTTAGTTGGTAAATTCTTTATTACTTTAACAATTTCATTGCTTATTATTGGGTTGTTAAGTATATTTATGTCTTCTTGAATTTACTTTGATAGTTTGTATGTATATAAGAATCTTCATTTCTTCAATACTTGCTAATTTGTTGGAGTATAATTTTTTGAAGTAGTTACTATCTTCTGGATTTGCATGGTGTCTGTTGTGATTTCACCTTTTTCATTTGTAATTGCGTTGATGTGAATCTTTTCTTGCTTTCTCTTAGTAAGACTGGCTAGGGGCTTACTTATGTTATTTATTCTTTCAAGAATCAGCTTTTCAATTTTTTGGGTTTTTTTTTTTTTTTTACTTTTTTTTATTCTCAATTTCATTGATTTCTGCTCTCATCTTTATAATTTCCCTTCTTAATTTTGGTTTGGGGCTGGTTATTGTTTCTCAAGTAGCTTAAGATTTCTCATATGGCTATTTGAGCTTGCTCTGTTTTCCTAATGTGAGCATTGATTATAATGAATTTTCCTCTTGAAATTGCTTTCATAGTGTCCCAGAGGGTTTGACGAGTTGTGCCGTCATTGTCATTAACTTAAGGAAATTTTAAAATTTCTTTTTTGACTTTTTTCTGTGACCCATTGGTTATTTAGGAGTAATTATAAAAATTCCTGTGACTGGGCATGTGCTGAGCATTCGCCTCCAATGCTCACTAATCAATTTTTATTTTTCTGAGTTACTGGTATGTTATTAATTTTCCAGGAGTTTTTGCCTTTTCTAAAATTTCTTCTGTTGTTGATTCCTGTTTTCATTGTACAGTGATCTGATAGTATGCTTGGGGTAATTTCTATTTTTTAATTTTATTTACTTAAGCAGGCTTTGTGGGCTAGTATGTCATCTATTTTGGAAAAAGTACCATGTACTGCTGAAAAGAATGTATATTTTGTTGTAGAGGGAAGGAATGCTCTGCATATATCACTTAAGTCCATGTGTTCAAGGATGTAGTTCAGCTATGAAGTTTCTTCCTTTTTTGTTTGGATGATCTATATCTTTGTTAAAGTGGGGTGTTAAAATCCCCTATGATTGTGTTAGTGTTCATTTGATCTTTTAATTTCAGAAGTTTTTGCTTTATGAGATAAATGCTCCAGTATTTGGTGCATTTATATTTATCCACATCATCTCTTCTTGTTGGATTGTTCTCTTAACTAGTATATAATGATCTTCTTTGTCTCTTCTAATCAGTTTTAGCTTACCATGTCTGATAATTAGAATTGCTACCCCTGCTTATTTTCAGGGTCCTGGTGCATGAATATTGTTTTCCATTCTTTAATCTATGAATATCTTTTGGGTTTAGATGAGTTTCTTGAATGCAGCAGATTGTTGGATTCTGGTTTTTTGATCCAATCTGCCATTCTGTGTCTTTTAATTGGAGAGTTGAGGCCATTAACATTCAGAGATATTACTGAGATGTGTTGTTTATTTACTATCATTGTCTTCTTTATCTGTTGACGTATCCTTTTTCTTTTCCTGATGTTTTTTGTTACTGTTTATCCATTGACCTCTCTAGTTTCCTGTGTGTTTTCATCTGTGTCTGATTTGTTGTTTCTGTTGAGAATATTCTTAAGTATTTTCTAGAGCTGATTTAGCACTCATATATCTTCTGAGCTGGTTGAAGAACAGCTTTGCTGGGTTGGAAGTTATTTGTCTTAGGGCTTGAAATACTTCATTCCAAGCTATTCTAGCCTTTAGGCTTTGTGTTGAGAAGTCTGCTGTGATTCTAATTGGTTTACCTTTATATTTTATTTTTTTGTTTTTTGTCTGGCTGCTTATAAAATTCTTTTTTTCTGGAAATCTGATAATTTAATAAGGATATGCCTTGGTGAACTTCTGTTTTTGTCACAATTGTTGAGTGTTCTATAAGCATCACTTGTATTTTTAATGCTTTTCTTATATTTGGTAAATTTTTCTTCCATGATTTTTGTAAGGATGTTAGTCTATCTGTGCTACCTTCTTGTTTTTCTCTAACTCTGATTAGCTTTAGATGTTCTTCTTGTCATCTAGTAACTAGTCATCTCAAGTTCTTTTATTTTCTTTTTAGCTTCTTTGACTCTATTTGTAATTCACTCTTTTGTCCTCAATAGCAGACAGTATGTCTTCACATTGGTCATTTCTGCAGTATGAATTCTATACTTTTTTATTTCAAGTGTTTCTGTCTGACATTTTTTGAGATTGTATATCCTGTTGAATCTGTCATTCAAATTTTGAACTCTTTTGGTTAGCTTGTTGAGTTTTTTACCTCTTTCCCCAAAATTCACTGTGGGCATATTGAGTGAAATTGCTGTGAACTTTTAACTCATTTCCTCTTTGAACTCATGTATTTTCTTCATCCCATCTATGAACTTTTCATAGATATCTGCTACCTGGTATTTGTTTTTTTCTTTTGTGACCCTTGGCTCTGCCTTGGGAGAATTGAGGGGCGGTTTCAGAGATTTTCTACTTCCTTGCTTCCCTATTCTCCTGTGTGTATCTGTGTTTGTTTGTTTATGTATACACACACACACACACACATACACACACACATTTAAAATTATATAGGGTCCCCTCTTCTTTCTTCTTTTTATGGGGTGGTAATGCAGATTGGGGACTAGAAAAGTATATGGAGATTTTTAGTAGGATGTTGCCTCTACATGAATAATATTCAGCTTTGTATTTTCACTGCTGATATTTACTTCTGTTATTTATTTTAAGTGATTTCAGCTTTGCCCCTGTGTTTTGCCAAAGGAATTACTTCTGGTTGTAACAGCATCCACAGATTCAATCTTACAACACTTCTATGCGGTAGTCCTTGTAGTTATACCTTCCCCCTTTATCTGTTCTCTGTGCACACTATGACAGTTGATTATTTATGGTTCTACAATGAGGTAGGTGAGGTGGGATGGGGAGAATGAGAGGTGGTTGAATGAGAAGTGTTTGATATTAAGGGGGCGGTTTGAAGGAGGAATAGTAGTAGATGAGAAGAAAAGGTTGATGTGGGATCTGATCTTATTGGAGTACTTTTAGTTAAGTTGAAGGGTTAGTAGTGAGAGTTTTCAGAGGATGTTTTGTGGAGGCAATGGTGAGATGTGGGAGAAAGGGGTATTATTTTGTGGTTGAGGAAAGCCATGTGATTGTCAGAACTTGCTGATAGGGAGGACAGTAGGCTAAGTAAGATATGGAAGAGGCAAAAGCTTGGGATGGGGAGGGTCGAGGAATAATACTAGAGAAGATAGGAGTGACTGTGAGGGAGCTAAGTATGGGGAATTTAAAAACTTCAGATGAGTTTACACATTTCGAATGAGAATAAAGGAATATGTTAATAATATTGTCTTGGGGCTTTGAGGTGAAGAAACTAGATATTGAGCTCAGACAAGGGAGAGAACCTAGATACTACTGGGGACCCCTGAAACGTTACCGGAAACCTCTGCAGTAGGCTCCAGTCTCCTACTCAGTGTACTCAGGCCTGAGAAAAAAACTAAGAGAAACAAAAAGTGAGGTGCCAGGATGACAAATGCTGGTGCAACTGACAAAGGTGTTGGCTAGTCCATGCCAATCAGTCCAAGCTGATTTTTATTGGTAGTCAATTGGGGTAAAGGCAAGCTATGTGCAAGGGCAGTACTATGTGTCAGGATGCGCAGTTGTGCATTTTCTATGGAAATTAAGGAAGGCTCACAAAAGACAAGTCAAAGCATTCTTGAATTAGGAACACAGACATAGATAGACACAATATATGGTTGTATTTAGAACATTGTCCTTCTAGTAAGAAGTTTAGCTGTGCAAGTTACTCTGACCTTGGCACATAGTCTTTGGCCAGACTCACTTCTGTGAACAAACCAATTTTGGGGTTAACTCTTCACAGCCTATACTGCTTACTGCCTGCTTTGAGATAGTCAGTATTGCAGTCTCCTGCAGATACCTATTAAATCAGAGCCAGTAAAAGAACAAATACACAAAGGAAACAACCTGATAAACATAGGAAACCACAAAAGAATATAACATAACCCCACATTACTAAATAAATCCAGAAACATGCAAAAACTTAAACCTGTAAGATGTCCAGTGGGGACACAGAGTAAATATTCCAGTGAGACACTGTATATGTGATTCCTAAGTAGCTTGTTTCCCAGAGAGTCTGAGTGTTCACATCCCAGTAGCTCTTCTGATCCCTCTACCACAATACTGAAGTTAACTCAGACTTGGGACTTCTTTCTGCCAGGTTGCAGGCATTCTTGCAAAGTCTAGTGCAATCCAAGTTCTTGTGTTAGGAGCTCTTGCTATCCCTCTTCCTGGGTGTGGTGGTGGATTCAGCAGACAGGTTCACTGGTTCTAAATTGTCCACTGAGTCAGGATTATTCCTATGCAATAAAATTAGCTACAGCAGTAACAAGCTAATTTGTTACAGTGGCATAGATCAGGGCTAGTTGAGAAATGACATACCATGAGACCCTGTTTTGGGTCTCCCTTTAGCCTAGAGAAGAAATCCAATTATAATGTGAGCATCACAACAACCCAAGTCTTGACCGGCCGTTAATGTGCACTAAATTCAAGTTAAAGGGAGACAAATGAAAAGGGTGAAAGGAAAGAAAAGAAAAATTGAGAATAAGTAAGACACAGGAGAAAGAAGTCAGTGAAGAGATAGGAATAAAAGCAGGAGGAATATAAAGGGACAAGAGAGAATTCCCTTATGTTTTGTAAATTATATTGGGAGAAAAAAGGCAAGAGGAAGAGAACCACACATACATAGACATACTCATTAAAAAGAAGGGCAAAATAATGGAATAAAGTTGTGGGGAAAGATGTAGAAGAAGAAGATGGAAACAGCAAAGAAAAACATTTTTAAGGCAAAATAAAAATGAAAGAATAATGCAATCAAATAAAGTTTTCTGTTGTTTTGGACGTGTGTCTCTTTTCCTCAGTGGACGTGTGGCTCTTTCCTCAGCCTAGGGGTAAGGGGCAGAGTTCAAGCCAGGACGTGTCTGTTCATGCTGGAAGTCTAAGATTGCAGTCCACCCCCAGAATGATGTTCTGTTTAGAGATCTGCTTTCATGTGAGGTTCCAGTCCTGTGTAACTTAGGCTGAACCTGGCCCCTGCTGCAGGGGCCCGGTCTATGATCACCAGCCCCTGCCTCTCAGGATTCCCCTCAGTCTGCTCTCCATCTGCCGGCAGTCTCCTGTGAGTGCTCTTCCCTCATCCACTCTGGGAGCTTGGCAGTGTGAAGCAGCCAAGAGGTTGCTCTGGGGCTCAGGTTCAAACGCTCAGCCCTTACCTACAGTAGCGTCCCTGCCAGCTCTTGCTCTGTGATTGTATGTTCAATCGCTGCAACCGAGGTCACTCACCAATTGTTGAAATGTGGAAAGCTGCTTTCGAAGTAGTGTCCCGCTTTTTCCTTGCTCATTCCAACTGCAGATAATTCATTTGGTCATGATGCAGTTCTCTGGTTCTCCCTGAGCAAAAAAGTTGTTAGTTTCACTTTGCCTCCTATCCCTTTGCTCTCCTGCACAGTGTGATCTATTTCTCCTGTATCATTTAATCCTATTTTCTTCTTTTCTGTCAGTTCCTTCATGGTTCTTGGATAACCTCTACTCACTTTGATTCCTCTCCAAGCTATTGTTTTCCAGACTCTAGACACTTTGTCATATAGAAGCTGAGTTGCTGCCATTTTTGGACTCTCTTTAGCTGAATTGTTTCTAGAAGGAACTTTCTCATGTCACTTATTGACCCTGAAATACAGTGTGGGAGGGTGAATGCTTCTTTCCCAGTTTATAAATTTTCACAGTAATGAGTTGATGGTGTAGCAACTTTAGTATGACCAGACCAATAAGTTATAGTTGTTTATTTCATGATCTCATGGATTTTTATATATTTGATGTATTTCATTCAATTTCATTCATTCTTTTCAATGCATATGGCTCTTTTTTAGGTTAGTAAGAATCTCTGCAGGTTAGCTATTGTACTTTTGACATGAAACAAGTAGTCTTTGATAATATCCTTGCTTTTGAGTATAAAAAGTGTTTTATTTTGAACATATTCCACTCTATACCTGGACTCAGCCATATCTCCATGTAGCTTCCTTAAAGCAAATGACATTTAGAGACCATTGTGTACTACAGAATGTACATAGCTACTGGGTTATTGTTTCTTGTACTCTGTTTCAATAATAGAGTTAGGAATATATTTTTTAAAGGAGAAAAACATCTTGAATTCTTACTGGTATTTCTAATAAAATATGATTGCAAACCTTTTTTTTCTTCCTTAAATTCTTTTATTGGTACATTTTAGGTATGTAATACATTTACATTTATCATTGGGTGCTTGTACCTGTACATGATGTATCCTGGTTCTTACTTTGTCCCCATTCCCTGTGCTCCCTTCCCTATTTACAAAGACTTTGTTTCCATTTTTTCCTTTTCTCATAATTTTTTCTTTTCCTTCTTTCCTCTCCCCTTCCCCTCCCACTTCCCTTACCCTTTTGAACCTTTTCTTCCTATTTCAAATGATCAATTATTTGTTTTAATCATTTTAATCCTTATTTAAACTCTCAGTTTCTCACACTAGAGAAACTATTCGGTATTTACACATGTGTGTCCTATTTATTTCACTTAAGAATATGTCCTCCGTATGCATCCATTTAGCTATAAATGTCTCTAGTTTCTCGTTCTTTATGGCTGAGTAGTACTCCATTTTATAAAAATACCACATCTTCATTATCCAGTTTCCAGTTGATGGGCACTTGGGCCGTTTCCAAGCTTTAGCTATTACAAACTGTGCCACTATAAACATGGGTGCACATATACTGCTGTGGTATGATTCTTTTAATTCTTTGGGGAAGATCCCCAGCAGGGGAATAGCTGGGTCAAATGGGACTTCCAGTCCTAGTTCTTTGAGGTATCTCCATACTGATTTCCACAGTGGTTGCACCAGTCTACACTCCCACCAGCAGTGGAGCAGTGTTCCTCTTTCCCCACAGCCCTGTCAGCATTTGTTAGTGGTTGATTTCATGATAGCAGCCATTCTTTCTGGGGTGAGGTGGAATCTCAGTGTTGTTTGCTTCTGCATCTCTCAAATAACCAGTGATGTTGAACATTTTTTCATATGTTTATTTTCTGCATTCTTTGAGAAATGACTGTTCATTTCAGTTGCCCATTTTTGAATTGAGTCTTTGAATTTGGGGAGGTCTGATTTTTTTCAGTTCTTTGTATATTCTAGATAGTAGTCCTTTGTCTGAGATACAGCTGACAAAAATTTTTTCCCACATCGTACGTTGTCTTTTAGCTGTGTTGGTGGTTTCTCTTGCTGTGCAGAAGCTTTTTAATAAGATGAGATCCCAGTTGTTGATTCTTTCTGCTAGTTCCCGTGCTACTGAGGTTTTGTTCATAAAGTCTTTTCCTGTGCCAATGTCTTTGAGAGTTCTACCTAACGTATCTTCCAGCAAGTTTAGTGTTTCTGTTTTAATATTTAGATTATTAATCCACTTTGATCTTAGTTTAGTGCACTGTGAAAGATAGGGGTCTAGTTTTAATCTTTGACAGGATGAAATCCAGTTTTTCCAACACCATTTATTAAATAGGCTATCTTTCCTCCAATGAGGGTGGTTGGCTCCTTTGTCAAAGATGAGGTGGCTGAGTATGTCTGGAGCTGTTTCTGCTTCTTCTGATCTATTCCACTGATCCTTGGGTCTGTTTCTTTGCCAGTATCATGCTGCTTTTACCACAGTAGCTTTGTAGTATCGTTTTAAGTTAGGGTTTGTGATACCCCCAGCCATGTCTCTGTTACCTAGAATTGCTTTTGCTATTCTAGGTCTCTTCTTGTTCCAAATGAATTTTTGGATTGTTTTCTCAAGGTCTGTGAAGTATGGTGCTGGGATTTCAATTGGGACTGCATTGAATCTATATACGAGTTTTGGGAATATGGCCATTTTCACTCTGTTGGTTCTTCCTACCCAGGAACAGGGGATGCATTTCCATTTTCTTATATCCTCTCAGATCTCTTTTTTTCAGAGTGCTGTAGTTTTCAGTGTAGAGGTCTTTTGGTTCCTTTGTTAGATTGATTCCTAGATATTTCATTTTTTTGGATGCTACTGTACAAGTAATTGTTTCCCTAATTTCTCTCTCATTGAGTCTGTTATTTGTGTATAAGAAGGCTATTGGTTTTTTTTGTATATCCTTTCATTGGTACATTTTAGGTGTACAATATAATGATATTCATCATTGGAGATATGCACCTTTACATACTCTCTTGGTTCTTATTTTTTCCCCCTTCCCCTGCTCTCCTTTCAACTCCTCCATCCCTCCCTATTTACAAAGATTTTGTTTCCTTTTTTTCATTTTCTTGTATTAATTCCATTGCCTTCTTTGCTTTCCTCTACCCTCCCACTTCCCCTTCCCTTTTGCCCCTTTTCTTCCTATTTCACATTATCTATTATACCTTTTAGTCCTTATTTACACTTTCAGTTTTGCACACTAGAGAAACTATTCAGTATTTACACGTGTGTCCTATTTTATTTCACTTAAGAGTATCGCCTCAATGTGCATCCATTTAGCAATAAATGTCTCTAATTTCTCATTTTTGATGGGTGAGTAGTACTCCATTATATAAAAAAACCCCACATTTTCTTTATCCAGTCTCCAGTTGATGGGCATTTGGGCTGTTTCAATGTTTTAGCTATTACAAACTGTGCTGCTATGAACATGGGTGCACATATATCACTGTGGTATGATTCTTTTAATTCTTTGGGGAAGATACCCAGCAGGGGAATAGCAGGGTCAAATGGGACTTCCAGTCCTAGTTCTTTGAGGTATCTCCATACTGATTTCCACAGTGCTTGCACCAGTCTACACTCCCCTCAGCAGTGGAGCAGTGTTCCTCTTTCCCCACAGCCCCGCCAGCATTTGTTATTGGTTGATTTCATGATAGCAGCCATTCTTTCTGGGGTGAGATGGAATCTCAGCATTGTTTTCACTTGCATCTCTCGAATGACCAGTGATGTTGAACATTTTTTTCATGTATTTATTTGCTATTTCTACTTCTTTGTGTGAGAAATGTCTGTTCATTTCAGATGCCCATTTTCGGATTGGGTCTTTAAATTTGGGAGGTCTGATCTTTTTAAGTTCTTTATAGATTCGAGATAGTAGACCTTTGTCTGAGGAAAAGCAGGTGAAGATTTTTTCCCACATTGTGGGTTGTCTCTTCACACTGTTGGTGGTTTCTCTTGCTGTGTAGAAGCTTTTTTAACAAGAAGAGATCCCACTTGTTGATTGTTTGTGCTAGTTCATGGGGAAGTGAGGTTTTGTTCATAAAATCTTTTCCTACACCCATGTCTTCAAGAGTTCTACCTAACCTCTGTTCCAGCTGTTTCAGCGTTTCTATTTTAATATTTAGATCTTAAATCCATTTTGATTTTAGTTTAGTGCATGGTGAGAGGTATAAGTCTAATTTTAGTCTTTGGCAACTTGAAACCCAATTTCTCCAGCACCACTTATTAAAAAGGCTATCTTTCCTCCAGTGAGGGTGTTTGGCTTCTTTGTCAAAGATGAGGTGGCTGAGTGTGTCTGGCGTTGTTTCTGCATCTTCTAATCTGTTCCACTGGTCCTCAGGTCTGTTTCTTTGCCAGTACCATGCTGTTTTTATCACAGTAGCTTTGTAGTATGGTTTCAAGTTGGGGGTTGTAATACCCCCTGCCATGTCTCTGTTGCCTAGAATTGCTTTTGCTATTCTGGGTCTCTTCTTGTTCCAAATGAATTTTTGGATTGTTTTCTCAAGGTCCATGAAGTATGCTGGTGGGATTTCAGTTGGGATTGCATTGAATCTATATAGCAATTTTGAAAGTATGGCCATTTTCACTATATTGATCCTTCCTACCCAGGAGCAAGGGATGTCTTTCCATTTTCTGATATCCCCTTCAAATCAAAGAGGTCTTTGATTTCTTTTGTTAGGTTGATTCCTAGATATTTCAGTTTTTTTGATGCTACTATGAAAGGAATTGTTTGCTCTATTTCTCTCTCAGTGAGTCTGTTGTTTGTGTAGAGGATAGCTATTGATTTTTGTGTGTGGACCTTGTATCCAGCTACTTTACTGAATTTGGTTATTAAGTCTAGAAGACTTTTGGTGGAGTTCTTGGGGTCTTTGATATACAGTATCATGTCATCTGCAAATAATGACAGTTTGACTTCTTCATTTCTTATCTTTATTCCTTTTATTTCTTTCTCTTGTCTAATTGCTGTGGCTAATGTTTCCAAAACTATTTTGAACAGGAGTGGTGATAGTGGACATCCTTGTCTTGTTCCTGATTGTAGTGTGAAGGATTTCATTTTTTGACCATTTAGTATGATATTGGCTGTTGGTTTTTCATAGATGGCTTTTATCAGATTGAGGTAGAGACCATCTATTCTGATTTTTTTGTAGGGTTTTTTTCATAAATGCATGTTGGATTTTGTCAAATGCTTTTTCTGCATCTATTGAGATGATCATATGGTTTTTGTCCCTGGTTGTATTGATATAGTGTATTACATTGATTGATTTGTGTATGTTGAACCATCCCTGCATCCCTGAGATGAATCCCACTTGGTCAGGGTGTATGATCTTCTTGATGATCTTCTGCATTCTATTTGCCAGTATCTTATTAAGGATTTTTGCATCTATGTTCATGAGTGAGATTGGCCTATAGTTCTCTTTTTCGGTTGGGTCTTTCTCTGCTTTGGGGATCAAGGTGATGCTTGCTCCCAGGAATGATTTCAGGAATATTGCTTCCCTTTCAATTTCATTGAAGAGTTTAAACAGTAATGGCAGTAGTTCCTCTCTAAATGTCTTGTAGAATGCAGTGGTGAAGCCATCAGGACCCGGAATTTTCTTAGTTGGTAAGTTTTTAGTTATGTTTTCAATTTCATTGGTTGATATTGGGTTGTTTAGAATTCTTAGGTCTTCTTCATTCAACTTTGGTAATTCATACGTGTCTAGGAATCTGTCCATTTCTTCTGTGTTTTCCGTCTTATTGGCGTATAGGTTCTGGAAGTAGGTATTGATGATCCTCTGTATTTCTGCTGGGTCTGTTGTAATTTCACCCTTTTCATTCCTAATTGCATGGATTTGGGCCTTTTCTTTCCGTTTTCTGCTAAGGTTGGCTAAGGGTTTGTCAATTTTGTTGATTCTTTCAAAGAACCAACTCTTGGCTTCATTGATTTGTTTTGTATTGTTTTCTTAGTCTCCATTGCATTGATTTCTGCTCTGATCTTTATAATGACAATATGACTTCTTCCTTTCCTATCTTTATTCCTTTTATATCTTTCTCTTATCTAATTGCTCTGGCTAATGTTTCCAGAACTATATTGAACAGGAGTGGTGGTAATGGGCATCCTTGTCTTGTTCCTGATTTTAGTGTGAAAGTTTTTAGTTTTTCATCATTTAGTATGATATTGGCTGTTGGGTTTTCATAGATAGCCATAATCAGGTTGAGATAAAGACCTTTTATTCCAATTTTCTATAGGGTTTTTTTTAATCATGAATGAGTGTTGGATTTTGTTGAATGCTTTTTCTGCATCTATTAAGATGATCATACGGTTTTTGTCCTTGGCTCTGCTAATATAGTATATTACATTTAGTTATTTACATATATTGAACCATCCTTGCATCCCTGGGATAAATCCAACTTGGTCAGGGTGTATGATCTTATTGATGACCCTCTGTATTCTGTTTGCCAGTATCTTGTTGAGGATTTTTGTATCTGTGTTCATTAGGGAGATTGGTCTATAGTTCTCTTTTTGGGTTGGGTCTTTCCCTGGTTTTGGAATCAAAGTAACACTTGCTTCCAGGAATGACTTTGGAAGTATTGCTTCCCTTTCAATTTCCTTGATGAGTTTAAAGAGTAATGGCATTAGTTCTTCTTTAAATGTGTTGTAGAATTTAGCAGTGAAGCCATCAGGACCTGGGCTTTTCTTTGTTGGTAAATTTTTTATTACATTTTCAGTTTCACTCATTGTAATTGGGGAGTTTAGAATTTCTGTATCTTCATTTAACTTTGGCAATTCATATGTATGTAGGAATCTGTCCATTTCTTCTGTGTTTTCCATTTTATTAGAGTACAGGTTCTTGAAGTAGGTATTGATGATCCTCTGGATTTACGTTGGATCTGTTGTGACTTCACCTTTTTCGTTTTTAATTGCATGGATTTGAGCCTTTTCTTTCCTTTTTCTGATAAGGTTGGCTAAAGGTTTAGCGATTTTATTTATTCTTTCAAAAAACCAACTCTTTGATTCATTGATTTTTTTGTATCATTCTCTTGGTCTCCATTGCATTGATTTCTGCTCTGATCTTTATAATTTCCTCTCTTGTAGGAGCTTTGGGTTTGTCATGGTCTTCTTTTTCTAGGAGCTTGAAGTTCAACATTAGGTTCTTAATTTGATCTGTCTGTTTTCCTAGTATGGGCATTCACTGCTATGAATTTCCCTGGTAGAACTGCTTTCATTGGGTCCCATAGATTCCTGTATGTTGTACTGGCATTATCATTTACTTGTAGAAACTATCTAATTTCTTCTTTAATTTCCTCTGTGATCCATTGGTTGTTCAGGAGAGTGTTATTCCATTTCCATGTGTTTGTGGGTGTTTTGCGGTTTCTTATGCTATTGATCTCCAATTTTATTGCACTACAGTCTGATAATATACAGGGGATAACTTCAATTCTTTTACATTTACTTAAACATGTCCTATGGGCTAGCATGTGATCTATTTTGAAGAATAACCTGTATGCAGCTGAAAAGGATGTATATTCTGATTTTGTGGGGTGGAGCACTCCGTAAACATCTATTAAGTCCATTTGTTCAATAGCTTGGTTCATTTCTAGCATTTCTTTGTTGATTTTTTTGTCTAGATGATCTGCCTATTTGTGATAGTTGGGTATTGAGGTCCCCCATTACAATTTTATTAGTGCTTATTTGGTTTTTCATGACCATTAATTTTTTTTATATAGTTGGGGGCATTCGTATTTGATGCATACATATTTATGATTGTCATCTCTTCCTCTTGGATTGTTCCCTTCACAAGGATGTAGTGACCATCTTTGTCTCTCTTAATTAGTTTTGCTTTGAAATCTACTTTGTCTGCAAATAAGATTGCTATCCCTGCTTTTTTCCGGGTTCCTGTCACGTGGAGAACAGTTTTCCATCCTGGTGAGTTAGGTGTGTTTCTTGTATACAGCATATTGTTGGATTTTGCTTCTTAATCCGTTCTGCCAGTCTATTTCTTTTGATTGGTGAATTGAAGCCATTAATATTGATGGTTATAATTGATAGATATTGACTCATCCTTGTCATGATGTTTTACTGTTGTTGGCCCTTTTATTTTTTATTTTTTCCCCTTTCCCTTTAGTTTCTTGCCTTGCCTGGTGGCTTCGCTCTTTTGGGGCTCATGGAGTTGTGACCTGCATTGTCTTTTTCTAGGATGTTGTTTAGAATTGTTTGGAGGCTGGTTTGGTGTTCATGAAATTTCTCAGGTGTTCTTTGTCTTGGAAGTATCTAATTTTCCCATTGATTTTCAAAGATAGTTTTGCAGGATACAACAGTCTAGGTTGGAAGTTATTTTCTTTTAGGGCTTGAAATACTTCACTCCAGGCTCTCCTTGACTTGAGGGTTTGTGTTGAGAAGTGCCATGATTCTGATGGGCTTTCCTTTGTAGGTGATTTGTTTCTTTTCTCTAACTGCTTGTAGGATGATTGCAAAGCTTTAATGTTTTTTTTTAACTGTTTTGTTATTTCGATCTTTTTATTCTGAAGTATTTATTCCTAATATTAACACAATTATTAACATAACTATAATTACATTTTAGAAATACTAATTGTCTTAGTTACTTTCCTTATAACTGAGACATAATACCCAACACCCACAACTTAAAGGAGGAGAGGCTTATTTTGGCTCACAGTTTTTGTAGAAGCTTCAGTCCATAGTTGGCCACTTCAAGGCAGAACAGCATGTCATAGGGGTGAGGCAGAGGAGAGTTGTTGACATCATGATTAATAGGAAGCAGAGAGTGCAGGTTGGGGTGGGCTCTTCAAGGATACATCCCCAGTGACTCTCTTCCTTCGATCAGGCTCCATCTCCCAATATCACATTTGGCTATGAACTCCAGTGGATGAGTCTACTGATTGTTATCACATGCCCCTCCTGATTGTTATCACATCCCCCTCCTAATCCAATCACTTTCCAAAAACCTCACCTTTGAGCACATAAGGCTTTGGGGGGCTATCTAGATATAAACTATAATGCCAATATTACTGTGACCAGAAGTTCTCTGTATCAGTAGCAATGTACAGTCAAAACACTATTTTTAACTTATTTCTCTTAAAATTTTTTAAACTGACACATAAAATTTGTACATATTAATAATATTAATAGAGTACCATTTAAAATACTGTATTTTTAAGTAATATGAAGTAACTTTTCTTGTGTGGCTATGCCATCAATTTGATTTATAGTTAAAGTTTTTGTTTCAAAATTCTTTTTTCCCCTCAATATTTCAAGACTACCGTTTCCTCTTTGTTTTTATTATTTAAAACATATTATTCTAAAGTAAAAACTTAAATTTTTCCAAAAAATTCAAATAAATTATCTTTAATGTTTCTTTTTGTAAAGTCTAATCTGTTGCCTGTTTCTAAATACTGGATTAGTGGGCTTTTCCTCTTCATTTTAGTATATGTGCTGCTGAAATGAGCACTCCTCTTTTTTTTTTTTTTTTTTTTTTGTACTGGGGCTTGAACTCAGGACCTTGCGCTTGTGAGGCAGGCAGTGGAGCCACTGAGCTAAATCCCTGGCATCCTCTTTATTTTTAAGACATGCTTATGTATGTGGATATTAGTCCTTTGTATTACATTTCAAATATACTTTACCAGATGGTCAGATGTCTTTTTACTTTACGATTTTTTTTTTGTCAAGCAAAGTTTTTTTATACATTAATTAATTCTGGATTTTAAATCATAAAAGCCCTTCCTCTACTCCCTAGTCATAAAGCAATTCACCCTGTGTTTTCTTTAAGTATTTCTAAGATTTCAACTTTTACACTTAAAGTTCTAATCTGTTTGGAATTTATCATAGTATGTGGTGTATTAGACCCAATTTTATTTTATTTTTCCATATACCTGTGAAATGTCCTACTGTTCTGCCTTCTTATAATAGTAAAGAAAAACAGGCCTAAAAATAAAGAAAAGAAGGGTAAAGATATTCTTTTGTTTACTGGTATAAAAAATCACTATAAAGGTAGGAAATGTGAAGATGATAAAGAGGAAGAAAAGAGGAAACACCAAGAGCAAATGGTGTGCCAACATTGAGAAGGAAGATACATTTTGCCTGATGACGGAGCCATCATTGTACGTCTGAATTGGGCTGCAAAAAGTGGCAATTTTGATTGTAGCAGCATGTCTTTGAGTGTCCTTTTCGATTACAGATTAGAGGATAATAAAGAACATTCATTTGAGGTTTCATTGTTTGCAGAACTTTTCAGTGCAATGCTTCAAAGAGATTCTGGTGTGAGAAAATACAAATCATTACTGTCTCTTCCTGAGAAAGAGGACAAAAAAGAAAAGCATAAGAAAAGCAAAAAAAATGAGAGAAAAGATAAGAAAGAAGAAAGAGATGGTGAAACTGATGAACCAAATCCCAAATGGAGAAAATCAGGAGATGATAAAGATAAAAAAGATAAATATGAAAGGAAGAAAGAAGATAAAAGAAAAGATGATTCTAGGGGCCAGGGATTTAGCTCAGTGGCACCGCCCCTACCTAGCAAGCTGAATGTCCTGAGTTTGATCCCTGGTACGCCCCCCTCCAAAAAAAAGATGATTCTAAAGATGACGATGAAACTGAAGAAGATAATAATCAAGATGAATATAACCCAGTGAAAGCAGAAGAAGCTGAGGATGATGAGGATGATGGGAATGAGGAACAAATGAACAATCGAGATGACAAAACAGATATCAACAGATATTGCAAGGAGAAACCATCTAAAGATAAGGAAAAAGAAAAGACTCAGATGATCACAATTAACAGGGATCTCTTAATGGTCTTTGTTTATTTTGATCAAAGCCATTGTGATTACCTTCTTTCAAAAGATTTGGAAGAAATGCTCTGTACTCTTGGACTGCATCTTTCTCAAGCTCAGGTAAAGAAACTTCTTAATAATTAGTACTCCGTGAATGTTGCTTTTATTGGAAATTAACCGATACTTCGAAAGATGAAGAAAGTCATGAAGAGTCTGAATCATTGCAGGAAGATATGCTAGGCAACAGGTTGTTACTTTCAACACGAACAGTAAAACAGGAGTTAAAGGATGTAAGAGAAAATGTAGGACTTATTGTGTATAATGGTAGATGTAGGAAGTCTCTTGCAAAAATTGGAAAAGAGTCAAAAAGTAAGAGCTGAAGTAGAACAGAAGCTACAATTACTAGAAGAAAAAAACAGATAAAGATGAAAAAAACTATTAAATTTGGAAATTTCCAACAAAAACCTCTCTGGTGAACTCAGAGAAGTTAAAAAGGATCTTAGGTACAAGAAAACTTAAAGGTTTCCAAAAACATGAATTTGCAATTTGAAAACCCACTGAATAAGACAAGCAGAAACTTATCTACAGTAATGGATGAAATCCACACTGTTCTCAAGAAGGATAATATAAAAAATGAAGCCAAAAATAAAAAATCCAAGGAGAATAGTCCAAGTGTATGATGAAATTCGTGTGGTGATGAGAAGTGATGTTAAATAATGCAATATATAAAAAATCATGATACAAGAATGTTTGGTGGTGATGCTGTTTGAGTTTAGCAGTATAAATGTTAGTTCAAATGACATATAAAGTTTTGGGCCGAGGATTTAGCTCAGTGGTTCCAGTGCCTGCCTTGCAAGCGCAAGGTCCTGAGTTCGATCGCTGGTACCAAAAAAAAAAAAAAAAAGACATATAAAGTTTTATGAATGTGAGTCTGCTTTTGAAAATTGCTTGTAATTTCTAGTGTTCATGTTTATTAAAAACTCCTTGAGTGAAATAATTTTGCATTGCAAAATGTTTTAGGATGAATTTTATTATAGTTTTAACCCCAGTAAAATTCATCAGTTTAATTGATAGTAAAAGAAAAATCATCATCAAGATACAATGTTTAAAAAAATGCAAGAGCAGAAAATGTGTAGTTTATATCACCATTTGTATAATAAAGGTGGGGGGGTAAAAGAATTGTATTTGCATGTTAGAAAAACGAAGACAAACCACATATTCATACTAGGATATTAGATTTATAGCAGAGATGATACTGAGAAGCAGTGGGAGAAGGATAATAAACTGTTCTGAGTTAATTAGATAGTCATATAGAAAATAATTAATATTGGCTCCTACCTCATACAGACCCTATTCAGATTTTCTTAATTAGTTCAGTAAAATATATAGTAAAAGAAAATTCAAGATTATGCTTGAGTTTAGTCATCATTATCTCTTTAATTTTCTTTCATCTGAAATTGATCTGGAGTTTCTCTTTGTATTCCATGAATATTGACTTTTTTTAAGAGTTCAGGTCAGTTATTTTGTAGAATGGTCTTTGTTTTTGTCCAGTATTTCCTCGCAGTTAGACTCAGGTTATAAAGTTTTGGCAGAAATGCCACAAATTAATGTTCTGTTATTTTTAGTGCATCATATAAAGATTCACATGATGTTGACTTGTCTTGTTATAATAATAATTGATCATTTGGCTAAGGAGGTATCTGCCAAATTTTTCCACTATAAAGTTGTTATTTTACCCTTTGTAATTAGTAAATTAGTAAGTATCTTGTGGGGAGACATTTTGAGGATGGAGATATATGAACATCTCCTGCTATAACTCAGACAACAATAAAACTGTGGGGAGGGTATTTTGTGTTTATAGGCAAACTTAGCAAGCTATGAGTATTTTGCATGTTAGAGTAAGGAAAAATAACTTTTCTTGATGTCACCCAGCATTTTTCTTTTCTAATTGGACTTTAAAACTCAAGGAAATGATGGTGTAGAAATAAATTATTAGAATACTTAACTCTGTGAGGCTGAAAGATGTTTATCAAACAAAACATATCTAAGCTTAATATTGGTGAATTAAAAGTTTAAAGTACAGACATAGGTACTTTACTTTCCATAATACTGACTGGTGGCTTGTGTCATTTTCAAACCCTGAGATTTAATAATCATTAGGATAGTAGTAAGTGCTGTAAACCATTTATCCAGAGTTTATCTTATTCTGGGTATTTTTTAATGCTTTGCATAGGTATTGGTTATAAACTTGAATCTTAATCATCTCCAATAAATCCTCTCCTTTCTTTCCCTCTCCTCTTCCTTATCCTCTCTCTCTTTTCCCTTCCCCTCCTCTTTTCTTTTTTTTTTTTTGCATGTGGGTCTCCAATTGCTCCAGCACCTTTTGTTGAAAAGCCTATCTTTTTTTCCATTGTATTGCCTTTGCTCCTTTATCAAAGATGAGCTGACCACTCTGATTCATTGATCTATTTATTCTTTCACCAATACTGTTCTGTCTTGATTTGCCTTAAATCTTCAAGCTGAGTAGTGTCAGTCCTCCAGTTTTGTCTTTTCTGCTAACATTTTTTTGTTAACTATTCTGGGTCTTTATCTTTCCATATAAATTTTAGAATCATTTTGCTGGTACCCACAAAATAATTTTTTAGGGTTTTGATTGGGATTGCATTGAATTTATAGTTCAACTATGAAGATCTGACATTTTGATAATATTGAATCTCACTGAAAACAAATATGTAATGTCTCTTTATTCATTTAATTCTTTGATTTCATTCAGAGCTTTGTAGTTTTCCTTGTATAGCTCTTATACATATTTTGCTGGATTCATACCTATGTATATCAGTTTAGGGGATGCTGATATAAATGTTACTGTGTTTTTAATTTCAAACTCTACTTGTCCATTGCCAATATATAAGAAAGTGATTGACTTTTATTTAATAATCTTGTCCTGCATCCTTGCTATAATCTCTTATGAGTTTCAGGAGTTGGGAGTCATTTCTTTCAGATTTACTACATAGATAATAATGTCATCTGTGAACAAAGACATTTTTTGTTTCCCCCCAGTATCTACATCTCTTGTTCATCTTTTTATTAAATTAGCTAGTACTTTGAGTATGATTTTGAAAAGGAGTGTGGGGGGATAGCCTTACCTTGTTCATGATCTCAATGGAGATGAGTATGTAGTTTTAAATATTCAGCATTTTAAAAGATAAGTATCTTTTAAATGGCTATAAGCCTGTAATCAAATTTGTGGTTCATTTTAATACAGAGATCACCCAGCCATTCATTCATTCCGATTATATGCCTACCATGTGCTAGGAAGGGTCCATCCCTATGTCCTTACAGTGCTTATTTTTATCTTACTGATCAACTAGCACTAAGTTACTGTTTTGTTATTTTGATATTTTATTTTACAATATTTAGAGTATACAAAAATATTTAAGAAAATGAAAAAATCAGAAATTTTTTATTACATACATGGTAATTACTGTTAACATTTTTAGACATTATCTTTTTTGATACATATATTATGAATTTTAAAATACTATTTGAGTAATACTAAGTTTCAAATCTGCTTTTTAAATTAACACGACAACTAAACTCTTATTTCTGGTTTCTTGTTGTTAACCATTTAAATTGTTTCTGCTTTTCTACCAAAATATATTATGACATGTCAGATATAATCCCAGAACTACAAAAGAGCATCCATATACCATAGAGATGACAGCACATACATGTTTTAAATTTTTAATGTTTTATTTGATAAATATTGAGTGTCAGGCTCTGTGTAAATAGTGCAAAATGGCTTTCAGAAAGACTATATGTTTATAAACTTTCACTGGCAGTGTAAGCATGTCTTCATTCCTCTAAATCTTGCACTTAAACATTTTTTTGTTAATATAAAAATAGTATCTCAAAGTAATAGAAATTTATTTGATTTGTGATGAAGTTCAGTATTTTTTGTATTAGCTATTTGTATATGCTGTTTATGAATTATATTTTCAGGGCCTCTGTCCATTTTTCTGTTGGTATCTAACTTTTTAAAGTTATCTGAATAATTTTTATGGTATGAAATACTCTGTTGAATTTTATTGTGTCATAGTTGCTGAAAAATTTCCTCAAAATATGTTTGCCCTTTAACTTTATAATCACTTTTCTTGACATATTAAAGTTGAGAAATCTTATGCACTCAAGTTAATCAGGCCTTGTATTTTTTTCTGTTAATTTCATATGTAGAATACTCATCCTTTTTAAGGTCTGATTTTTTTTAATAACCAATATTACAGTGTATTCACAGTCTTAAGATTTGTAGCATCTATATTTTCTTCTTAGAGTTTTCTTATGAGGTGATTTTTTTTTAAAAATTTACTTGAAATTTATTTTCACCTGAATATAAAATTTTTATTTGTAAGTAGCCAGCTAATTTTAAATCCCACTTATTAAAACTAAGCACTTGTATTTTGGTAGTCTTTCAGAACGTGTTCTTAGTATGAAAAGACAGGGAGCATTAGAGCCTTAAGGAACAACAGTGTTTTTAGGTTGTTCAGAGGAAGAAGAAGCTGAGAAGAAGAGTAATCAGAGAGGTAGAAAGGAACTTGGGGAGAGTTTCACAAAAGCCAAGAGAATTTTCTAGGCTATACTGTTCAACTGTACCTAAAGTCAAGGTAAGGGTCAGTAAGATAAGGATTTAAAATGTTCAGTAAATTTTGTAATTAAGAAATTATTGTTGATCATATGGAAAATTAATTCTGTAGGGGATTTGTATAATAGAAATGGTGCCCCTCTACTTTTTTCTTCCTTTTCTTTTCTCCCCCTCTTCTCTGTCTCCCTCCTCCTTTCCTTTCCTTTGCTTTGCTTTCCTTTCCTTCTCTCCCTTCTTTTTCTCCTTCCCTCCCTCCCTATTTCTTTCCTTCCTTCCCCCTTTCTTTTTCCCTTCTCTCTCTTTTTTTCTTTTCTTTTTCTTTTTAAATTTTCTCTTCTTTCTTTTCAGAACTTTGGGCTTGTAAAGAGGAGAGAAGCTTAGACTTGAGAGACAATAGTAGGATTCATAGCCTTGGAGAGGAAGACAACACTATACTAAGGGATATTTGGAGAAATTCAAAGAGCTGTCTTCCTTTGGCAGTCATTAGTTTTATTAGCAGCAAGGATTGATTTATTCATCAACATGTCCATTGACTGGTGTATTGTTAGTGATCCACAAATATTTGTTAAATGAATAATTTTTGCTCATCCCATCTCTAATCAGAAGTGTATCATCCAAATGTAACCAATTCTGGAAGTTTAACATTTATTTTTGTTGTCTGACATTAAAAATTATGCCTGCAATAAGAAAATATATGATCTTCTAGGGCTAGGGGTTCTCACACTTGCCTTGCATATGAGACACCCTGGGTTGAATTTCTAGCATGAAAAAAACCTTTTAACTGTCTAAATGCTTTTTAAAAATTATTTTAAGATAAACTTACTTAATTATAATATATTCTATGTGGGTTTTTTTTGGTACTGGGGATCGAACTCAGGTCCTTGCACTTGCGAGGCAGGCAGTGGAACCACTGAGCTAAATCCCCAGCCCCTATTCTGTGTTTTTTAATAGTACTATTCATTCCTAAGGCTATCTACTTTGTCTTTTAAATTCTGCCTTGGTTATTAGTACCCTTTTTTTTTTAAACTTTGCATATATAAGAGATTTTATTTGAATTTTATGTTAGCCATAAAGTGGGAACATCTTTTTAATAAGTGATATTAACCAGGCTTTTCACTGTGACTTGTTTTGTGAACTGTACCTGTTTTTATAGTATGAACTTTTTTATTCCTTAGTGCGTGAGAGTGTCCTATGAGCCTCCTTATTTGTATAGTGAAGTTAATTTTCTTACGTTTCATTTAATGCTTCATTTAATTTCTGTAATTTAAAAGATCAGAAAGACTCATAATCAAGTTAACATATCCTACCAATTTACTTTGGTAAGACAATGAGGTTTCTGTGTCAGAGTCTCAATTTAGAAAAAGGAAAACATATGAGTCCAAAAATTATATTCTTTGGCAACAAATAAAACCTTCAACTTTTTTTGACATTTTTTTAAGGTGAATTTCTATTTCATAGACATATATGAAATATAAAATGAACTCTAAAATATATACAATATTATCTAAAGTGACTGTGCATTCTTCTTTTAGGTTGGGAAATGAAGAACATCAGCCTGAAGTTCCGATTCTTTATCACGATGTAACATCCCTTTTGCTCATCCAGATCTTAATGATGCCACAACCCTTACGCAAAGGTATGGCTTTATAACTCAGGTACTTAGATTAGGTACCACATATTATAACTAATCTAGAGATTGTAGGAACAGGTACAACATTCAGTTTGATGGGAATTTTTTTTGGTGAAAAATAGCATTTTTTTTCTATTAGTGTATGATAATCATATCCAAGAAGATGGCAGTGAAATAAAGGTACCTTTTAAAAACCTTCATTCTTTTCAGCTTTTTAGTTAACAAGAGCCAATGACATGGGGAAGACAATTGAAAACCTTTGTGTTAAAAAATTGAAATAATACATACGAAAATTTGAACAGTAGAACAAACTGTCAGCATTAATGACTTAACCCTATCTACATGCATAGATATTTCAATATAATAGTACTTACAAGTCTATTAAAAATGTGATGCCCTCTAATTTTAAACTAGTGTTAAAATTGTGACATATTAAATGCATTAATATTATATTACCAAAATTTTAATTGTTGCTGTATAATCTTCTAGTTTTCATTTGGAGACATTTAAAATATTCTGTCAGTCAGTGGTTCTGCCGCCTGCTTTGCAAGCACAAGGTCCTGAGTTCTATCCCCAGTACCAAAAAAAAAAAATTTTGTCAGATAATTAAATTTTTCATTATTGGAAAACTTTGTTTTTGTTTTTCTATTATAAGTTTACAATAGAATAAACATCTATGGGGACAGGGATTTAGCTCAGTAGTTCTGGCACCTGCATCGCAAGCACAAGGTCTTGAGTTCGATCTCTGATACCAAAACAAAACAAAATCTATGGATTTATAAAGGCATTGTTCCTGGGGAAGACATTCTTTATATGTACTTCAGCTTGATCATTTGATAAAACATTTACCTAATGGTTTGAAATGATCATTTAAATACAGAAAAATTACAATGTTTTGTAAATTATAATCTGTAGAGTAAAATAATGTCATTAATAAGCAAACATTTTACTTTTATAAGCAATATGAACTTTGAATTAGTATTTTTTTAATTGTACAGTTGATACAATGTAAAATTTACTCTTTATACAATTATAAGGTATACAATTGCAGTGACATTTAGTACAGTCACAATATTGTGCAAACATCGCCATTATCTAGTTGTAGGACATTTTCCTCAGCTTCAAAGAAACTATACTCATGAAGCAGCTGTTAAATGTTTCTTTGTTCCTCTAACTCTCAGATATTTTTTAATATTACTTCTTTCGGGATTTGCCTGAGTATACAGATTTAATTATTTATATTTGTAGACTTTTAAAATCTATATCTGTCAACCCCATTGAAATTAATCTCTTTGCAAAATCAGTTTCAAATTCTTTAGGTTTTTTTGTGTTACATTGGTTAGTATTCCTTAGTTTGGGGAAACTGTTGGCCTGAGTGTCAAATTGGTTTACTCTTAATTGTGCTCTTTTAATTATATTAGTCCTATTTTGAAATATAAAAAGTCCCATCCCACCACTCCCAGCCCAGAGGTAGAGGCTTCTGAGCCACCATTCCACTGCTCCTGGCCCAGAGGAAGGGGCTTCCAGGCTGCTGTCTGTCCTGCTGCTCCCAGCCCAGAGGTAGTAACTTCTGATCCACCGTCCCACTGCTCCTGGGCCAGAGGAAGGGGCTTCTGGGCCACCATCGAGCCTGCCACCCCTGGCCCAGAGGAAGGGGCTTATGGGCCACCGTCTGTCCCGCCACTCCCAGCCCAGAGGAAAGGGCTTTTGGGCCGCAATCTGTCCTGCCACTCCCAGCCCAGAGGAAGGGGCTTCTGAGCCACTGTCCCACCTCTCCCAGCTCAGAGGAGGTGAGTTCCCCCCCACACCCATGTCAAAATGAGAAGACATGTAAATAAGTCTCAAAACCAGACTTCCAGATCACCTAGAGCAACCCCAAAGGGAAATGAGATGGAACACTCTGATACTCAACCACATGGACCCACTGAACTGGCAACAAAAGAGGATCTGGAAAAAATGAAATCAGAAATAATTTCTCAGATAACAGCAGAGATTGTGCTCGTAGTACAAGACATGATTAATAAATCTAGAGAGGAGCTCAGGAACATGATGGAATCCCAACATAGGAAACAAATGGAATCCATAAAACAGATGCAAACAGATTTCCAGGAGATGAAAAACTCCACTGAAAGTCTACACAGCAGAATGAGCCAATGTGAGGACAGAATTTCAGATATAGAAGATAAGATTGCAATTAATGACCAGGAAAAGAAAAATTGCTTCAAAATTGTACGGGAACATAAGAAATAAATCCAGCAGCTGCTAGACGATGCAAAGAAGAATAACATAAGACTGATTGGAGTCAAAGAAGAAACAGGAGAGAGTGCAGATGACATAAAAAAACTGTTCACAGAAGGGATGGTAGAAACCTTCCCAAGCAGGAGAAAAGAGCTTGACATACAGATAAGTGAGGCATATAGGACTCCAAATAGCCTTGATCAAAAAAAAAAAATCTACACATAGGCATATAATAGTTAGGATTCCAGAAATCCAACAGAAGAACAAAGTTCTCCAAGCAGTTAGAGAAAAGAAACAAATCACATACAAAGGAAAGCCCATCAGAATCACAACAGACTTCTCAACACAAACCATCCAGGCAAGAAGAGCTTGGAGTGACATATTCTAAACCCTAAAAGAAAACAGCCTCCAACCCAGATTGATGTACCCTGCAAAATTATCTTTCAAAATTGATGGAGAAATAAGATAATTTCATGACAAAGAGCACCTTAGGAACTTCGTGAATACCAAACCAGCACTCCAAAAAATTTTACACAATATCCTAGGGACAGACATTGAGGATCACAACCCCAGGAAGCAAAGCACAATGAACCCATCTGGCATGACAAGAAATTAAATGTAAAGGGGGAGAACCCAACAAAAAGAAAAAGTCATGACAATGATAAGTCAGTACATTTCAGTTATAACCATCAATGTTAATGGTATATTCATCAATCAAAAGAAATAGACTGGCAGAATGGGTCCAGAAGCAAAATCCAACAATATGCTGCATACAAGAAACACACTTCATTCAAAAGGAAACTCACAGACTGAAAATTAAAAGGTGGAAAACAATACTCTATGTGACGGGAACCTGAAAAAAAGCAGGAGTAGCTATCCTCTTTACAGATCAAGTAGATTTCAAACCCACACTGATTAAGAGAGACAAAGAAGGGACACTACATCCTTGTAAAGGGAAGAATCCAAGAGGAAGAGATCACAATCATAAATATCTATGCACGAAACCATAGTGCACCCAACTATATAAAACAAATACTAATGAACATGAAAAGTCATATATACACTAATACAATTATAGTGGGGGACCTCAATACCCCACTGTCACAAATAGATCAACTAGACAAAAAATAAGTAATGAAATACTAGAACTCAATCAAACTCTCGAACAAATGAACTTAACAGATGTTTACAGAGTCTTCCACCCCACAAAATCAGAATACACATTCTTCTCAGCTGCACATGGGTCATTCTCCAATATAGACCACATACTCACACACAGAACATGTTTAAGTAAGTGCAAAGGAATTGAAGTTATCCCCTGTATATTATCAGACCATAGTGCGATGAAATTGGAGATCCATAACAAAAGAAACTCAAAAAATTTCATAAACACATGGAAATTGAACAACACACTTCTAAATAACCAATGAATCACAGAGGAAATTAAAGAAGAAATCAGACATTTCCTTCAATTAAATGACAGTGACAGTACAACATATTGGAATCTGTGGGACACAACGAAAGCAGTCTTACAAGGGAAATTCATGCCGTGAATACACATATTAGGAAAACAGAGCAAGCCCAATTAAACAACCTGATGCTGAACCTCAAGCTTCTAGAAAGAGAAGAGCAGGACAAACCCAAAGCTCATACAAGGGAGGAGATTATAAAGATCAGAGCAGAAATCAATGCAATGGAGACTAAGAAAACAATACAGAACAAATCATTGAAGCCAAGGGTTGGTTCTTTGAAAGAATCAACAAAATTGACAAACTCTTAGCCAACCTTAGCAAAAAAAAGGAAAGAAAAGGCCCAAATCCATGCAATTAAGAATGAAAAGGGTGAAACTGCAACAGACCCAGCAGAAATCCAGAGGATCATCAATACCTACTTCCAGAACCTATACGCCAATAAGACGGAAAACACAGAAGAAATGGACAGATTCCTAGGCACGTATGAATTGCCAAAGTTGAATGAAGAAGACCTAAAAATTCTAAACAACCCAATATCAACCAATGAAATTGAAAACATAATAAAAAAACTTATCACCTAAGAAAAGTGCAGGCCCTTATACTTCACTGCTGAATTCTACAAGACGTTTAGAGAGGAACTACTGCCACTACTGTTTAAACTCTTCAATGAAATTGAAAGGGAAGCAATACTACCAAGTTCATTCCTGGAAGCAAGCATCACCTTGATCCCCAAAGCAGAGAAAGACCCAACCGAAAAGGAGAACTATAGGCCAATCTCACTCATGAACATAGATGCAAAAATCCTTACTAAGATACTGGCAAATAGAATGCAGAAGATCATCAAGAAGATCATACACCCTGACCAAGTGGGATTCATCCTAGGGATGCAGGGATGGTTCAACATACACAAATCAATCAATGTAATACACTATATCAATAGAGCCAAGGACAAAAACCATATGATTATCTCCATAGACACAGACATGATACTGTATATAGAAGACCCCCAAGAACTCCTCCAAAAGTCTTCTAGACTTAATAACCAAATTCAGTCAAGTAGCTGGTTATAAGGTCAACACAGAAAAATCAATAGCTTTCCTCTACACAAATGACAAACTCACTGAGAGAGAAATAGGGCAAATAATTCCTTTCATAGTAGCATCCAAAAAACTGAAATACCCAGGAATCAACCTAATGAAAGAAATCAAAGACCTCTTCTCTGAAAATTGTGGCACTCTGAAAAGAGAGATTGAAGATGATATCAGAAAATGGACAGACATCCCCTGCTCCTGGGTAGGAAGAATCAATGTAGTGAAAATGGCCATACTTCCAAAACTGCTGTATAGATTCATTGCGATTCCAATTGAGATCCCAGCAGCATGCTTCACGGACCTTGAGAAAACAGTCCAAAAATTCATTTGGAACAAGAAGAGACCCAGAATAGCAAAAGCAATTCTAGGAAACAGAGACAACCCCCAATGTGAAACTATACTACAAAGCTACTGTGATAAAAACAACATGGTACTGGCAAAGAAACAGACCTGAGGACCAGTGGAACAGATTAGAAGATGCAGAAACAATGCCAGACACACTCAGCCATCTCATCTTTGATAAAGGAGCCAAACACCCTCACTGGAGGAAAGATAGCCTCTTTAATAAATGGTGCTGAAAAAATTGGGCTTCAACTTGCCAAAGATTAAAACTGGACCTATCTCTCTCACCATGCACTAAACTAAAATCGAAATGGATTAAAGATCTAAATATTAAAATAGATACGCTGAACCACATCTTTTTGAAACTCAGTTGTCCAATTTAGACTGTTTTGAGGATTGAATGAGACATTAGAGAAAAATTTTAAGTTATTAAGTAAATATAAATGTTAATTATAGTCATGAAGCTGTAATTTATTAAGTACTTAATATGTTCCAGAAGTGCCACCCACTTTATATATTGTTATTACTATTTTGTATTGCTGTAGTTTTCATTGAATTCTGAAACTCAACTAGTGACCTAAATATTAGGATTTCTTTTTTAACTTGATCTGTATTGATCTATATCGTGTTTTATAGTATACTATTCTTGGTAAGATCTTTCTCATATTAGAGGTCAGTGATGTGTTGGTTTTAAACACAAACTCACAAACATTGACCTGCAACCAATGAGGGTATTTGCCAATGTTCCATAGTGGCTTGAACTCTCCAGTCTTTTGAAAGAGAGCACACTTTCTACTCTGCTAAGTGCTTTAAATTTACATTCTGTGGATGTATAGAAGAACTTTGGTTTCATAATTTCACATCTACTGGGGAGCAAATATAGCATTATACTTTTAATTTATTAACTAAGTGTTGAACAAAAACAAATTACATGTGCAAGGAAAGGCATATATTTGTGAAATTATCTTGTGTACAATATGTCTATATTCCAAGGAAATAATGATGTCTTTTTTCTCTTGTAGAACACTTTACCTGCATTGTGAAGGTGCTTTTTACCCTACTGTACACACAGGCTCTGGCAGCACTTTCAGTTAAATGCAGTGAGGAAGATAGGTCAGCCTGGAAACATGTGGGAACTCTCAAAAAGGTTAGTCTCTTTTCTGAGTTTGTCATTTAGTGGCTTGGGGAACTCATTTAAATTGAGGATATGAGTGAATGAGAGTAGGTGTTTGAAAGGCAAAATGAGTTCATGGTATAGTTCATGGTATTTTAATTGAAAATTGAGTTCTTTCCAGCTAAAAAAAAATTAAACATGTTTCCTTGCACAATTAGGCCTTCTTCATGTCTCTAAAAATTTGGCATTTATCTCTTTAAATTTGGGCAGTTTTCATTGCAAGCCTTATACTTAGAGAAGTTATAAACATTGTGCCATTTCAGTGAACATAGTGATAAAATGTCTGCAAGCTTACCTATTTTATTTATAAGTCATTTTTCTCTTCTTTTTTGTATCTAATCCCCAGTCACCATCCAAAGGTGGCTTTTTGGCTCACCAGTTCTTTTTTTTTATTGGTACTGGGGATTGAACCCAGGGCCTTGTGCATGCTGGGCAGGCACTCTTAAGCCTTCATCATTTCTAAATTTAAAATTTCTAGGGGCCAGGGGTTTAGCTTAGTGGTTCCACCACCTGCCTCGCAAGCACAAAGTCCCGAGTTTGGTCCCCAGTATGGTCCCCAGTATAAAAAAAAAAAATTCTAGCTGTCTCTTTATTATGCCTTTTTTCCCCTTGTTTTTAGCTGATTCTTGGATAATTTTGCCTTCTATGGTTATCTTTATTTTTCTGTGATTTTTTAATTTTTTCTGAATGCTATCTAATCTGATATAAATGCATTTGTGATAAAAACCCTACAAAAAATTGGAATAGATGGTCTCTACCTCAAACTGATAGAAGCCATCTATGAAAAACCAACAGCCAATATCATACTAAATGGAAAAAACTGAAATCCTTCACACTAAAATCAGGAACAAGACAAGGATGTCCACTATTACCACTCTTGTTCAATATAGTTCTGGAAACATTAGCCATGGCAATTAGACAAGAGAAAGAAATAAAAGGAATAAAGATAGGTAATGAAGAAGTCAAATTGTCATTATTTGCAGATGACATGATACTCTATATAGAAGACCCCCAAGAACTCCACCAAAAGTCAATGCATGTTGGATTCTGTCAAATGCTTTTTCTGTGTCTATCTAATCTGATATTTGGATTATTAGTATTAAAATAGAATTCTAATCAATAATTAATTAGTAATAAAATAGAATTCTAATCTTATATTGTGTCACTGTTTAAATGTTTCCTTAGTATGTTGTCTGATCATGAAAAATTATACGCTTAAAACTTGTTGATATAATTTGGTTCTAAATATTCATTTAAGAATTTGCTAAAATGAGAACTTGATAGAATTAAACAATTGTAAATCTGTGATGGAAGGAACATGCTGTAATTTAATTTAGGTAACTGTTATGACAGGTTTCTTTCTCAAATTCATAATTGGTAGCTGCATTTAAAAACATGTAATAGTGTACTATGAGCCATGTTCTTATCAGAACATAAATTAGAATTATATCAGCCTATAACCAAATAAATACTTTAGTGAATGCGAACAAAAATTATGATGGTTGTTTTACCACGTTATTAGCTTTTTCTACAGTAGATCTAAACATTTAGATACATAACAGTGAATAATAGCAATGGGTATATTTATGATTAATGAAATATATCATTGTGGCTTCTGTAAGTACTTAGATTTCTACACAGTTCATTCCTCCTTTTCCTTCCATTTTTGTTTTAGTTATTTACTTTTTTAAAAATCCCCTTTCCCTTATCTACCTTTATTTAGCAAATCTCACTGTATTATTCCATCGTCATAATTCATTATGTTTAGGTATGGTCATTCTAGTGAAAATTTATTTGCCATATTTACTCTGACTTAGAGCAATAAAAATATAGGTACTGGGCCGAGGATTTAGCTCAGTGGTTCCCTCACCTGCCTTACAAGCACCAAGGTCCTGAGTTCAATCCCCGGTACCAAAAAAATATATATATATTTATACATATATATATACACACACATATGTGTATATATATATATATATAGGTACTATGTAGTTTTTGAAAGGATATTAGAATTAATTTGACAATGAGGTTTAGTTCTGATGGAAAAATCATTATCATTCAAGTGTAAGTTGCATTCTTTTGGTCTGTGGAATTTCTGCTGAGTCTTGATACCAGCATTTCTTAATCTGGTGTCCTTAGATGGGTTTTGTTTGCTAGAGGTGAGATCATAGCATCCAGAATTTACTTAAAGGGCCTATTCCCCCATAGTTTAAAAAGCATTATAATTTATATATTTTTATTTTTATTTTTGGTACCAGGGATTGAACTCAGGACCTTGTGCTTGCAAGGCAGGCAGCAGCACCACTGAGCTAAATCCCTGGCAATTTATTTTTATTAGTACATGTCTGCAGTACATAATGGTCACATTCTTCATGGGCAGTTGGTACATGTACATAACACATCTCAATTCTTTTTTTCTTTTTTAAAATTTTCTTCCTTTCCCCTTTTACTTCTCTCTTTCCATTTCTTGGTCCCTTCCCATTTGAGAAAGATCTTCCTCCCTATTTCTTTTTATCTTTTATTTTGCTCTTTATTTATATATTGGAGTTCCCATATAAAAGAAACCATATGATATTTAAGGTTGTGTATATGATTTATTTCACATAACATTATGGTCTCAGGTGCAATAATTTTCTACAAATGATGCAAGTTTATCCTTTATGGCAGAGTAGTACTACATTGTGTATAAATACATTTTCTTTATCCATTCATCTGTTGATGAACGTAGAGGCCAAAAGCACTATAATTTAGACAAAGTATTCTATTCAACATAAACTCTCTTGTATCTCTCAATTCTCAGTCCTTTTGTTTAACACCTTTATTGCTTTGGTGAGAAGAGTTATCAGAGTAATCCAGTGATCTTAACCATATATTTGACTTTCCAATTTTATACAGAACTTGTCATATGTGCAATAAATGCTTAAAATGAATTTTGTAATGATTTAAAAGCTAATTATCACTCAACTTACATGAGTGATCTGAATACAAAGTCATTTTCTTTGAAATACTTTTATGTTGCTATATTCTATAAATCTTTAACTCAAAAGAATATCCTAAATGTAGAGAGCTTTTAGGCTATATTGTATATTTAGAGAGTCTTAAATGTGTAACATTTATTAATAAGTAATAAATCCATAGTTATATTTTCTTCTGATTTTTCTACATTTTGAGTTTAACTGAACTCTGCTTAAGTTATTTGATTAAATCTGTTTTTAAAAATATAATATGTTGCTATTTTTATATTGAGTAGGGTATTGATTCTTGTCCAATATATGTAACTTATAGGTCTTCATATTTAGCAAGTAATCATCCTGTTAAGTAGACAAGGATGGAGTGAATTACATGGTTTAAGGAGAGCAGTAGCAATGGTTAGGGACATTTTTATAGTTTAGAATCAGGGCGTAATACCACTGTTGAGTGAATATAGCAGAAAGCAGAGTAGTAATTTAAAATTATACAAGTAATTATTTCTCAAAAAAGACATACCCAAACAAGTTCCAAAGTCAAAAGCTTTGATATTATCAAAATAAATTTCATCCATTAGCTAGCAGACCTTTATTGCTTAGATTTTTGTTATGAAGAGGAATATATGGAAGATAGCATAGTTCCTGACGTTTGGAAATTTACAGTCAAGTTAAAAAGAATACATTAACATGGATGAGACAAGGAGGAACTGTAGAAATACTAAGTAGCAGATAGCAAATTCTGTGGTTTAGATTATTAGTATCATAAAAGTTTAGGATAAACTTATATTCCATGGTGTTTACTCAATTCTTTATGTGTATTTTTTCTTTTTTTTAAGTATAAACTGGGTATAGTGGCACATGCCCAGCACTTGGAGACTTAGGCAGGAGGAACACTGACTTTGAGGCCAGCCTGGGCTATGTAGTGAGTTCAAGGCCAGCCTGAACTACAAGGCAAGACCCTGTCTCAAAAAAAAAAAAAAAAAAAAAGTATAGTTAATAAGTTTAGTAAATGACATCATAGCAAAGTTATTACTCTATCCTATTTTAGTATAACTTGCGTATTATACCCTTTCATTGAATATCAAATGAGGTGCATTTCTTTAGGTGTAATGATTTTAATGAAATTAATGGAGGTAGTAAGCTTGTGTTGCAGACCATAATTTAATCTAATTATCTGTATATTCTGTAATACATATATTGTCCTAATTTATTTTTATAGTAAATTGTTTTGTTTTTTTTCTTTTTGGTACTGGGGATTCAACTCGGGTCCTTTCACTTGCAAGGCAGGTGGTGGAACCACTGAGCTAAATCTCCGGCCCCTATAGTAAATTGTTTTTTGTTTTTTGTTATTTTGGTACCAGGGCTCGAACTTGGGTCCTTGTGCTTGTGAGGCAGGCGCCAGAACCACTGAGCTAAATCCCCGGCCTATAGTAAATTGTTTTTAACAAATCCTCTTTCAAGAAAATTGAAGGAAGTTGTAAAGTAAAAACTTTTTTTTGTGATTCAAATAGATTTTCTTATATGCATATATAATTTGCACCACTATAAAAAATACATATATACTTTTTAGATCACATTGTAAACATTTTCAAATTGTCATAATCACTGCCTATGAAAAATATTCTGTTGAGTTCATATTCCATCATTTAGTTAGCTGCCTCATTTTTGTTAGTCTTTTCTAACTTTTTTGTGATTATCATGTTACAATGACTGTCTTGTGCATATGGCTCTTAAAAAGTATTTCCTTAGGTTGAATTAAAGGCATGATTTACATATGTTTATTTGCTTATTCTGTAATTCATATGCTATGTTTTAAAGACCTATTGTACTAGCTTTGACCACCTACACAATTTCACTGTGAATCCAGAGTTGTGTACTTTTACCCAGATTTCAAAGAATTCAGGCTCATATGCTTGAAATAATAACCATTTTACTCATTTAAAAGCATTATTTCCAGTGTAATTTTCAGTGACCCATGTAACTAATACCCTAATCTTTTTCCAGAATACATTTGATGCTGAAAAGTCTTATGAAGTGGTATTGAGCTTTGTTATAAGCGAACTATCTAAAGGAAAGTTATACCATGAAGAAGGGACTCAAGAGTGTACAATGGTATGCTTTTACTAAGATCAGATGTAATGTTTTTTGAGCAAAAGTAAATTTTTTATTACCATTATAAATGTAACTTTAAAGCTACATCTACTATAAAATGAATTGTTCAATTTTCTTTTTTAACTCTAGGTTAGTCCTATTGCTTGGTCTCCAGAATCCATGGAAAAATACTTACAAGACTTCTGCTTACCTTTCCTTAGAATCACCAGCCTTCTTCAGCACCACCTTTTTGGGGAAGATTTACCTAGTTGCCAGGTATAATTTGGGGAACAAAGTAGGGAGCCTTGTTTACAATAAACTAATTTTTTAAAATTATTGATATATTGTATAATACTTATGTTGATACGTATGTCACATGTTAGTCTACCTCAAAGGAACAAATATTTAGAATAGTATTTCTGTGTTGTTAGCATTCACTCATTTTTATGACAATATTACCGATGTTCAATATTCGAGCAGTTTTGGGTTAGATCAGTGATAATTCTTGCCTAATACTTGAATAGGATCATAATATTCAGTACAATAATGTTATTGCTCACATCATTTGCCTCTAATGTCCTTTTAAATATTTTATTGTTCAGAAAACTGGTTTTTTGAAGATGTGACAGCATCTTTGTGATTTTTTTAAAATTTTTTTATTTTTTATTTTTGACATCAGGGATTGAACTCGGGACCTTCTGCTTGCGAGGCAGGCGGTGGAACCACTGAGCTAAATCCCTGGCCCTGTGATTTGTTTTATAGTAGTGAAATATTTGGTGTGTAGCTGATTGTGTTAAAACTTGTATGAATGAATTATTACTAGTTTAATCTATTTCACAGAACTGTGAGTAAGCAAGAAAGTAATGTGGTAGGAAACCAGAAAATAAGTAAATCTAAACTGTGTTTATGTAATATGAGCCTGCGTTGTATCCATTCAGTTCTAGGGAATTTGATGTAGGAATTAGAACATTTACCATACTTGATGGCCTTTGAAGCCTGAAGTATATCAGAATTAAACAGTTTTTAATTCCTCTTTCCTAAACAATTGACCATTACCTTATATAGTTGGATTCTTTGGTTTAATCAGGTACTTCAAGATAAACTCTACATATTTGACACCAAAACATTCTATTTAGACCTTTAAGATGTTGAACAAATATTCATCTATTAGATATTTTCTTTTGCAGTTTTTTTTTAAATTTTAACTTTCAAAATGTATTTCCTTCGGGCAGATTAGCATCTTTAAGCATGAAGATTACCCAAGTGAAATCAAATTCTTCCTTTATCAACTCTACTGTCTTCCCATTTAAAGGCCATTGGTTGTGGTTCTTTCCATTCCTGCTTGTTATTTATCTTTATTAGAGTATATTTTTCCCTATAAGTTGGAAAGTATCCTGAGGCAGAAGCTTATGAACTGAGTGTTCAAAGTGATGCCTGTGCTGGAGCACCAAGGAGGAAGTGCACTGAATTGGATGCATGAAAATAGTGTCAGACAGAGAAAGAGTCAGAGATTAAAATTAAGTTGTAGTGGATCTTAACTTAAACATGAGGGAGTTTGGACCACTGAAAAAGTTTGGACAAAAATATGATTGATTCAAATTTTATTTCAGGATAAAACTTCATTGTAGTTTAAGACAGATTGTGGGTAGTGAGGAATGGAGGGATTGGGAACAAAAAGATGATTTGGAGAAGGACATATTAAGAATAGAAGAGGATAGGGAATGATTTGAGATTTCAGAGACAGAATAGTCAAGATTTGGAATGAAAATACTTTTCATATATTCAAATTGAGGGGCTAGTTGGATCATTTAAGAGGATCTACTCAAAGTGAGAAAAGCGGGACTTTTGACAGAAGTCTGTTGTCTAGCTGTTTAGATTCCTGTCATATATAATCTTACTGTGTGCATGCCTGCATGCATGTGTGTTTGCTTGTTGTTATACTTTATTCACTTTGGCTGTTTGTATTAGAGGATGGTTGGGTGCATTGTTATACATACTTGAACTTTTATGGATTTGACAGTTTCTTTTTATATGTCATTTTCTTTTATTTAGAATATTTTGTTTCATCCATCCATATCGTACACTTTTATCTAAAATATTCTATTAAAATTTATTCTTTTGTTCCTTTTGATTTTAATTGCAAATTTATTCATTCAGCTTTGTATTTAAATTAATTTAAACTTTATAGCAACTATGAAATATCTGTTATCGTCCTAACTACAGTCAAGGAAGCAGGTACAGAGAGATGAAGATACTTACTCAAAATTCACAGCTAAGTTAAGCAGACATATTTAGTTTAGATATTGAATTTGTACCATTAACATATGAGCTATGGTGTTGCTTGCAATATAGAACATTGAGAAATATAGGTCATTTTCTTATGTCTGTTAAGAATTGCTATAATACTGCATTCGTATTTTCATTGATTTCAGTATACCCTTAGTATTCTACTCGATAGTTTCATATAGTGTTATGATGATTGATTTACTGATAGCTGAGAATACATACTGGGATATCAAAAAATGAAAAAACATTTTAAATGCCCGTCAATGAGAAATGGTTGAAATCTATTCTAGTTTATCAGTACAGTGGAATACTCTGCAGAAAAGATAGGAGTTTTCTGTATGTTGATGTAAAAGGATGTCAAAATGTATTAAATAGCTAAAGGAAAAATGTGCTTAAATTAAGTACAGATAGAAGAAAAATGATGATATTAATATTTGCTATTGTTGAGTGAAGCTTAGCTGGTCCCAGCACCCGGAAGGAAGCTTCCCCGCCTCCATCCCAGGCTCCTAGGGCAGAGAAGGTGAGCAGCATGGGCACCAGAAGCACCCCCCACCCCCGTGGAAATGAGAAGACATATAAACAAGCCTCAAAAACAGACTTCCAGATCACCTCCAGCAACCCCAAAGGGAAACGAGATGGAACACTCTGATACTCAACCACTTGGACTCTCTGAACTGGCAACAAAAGAGGATCTGGGAAAAATGAAATCAGAAATAATTACTCAGATAACAGCAAAGATTTTGCTCATGGTGAAAGACATGATTAATAAATCTATACAGGACACAGATAAAAAAATAGAGGATCTGAGGAACATGATGGAATCCCAACATAGGAAACAAATGGAATCCATAAAACAGATACAAACAGATTTCCAAGAGATTAAAAATTCCATCGAAAGTCTGCACGGCAGAATGAACCAATGTGAGGATAGAATTTCACATATAGAAGATAAGATTGCAATTAGTGAGGAGGAAAAGAAAAATTGCTTTAAAATTGTGAGGGAACGTGAGAAATCAATCCAGCAGCTGCTAGACGATGCAAAGAAGAATAACATAAGACTAATTGGACTCAATGAAGAAACAGGAGAGAGTGCAGATGACATAAAAAAACTCTTCACAGAAGTGATGGCAGAAAACTTCCCAAGGAGGGGGAAAGAACTTGACATACAGATAGGTGAGGCATATAGGACTCCAGCTAACCTTAATCAAAAAAAATCTACACATAGGCATATAATAGTTAGGATTCCAGAAATCCAACAGAAGAATAAAATTCTACAAGCAGTTAGAGAAAAGAAACAAATCACATACAAAGGAAAGCCCATCAGAATCACAACAGACTTCTCAATGCAAACCCTCAAGGCAAGAAGAGCTTGGAGTGATGTATTTCAAGCCTTGAAGGAAAACAGCCTCCAACCCAGATTGATGTACCCTGCAAAACTATCTTTCAAAATTGATGGAGAAATAAGATACTTTCATGATAAAGAGCACCTCAGGAACTTCATGAATGCCAAACCGGCACTCCAAAAAATTTTAGACAATACCCTCGGAAAAGACAATGAGGATCACAACCCCAGGAAACCCAGCAGAATGAATCCATTGGGCGTGACAAATTAAATGCAAAGGGGGAGAATCCAACAACAAAAAAAAGTCATGACAAGGCTTTTAAAACTTTTGACTTCATCTCCCTAATGAGTGTATAATTCAATCTTATTATTGTACTGATTAGTATTTTTCTGATTCTAGAGTTGCACACCATTCCTTGTGCTATACTGGCTATTTATCATCTTCTTATGTCTACATTTTAATTGGGTTGTCTATTAATGAGCTCTAAGAATTCTTTATATAGTCTGCTCATAGGTTACATGCATTGTAAATATGGTCTGTTTAAGGACTACTTTTCATTTTAATGTTGTCATTTAAAGTTCTAAAGTTTGATGGAATCTCATCTATCAATTTTTTTTCTTTTATATATCATGTTTTTTTGTATCCTAAGTAGTTCTTGCCTACCCTGAATTCATAAATATTTTCCCTTATAATTTCTTCTTAAAGTTTTATACTTTTAGGCTTTCTTATTTAAGTTCATAGATCCCTTCAAGTTATTTTCATGTATGGAAAAAAGGGTTGAGATTAATTTTTTATGTATGGTTACCAGGTGTTCTAGTGCTGTTTGCTGAAAACACTATCTCTTCCTCAGCTCTTAAATTGAGTTTATATTCTATAAAATGCTAATGTTAAATAATCTTTCAAAACTCAGTGGACCATATATGTGTGGTTCTATTTCTATATTCTCTGTTTTATTCCAATGATCTCTATATCTTTCCTTACACCAACACTGCCTTGATTACTGTAGCTTTAGAAGAAGTCTTAAAATTGGGTGCTAAATGTCTTCCAACATTGTTTTTGTTTTTGGCTTTTCTGGGTCCTTTGTACTCCTACGTAACTTTTTTTTTTGTTTTTGTACTCCCACATAACTTTTAAATTTCAATATCCAGTTCTTCATTTATAGCAAGTATACACAGACCTGAATTTTTATATATAGCTTGTGTTTTCTAATCCTGCTAAATTCAAGTACAAGTTCTAGGGGGTCCTAGAGATTTCTTAGTATTTTCTCTGTAGATGATCATTTCATCTACATATAAAGATTTTGCTTCTGCTGTGCCAATCCTATCCTAGTTGTGTCATTTTATTGCCAGACTATTTTTGTTTAGACCTATGTTTCAAAGTCTAATGGACAGATGAAGAGTAAGCATATATGCCCTTGTTCCCCACTTTAGGGAGAAAGCATTGTATTGTCTCCATTCATAGAAGGAGTTTTTGTTGGAAGTATGGAGTACATGTCTTTGATCTGTTGAGAAGGTTCTGTTCTACTTCTAGTCACCTGATAGCTTTTACCGTGAACAGCTGTAGAATTTAGTCCAATACTCTTTCTCCAACTAGTGACAGGATCATATGGCTTTCTCCTTTCCTCTGTTAAAATGATGACTTTTGGGGGTGGATCTTCCAATGGTGAACCAACACTGCCATCCCTATAATAAAACCACTTTCTACATCCTGCCAGATCTGACTTCCAATAGTTTGTTTTGTTAAACAAATTTCTATCTGTTTTCATACTTTTTTCTTCTATTATCTTTATCCAGTTTTAGGATTAGCACAATGTTGATTTCCTGAAATGAGGGGAGAAGTGTTCCTTCTTTTTTCTGCTCTAAATGTTTGATATAATTTATCAGTTAAAATGTTTATGAGCCTGCTGTTGTCATATAGGTAGGTTTTCAAGCTAGGGATATACTTTCTTTAATAGGTGCTATTCAAGTTTTATATTTCCTCCAGAGTTAGTTTCATTAATTTTTCTTCTAAGTTACTTCTTAGAAGTTGTCAAATTTATTTCAAAACAGATTTTTGTAATATGCTTTCTATATCCTTTTAAATTCTGTAAAATCTGTGGTGTGTCTCCTAGATCTTAATATTGTAATTTAAAAAATGTATAACTGATATTGTGTAATAGGAAGAAAAGGTCTAAAAGAACAGGGTAATTGGGAGGGGTAGGGGAAGGGAAAAAAGGGAAAGGAAAAAATATGAGAAGAGGAAAAAAATGGAAACAAGGTCTTTGCAAATAGGGAAGGGTGGGTAAGGGAAGGGAAAAAAAAAAGAACCAAGAGACTCATGTAATGGTACAAGATCCCAATGATGAATGTAACTGTATTTTATACCTAAAATGTACCAGTAAAGTTAATGGGGAAAAAAAATTGATATTATATATATAAGATACATATAATAAGATATACTAATTTGGGCCAGTTAGAAGTTGGGGTAGTGAGCTTGAGATTTGGATAGAAGAACAAAGTTGGTGGAGAGACTTTGTTTCATAATGATCTTATTATAGCTCTTGGTTTTTAAATATTGTAGATGAGTTACTAAACTGAATTTATAGAAAACAAAAAAGTTTGTTTTGAATAGGTGATGGATTCATATTTTTCAAAATTCAAAAATTACAAAAAGATATTCTGTAAAAATAAACTTCAACCCATTTCCCTAGCCATTGAATTGCTTTCTGTTTGCTCTATATTATTCTAGAGACATTTTATGTATACAAATATATGTGTGAAGGGTGTCCCTTTTTTACTTTTAACCCTTTTTTTACACACTGTTCTACTATTGCATTTTTTTCCCTCATAATATACTTGGAAATCATTTCATATGCAATGGGAAGACCTTCCTAATTAGAAGTTCAGAATATTTTAATATATAATATACTAAGATACATTTAATCAATCATCTGTTAATAAACATTTAAATTATTTCTAATCCTTTGCTATTTGCATTTATCCAATTACATTTGTGGGATCAGTTCTTAGAAGTGATTTGCTGTGTCTGTAATTACATCTATTTGTCATTTTTGTTTTGTTTTGTTTTTTTGAGACAGGGTTTTGCTATGTAGTTCAGGCTGGCCTTACGCTAGGCAATCCTACCTCAGCCTCCTGAGTGCTGGGATTGTAGGTGTGCACCATCATGCCCAGCCTATTTGTAGTTTTGATAGTGCAGAACAGTCCTTTATTGAGACATACCAGTTTACATTAACATCAGTAATAAATGAGAGTGTCCCTATTCAGGGACTTCCTTAGTGTGTTATCACACTGATCTTTGCCTTTAGATCATTTGTCTAGGTAAAATACTATATATTTTGTGTAGTTTTAATTTATGTTTTCCACTTTAAGGAATTATGTATATGTTTTAAAATATGACTCCTCTTTTACATGTTTCTTCAGAAAATAGAAAAACAAATTACTATCTGATCTTTAAGAAATAGTGTCTCATGAGTTTTTCTTTGTTTAGAATAATCTCTGACTATTGAATATTTTGTCCAAGTTGAATGATAAGGAAAAATGAGAAACTTCTTTCATCAATTTTTCCTGAGTGAGATTTCTCGCATTTTAATGACCCACATTTGGACTCAACATATGCTTCATGTGAAAATCCAAGTAATCCTGAAGTATCCTATGAATTTGCCCCCAAATTATGTAGATCTTTGTTAATTTTTATCAGTTGTTGGATTTCCCTTCATAAAGAAGTTAGAAAAATGTTGTTTTTCTACTATTAGTAATTCTCACCTTCCCAAGTTATTTTTGTGTCTCATATTTGAAAATAAATGCCCTCTCTCAATATAGCAGGAAGATCTATTTTGAACATATTTGTGCAAACCAATAGTTGATAGAATTTTTTTGTTTTGTTTTGTTTTGAGACAGGGTCTTGGTATGTAGCCCAGGCTAGCCTCGAACTCACAGCAATCCTCCTGCCTCAGCCTCCCGAGTGCTGAGATTAAAGGCATACACCACTTATGCCCAGCAATTGACAGAATTGAAAGAAAAAATAGCAAATCCACAGTTACAGTTGGAGACTTCAGTGTTCTTAGCAATCAGTAATCAGCAGACAGAAAAGCAAGTAGGAAAACTGAGACCTGAACACTGTTAATAATGATATAATTTAGTTCTCCAGCAAATAGTAGCAGAATTCATATTTTTATAAGTATACATGGAACTGTTCACTAAAGCCATGGCTTAAAATTCTGGCTTATAAAATATCCTCAACAAAGATCAATAAATTTTTAAAAAGTGACAAGACAAAGGAAAACAGTTTAAGACTTTTAGAGAAGTAGGAAATTGTATGAAGGTAGATATAAGGGAGTAAACTAATGAAGCAAAGTTTATTTGCAGATGCCTCTGGTGCTTCATGTGAGCTGCTGAGAGTTGTCTCCAGTAAAGAGAACTTACCTCCTGTCTTTAGGCGGAAGCAAGATAGGATATAAAGAACCCTTCCTCAGTTTGCTGCTTCTTTAGCTCAAAAATATTTATGTCAAAAGAGACATATCTTGGAGTGACATATTCCAGTTTCCTTCACAAGTTAAAAAAAAAAAAAGGAAATCATAAAAACCAGAGGAGAAATCAGTGAAGTTGTAATAGAGAAACAATAGAGAAGAATGAATCCAAAATCTGGTTCTTTGCAAAGATCAATACAATAGATAAATCTAGATGGCAGAAGCTTAGCTGAGCCAAGAGCGAGTTGAGCTGCCATGTGTCAGAGTAGTCAGTTAAAGCAGCAAACCAAAAGAATTAATTCTTTAATCTGTAATGCTATAAGCAAGAGGCTGGAGAAAATGGTACCTTCCCCCATGGAATGGTGCTCTGGGTAAGTGTGAGGTGAATCAGTGCAGATATGAAGGTCATTTCACTGTTGAGGGAGCCTGGAAGGAAAGGCTCTGGCAGTCTTATGCCTGGTTGTGGGTGCGGTCAAGGGGAGGACAGATTCAAGGGTGCTGTGTCAGAGTGGGGGAGAGAGTCTCCAAAAGTTTCTCCCACTTTCCCCTCCCCTAAGCCGTTCTCAGCAGAGATTCCTGAAGAGACTTCTGTCCAAGGCCTCAGATAAAGAATTAAGGCAAAAGGTGCTGGGGCTAGGAATGTATATATATGTGAAAGAGTATAACCTATCAAGGTGGCCTGAGACCTCACCTCCAGTTCCCTTCAGAGACTGTAATGCTTTAGCTGTGCACAATATTTGGTGCCAGGAGGGCAGTTTCCCACCATGAGTCCTGTCAGGAAAAGTCTTTGTAATTACCTGTGGTTAGGCCTGTAAAACCACACACTGGCTTTTAATTAGGAACTAAATTCACTAGGTTGGTAGGGAGAAAAAAAAGAAAGCACAAATTACCAATATTAGTAGTAAAGGAAAAGACATCCATATAAGAAGAGAATACTGTGAATAGCATTTAATAATTTAGATGAAATAGGCAAATTTCTTGAAAGATAGAAATTATAAAAACTCAAGAAAAAATAGCCTGAATACATCTATATTGAGTAAGAAAACTGATATAATTATTCAACTTATGTAATTATTATCCTTTCAGAAAAAAAGTCAGCAACTTTATATCAACAAAGATAACATGATGAATTCTGTGAAACATTTAGGAAAGAAATCTTACCAATGCTGTACAAACTCTTTCATAAAGTCAAGGAAGAAGGAACTCTTCTGATCTCATTTTGTGAGGCCAGTTTTATCCTTATAAGTAAACCAAGCATCACAAGAAAACTACATATCCCCGTGAACACAAAAGCAAAAAGCTTTAATATAATATTAGTAATAGGGTAATATCCCATGGCTAAATGGATCCCCCCAGCTTTATAGAGGTAAAATTGACAAAAACTGTACATTATTTATGGGATATTTTGATATATGTATATATTGTAAAATAATTACAAACAAGCTAACATGTATCATCTGACATAGTTATTTTTTTTCTTGGCTCAATTGATGTAGTGTATTACATTGATTGATTTGCCTATGTTGAACCATCCCTGCATCCCTGGGATGAATCCCACTTGGTCAGGGTGTATAATCTTCTTGATGACCCTCTGTATTCTGTTTGCCAGTATCTTGTTGAGAATTTTTGCATCTATGTTCATTAGGGAGATTGGCCTGTACTCTTTTTGGCTTGGGTCTTTCTCTGCTTTTGGAATCAAAGTAACACTTGCTTCCAGGAAAAAATTTGCAAGTATTGGTTCCCTTTCAGTTTCATTGAGGAGTTTAAAGAGTAGTGCAATAGTTTTTCTCTAAATGTCTTGTAGAATTTAGCAGTGAAGACATCAGGACCTTGGCTTTTCTTTGTTGGTAAATTTTTAATTACATTTTCAGTTTCACTGATTGTAATTGGGGTGTTTAGAATTTTTATATCTTCTTCATTCAACTTTGGTAATTCATATATATCTAGGAATCTGTTTTTTTTCTGTGTTTTCCATTTTATTAGAGTACAGGTTCTCGAAGTAGGTATTGATGATCCTCTGGATTTTTGCTGGATCTGGTGTGGCTTCACCTTTTTCGTTCTTAATTGCATGGATTTGAGCCTTTTCTTTCCTTTTTTTGATAAGGTTGGCTAAAAGTTTATCAAATTTATTCTTTTGAAAAACAAAGTCTTCAATTCATTGATATTTTGTATCATTCTCTTAGTCTCCATTACATTGATTTCTGCCCTGATCTTTATAATTTCCTTCCTTGTGTGAGCTTTGGGTTTGTCCTGCTTGCCTTTTTCTAGGAGCTTAAGGTTCAGCATTAGGTTGTTTATTTGAGCTCTCTCTGTTTTCCTAGTATGAGCATTTACTGCTATGAATTTCTCTGGTAGAACTGCTTTCATTGTGTCCCATAGATTCCTTTATGTTGTATTGGCATTACCATTTAATTGTAGAACCTGTCTAATTTCTTCTTTAATTTCTTTTGTGACCCATTGGTTGTTCAGGAGAATGTTATTCAATTTCCATGTGTTTGGGGGGGTTTTGTGGTTTCTTATGCTACTAATCTCCAGTTTAATTGCACTACGGTCTGATAATATACAGGGGATAACTTCAATTCCTTTGAATTTACTTAAACATATTCTGTGAGCTAGCATGTGGTCTGTTTTGGAGAATGACCCACGTGCAGCCAAAAAGAATGTATATTCTAATTTTGTGGGTGGAACACTCTGTAAACATCTATTAAGTCCATTTGTTCAAAAGCCTGGTTCAATTCTAGTATTTCGTTGTTGATCTTTTGTCTAGATAATCTGTCTATTTGTGACAGTGGGTATTGAGATCCCCTACTATAATTGTATTAGTGGTTATTTGGTTTTTCATGTCCATTAGTATTTGTTTTGTATAGTTGAGGCATTAGTATTTGGCGCATATATATTTATGATTGTTATCTCTTCCTCTTGGATTGTTTCCTTTACAAGGATGTAGTGACCTTTTTTGTCTCTCTTAATTAGTTTTGGTTTGAAATTTACTTTGTCTGCACATAAGATAGTTACCCCTGCTTTTTTCTGGGCTCCTGTTACATGGAGAACTGTTTTCCATCCTTTTACTTTCAATCTATGAATTTCTCTTTGAACTAGGTGTGTTTCTTGTATATAGCATATTGTTGGATTTTGCTTCCTTTTTTTTTGTACCAGGGATCGAACTCAGGACTTTGTGCTTGCCAGGCGGGCAGTGGCACCACTGAGCTAAATCCCTGGCATGGATTTTGCTTCTAAATCCATTCTGCCAGTCTATTTCTTTTGATTGGTGAATTGAGGTAACAGACTTCTTTAAAAATCAGCTTTCAGGGTAAAAGTCCTTAGATCACTGATTTCTCTGGTTTTTTGTTTTTGCTTTTGTTTTTTAGTGAGTGGAGCTTCAGATTGCCTGGCTTTGAGAGATCTCAGTTTTTTTAAAAAAGAACTCTATCCCTTTTTAAAAACTTACTTTGTTTACTCAGTAAAGAGTCCAGGGACATTATTTAGCACTACCTCTTGTGAATTCTACGTTTTTATTACTGGTCTTTATCCACAATCTATGCCTTTTTAAACAAAAATAGTTTTATCTTTACCCAAGATTAACTTTGTTTTCATAGAATAGCTGGCTTTTAAGGACTAGTGATCAAATATGTGACAACTCTGTTTTAAAAATAAATGTAGAAGTGGTCAGGGATTTAGCTCAGTGGTGCTACACCTGCCCCGCAAAGTGCAAGGTACTGAGTTCAATCCCCAGTACCAAAAAATTAAATTAAATTAAAAAATAAATGTAGAAAAGCAGATCCTATGACACAGAGGAGTTAAATTTCAAAAAAAAAATTTTGGTTATAGTTGGACATTTCAGCTAGGAACCCTTTTCTCTCTTTCAATCTTATTATTTCCTTTATTTTATTTCAGTTGACCAGGTAAAACTTTCTACTGCCCTAAAGTAATTGAGGATGATGCTTAAAATATCTATAGTAGAAAATGTTCTTGATGAAGTATCACGAGAGTTTTCTATTTCCTGTCTAAAAGGAAGAAGAAGAATTTTCAGTTCTTGCCAGCTGCCTGGGACTTCTGCCAACATTTTATCAAACAGAACATCCATTCATCAGTGCCTCCTGTCTGGATTGGCCAGTTCCAGCATTTGATATTATAACTCAGTGGTGTTTTGAGATAAAATCATTTACTGAAAGACATGCAGATCAAGGAAAGGTATGTTGGAAAGAATAGTATTCATTTGCCACCATGGTGATATCCTAATAGGTAAGAATACAATGAAGAATTTTAAATTTTATGTTATTTGTTCTTGGTAGCGTTTATTAAACTGATTCAGTTTAAAAAATGATTTGCTTGTATAAAAATTATTTATGAGTATAAAGCAGAAATAGTTAACAAATATAAGGTATTCTTTTAGTTTGCTTTGGGTCAACATATTTTTATTGAATTCCTTAAATAATCATGCACTAGCCTTGGAAGATACAAAAGAACTTTAATGTAACCAAGGAACTTGTATTTTTATTTGAAAGAGAATTGTCTCACATTAAAAAAAAAGAGATTTGGGCTAGCAAATCTAAAAGATCACGTCTTTAACTTTAAAAGGTGCTGGGCCTGTGTTGCAAGCTCCGCTGGTGAAAAGGTTTGTATTGGAGATGAATGAACTGAGAATAGAGTGGGGCAGTAGTGGGTGGCTGTGAATACCTTGGTTTGGCACACGGAATTCCTTCTACAGGTAGAACTACAGCTTTTGAGAAATGGGATATGATAAAAATAGTATTTTAGGGAGATAATTTTGATGGCTTTTTAATAAAGATAGAAGCCAGAGATTGTTTATGTGGTAAAGAAAGTCTGGACTATTTTCTGACAGTAAAAGTTGAAAGTAACTAATACACAAAAATATATAGGTTTTGGTGACCAGAAGCTCATGACTATAAGATCTTGAACTCACATTATTAGCAGAACAGTGATTACTCTGTTGTAGTTCTGATAGGAACATGCCACCTCCTTAAACATCTTGATGGTGCTCCATTACTTATTAGGGAAGATGATGACTCCTTGTGTGACAGTCAAGAACCTTCACCGTCTTGCCCTTCCATCCTCATTTTGTACCATTCCTCTGCTGTTGTCTTGCCCAAATCACAAAAGAATGTTTCCTAAGTGTGTTATACATTTTAAACTTCTATAGCATTCAGTTGCTGTCACTTTTATCTAAACCAACCTTCCTACTCTTCTGTTATGTTAATCACTTTTTGAGGCTGTTAACTCTGCTATGAAGATTGGTCAGATAGTCTAAACTCCTGTGCAGTTCTAATCTCAACAGTACTTTTGTCACTTTCTCTAACACTTACCATATTTGTCATACATTTTTCTTTTCATCTGCCTCCTGTCCCCTCCCTTTCTTCCTGAAGTTAAACACACAGCCTCACACATTCTAAGCACTGAGTTACACCCCCATCCTCTCTTTATCACATTGTTTTTTAATCTGTCTAAATGTAGCTTCACAGAGCAGATTTTATCTTCTGGTACTGGGCATTGAAGCACTCTCCCACTGAGCTATATCCCATCCCCATCCCTGAAATTGTTTCCTATTTGTTCTTGGATCCCTGATTCCTAGAAAGTGCCTGGTAGAAACTAGTCATCTAATAAATACTTGTGGAACAGTTATGTGGTGGGATATCATTGGCAGAAATAGAACTGATGAAAGGCGAGCTAAGCTTCAGGGAAAATGAGAAATTTAATTTTGAGCATCAAAGAAACAGTTAAAAAATCGGTATTTCACATAGAGGTGTTAGACAACTTTTAAAACATTAAAATGAGTAATAAAGGAAAGATAGGTATAAGTAATAAATGTCTCTGCTTTGTTTTTCGTCTTTAAAAAAAAAACCTGAAATCTTTGAAGAGATGCCATCTTATTTTATACTTTTTTTTTTTTAAAAAGGAAAGGAAAGGATCCATAGGTGTTGTGGCTCAGTGGTTAAGCATGCACTTAGCATACACGACACATTCAGTAACCACCACACCCCCCCACCAAGAAAAGGAAATTCAAGAAGTTAATTAAACCTTGTTATTATGTATAAAGATCTTTTTCCTATCTAGTAACTTCTTTATTCATAGGTTACATCTAGAATTTGGAGGTATATTTTTATGTCTTTAAACCTGGAAGGAATGATTTGGTATAAGAGATGGATATTGGGCCAGAGATTTAGCTCAGTGGTGCCTCGGCCTGCCTCGCAAGTGCAAGGTCCTGAGTTCGATCCCTGGTGCCAAAAAAAAAAAAAAAAAAGAAATGGGTATAACTGTGGAACCATGGCAAGAGAAAAAGTGAGAAACACATTCAAAGTTTTTTCTCTTCATATGAGTGATAAATCAAGAATAAGACTACATTTTAAGAGAATGATCATTAGTGTGGATATTGATGAAAAATTAGAATTTATCATTGAAAAATACTTGATCTTTTTGTAGAATTGAATGACAGGTATTTGTCATAGAGTCTTGAGTAGTAGACATTTATATTTGCCAAGGTAGAACATTTGCCAGTTATTTAAGCGCCCCCCCCACGCATTCCCATCCCTGTCCTTTACTCTGTTCTGTTCCTGACCCTGACCCTGACCCTAGGCCAACCAGATTCTCTTTGCCAGGAATTTAAATTTCGAATAGAGATATATGGTGATACAAGCTGAATAATCCAAAGTACCCTTGATGGATAGCTGTGAATTAATGCTTATGAATTTTTCTATCAGGATTGTTTAGTTGGATACAACAAAATCTAGTTCTGGTTTAATGTAAGGAAAACAAAACAAAAGTGAAAAAAAGACAGAAAAAGGATTCATTGGGCGGATACTGGGTAACTTGTAGAGTTGAAGAGGAGCTGAACTACCATCCGTTGGGAAAAAGAGAAACCACAGAGATCTCTAGCTTATTTTCTTGGAAGTGCTGTAACTGGATGATTATGCCTCAGCAACTTTCCTTTCTTCCATGTGTGTGCCCAATACTCAGATTCCTGGGAGAGAAAACCTGATGGGCCTAATTTGAATCATGGACACCCCTATGGGGTTGGGCAGGATTTTGTCTTGAGAGCAGCCCCATCAGAACTGTATGGATGTACCAATAAAAGAATTTAAGGAAAAAAAGAAAGAACTGTATGGAGCAGGCAAGGTGGTTATTTTCTAAAAGAACTAGGGCTGGGGATTTAGCTCAGTGGTTCCGCTGCCTGCCTCGCAAGTGGAAGGACCCGAGTTCGATCCCTGGTACCAAAAAAAAAAAAAAGAACTTATAATGCTGTTAATATACAAGTAGAAGATGGTAGGCAGACTTTAAAAATCAACAGATTGGTGACCCATTACATTGTTACCTGCTCAGCACAATACATCCTTCTTCAGAGAGTTCCACTTCTTCACTGTCCAAAATGATGTGACCATGCCATTTACAAATTCAAATGCATTAATGACTTTCCAAAATAAGCAGCCTGCAGTAACACTCAGTATTCACACACTGGGTCTCCCTGCATCTAGATGTCTGTTCCTCCTCTGATTTGTTTTACCTAGATGTTGCGGAAACTTTTAGTTAGTACCTTGTCATCCTAAATTCAGTAGTAAGAGAAAGGAAGAGAGAATGAAAATGTAAAAATATGTGGCCCAGTAAATAAGAGAATTTGTAACTATATATGATTTTCTTCTTTCATCTTTTTTGTCCAGCACCTCAAATGATTGGATTTGTTTGATGAAGGATATGACCCTAACTTTGTTCTGAGAGAGCTGAGCTGCTTGTTTTTGGTCCTATCTTGCGTATATAAAGTTATAATAATTTTGCAAAAATATTTTATTTTTCAAGCTTGGTATGTGGCAGGAATGGGAATTGGGAGTTCCTAAGTTCCAAAATACTGCTACCATTTATATGGTAATGTTTCTATTCTTAGTAGAAGTATCAGTCCCTCCAGATCATGCTGTAAGATATCCCCATTTGTTCTCCTACTAGTATGAGGAAGTTATAATGGTCAAATGACATTTAGATTCTAATTCAGTGGAATTATAATTATATACCCTCATAGAGGATAGTACACAGCTTTTTTAGTTACTAAAGCTACAGAAGAGTCCAGTATAGCAGTAAAACAAATTTCAAACTGAGTTTTTCGATGTAACCATGAGAGGTGACACAGTCATTTTCCACATCCTGGCTCCTTTGCCTATACATTTCAACCTCAAGAAAGATCACCCAAATATGCTGGCTGCTTGGAGTATATGCCACATTATATAGAAGCACATACCTCATTCTGTAGGTGTTCTTTCCCCAGCCGGTGCCATCTAAAAGTTCATCGGTTCAATAATTCATCATTTACAAGACTAGTAATTTTTCAGATGATTGAGTATATGTTGTGATCAGTGAATTCTGTGGACAAGCATCTGCTGCTTTATGTCACATTTTTAAAAGGAAACTCTTTTAAGTAGACTGTGGTAGAGACCATGAGGTAATACAGAACTAATCCGTAATAAGTGTCAAGTTCAGTGGGGGCTAATTGCTGTCCCTTCCACCTACAGAAGAGTTCCAGTGTAATCGACCTGTTACAGAATAGGTCCTCTCATAGAATCTAAAACAGAATGTCATCTCTGGGGTCCAGGAGTAAACATGGAATCCTGGAAAGTGGCACATTATAAGCCCACATATTGCCCTTACCTTTGCTTTTATGGCTACCTTATCCATGAACTTAGTAGCAAACAACAAGCTTCCTGCTTATTTGCTCATGATTTGAACTGAGATGATTGGTACAGTTGAGGTGAGATGAGGTTTTACAAACTACCTGTTACTCATAGTTTCTAAGATAGTGATTCACATTGCATTTCATCTATTTTAGGTGTATAGTAACATATAAATAATTTGATGCTATTTCCAGTATTTTTATACAACTACTTACAGTACAAGTGGTAAATAAAGTACATTGCATGGAAATGTAGCTAATTTGGCTTTTTTTTCCATACTTAAAGCAGTAAATTTACTTAAAAAATAGTCCCCAGCACTTGTGGATAGAAGCGATATGAACAGCTTAAGGTGTAATGAATTTTACTTTCCAAAAAGGAAACTCTAAAATATTAAAATAGAAATAATGAGTTATAACTATGACTTTCTCCTAAGGAAAAGGCTAATGAATTGTTTATCTGAGAAAGGTCAAAACGTGATTTTTTAAAAATGTACAACTGTTTAAAGCTTTTGGATTAGGCCTATTTAAAGACAGTTATACCAGATATGTTTCCATGCATGTTTAGAAATATTAATGTTTTTCTTTTAAAGTAATAACAGGTTTATATAAGGTGTTTAAAATACTACATCTCTTGTAATTGAAATTACATGAAAATAGAGAATGGTAATTGTTGAAGTCCTGTTTTTTTATGTATAAAATGGGTAAGAGGCATGTTAAAAAAAGTAAGTCATATTCTTGGAGGCAGATTTTCTGGGATTTAGGATCCTGCCTCAAAAAGAAAAGAAAAATCCTTTCTAAAAATAAATATTTTGTGTTAGTGTCTTTAAAACATTGGACTAATGACTATTTTTGTTCTTTTTTTGTTTCCCCCTGGGTTACCTGGGATTGAACTTAGGACCTTGTACTTGTTGGGCAGTCATGGTGCTGCTGAGCCAAATCCCTGGCCCACTAATGAATATTTTTGGATGTTTTAGGCCTTGCTTATCCAAGAGTCGAGATGGAAGTTACCACACCTATTACAGTTGCCTGAGAACTACAATACCATTTTTCAGTACTACCACAGAAAAACCTGTAGCGTCTGCACGAAGGTTCCTAAAGACCCTGCTGTTTGCCTTGTTTGTGGTACTTTTGTGTGCCTGAAAGGACTCTGCTGCAAGCAACAGAGTTACTGTGAATGTGTATTGGTAAGCAAGAGTAAATACTGCAAAATTTATGAAAACTCAGATCTCATGGAAAGTTGATATATGTTGTCAAATCAGAGCTTCACATTTAACTAATGTTTGAATTAAACATACCAGTACTGTATGTAGAGATTGTGTGTGGGTTTTTTTTTTAATCCAGTAGAAGAAAAAAATTTTTTTTAACTCGAGGTTGTATTTTAGTGAGTAAAACCTTTCTTAAATGCAATTCCAGTTCTTCTCCTTTCTCTTAATTTTAATGGTACATACTTTTAAATGTGTTGTAAGACAAAAGTCACCTGTGCTCTTGGAGATGCTAGTTGTTGAATTAGCCTTGCTCTTAATTGCTCTTCTAGATAATACTTCTCCAAATTTTTCCTAATGTATTAATAATAAAGGCTTGTAAATTTAACATAGATGAAATCTTATTTAAAAATGTTAAATACCTCTTATTTAGGAGGCATTTAATGTGTTCTTGATTTTGTCATAGAGCCCATTTGATTATAAAATAAATTGATATATTTTAAATTTTTTAGCATTCTCAGAACTGTGGTGCTGGAACAGGGATTTTCCTTTTGATCAATGCATCAGTGATTATCATTATTCGAGGTCACCGCTTCTGCCTCTGGGGTTCTGTGTACTTGGATGCTCATGGAGAAGAAGACCGGGATCTTAGGTAGGATCTGCGAAGATTCATCCAGGGGTACTATTGAAGTTTGGTCAATAAAAACCAGTGTGCCATTTCTGGCTTTATAATTATGATTTTTAAAAAAGTAATAAGTTATGATGATCATTAATTTTGAATAATTTCCAGTTTTTGAGATATTTAACCCATCAACATGTTGAGGAAACATGAAATAAATCAATTTACTGCTATTTCTGCCACGAAAGATGTGTTTAAAAAAGAAATGCATGTGAAATATTCATTGTATTATATTACCTTTAATTTTTTTTCTCTTTTTATTCTAGGCGAGGCAAGCCTCTCTACATTTGTAAGGAAAGATACAAAGTTCTTGAACAGCAGTGGATTTCTCATACTTTTGATCACATCAATAAAAGATGGGGTCCACATTATAATGGACTGTGACTTACCACCTCAGCATTTCATTGTATCATCATTTTCATTAAGAATTGATTTTATCAACAATAAGCTTTAACTTAATTTAGGGGATTAACGCTTTTGCTGAAGGAAAAAAAAACATTATGAAGCCTTTTCAAAATTAGGTGCTTGGTAATCACGTTAATGATATAATAATTGTTTTTAAAATATCTGGGAAGCATAACAGATAAGTTGAATCATTCTTTAGTGGTCATTTTTTTAAGTGCACAATTAATAAAAAGCACAATTTGTCCACACAATCATTCAGAAAATGATTCTCCCAACAATGCATATCAGCTATTTATTGACACTTAGAGTGGGTGTGATTTTTTTTTGAAGTTGTGCTGCTGCTTTCTGTTTTAATTTGCATCTGCTAAACATAATGCATCTTTTTTTCTGTGCCTTTCTTGTGTTGATTTGAGATTTTTGCTGTATGTAATTAGAAAAAATGTAAAACACAATTTATGTGAAATATTGTATAGTAAAAGTTAGTCTAATAGAACTTTAAAATTTTTTCTTATTGTGAGGATCTGTTAAAAGTTTAAGGCTTTGCTGAAAACTTCATTCTCAGGAATTTCATAAATATTCTCCCCAGGTAAATAATTGAAATAGCTGTAAAATAAGTAGATAGCTGCTGTTAATATAATACAGTACATTTTGTGGGGCATATGTGTGGTTGGGAATACTTAAAAGTCAAAATTTTGGAGCTGCAGATGTAGCCCAGTGGGAGAGTGTTTGCCTAGCATGCACAAGGTGCTGGGTTTGATCTTAACCAAAAAAAAAAAAAAAAGGAAAAAAAAATCAAAATTATTAAAACTTGCCATTTCATTTAGGTGAATTACTAGAGCTAGTATCAAGTAGATTTTTACTATAAAAATCAAAAAGTTTTAGAACATACACATGGCAGATTTTGAGTCTGTGCATGCCCACCTTTTATTACTAACAAAGTTTTTGTTTATATGATTGGATTGGAAATGCTCATACTTCCCAACAAATGAACCATAAATTTTAGAACTTTCCTGTCAACTCAAGAAGTTCAGCTATATTGTATTCATGCAGTGTAATCATTGTTGTTTCTGGTTGGTTTCCTAAAAAGAAAAAGTAATGATGACCCTCATGAATGAGCCATGCATCTGAATTCTTTTTAGAAACTGCCAGGAAAAGTAATTTTATGTTTGTTGGGTTTTTAAATCAGTAAGAACAGGAATCATTGAGCTCTAACCCACTCTAGAATTAGGGAAGAAAGATTATAGAAAAGCATGTTATATATTGCTACCAAGATTATTTTCCTCAAATGATTCAGTAATTTGATAATTATTTCATACATAGTGTTATCAATCAATTCCTGGTAGTTTGGACTTCCATGGCTTGTTATATGAAACTACAGTTTTACATGTAAGAATAAGAAACATCTATTGATAAAATATAAAAATAATATTAGATCCATATTCCAAAATTTCTTGAATGACATGACATAAAATATGAAAATGAACATTAAATGATGGGTTTGCATTAAAATAGGGAAAACAGAGCAGTACACATTCAGATGTGTTCAGAACACCAAAAAAATTGGGTATTCTCTATAAGAAAATACATGGAAATAGCTTGCTATTTTTGTATACATTTCCAAAATATTAAGATAACTTTCTGTAAAACTAGACTGATTCTGTTTGGCTAAATCACTGTCCTTTCAAACACATTGCTACTTTTTAAAATATTGTATCATAAGTTCAGCCTGTCATATTTTTTGCATTGCTCATTATGAATACCAGACCATTTTGTAAGTGTGGTTGAAGAGCAAAATGGTAATTTACATCTCTAGTAAACACTGTTATAGGATTCATGAACTTGAATAATTCTACAGTTTGAAATTCTGATGCTATATATACATGGTATAATGTATTCAGACTTTGATTACTACATATTTAAAATGGAATGTTTTATGGTTGTGCATATGGATGTGAAGTGAAAATATTAGCCTTAACTTTAAAATTTGGGTATTTGATAGTGTTTATTTTGATATTGGTGAATTAGTCACCGGTAAATTCTAAAAAAGCATTTGGTTGAAAATTGTACTTGAATAAATACATGCATGCTGCTAAACTAGAACTTTAATTTTTCCCCATAACTTTTGTAAGTCCCATTTATAAACCCACTTTTAAAAATAACAGGTCCAAGTTAGGGTGATGTGTGTATATTATTCAAAAAAAATGTACTGGTGTGATATCTTGTATGAATGATCATTTAAATACAGTACATTACTGTAGAAGCTAAATCAACCTTTATAATTAAACAGAAATTATAAACTAGAAATAATCAACATTGTAAGATATGTTAATAAAAACCTACTGTCATTTGGTTTGTGAAAGGTCCTTAAATTGTTTAATGCTTTTATGGTTTTTTTTCAAAGATGTTGACAATAATATATATGAGTGAGCATGGCTTAAAAGATCAAAGAATAACAACTAGTAGTTGCCTTAAGGTGGAGTAAGTATAAAAGGTTTGCTTTATCTTTTACCTTTCATTTGCAGAGCAAGTCCTGTCTTGGTCTCATAACCAGTGTGAAGCCTTTGCTATGTGTGTTTTTCGTAAAGGAAGAAAGAATTGGGTGTGTAGATCCAAACACTGCTGTGGCCCCTGCTCATTTCTGAAAGTTTCCAGCTAGACTTTGAAATATAAAGTGCTTTATGATAAATGTTTATTTGAGTAATCTGTGGTCTTGTTTGAAGTGACAGTTCTCATCTCTGCCCCTCCATCCTGAAGCTCACCAGCTAGTTATCAACTGGGAATCTGTTTTGATTCTCAGATTTTTCATTTCGTTCTGTGCATTCTGACATTATTGATTTCTGGAACTTAGAAAAAAATGCAGACCAAAAGCACTGAAAGTTTGAAGGTAATAACAGTATGGAAGGAGATGTGGCCCCAGACACTGTACCATCTCCAAAATTGGATTGCGGACCCTCACATTCCTGTTGTTAACTTGTATTTTAGGTCATGTTGGGAAAAATTTTTTTTTAAAAAGGCATGGTTTTAGCTACTAGAATCAAATCACCAGGGCAAGGTGTCCATTCACTGGTAGATATGCATGGTATTTGTGAGACAGCAGCCAGCTTGTGACTCTGTCTCAGTCTTTCCTATTGACTGCATGTAGTCCTTCCCTCTATGGCCTTATGATCTGGAGTGGACAGAATGAAGGCAATGTGGTTATTTCTCTGTTTATGACACTTCAAATTCTATGCACGTCAAGTATGGAAGAGCTATTATTTGCCTTCTTACTGTATAGTAATCAAGTAGCAGTGGAATGAATGTGCTCCAGTGGGTGCAACACAATGATAAGGCACAATGGGACTTGTATAGATTTGCCTCTCTGTGGATTAATATATAATGTGACCACACCAAATTGATGAGAGAAGTCCCATGAGCACAGTGGAAGGAGTAGGTCAAAAGCACAGTTAGTAAAGGCTTCATCTAGAGGTCAAGGAAATATATATATGAATATATATTTTTTTAATTACATGTAAAGTCATGGCCACCAGTTCCCCTCAAAATACTCCTCTCTTTGAAGGCTTATCCCATAGTTCTTGGCACTTTCTGAAGTAGCTCAGGAAGTCCACTTTCATGAGTGTCTTTCGTTTTTCAGTTATGGCTACCTCAGTCTCCTGAATCAGTTAAAAACATTTACCTTTCATGGTCATTTTGGCTTTGGAAAAGACCCAGAAGTTACAACGGTGCCAGATCTGATGAATAAGTTAGATGAGGGCACACATGTTTGTATTGTGATAAATGTTTGATAACATGGTGTAATAAAAAATACAGTGAATGTTTAAATTTTAAAATGTAATATAGTTAAAGATACATTCCCATTAGTCTTTCTCAGAATAGTCAAAATACTCTGTCATTTCAAGCACAGTTATCTCATCATTCTTGGCAATGTGTCTTTTACTGTAATACAATTTTTAAGAAATTTTAACAAATTCACTGTAACTGTTCACCCCTTATATAAGAGAAAAGAAATTCTAGAGCAAAATAGAATTCATATCTGATTCCCTCTTGGTGATATAGGAGCAGGATTATGTATTGAGAGTGAGCAGGCCTGGGATAACTCAGGAGCTGGAGAAAGTAGTAAAAGTGTAGACACATACTAGGATAGAGAATAGGCCAGAAATAAGGAAAAGCATTAAAGAAGCCATATTCAGAGCCCAGTGGGGTTAAAAGCCATAGTCATTTAGTGGAGCCAGTTAGAAAGGTAGGATGACTTTGTACAGCCCCTGAGATCCAGTCTAGGACCTGAAGGATAGAAATTAGGCCACTAAATTAATTCATCATTTGGTGATATGCAGTATATAAGAATGCATACTAGTTAATAAGAGAATTAGGTGTGCTGCTCTACATGAGTTATGCAGTCCATGTTGAATTTGTATTGAGGGATACAGAATTGGAAGTCACAGGTTTTATGAGTAGATTTAATGGGAACTTTCAATTTTCTTTTGAAATTATGAAAAGTTGCTTTAGTTTTGAAGGATACAAATTGTTTTGATTAGAAAATACATATTGAACTCCTGTGTGCTGTGTACTGTGGTAAATATTGGAAATAGAGGAGAAAAGTCAGTCCCCTCTTACATAGCTTTATATGTGATTAATTCTACAAACCATGTGTATGTTTGGGGGCAGGGGAGTAGGATAGAAAATGTTATAAAAATGTCCTTTAAACAAGACTTGGGACATGTGAAGAGATATCTAAGATAAGGGAGAAAAGATATCTAAGATAACCCCTAAATACTAGATAGAAGTTACTGCGTGAAAGGAGAGGTGTGAGGAGTAGTTGTCAGGCAGACATACGGAAAATTATTTGCTAAGATACAGAATTGGGAGAGCACTTGTAGTTAGAGACCTAAAAGGAAATCATTCTGACTCTAAGCATGGGTGGTTTTGAGAGATAAGTAAAGTCTAAGCTACGAAAAAGTGTTGCTGGTCATCATACCTTTTTTTTTTTTTTTTTAAGAGAGAGCAATGGAAAGCCAGCTTTCGCCTTTAGACAGAGTGACAGGATCAGAGTTCCATTTTAGAAAAGTCAGTCTGGCTGCACTGCAGAGAAAAATCCAGAGTGGAGAGACCAGCTGGGTGTCTGTTAAGAGTCCGAATACAAGATGATAGTGGACCTGACTCTGGAAATTGTGGTGGGGATTTAGAGATGTGGACAGTGTCAGACGCCACAGAGTTCATTAGAGGAAGGAGAGCAAAGAGTATTAAATGTCTATAGTGTGCCAGATGCTAGGCCACTGCTGGGGACACCACGCTGAGCAAGACAGGAAGTGTCTGCTTTTACTCTAGTGGAGAACACACATTATGTAATTACAGGTTGTCTGGATGATTGTGAGTTAAGCAGCGGGCTCTGTGGTCCAATGGACTCTTATTCTGGGGAGTTCATGGAAGACCAAAAAGGAAGAAGTGATGTTGCACCAAGACTTGAAGAAAGGGTAGCAGTATGCTGAATAAAGGAGGGAACAGGGAGGGCATTCTGAAGGGTTCAGGACATCATCCCTGAGAAAAAAGAGCTAATTTCAGGAAACTGAAGGAAGTGTAGTATGGTTGAAACACAGAAAGCAGAACAGAATGTGATAAGAGATGATGCAGAAAAGCTAGGCAGGAACCAGATCATGATTTCTTGAGCCTTTTTTGTGGATTTTTGTCTCTGTGGCCTTTTAGTTGTAGTCTCAGTTTAAGGCAGAGGCCAACAGATCTTCTCTGTTAAAGGCCAAATGGTTCTCATCACACTACTCAGCTCTGTCATTGTGAAGCAAAAACATTCATAGACATTCATAAGTGAATAGACATGGCTGTGTTATAGTAAAATTTAATGCACAGAAGCAGGCATAGAGAATGAGAGGAAGAGAACACAAAGGTTTGGAAAACCATTTAGGGCAGTTCAGTAGCCAGAAGAGGAATAAAGATGTTTTGTGCTAAGGCAGTGATAGAAACCACTTATATTTTGGCCTGGTGGTTGGTAGTGTTATTTTATGAATTAGGAAAACAGTGAAAGAGCCTCAGATACAAAAGTTGAATGTGGTGTATACGGATTTTGACATGTCAAGTGAGACCCTGCTGTGGGTTCTCCACCTGGATTTGTGGTAATTGATGTATTTGAAGGCAGGGTACTAAGAATAAAGTTCTGAAATGAAGATCTAGATTGAGGATTCAATTGCCCAGAAATTGTAACTGAAGCTATGGGAATGGATATTATCAGAGAGAGAGAGACCTGAGATAATACCCTAAATAGTGCCTTCATTTAGAGGACAGGCAGAAGATGATTAGCTGAAGACAAAATTGATGAGAAGAGTGGTCGGTAGGGAGAGGAGAAAAGTTAGAATGCAAAATCCTAGAAGGAAGGGTATTTTAAGAAAAAGGAAGTAGTCCACAAATATCAAGAGCTATGGAGAAGTTAAGATAAAAATCAAAAAAAGTACTTGCTGGATTTTGTGACAAAGGGAGTAATTGAGAGCTTTGACAAGGATAGTTTAGGTGAAATGGTAGGAGAAACCAAAACTTAGCTTTCAGAGTTGAGAAAGAAAATTGTACAACAATGTAAGGGGATAGAACACAATTTTTCATATTTTCTTGCATAGCCAGAATTTACCCCTGTGTGCTAGACACTTGACCATGCATGCATCAAAACCTTTTTTCATTTGGATGTGGTGGCATACACCAGTAATCCCAGTATTCTGGGAGGCTGAGGCAGAAGGATAGCAAGTTGAACCCCAGCCTGGGCAACTTAGTGACTTTGCAAGACCTTGTCTCAAGATAAAAATAAAAAATGTGCTGGAGGTGTAGCTAAAGGTCCTGGGTTCAGTTCCCAGTACTACCAAAAAAAAAAATCTCCAGCAAAACAAAACCTTCCAATTAGCTTTTGTATTTATTCGGATGGCATTGTTTACCTTCTGAGTCTAAGGCTTGAAGTCAGCAGAACTGAGTTTGAACTACCTCTTCTTACCTCAGTATGTTAGTTGGGAATGTGCTTTGTTTCAAGCTTCAGAAAAACCTAAGCAATGGCTTGAAATGAGAGGTTTGTAGCTGGATGTGGTGACACATGCCTGTAATCCCAGCACTTGGGAGGCTGAGGCAGGAGGATCACAGCGAGTTTGAGGCCAGCCTGGGCTACATAGCTAGGCACTGTCTCAAAAAAACACAAAGGGGACAAAAAAAAAAAAAGGTCTGTTAGTTTCAGACAAAAAGAAGTCTGAAGGCAGGCATACCGGGAATGGGTAGCTGATCAAAGAAATCATGGCCTACCCTAGACCATTTCCAATTTTCCTTTTCCATGTCATTAGATGGTAGGTTTCATTCTGGCTGCTAATCTCCAGGCTGCCATACAGATGAAGCTATGATGGCAGCTCACCTTGTTTTCCAGGTGGGATAAAGGAAAATAGACCAAAAGCTTCTTATTAAGGCCTTGTCCTTTGTTTAGCAAGAGAAGCCCTTTCCCAGTACACTGTTGTATACATCTTATTAGAAATGACAATTACTTATTAGTAGTGATAATTACTAAATGCAAAGAAATCTGGGGAAATGAGTATTTCAGCTTTTGAGCTCCTATGATAGAGGAAGAAAGAAAAAAGGATTATGAGTAGCATTTAGTGGCTAATTCAGTATCTGCTCCACTTTATCTCATCTGTGCCGTGGAGACAGTAGCTAATAGGATGATTAATGAACACATACTTTTGGCTTCCAATGGTGGCAGATTAAGTGTTTCAGACTGCATTAGTTACCAGTGGCTGTATAACAAGTTATCCTAGAGCCAGGTGTGGTGGCGTATGCCTGTAATCCTTCTCAAGAGGCTAAGGCAGGAGGATAGCCATGACTTCAAGGCCAGCCTGGACTACATAGCAAGACCCTGTTTCAAAAACAACATTGACAAGTTACCCTAAAACTTAATGCCACAGTACAGTTTGCATTACATCACAGTTTGTGAATCAGGAATCCAGGAGCAGCTTGGTTGGGTGGTTCTGTCCAAGGTCTCTTACATGGCTGCAATTACAGTGACAACCAGGGCAACAGTCAGAAGCTTGACTAGGGCTGAAGGATCTGCTTCCAAATTCACTCACGTATCTACTGACCCGAGGCTGCAGTTTCTTGCCATGAGGGCCTCTCACTAGGGCTGGTAGCACAGCAACTGATTTCTCCCAGAACAAGTGATTCAAAGGAGCTTTTGATGAAAGTTCTAGTGTCTCTCCCTCTCCCTCTCTCTCTCTTCCTCCTCCTTTCCCTCCTTCCCCAGGGAAGGCTTCATGCATGCTAGGCAAGCACTGTGTCACTGAGTACATCCACAGCCCCCCCCCAACTGGTCCTAAAGCATGTCCCCCCAAATTTGTGTTCATTACAAAGAGAAAGAGAAACTGCAGTAGAGAAACATGGTGAACACCCCTTTAGCCAAGTGATTGTCTTCTTTTTTATTTTTTTAATTTTTTTGGTTTTTGAGACAGGATCTCACTATGTAGTTCAGACTGGTCTTGAACTCAATATGTAGCCCTGGCTGGCCTCAAACTCTTGGCAATCCTTCCTCAGCCTCCCAAGGGCTGGGGTACAGGTGTGCACCACCACGCCTGTCTGTCTCCTTAATAATTTAAGAAGAAATAAAGCATATTGACTTGAACCCTTTAATATGATTGATTGAAAAGTACACAATATCATTTACATTGTATAACTGCAAAAAAATCACATAACTTTATTCCAGTTATGTGAAAACATCAGACAAATTGAAAGGACATTCTACAAAGTAACTTACCAATAAATTTTTTTTTTTTTTTGGTACTGGGATTGAACTCCGGACCTTGTGCTTGCGAGGCAGGTGGTAGAACCACTGAGCTAAATCCCCAGCCCTTACCAATATTTTTTGAAAAGTGTCATGGTAAAAGATAAAAAACTGAAAAGTTTTATTGGACTGGAAGGGACTAGAGAGAAATAACTAAAACTAAATGTAATATGGAATCTTGGACAAAATCCTGACACAGAAAATGGATGCTAGTGGGAAAACTGGCAAAATTCAAATAAGGTCTGTTGTTTAGTTAATAGTATTAAACTAATGTTATTTTTCAATTTGACCCTTGTCCTATGGTTTTGTGAGCTGTTGACATTAAGGGAAGCAGTGTGAAGGATACATAGGAATCTTTGCACTAGTCACACAATTCTTCAAATCTAAAATTTATTTTTAAATGAGTTTTATAAAACACCTAGAGTATAAGAATACTTTAGTGAAATAAAAGCAGAAGAGTTCATATTAAAAGAGCACACAGTGTACCGGGAAAATTGATCCTCAATAGTCAACTTCTAGATCTACTCTAGAAAACCTTTTTTACTATAAAGGTAAAAGTTTTCAGGGCTTACAGGCAAAAAAAAGTAACTGAAAAGAACAAGAGAAATACCCTAATGTTCAACAGACTTTTCACAAACAACAGAAAACCAAGACAAAATTGAGCACAATTGTTTTAGAAACCTCAGGGAAAGAAAATGTAGCCCAATGATTTATTTAAAGTCATACTGATCAAGTATCAAAACTGTAGAGTTTAAAGCATAAAGATGAAAGCCTTTCTAGAGAAAATCTAAGATTGGCTTCAACCACCCAAAAAGTCTGGTGGTGTAGAGTTATTAATGGTACTCCAGCTCTAAAACAAACTCAGATCTTAGTCATGGATTGCTAATGCTTTCCAGTACCCGACAGAAAAATATCAGGAGGATGATGACATCATCCAGATTCTAACATCATTTCTGGAAGTATTTCAAATAAAGTGAAGAAAATGAGGCAGTGCACATAAGCCAGAATCAATAAAAACAGATCACAAGGATTCCAGATACTGAAATTATTTAACACATATTGTCACTTTTTCTATTTGAAAAAAAAAAAATTAGAAATTCTGATGCTGGGCTGGGGATTTAGCTCAGTGGCTCCGCCTGCCTTGCAAGTGCAAAGTCCTGAGTTCGATCCCCAGTACCTGAAAAAACCCAGAAATTCTGATGTTGAAAAAATAACCAAAATCAAGAACTCAGTGGAGTCATTCAACATCAAATAAGATGTAGCTAAGGAAAGACTTAGTAAACTGGATTATAAATCAGAAGTATCTATCTAGAACACAGACTGAAAGATGGAAAATGAGTAAGAGAAGTAGAAGGAAGACATAATGATCACTATGAAACTACTTGTAATTGGAGTCCCAGAAATTTAGAGGGGAGAAAATGTGGCAGAAACAATACCAGAAAAAATAATGGAGAAGGGCTTTCTTAAAGTAATTGAGATTTTGAGCCATAAAATCAAGAAGTTCAGTAGATCATAAAAAAATACCAAAAGCTGCTCAGTGGAAAAAGGATGAATTACCCCAAAATACTTCTGTCTTCTAAATAGTAATGTTGAAAATAAGGCAGTAGAAAAATATCTTTAAAGCACTGAAAGAAAATAACCTCTATCCAAATTCTCTTCAGGAATCAACACAAAATAATAACATTAAAATAAGAATTTAACAGCAACATCCTTGGTGTGGAAGGAAAATCCAGAGGAAATTCTTCAAGCAGAAGGAAGATAATCCCTGATAGGAGGTTGAATTTAAGTAAGAAAAAAAACCTGTGGTAACTATGTAAGAACAGCCACACAAACATTTACTGCATGAAATGGTCATGATAATGCATTACATGGGGTCTCAGTGTATGTATATGTGAGTGTTTGACAATAGACTATAAGATGACAGAAGTAAATGGAACTGAAGTATTCCAAATTCTTGCCTTATCTCAGAAGAGGACAAAAGTAAATATTATACTTAGTTTTAAATTTTTATGACTTTGAATTAGGCAATAGTCTCCCAGATATGAGCACAAGCAACCTACCACCCTTAAATAATTGGATTTCATCAAAATGTAAAGCTTCTGTTCTTCAGAGGATACTATGAAGAAAGTGAAAAGACAATCTATAGAATGGGAGAAAATACTTGCAAATCATATATCTGATAAGGCTTAATATGCAGAATATATAAAGAACTCATATCAACAATAAAAAGCCAACCCAATTTCAAAGTGACAAGTGACTGGAATAGAGTGTTCTCCAAGATATGCAAATGAGCACATGAAAAGATTTTCAACTTCACTAGTCACTAGGGAAATACAAATCAAGCCACAGTGTAATACCAATTCACACTCAGGAGAATGGCTTTAATTTAAAAGATGGACAAAAGTAAATGTTGAAGAGGATGTGGAGAAATTGGAAACCTACATTGCTGGTAGAATTATAAAGTGATGCATTCGTTGTTTGGCAATTCCTCAAAAACTTAAGTGTAGCATTACCTAGGCCAACATTCTACTTTGAGCTATATATCCAAGAGAGTGAAAAATGCATGTTCACCCCAAAACTTGTGCACAAATGCTCACAGCAGCATTATTCATAACAGTAAAAAAAATGTTAAGCAGTTAATGAACAAACAAAAATGTATCCACATGGTGGGATATTATTCAGCATAAAAGAATGAAATACTCCTACATGTAATAATATGGATAAATCTTTAAAACATGCTAAATGAAATCAGATACAGAGACTACACAAAAAGTCCATTTATATGATATATCCAGGATAGGCAAAACCATACAGAGAAACTAGATTAGTGGTTTTCAGGGCCTTAGAGGAGGGTGATATGGTGGGGAATGATTGCTAATGGGGACAGTTTCTTTTAGAGGGAGATGAAAATATTCTAGGTTAGTGATGGTGATTGTATGGCCTTGTGAATATAACAAAAACCAGTCAATTATACACTTTAAAAAGATGGACTTGGGCAGGGGATTTAGCTCAGTGGTTTCGCTGCCTGCTATGCAAGTGCAAAGACCTAAGTTTGATCCCCAGTACCAAAAAAAAAAAAAGATGGACTTTATGGTATATTAATTATACCTTTAAAATCATATATTCTTAAAGTATTAATGACTATTATAATTTCTCCAGTCTATATTTTGTCAGATCCTTCCAGGTGATATGGCCAGAAAGAAATATAAGCATTAGAGACAGGCAGATCTTGGTTCAAATCCAGTCTGTCACTTAGTGGCTATATTATCTGGGAACATTGACTAATCTCAAGAAACCAGTTTCCTCATCTAAATAATGGAAATAATGCTTCACTTTAAGGTTTTTGTGAGGATAGGAATAATGTGTAGAAAGTTTCTTGTAAAAATCCAGAACAGTTGGATCCTCTGAAATGATGAACCAAAACCAAAAAGAACAGTACATGAAAACTGATGTAATAAACAGCTGATAGTCTGTACAATAAGCTTATAAAATATTTGGATCATTTTATAAACACATGGTATTTGCATAATGAGAAAAAATAATGGTCTTGGGAGACCAGAGATTCTTCAAAAGAAAAATGAAAAGGTTGGCTTAGACTTAAGCTCTTCAGTACTGGAGTCTGTGCTGCTGCTTAGTTCTGTTGCTTTTTACTTTCCCTAATATATACAGATACTAAATACCTCTTCATTGAAAAAAGATTAGTATTAGACCTTGGAAGGTTGACTTCTAGTGAATTTTTAAAAAAATCTTTCAAATGGGATGAAAAGAGGTTAAAACTTCGAAACTAAGATGTGAGTGGAAAGTGGAATAATAAAAAAATCCAAAATAAGAAAGGAGTGACTAAAAATGGGCATGAAAAAAAAAGGGCATGGTGGTGCACACCTGTAATCCCAGCACTCGGGAGGCTGAACCAAGGAGGATCACTGCAAGTTCAAGGTAAACCTAAGTTACATAGTGAATTCAAGGCCAGCCTGAACTGCACATAATGAGACCTTCTCTAAAGAACAAAACAAGTAAAACACCTGAACAAGAAGATGAAAATTTAACTTCATACTTACAGTAATTACAGTAAATTGCATATGGTGTGTATCTAGCTAAAAAAGAAGTCAAGGCCGGGGATTTAGCTCAGTGGTTCCTGTGCCTGCCTCACAAGCGAAAGGTCTTGAGTTCAATCCCTGGTACCAAAATAAATAAATAAATAAATAAATAAATAAATAAATAAATAAAATAAGAGGTTAGATGTAGGAAGCAGACTACAAGTTGATCCTGGGGTGGGGGGATTGGCAACAGCCTTAAAGAACAAAGACACAAAGATAATTTGGAAGACGAGGGCCGGGGGCTCTCTGCCTCTAGTGGACAAAGAGCACAGGAAATCTGGCAAATGTTTTTATTAGTAGAACATGGCAATGTAGCAAACGTGATTCAAGGAACAAAGAACTGTACATGATTAACAAGGAACATAACAACCCTATACCCAGATATGTAATTTTCTTTGTTTAGCCCTTGGCTGATGTTGTTCTGCCCCAGGGGTATTGCAAGTGTCTGGTCTCTGCTAGCAAACAAGGGAGGGGGCAGCCTTCCATCCCCTCTCCAGTCCCCAGGAGAGGTCACCAAGGCCTTGGTATCTGAGGCTGATCACGTAGCCCAGTCTCCCACAGTCAGACTAAATAGAAAACTAACAAATGCTTTTTTCAAGAGACATGTCTGAAATCTTTATGACTACATTTTAAAAGAATATTTTTCTAGAGATAATGCATTGAAAATAATAATACAATGTCTGGGCTTTGCTTTAAATAATCTAGGGTAAGGGCGGAAATGGGCAAATGGGAGGATGCAGGAAAGAAGATTGGCAGGGTACTGTTAATCAGTAAAGAAGGATGGGAGTTTTTATATTATTTTCTCAAATTTTACATATGTCTGAATTTTATAATAATTATGACCAAGTTGAGCTCATTTCTAAATAATGGAATGATGATTTAATATTAAAATAACAATATTCTCTCACCATGCACTGAACTAAAATCGAAATGGATTAAGGATCTAAATATTAAAGTAGAAATGCTGAATCACCTAGAACAGAGGTTAGGTAGAACTCTTGAAGACATTGGTGTAGGAAAAGATTTTATGAACAAAACCTCATTTGCTCATGAACTAGCAAAAACAATCAAAAAGTGGGATCTCTTCTTGTTTTGTTTTGTTTTTTGGTACAGGGGATTGAACTTGGGTCCTTGCGCTTTCAGGGCAGGAAGTGGAACCACTGAGCTAAATCCCGGGCCCCAGTGGGATCTCTTCTTATTAAAAAGCTTCTGTACAGCAAGAGAAACCACCAACAGTGTGAAGAAACAACCCACAATGTGAGAAAAAATTTTAACCTGCTATTCCTCAGACAAAGGTCTACTATCTTGAATCTATAAAGAACTTTAAAAAATCAGAGCTCCCAAATTTAAAGACCCAATCCGAAAATGGACATCTGAAATTAACAGACATTTCTCAGACAAAGAAGTAGAAGTAGCAAATAAACATATGAATAAGTGTTCAACATCACTGATCATTCGAGAGATGCAAATGAAAACAATGCTGAGATTCCACCTCACTCCAGAAAGAATGGCTGCTATCATGAAATCAACCAATAACAAATGCTGGCGGGGCTGTGGGGAAAGAGGAACCCTGCTCCACTGCTGGTGGGAGTATAGACTGGTGCAAGCGCTGTGGAAATCAGTATGGAGATACCTCAAAGAACTAGGACTGGAAGTCCCATTTGACCCAGCTATTCCCCTGCTGGGTATCTTCCTCAAAGAATTAAAAGAATCATACCATAGTGATATATGTGCACCTATGTTTATAGCGGCACAGTTTGTGATAGCTAAAACTTGGAAACAGCCCAAATGCCCATCAACTGGAGACTGGATAAAGAAAATGTGGTTTTTTTTAATTAAATGGAGTACTACTGAGCCATAAAAAATGAGAAATTAGAGACATTTATTGCTAAATGGATGCACATTGAGGCAATACTCTTAAGTGAAATAAACAGGACACACGTGTAAATACCAAATAGTTTCTCTAGTGTGAGAAACTGAAAGTGTCAATAAGGACTAAAAGGTATAATAGAAAATGTGAAATAGGAAGAAAAGGGGCAAAGGGGAAGGGGAAGTGGGAGGGGTAGGGGAAAGGAAAGAAGGGAATGGAATTAATATGAGAAAATGGAAACAAAGTCTTTGTAAATAGGGAGGGATGGAGGGGTTGAAGGGAGGGCAGGGGAAGGGTGAAAAATAAGAACCAAGAGAGATTACGTGAAGGTGCAAATTTCCAATGACGAATGTCATTATATTGTATACCTAAAATGTACCAATAAAATTTTTTAAAAAACAATATTACTTATCACATTAATATAGAAGGGATAAAATGTTAGGATCATCCAATAGATGCAAAAAATTTACAAAACTTAGCATGTAGTCATAGTTAAAGTTTAATAAATTAGGAAGAGAAGATCATTTTTTTTGGCCAGGTGTGTTTGCATACATCTGTAATCGCAGCTACTTGGGAGAGTGATGTGGGAAAATTACAAATTTAAGGCCAGTCTGGGCAATCTACCAAGATCTTGCCTCAAAATAAAATAATAAAAAGGGCTTAGAATGTAGCTCAGCAGTCCCTGGATTCAATGCCTAGTGCTACCAAAAAAGATAATTTTCTTAATCTGGTCAAGATTAGCCACTAAAAAACTAGCTATGGAGAATTTCATATTTGATGGTAAAATGTTGGAAATTTTGAAATTAGGAAAAACAACACTCCACAGCTACTCTGTTCAGCATTGTACTAAATATCCTAATCGATGAGGCAGGCAAAAAATAAATAAACGGAAGAAACACTGTCATTATTCAGTGATATGTGTGTACCTATGATATTGTATACACCCAAAAACAGAATCCACAGATAAATTATTTCAATTAGAGATTACATCAAGTACTGGAAATAAAGTCGTTATGTAAAAGTCAATTATTTCTATTTACCAGAAACTGAAAAAAATTTAATGATACCATCTACAACAACAAATATCAAATCTTGGAGTAATATAAAAGTTGCATGACTTCTTTAGATAAAACCAATATTAAGGAGAAGAATCAAGGAAGACCTAGTTAAACAGATTTGCATATAAGTTGGTAGACTTGTTGTTTATCAAGATGTCATTTTTCCTTAGATTGATCTGTAATCAGTGCTAATGTAGTCAAAATTCAATAATACAAAATTCAAAGATGATTTTAAATTTTATATGGAAATTCGGAGACCTACGTTAAGTCTAAACATTCTTAGACAAGAACTAGATAAGGAAACTCACTCTCTTATCAAGACTTACTATAACTCAGTAACCAGATATTGTGCAGTTTGTACAAGGATAAATAAGCCAAAGGAGCAGAGCAGAGAGCCCAAAAGCAAAGTCATGTATATATGAACTCTGATTTATGACTAGAGCAGTGCTGTGTAGCAATGGGAGATTGAGCTTCTCAAGACATGATTTTGATGTTGATATTGGATCCTATCACACCATACAAAGATCTGTTTCAGGTAGATGATAGTCCTATACATGAAAAGCAAAACAAATACATTAAAGCCTGTGGTAGTCATTAATGCTGCTCACCAAATATCTCTAATTTCTTTCAGGTACAAATTAGGGTATTCCCCGTCTTCTTGAAATTAGGTATAGTCATGTGACTCCTTTGGCTAATGTCATGTGCCTGGAAGTGATGTACGCTTTCTGGTGGAATTTTAAACCTGTAAGTTGATTCTCTCTATTTTCCATTGTCATGGTATTGGCTGTGGTCCAGGTAGTGACTATTCTTTTGGCCTGTGGCCAAGTTTGAGGACAAGCCAGTTCTGTGCCACCTAAGCATAAGAAACACAAAGAAAAATAAACCTGGTGCTTTGGTGAGATTCTTGGAGTTGTTATTAGAACAAAACCTAGATTATCTTTACTAGAAAAAAGGAACAATTGCTATGAAGAATGGAATGCTTTTGAACAAAAACAAAAATAAAAGGTGTACTGATGAAATCAGTAGAGTTGATAGTAGACAGCAAGAAAGTTGATACTGGAGAATGAAAGAGAGAGATCCATATTATCCAAGAGAAAAATATTTGATAAGTTGTTGCCTAGAATCATATAATGAATAACACACTTAGTGAACTTATAGCCATGGAGAAGGTGCTGGAAAACAGAATGTGTTGGCTGCCATTGATTGAATTACACAGGTACTGTATTACACAGAAGAGAGAAGCTCAGAAAATAACTGACAGTCTTATAGCAGGAATAAAAACAATGCAGTCCAGAAATTTGGGGAATTTAAGAGTTAGAAAAATAATAACTACTCTCAGCAATAACCACTAACAGATAAAACTGAGTTTTGAACAACAGAATAAACTCAACCTTGTGGCAAAGATTAAATGATAGTATAGTCTTGACATTATTGTAAAAGGTGAAAAGCCTTTGTGAGAGTATTTGTCTTAAGAGTCAAGAGCTAGTCTCAGCACCCAGAAGGAGGCTCCCCTGCCACCATTCCACACTCCTAGGGCAGAGAAGGTGAGCCACGTGGGTGCCAGAAGCACTCCCCCGCCCCCCCCCCCCCGTGGAAATGAGAAGATACATAAACAAGTCTCAAAAGGAGACTTCCAGATCACCTACAGCAACCTCAAAGGGAAATGAGATGGAACAATCTGATACTCAACCACCTGGACTCTCTGAACTGGCAACAAAAGAGGATCTGGGAAAAAAGAAATCAGAAATAATTTCTCACATAACAGCAAAGATTGTACTCATAGTGCAAGACATGATTAATAAATCTAGAGAGGACACAGATAAAAAAATACAGGATCTGAGGAACATAATGGAATCCCAACATAGGAAACAAATGGAATCCATAAAACAGATGCAAATAGATTTCCAGGAGATTAAAAACTCCATCGAAAGTCTGCACAGCAGAATGAACCAATGTGAGGATAGAATTTCAGATGTAGAAGATAAGATTGCAATTAGTGACCAGGAAAAGAAAAATTGCTTTAAAATTGTAAGGGATCATGAGAAATCAATCCAGCAGCTGCTAGACGATGCAAAGAAGAATAACATAAGACTGATTGGACTCAATGAAGAAACAGGAGAGAGTGCAGATGACATAAAAAAACTCTTCACAGAAGTGATGGCAGAAAACTTCCCAAGCAGGGGAAAAGAACTTGACATACAGATAAGTGAGGCATATAGGACTCCAGCTAGCCTTGATCAAAAAAAATCTACACATAGGCATATAATAGTTAGGATTCCAGAAATCCAACAGAAGAACAAAATTCTACAAGCAGTGAGAGAAAAGAAACAAATCACATACAAAGGAAAGCCCATCAGAATCACAACAGACTTCTCAATGCAAACCATCAAGGCAAGAAGAGCTTGGAGTGATGTATTTCAAGCCCTAAAAGAAAACAGCCTCCAACCCAGATTGATGTACCCTACAAAACTACCTTTCAAAATTGATAAATACTTTTTCTCTAACTAGTGACAGGATCATATGGAGTTTTCCTTTCCTCTGTTAAAATAATGACTTTTGGGGGTGGATCTTCCAATGCTGAACTAACACTGCCATCCCTATAATAAAACCACTTTCTACATACTGCCAGAACTGACTTCTAACAGTTTGTTTTATTAAACAAATTTCTATCTATGTACTTTTTTCTTCTATTATCTTTATCCAGTTTTAGGATTAGCACAATGTTGATTTCCTAAAATGAGGGGAGAAGTGTTCCTTTTTTTCTCTACTTTAAATGTTTGATATAATTTATCAGTTAAAATGTATACGAGCCTATTGTTGTCATATAGGTAGGTTTTCAAGCTAGGGATATGCTTTCTTTTTTTTTTTAAATTCTTTTATTGGTACATTGTAGGTATACAACACAATTACATTTCTCATTGGGAATTGTACCTTTACATAATGCATATTGGTTCTTGTTTTTTCCCCATTCCTAGCCTTCCCTTCACCCCCTCCACCCTTCCCTATTTACAAAGACTTTATTTCCATTTTTTCCATTTCTCATCATTTTTCCTTTCCCTTCTTTCCTTTCCCCTGCCCTTCCCATCACCCCTACCCCTTTGGACCTTTTCTTCCTATTTTGCATTATCGATTATTCATTCTAATCATTGGTACATTTTAGGTATACAATATAATGACATTCATCATTGGAAATTTGCACCTTCACATAATCTCTCTTGGTTCTTATTTTTCCCCCTTCCCCTGCCCTCCCTTCAAGCCCTCCATTCCTCCCGATTTACAAAGATTTTGTTCCTATTTTTCCATTTTCTCATATTAATCCCATTCTCTTCTATCCTTTCCCCTATCCCTCCCACTTCCTTCCCCTTTGCCCCTTTTCTTCCTATTTCACATTACCTATTATACATTCAGTCCTTATTTACACTTTCAGTTTCTCACACCAGAGAAACTATTTGGTATTTATACATATGTGTCCTATTTATTTCACTTAAGAGTATCACCTCAATGTGCATCCACTTAACTATAAATGTCTCTAAATTCTCATTTTTTATGGCTGAGTAGTATGCCATTTAATTAAAAAACCCCACATTTTCTTTATCCAGTCTCCAGTTGATGGGCATTTGGGCTGTTTCCAAGTTTTAGCTATCACAAACTGTGCTGCTATGAACATGGGTGTGCATATATCACTGTGGTATGATTCTTTTAATTCTTTGGGGAAGATCCCCAGCAGTGGAATAGCAGGGTCAAATGGGACTTCCAGTCCTAGTTCTTTGAGGTATTTCCATACTGATTTCCACAGTGGTTGCACCAGTCTACACTCCCCTCAGCAGTGGAGCAGGGTTCCTCTTTCCCCACAGCCCTGCCAGAATTTGTTATTGGTTGATTTCATGATAGCAGCCATTCTTTCCGGAGTGAGGTGGAATCTCAGCATTGTTTTCATTTGCATCTCTCGAATGACCAGTGATGTTGAACATTTTTTCATGTATTTATTTGCTATTTCTACTTCTTTGTGTGAGAAATGTCTGTTCATTTCAGATGCCCATTTTTGGATTGGGTCTTTAAATTTGGGAGGTCTGATCTTTTTAAGTTCTTTGTAGATTCAAGATTGTAGACCTTTGTTTGAGGAAGAGCAGGTGAATATTTTTTCCCACATTGTGAGTTGTCTCTTCACACTGCTGGTGGTTTCTCTTGTTGTGCAGAAGTCTTTTAATAAGAAGAGATCCCACTTGTTGATTGTTTGTGCTAGTTCATGGGGAACTGAGGTTTTGTTCTTAAAATCTTTTCCTACACCCATGTCTTCAATGGTTCTACCTAACTTCTGTTCTAACTGGTTCAGGGTTTCTATTTTAATATTTAGATCTTTAATCCATTGTGATTTCAGTTTAGTGCATGGTGAGAGATATAGTTCTAGTTTTAATCTTTGGCAAGTTGAAGCCCAATTTTTTCAGCACCATTTATTAAAGAGGCTATCTTTCCTCCAGTGAGGGTGTTTGGCTCCTTTATCAAAGATGAGATGGCTGAGTGTGTCTGGACTTGATCCTGCATCTTCTAATCTGTTCCACTGGTCCTCAGGTCTGTTTCTTTGCCGGTACCATGCTGTTTTTATCACAGTAGCTTTGTAGTATAGTTTCAAATTGGGGATTGTGATACCCCCTGCCATGTCTCTGTTACCTAGAATTGCTTTTGCTATTCTGGGTCTCTTCTTGTTCCAAATGAATTTTTGGATTGTTTTCTCAAGGTCCATGAAGTATGCTGCTGGGATCTCAATTGGAATTGCATTAAATCTATATAGCAGTTTTGGAAGTATGGCCATTTTCACTATATTAATCCTTCCTGCCCAGGAGCAGGGGATGTCTGGCCATTTTCTGATATCATCTTCAATTTCTCTTTTCAGAGTGCCATAGTTTTCAGAGAAGAGGTCCTTGATTTCTTTCATTAGGTTGATTCCTAGGTATTTCAATTTTTTGGATGCTATTGTGAAAGGAATTATTTGCTCTATTTCTCTCTCAGTGAGTCTGTCATTTGTGTAGAGGAAAGCTATTGATTTTTGTGTGTTGACCTTGTAACCAGCTACTTGACTGAATTTGGTTATTAAGTCTAGAAGACTTTTAGTGGAGTTCTTGGGGTCTTCTATATAGAGTATCATGTGATCTGCAAATAATGACAATTTGACTTCTTCATTTCCTATCTTTATTCCTTTTATTTCTTTCTCTTGTCTAATTGCCATGGCTAATGTTTCCAGAACTATACTGAACAAGAGTGGTGATAGTGGACATCCTTGTCTTGTTCCTGATTTTAGTGGGAAGGATTTCAGTTTTTGACCATTTAGTATGATATTGGCTGTTGGTTTTTCATAGATGGCGTCTATCAGTTTGAGATAGAGACCATCTATTCCAATTTTTTGTAGGGTTTTTATCATAAATGCATGTTGGATTTTGTCAAATGCTTTTTCTGTGTCTATGGAGATAATCATATGGTTTTTGTCCTTGGCTCTATTGATATAGTGTATTACATTGATTGATTTGCATATGTTGAACCATCCCTGCATCCCTGGGATGAATCTCACTTGATCAGGGTGTCTGATCTTCTTGATGATCTTCTGCTCTATTTGCCAGTATCTTATTAAGGATTTTTGCATCTATGTTCATGAGTGAGATTGGCCTATGGTTCTCCTTTTTGGTTGGGTCTTTCTCTGCTTTGGGGATCAAGGTGATGCTTGCTTCCAGGAATGAATTTGGGAGTATTGCTTCCCTTTTAATTTCATTAAAGAGTTTAAACAGTAGTGGCAGCAGTTCCTCTCTAAATGTCTTGTAGAATTCAGCGGTGAAGCCATCAGGGCCCGGGCTTTTCTTAGTTGATAAGTTTTTAATTACATTTTCAATTTCATTGGTTGATGTTGGGTTGTTCAGAATTTTTAGGTCGTCTTCGTTCAACTTTGGTAAGTCAAATGTGTCTAGGAATTTGTCCATTTCTTCTGTGTTGTCCATCTTATTGGCGTATAGGTTCTGGAAGTAGGTATTGATGATCATCTGGATTTCTGCTGGGTCTGTTGTAATTTCACCCTTTTCATTCCTAATTGCATGGATTTGGGCCTTTCCTTTTTCTGACAAGGTTGGCTAAGAGTTTGTCAATTTTGTTGATTCTTTTGAAGAACTAACTCTTGGCTTCATTGATTTTTTTGTATCGTTCTCTTAGTCTCCATTGCATTGATTTCTCCTCTGAACTTTATAATTTCCTCCCTTGTATGAGCTCTAGGGTTGTCCTGTTCTTCTTTTTCTAGAAGCTTGAGGTTCAGCATCAGGTTGTTTAATTGGGCTCGTCCTGTTTTCCTAATATGCGTATTCACTGCTATGAATTTCCCTCTTAAAACTGTTTTAATTGTGTCCCATAGATTCCAATATGTTGTACTGTCATTGTCATTTAATTGAAGGAACTGTCTGATTTCTTCTTTAATTTCCTCTGTGACCCATTGGTTATTCAGAAGTGTGTTGTTCAATTTCCACCTGTTTATGAAATTTTTTGAGTTTCTTTTGCTATGGATCTCCAATTTCATGGCACTATGGTCTGATAATATACAGGGGATAACTTCAATTCCTTTGCACTTACTTAAACATGTTGTATGTGTGAGTATGTGGTCTATTTTGGAGAATGACCCATATACCACTGAGAAGAATGTGTATTCTGATTTTGTGGGGTGGCAGACTCTGTAAACATCTGTTAAATTCATTTGTTCAAGAGTTTGATTGAGTTCTAGTATTTCATTACTTATTTTTTGTCTAGTTGATCTGTCTATTTGTGACAGTGGGGTGTTGAGGTCCCCCCACTACAATTGTATTAGTGCATATATGACTTTTCATGTCCGTTAGTATTTGTTTTATGTAGTTGGGTGCACTAGTGTTTGGTGCATAGATATTTATGATTGTCATCTCTTCCTCTTGGATTCTTCCCTTTACAAGGATATAGTGTCCTTCTGTGTCTCTCTTAATCAGTGTTGGTTTGAAATCTACTTGATCTGCCAAGAGGATAGCTACTCCTGCTTTTTTTCGGGTTCCTGTCACATGGAGTATTGTTTTCCACCCTTTAACTTTCAGTGTATGAGTTTCCTTTTGAATGAAGTGTGTTTCTTGTTTGCAGCATATCGTTGGATTTTGCTTCTTGACCCATTCTGCCAGTCTGTTTCTTTTGATTGGTGAATTGAGACCATTAACATTGATTGTTATAACTGAGACGTATTGACTTGTCATTGGCATGACTTTTTCTTTTTGTTGGGTTCTCCCCCTTTACATTTAATTTCTTGTCATGCCAGATGGGTTCATTCTGCTTTGCTTCCTGGGGTTGTGATCCTCAATGTCTGTTCCTAGGATATTGTGTAAAATTCTTTGGAGTGCTGGTTTGGTATTCATGAAGTTCCTAAGGTGTTCTTTGTCATGAAAGTATCTTATTTCTCCATCAATTTTAAAAGATAGTTTTGCAGGGTACATCAATCTGGGTTGGAGGCTGTTTTCTTTTCAGGCTTGGAATATGTCACTCCAAGCTCTTCTTGCCTTGATGGTTTGTGTTGAGAAGTCTGCTGTGATTTTCATGGGCTTTCCTTTGTATGTGATTTGTTTCTTTTCTCTAACTGCTTGGAGAACTTTGTTCTTCTTTCTGGAATCTTAACAATTATATGCCTATGTGTAGATTTTTTTTGATCAAGGCTATTTGGAGTCCTATATGCCTCACTTATCTGTATGTCAAGTTCTTTTCCCCTGGTTGGGAAGTTTTCTGCCATTATTTCTGTGAAGAGATTCTTTTATGTCATCTGCACTCTCTCCTGTTTCTTCATTGACTCCAATCATTCTTATGGTATTCTTCTTTGCATCATCTAGCAGCTGCTGGATTGATTTCTCATGATCCCTTATAATTTTGAAGCAATTTTTCTATTCCTGGTCACTAATTGCAATCTTATCTTCTATATGTGAAATTCTGTCCTCACATTGGCTCATTCTGCTGTGTAGACTTTCAATGGAGTTTTTCATCTCCTGGAAATCTATTTGCATCTGTTTTATGGATTCCATTTGTTTCCTATGTTGGGATTCCATCATGTTCCTGAGCTCCTCTCTAGATTTATTAATCATGTCTTGCACTAGGTGCACAATTTCTCCTGTTATCTGAGAAATTATTTCTGATTTCCTTTTTTCCAGATCCCCTTTTGTTGCCAGTTCAGTGGGTCCAGGTGGTTGAGTATCAGAGTGTTCCATCTCATTTCCCTTTGGGGTTGCTGTAGGTGATCTGGAAGTCTGGTTTTGAGACTTATTTGTTTTCTCATTTTGACTGGGGGTGGGGCAGCTGTTGGCAACTGCATGGATTACTTCCTCTGAGCTGGGAGAGGTGGGACAGGGGCCAAGAGCAGTGGTAGGGGTGGTGACCCAAAAGCCCTTTCCTGTGGGCTGGGAGCAGCGGGAGGGATGGTGGCCAGGAAGCACCTTCCTCTGGTCCAGGAGCAGTGGGATGGCAGCTCAGAAGCCCCTACCTCTGGACCAGGAACATTGGGAGTGATGGTGGCCCAGAGGCCCCTTCCTCTGGGCCAGGAGTGGTGGGACAGAAGGTGGCCCCAAAGTCCTTTCCTCTAGGCTTGGAGCAGCGGGAGGGATGGTAACTGGGAAGCCCCTTCCTCTGGACCAGGAGCAGTGGGACGGCAGCTCAGAAGTCCCTACCTCTGGGCCGGGAGCAGCGGGACTCAGTACTGTGGTCTGGCTGTCCGGTGGTCTGGTGTCCTCTGCGTCTTTGTAGTGTGGAACCAGGTGGCTGTACAGAGGAGCGGGGGTGGGGTGGGGCGGGGGGTTCATTGGATTGTTGCCTGGGCACGGGCTGATTTGGTGTGTTCTGCATGACTCGGGACCTCAGTAGGGCATGTCGGAATATACTTTCTTTAATAGGTGCTATTCAAATTTTATATTTCCTCCAGAATTAGTTTCATTAATTTGTCTTCCAAGGTACTTCTTAGAAGTTGTCAAATTTATTTCAAAACAGATTTTTGAAATATGATTTCTATATCCTTTTAAATTCTGTAAAATCTGTGGTAATGTCTCCTAGGTCTTGATATTTTAATTTTTAAAATGTATAATTGATATTGTGTAACAGGAAGAAAAGGTCTAAAGGAGCAGGGGAAGTGGGAGGGGTAGGAGAAAGGAAAGAAGGGAAAAGAAAAAATATGAGAAAAGGAAAAAGAAATGGAAACAAAATCTTTGCAAATAGGGATGGGTGGAGGGGTTGAAGGGAGGGTAGGGGAAGGGGAAAAAAAATAAGAACCAAGATACTCATGTAATGGTACAAGATCACAAAGATGTATGTAAATGTATTTTATACCTAAAATGTACCAATAAACAATGGGAAAAAGAGTCAAGGCCTACTAAGGGTGTGGCCTTCAGTATCCCCTTTCAATTGGACGAAATGGTTTGGGGAAAAGGGACTAAAAGTGTGGTACTTTTACTGCAGTCCTAATAAAGTGAATTCACCTAACAATAAAGTTATGGAAGCTAGAAAGTAATCAAGTAGAGCAAATCTAAGAAGAAACTCTAGAAAAGAACTGTTGATATAGCTTTTGAAACTTGGACTGACTGGACTCCAATGGATAAAAGGCCATATATATATATTTTAGTACCAGGGATCCAACTTGGGTCCTTGCACTTGTGCAGCAGGTGGTGAAACCACTGAGCTAAATCCCCATCCCAGGGTTACTATGTTTTAAAGAAAGTTGTATTGCCAAAGAAATCATGAATCTGAATATTAAAAGTCTGTGACTGTTTAGGATTATTAGACTATCCAATCCACCAGGTATGGAAGAGAAGTGGGCCAAGAGAGCTGCACAATACCCAGGAAGGCATAGTCTCAAATGTCTGTTTTGGATATGGGGAGAGTGTGATGGAAAGGGAGTACCTCCAGATCCTGGGGCCACCACCACAAAGAACAGTAGACAAAAGAGCTCTTCCTAAGAGCAGAATCTGTGCCTAATCAAGAGACATTGCACACCTGTAAGGAGAGGGCCTTCAAAATATCTTCCTAGCTGATTTCAAAATTGCTACGAATAAGTGAATATTTTAAATTTTTTTTTCCATTTTTATAAATGGAATTGTCTATTATGGTTATCCAGGCACTTTTCTCAGTTTATTATGTATTATATTTGACGTTTTATATGTAATCAGGCCTTTTTACTAAAATGTTTTTCTCTGCAACAGATTTTAAATTAAAATGAATTTTTAAATGTATATGAAATCACTTTCTGTTCATATTTTTCTTTTTAAAGTGTTCTAAGGGAAACTAATGATTGAAATAAAAAGTCCTGGAATTACAGCCTTTAGATGTAAAAGAGTAAGTATCAAAGTAAAATATTTTGTCAAAAAGGATTCTGATGGTTGTTAAGTAAAATGCATAAGATTAAGTTCTAAAGGTAAATGAGAAAATTTAGATGAAATTAAACAGTGCTTTTCCCTAAAGTGAAAACTTCTGAGGTGAAATATTTTGATGTTATTTTATTTTTTATATTGGCCCATACACTCTACCTAGTTTCCTTTGAAAAATACAGTTCTTTTTCCAGTCATTTGCTGTTAAATTATCTGGGTTATCAAAACTAGTTATATCACAAGAATGCTTTGAAAGAATCATAATTACGTAACTTTCTAAGTTTCTCTTTCCTTATATGATATTTGGGTTTTTAAAGCATGTATGTATTTTTAAGCTTTACATTTCTTCCAATCAATGTCTTCACTTTAGTTCTTCCAAAAGGATTATACACCAGGAAGAGTTATGTAGAGATGACCCCCATCACCTTGGAGATCCAGGTCTACACAGATTGGCTTCTTGCCTTCTTGCCTGGAGCGGACTCTATGGCCAAGCAATTTCTCCTATTCTTCATTGTTTAAAGAAATAAGGGCCGGGGATTTAGCTCAATGGTTTATGGAGCCGAGGATTTAGCTCAGTGGTTCCGGTGCCTGCCGCGCAGGCGCAAGGTCCCGAGTTCGATCCCCGGTACCAAAAAAAAGAGAAGAAACAGTTGCATCAAAGAAATTATTTTTTTCTATGATTCCCCCCCACCTTTTCTTGAGACGGAGGTCTCACTATGTGCCAGGCTGGGTTCCAACTCCTGAACTCAAGTGATCCTCTCACCTCAGCCTCCTGAGTAGCTTGGCTCCATTACTAATTATTTTTGAAATAAAAACCTCTGGTTTTCATCTGTGATGTTACCGTATGGTAATTCTGCTCATATAATTTATTATACATAATTTTATTTCTTTTTTTCCATTAAGTTTATTGGTACATTTTAGGTATACATTGTGATCACATTCATCATTGGGAATTTGTACCTGTACACGATATATCTTATTTCTTGTTTTTTCCTATTCCCCTTCCCTCCCTTCCACTCCTCCATCCCTATTTACAAAAGCTTTGTTTCCATTTTTTTCCCCTTCTTTCCTTTCCCTCACCCCTCCCTCCCCAGTTCACCTTCCCTTTTGAACTTTTTCTTCCTAGTTCACATTATCTATTATACATTTTGGTCCTCCTTTACACTTTCAGTTTCTAACATCAAAGAAACAACTCGGTATTTACACATGTGCATCCTATTTATTTCACTTAAGAATATGGTCTCAAGGTGCATCCATTTAGCAATGTCTCCAGTGTATTATTCTTTATGGCTGAATAGTACTCCATTTTATTTAAAAAACCAACATCTTTATCCAATCACCAGTTGATGGGCATTTGGCCTGTTTCCAAGATTTAGCTCTTACAAACTGTGCTGCTATAAACATGGGTATGCATATATGGCTATGGTATGATGCTTTTAATTCTTTTGGGAACATACCCACAAAGAGAATAGCTGGGTCAAATGGGACCTCTAATCCTAGTGTTTTGAGGAATCTGCACACTGATTTCCACAGTGGTTGCACCAGTCTGCACTCCCAGTAACAGTGGAGAAGGGTCCCTTTCCCCCCACAACCCCGCCAGCATTTGTTATTTGTTGATTTCTTGATAGCAGCCATTCTTTCTAGAGGTGGAATCTCAGCATTGTTTTCATTTGCATCTCTCAAATGACCGGTGATGTTGAACATTTTTTCAAGTTTATTTACTGCTTCTTCTTCGTCTGAGAAGTGTCTATTCATTTCAGATGCCCATGTTTGGACTGGGTCTCATTTTAATTCACCCTTGAGCCCCTGGGTGGTGACTTCCCACTCTGTATCCTACATAAGCTGAACGCTCTTTACTAAAGTACTCCTGGGAGCTCCAGAACACACAAGAAGGTAGAGAACGGTGGTTTCAAAGCGGGCCATGGTTTTTCTTGCTGATTACCTACCCAGAGCTTGGAATAAGTACCGCGCTGCTCCGTCAGACACCATGGACAGCTCTTCAGGTGCCACCTGCTCGGCCGGAAGGCGGACTGCCCCGCCCTCTGGCGCCCGGCTGGCCGGGGAGGAGGCAGGGGGAGGTCCTGAAGCCGGCGGGCATGTGTCAGCCACCAGCCCCCCGAGTTTTTCCCCGGAGTCCCTCCCTGGAGCCCACGGGGAGGGCCCACGTGAGGGAACCGGGGAGGCCGGATCCTCCCTCTCCTGGCCTGCCGGGAGCTGGGCCCGCGGCCGCGGGGCGGACCACAGCGAAGCTCGCCATAGGTGTTTGCGGTGGCGGTAGGAGGGTTCAGGGCCCGGCGGGCGGCAGTATGGGCGGGGCTCCCGCGCACGCTCCGCCCATAATTTTATTTCTTTATAAATGATATAAACAGTAAGTTCTCTCCAATCTGTTAGAAAAATTATACTTTTGGTTCTTCTGTCTTTACTCCTATTTGATGCTTAGGGATATGGATTTGCTCATATAGAGGAAAATAAACCAAACCCCAGGCTTCATGGCAACTCCAGGTGGTCTTGTCATGCATGTCACGAGGCCTTTCTCACCTCTGTTTCACTGATATTCATTGATACTTAGTTTGTTCATTGATACTTAGTTTGGTAGGTTGTAGGAATTTTTATAACACAAAGATATTTATCCTGATATTGCAATTCACTTCCCATTTCTCAACTATTCCACAGTGGTGTTTTTGTTTATTTATTTGTTTACCAACTCCACCTAGAGGGTGCAGTAAAGAAACCTAAATCAAGTCCCTGAGTTGATAGGAGAGAACAGCTAAGCACATGAACTAGCTATTCACCTGATTAAGGAAACAAATTATGAAAATAACTTATTCCTGTTGCAACAATGTGTAGATGAATAAAAAGAAGCAAGCAGAGTGGCCTTTTGCTTATCATTCATGACGAAATAGATGAGATCAGAACATTTGAATACATTAGCACAATTTGAGCAGATACCTCGATGGTGAGGTTCATTGTGTTATTACTATTGTGTTAAGCAGAAAGCTAACCCTCTTTCAGGGACCTGTTTATCAGTTCTGCCTCCTAAAGTTCAACCTTCCCTTTTTTTTTTTTTTTTTAATATTTTCACTGATATCTTCTTGCTACTCACTTTGTGGCTCTAACTATAATTTCTTAAACTCTTGATATAATTTTCTCCAATCACCATTGTTAATTTTATCCCAAAAAAGCATTTTTAAGAGCCTGCAGTTCATGAAGTTTAATTAAGATACTTGAGATGATACAAAATGACAACTCAGTATTTTTGGGTGCTTATTATGACTAAGAAGACTTTGTGTTTGGGATTTTATCTACATTACCTGTTTTTTTTTATATGCTTGGAATTGAACCCAAGGCCTTATGAACATTAGGCAAATGTTCCACTACTGAGTTATATCTTCAGCCCTCATCCACGTCATCTTTTTAAATTTCTCATATCAATCCTATTGGACTGCCATTATTTCTCTCATTTCATAGCTAAAGAAATTAGATCCTGAGGGACTAATTAATTGGTGCAAGGTCATGCAGCCAGTAAAGGAGTTGGAATTTAAACCCTGGTAGAACTCTAATACCCATTGTCTTTCTTCAATATATATATATATTTGCGGGGGCACGGTATTGGGGATCAAACTCAGGACCTTGGGCTTGCAAGGCAGTGGAACCACTGAGCTAAATCTCCAGCCCTTCAGTGTTTTGCTATATGAAAAAATGACCAAGATACTGCAATGTCAGAAATGTACATTAACTATATATCTAGGGAGACTGAGATTGGGTGTGAGAGTTAAGTGCCATGGGACTGTTAGGAAGGATTAATTCCTCTTGATATAATCAAAAAAGTCTCAACAAAGAAGATGGTCTTTGAAAGTGGCCTCGGGATTTCACTGAACAGTGAAAAGGAGGTATGGGGGACTTCTGGGCCAATGGAGGAGCAGCAAGAGCAAGCCAGGCTGATCTGGAGCACACACCATGTCTGGGGAGTGGAGGCCTTCAGAGACCTTGAGAAGACATTCAAACAGCAAGCCATCCCAGGTGTCTGACAAGGACATGAAGTTCATTTCTTTGAGTTTTGAAGGCAAGAATTCTGCAGCACGATGAAGGAGGGATTAGATTATTTTAGTGGTCCATGTGAGAAATAATCAGTATTTGAGGGAAATGGAGATAAAACTAGGCATCTGTAAAAAAAGAAGATACTCAAAAGCCCAATGTACTGGATGCTGGAGATGAGGGCTCTCACTGAGGCTTACAATCTGGGTGACTAGGGCATAGTTATTCTAGTCGCTAGGATAGGGAGCATGATGAATGTTTCATTGGTATGTGGAATTGAGTTTGGATGCTAATGACATGCTAACTTGCAGTAAATTGTCTGGAGCTAGAGATACAAGCCTGGCATGATTTCCATGACATCATACAGATAAAATACAGTGAGAGGGCAGAGGACAGAGTCTTGTGAATACCTCCATTTATGAACAAAAGAGGGGTATGGCAACTACCATGATGTACTGCTAGCTGGTGGATCAGGCAGGCCAACCTCACCCACTAAATAAATTGAAGGTTGGGTGCAACTTGTCTCTTAGTGAATAACAGGCAAGAAAGTGAACAAATGATATGAATGGGAGAGAGTTTGGAAGATTAGAGGTTAGCAATGCAATTTGAAACACAAATGGTTAGTAAGGCCTATAAATATCTTGGAGTTAGTGACTGATATTAAGGAATATAGGCCTTGAAGGAAGGAAAAGGAAACAAAAGGTAAACCAGAAAGTGGGCAAATGGAAGACTGGTATTCTCAATATTCTGGAGGGAAATAGAGGATGACTATTAAGACCTCAGACTTTAAAAAAACAAAACAAAACAAAAAACTGGGTTTTTTGTTCTAACCAGAAAAATTGAACCTGAAAAGAAAAGGTACTGTATATTTGTTAAGAGTGAATAAATAAAAACCTGGCACATTCTAGGAAAACAACTTACAAAGAATAAAGGTCATTTTCTAAGTTTAGAAGCACTTTGGAATACAGGCAAGGCAATACTGAAGAAGACTGGAATATTTCCGAAGTCCGACTCAGGCGCCCCCTGAAGGCCGTGCTCAGCACGCAGGCGCAGCTGGAAGGGAGTCGGAATGTGCTTTAAATTCTGGAGTTAGCGGCCAGCATAAAAATTCAGAAGGAGAATTTTCTTTGATCATTAATTTTTGCTGTTTATATTCGGGTAGTCTGTGAGATTTTTCTAGTTTGTGTTTATTTTTTAATTATTTAAATGAAAGAACTGACTGAAGCCACAAATTGTTAAAATGCTAAAATTCTAAGTAGATCAAATAATGACTCACAGGGTTTTACAAATTATTAACTATGATAAACAGAATATAAGACCTCAGACTTTTAAATCAGGTGAATCTTGGTTTAAATCTGTGCTCCATCTTCTAATTAACCATTTGATTTTGGGTAGGTTTAACCTCTCTGGTCTTGATTTCCTCCTCCATAAAAGGAGGATTATAAAAGTCATTGGAAGAATTAAATAATGTAAAATGAAAATTTCCTTGATGCTTTGGTTGCTATCTTTTCTCATTTGGTTATCTGTTTATTTTGAATTTTGCTTATAGTGTTATTCATGGAACAGAAATGCTTTATTGGTGTCAAATTTATCAATTGAACATTTTATACTTTGGATTTTTAAAAAGATATTTTTCAGTAAAAAGTACCTGGAAACATAATAGAAAAGAGAGTAAAGGATATGAATAGGCAATTCATTGAATCAGAAGTGGATGTGGTTATTATATCTAGGAAAGAGGAGCTCAGCCTCTGTAACAATCAGGGGAGTACAGACTAAAAGCACAAGGAGAAACCATGGTAGTGTGTGTGCTGGCTGTAGCTAGCAGAGGGAAATATGCATGCTTTATGGGTTGGGGCCACAGACCCGAAAGACAGTCCCAAGTACTGTAGTCCCACAGGTTAAAATCTTGAAAGATTAATATCCCTAAGGCCCCAAATCCCAAAATATCAACATTCCAAAAAATATAATTTTGGGGGCAAAAAAAGGATTTAAATTCTTTAAAAGACACTTATTTACATTTTAAAGGGGGATTAATCTGAGAAACATATAAAAACCTGACATTTTATGGGCTACTTTGCACAATAAAAATAGGCAATAGTAACATATATATTTTTGCAAGCATAAACTCTCAGGTATATTAGTGATGATTATAATATCATCAATATATTGCTTATATTATAAGCAATTATATTATAATTGCTTCTAATATAACAATTATAAGCAGATGAACCCTATTCATAAATAAATAGGTTGAAAATTAGAATGTATCAATGCATTTCACCATGGTTTCACCCAGCTTTTTCACTGTGATTATCCAAAGTACAGTACCATGTCAGACAACATGTTTGATCAAAAACCATGATGGAGCTAGATGTGATGGTACATGCCTGTAATCCCAGTACTCTGGGAGGCTGAGGCAGGAGGATAACAAGTTTGAGCCTAGATGGATAATTTAGTGACTTAATGAGACCCTATCTCAAAATAAAAAAGGCATGGGGCTGTAGCTCAATTTGAAGGCCTTGGGTTCAATCCCCAGTAAAACACACACACACACACACACACACACACACACACACTCAGACAAAAGAAAATTCAATACATGAAAAAATGTATATAGGGCTAGGTTATGAGCAAAAGATGAAAAAAGCTGGCCAACTTTCACCATCATTAACTATAGTTTGAAATCTTAGATGGAGATGAATAACTAGCTAGTCTTTTCCTTTTAGGTTATAGCTCTCTGGGAGTATGTTCACATTTTCTATGTGGCTCTCTTTTTTTGGTACTGGGAATCAAACTCAGGACCTTGTGCTTGCAAGGCAGGTGTGGCACCACTGAGCTAAATCCCCAGCCCATGGCTCTCTTCTTTTTGAAATTCTTTAATGGTTTGAGAGAAACTAACACAAGCATTCTCTATTAAAGATTCCATTTTCTGTTTCATGTGTTGCTTTGTGTATGTGAAAATCCATTCCACATGTACTCATACACAGTCTATGCATAGATTTGACTGAAATAGTACCAGTGATGGAGCAGCAACACTGTTGCATAAGTGTCTTCTTATCCAACTGTGCACATATTTTTGAACCAGTCAGTAACTTCACTGGCTGCTTCAGGCAAATGTAGCTTTAATTCAGTTAAAAGCTCCTGGAATTTCACCACCTGAAAGGAATCCCAATGCCAACAAATGAAGCATTTTTAAACTGACATTTTTATCATTACCATATTGAGTGGTACTTCCTCAAAATTCAGCTTTCTTCTTACATAGCCTTTTATAAAAATGAGAAATGTGGGTTTTGGAATTGCAGCTTTCAGGATTTTAACATTCAGGATTTTAATCTTTCAAGATTGTGACTTTGACATTTTAGATGTTAGAGATTTTGACCTTTCAGGATTTCAACATTCAGGATTATGGTGTTTGGGATTGTGTCTTTGGGAAGTTTTGGTAAGCACTAGTAGTTTATAACAGTGCTGTCCCAACCCTGGTATATATTCCAGAGAAACTTTTTGTACAAGGGATGGGTAGGAGGATATTCTCTGCAGTTGTTTGTCTTTCAACACAAAAGAGAAAGGCATATAAAAAATAGTAAATACACATTGAGTAAACTCTGCAGCTGTCAGAAATAATGAACTAGACATGCAGATAGCAACAGAGGTAGAAGGTGTGCTAAAAATATAGTGAATGTTTAAAATTTTTAAATCCCAATAAAAGACACATTGCTATTAATCCTCCTCAAAATACTTGCCCTCATATTGAACACAGTTATCCTATTGTTCTTGTTACTTTCTGAAGCAGTTCTGGAAGTCTTCTTTCATGAGTATCTCCCCCGACTCCTGTACTGGGGATCAAGCTCAGGACCTTACGCTTGGTCGTGAGTATCTTTAGTTGTGCAACCATGGCTCCCTTGATGTCCTGAATTGATCCAAAACATTTACCTTTCATTTTGACTTTGAGGATGAGCCCAAAGTTGCACAGTGCTAGATCCAGTGAATAAGGTGGAGAAAGATACACCATAATATCATTATTTGACAGAAATTGCTGTAAATATTTGATCAACACAGTATGATAAAAAATATAGTGAATATTTAAATTAAAAAAAAATTATTGCAGTAAGACACATTGTCACTAATCCCACTCAAAATACTTCACTTCAAACTTATCCCATTATTCTTGACAATGTGTCTTTTACTGTAATAAAATTTTTTAAAAGCTTAAACATTCATCATATTTTTATCAGAAACATATGTTGGGTGAAAAAGAAAAGCAAATAAGATCTGTAGCCCAAACTATTTATGTAAATTTATGTACTTCAAAAAAACCCTGTAATTTTAAAGAATACATTAACATCCAAGGATCAACTCAAGGACATTCTAAGTACCTATGTTGGAGGTGAGGGGAGATCAGGAAGGAAAAGAGGATTTGTGGGTGCTGGAAGAAACCAAACCAAACCAATGACAGACCTTATGGATATGGGATGATCTCCACTCTCCGACTCAAAGACTATCACTTCCCAAGTGAAAGCATCCTCAGTGCCTTATAAAGGGGATCAATGTTACAGTGACGGGGGTGACTGTCATTGATGGGTAATAATAGGAAAAAATAGGTGATTTCGATGTAAATTTTATGAAATATTTTGTGGAGGGCTAATAATTATATTTGTAAATTAGATGAGGTTAAGTCATATTTCTCAGTTCATTCTGCTAGTATTTAATTGCTTAATGCCAAAGGCAATTTACAATTTCAAAATGCAGTTTTATATACGTTCCAGGTCAGGATAGCACTTTATAGTTTTTGTCCATTGTTATTAATTAAAGAATTTCTTTTTTGAGACAAGGTCTCTATATGCAGTTCAGGCTGGCCATGAACACAGTATGTGGCCCAGGCCCGCCTTGAACTCACAGCGATCCTCCCACTTTGACCTATTGAGTGCTGGTATTATAGGCGTGCGCCACCATGTCTGGTTTAAAGAATTTTTTGATGTGTTATAAATTTTTAGCAAATACACAATTTATAATAATTTACTTGAGTGAATTATTCACAGAGTGAACATTATCACCAGATCAAGAAACAGAATCTCTATTTGTTCAATGTTGGTTTTGGGGATCTTTCTGAAACAAATCACATCCTCTGGTGTCTTGTTGGTACTTGAGATGATTTTTTAAGTTATATGGAAAAATGTTTAAGTGCTTTTCAGTTTTGTTTTGGTTGAGTTCTGCTGTATTTGAATATTATAGTAATTTTTTCCCTTGCTTTGTTCTTCTTTGAATGGTTTTAATTTCTGTATGTGTGTGTATTTGATAATAAAGTTATTTTTAAATTTTAAAAAAACAGAATCTCATCAGGGACATGAGAATCCCCCATGACCTATCCCAGTAGTCCACTTTTCCTCCTCCCTTGCTGTCTTCTAACACCATGGCTTACATTGTCTGTTTTGGAACTTTCAAATGCCTTACTACTGTAGGAATCTTAAAAACAATGTAAGGCTGAATATTAGATTTATATCTGAGATTCCTTTTGTAAATTATATTAAAACTTGACTTCCAATTGCTCATTGCTAGCATTTATATAGCAAGTGATTTTGTGTATTGTCTTGGTGTCATGTAACTTTATCAAACTCACTTACTCATTCTAGGAAGTTTTTTTTTTTTTTTTCCTAGAGCTTTCTTAGAATCTTCCATGTAGACAATCATGTCTGTTAATAGGGTCAGGGTGTTTTTTCACTATTCCTTTACAATTTGTATGACTTTTATTACTTTTTTTGTCTTACTGAAATGGATATACTGTCCACTATGATATTAAATAAGATTCATAAGAGCAGATTCTTCCTTTGTTCCCAATCTTAAGGGCAAAGTAAGTAGTTAGGGAAGTTCCTTTCTATTCATCTAGTTTGCTGAGGGTTTAAACCATGAATAAATGCTGTGTTAGTCAAATTGTTTTTCTGTATCAACTGATACTATTTTTTATGCTATTGACAGGATGGAGTTTTAATTATTGAAATTAGTGTTGTATTCCTAGGATAAACCCCACTTGATGATAATATACTATTATTATTTTTTATAATGCTGGAATCAATTAACTAATGTTTTAGGAGGGAGGGTTTTGCGTCAATGTTTATGAGGGGTATTCATCTGAAGGTCTGTCATGTCCTTGTCAGACTTTGATATCATAGTAATGTCAGCCTCAAAAAAGATGGTTTTTGGAAGACATTGCATAGAATTGGTGTTACTTCTTCTTTAAATGTTAAGTGAAATTTGGTAGTGAAACAATATGGGCCTCAACATTTCTTTTTCAGATTTTAAACTATGATTTTTTAATTTAGTACTTTTAGGACTACATAGGTTATTTCATTTAGAGTGATTTTTAGTAGTTGGAACTTTTTGAGAAATTGGTCTGTTCTGTGTAATTTTTGAATTATGAGCATGAGTTGTTCAGTATTCACTCAATATCCTTTCAATGCGTGTGGAACCCAGTATCCTTTCTCAATCCTGATATGGAAGTTTGTGCCCTTTCTCTTTCTTTTTCTCTCTCTTTTTCTTTCTTTCTTTCTTTCTTTCTTTCTTTCTTTCTTTCTTTCTTTCTCTCTCTTCTTTCTTTCTCTCTCTCTTTCTTTCTTTCTTTCTTTCTTTCTTTCTTTCTTTCTTTCTTTCTTTCTTTCTTTCTTTCTTTCTTTCTTTCTTTCTTTCTTTCTTTCTTTCTTTCTTTCTTTCTTTTCCATTTTCCAAGGTGTTTATCAGTTTTATTGCTATTCTTAAAGGACTGGCTTTTGGTTTTGTTAATTTTTCTCTATTGTTTTAATTTCATTGATTTCCACTCTTCCCTTTATTTCTTTCTTTCTTCTTCCTCTGAGTTTATTTTACTCTTCCTTTTCTGGTTTCTTCAGAAAGCTCCAATTATTGATTTGAGATATTTCTTCTTTTCTAATATAAGCATTTTATGATTGAAAAGTTTGTGTTGTTGTTATTGATTTCTAGTTCAATTCCATTATGGCCAGGGAACACATATTGTACAATTTCAATTGTTTTAAATTTGTTAAAATTTTTTTTTTTTGGTACTGGGGATCGAACTCTGGTCCTTGCACTTGTGGAGCAGGCGGCAAAACCACTGAGCTAAATCCCTGGCCTGTTAAAATTTATTTTATAAACCAAGATATGGTCTGTCATGGTGAATGTCATATGTGCATTGTGAAAGAATTCTGGTGTTGTTGAGTGGAGTTTTTCAATAATTTTAATTAGATACAGTTCGCTGATGGTATTTTTTGTTCTTTTTATAACTTTGCTAATTTTCTGTGTACTCATTTCCTATTGATAACTGAACAAAGAATATTAAAACTCCAACTGTACTTGTGGATTCATATACTTCTTTTAGTTCTGTTAGGTTTTTTCTTCATGTTTGGAACTCTGTTGATATTTAGAATTGTTTTGTCTTCTTGGTAAAATAATCATTGTATCATTATAGAAAGATCTTCTTTATACCTGGTCATTTCCTTTGCTCTGAAATCTACTTGTCTCTTATTAATGTAGTCACTAAGGTTTTTAAATAAATGTATACATAGTATATTTTGCTCCATCCTTTTACTTTAAACTTACCTCTATTATTATATATGAAGTGAGTTTCTTAGAGATAGCACATAGTTGGGGCATTCAAAATTATTCTGAAAATCTCTATCTTTTTTTTTTTTTTGGTATGGGGGATCAAACTCAGGACCTTGCACTTTGAAAATCTCATTTTTTAATTGGTGTATGCAGGCTAGTCACATTTAATGTAATTGATAATATGTTTAGATTTAGGTTTGTAATGTTAGTATTTGTTCTTTGTACTGTATTTATTTCTGTTTTCAGCCTACATGTTCTTATCAGAGAACCTAGTGGTTCAGACCAAAACTTTCAACATACAAAACTGAGAGAGTAAATTTGTGTATGTTAAGGTGCTAATTTTGTGGTAATTTGTTATGTAGCAATAGAAAATCAGTATAGATCCCTTCCCACATAGAATCAGTGCTGGCCTAGGTGACCAATGCAATATAGAAGAGGTGACAGTCTGCACTTTATATCACACAGGAATGATGGCAGACCAGTGAAAAGGGTAACATGGAAAGGAATTCAATCTTCTAGCCAGCGTCATCTCCCAGCTATATGAGAAAGCCACCTTGGATGTAGGCCTTCTACCCCTAAACAAGTCTTCAGATATCTACCACTCCTGTCAGCACCAAATGGAACATCATGAGAGACCTTGGCCAGAACCACCCAGACAAGCAACTCTTGAATTCTATTTATTTATTTATTTATTTATTTATTTATTTATTTTTAATGGAGGGATCCTTTATTATGCCAGTGGACTCAGAGGAGTTTGTATTCCAAAGTCTAAGCTCCGAACAGCAAGGCAAGCAGCCTTATACAGAGATCTTGGGGGTAGGGAGTAAGCCCACCTACCAGGCAAGCATGCTCATTGAGACGGATGGGTGGAGTTAACAGAACATTATTGAAACCTTAGGTAGAAACATGGTGCAGCACAAACAGTTACATTGCTTGAATGAACATTTTGATACACTGGGCAGGAACATCCTGCAGTACAGTTGCACTGCTTGAACAGAACATCCTATGGCAGAAACATGGTGTGTGTGGGGGCTTGGCAACAGACAAAGACCTGCTCTTTGTGCATTATTTCCTTATCACCAGCTTTTCAGCCTCTTACCTGCAGCTTGTTATCAGCAAAATCCCTTAAGGAGAAAAAATCATTCATTTATGAATAAGGAATAAGCAAAGCCTATATCTTATTAGATTGGTCACTCTCTGGAGAAGAGCCTAAGTGAAACACACACACACACACACACACACACACGCGTGCGCACCCCCCCCCACACAAATGCACATACCTCTATCCTCTCATCGGCATACAAATACATGAAAAAAGATATAATCCTGTATTCCTCCTCTACAGTCTATGATTAGTCGAAAAGTTAGCCTTTTCTGTGTAACTCTATTCTCTCCTGTGGTTAATCCAATTTTGTGGATAGATTTGGGGAACCACAGGCTAAGTGACATAACACTGTGAACTATGGTTGTGTGTGTAAATATAGAGAGCTTTGATATTACAGTAGATTACTTTTGATTTTAAGTTTCTTCTGCTGAATTCTTTTTTTTTTAAATAAAATTTATTTTATTTTATCCCATTCCTCCCCTCAAACCCCCTCCCTTTCCTATGTACAGAAGCTTTGTTTTCATTTTTCCCTTCTATTTTCACATCCCTTCCTTCCTTTCTTCCTCCCTCCTCCCTTGTTCCCCTTCCCATCTGACCACTTACTTCCAATTTCCCAATATTCATTATACACTTAAGTTCTTATTTCCACTTTCAGTTTCTCACACTAAAGAGACAATGCAGTATTTAAACATGTGTGTCCAATTGATTTCACATAAGAGTATGGTCTCAACGTCCATCCATTTAGCTATAAATGTCTGAAGCTCATCCTTCTTTATGGCAGAGTAGTACTCCATTGTATAAAACCACATCTTCTTTATCTACTTGTCAGTTGATAGGCATTTGGGCTGTTTCCAAGATTTAACTATTACAAACTACCCTGCTATAAACATGGGAGTTCATATATTGCTGGGGTAGGATGCTTTTAATTCTTTTAGGAAGATACCAAGAAGGGGAATACCTGAGTCAAACAGAACCTCTAGTTTTAGTTTTTTGAGGAATCTCCACAATTATTTCCACAGTGGTTGCACCAGTCTACACTCCCACTGGCAGTAGAGAAAGAAGGGTTCATTTTCCCCACAGACCCTCTAGCATTTGTTATTGGCAACTCCTGAATTCTTGACCACAAAAACAAGAGAAAATAAAGGATTATTCTTTAAACTACTAAATTTTAAGTTATTTTTAATGCAGCATTAGATAACTGATATGTGGGCCTGGTATGTGTCCACATGCTAAGGATGTAGCACTGAATATAGCCAAGTGCTTGCTGTTATGGAGTTTATAATCTACTTTAAGGGAAGAAATAGAAATTATACAAGTAGATAAGCATACGTTTTGTCAAGAGGTAGTAAATGCCAAGAAAAAATAAATCAGAGCAAGAAGTTGAAAAGTAATACTAGGGTTTCTATAAAAAGCAACATTTTCAGTAGTGACCTGAAGAGAGGGATTATGCCACTAAGGCGTTTGGAGGAAAACTTTTTAGCAGAGGGCGTTTCAAGTGTAAAATAAAGATCGGGAGATCAGAGTGTCCTTAGTTAATAGGAAGGGTTGCCAAAGAGTGAGAAGCTCTGTGCCCTTGATACATGTCTAGAATGTTTGGAATGAGGATAATCAGATTAAGTATGGGATGCCCTGTGAAATTTGAATTTCAGATAAAAATATAGCAACAACAATTTTAAGTATGTCCCAAATATTGCTTCAGGAATATTTACTAAAAATCGTTAGTTATCTAAATTCAAATTTAACTAGATATGTGGTATTTTTATTTACTAAAATTATTTATTTGAAGTTCAAATTTAGTTAGCTATCTTTTAATTTCACTTGGTAAAGTAACTAAAATGGTTACAGGAATAGGAAAGACATTGTTTTGGAGAAACAGTAAAGGACTTCATATGGATATTCTGGAACAGAAAAAGCTAGGAGGACTTTTCCCAGCTCCACTCCTAAATTAAGGCAACACAGTGCTAATAGGATAGAAATACACAGTATAGAGGGCTAGTATAACTAACTACCTCCTGGACGGCTTCCCTCAGATGTTTTGTAGGTGCTGGAAACTAAAATGCACTGAATATATACATATCTTTGGGCAAGCATCCTCAAGGGCAGAATACAAGGGCAGTCCCAGATAATATCCGCAGTCTCTTTTGGCTCCAACACTGTGATTCAATGAAGAGTTCAAAATTGCACACTAACTTGTTGTTTTTCTATCTCCACAGAGCAAGAGTTGATGAGTCTTGCAATGAGAGAATTGATTAAATGTAAGGAAGAACTTTTTAGCCGAAGGGCAATTAAGCACTGGAGTGGCTATGCAGGGTTAGGCTGAGAAGTTTGCTCCCTCATGATGCTTTACAAGAGGCAGCAGCTGTTGTGGATCATCTACACCCAATGAGAGCTACCCTTGAGTAGGAGAATTGAACCAGGGGACTCCTGAGAGTCCAGGTACTGCGATGACTCTTTTGCGATACACAGAACTAGAGAGAAGTGACTCTATACTCCTTTGAGTAGTTAGTACCAATTCTCTGTGACTCTATTATTATGTGGATGGAAACTTAAAGCAGTCTTTGAAAAGTGTCTTCCTTCTACCTGGATCAGAATTACCTACAAAAGACTTTTTAAAAGCATTTTTCTGAGCCCACCTCCAACCTGCTGAGTCTGGAAGAGGGGTGGCCACAGAAATATGCACTTCCACCAATTCCAGGTGATCCTCCTGCAAGCTGCAGTTTGAGACCTGAGACCATTGAGAAAGGAGGGGCTTGTGTTCTCTGCCTGGGCCTTGTCTTCTGTGTGGGGGTTGAGGTCCCTACCTAAGTGTACTTCCTACAGCCTGGCTACATGTGCTAAGAATAGATGGGAGAACTGAGGCATGGAAACATTTAAGAGAAGGCTTTTGAGCAGGGTGTTCTAGGCCAGGTGGAGGAGAAAAAGAATCTGGTCTTATTGGTTCCCACCTTTTGCTAAACACTCCCTTTACAATTTTATTGTCCTTATGTCCTGAAACCATTTCTGTCCTTCTTTTCTTTATCTTTTGAAGTTTTTTACCAAATTTTAAGAAAGAAAAAGAGAATGATACCTTTATTAAACCAAAAGTGTAAGACTGAGGGCCTTACCAAACGCTCCGAGGAGCTGACTACAGTGAAGAACACCCAGGAAGGAACACACCGGACAAGTTGGAAAGTAAAACAGACCTTAGTCTGGCCAGATGGCACTCCCAAAGCAAAGTAGCTTAGAGAGGCCACTAGCCCAGAGTCCGAGGCTCTTTTTATAGGGGGTTGAGGGGGAAGTTAACAGGTGAAATTTACAGAAGAGGAACAAAGGTTAGTGGTCAGCTGACATGTACTGATGGTCAGCAGATGTTTGTAGATTGTTCTATAGATAGCGGGGTCCGGAACATCAGTTTCGAACAAAGAGTTGAGTAATTTACTTTGGGACCTTAGGGTTGATACAGATCTTATCTACTGTCCCTGAACTAACAAGCATCTTTATCTATTTACTCACATTTACAGTTGGGGCTAGGGGAGTTTTATGATTACAGAGTTATGCAGTCCCACACAAGGAGGATTTTCTTCCCCACTGCACAATCGGGACAGAGTGTCCTGAGCTGTGATGGGACAGACAACCATTCATTCTCAGAGTTTCTAGAAAGAACCTGTAGAGCTAGTGAAAAATGAAAATACCATAGGGAGGAGCTCAGCGTCAGCTGGGAAGCAATTCAGTGTCATTTAATATTACAAAAGCAAGCCAAAGACACCTAGCGCCTCCAACTTCCACCTGGCCCTGTATTTCAAGACTTGTGAAAGTGCTTGAAAAGAAGAGCAGTAAAGGAAGCTCTATTGGGAAGAACATTTCTGTCATCCTCTTCAAGGTCACTGAAGACTCTGCTGGAACAGGTCCCCCAGCTGACTCTGAGGGCTACTCTTGAGCTCTAACTTCCAGACGCTCCCTCTCCTCTTATCAGCATTTCAATTTCTTTTCAAATGATCCCTCCAGGGGATGGCCCTGTCATTCCTAAGGTGCCCCTTGTCTCACACTCCTCTTATCTCCTCAGGCTATTGCCTCCTTCCAAGTTGATGCGGGACCTCTGTCTCCTTTGCTTTAGACACATACCTGACTCTGTTTCTATGTGAGGTATTCAAGTTGGAATCCTGAGAGTAGTCTGTTTCTTACAGACTGTGAGCTCTGAAACATGCCAGGATTTGCTGTTTGGCCATCTCAACAAGCTTTTCAGCTCAAATGGGGTAGAACCCCATTTGTCCCCCAAACCCAGACATATGAAACTCTCTCCAGAGCAGACTGCATCCACATTTTGTTTATGATGATTCTAAAAGTTTCTTCCTGTAGATTCACACACAAAAACCTTTCCCCTGGTAGAGAAGCTTGGTTTGATTTGGGTTATTTGACTACAAAAGCCCAGAGGCCATTCATTTATTTAGAAATATTAGGAATCAGTAACACAAATGAGGTTGAGTTTTTGTGAAAAAGTAAAGATTTCTCGTTTAATGAGGGAGTGTGGAGCCAGAGTGACTCCATTTTGGAGCTGTCTCCTTTGTTCTCTCAGAGTGACTCCATTTTGGAGCTGTCTCCTTTGTTCTCTCAAATTTGTGCTTATCCACTCAAAATTCCTAAGTTTATTACCCAGCCATCTGTGTACTCAGGAAGGACATTCCGGACACACTACCTATAAGGTAAACAGTTAATGGCTAACTGCCCACAAAAGATAGATGTGACCATTAGTCAGTGGACCTGCTAACCATCAGCTTATGACAGTCGACCCCTAACCTTTGCCCCCTTCTCCCTTGCAAAAATCTATACGTAACCCCCTTAACCCCCCCCCCCCCGAGCCTAACCAATCAAAACCCTACACTTCATATGTATTTAGCATTAACCAATCACCTGGCTACTAACAACCAAAGCTTGATGTATACTCAATAAAAACCCTGCTAGTTTCGAGGCTCGGGGCTCTCAATCTCGATCCGCTGCGTCGGTGACAATTGAGAGTCCCTGCTTAAGCTTGAATAAACGACCCTTGTGTGCTTACATCGGAAACGGTCTCCTGGTGGTCTTTGGGACATCGCGATCTGGGCACAACATTTGGGGGCTCGTCCGGGATCCCAAGACCTTCAGGACTCCCGTACCGGAGGGTCAATGCCGGCTGGTGAGTGTTTTTTGTGTTTGTAAAGTCTGGGCCTATTTTCTGGGAAGGTCGGCAGACGGTCTAGGCGGACGCGCTGCAAGGGCCGCCGACCCGGGATCCTGGAAGACGTTCCGGATTCCGCTGGTGGGGACGGAGTGCCCCAAGAGTACGAGTCAGTGAGACTCCTGGAGGGACGGTGCGGGTCGCTCCCGCGGCACGGCAGGAGGCCGTCGTCCCATTTGCATTGCCTCCGATCAGGCGGAGGACGATTTTGTCTCGCGTGTTTTTCTGTTGTGTTTGTCTGTGTGTTGTACTGACTTGGACTGAGACGATGGGACAGACTGTGACTACCCCCTTTCCCTCATGAAAGATCATTTCAAGGAAGTTAGGGAGAGCGCTCATAACTTAAGTTTAAAAATTAAGAAGACTAAGTTCATCACCCTCTGTAACTCAGAGTGGCCCTCCCTCGGGGTAGGATGGCCCCCCGAGGGAACTTTTGATTTGCAGATAATTCGCAGAGTTCGTAAAGCCATCCTCCCCCCCATCAGATACCCTACATCGCCGTTTGGGAATTTCTGGTTTCTAACCCGCCCCCATGGGTTAAGCTCTTTTTGCCTTCACAGCAGCAGCAACCGGAGTTAATCCTGACGGCCAAAGAAAAGGCTCCTAAAAAGCGCGCGGATGAAAAACAAACCGAAACCAAGCCAACCGCGCCACTTTACCCTGTCCTCCAGGGAGGGACCGAGGAAGATCTTATATTTCCTCCCCCCTATTCCCTCCCCTTTCTTCCGCCACAGCAGGCTGGAGAAGGTGACCCAGTCCCAGCCGGGGCTGGGGAGCCCGCCCCGGGCGCCGCCGACAACCGTGATGGTCCCGCCCAAAATACTCGTCACCGGCGCGCCGCCTCGCAGGCAGGACCGGCAGATTCAACTGTCTGCCCGCTGCGAGCAATAGGGCCCCCTGATGAACATGAAAACCAGCCTCATCATTACTGGCCCTTTGCTACCAGTGATCTTTATAATTGGCGCCGACAACATGCCAATTTCTCTGATAACCCTAGAGATTTGATTAACCTGTTAGAAACTGTTTTGTTTACCCATCAGCCCACTTGGGATGACTGTCAACAGCTTCTGCAGGTTCTGTTCACCACTGAGGAACGAGAGAGAATCCAGAATGAGGCCAGAAAATTGGTTCCTGGTGACAGTGGTCAGCCCACCACCAATGCAGACACCATCAACACTTCTTTTCCTCTGTCCCGACCTAACTGGGACTTCAATACGGCAGAAGGTAAGGAGAGACTTCGAGTCTATCGCCAGACTTTATTAAGAGGTCTCAGAGCAGCGGCGAGGAAGCCCACCAATTTGGCTAAGGTAGGAGATGTACAACAAAAGTTAGATGAAAGCCCTGCTGCTTTCCTAGAAAGAATTCAGGAAGCTTTTCGTAGGTACACTCCTATGGACCCAGAAGCAGTTGAGACAAAGGCAGCTGTAATAATACATTTTGTCAACCAGGCGGCACCAGACATTAAGAGAAAGTTACAGAAAGTAGATAGGTTAAAAAAAAAGAGTATTCAGGACTTAGTGGCAGTGGCAGAGAAAGTGTATAACAATAGAGAAACCGCAGAGGAGAAACGAGAAAAAGCTGATGACCGCCAGACCCGAGACTTAGCTCGGATCCTTCTGGCTGCCACTGCGGGAGAACAGAAGGAACGTGAATGTAGACTAAGAAAGATTGTGGTGAAAGGAGAAAACAAAGAGAGATGCAGAGAGCGCCCCAGTTGGGGAAAAATCAATGTGCTCATTGCAAAGAGTATGGACACTGGGCCAGAGACTGTCCCAAAAAGAAACAACAGGAAGGACGCCCCAAGGCCCCTATCCTGGCTATGGATAAATTAAATGATTAGGGGGGACGGGGTTCGGCACCCCTCCCCGAGCCCAGGGTAACCCTAAAAGTGGAGGGGAGATCTATCGAGTTCCTAGTGGATACAGGGGCTCAAATTCATTTCCAACCCGGGGGCACAAAAGTCCTTAATCAAGAGGGAAGGCCCATTCACGTACTAACCATAAACCTAGAAGATAAATATCTGCTACATCAGAAGAGGGCCCCTCCTGATCCTGACATGGAACGATGGCTCTCCATGTTCCCACAAGCATGGGCAGAGACTGGAGGCATGGGGTTAGCTGCACACAGAGCACCAGTGTTTGTAGAAATAAAACCTGGGGCAGATCCTGTACAAGTTCGCCAATAACCTATGCCCCTAGAGGCCCAGAAGGGAATAACTCCACACATCAGGAGGTTGCTTGCTCAGGGGATTCTTAGGCCTTGTCAATCAGCCTGGAACACCCCCTTGTTGCCAGTGCGAAAACCTCATTCTAATGACTATTGGCCAGTGCAGGATCTCCGGGAAGTGAACAAGAGGGTTATGGACATCCACCCCACAGTGCCTAATCCATACACCCTTTTGAGTTCACTTCCCCCAAGCCATCGATGGTACACAGTCTTGGATCTCAAAGATGCTTTTTTTAGCCTTCCGCTAGCACCCAAAAGCCAACACATCTTTACATTTGAATGGAGTGACCCAGAACAAGGCCTCAATGGACAGCTGACATGGACCCGATTACCCCAAGAATTCAAAAACTCTCCCACCATCTTCGACGAGGCCCTACATGAAGACCTGGGTGAGTTTCGCCTCCAGAACCCCCAACTAACTCTGTTACAATATGTAGATGACCTCCTCATAGCAGCTGAAACGCGGAAAGACTGCCTAAGTGGAACCAAGAGACTCTTGATAGTCATAGAAAAACTGGGGTACCGGGCGTCCGCCAAAAAGGCCCAGATCTACAAACCCGAGGTAAGCTACTTGGGGTACGTGCTTAGAAAAGGGCAGAGATGGCTGTCGGATGCTAGAAAAAAGACAGTTCTTAAGATACCCACACCAGATTCTCCTCGGAAAGTCAGAGAGTTCTTGGGATCGGCGGGCTTCTGCCGCCTATGGATACCGGGGTTCGCAGAGCTCGCAAGGCCCCTTTATGAGGCAACCAAAGACAATCAGGCTTTTCAATGGACAGAAAAGCTACAAAAATCTTTCGATCAAATTAAAACAGCCTTGCTGACGGCACCAGCCTTGGGCTTGCCTGATATTACTAAGCCATTCCACCTTTACATTGATAAAAACAAAGGAGTCGCTAAGGGCGTCCTGGTCCAGCATCTAGAGCCATGGCGCCGCCCAGTGGCGTACTTATCAAAAAGACTTGATCCAGTTGCGTCAGGATGGCCCCCGTGCCTAAAAATGATTGCAGCAGTAGCTCTAATGGTCAAAGACGCTGACAAGTTGACATTAGGCCAAGAACTATGCGTGACCACCCCTCACGCCATTGAGGGAGTCCTAAAACAGCCTCCGGATCGATGGCTCAGTAATGCTCGCCTGACCCACTACCAGAGCTTACTCCTAAATCCAACCCGAGTTGTCTTTCAGGCCCCGGCTGCTTTAAACCCAGCCACACTGTTGCCAGACCCGAACTTAGAGGCTCCGCTTCATGACTACACAGACATCCTGGCCCAGGTACACGGAATTCGAGCAGATCTGAGTGACCAACCATGGCCAGATGCAGACAACACCTGGTACACTGATGGGAGCAGCTTTGTTCGTGAGGGCCACAGGTATGCTGGGGCAGCTGTGGTGACAGAAACTGAGGTCATTTGGGCAGAACCATTGCCCACCGGGACCTCAGCACAACGGGCAGAGCTCGTAGCCCTGACCAAGACATTGACTTTAGGACGGGGCCTAAAGTTAAATGTATACACAGATAGCCGGTATGCCTTTGCCACTGCGCACGTCCATGGGGCCATCTACAAAGAAAGGGGACTCTTGACAGCTGAAGGAAAGACTATTAAAAACAAAGAAGAGATCCTTGCCCTCTTAACAGCCCTCTGGCTACCGAAAAAATTAGCCATTATCCATTGCCCAGGACACCAGAAGGGCGACACTCCAATTGCCAGAGGAAATAATCTAGCTGACCAGACGGCCCGAAAAATAGCTTTAAAGGTTGATCTGACACTGGCCATTCAGCTGCCCGATCCGGGAAGTGCAGCCCTCCCAGAAAAGCCCCAGTACACTGAAAAGGACTTAAATTGGATAAAACAATTACCTACGCCCCAGTGCCTCAACGGGTGGTGGAAATCTTCTGATTGTAAAGTCATCCTGCCTAAGACACTGGGAGAACAAGTTCTCTCCAAGATACACCGGACCACCCACATGGGCACTCGGAAAATGCAAGATCTCCTGAGACATGCTGAAATTAAGATCCGTGATGCTAATTCTACAATTGAACATATTGTTGCTACCTGCAAAGCCTGTCAATTGACAAATGCCACCCACAATAGGGCCAACCCAGGAAATAGGCTGAGGGGAAACCGACCTGGAGCCTATTGGGAATTGGACTTCACCGAGGTAAAACCTGGAAAGTACGGTTATAAATACTTGTTAGTTTTCGTAGATACTTTTTCAGGATGGATAGAAGCGTTTCCTACCAAACATGAGACAGCGCAGAGTGTGACTAAAAAGCTGCTAGAAGACATCCTGCCAAGGTACGGTTTTCCAGTAATGCTAGGATCAGATAATGGACCCGCCTTCATTTCCAAGGTGAGTCAAACCCTAGCACAGGTGTTGGGGACAGATTGGAAATTACATTGTGCATACAGACCCCAAAGCTCAGGACAGGTAGAAAGGATGAATAGAACCTTAAAAGAGACCTTAACTAAATTAACCTTAGAGACTGGCGGTGACTGGGTGACTCTCCTTCCCTTCGCCCTTTATAGGGTGCGCAATTCACCCTATAAAATGGGGTTGACCCCCTTTGAAATCATGTTTGGAATTCCCCCTCCCATTATCCCCAACCTTCACTCAAATGTACTTGTTGAATTTGATGACCAAAAGTTGTTACTTTCTTTAAAAAGCCTCCAAAGTGTACACGAAGACATCTGGCCTAAGTTAGAAGCCTTATACCAGACCGGACCACCTCCTGAGCCCCATCGCTACCGACCTGGAGACTGGGTCTTCGTTCGGAGACACCGGCAGAAAGACCTTGAGCCCCGTTGGAAAGGACCCTACGTCACAGTCCTGACCACGCCCACTGCTCTCAAGGTCGACGGGATTGCTTCGTGGGTACACTACACCCACGTTCGCCCTGCAGATCCTCACACTGTCCTAAAAGACTTCGTTCCATCATGGCAGGTGTCCAGAGACCAAGACAGTCCCCTCAAACTCAAGCTACGTCGTCGACGATCGTGATTATGGTAACTGTACTTTTGACACCGACACTAGGAGGACAAAACCCATATGCTCCCTTAAATTTAACCTGGATGATCATTAGTACGTCTACGGGCAACATTGTTAATAGTTCATCCGAAGTGGCTCCACCACTTACCTGGTGGCCAGACCTAGACTTTGACCTGTGTTCGCTCGCCACAGGGACTTGGAACACTGGAAACTGGAAAATCAGGCCTAGAGGAGAGCCAATATGTAAAAAAGGCATAGGCCAATGTAATACTAATAGAACATCCCTGCCCATGGCTCCAGTACCCATGGCCCCTCCTAGACTTGACCCTGGGTGTAGCCATTCTCTTGATAGAAACATCCTACAAAGCACCCCCTTTTATGTTTGTCCGGGAGAAAGGCGCACACAGTCTCAGATAAACAAGTGCGGGGGACCTGACCAGTTCTATTGTGCCAAATGGGGATGTGAGTCCACGGGCACCGTCTCCTGGGCCCCGCCTGTCAAGGACGATTTTATTTCTTTAAAAAGAGTCCCTGGGCCCCCTGGCCTGCAGACAAATCAAAAGGGTGGTAATTTCTTAGTTCTTAGTGGCCCCTGTACCGGGTTCCTCTGTAACCCGGTCAGACTTTCATTCACAGATTCAGGTAAAAGGTACACTAAATGGGAAACAGGCCAGACTTGGGGACTCCGTCTATATCAAGATGGTTATGATACCGGGTTGTTATTCACTATAAAACTGAAGGCAGAGCCGCTCACCATAGGGTCTCCCCAATTAATAGGGCCAAACTTGGCGCTAGCTCCAATAGCCCCTTTCAGACCTATTAAGCCCCCTCCCCCAAAAAGCTCGCCTATGTCACCAAAACCAAACGCCTCCGTACGGCCATCAGACTTAACCTCCGCTTCCACATCCCCGCCCTTGATTCAAATGATCACCCAGATTGATAAAGTCGATCATAACCGGGACCAGGACCCCCTTTGGGAACTGATGGTTCACACCTTTAAAGCCCTAAATGCATCTAGGCCAGACCTCACTCAGTCCTGCTGGCTATGTTATGATACTAAGCCCCCATACTATGAAGCAGTAGCTTATCTAGACAATTTCACTAAGTCAGACAGCCCGACTCAATGTAGATGGCAACAAAAAGGGACAGCTAGGCTGACCCTACAATCAGTAACTGGACAAGGAACTTGTGTCGGCAGTGTCCCGGCCTCCCACCAACACCTTTGTAACAAAACCGTCCTTAGACCTAGGCCTAAATATCTCATTCCCCCTTATGATGGATGGTGGGCCTGTTCCTCTGGACTTACCCCTTGTGTACATGGGCTAGTGTTAAAACAAACAAGAGATTTCTGTGTACTTGTACAATTAGTCCCCCGGTTGTTATATCACTCAGAAAAAGACATCCCCAGCCGCCTGGCTGAAACCCAGGTCAGAGTTAAGCGAGAACCTGTAACGGCCATTACTTTGACCGTTCTCTTAGGATTAGGACTAGCTGGGACAGGAACGGGAGTTTCATCGCTACTAATACACAATAAATATTATAATGACTTAAGGACAGCCATAGATATAGATATTAAAAGGCTAGAAAGCTCCATCTCCCACCTCCAAGAGTCTTTAACTTCACTAGCAGAGGTAGTCCTCCAAAACCGAAGGGGGCTGGACTTAATTTTCCTTCAACAAGGAGGACTCTGTGTTGCACTAGGTGAAGAATGCTGTTTCTATATAGATCATTCAGGAGTAGTCAAAGAATCCATGGCTAAAGTTAGAGAAGGCATCGCCAAACGTAAACAAGAAAGAGAACAATCTCAAACCTGGTTCGAATCTTGGTTTAATTCTTCCCCTTGGCTCACTACCCTAATTTCTACCCTGTTGGGCCCCTTGCTTATCGTGTTGCTACTATTAACCTTTGGACCTTGCATACTTAATAGACTAGTTTCGTTCATTAAAAAGCGAATTAACGCTGTTCAGTTAATGGTACTCAGGTCCCAATACCAGCCAATACCTATTGATTTGACAGAATTAACCCCCAGAGGCCCATGATTGGCCCTCTACAGCACCCTGAGAAGGGGGGAATGTGGAGCCAGAGTGACTCCATTTTGGAGCTGTCTCCTTTGTTCTCTCAGAGTGACTCCATTTTGGAGCTGTCTCCTTTGTTCTCTCAAATTTGTGCTTATCCACTCAAAATTCCTAAGTTTATTACCCAGCCATCTGTGTACTCAGGAAGGACATTCCGGACACACTACCTATAAGGTAAACAGTTAATGGCTAACTGCCCACAAAAGATAGATGTGACCATTAGTCAGTGGACCTGCTAACCATCAGCTTATGACAGTCGACCCCTAACCTTTGCCCCCTTCTCCCTTGCAAAAATCTATACGTAACCCCCTTAACCCCCCCCCGAGCCTAACCAATCAAAACCCTACACTTCATATGTATTTAGCATTAACCAATCACCTGGCTACTAACAACCAAAGCTTGATGTATACTCAATAAAAACCCTGCTAGTTTCGAGGCTCGGGGCTCTCAATCTCGATCCGCTGCGTCGGTGACAATTGAGAGTCCCTGCTTAAGCTTGAATAAACGACCCTTGTGTGCTTACATCGGAAACGGTCTCCTGGTGGTCTTTGGGACATCGCGATCTGGGCACAACAGGAATTCACAAAGGACCCTATTAGCCAAGCCTCACTAATTAATCTGATCTTTCAGGCAAAAGGCAGGCCACTTGTCTGCCATCCATTTCAAAAGATCCAGAGACACTTTAAAACCTACTGCCCATTGAAAAATATCTGTGGACAGTCCCTGCTGAGTTTGAAGTCTTTTCCATTAACAAAATGTTCAAATTGAGATCAATATATAAACTTAGGAGCAAAACGACCAGTTACAAATGTGGTTTTTAAAATGGCAAATCATGGCCCATTACTTGTGACCCTCAACTACAGAGAAGTAAAAGGCGGCTGATTCCTATTAAGCAAAACTGTAAGATAACTATTAACCAAGTTTAATAGATGAGGGAACTAAGGCTAAGGGAAGGTAAAAAATACTTTCCCAACGTCACGCAGTGAATTGGTGACAGAGCTGGGATCTAATTGAGTTAAAACAAATATGATTCCCACAACCTTGTGGATTGCTTAGGAAGGCAGCAACCTTGAATGGAAGCAGGCTGGGAGGCCATCAGAGGAATGGCAGGATGATCCGGTGGTAACCACATGATTTCTCAGAATGAAAATCATGAACCAAGTGCATATGATGAGACCAGTGTTAAAACCAGTGTAGCAGACCTGCTCGGGTCCTCCCTCTGGTCCCCTGAGCATTTTGACTATCTCACTAGCTTGGAAAAGGCAATGGCTCATGTGGGACACCCTCACACAGCCATGAGTGATACTGGAGTCCTCAGGGAAGAAAATACAGTTGAATTCCATGTGCATGAGGCCTGCAGCAGCATTAGAGCTGGACACTTCGGAAACATTTCCCTCCACGAAGACAACTTGAGGTACTGAGAGCGTTGATGTAGACAGCTTACCATCCTCCCCACTCTCTGAAGATTCCATGATGTCAGGAGGTCCCCAGAAGCACACCATGTACTAGATCGTGGCCTCCTTCTCCTCCTAGCTCTTCTCCTAGTGCTGCAGCATGGACTGGCTAGATGTTGTCTATAGATGTCTTCTGCTCCTCCATCCAGGCTGTAATGGCTTCGTCCACTTATTTCTGTGGTGTACCCCAGGGACTCCCTGCAGTTAATGTGCTGGCATGGGGTAAAGACCCTTCATCTTCTCTGTGTTCCCAAAGCCCCAGGGCTCTTGTTTCTTTCTTTATTTTTTAATTCATTAAGTTTATTGGTACATTTTAGGTATACAATACAATGACATTCATCATTGGAGTTTGTATTTTTATCTTGGTTCTTATTTTTCCCCATTCCCCTGCCCTCCCTTCAACGCCCCCATCCCTCCCTGCTTATAAAGACTTTGTTTCCATTTTTTTCTTTTCTCGTATTAATTCCATTCCCTTCTTTCCTTTCCCTGGCAGCCCCTCCCATTTCCCCTTCCCCTTTGCCCCTTTTCTTCCTAGTTCACATTATCTATTATACCTTTTAGTCCTTATTGACACTTTCAGTTTCTCACACTAGAGAAACTATTCAGTATTTATACATGTGTGTCCTATTTATTTCATTTAAGAGTATCACCTCAATGTGCATCCATTTAGCTATAAATGTCTCTAATTTCTCATTCTTTATGGCTGAGTAGTACTCCATTTTATAAAAAAAACCCCCAAAACCCACATCTTCTTTATCCAGTCTTCAGTAGATGGGGAATTGGGCTGTTTCCAAGTTTTAGCTATTACAAACTGTGCTGCTATAAACATGGGTGCACATATATCACTGTGGTATGATTCTTTTAATTCTTTTGGGGAAGATCCCCAGCAGGGGAATAGCTGGGTCAAATGGGACCTCTAATCCTAGTTTTTTGAGGTATCTTCATATTGATTTTCCTAGAGGTTGCACCAGTCTACACTCTCACCAGCAGTGAAGTGTTCCCTTCTTCTCACAACCCCGCCAGCATTTGTTAGTGGTTGATTTCTTGATAGCAGCTATTCTTTCTGGAGTGAGGTGGAATCTCAGTGTTGTTTTCATCTGCATCTCTTGAATGACCAGTGATGTTGAACATTTTTTCATATGTTTATTTGCTTTTACCTGTTTGTCTGAGAAATATCTGTTCATTTCAGATGCCCATTTTAGAATTGGGTCTTTAAATTTGGAGGGTGTGATTTAAAAAAATTCTTTATATATTCTAGATAGTAGTCCTTTTTTTTTTTTTTTGGTACCGGGGATTGAACTTGGGTCCTTGCGCTTGTGCAGCAAGCGGCAAAACCACTGAGCTAAATCCCCGGCCCTAGATAGTAGTCCTTTGTCTGAGGTACAGCTGCTAAAATCTTTTTCCCAGATTGTAGGTTGTCTCTTAACTCTGTTGGTGGTTTCTCTTGCAGTGCAGAAGATTTTTAATAAGATGAGATCCCAGTTGTTGATTCTTTGTGCTAATTCCCTTGCTACTGAGGTTTTGTTCATAGTCTTTTCCTATGCCAGTGCCTTCAAGAGTCCTACCTAACTTATTTTCCAGCAAGTTTAGTGTTTCTGTTTTAATATTTAGATCTTTGTTCCACTTCAATTTTAGTTTAGTTCATTGTGAAAGATAGGGGTCTAGTTTTAATCTTTGGCAGGTTGAAATCCAGTTTTTCCAACACCATTTATTAAAGAGGCTACCTTTCCTCCAGTGAGGATGGTTGGCTCCTTTGTCAAAGACGAGGTAGGTGAGTATGTCTGGAGTTGTTTCAGCATCTATTCCACTACTCCTCCGGTCTGTTTCTTTGCCAGTACCATGCTGTTTGTATCACATTTGCTTTGTGGTATAGTTTCAAGTTGGGGATTGTGATACCCCCTTGTCGTGTCTTTGTTGCCTAGAATTGCTTTTGCTATCCTAGATCTCTTCTGGTTCCAAATGAATTTTTGGATTGTTATCTCTAGTTTTGTGAAATATACTATTGGAATTTCAATCAGGATTGCATTGAATCTGTGTAGCAGTTTTGGAGGTATGGTCTTTTTCACTATATTGGCTCTTCCTACCCAGGAAGAGGGGATGTCTTTCCATTTTCTTATATTCTCTTCTATCTCTTTTTTCAGAGTGCTATTGTTTTCAATGTGGAGATCTTTTACTTCCTTCATTAGGTTGATTCCTAGATATTTCATTTTCTTTGGATGCTATTGTAAAAGGAATTGTTTCCCCAATTTCTTTCTCAGTGAGTCTGTTATTTGTGTACAAGAAGGCTATTGATTTTTGAGTGTTGACCTCGTATCCAGCTACTCTATTGAATCTGTCAATTAAGTCTAGAAGCCTTTTGGAGCAGCTTTTTTGGGTCTTCTCTGTAGAGTATCATATCATCAGCAAACAATGACAGTTTAACTTCTTCCTTTCCTACAGGCCTCCTGTTTCTTTAAGAGTTTTCATGGGCTCTTCTATTTTACTGATAATTCCTCAGTCTGTGGGTTCCTAGGAACCCTACAGAAATAGATCCCAAGTAGGCCCATTGCTGACCTGTCAGAAATACCCAGATGTCTAAATCTTTGCACTGGGCAGATCTGTGAGTTTTAAACTTTGGCATACTTGACTCCATTGTTAAAATGCAGGTGCTTTATACTCAGAGATTAGGCTTTGTCCTCTCAAAAGCCCTTGTACTGGATCTGGTGTTGTGCGGAATGGAGCTGTGGGTCAAATTTAGCTATATTCAAACCGCCCTGCCTCAGCCTTCTCTAGTCCATTTCAATACCTTTTCCCCACAAGGGTTCCCTGTCCCCAAAATTGGCTGCAGCCAAGTGGAATCATTGCTTTGGAATCATAGTAAGTTCAAAAGACTTCTGTGCTTCTGGGCCCTAAGAAGCCTTAGTGGATTCACAGAGTCAGGGCTTCCTTGCCCTGATACTGTCACCCTCTGATTGGGACATCAGTCACTGAAGTGACTGTGTATTTTAGAACTTTTTATTTGGAGTAATCACAGACTTCCAAAAAAGTTGCAAAAAGAAAAAAAGTACAAGGAACATGTACATTGTCATCACTGTACTCTGCTTGCTTTTTTTTTTTTTGGTACTGGGGATTGAACTCAGGACCTTGTGCTTGCAAGGCAGGCGGCGGCATCACTGAGCTAAATCCCCAGCTCTCTGCTGCTTTCTTATTTGTGTTTCTCTCCTGATCCATATGCATATTTTATACATGTATAATGTAAATTTTTTTCTGAGTAATTTGAGGGTAAGTTTCATGCTTCATGTTCCTTTACTTTTAAATATTTTAGTGTGTATTTCCAATGAATAAGGATTATTCTAATACATAACCATCATACAGTACTTGACAAAGTACTTTTACGTAATCTATCAGCCATATATTGATTTAGTTAGTTGATTTATTAATACACTGTATAGTATTTCCCCACCTGCAGTACAAGATCCATTCTACAGTCAGCTACTGCATTTGGTTGTGATGTCTCTTTAGCCCTCTTTAATCTGCCTTTTATGATGCTGGTCTCCCTGTACCCTCCTCCACCACTATTTTTGTTTTATTTATTTATTTTTAAAAATAATTTTATTGGTACATTTTAGGTATACAATATAATGACATTCATCCTTGGAAACTTGTACCTTTGCATAATTTATCTCGGTTCTTATTTTTTTCCCCATTCCCCTGCCCTTCCTTGAACCCCTCCTCCCCTCCCTATCCGCCACTATTTTTAAATGTGTCACTTTTGTGCAAGGGTGTGTCCATCTTCTCTGTACCATTCCAGTTTAAGTCTATCTGCTTCCAAAGTGAGCAAATACCATTTGTATTGGACTAGCATATTCCTCACTGTATGTTTGTCTGATATTCCCTCATGGTTTGCTGCCCAGGTGATGTGTGTATTATCCAGGGGATCTTTGTATCATTGTGGGAGTTTTTGTTTTGTTTTTGTTTTCTTTCACACTGGGGACTGAATGCAGGGCTTTCCCACTGACCTACATCCTCAGCCCCAGCCCTTTGTATATGTTTTAAATTTTGAGAGAGATCCTTGCTAGGTTGCCAAGGCTGGGCTTGAAACTGTGATCCTCCTCCCTCAGCCTTCCCAGAGTGCGGGGATTACAGGTGTGTGTTACCAGCCCAGTTTCTCTGTCTTTTTCTCCCTTGCAACTAATCATATGTGGGAAGTCACTAAGGCTATGTAGATACCCTAACACAACTAGTGTGAGTACACTTGTCCTGAGCCCAGCGCAGCATGTTACATTCAAGGCCTCTTCCTCCATGGGAGACTCGTTCCTTTTCTCATGAGCACAGGCTGTCTTCTCTCAGGTACACTGGGGGCACGGTATGAGGAACCAGATCAGATCTGGGATGCAAATGCTATGAATAGGAAGCTGCAGATGAACCTAGCAGAGAAAAAGAGGGGAGAAGAAATGTTAATTAGGGGTCCCATAGAGAGGGGGAACTGTCTGCCAGGCTTCAGCCCCAGGAAAGGGAGGAAAAGAAGGCTCGGCCAGAGACCAGGGAAGTGACTTCACTGGAGCTTGGCCTGCTGCTGTGGCACTGAGCCCCTGGCTCGGCACTCAGTGAGGGAAGCAGCCCTGGCACTGCTTTTGCAGGGTTCTCTGTGGGCAGTGGCACCTAGCACAGCCAAGGAAGGAGGCCTTCAGGGGGTCAGCAGCTGCCAAAGCTTTTTTTTTTTCAGTACTGGGCATGGAACTCAGGACCTTGCACTTGCAAGGCAGGTACAGTGCCACTGAGCTCAATCCTTGGCCCTGCCAAGGCTTTTTAAAAGATCACAAAACCTAACAGCCTCATGGTGAAGAACAACTCTGATGTGAATTGCTTCTGAGCCCCAGAGGAGTCATTTGAACTCTTGTCCAGACCCAAACTGTGCACAGCTGTCCCAGAAGCAAGTGGAGACCAAGGGACCTGCAGACCTGAGGTGGAGACAAAAACATCCAGACATTCAGTGAGAAATTCCACCAGTGACCTGGGCAGCCAGCTTTTCAACAAAACAAAGCAGCAGATAAGAGTCTTCATTAATAATTATATTGTATGAACTCTAAATGGGCCTAAGAGATGTCGTTTTGATTGGCAAGTTCCTAAAGAAAAGCTGCCATGAAGCATCGTGAGGATTCTATGTTCTGTTGTATGGTTCTGGAAAACATTTTTCTTTCCTTCCTTCCTTCCTTCCTTTCATTCAACCAATGACTATTTCTTTTTTTAAAATTTTATTTGATAGGTACATTTTAGGTATACAATATAATGACATTCATCATTGGAAATTTGCACCTTTACACAATCTCTCTTGGCTCTTATTTTTCCCCCTTCCCCTGCCCTCCCTTCAACCTCTCCACCCCTCCCTATTTACAAAGACTTTGTTTCCATTTTTTCATTTGCTCATATTAATTCCATTCCCTTCTTTCCTTTCCCCAGCAGCCCCTCCCACTTCCCCTTCCCCTTTGCCCCTTTTCTTCCTAGTTCACATTATCTATTATACCTTTTAGTCCTTATTGACACTTTCAGTTTCTCACACTAGAGAAACTATTTGGTATTTACACGTGTGTCCTATTTATTTCACTTAAATGCGTATCACCTCAATGTGTATCCACTTAGCTATAAATGTCTTTAATTGCTCGTTCTTTATGGCTGAGTAGTACTCCATTTAATAAAAACACCACATTTTCTTTATCCAGTCTCCAGTTGATGGGCATTTGGGCTGCTTCCAAGTTTTAGCTATTACAAATTGTGGTGCTATGAACATGGGTGCACATATATCACTGTGGTATGATTCTTTTAATTCTTTGAGGAAGATACCCAGCAGAGGAATAGCTGGGTCAAATGGGACTTCCAGTCCTAGTTTTTGAGGTATCTCCATACTGATTTCCACAGTGCTTGCACCAGTCTACACTCCCACCAACAGTGGAGCAGGGTTCCTCTTTCCCTACAGCCCTGCCAGCATTTGTTAGTGGTTGGTTTCATGACAGCAGCCATTCTTTCTGGAATGAGGTGGAATCTCAGCATTGTTTCCATTTGCATCTCTCAAAGGACCAGTGATGTTGAACATTTTTTCATGTATTTATTTGCTATTTCTACTTCTTTGTGTGAGAAATGTCTGTTCATTTCAGATGCCCATTTTCGGATTGGGTCTTTAAATTTGGGAGGTCTGATTTTAAGTTCTTTATATATTTGAGATAGTAGACCTTTATCTGAGAAACAGCAGGTGAAGATTTTTTCCCACATTGTGGTTGTCTTTTCACACTCCTGGTGGTTTCCCTTACTGTGCAGAAGCTTTTTAATAAGAAGAGATCCCATTTGTTGATTGTGCTAGTTCATGGGCAACTGAGGTTTTGTTCATAAAATCTTTTCCTGCACCAATGTCTTCAAGAGTTCTACCTAACCTCTGTTCCAGCTGGTTCAGCATTTCTATTTTAATATTTAGATCTTTAATCCATTTCGATTTTAGTTTAGTGCATGGTGAGAGATAGAAGTGAAATATAAGTCTAGTTTTAATCTTTGGCAAGTTGAAACCCAATTTTTAGATAGCCTCTTTAATTAATGGTGCTGGAAAAATTGGATTTCAACTTGCCAAAGATTAAAACTAGACCTATATCTGTAGATATAGAGGAATGCTGTTCCACTGCTGGTGGGAGTGTAGACTGGTGCAACCACTGTAAAAATCTGTATGGAGATACCTCAGAGAACTAGGACTGGAAGTCCCATTAGACCCCGCTATTCCCCTGCTGGGGATCTTCCCCAAAGAATTAAAAGAATCATACCACAGTGATATATGTGCACCCATGTTCATAGCATCACAATTTGTAATAGTTAAAACTTGGAAGCAGCCCAATTGCCCAACAACTGGGACTAGATAAAGAAAATGTGGTGTTTTTATTAAATGGAGTACTACTCAGCCATAAAGAATGAGAAATTAGAGACATTTATAGCTAAATGGATGTACATTGAGGCAATACTCTTAAGTGAAATAAATAGGACACACGTGTAAATACCAAATAGTTTCTCTAGTGTGAGAAACTGAAAGTGTAAATAAGGACTAAAAGGTATAATAGATAATGTGAACTAGGAAGAAAAGGGGCAAAGGGGAAGGGGAAGTGGGAGGGGTAGGGGAAAAGAAAGAAGGGAATGGAATTAATATGAGAAAATGAAAAAATTGGAACAAAATCTTTGTAAATAGGGAGGAATGGAGGGCTTGAAGGGAGGGCAGGGGAAGGGTGAAAAATAAGAACTAAGAGAGATTATGTGAAGGTGCAAATTTCCAGTGATGAATGTCATTATATTGTATACCTAAAATGTACCAATGATTAGAATGAATAATCGATAATGTAAAATAGGAAGAAAAAGCCCAAAGGGGTAGGAGTAGTGGGAGGGCAGGGGAAAGGAAAGAAGGGAAAGGAAAAATGATGAGAAATGGAGAAAATGGAAACAAAGTCTTTGTAAATAGGGAAGGGTGGAGGGGGTGAAGGGAGGGCTAGGAATGGGGAAAAAATAAGAATCAAGATGCATCATATAAAGGTACAAGTTCCCAATGAGAAATGTAAATGTGTTGTATACTTAAAATGTACCAATAAAAGAATTTAAGTAACAAAAAATAAAATAAAATAAAATAAATTAAAGAGGTTATCTTTCCTCCAGTGAGGGTGTTTGGCTCCTTTGCCAAAGATGAGGTGGCTGAGTGTGTCTGGAGTTGTGTCTGCATCTTCTAATCTGTTCCACTGGTCCTCAAGTCTGTTTCTTTGCCAGTACCATGCTGTTTTTAGCACAGTAGCTTTGTAGTATAGTTTCAAGTTGGGGGTTGTGATATCCCCTGCCGTGTCTCTGTTACCTAGAATTGCTTTTGCTATTCTGGGTCTCTTCTTGTTCCAAATGAATTTTTGGATTGTTTTCTTAAGGTCTGTGAAGTATGGTGCTGGGATTTCAATCAGGATTGCATTGAATCTATATAGCAGTTTTGGAAGTATGGCCATTTTCACTATATTGATCCTTCCTACCCAGGAACAGGGGATGTCTGTCCATTTTCTGATATCATCTTCAATCTCTCTTTTCAAAGTGCTATAGTTTTCAGAAAGGAAGTCTTTGATTTCTTTCATTAGGTTGATTCCTAGGTATTTCAATTTTTTGGATGCTATTGTGAAAGGAATTATTTGCCCTATTTCCCTCTCAGTGAGTCTGTTGTTCGTGTTAGGAAAGCTATTGATTTTTGTGTGTTGACTTTGCATCCAGTACTGTACTGAATTTGTTTATTAAGTGTGGAAGACTTTTCATGGTATTCTTGGGGTCTTCTGTATAGCCTATCATGTCATCTGCAAATAATGACAATTTGACTTCTTCATTTCCTATCTTTATTCTTTTTATTTCTTTCTCTTGTCTAATTGCTGTGGGTAATGTTTCCAAATCTATATTGAACAGGAGTGGTGATAGTGGACATCCTTGTCTTGTCTCCACTAAAGTGTGGAGGATTTCAGTTTTTGACCATTTAGTTTGATATTGGCTATTGGTTTTTCATAGATGGCTTTTATCAGATTGAGGTAGAGATCATCTATTCCAATTTTTTGTAGGGTTTTTTTTTTATCATAAATGCACATTGGATTTTGTCAAATGCTTTTTCTGTGTCTATGGAGATAATCATATGGTTTTTGTCCTTGGCTCTATTGATGTAGTGTATTACACTGATTGATTTGAGTATGTTGAACCAACCCTGCATCCCTGGGATGAATCCCACTTGGTCAGGGTGTATGATCTTCTTGATGATCTTCTGCATTCTGTTTTCCAGTATGTTATTAAGGATTTTTACATATATATTCATTAGTAAGATTGGCCTATAGTTCTCTTTTTTGGTTGGGTCTTTCTCTGCTTTGGGGATCAAGGTGATCCTTCTTCCAGGAATAAATTTGGGAGTATTGCTTCCCTTTCAATTTCAATGAAGAGTTTAAAGAGTAGTGGCAGTAGTTCCTCTCTAAATATCTTGTAGAATTGAGCAGTGAAGCCATCAAGCTGGGATTTTCTTAGGTGATAAGTTTTTAATTATGTTTTCAATTTCATTGATTGATATTGGGGTTTTAAAAGTTTTTGGGTCTTCTTTCTTCAAGTTTGGTAATTCATATGCATCTAGGAACCTGTCCATTTCTTCTGTGTTTTGCTTCTTATTGGTGTATAGGTTCTTGAAGTAGGTATTGATGATCCTCTGGATTTCTGTTGGGTGCATTGAAATTTCACCATTTTCATTCCTAATTGTATGGATTTTGGCCTTTTCTTTCCTTTTTCTGTTAAGGTTGGCTAAGGGTTTGTCAATTTTGTTTATTCTTTTGAAGAACCAACTCTTGGCTTCATTGATTTTTTGCATCCTTCTCTTAGTCTCCATTGCATTGATTTCTCCTCTGATCTTTATAATTTCCTCCCTTGTATGAGCTTTGGGTTTGTCTTGCTCTTCTTTTTCTAGAAGCTTGGGGTTCAGCATCAGGTTGTTCAATTGGGCTTGCTCTGTTTTCCTAATATGAGTATTCACTGCTATGAATTTCCTTCATAAGCCTGTTTCATTATGTCCCATGGATTCCAATATGTTGTATTGTCACTGTCATTTAATTGAAAGAACTGTCTGATTTCTTCTTTAATTTCCTCTGTGACCCATTGGTTATTCAGAAGTGTGTTGTTCAATTTCCATATGTTTATGAAATTCTTGTGGTTTCTTTTGCTATTGATCTCCAATTTCTTCACACTATGGTCTGATAATATACAGGGGATAACTTCAATTCCTTTGCACTTACTTAAACATGTTCTATGTGTGAGTATGTGCTCTATTTTGGAGAACGACTCGTGTGCAGCTGAAAAGAATGTGTGTTCTGATTTTGTGGGGTGGAACACTCTGTAAACATCTGTTCAGTTCATTTGTTCAAAAGTTTGATTGAGTGCTAATATTTCATTGCTTACTTTTTGCCTAGTTGATCTATCTATTTGTGACAGTGGCATATTGAGGTCCCCCATTATTATTGTATTAGTGCTTATTTGACTTTTCATGTCTGTTAGTATTTGTTTAATATAGTTGGGCGCACTAGTGTTTGGTGCATATATATTTATGATTGTCATCTCTTCCTGTTGGATTGTTCCCTTTACAAGGATGTAGTGTCCTTCTTTGTCTCTTTTAATCAGTGTGAGTTTGAAATGCACTTGATCTGCAAAGAGGATAGCTATCCCTGCTTTTTTGGGGGTTCCTGTCACATGTAGTATTGTTTTCCAGCCTTTAACTTTCAGTCTGTGAGTTTCTTTTTGAATTAAGTGTGCTTCTTGTATGCAGCATATTGTTGGATCTTGCTTCTTGACCCATTCTGCCAGGCTATTTCTTTTTTTTTTTTTAATTTTTTTTCCCCATTAAGTTTATTGGTACATTTTCGGTATAAAATACAGTTACATTCATCTTTGGGATCTTGTACCTTTACATGAGTATCTTGGTTCTTATTTTTTTTTCCCCTTCCCTTGCCCTCCCTTCACCCCATCCACCCTTCCCTATTTGCAAACACCTTGTTTCCATTTTTTTTCTCTTCTCATATTTTTTCCTTTCCCTTTTTTCCCTTCCCCTTCCCCTCCCAATTCCCCTGCTCTTTTAGACCTTTTCTTCCTGTTACACAATATCAATTATACATTTTTAAAATTACAATATTAAGATCTAGGAGACATTACCACAGATTTTACAGAATTTAAAAGGATAGAGAAAGCATATTACAAAAATCATTTTTGAAATAAATTTGACAACTTCTAAGAAGTACCTTGGAAGACAAATTAATGAAACTAACTCTGGAGGAAATATAAAATTTGAATAGCACCTATTAAAGAAAGTATATTCCTGGCTTGAAAACCTACCTATATGACAACAGCAGGCTCATAAACATTTTAACTGATAAATTATATCAAACAATTAAAGCCGAAAAAAGAAGGAACACTTCTCCCCTCATTTTAGGAACTCAACATTGTTCTAATCCTAAAACTGGATAAAGATAATTGAAGAAAAGAGTATGAACATAGATAGAAATTTGTTTAACAAAACAAACTTGGAAGTCAGATCTGGCAGTATGTAGAAAGTGGTTTTGTTATAGGGATGGCAGTGTTGGTTCAACATTGGAAGATCCACCCCCAAAAGTCATCATTTTAGCAGAGGAAAGGAAAAAGCCATATGATCCTGCCACTAGTTGGAGAAAAAGTATTGGACTAAATTCTACAGCTGTTCATGGTAAAAGCTATCAGGAGCCTAGAAGTAGAACAGAAACTTCTCAACAGATTAAAGACATGTACTCCATACTTCCAGCAAGAATGCCTTATATAAATGGAGAAGATACAATGCTTTCTCCTTAAGGTGGGGAACAAGGGCAGACATGCTTACTCTTTATCTGTCCATTAAACTTTGAAACTTAGTCCCCACCAAAATAGTCTGGCAATAAAATGACACAACTAGGATAGGATTGGCAAGGTAGAAGCAAAATCTTTATATGTAGATGAAATGATCATCTACAGAGAAAATACTAAGAAATCTCTAGGAGCCCCTAGAACTTGTACTTGAATTTAGCAGGATTAGAAAACAGAAGGTACATATAAAAATTCAGGTCTGTGTGTACTTGCTATAAATGAAGAATTGGATATTGAAGTTTAAAAGTTATGTAGGAGTACAAAGGACCTAGAAAAGTTAAAACAAAAACAAAGACAAAAACAGTGTTGGAAGACGTTTAGTACCTAATTTTAAGACTTCTAAAGCTACAGTAATCAAAGCAGTGTTGGTATAAGGAAAGATATATAGATCATTGGAATAAAACAGAGAATCTGGAAATAGAACCACACATATATGGTCCACTGAGTTTTGAAAGATTATTTAACATTAGCATTTTATAGAATATAAACTCAATTCAAGAGCCGAGGAAGAGATACTGTTTTCAGCCAGCGACACTAGAACACCTGGTATCCGTATATAAAAAATTAACCTCAACCCTTTGTTTCTATACATGAAAATAACTTGAAGGGATCTATGAACCTAAATAAAAAAGCCTAAAAGTATAAAACTTTAAGAAGAAATTATAAGGGAAAATATTTATGAATTCAGGGTAGGCAAGAACTACTTAGGATACAAAAAACATGATGTATAAAAGAAAAAAATTGATAAGTGAGATTCCATCAAAATTTAGAACTTTAAATGACATCATTAAAATGAAAAGTAGTCCTTAAACAGACCATATTTACAATGCATGTAACCTATGAGCAGACTATATAAAGAATTCTTAGAGCTCATTAATAGACAACCCAATTAAAATGTAGACATAAGAAGATGATAAATAGCCAGTATAGCACAAGGAATGGTGTGCAACTCTAGAATCAGAAAAATACTAATCAGTACAATAATAAGATTGAATTATACACTCATTAGGGAGATGAAGTCAAAAGTTTTAAAAGCCTTGTCATGACTTTTTTTTGTTGTTGGATTCTCCCCCTTTGCATTTAATTTGTCACGCCCAATGGATTCATTCTGCTGGGTTTCCTGGGGTTGTGATCCTCATTGTCTTTTCCTAGGGTATTGTCTAAAATTTTTTGGAGTGCCGGTTTGGCATTCATGAAGTTCCTGAGGTGCTCTTTATCATGAAAGTATCTTATTTCTCCATCAATTTTGAAAGATAGTTTTGCAGGGTACATCAATCTGAGTTGGAGGCTGTTTTCCTTTAGCGCTTGAAATACATCACTCCAAGCTCTTCTTGCCTTGAGGGTTTTCATTGAGAAGTCTGTTGTGATTCTGATGGGCTTTCCTCTGTATGTGATTTGTTTCTTTTCTCTAACTGCTTGTAGAATTTTATTCTTCTGTTGGATTTCTGGAATCCTAACTATTATATGCCTATGTGTAGATTTTTTTTTGATCAAGGCTAGCTGGAGTCCTATATGCCTCATTTATCTGTCTGTCAAGTTCTTTTCCCCTCCTTGGGAAGTTTTCTGCCGTCACTTCTGTGAAGAGTTTTTTTTGTCATCTGCACTCTCTCCTGTTTCTTCATTGAGTCCAATCAGTCTTATGTTATTCTTCTTTGCATCGTCTAGCAGCTGCTGGATTGATTTCTCATGATCCCTTACAATTTTAAAGCAATTTTTCTTTTCCTCCTCACTAATTGCAATTTTATCTTCTGCATGTGAAATTCTATCCTCACATTGGTTCTTTCTGCTGCGCAGACTTTTGATGGAATTTTTAATCTCTTGGAAATCTGTTTGTATCTGTTTTATGGATTCCATTTGTTTCCTATGTTGGGATTCCATCATGTTCCTCAGATCCTCTATTTTTTTTTATCTGTGTCCTCTCTAGATTTATTAATCATGTCTTTCACCATGAGCAAAATCTTTGCTGTTATCTGAGTAATTATTTCTGATTTCATTTTTCCCAGATCCTCTTTTGTTGCCAGTTCAGAGAGTCTAGGTGGTTGAGTATCAAATTGTTCCATCTCGTTTCCCTTTGGGGTTACTGTAAGTGACCTAGAAGTCTGTTTTGGGGGCTTGTTTATGTGTTTTCTCATTTCCATGGGGTGGGGGGTGCTTCTGGCGCCCACGCAGCTCAGCTTCTCTGCTCTAGGAGCTTGGGGTGGCAGTGGGGGAGCTTCCTTCCCAGTTCTGGGAGCAGCTGAGCTTTTCTGTCCTAGGAGCCTGGGATGGAGGTGGGGAGCTTCCTTCCGAGTGCTGGGACTGGCTAAGCTTCTCTGCCCTAGGAGCCTGGGATGGAGGTGGAGAGCTTCGTTCCAGGTGCTGGGATCGGCTCACCTTCTCTGCCCTAGGAGCCTGGGATGGAGGCAGGGAGCTTCCTTCTGGGTTCTGGGACTGGCTGAGGTTCTCTGCCCTAGGAGCCTGGGATGGAGGTGGGAAGCTTCCTTCCGGGCCCAGTCTATTTCTTTTGATTGGTGAATTGAGACCATTAACATTGATGGATATAACTGATACATAGTGACGTATCTTTTTATGACTTTCTTTTTGTTGGATTCTCCCCCTTTGCATTTAATTTCTTTTTTTAAATTAAATTATTTTATTGGTACATTGTAGGTATACAACACAATTACATTTCTCATTGGGAATTGTACCTTTACATAATGCATCTTGGTTCTTAGGTTTTCCCCATTCCTAGCCCTCCCTTCATGTCCTCCACCCTTACCTATTTACAAAGACTTTATTTCCATTTTTTCCATTTCTCAGCATTTTTCCTTTCCCTTCTTTCCTTTCCCCTGCCCCTCCCCCTCCCCCTACCCCTTTGGACCTTTTCTTCCTATTTTACATTATCGATTATTCATTCTAATCATTGGTACATTGTAGGTATACAATATAATGACATTCATCATTGGAAATTTGCACCTTTACATAGTCTCTCTTGGTTCTTATTTTTCACCCTTGCCCAGCCTTCCCTTCAAGCCCTCCATTCCTCCCGATTTACAAAGATTTTGTTCCTATTTTTCCATTTTCTCATATTAATCCCATTCCCTTCTATCCTTTCTCCTAGCCCTCCCAATTCCTTCCCCTTTGCCCCTTTTCTTCCTAGTTCCCATTATCTATTATACCTTTTAGTCCTTATTTACACTTTCAGTTTCTCACACCAGAGAAGCTATTCGGTATTTATTCATGTGTGTTCTATTTATTTCACTTAAGAGTATCGCCTCAATGTGCATCCACTTAGCTATAAATGTCTCTAATTTCTCATTTTTTATTTGTGAGTAGTACTCCATTGTATAAAAACCCCACATTTTCTTTATCCAGTCTCCAGTTGATGGGCATTTGGGCTGTTTCCAAGTTTTAGCTATTACAAACTGTGCTGCTATGAACATGGGTGCACATATATCACTGTGGTATGATTTTTTTAATTCTTTGGGGAAGATCCCCAGCAGTGGAATAGCGGGGTCAAATGGGACTTCCAGTCCTAGTTCTTTGCATTTAATTTCTTGTCACACCCGATGGATTCATTGTGCTGTGCTTCCTGGGGTTGTGATCCTTATTGTCTTTTCTTAGGATATTGTTTAAAATTTTTTGGAGTGCTGCTTTGGTATTCATGAATTTCTTAAGGTGCTCTTTGTCATGAAAGTATCTTATTTCTCCATCAATTTTGAAAGATAATTTTACAGGGTACATTAATCTGGGTTGGAGGCTGTTTTCTTTTAGGGCTTGGAATACATCACTCTAAGCTCTTCTTGCCTTGAGGGTTTGTGTTGAGGAGTCTGCTGTGATTCTGATGGGCTTTCCCTTGTATGTGATTTGTTTCTTTTCTCTAACTGCTTGTAGAGCTTTCTTCTTCTGTTGTGTTTCTGGAATCTTAACAATTATATGCCTATGTGTAGATTTTTTTTGATTAAGGCTATTTGGAGTCCTATATGCCTCACTTATCTGTATGTCAAGTTCTTTTTCCCTGCTTGGGAAGTTTTTTGCCATCCCTTCTGTGAACAGTGTTTTTTTTTTATGTCATCTGAGCTCTCTCCTGTTTCTTCATTGACTCCAATCAGTCTTATGTTATTCTTCTTTGCATTGTCTAGCAGCTGCTGGATTGTTTTCTTGTGGTCCCTTACAATTTTAAAGCAATTTTTTTTTCCTGGTCACTAATTGCAATCTTATCTTCTATATCTGAAATTCTGTCCTCACATTGGCTCATTCTGCTGTGTAGACTTTCAATGGAGTTTTTCATCTCCTGGAAATCTATTTGCATCTGTTTTATGGATTCCTTTTGTTTCCTATGTTGGGATTCCAGCATGTTCTTCAGCTCCTCTCTAGATTTATTTATCATGTCTTGGACTATGAGCACAATCTCTGCTGTTATCTGAGAAATTATTTCTGATTTCATTTTTTCCAGATCCTCATTTGTTGCCAATTCAGGGAGTCCAGTGTTTGAGTATCAGAGTGTTCCATCTCATGTCCCTTTGGGGTTGCTGTAGGTGATCTGGAAGTCTGTTTTAAAGACTTGTTTACATGTCTCCTCATTTCAATGGGGGTGGGGCTGGGGTGGTGGTGTGTATGCTGCTGGAGCCCGCGTGGCTCACATCCGTGCTGGGAGCAGTGGTACGGCGGCCCTGTAGCCTCCTCTGTGCTCCCAATGACTATTTCTTGGTAGCATCTATGTACTTATAGACCAAGGTCAGGGAGCAGGAGAGGGAGAGCGGGGGAAACTCCCCAACAATAAAAGGGAAAATAGTTCTGTTTGATAGGGTGAAGAGGAAAAAGATCTTTAATATCTTGTCATTAAGAAAATGTAGAGCCTCTAATAATATTTTAAAATATTACAGAATCTAGAACTTGCTAAAAGAAAAGAGCTTTCTTTACTTTTAATGTAGTGAAAGAAAAATAAAGAAATATAAGCTGACTATTCATTAGAATTGACCACAACCCCTGAGGTGTGGGGTTGCTAAAAGGTAGTATTTCATTTTGATGTTGGGCTTTATAACTGGAACAAAATACAGACTCTGGAATTATTCAACACTTTTCTATGCTTTCTCAACACTTTTCTGTGTTGAGCGTTTAGAAAATAGATCAGTAAGCCTGAGTTGCCCAGATGGATGATAGAAACAGCCCTCAGGCCAGGCTGCCTGGGAGCAGAAGGTAAGGACGTGATGCATGGTCTAGGATGTAGCAGCTGCTCTCTGGATGCCTCTGCAGCCTGCCCCGTACTGGGGAGAACCCAGTGGCTCAGCAGTCCTGCCCAGGGAGTGTGGGGGGAACAAAGCAGCAGGGCTTTTTCTGAGCCAATGAGCAGGCTCCTGGGAGTAGTTGAGATTTCTGCTGTTTAAGGAATTCATTGGTTGGAATCTCACTTACCCATTGAAAATGTTCCCCAGGACAATAATGAAACACTGGGCAGGGGTTTTCTCCTGTTACAGAGAAACTCAGGAGCTGGAGGGTGCAGTGCAGGGGGAGGCAGAAAAAGAAGCCATGCTTGGGAGCTATTTCTTCAGGATTGGGAAGCATGGAGTCTGATACTCCAAGGTCCCCTCATAGGCGGTGGCCCCCTCACAGTCAAGCTTTTAGTAATTCTTTGTAAAGAATGAGGAAATTTTTGTAATAGCATCTCCTGCCTCTTAAGACTTTTCTACCTTCTGCTACAATCATTGGCAAGTCTTTCCCTGAGCTATTTCAATTAGTAGCTAATCCAAGTGACTGGTTATATTTCCCTCCAAGTGGTGCCCATGATGATGTAGGGGGACAGAAGTTCCCCTGAAACCAAGTCACCCTAGTGGGAAATTTACCCACCAGCCTCACCCTTGGAGGACCCAATCGAAAACCACAAAGGAAGAAAAACCAATGAAACTTATGAGAAGCCAGGATCGATGTCACAAAATGTTTCACTTGTTTTATTTGTACCCTACCCATTTTCAAAAAAGATAGGAACAACTTTAGTTTACCCAAATGTAAATCTCTCAGGACTTCATCTGGAAATAAATGACTTCATCATTTACACGAACTTTACCTGTAATTCAAACAAGTTATCTAAGCAGCAAATAAATATGGCAGAAGATGTTACAGGTAGGTAAACAGTTAACAGTAAGAAATGACAGATGCCATCAGGAAGGGAGGCAGAAAAACTACCATAATCATCGCAAGAATTCAAAACCAACTTTCTTACTCATTTAGTGCATTATTTAAGAATCTTTAAAGTCTTAAATCTATTCTAGAGTTGGCCATTTATTGATTACCCTGCATCTCCAAGAGAAAATAAAATTGTGTTCACTTTACCTTGTTAATAAACTTGGAATGTATTTGTTCAGAAAGATTTTTGTCTCACACCATTAGATTTATAATTTTTGTGTTTAAACAATTAAACTTGCAAGTACTTGGAGACTTAATTATTTAAAATGACTCATGGTGCAAGGTTCAGCTTGAACACAGGTGTGTTTGGGGTTCCAATCAGTCGACTCTGGGTACAAATTATACTTCCTGTCTTCAAAGGTATAATTTGGGGCTTCACACAGATCTTTGCAAATATCATTAATATGATTCATACAGAAATGAATCAGAGCCACAAGGTTGAATTTTTCACTTGGAATCCATGTAGGTTATAAGCAAGTGTTCAAATGGATTTGGCACCTCCTCAAATTAAAAAGAATATTTAGAAATGTAAATCAAAGTGTTTGATCTAAATTCCAGGGATCCTAGAATTATTACATTTTTGGTTTGGTTGGTTATGTCTTAGACCCTTGGAATTAGGTGGGTGTTTGGCTGCTTGCCCAGTCCTCCTTGTTACTTGGAGGGAATCTTGGTGGAAAGCTGGGCTTATCCCATCTACTATAGAAGCCAGAGGGCCTCAAGTACTTCTCCTACCCCTGCTAGGATGTGGACATGTGATTCAGGATTGGCCTGCACCCTTGAATCTACAGGGTATGCTAATCATTGGTGAAGTCTGCTAGCAAACTCCATTTTGTGCAATTCCAAAAGTATACAACTCCATTTTAAAGTATAATTACCAAGGGCTTGTTGTTGGTAGGCCCTATTCTAAGTGCCTTAGGTATAGCAAGTCAATGGGGTCAACAAAAAATCCTTGTCCTTAGGGAGCTTACACTTTAATAGTGGGAGATAGAAAACAATAAAAATCAAGATATATAGTGTGTTATGTTGTCCAGCACTGTGGTGAGAAAGCAGGGAATGAGGACTGGGTTAAGTTTCATTTAGCACAGTCTGAAGAAGCCTCACCGAGAAGGTGGCTTTTGAGAACAGATTTTGAAGGCATCTCAGTGAGTTGCAGAAGTGTCCAGAGGGAGGACTTTCCATATATTGTTTTTTTTTTGGGTACTGGGGATCGAACTCAGGTCCTTGCACTTGCGCAGCAGGCGGCACAACCACTGAGCTAAATCCCCAGCCCATTATTTCCTTTTCCTTCCCTCCTTTTTTTCTGTCCTGGGGATTGAACTCAGGACCTTGTGCTTGGGAGAGAGGTGAGGTGCCACTGAGCTAAATCCCTGGCCTCTGGATTCTCCACATAGAGGGCCAGCATGTGCAAAGGCTTGAGAACTGAGGAACAGAGAGTTGCTGGGCTGTAGAAAGGTGAGAGGAAATCAGAGAGGCGAAGTGGCCAGATTGTGCTGCATGTGGCTTCCACTCAGGCCGAGATATTTGGAGGATTCCGAGGAGAGGAGTGAGCTGATACGATTGTATTTGTTTGTGTTATAACTTGATCATTGCCATGATTTGAAGAGTGGCCCCTAAAGAGTGTGCCCTGTTGTAAACACCAGTAAATAGGGATAGGGTCTTTGCAGATGTAACCAAGTAAAGAAGCTTTAGATTTAGGGTGGGCCTTAAATCCAATGACTAGTGTTTTTATAAGGAGAGACATGGTCACAGAAGCACTGAGGAGAGGCAGCGTGAAGACAAAGGCAGCCATGGGAGGGATGCATGTATAAGACCAAGGGACTTCAATGTTGCCAGCCATTGTCAGAAGGGAGGAAAGAAGTATGCAACATCTATATGCTCCCCCAAGGCCTGCAGAAGGAACCAACCTCTTTGGCACCTTGATTTCAGACTTCTGGCTTCCAGAACTATGAGAGAGTGAATTTCTGTTGTTTTTATTGAGTTTGTGGCATAGGTGATCCTCTGTATCTGCAGGTTTCAACCAACCAAGGATTGAAAGTATTAGAAAAAAATTCATGGGGCTGGGGATTTAGCTCAGTGGTTTTGCCACCTGCTGCGCAAGAGCAAGGACCCGAGTTCGATCCCCAGTACCAAAAAAAGAAAGAAAGAAAAAGAAAAAAAATCACTTCTATAATAAACGTGTACACAATTTTTCTTGTCATTTTTTTCCTAAACATTACAGTATATCAACTATTTACACAGCATTTACATTATATTAGATATTATAAGTGATCTAGTGGTGATTTAAAGTATACAGGAGGATGTGTACAGCATACATACAATACACACTTGAATATGCACTTGAAAGGACTTGAGCCTCAGCAGATGTTGGCATCCACAGGTCTCCAGAGGATAGTGAGGGAGGACTGTCAGTGGTTATGGCAGGCCTGCTTAACTCACTCATCCCGTTGGCCTCTGGGAGAAGAGACTCTTGGGGAAGCAAAGAACCACCCTGTGGAGGCTGTTGCAGTAGTCCAGGCGAGTCTTAGTGCTTAGACTAGAAGGAGAATCAGTAAACCCTTAGACATGTTTAAAAGGTAGAACTGAGATTTGGTGGCAGGTTGGACGTGGGGCATAAAAGAAGTTTTGTAGAAAGGTGCGGGCCATCCAACAAGATGGGCTCATGCTGCTCAGCCAGTGTTTCTCTGTAGACTACCTTTCAGCATTGCCAGCTAGGAACCCAGTCAGCTCTGCTGAAAGGAGGTGTGGAGCGATGGGGACATGGTCCATCACATAGACTTACTCTTTCTGTCAGCCACACTACAGCGGTAGCTGGTTCCAAGTTGCAGCTTTCACCACACTTCTGAGACCAGCCTCACTAGGCCCCTCAGAAGGACCAGTGCCTTCTGGCTGTGATTCCCCCTCAGAGCTCCAACCAGCTCTGTGGGCCCCTCTTGGAGACGATAGGTCCTGTGGCCCCAGTCCTCTCCATCCCCCAGCCCTGGGGTGGAGGCTGTTTTCCGCAGTTGCTATTTCTGCACTTACCTCAGGGGCCCTGGTTTGCTTATTGTATCTGTTCTACCTTTATCTACACAAAACTCTGTCTGTTATAACTGTGGTTCCTGGTTCCCAATTGACTATGACTAGTGCAGAAAGCATCACCATTTCAAGCAAAACCTGAGCAACAGGGAGCTCCGAGCTGCCCTTAATTGAGCTAGACAGGCTGGGGGACGGGGGTGTTGGAATCTGGTTGGGACATGCTAAAGGATGGAGAGGGGGCTGCTGGGCGACTTAAATTCAAGGGAGAAGCCCAGTGTTGTGAGATAGGAGGTAGGGCAGAGCAAAATTGGCTGGAGAAATGGGCAGACCTGTCAATTGCACAATCCCAGGGCGGCGCCAAATGAGTCTCACGACCCCGGATGTAGAACTTCTCTCGGATCTCACGAGATGTGGATGGCATAAAGGAGACCAGACCCCAGGAGGAGCCTGGCGTACTTTTATTTTTCCCCTTTTTCTCTTTTGTTTTCCCCAAGTTCGCTCTGCAGAGCCAGTTTTTCCCTTACCCCTTCACTCTTCATTTTTCAAATAAACTTTCGGCACCGTTTTTGGCTTATCTCGTCCAATTCTTTGTTCGAGGTGAGAAGGACCTGGAATACTCTGGTGAGCCATTTCTGAAGGAACTGCCTGATAACATGTGGGCCACCAATGGTGACACGTACGTAGCACCACAGGACTCCAGCCTGTCTGGAGATATTCTGCGTCTCCTTTTTCTTTTCTGTCCCAGTGCAGAGAGAGGTTTCCTAAATATTTGTTGAGGGAAGGACTCATGGATAAAAGACTCAGTGAATGGCACTAGTTGAGCTATTGTGCTTACAACAGTAAACTGTTTTGAAAATAAACTTTCCTAGGAATGGAACAAAGAGAAAGGGAGGGACATGGCTGGATTCCTCAGAACCCACAGGCCTATCAAGCCAGATACAGAAACCAGGTGAGCAGTCTCCAGAGGACGGTTCCCTGATAGCAAATGACCTCTTGGAATTTTCTGGAACCCATGAATTGGTTTTTCTCCATTCCAGACTAATCTGTGCACATTGAAGCTTGGTTTCCAGCTCAGGAATATGAGCCCCCTCTCTACGAGCTTCCTTAGGAAGGAAGCATGGCCCTTTCCACTCAGCATTTCTTCTTATTCACTCAGACCTCCTGCTTACCAGCCGGTTCCAGTTCTAGTGACTTATCCATTATTCATCTCTTCTCCTTTTACTTGGGAGCAGGACTTCGCCAAGTTTAGTCTCTGATCAGGATGAACAATGGCAGGTAAGGCCCTTGCTGCTCTGGCCAGGAGCTGAGTGAGTGACCCCAGGGTCCCAGGTGCCCCCAGCAGGTGCTGACAACCAAGGGGCTCAGGTATCAGGTGGCTGTCACCATTCTGCTTTTCCGCTTGTTCATTGCAGCAGCGTCGGAGGTGAGCAGTGAAGGCACCGAAGGAAACAAAACTGGGTAAGAGAAAGAACCCAAAGCTGTGTCCCTTGGCCTTGGAGTCTGACCTGTGGGCCTGTCCAGTGTGTTGGGTGGGGAGCAGTGCTCTTTCTGTCATACACTGTTTTCATCCTGAAGAATTTTCCTTAAAATAATAACGTAGCTCCATCTGCTTGTCTGTGATCTTGATTATGTCAACTGCGGCATTAAAAAAGTTAAACTTGGGCTAGCGTTTTAGCTCAGTGGCACAGCCCCTGCCTCGCAAGTGCAAGGTCCTGAGTTCGATCCCTGGTACCAAAAAAAAAAAAGAAAGAAAGTTAAACTTAGTGAGGTTTCTATACATTTGACTTAAAATATGATTGGGAATTACTTGCTGTGCACCACCTAATTTTTTTGTTTAATGTGTTCTTGTAGAAAAATAATGTTAAGCAACAGCTGTGAATTTTAGTGCAACTACATGGGATTAGCAAACACCCAAGTTTAACCTCCTGACCAGGTCCATTGGTGAAACAGGGTTTTCTCTGCCTCATGAGTTGCCCACCTGCTATCCCTGCTGCAGCACCTGCAGCTGGGGAGGTTCCTTCCCCATGGCTGCAAGCAACCTTCCTATCTGTGAGTGGCCAGGAGTAGCCCAGTCTGAGAGGGAGCTGCCATGCAGGTGGGGCTACAGATGAATCTGGGAGCAAGCAGGCCCCTCCTGTGCTAGGAGTTTTGGCACACAGTCATCCCTGTGCCATATTCCAAGCGCTGGATGGGTGGGAAGAGGGGAGTGTCTCATTCCCTTTTCTGCCCAGGGTAAGGCTGGGGACTGCTGCCTTCCTCCCATCTTCCATCTGCCATGTCTCGGGACAGCTGATGGGAACCACATCGGTGTTATCAAAAGATGAGGCTGAGCGAATGAGGTTTAGGATGGTGGACTGAGAACAGAGAAGCACGTAGCTTTCCTTGCCCTCTGTATAGTCACTGCTCTAAAATTCATTTATGCCATTCTGCTGGTGGTAAAGCCAGCTAGGTGCCTTTGCTAGCTGTCTTCACACCAAGGAAGCAAGGGAAATCTGGAGAGTGTGTGACCCTCCTAGTGTAATGGACTCTGGCTTACCCGGCCCACAGACAGACACGTTGGCCTTTCCTGTGATCTGTATTATGATTATCTTGTGTATGTGTAAGGATGCTGGGGATTGTACCTGGGGGCTCAGAATGCTAGGCAAGCACTCTACCACTGAGCTACATCCTTAACCCCTTTTATTTTATTTAGAGACAGAGTCTTGCTGAATTGCCTGGGCTGGGCTCAAACTTATAATCCTTCTGCCTCATTCCTGAGTACCTGGGATTGCAGGTGTGTGCCAGCAGGCTGTATTATGGGTTTTGAATGACCACAGAGTCATTGCATATAGCCACAAGTGTCCTGGGAGCTCCGAGTATTCACCTTTCCTAAGAGTTGGCAGGAAGCTGGTTGTGGGACTGGCCTGCCTTCCTCACAAGGAGACTGAAGGGAGCTGAGATGCGCCAGTTTCTCCAGAGGCAATGGTTTTGTGTGGGGCAGGATGGTGCTGGCTGGGATTGCTGCCGAGCGACACTTGGAAGCATCTCTGCTGTTTGCCAGGAGTGGCTTTCTCAGACAGATGCCACGGCACAGGCAGAGGAATTAATGCTTTTGTGGTCCTGGTCCCCACCACCCCAGATTGTGTGAGTCACCTGGGTGCTCAGTGGCTGTCACTATCTGTTTTGAGAGTAATCCCTTGAGCTCAGCTGGAAACCTGAAGAACACTTCCTGGGTGGATATCTGTGCAGGTGGGGGACCCTTGGTGGAGATCATCGAAGTCTTTGCCCTCCTTTTTTATCCAGAGTGAAAACATAGCTTTTGCCCATTTGAGATCAAAACTCCCACATAGAAAATTCAGTTATTTGGCAGTTTGGTTCTTTTGGCTCTGACACATCCCTTGGTTGTATTTTTAATAATAATAAAAAATAAGCTCTAAAACATTCGAATGCCTTTAGTCTGCTTTCTCTGGCACCGATCTTAGGCTCAGCCAGAATCTTTTGCCAGATTATAAATAGATTTTCTTTGCTTGTTTGCCAAATATGCCTGTTTAATGATAAAACAGGAGAAGATGTGACAAGTTCATTAGATATGAAGGTATAAGTATAAAGAAAGTATAAGTATAATTTAAAATATGGTGTTAAAATTTCGTGATGGTACCTGGGGATATAGCTCAGTGGTAGATAGAGTGATTGGGGATCAAGCCCCAGTACAGAAAAATAAAATCATGGTGGAAGTCATTCACATTTTCTCAATCCTCTAAAAGCGCTAAACCCATAACTCTTTAAAAATTAAGAAAGAGCTGGGCATGGTGGCACACGCCTGTAGTCCCAGCACTTGGGAGGCTGAGGAGGAGAGTTTGAGGCCAGCCTGCTTAAATACATAGTGACTTCAAGGCTAGCCTGAGCTTCATAGTGAGACCCTGTCTCAAAACAAGCAAGCAAGCAAAGAAAGAAAGAAAGAAAGAAAGAAAGAAAGAAAGAAAGAAAGAAGGAAACAGCAGTGCTTTTTAGTAGTAGGCCCACTAATCTCAGTGGCCCTGTGCATTTGAGCAGAAGGTGACTCCAGGGCTGGATTCGTTTGTAGACGCTGCGAGCTAGGGGAGAGCAGCAGTACAGAGGCTCATTAACTGGCTGCCTGGCCCCGGAGTCTGGTTGGTCATCCTGTGAAGGAGACCTCTATTGACTTAAGGACACTTGCCTGCTTGTCACACCTCTGTCTCTCTCCCTCCCACCTCTGTCTTTTGTTTCAGTCAGTGTTTTATTGTTGTTGTTGTTTCCTCTCCCTCTCTTCTTTGTTCTTGGACCTTCTCTCTCCATCCATGCACTGTACAAAATAGAACGTGCGGTTGTGTATTCACATACATTGGAAAGTCCTGGAAAGATTATGTTGTCCTTTCTCCCTGTCCCATCTCGTGTTTTAGTGGCCATTGTGTCTGAGGGAAGGGATTATGCATGATTTTGCTTGTCGCCTTCATATATGTCAATATTTTTCAGCCTTTTCAGTCAGTACATATAAATATGTCTTTCATATTCAGAGATTGTAATAAAAACTAAAAGTAGGACACCGATGAATTGCTTTATGTGAGATGAAGTTAGGAGAGGGATGTAAAGAGCCATTTGCACGAGAATTGGCTTCCTGTCTATAATGTCCTGGTGCAGGGTGGGTGGGGAAAGGGCCTTGTTCACTGTGTCTCCCCAGGCTTGGGGATGGGGTTCAGGTTTCATGGAGCTGGCTTTGGTAGGTGGTTGTGGAATGAATAATGAGGGAAGTTTCTGTGGTGAAAAAAGGGTGATTTTGGAGGAGACAACTGTTTGGTTTTGAAATGATTGCTCTCAAAGATTCAATCTAGTTGATCTAGGTGAAAAAGGATGATGGGTTAGAATTAAAAGGCTCAGATTGGATATAACCTTAGGTGAGACATAATAAAACTCATTAAATTCTGATGATCTCTTATCAGAGAAACTGTTATAGACAGGGATTCAGAAGTGGTTATCTCTGTGGAAAACAAATACGACAGTATTTCCTAAGCAAGAGAGTCCTCTGTGGGAATCCCAAATACTTCTAGTGTTTGGTCATTTGCTAAAAACATCTGTAATGGCAGTGTGGGATGTGGGGAACACTCCAGACTCTGTGTGTGACAACCTGTTTCTTTCAAGGAGAAATTTTAATGGAGTTCTCTGGTGCCAGGCCTTCTTGGGGAGGGAGGAGCCTGACCTCACAGTCTCCCCATTCCACATAATGTGGGTGTTCAGCCAGCCGGAGCTGACACTGCCTGGCTCAGCTTTGTAGGCAGCTTCCAACCTCCTGGAAGCAACTGCCCACAGTATCTCATTTGAAGATGAAGAAAGTTTAGAGAGTTAGTAAAATACTAAACTGCTTCAAACAGAAAGATTCATTCCAGCTGTTACTTTGATGGTGAATTTGAAGTTCTGCTAAAGGAATCTTTCTCCAAAGAAAATCCACTTCAAAGCTGAGCACTCTGGGATGTTAGTGGTGGAGAATCCACATCCATATTTTTTTCCTGCAAATCACTTGTCTAGCTGTTATATCTCTTCCGGACTCTATCATATCACTCTGATGTGGAATATTTTCTGCTGAATTTCAGAAGATGAAGGGGCAGGGGAGAGATCAGTAAATAACAGAGTTTGTTGGTTGCGCCTCCTGTCTCGAAAGGGCCAAGGACCCGAGTTCGATCTCCAGTACCAAAAAAAAAAATTAAAGAGTTTTTTCTGGTGATGATTATTTAAGAGTGTGAGGTACAAATTCTGCTTATTGAGTAGTCACTTTACTTGGCAGGATGAAAATAGTCATTTTGGCCATATGAAAAGACCTTGGATTTTTTTTTTTTTAGAGATTCCCTAAAAGTGTTTTTTGACATCAAAATAATGTGAAAAAAGACCGAAATTTCACCAAGATAATTTCTCAAGGACATTTTATGCTTAGCATCAATTGAAATGTTTCCTTTTCTGTGAGCAATCTGTGGGCTCCTCTCGGTCTACAGACGATTGTGTCTAAGATCCCATTAGCATTCATGGAAATGCCACCGTTTGTGAATGGCCTTTCTCCTAGAAATGGATACCTGCCTGGTATGGATGGGTGACCCTGTGCGCACATAATATTCTTCACCTCAGCCTCTTAGGTCCATCTGAAAAACTAGAGTCCCCAAAATAGAGTAACATGACTCTGGGAATGTGCTGCTGACCTTTGGAAGCTTTTGTGGCCACTCTGTGCTAGCTGCAAACTGTAAAAGACACCTACTCAGCTTCTCTGCTTCCTACACACTCTCGATTTCTCTTCATTCAAATATAAATTTGCTGAAGTGGCTAAAGAGTAACTAAGCAAAGACAGTACTGCCAGAAATTACATGCCTGTCTTGATGAGGACCATTTATTTCTTAGATGGTCTGTTGCATAGGATATTGTCTTTGCAGTCTGCTGAGCCACCTTGATTGGGTGCAAGCAGGAAATTATTTTACAGTGTAGTTTTATGCTTAATTTATAGATCTGTGCTTGTGTTTTTATCATTATTTCTGCTAGCTTTTAAAACTCTATTAATACTTTAATTATGAATTTTCTTTGTTTTTATACCCTAAGGCTATTTGATGGGCAAACTCACGTTTATAAATTAAGCCAGTAGATACGGTTCACTTACAATGAAAAAGAAAATTGTCAGAGAAAGTAAACTATTTGGGAGAATGACTGTAATCAGTTCAATAATTTAAATAAAGGTCTGCACAGAATGCAGAGCTTGGGCCACTAGACTAGGCTGTCACTTCCTGAAATAATGGTGCCTCTTCTCGCCACCACTCTTGCTTCAGAAACTGGAATCTCAACCACCATGGGAGAAAGGAGTAAAGTAGTTTAGAAACTTGAAGATCTGCAGATGCTAGTCATGACTCTTGCTAATTGGTTATTTGAACTTTGGTGAATGATTTCTCGGTTTCCACATCCATAAGGATGTTACTGATATCTATTTTGTTTATCTCTGTAGGGCTTTTATAAGACAGAAATGACAGAGTGGATGTCAAACTGCTTGTTAAGCTGTAATGTGCTGTGCAAATAGAAGGCAGAGGCTCCATGTTGGCAGCTTATGAGCCAAATACTGCACACACATTTTATTTAGCCTGCCCTGTATTTTAAAAAATAGAGCTAACATTTAAAGATGAAACAATTTACACAAAATCTTGGACTTCTGCCCTCTCTTAAAAAATCAAGCAATATGGCAATCTTGGTCCCATTCCTGTGTGACAACCCTGGTCCATGTTGAATTGTGGCTGCCCTTGAGATGAGGCACACGCTGTCTAGGCCCCTGATCTGTACCCTTCCTGACAATTCTCCGACATGGAGTGATTTCTTTTGCTGGCTCCTGCCTATGTTTGAGTTCGTGACACTTGAGTAAGATTTTAAATAAGATTTAAACATTTTGTAGCAAAAACCCATTGGATTCGAAGTTCAAAGATCAGAGCTAAAGCCTCAGTTCTGACACTTTCCACTGGGGCAACTTGGATTAGTTATGTTACCTTATTGAACCTTTTTATGCATACATAAAATGGAAATGGGAAAATTGGCTTATGATATTTTGAAATGGTTTGACACAAGATAAGTACCTCAGCTTATAAATAATGAGAGCACAGATGTGTGTGCATTAGTAAATGCACTGTTAATTACACCCATAATGATGCTTTATGTAACAAATAAGCACAAGACCCCAGTGACTTACAGCAAAAAACAGAGTTTTGCTTCTGACTTTATAGGCTAGATGTGTGGCTCCCTCGCACATCTGGGGGCCTTGGTTGGAACAGCTGAGACAACTCGGCTCTGTCCCTTGTGTCTCATCCTCCAGCAGGCTAGTCTGGGCTTATTCTTCTGGCAAAGTCAGATGATCAAGACAGAAGGCAAAAATGAGCATGTCCTGCGCTTGTGCTGAATTTGTTAATATCACATTGACAGCAGCAAGATATGTGGCTGAACCCAGAGTCAAAGGTTGGGACAGAGAGGCTTATGCACAAGAAAACATTGCAAGGTGCCACAGAAAAGAGATCCAGGTAGAGGTGAGGATTTGGGGCTATGTTTGCCATCAGTTTGCCACAGTAGGGTAAGCTAAATTGCTAAACAAATTACAAACATAGAAAAGCTCAAATACAGTGAAAGTCACTTTTCCATGTCAAGATAGTTTCTGTACTAGTTAGGGTATCTTAACTGCTAAGAAGGACCCTAAGACATATAATGGCTTGAGCATAATAGAAAGGTATGTTTGTAACAGTGAGGGCAGGTGTCCCCGGTTAGCAAACAGTTCTCCTACTTTCTTTCCCTCTTGGGGCCCTGCCACCCCTCCATTTTTGCTTGTAATGGTGAAGAGCAGAGGAGAGAGAGCATAGGTGAAGCATATTGACTCTTGAGAGCTTTCGTCATGAATGGCACACATTGCTTTTCACTTTCCAGGAGGCAGAACACAGACACATGCCACATGTTACTGCAGTAGAGGCTGGGAAATCAGTCAAATTCCTACCCAGCTGTTACTGTACTACCCTGCAAATAATGGATGGCTTTGGATGGACAATTAATTGGTGCTCTCTAACTCTAACAGAATTACTCGTAGACCACAAATATCTGCATACCGAACACAGGGCCGGCTATGGAGTGAATTGGTAAATATCTGTGAAGGAAGGAAGAGAAACAGGGACACTCTAGTCCCCGTGTGTTACCTGCCCATTTACAGACAGATAGGGCTATTGGGAAAGGATCGTGCTTCCCTATCTTGTCATCTGGGGCTTAATCTTTTCAGTACTAAATAATTGTGTGTCCTCTGTACATGGTGTGTTAGAATTGTGTACATATCCCTTTTGACTTTCATAGACCTAGAGGGAAGAGAATTGAACATTACTCATCTTACTTCAGTAATGAGCTCATTCATCTTTCACCAAAGTGTAAGTTGATGGGAAGGATCAACAATATGAGAGCATGGAACACGACCTCCCTGAACATTTAGGGTCAGAATCATCAGAATCATCCCTCCAAATAGTGAGGGAGTATGCCTGCACCTCCCATTCCGCCTTTAAAACATATCTAACTGGATTTTATTAAGGCCACCTTTGTTGCAAGACCTTGAGTAATTCCACACGCTGCTCTTCAGGTGCTGCCTGTGCCTAGTTGAGGAGGAGGCCTCTGAACAGCTACTCTCTGGCTGCACATACGGCTCTTCTCTGCTTAGTTACCTCTCATCACACTCTACTGTTTCAGTGACTCTGTGGGGCTGTTCCATGTTGGAATCTCAAGAAGTCTGGCATCTTCACCAGTGTGGACTGTGTTAGGGCCCAGGGATGAGGACAGGTCCTGAGTGCAGTGCAGAACATAATTAATGCGGGGAGGAGAGAAGAGGCTGAACTCATGGCTGCTGCCCTATGTCACTCAGGAGTGAAGGAGAAGTGCATAGAGGGGTCTGCGGTGCGACTCAGAATGATGGGAAATTGCTACTTATGTTCCAGGACACTCTGGACTGAATGGTTACTTTCCTTGTTTGAGACTGTCCAGCAATAAAATCACAGGCAATGCCATTTCCAAAACTGCTTATAATTCCTGACGATCTAGAGACCGGCAGTTGACAAGAGGACAGCAGCAAAAGTGAGCTCTGATTCTTTTATCCCACAGCCCTGGTATCAGGACTGTGCACTCTTTGACCACCCTGCACCCTGATGACACTGTGTGAGAATGAGGTGGTGAAAAGAACATCGCGTTGGTGGAGCAGCATTTTACTGAACAAGGATAGAGGCTCTGATAACAAGACTGTGGGGCAGGAAGCCGGCTGATAATCTGAGCTTGGGCGCCTCTCTGGAACCAGAGCCAGCAATCAGCATCACTTGGGAAAACAGCAGGGACCTGGAAATGGGATTTCTGAAAGTCAGGAAGTGGACAGTTGAGTCAAAGCTGCAGAACCAGCTGAAATGGGACCTTTAGCTATCAACACCAGCAACAAAGCAGCGAGGAAGGGCTCACTAGAGAGAATAGGGAGAATTTTTTGTAAATGAAGAAACTCAGAAATTAAAAAAAAACATTGCTTAATTAATATTATAGCCTGCCAGAGATTTGAAACAGCAGAGTCATAAAAAGAAATGTCTCATGAAGGTTATTCCCTATGCAGATGGAGCACTTGAATCTGTGGTCAGACTCTTCTGCTTTTGAGCTTGTTTCTGTCAACTGAACTTCCCACACTTCTTCTTAATGATCTGGAACTTCTGACTTCCTCAAACTCTGCCATGCAGTTTGGTCTCTTAAGTCAGCTCAAGCAGAAAACACTGAAAAGTTCAACAATGAGAAAAATTGAATATAATGAATTTCTAATCTTTAGCACCCATTCAGCTTCTGGAATATATGGTCTCTTTTTCTTTCCTGATCTCCACTGGAATTGCTCATAGACTGTTTCAGTGTACTTGCTCAAAAAGCATGTCAGTTAAAGCTAAGCTTAACTGCAGTTCTAAAGCTGAGCTGCTTTGGTTCTCAAGGGCTCTAAGCAAAGACACAGTTTCTGAAGCGAGCTTTTTCTGGGGTCGAAAGATCACTGGAACTCCAGGGGACCAACAGAGTCTCCAAGTTCTTCCTCGAGGCACACAGCCTTCAAGGCAGTGTAGTGTGATGGAAGGCACCACATTGGGCACCTGAGGACCTGGGTTCAGACTCTGCTTCACCTATGGGGTTGCGGTTATGGCAGGCACTAGACTCAGGTGGTCTGAGTTTAAAGCCTGAGCTGAAGGTCAGTGGGCAACTTAGTTCATTTCTTTGTGACTCAGTTTCCTCATCTATAAAAAGAGATGACAACCATAGCTACCTTCTGAAGAATTGAATAGATTTCTGCTACACATGTCCAACATCTGGATCCATGTGTGTCTCCCTTAGAAACAATGAGCTTCTTAAATTTGGGGATGAGTGCCTTATTCATCATGGTATTCCTCTCTCCTTAACCCCCTTGTCTCTTCCTCATCATCCTCCTCCCTTGCCCTAGCATTTAGCTTGGTGATTTGCACACAGCAGTCCTTTAAGATGTTTGTCCAGTGAATCTTTAGCAGACCCTCTTCAAACTGACTCTTCAGCATGGAGTTTATAACCCTGTGATCCCAGATAGCATGTGCTGTAATCAATGAGCCCCATGGGAAAAAAAGCAGTGGAAAAATCCTGCCTCCATCACAAAGGCCTCTGCAATATTAATACAGTGGAAGATATAAATCTTAATTAGTAGCAGGAAAAAGTGATGATGTATCAAGGTTCTTGAAATGTCAGCTGGTGGCTGGGCAATCCATTCATTTATAGCTGCAAAGCATTGCACCATGATACTGAAACCAATACTGCTAATTAAAGGTGTAATGACAATCAGCCACTCACTGTTAATTGATTCTTAATACTTCAATTACTTGTTTTTATGCCGGTTGAATTCAATCAAAAGGGGTCAGAAAGTCCTACAAGGCTTATAATTCTTAAATGATTTGCATACATTAACTTTTATGTGCATCATTTTCACAATCCGAGTAAAAGAATATCTATATTCATATATAATTTCCTTGTTCATTAAAGCTTTGGAAAATGAAGTTAATTCTTGGTGACAAATATCTGAAAATATTTCATCAACAGGAGGGAAAATTCATTCTTGTGTTCCTTATCCTCCAGTGTCTCTCTCCTTCTGCCAAGGCTTTGACTAAGAACTCAGCCCCTGGATGGGGACCCAGCTCAGCCTCCACCAGGCACATTCTGCCCTGGTCTTTGCAGGGCACAGCACAGTGCTGGACAGGGCAGACCCTGGAGCCCAACTGCTGGTTGCAAAAACTGGCTCCATGCCTGATTTGCAGGTGGACACAGGTAGGTTACTGCACCCACTCTGTGGTCCAGCTTCCTGACAGCTCTCTCGAGGGTCATCACGAGGATGACCTGTGCCCATCTTCACAAACTGCATCTGGAACACACGAAGTAAGCAGCAGCTATGAATAGTACATTGCACCAGACCAGTGGTCCTAAAATGCTGGTTCAATTCAGGGTCTCTTAAGGAACCTCCTAATCCTGAAGCATGGAAGGCCAGGATTATGCCAGAATCTTCACATGGCTGACCCTATTCTGCCCCAGAAAGACCAACTGCTGGACACTCCGGTGCTTCTCAGACCATCTTTCCCTCTCTTGTGGTGAGAATTAGGGTTTCTTGCATTTACTGTCTAATTACTTGTTACTTGCTGAATGATATTTCTTACTCTGCGTTCTTGTGTATTTTGTTTAATTTGTCACAATACTTAGGCTTCGTCTACACAGCTTAATTATAAGCTTATTGCCAGTGGAAATTCTACTTTTTGCTTCTTTGTACAGTATTCTTTATTTGGTCTGGGTTAATATCTTGTACCTGACAAATGATCTGGAGATATTAATTGATCCAGTCACAAACCACTTCAAAACAAAAATAGTTAATGTGGGGTTAAAATAACAAAATTAGTGTCTCTTAGTTTCTTTTTCTTACTGAAAATTTTGTTTCATTTTGGAAATCTTCACTTAACTTTGGAAATCTTTTATTTAACTTTGGAAATCTTTATTTAACTCATGGTATTTTGAAATAAAAGATGTTAGAATTGCAACCTTTAGTGTTTTCTTAAAGTGTTAAATGATGTGTGAATGAAATATTGTTTGACAAATTATTTATATTTGGATCTTTTAATGTAATAGGGCTAGTTTTCGGTACATGGCCAAAATTTAATGAGAATACAAGTCATCATTTAATTTTTTTTTTTTTTTTTGGTACCGGGGATCGAACTCGGGTCCTTGCGCTTGGTCAGCAGGCAGCAAAACCACTGAGCTAAATCCCCGGCCCAGTCATCACTTAATTTTAAGGTTAGCTAGAAACTCCAGAAATATTAGTATCATTTAGTTTTCCTTTCTTTGAAAAGAACCAGTAGTCTAAAATCTACCCAGAGTATCGACAGGTTATCCTCCTTCTTCCCTCCTTTTCCTTCCCTCCCCTCCTCCCCTCCCTGGTTCCTTCTCCTCTATCCCTTCCTTCCTGGCACCTACTCTAGTGACTGTCCTAAATCCAATACCTTTTCACTAGTAGGATTTTATCTATCATCTAAAAATTACTCCAAATCATCCCAATCAAAAAGCAAGGTGGGAAGAGAGGAGAGGAAAGGAGAAGAAACAAATAGTTATTCCCACGTCTAGCATACTTCTCTAATATTGCAGACCCAGACCAAGTCGCCTTCCTAGTACACCTAATTTTTCCTGAACAAAAATACAAGCCATTTATTTAACCTTTTTAATCTTTCCTTTGGGCTGAAAAAGTCTAGATTATTGAACTTTATCAATAACTGATTCTCCTGACTTTAATCATTTTGTGGTTCTCTTTTGAACTCTCCAGTTTCACAATAAAAATAATTAAATGAAGTTTCTGATACCTACTGCTTTTTCTAACGGCCACTTACTTCACTAGAGTCTCTTCCTTTCCCTAGTGTAAAGCTGAATTGTATGAAAACTAAAGAAGTCATCAGGTCTTGTTCTGTACTCCTCATCAGCACGTGCCCGTGTGTGTGTTTGTGTGTGTTCGTGTGTGTGTGTGTGGGGGGGGGAGTCTTTCCTCAAAAGACCAAGCTCCAGCCAGTATCAGTAAGGGATGTCTGACTCCTGTCCTGGATGGGAAGTCGGGCCCTAAAAGCCTGGCCTGATGGAGAAGGTGGAATGGGCTTAGGATGAAGACACGGCTTACAGCACAGAAATCCTGGCAATTATTTGGTCCAGTCTTCTCTAGTGGATGTCTGTTGTTTTTCTCATCCAACATTCTTTCTCCTTTTTTTTTCTTCTGATAAGATTTTTTAAAATTTATATATTAATTGGTACATTTTAGGTATACAATACATTTACATTCATCATTGGGTGTTTGTACCTGAACATGATGTATCTTAGTTCTTATTTTTTCCCCCATTACCTATGCGCCCTTCACCCCCACCACCTCTTTCTCCTTTTGTCTGGGATTAGAATTCTCATTTCCTATGGAGGGCTCATTAGACATGACTTGAGTAGGGCAGCCAGGATTCATCTCACAGGAGAAGTATTCTCAGTCCTGGCCAATCAGAAAAATTCATTTCCTGATTCATAGTGATAGGCTCAGGGCTAAAAGACCCAATTTGGACCAATCAGAGTCACCCCTGGGCTAATTTCTTCTGGAGTTGTTTGTTTACCTGAGAGGGGGACTAACTTTTGTTTTGCTTTTGTGGTACCGGGGATCGAACTCAAGACCTTGCACTTGGAGGCAGCCATGGCACCACTGAGCTAAATCCCCAGCAAGGTGAGACTGACTTTATAAATTATATACCTTAGGTTGCTCATGGCTATCTTGTTTTTCCCTTGGAGAGATCTTGTTAGAAAAAGAATGGAGAAGATAGGGGTGAGGGAAAGCTCTGACTGAATCCTGTGAGTGATGCCTGCAGTCAATCCATCCCTGGGAAATTCTGAAATGAGAGCCAAGGAACCACCTTTTTTTTTTTTGTACCAGGGATCGAACTTGGGTCCTTGTGCTTGTGCAGCAGGTGGCGAAACCACTGAGCTAAATCCCCGGCCCAAGTAACCACCTTTTTTGTTGTTGTTGCTGTATTAAATTCTTTTATTGGTACATTGTAGGTATACAACACAATTACATTTCTCATTGGGAATTGTACCTTTACATATGCATCTTGGTTCTTATTTTTTTCCCCATTCCTAGCCCTCCCTTCATGCCCTCCACCCTTCCCTATTTACAAAGACTTTATTTCCATTTTTTCCATTTCTCAGCATTTTTCCTTTCCCTTCTTTCCTTTCCCCTACCCCTCCCACTACCCCTACCCCTTTGGACCTTTTCTTCCTATTTTGCATTATCGATTATTCATTCTAATCATTGGTACATTGTAGGTATACAATATAATGACATTCATCATTGGAAATTTGCACCTTCACATAGTCTCTCTTGGTTCTTATTTTTCACCCTTGCCCAGCCCTCCCTTCAAGCCCTCCAGTCCTCCCTATTTACAAAGATTTTCTTCCTATTTTTCCATTTTCTCATATTAATCCCATTCCCTTCTATCCTTTCCTCTAGCCCTCCCACTTCCTTCCCCTTTGCCCCTTTTCTTCCTATTTCACATTACCTATTATACATTTAGTCCTTATTTACACTTTCAGTTTCTCACACTAGAGAAACTATTTGGTATTTACACATGTGTGTCCTATTTATTTCACTTAAGAGTATCACCTCAACGTGCATCCATTTAGCTATAAATGCCTCTAATTTCTCATTTTTTATGGCTGAGTAGTACTCCATTTTATAAAAAAACCACATTTTCTTTATCCAAGGAACCACCTTTTAATAAAGAGCAGATCTGAGACATATTTCTGCAACCTATGAACACTGCCTTAACACACTTCTTATTTTGTGATGAGGATATTGAGCCTCAGAGCAGTGAAGTGACCGAAGTAGCTTCCCTAAGTAGATTCTTGCTGCCAGATGAGGACTGTAGTAAACATTACCAAAAACCCTGGCCATGGGTCTTGGTCTCCTGCAAGACAGTATGACATACATGAGATAGGAAAGAGAGAACGAAAGACACACAGAGTTGAGAGCAGAAGCTAGGTCTTGGGCTGATGCAAGCTGCTCTGGGCAGCAAAGACAAAAAGCACCAAGGACATCCAGTGTTTATTCTTTACAAGCATGGGAAGGAGGGGAACTGGGAAGTTCTCAGGACACCTGCTGATAACAAGTACATCAAGCAAGAATGTGAAAAGGAGGTACTAGCATATCTTTACTTAATAGAACAAATGGTTAATTCAGAGGGGAAGAATTTAGTCAGTCATGTTGACCTTGGCTGCAAGTGAACTCAGCTGAGATCTGCTACTTCATGAATTAAGACTTAAGGCTTGGTAGCAGCCATTATTAGCAGATGAGCAATACTAGCCCAATTCTGCTATCTGACATGCCCATTTGAGTCACATAAAGCTTCAGTCAGACTCCTAAGGTAATACAGCCAAAATACAGAGGGGGCAAGAAGCTTGTGCCTCTTATATCCTGCAAATTCTGGGCAGAGGTATCTGCTACAGAGGACCATCCCCTTCCTACCAATTCCAATTTGTAGCTTTCTTGCTTTCAGTGATGCCAGGATGACCTTTCTAAAGCAGACACCCATATGTGACTGTCTTACTGCTCTCTTCATAACAGCTCTGTGATGACTTCCAGCTGTCCTAGCTGAATACAGCTGCTGGACAGTTAGGTCTGCCTGTGTCCCCACCCTCCACCTCCACTTCCAGCTGTCCTAAAATGCTTGTGGTTCCCCAAACATGCCACCCATGTGTTTTCTCCTTCTCTTGCTACCCAGAATTTCCAGTGTCTGGTGTGCTTTTCAGATCCTATATGAACTTTGAGCTATTTATTTTCCCTTCAAAACCAATCTAATGAAAGAATAATCAAGCCAGTCATTATTCCTCTCCCTAAATGGGCTTAGAAGCTATTTTGAAATGAAGTGGTTGGGATGATTTGGCAGGTAGTCAGGGAGAGAGCCTGGTCTCCTGACTTCCAGCCTGGAGCCCTCTTTCTGTCCCATGTTGATTTGACTTGGAAAAGGTCCTCTGGGCCCCTTACCCTGCTGTTTCCAAAAGTGTGGTGGTCACACTGAGGCAGCACCACTCTTATTCCCCTCCCTGGCATCTAGGATGGTGGCAGCAGCTTTCATTGATGGAGTTGTTAATGTGTATCCATTATGTGCTCCCGTTCAGGTTATGCTCAGGCATAAAATGCACAGTGCTGATCACTTTCCCCTAATCTGTTCATTTTTAGTGGTAGCTCCTGGCTCCAAGCATCTGGCCTGCTAACTGCATAGTAAATAGTAGTAAACATGCTGCAAGCCTTAATGAATGACTTGTGTAGAATCATTTCTGTATAATCAAGGTGCTATTGCTGTTATCAATAATAACAGCCATGTGGACAGGTGCCTGGGTGCCAATGTGGCCCAGTTAAAGAAGGATTGTGAAAGGGAAGCCAGGTCTTGTGCATTCAAAGTCCTGTGGTGAGTTCAGTGTGTGCAGCAGGGGTGAGAACCATGGGCTTGTCTTCTCCTCCTTCAGAGAGTGCTGGGAATAATTTACAATTTTGGGCTGTGAACACCAATAAGGTCATAAGGGAAAGATGTGACTTATTCTAAAGGAGTTCTAGAGCATATTTAGTTTTTAATTGTTAAAGTCAAAGGTCATTGGCTACCCCTACACATTGTTTTCTTCATTGTCATGCTCTTTTCTGACTAAAATATCACCATAAAGTGCTACCTTCCTGCCATGGCAGCAAGAAGGGCCCACTGTGTTTGTTCCAGCTTTCCTGAAGCCTTCCTTATACTCCGCCATTGTGATCTGGCTGTCCTCCTCCCTGCAGTGGGAAAAAGGGAAAAAGACCAAGAAAAGAGCTCTTGGCTTCTTCTCCTTCTGCCCTTCATTTCTCCCAAGTCTGGGCTGTGCATTCTTATCTAAATGCACTAAGCAAACCCATTTTATTTTACTCCTAATTTCTCCTGAATAATACATTGCTTTCACAATGTTTTAAAAATGTAAAACCAGTCTAAAAAACCACCCGTGTTTAGATTTTACTTTGTGCCTGTGCCAGCCTCCGTGTGTGTCCAGGACAACGACAGTGGGGCTTTTGGGCTGGGGACCTGCATATGGAAATCAGACTCCTTGGAGTTGCTTCTGTGCCTCCCGCCACTGTTTTACCCTCTCTGTAAACTTGCTTAAGTCCTTTTTTTTTTTTCTTCCGTACTGGGGATCGAACTCAGGTCCTTGCGCTTGCGAGGCAGGCGGCGGAATCACTGAGCTAAATCCCGGGCCCTAGTTTTAACGCACTGCTTGTATAAAACCCATTTCCTTTCTGGCCAGGAGTAAAAAAATCTCATTTCCCATGGCGAGCGAGCCTATTGCATGTAGCTGGATGGGGCGTGTTTCCCCGGAGGAGGTATCGATTCAGACCTGGCCACCAGAGGGCCCCATCTCCCGATTCACAGTGCTCAAGCTCACTTGCTTACTTGATTGCTCTCCTCTCTCCCCCCACTCCTCTCTCCTCCCCTCCCTTCCCTTCCTTTTCCTTCCCTCCCCTTCTCTTCCCTTCCGTCTTTATCCTCAGGGCTGGAAATTGAACCCAGGGCTCCTGCATGCCCCGCAGGTGCTTCTGAACCACATCCGCAGCCCTCCCTTTCTCTCCCTGATTCACAGTGATCTCTGTGACTCCCAGGAAGCTCTGATCAGACCAGTTCATGGGGAGCTCTGGCATGTGTCCACTTCCCTGTTTTTCACTTGGGGCGAAGAAAATGACCCTGAGTTTTACCTCTGCAATTCCCACCCAAGAGTTTCTCCTGAGGCCATGGCAGTGTTACAAAAGAACCACACCATCCATGATTCCCACCAGAATGAGTTGTAAATGAAATCAAACTGACACTGTCCTTGTTCCAATGTCTGTAAAGAACAAAACAGGTCAATTAATTTTTTAAATTAATTTTATTGGTACTCTTTTGGGGTTTTTTTTTTTTTTTTGGTACTGGGGATTGAACTTGGGTCCTTGCGCTTGCGCAGCAGAAGGTGAAACCACTGAGCTACATCCCCGGCCCAGTACTCTTTTGATATACATAATGATCATATTCACTGTAGGGAATTTGTACCTGTATGTGATATATCTTGATTCGTTTTTTCCTCAATCCCCTCCCCTCTCTTCCTCTCCTTATTTACAAAAGCTTTGTTTCCAGTTTTTGCTTCTATTTTCTTTTTTTCCTCTTCCTTTCTTCCCTCCCCTCTTCCTTACTCCCCTTCCCATCTGAACATTTTCTTCTTACTTTCCTGTATCTGTCATCCATTTTGGTCCTTATTTATGCTTTCAGTTTCTCACACAAAAGAAATAATGTGATAGTTAAACATGTGTGTCTGACTTATTTCACTTAAAAGTATGGTCTTAAGGTGCATCCATTTACCTAAAAATGTCTTGTTTATCCTTCTTTGTGGCAGAGTAGTACTCCATTGCATATAAGAACCACATTTGGGCTGGGAATTTAGCTCAGTATTTCCGCTGCCTGCCTTGAAGGCGCAAGGACTTGAGTTTGAGCCTCAGTACCAAAAAAACCAAAAAAACAAAAACCCAAAAAAACCCCCCACATTTTCTTTATCTATTCATCCTTTGGTGGACATCTGGTGTGTTCCCAACCTTTAGCTATTACAAACTGTGCTGCTATAAACCTTGGTGTGTATATATATAGCTGTGGTATGAGACTTTTAACTCTTTTTTGAAAGATACCTGGCAGGGGAATAGCTGGGTCAAATGCAACATCTAGGGCCAGGGATTTAGCTCAGTGGTTTCGTTGCCTGCCTCGCAAGTACAAGGACCTGAGTTTGATCCCCGGTTCAAAACAAACAAACAAACAAACAAAGTCTAGTTTTAGTGTTTTAAGGAATCTCCACACTGATTTCCACAGTGGTTGCACCAGTCTACACTCCCACCAGCAGTGGAACAGGGTTCCTTTCTCCCCACAGCCCCACCAGCATTTGTTATTGATTGATTTCTTGATGATAGCAGCCATTCTTTCAAAACAGGCAATTTGAAAGTGTTATTACAGTCACAGTAGCTTGGAACAGTGCATGGCAAAAGTGCGGTTTCTGTTAGGGTAGGAGGATGAGGTAGGGGTCATGGTCCGTGGCGACTCCAGGTGGGGAGTGTTTACCTGGTGATGGGGAGCCAGGCTGTGCAGCAGACACTTCCCTCTTCTCCCTGGGTCTGCGGCTCTGTGTGCACACTGGGCAGCTGGGGCCTGTGGGTTCAGAGCGGCCCTTCTGAGTTTGAGTGCACAGCAGAGCCCACCAGGCCTGCACCAGGGCTCGTGCACTCCTGGAAGGGCATCTGGAATCCGGTGGCATGGGCCTGGGGCAGGCATCGCGATGTGGAAAGAGTTACGCAGTGACTCCCAGGTCTCTACCTGTGGTCAAGAGCACCAGGAACATGACTTGAGAGTTGGAGAGTAATTGCCACTACTGTTTAGTCCCACCAAATGGCTTTATTTTATACATTTCCTCCCAACCCTGTCACCTCTTTTAATCTTTGGAAGGGGAATTTTAGTTCCAATAGTTTTTTATTTTTAAGTTCAGTTCTTAGACTTAATTTCATCTCTAATAGAATTTACTCTCAAACAAAAGGGGAGTCTATGACTCATCAATTATATTCCTAGGTTCAGTGGTGCCTTAGTTCACAAACTTGATTCTTTCTATGATTCTGACCACAAACCAAATTGGATGAGAACTGAATTGGATTTCCCCATAAGGTCAACACTGAACCTAACCATTGAATTTGACTGGGCTGTAGCCCATTTTTGTTTGCAACTGGAATCATGGAAAGAAGTAAGTTCATGAAACTGAGGTACCACTGTATTTATCCAAGAGAAAGAAAAATGTATGTCCACACAATGAAGCTTTGTACAAGACTGTTCGTAGCAGCTGCCTTCATAATGCCCCAGACTGCAAGAACTCAGATGTCCATCAACAGGGGAATGGTTAAGCTGGCACAGATTCATAAAAGAACTAGTAGTCAGCTAAACAAGCAATAATTACTGTAAATGCAACAACATGGATCAATATCAAACTATGCTGCACACAGGAAGCCTAGCACAAAACAAGGATGTACTGGATGATTCCATGTAAAATTTTGGAACTGAAAAAATTAATCTGTGGGGATGGAAATTTGATCCATGGTTATTGCTGAAAGGGGAGGGATCAGGAATGAGCTAGTGAGGGATATTTTTTTCTCTTAAAATGCATTTCACAAAATTAGATTGAATGCTACCTGTCAGATGTGAACTCACTCTAAGTAAATTATACTTCAAATAATAAATTATACTACAAATAACAAAATTAAAGGAGAAATTTTATAAAACTAGCATGTCTCTGTCACTTTCCTCATTAGCCTAAGAGCTCCTAGAAAGGAGACAACAGAATCTTGCTCACTTTTTATTTCTCGTTATTTCTTTTCTCTTTTTACTTCAGTATCTACTATGGAGTAAAGATAAATATTTGTTGCCTGAATAAAGAAAAAATATCTTATGCTTATATGGGGCTTTCATATTCATAACCTTATTTAACCCTATAGTAATCCTGTGAGTTCATAGATAAGGCCCAGAGAAGTAGTATGAACTGCCTGAGGTCACACAGCAGGCAAGCAGTATAGGCAGGGCTTGGGCATGAGTCTCTTAATGTCACCATCATCTAATCCAAATCTCAGTATATTTCATGGACCCCCTAATTTATTAAATTTGAATAATTACCTGTTCTTTTCAGCAATCTTATCAATTCAATATATATTATGGATCTATAACTTTTAAATTTTTAAAAAATCATAAAATTATTTAGAGATAGAAACTTGGGATTGTTTAATTGCCCTTTAATCTGAATCTTGCCATTATGTGTATCATTTTCTTTAGGTTTAAAACATGATCTAGTAGCTCCTGGCTACGAGTACATCAAGAATCAGAGATAAAAGGGAATATTTTCCTTTGTCTTAAATCAGGTTGCCATTTAAGCTACTGAGTAGAGCAGGTTTGCAAGTAGCCCTGCTAGTGTTTCAAGGTGTTGGTTGACAAAGAAAATTCACTAATCTACTGTCCATCTTTCACTTTTTCTAGGCCACAGAAACCTCTTTGCTGAATTTAATAGTAGTTAGCCTCATGTCAAAAACCGGGGCTGGGGATTTATCTCAGTGGTAGAACATTTGTCTACCAAGTGTGAGGCCCTGGCTTTGGTCCTCAGCACCAAAAAATTAAAAAACAAAAAGGCAAAAAAACCCAAACAACCCACAACCCACACACCCCCCCTGCCCCCCCCCCCAGCATGTAGTTAGCTTTAAAGCTCCTGCACCCTGTCAATGTGTAGGCGGGGGTGGGGGTGGGGCTCAGATGAGTTCTAGTTGTCCTTTCCTTTAGTCCTTACCACAACAAAATGAAGGGGACGCTGTAGCCCTACTTCATATGTTTAAAAATCTGAGGCTCAGGGTGTTTAAGTACCATGGCCAAGGTCACATAGCTAGCAAGTGGACCAAGCCAGGGTTCCTACACTTGTCCCTGTCACCCTAAATGTGTTCCTCCCACCACTTCTGTGCTGCCTCGCCAGGATACTGTGGTACAAGCCTAAATGCAACCACAGATTTAGGAGGTGGGCTGACAGAATAATCTTCTTCCCCCAAAGACGGCCATGTCCTAATCCCTGGAATCTGTGAGTATGTTGCTTTCATGGCAAAAAAGACTTTGGAGATGTGATTACATCGAGGACCTCAAGATGGGGAGGTTCCCCTGGATTATCTGGGTAGTCCTGAGGTAACCACAAGCATCCTGATAAGTGAATAAGGGAGGTAGGACAGCCGAGGCTCAGAGCGAGATCTGAAGACGCTATGCTGCTGGCTTTGAAGATGGAGAGAGAAGGGCCTAAGCCAAGGAATGCAGGCGGGAGATGCTGGAAAACAAGGAAACAGACTCTTCCTTGGTGCCGCCAGCAGGGACAACACAGCCCTGCTCACACCTTGAATTTAGCCCAGCAAGACCCATTTCAGATGTCCAACCTCCAGAACTGTATGAAATTTGTGCTATTTAGAAAAGTAATACAGAAGGGATAACAATTAGCCAGTCCATAAATTGTCTTTTTTTGGTCCTTTAAAGAAGCGTATTTCATCTTCCTTTTTAATAGTTTATGTCTTGATTGGGAACCTTTATGGTTAATGCCAAATTACAATATGGATATAGTAAAGAGTCTCAGTATGGAAGTCCAGAGCTGTTAAGGCTTTTCTATAGAAACAGCAAGAACAAGGTCAGCGGCATTAAAATTCATAGAGTACCCAAACAATTTGATAATTTGTTTCTTTCACTACTACTGTGGACATTATCTGACCAGCCATTTTAATTCTGAAACTTTATTATACTTATTCATCAATCATTTCTGACTAGGGGCCTACCATGAAGCAATAATCATGTGAAGAGGGATGTACATGAGTAGCTGATAAATGCAAACATACATAAATTCGGCAGTGCTCTTAAAATTTTCATTTGCAGTATTAATTTACTTACCATCTTTGAATTAAGTGTGTGTATAAATGTTTAAAAGTTTATCAGGTATCTGATTACAAGAGAATATAAATAATTCAATACAGAAAATTGCCCCTCTAGAGTTGATAGAAGTGGTGAGTAATATAAATTTAATATAATATAAATGAGGAATTTCAATCTTATACTAAGTTGCTTTGATGATTAATCTTTTTTTTCAAGAAAAGAGGTAGAACTCCTGCCAGAGAAAGAACAATGTGACATCTATTAGATCTTATAAATGTTTGATTTATTTCTTTTCTATTAGAGTTAATTTTGAAAGTTAGGAGGGAAATCGTCTTGTTAAGAGATATGGAAAATCATTTGGTACAATGTAATGACCCAGTTGGAGTTTAAAATCTCAATTAAATTGTAAAGCTGCTCATTTATCACTAGACTTGCTCAGCTGGGGACCTAATAGGACCTGCAAGATGTGTGCGGGGCCATGTAGGGCCTAGATGAATGCAAAATTAAATTTATATTTGACTTGGCCTAAGAGGACTATTCTGATTTCAGTAATTTAGATGACCTCTTGGAGCCTCTTTTTTCCTATTAAATAAGAAGCACTCCTTATCTGAAGTCTCTTCAACTGCTAAAATGTTATTTGTTCCCAAAGGAATAAATCATAGTTCTACTGGGAGTTTCTCACCCTCATAGTAGTTTTAAATCTAATGATCAATTAACAGCCTCCTCAATGTGGTACCATATGCAGCTTGGGCTCCAGCCATATTTAAGGATGTTGCTGCATTTGGTTGAGGAATAGGAGTAAGCATGAAGCACCTTTCCAATGTTTTGGGTGAATCACGAAAACCTGTACAACTTGTTGAGCAACTTGGCCTTAGTGATCATTCGGGGGAAAAAAATTGGCTCTTTTTCCAGGTCGCTGTTGGTGAGCAGAGCATAGGCTGGATTCTAGCTTCTGTTTGTCTCCTTGGCTGGGTGACTTTGGGCAGTGTGCAGCCTTTCTAACTCTGCTGACAGATCCAGTCTCCGTGTTGTATGGTTGGGGAAATAGCACAGCTACTCTGTATTCAGTTCTTAGAGGTCCTCTCCAACCCCGAATTGTTGATTCCTCTAATGGAATCAGAGGAAGTAGGATATTTTCAATTTTAACAACTCTTGTGAGGAAACTGCCATATGGCTGTTTGCAAACTGGTTTTGTCAAGTCTGTTTTTAAATATTCAAAGTGCTTATGAATTTCATAAGTCTTGCATACAAACAGAGGTTGCTAAATCTCATCAATTCATCTAGCAGCCATGTACTGAATACTCTTGCCAGGCACTAGGACATCAGGCATTGAGGGTAAGCAGAGACATTATCCTGTTGATGTGGAGAAATATTCTTGTTTGAATTCAGGGGACAGGAATACTCCAGATCCAGATAAGTCTTGCTCTTTGCTAATACCAGGGCTCACTAGGCAGGAGGAGTGGAGGCAGTGATGTAGATGGTTGCCAAGGAAACTTTTCCTGGTTGAAAATAACAGGTGTGGGTCTGGATGTGCACATATATGTCCTGGCGCTTAGCCTTTCCATCCTGACTTGGAAAGGAAAGGAAGTTGAAAGTTTCCTCTTGAAGAGACCAAATGGGCAGTGGGAGAGTGCCACAGGTATTGAGTAGAAGTAGAAAGGCTAATTAATTGGTCACCCTGAAAAGACACAGCATCTCTGCAGCCACTGTGAAGTAGACGTGGCTGCATCCCTGGGGCTGTATGTGGACAGAACCAGGAGGATTTGATGCCTAAGAAACCAAGACACAGCCCACAGTTGTCCTTTACCTAGAAGAACCATGCAGTGTGGGAAATATTAATGTGTTTAAAGGTTTTTATTTACTTTGATCATTATCTAGTCCATGCTGTTATTCATATGCTTTACAAATGTTCAAGTCCTTTTGTCCAGCAGTTGTACATGCAGGACTTTAACCTAAAATCATTAGGTATGTATATGTGAATGCTAAGATGTTGATTGCAATATTTTTGTAAATCCAGAAACATTGGAAACAATAAAATGTTCATGGGAGATTGGCTGACTAAGTTTTGGTGTCCCCATATGGTGGAAAGAGAAATAGTTGGTGGCAGTCACACATGCACTGGTGGTTCTCATAGAGGAGGCGCATGGTGCTCTACCCAACTGAACAGCACTAACCCCCCTCCCCTGAAGCCTTAATTTGATGTGGAGAGAGATGTAATGTGGAAAGGAAGATGTAATTTGAAAAATGCCTTTCTAGGTGATTCTGATACTCTGAGAGTAGGCGTGGCCCCTTTTAAGAATTACTATTTTAAATGATGTAGAAACCTACTAATGTAATGTTGTTTAAAATAATATTTTAAAAAATGTAGTCAACATTGGTAAAATATACACATACAGTACATACCTCTACACTTACCTACGTATATTTTTGAAAAAAATCTGAAGGAAAGATACTAAAATATTAAGTGATTTGTCTTGGAGGCAGGATGGTGGGTAATTTTATTTATTTAATTTTTATGCTTTCTGTATTTTCCAGCATCTCACTTACAAACATGTACTACTTTATAATCAGTGAAAAAGAAATGTTCTTGAATTTAAGAGAGTGCAGGATATGGTGACATAGGTCTGTGATCCCAGCTACCTGAGAAGCTGAGGTAGAAGGATCATTCGAGCACTGGAGTTCGAGGCCAAACTGGGCAACATTGTGAGACACTGTTGTGAAAACAAACAAACCAAAACCAAAACCAAAAAAAAAAACAAACCAGAAAAAAATAATAGTTATGAGATAGGGTGAGATTCAGAGCTGGAGAGTAACAGTCTGTGGTAGATCACTGGACCTGGAAGGCTGCGTGCTTGGCTTGTAGACCTGGCAGCACCACTTGATCCCTTTTCCTTGTCAGTGGAAGAAGGCAGGAGTCCCAACCCTTGTTACCTTCCAGGATTTCTGTAAGAATTGGATGAGACAGCATTAGCAAGAGTGTCGTGAAAATGATGTAATATTATTCTTGCACAGGTTGTATTACTTTTTAATGATAAACCATCTCAGATTTTTAATAAACTGAGAGTTAAGAGGCCTGTTGTCTTGGGCTCCTGGAGCATGTTGTACTTCTCTTCTATAGCACTCACGCTGTACACCCAGAGGTCAACAAGTCTGCTCTGTGTCACCAGGATCAGCCACTCTTAGGGACTGCTGAATGGTGACAGACTGGATCACACTGTACTTTGACAAGGGGATATGTTAGAAGCATTAATTTAAAAATAACAATTGCAAAGTATTTCAACATGGCCTTATCCACAATATGATTAGGGAAATAATCTGGCAATTGTGTAGTAGTTTTATAATATTCAAAATGATGTGTGATGGTCTTTTATGTAGATAGAAGTATAAAGTATAGGCACAACCCTCGGGGAATGTGACCCACATCAAAACTATAGTTCTCAGTCTGTGTGTCATCCTTCAGCCGTTCTCTTTGTGTCTTTCTAAATACAGGTGAGGTCTGTATGTGCATAGTACCATGTACATGTACATGCATGTATCATAAAATGGGTGAACTCCAGATTCACATGTTTTAAAAATTTCATACTGGATACATTTCTTGCCCTGCTTTCCAATGGTGACTCTATTCAGGGAAGGCCTAATATCCAGAAGGCCTCTCTCTACCATTAAGATTTATTTTTTTTAAAGTACCAGCTGATAACTCTGGGCAAATTTTTATTTAACTTAGAATGTCATTTGGAATTGAGGGATAAAACCCATGAAATGAAAGTGTGGATATTAAAATAGAGCAGAAAATGGATTATTTGGTCCTGTCAAAAATGCATCTGTATAGTAAAATGTAATAGGATGTTCTTTGGAAAAATTATCCAGGGAAGAAACCCAAATGTTAGCTCTTTTTTTTAACCTTCCTTTGTGATTTTTTTGGCCACTGATGGCTGTTACTCCATAAAGAAATGAAGCACTTTACTAGTTTTGATTTTTCTACAGTAATAATTGTAAAAGTCCTTTTAAAAAATATATACTTATTGGGCCGGGGATTTAGCTCAGTGGTTTCGCCGCCTGCTGTGCAAGCGCAAGGACCCAAGTTCGATCCCCGGCACAAAACAAAACAAAAATAACAACAACAACAACAAAAAAATATATATATACTTACCTTATAAAGGTATTTTTACTTGAAGTGTGTGTGCCCATGCATACATGCGTATAGTATGCTTATGAATGACTACGATGATGAAATTGTTTCTAGCTCTTTGGAAAATGAAACTTATGCACAAATTTATTAAATATATTAATTTCCTGTATTATGTGGAAAAATTCACATTCATTCATTCATCTAGTTGTTTGTTTCTTTCAGCCTTATACAGTTGCCTACCAGACTCTGTGTTGCTGATGGGGTGTATAATGGTACACCTGAGGGTAGAAACCTTCTCTTCATGCTGCTGACTGAGTTGTGTTTTCAGTACTCGAAAACATCACCTATGACATTCTTTTGCTTTTGGATTCTTATGTCATTCCTGACTTGGTGTCTTAGGGTGTGTGTGTGTGTGTGTGTGTGTGTGTGTGTGTGTGTCTTACTGATACCAATTACCCTTTTTTCTGCCACTCTTATATGAACTTTCTAAACAAGCTATCTTCCAACCTTTTCAGCACATCCTAGAACAAGAGGACACCTCAGAATAACGTTGATGATTCTATAGTAACACAAATGAAGTATCCATTCTTCAAAATGTCTCATTGGAGAGAGCAAATAATATACTATGTAATTCATGAATTTACAATTTCTATGTATGGGGGACTTGTCTGAGGAGTGAATGATTAAATTGTGGGACAAAAGTGCACAAATAATTAAACCACAGTGCAAAACCACACAGGTTCTATGAGAAGTAAATAGTTAAACTGTGGGGCAAAAAGCACACAGGCTGTGTGAGAATCAAAACGTTAAACAACATGTTTAGGTTAGTAAAGTATGTTGTGTCCGGCTATTATCCTTCCCCCTTCCCCCAGAAAATCTGCCTAGCCTTGAGACAACTTCGTACCCAAACTGCTTTTCTCCTGCATTTTTCTCTTACACTGATATTTGAAATAAAATCCAGACAGTTCTTGGCTTCTGGGCTTTTTTCTCTAGGAGTCTCCCTAACACTTGGCACTCTCGGTTGAGATAGCCCCTCTGGGCCTCTCGATGACTGAACTAAGTCTTGTCTCCAAGTAATCATTCATCCTGTATGCTGGCCTGGTCGCACACTGTGACATTTATGGTGCTTTAGTAATTAGTTCCTCAAGTTGGACATGGGGGCAAATACTTGTAATCCCAGTTCTTGTGAGGCTGGGGTAAGAGGGTCTCAAATTCAAGGCTAGCCTGAACTACAGAGTGAGACCTAGTCTCAAAAAAAAAAAAAGTAGCTCAAACAAATTGTAAATTAATAGATTATTCAGTATGCCTATTTTTATTTTGAAGCCTGTTGCAGAAGAAAAATTACCCAAATGGCTTTCAGGCTCTGTGGCTGCACTAACACTGGGAATGCGTTGTAACTCTATTGTGACATGGAAATGTTAATCAGGCACACATCAGACCCAGCCATTTGCAGAAGCAGGTCCCTTCCCTCAAATGGTCACTTTTGAGCTGATAAGTACTGTCAAGGTAGAGGTGAGGGATGGGGAATGAAGGCAGGACAAATTACTTGTCCTTGGGAAGGCCCTGGGCAAATCCTTGGTGAAGATGGTTTGCCAGTCCTGCTTTGCTGGGACAACTAGTATTTTTGCCTTTGGGCCTAAGCAGTCAGTCAGTGACCTTCCAGATACAAAAGCTTTAACTCAGTGCTGAAATGAAGTCCTGTTGGTTTTCCTATTCTTTCTCCTGAAAAAAACAAACAAACAAAAAACAACAACAACAAAAACATTGCTGGAGCAATCTTTCTCAAAGGAAATTCTCAGTGTCATTCCATGCTTAAGGACCTGGTATGGATTTATATCACCAATGAGATAAAATTTCAAGCCCTGAACAGTCATCAACTGACTCTTGGATACTGGCTCAGTGTCATTGCTTGATTATATCTGTGATCCCTCTACTGGAATCAGACAGATCTCTTTAACATCCAGTGCATTTATTCTTTATTCATTCAGTAGATGGATGGGATGGCCAATGATTTCAGTCTATCTATAAGATTCTATTATTCTGAGGTATATTGTGAGCATCTACTATGTGCAAATATAATAGGGAATACAGGAATGGAGAACACATTACCCCCATATGAAAATTCTTAAGACAGTAAATGGAAACACCAAAGGACACTGTTGACCAGGGCAGTAAGATCTTGGTTGTTCTCTAAACCAGGGATTCCCAACCCATGGGCCACAGACCAGTACCAGAATTGCACTGCACAGCATAAGGTGAGCAGCGGGCAATAAAATGGAGCTTCATTTGTATTTGGACCCACTCCCCATTTGGACCCACTCCCCATCACTCAAGTTTCACCTGAGCTCTGCCCCCTGTCAGATCAGCTGCAGCATTAGATTCTTATAGCAGCGTGAACCCTACTGTGTACTGCACATGTGCAGGATCTAGTGACTGCTTCTTGTGAGAATCTAATGTCCAGTGATCTGAGGTGCAGCGGAGGCAGAGATGTTAGTACAGGGGAACAGCTGCAAATACAGATTAGCATTAGCAGAAAGGTTTGACTGCACTGAGACCATAATAAATCAACTGCTCACAGACTCATATCAAAACCCTGTCCGTGAGTGGCAAGTGACAATTAAACTGTGCCTGGTGACAGACTTTATAGTGGCAAGTGTGTTGCTATACTTTAGTTGTCAGCTGCATCTGGTAGCAGGCTTTCAATCAGAATCCAACACTTATTTTAGTTCTCACATGGCCTGACCATTATTAATGTCTTCCATCTGTGCCTAAGTGCACAATAAATGTAAGTGCTTGAATATCCTGAAAGCACCCCCCACCCCATCTATGGAAAAATTGTCTTCCACAAAATGGATACCTGGTGCCAAAGGGTTGAGACCACTGTTCTAAACCACATTCTCATTTTCTGCATCCCCTGCATGCTGTTTCTGGGCTCTGGATTTCTCTCCTGTCTCATCCACACCAAATCTCTTCAAAGTCTTTCCTCCTTCAAAGTCTTGATCCCTGGCTGAAAGGACTCTTCCTCAGATTCATGGACCCAGTGGATGATATGTTGTTTGGCTCTTTTTTTTTTTTTTTTTTTTGGTACTGGGGATTGAACTCAGGACCTTGCGCTTGCAAGGCAGGCGCCGGAACTACTGAGCTAAATCCCCTGCCCTGTTGTTTGGGTCTTGCTGCCTGCTGCTTTTTGGCTATCCTTTATGGGCCCATGCATCGCATCTGCTGGCCTTGACAGAAGCTCCCTGCAGGTAAGCGGGCCCTGCTTCCTGTTCCTTGCTTCCCTCTCTCCTCTTACTCAGTGCTCTGCAGACAGCCAGGCACCCTATAAAATCCTACTAGAGAGTCAGCTTTCCTGAGAAATATACATCAGAAACTCATGTTTTTTCCGGGTACATCTGCAGCTCAGAAAAGTGAACCCAGCTGCAGCATACAATGTGATTGCATCTTAGATGGAAAAAGATGATGTGTTTTGAGTGAGAAGCATCTGGAGTGAAGTTGGGGAGCATGTTAAGTGATCTGCGCTTGGGACCCTTGGGAATGTTCTTGAATGTGCTTCACGTGCTGGTAGAAGACCATAAATAGATCAGGTTCACTCACTACCAATTAGCATCACATTAATCTTGGCTAATAGGGAAGCAACGCTGCAAAGATTTGGTAGATTTATCAGCCTCTCCCACAATGGTCACATAAGGTTAATGCCACTTGGAATCTGAGTGGGAAGAAAGTCCTTTCCTGCCAATGTGTCATACATTCTGGTCAAGGTGCTCCTCAAACTCAACATTTTCTGGGCCTCAAGTGTCCTGCTGTTTTTTTTTGAAGGAATGAAAATCCAATCCCACATAAGCCGGATTCAGAAAATAGGTCATCAAAGTGAGTTGCAGTTATTTTCCTTGCAGCTTTGTTCTGTGCTTGCTTTAGATTGCTTTTCTGCAGAGGGCAGATGCAGCTGCCCTGGCTGGTAGGCAGCTGAGGGAAGTGATAGCTACACTGGCCTTGGGACCCTGTCTGGCATCACCTAGATTCCCGGGTCCTCACAGGTAGCATCTGCCTTTTGTCTGGGTGGTAAAACTCCCATAACAGATATAGGAGAAATACCCATCTGAAATATTGATTTTTCTCTCTCTCACACACACAGCATAGTTCACAGCCACTTGATTTGCCACCTGCAGTTTATAATAGAAAGGACCTGTGGGATTATAAACCACTTTATTTTTGCCCAGAGTTTCTCAGCTTGAGGCCAAATTGAAGGGCATTAGTCATCCTTAATTTGCAGTTTTTAAAAATACATTTTACTCAGAGAGGTTTAAGGCAGTTAAAACTAAGATTTCCCCAGGCTCTGGCACAGCACTGAAAATCTGAAATCTGAATCACTGTCATGGCTGCAGGCATGTATTGTTCCTTAGTGACTGCAGCATCAGAACTGATATGTGAATTTGGTTAACACGACAATTTGAACAGCATCAGACAAGTTCTGTTATGCCACGATTCTTTCCTTCTCTCAGCGTTTGTATGTGTTTAAAGTTGAAAATTCACAGAACATTAGAGAAAGAAACTTGGAGATCAAGGTAGGGATCATTGTGTTACCGGAGTTCTTGGGTACCATGGGCTCCTTATAGAGATTCTTTCCAGGTTCTTGTCCTGAGCAGAGAACTGGGCATGTGAAAAAGACAATGAGGTTTTACATTCATTAAAGGTAGGAAAAGAAGTATGCTCTGCAGAGTATGAGAGAATTAAAGGTGAGAAAAAAAGTTCAACCTGCAGAGTGATCGGGGTACTGAGAAGAGAGATCACAGTGGCCATAAAGCTAATGGTCTTTTGTAATCCCTAGTTCTCAAGCTGATGTCAGATCTAGACTGTTCTATCAAAACCTGCTTAATTATGCACCAGAAGAATTAAAGATAGCACTTGCTGACTGGTACCAGATGCAAGGTTTGGGAACTGCTTTTCTGCACACGTCCCGGGTCTCTGTGACTGACAGGCCATGCCTGCTTGCCCGTGCTCTAATCTCCTGCCTCAACTGGAATCACCTGTGAAGTTCTGCCAGATGTCATTGCATGGGTGTCCTCCTTGGAGATTCAAGGTCAACAGTTTGAACAAACACAGTGAAGGGAGTCTGACGCAAACCTTGAGAAGCAGTATCAGTTCAATCATCTCACTTTTCAGATGAGGAAACTGAGGCACAAAGAAGTGAAGAGGCTTTGAGGTGTGCCAGGATTGCAGAAGTACAAGCCTGTGGCCCTAGTCTGGTCTCCTGGCTTCCAGCTTGGTGCATTTCCTTCCTTTGAAAAGTCCCTTGCTTTTTCTGCTCTAGAATTAGTCTAGTGCTATGTGCTTATCTGTCTTTCACCAGCGGCAGACACCTCCTTCTTTTATGGAAGGAGGGAGACCTTTGTGTTAGGATTGTGGGTTCTTCCTGGCTTCATTGCCTCTTGTCGCAGGGGTCTTGCAAACTCTCCCTGTCTCGTTGACCCAATGTGCTGAGTTTCTGCCCAACCTGTCAGCTCTGCTCTAAAAATACATTCCTGATCCAAGTACCTGTCACCACTGCCACCCAAGGCCACCAAAAATCCCCAAAGGAGCCAGCTGAGCAAATTAGAAAAAAGTGGCCCCCTACAAGGAGATGTGGAGTCTAGGGTAGGACTCAAATGTGGGAAATCAACAAGCCCATGTTTACTTCCTTCTCTGCAGCTCAACTCCATAGGAAGTCCCACTCCTCTGCTCAGGGGCCCCTCCTGAGCCATCCTCAGGCAGTGGTCTTCCTCCTCACACTTACTCTACCCTGTTCTAACCTTGTCCTAAGTGGACCCCATCTAGAACTCTCACCCCCTTGGTGTCCTCCATAAATAAGATGGCTCCAGAAGCTTCCTTGGAGGACCAGATAAAAGAGAAGACAATGGAAATGCAAGGAGGTTGCCATGAAGCCCGGGTGGGAATGAAGTGAGGGACCGGCTCTAGCCAAGGGGTCTGCCTGGGCTATGGCCCATGGGCTGGAATCTACTTGGTGTGCAGTGAACACAAGTGCAGTGGAAGCAAGGTGAAGAGAAGGGCAGAGGGAGAAAGCAGCCAGGTTTGAAGGGCCTTGTGGGCCATGGTAGGAGAAGTTTGGGTCCTATTCTTTTTTTTTTCTTTATGGCTTTTTGAGACAGAGTCTTGCTTTCTATTTGAGGCTGGCCCTGAACTCACTATGTAGCCCAGGCTGGCCTCAAACTCACAGCAATCCTCCTGCCTTAGCCTACCAAGTACTGGGATTACAGGCATGTGCCAACATACCTGGCTTGTTGGGTCCTATTCTGAATGCAATGGCATTTTATAGACGTTTCAGAGAATTCCACTCGTAGTTGTGTGGATGGACTGTGAGGAACAGGTGTAAGAACAGAAGCTGGGGATGGAGACTGTGGCTGTGGTCTAGGTGAGAGAGGGGGTGGCTTGGGCAGGTGATGAGGGGCAGGGGTGCCATGTGGGTGGCTGCAGGCAATGCACTGCTGAGGTGGTGAGTGGTCCCAAGTCCAGCATGGGCTCTGCTTGCCAAGCCATGCACCTTGCATGGGGCTACATCTCCTTGCAGCCGGGACACTTTTTTCTAATTTGCTTAAATGGCTCCTTTGGAGGCTTCAGGTAGCCCTGTGTGGCAGGGGTGACAGGTACTTGGATCAGGAATGTATTTATAGAGTAGAGGTGACAGAACTTAATGTCTACATGAATGTTAATTAGTTATATATTTGTGAAGTAATTTGGAACTTGTTAGAATGAGAAAATCTTGTACATTTGAAAGATCTCCCTCGAATTCTTGGACAGCATTCCGTGACCAAATTATAGCACCTTCTATTTTGATCTGTGATATAGCTTGGTGACTTTTCACCCTGGAGCATTTGATATCTCCATGGAAGAATAGGACTGTTTCACTAAGTGAAAGCAAGGATTTTACAGAGTGGGTTCTGTTTATTAATGCTTTTTCAGTTATGATTTTTGTAAAGTTTAGTCATTTCCACAAATGAAATCTATCTTTAGGTGGTTAAATGAGACTTTGTAATCCACAAAAGCTATTTCGCAAAAGTTAAGAGATTAAAGTGACAAATAGCTCTGCCACCAGTCCATGAAAACTATGACTTTTATCTGATTTTTTTCTAAACCATTAAAAAAGTGTCCAGCCCATACCACTTATCTTTCCTTGCCAGCTCTGTGGGCCCAGGAGGCCCTGAAGCTCCAAGCCACACCCCAAGCTGAGCCACAGCCCTGGGTCCAGCTACCCATGAGGTGCAGCTCTGGGGACAGGGTTGATGATGCCTCCCAGGTACCATTTAGGATCCCTTGCTTGCAGTTCAAAGATGATGCGGTTGAAATCCTGGCCATTCTTTCTACATCCTTACCTGGAGCCTCCTCAGATCTGACAGCCCTCCTTGGAATTCTTCTGAAGGCAAAATTCTGGACTTTCCCTTAACCCTCCTCCTCTTCATTACTTGCTCAAGGGCATTTAGCTCCAGTGTTGCCCCACTTCCTGAAACTCACTGGCCCATCTGCTCTTTCCGTTCTCTCCCTTTCTTCCTGTGAGGCCCTCCTCTGGCTCTTCATCTACACCCCACACCCCCTACCTGGGAAGAGCTGATAAGAATTGATCCCTGCCCTTCCTCTCTCCCTTGGAAACCCATGGGGGATGTGTGGATTCCAATTAGTCCTCCTGCACCTTGTCTCTCCTAAGCTGCAATTCTGCTTCCTTGTTGCATCTCATCTATTTTCCACTGGAACCTCCAACCCAGTAGGTCTCAAACTGAACTCAGTCCCCACTCCCTGGGCCTCTTCCAGGGCTCCCTAGTTCTGCCAGTCTTCTAATTATTCAAGTTTAGCATTTTACCATGGATTTTGACTCTGTTTTTCTCCTTTGATTTTTCTACCCTATGTTGTACCCTCAACCTATTGATTTTTACTGGTGTTATTTCCTTCTCAGCTATCACTGCCGCTCTCTTCCTAAGACTTACGCCTTAGCTCAAGGCCTGTAACTGTAACTACAATCCGCAGTCACCTCCTGGTTCACCTTCCAGTTAGGGCCTTTCAGTTCATCCTTACATACTCTTGCCAGGTTAGTCTTCCTGAGATTGCTATTCTGTTCAGAAACTTCGATAGTTTTGTACTCGCTAATGATAATAATGAACATTTATTGAGTGTTTGCTATGAACCAGAAGTAAGTATAAGAAGTATGTACATGTTTATTCCATTAAACCATAGAACAACTCAATAGAGAAAACATTATTGTCCATATTTTACAGAGAAAAACCCCATAAGGCACAGAGAGGCAAAGTGGCTTTATTATAAACTAAGGTTCAAATACTTAGTAGAGTATTCAAGGCCTCTAAAATTCAGTCCGTGCTCTACTTTTGAAGATTCAGTCAATATTTATTGAGCACTTGCTTTATTTCCCTGACTTAATAGTCTATGGGCCAAAACCATAGTAAGGAAACAAATAGATATACAAATACTATTACTAATAGCAGTGAGTGCTATAGCAAAACAAGTGAGATTGTATGAGAAAGAATAATAGGAGGGTCTGCTGTTCCCAGAGTGGTTTTAACTTATCCTTATTGTGTTTCTCAAAGTAGAAGAGGCAGTGGTGGTGGTGGGAGTGGGAAACAACTGCTTTAGGATTACAGTAGACCCTTGATTTATGAACTTCATTGGTTCCCAAGGGTGGGTTGTAACTCAAGTTGCCTGTAAGTCAATACAGCTGAGATCTGGATGATTACCTGGGTACATGCAATAGATAACAAGAGGCAGATGAATCCTCCATTAACCCAATTAACCCAAGTTGTTCATATGTCAGGCTGGTCATAACTTGAGGGTCCACTGTGCTTAGGGAGACTTGATAAAATATGGATTCTTCTACCTGCTATTGACACAGAACTGGGAATGGTTCCAGAATCTGCTATTAAATAAGCTGCTGGGGGACTTTTATGAGAGTTGCTGAATTTCCCCAAATTTTCCCAATTATGGCAACCTCCATTTTCCAGCCTTTCCATTTGCTTCCTCTGCCTGCCTCTGTGTGCTCAGCTCTGGCTTCCTCTTTGAGGAAGGAACTGCCACCCCTGGATCCTTCTAGCCAGAGGGACTGCCTCCCTTCCTTCTTTAGTTTGGTGGGGGGAGGATACTGGGGATTGAATTTAGGGCCTTCACACTGAACTATGCCCTGCTCACTTTTTACTTTTTATTTTGAGACAGGGTCTCCCTAAGACTCTGCATTGCCCAGGCTAGGTTTGAACTTTGGATCTTCCTGCCTCAGCCTCCCAGAGTGATGGGTTATAGGCATGGGTCACCATACCCAGCTTGTTCCCTCCTTATTTATTACATTTATTACTCTCTTTTTTGTAGTGCTTAACTCCACAGTAAAGTGTCGTGAATGACTTAGGCTACTACATAAGGGTTTTCTGAACATCAGCACTGCAATACTGACCCTCAATCTGATAACAGAGATGGCTACTGTTAACTAATGGACAGATAGTGTTACAGAGAGCCAAGTTAGATAGAAATATATAAGTAGTCAGATAGGACTAGGCCCTTGAGAGAGTGAGGACAAAGGTGAAACACATCACACCCATGGCCAGAGACACATCTGTTGGAGACCAGGGCTCAAGATAAAGACAAAATGACTAGGCCTACACACATCCTCAACAGGCAAATACCGGGCCCAGTGAAGTCTAGATAGACATCAGTCACCCTGGTGGGTGTCTAAGACCTTTGGACCCATCATTTCCTAGGAAAATCTTTGTTCTTTTCATGCATACTCGTTATATGACTTTTTTCCCCATTGGATCACTATTATCTAAGCAATTGTACTTGTAACCTTATTGGCTAATCATAGCTGTAACCCATGTTTTACCCATGTGGGTTTTGCTCTATAAAAAAAAGAAGTCCTAGGGCTGGGGAGTTAGCTCAGTGGCACCACGCCTGCCTTGAAAGTACAAGGTCCTGAGTTCGATCCCCGGTACCAAAAAAAAAAAAAAAGAGTCCCCTCCTGCCTCTCAAGAGCTATCTTCTCAATAAATATTTCCTACTCTTAACCTCTGTTGTTCCTAAAATTCATTCTTCTATTTTTAGAGAACACGGGCTTGGTGTATCAGATATCTAACAGGTTGGGAGATATAATATTGTCATATTTCATCTCCCCTATCATATGGCCACAAATAACTAATGGTGTATAGCATATATAACATGGATACAGAAAACAGAGGGATTATTGATGTCCTGGGTGAGATGGAGCAGGATGCCAGGAGATTTCATCATGCTACTCAAAACAGCATGACATTTAAAACTTATGAATTGTTTATTTGTGGAATTTTCCATTTAATATTTTTGGACTGCAATTCATAGAGGGTAACTGCAACTGAGAAAGACAAAACTGTAATCTTGGACTGGAGCTTGGGAGAAGAAATTGTGCTAAAGAGAGCCGGCCACTGGCAGGACACAATGATTAAAGTCTTAGGTACAGATAATACATTTAGAAGAGAAGAGGAAGACTGAAGGCAGGGCTTTGGTTGAATGTCCATGTTTAGGGGAGAATGGAATCTGATGCAGGTAGTGGAGGTACAGAAAAGTAAGGTGCAAGGAAAAGTAAGGAAAGTAAGATGCAAAGCAAACAAAGGGATGGGAATGTTTTAGAAAGACAGAACCACTGAACAATGGCTAATGCTGTAGAGGATGATGACAAGGACTAAGAAAGGTCACTGCATTTTATGATTGAAAGAAACACTTGAAACAGCAATTTAATAGTGTGAGTGGGCTAGAAGTCAGATCCCCTGCCTTGTAAAATGAACAGAAACAGCTCTGTACCCTTATGTGTGTGTGTGTGTGTGTGTGTGTGTGTGTGTTTTGGTACTGGTGATCAAACTTGGGACCTTGTGCTTGCAAGGCAAGCGCCGGAATCACTGAGCTAAATCCCCGGGCCTCTGTACCCTTATGTGCGTGTATTATGTACACACACACATGTGCGTTTGTGTGTGTGTCTACAGTGATGTTTGCAGGTAAGAGTGATTGTTTTGGATGGAGATATTGTATAACTTGTAATAGTTCTATTTTCCTTTATTTTGGTAATATTGTATGAAACTGCAACTTTTTCTCATAAAAAACTTCATTGGCTTTTAAAGTGTTGATATTTATTCCCATTTCTAGCATTTATTGAGCACTTATGTAATGGGTATTTGTCTATAGGGTAGAAAAATTACTAAGTAAGGCATGACCTCTCTTCTGAGGGAACTCACTGGTAGAGAAGACCAATGTGTGAACAAATAGACACTGGGCAATGTGATCACTGCTAGGAAAGGAGTGCCTGATCAGCGAGACCTTAGGGAAGGATCATCTGCAGTGGGAGAATTAGGGAGGCTCCTAGAAGAGATGCTGTTTGAGCCGTACTACAGCAGGCACTGTCTGGCAGTGTGCAGACAGGCTGTGAAAAAGCCAGTTCCTACTCTGTCCAGCCTTACCCATCCCACGTGCACTTGCTTATATGTTGGTTCAGAATTGTTCTCTGGTTTTCTCATAGTTGTGTGCTAAGTGTTTTCTTATTTTGTGTTTCTCTGGGTATTTATTATATTTATTATTTGTATAAATTTCTTCTGTTCAATTTTCTGGCTTCTTTTTTCTACAAGCTGTTCTCTAGGGTTGAAAGCAATCTTCTGCGATTTGTGATTCAGACACAACACACTGTAGCCTCTAGAAGGAACAGTCTCAATCATGTGCTCAGAAATGGAAATGCTCATCATAAATTTTTGAGTATAAAATGTTGCTGGACAGGTTTCTATTTAAATCACTCTCACTAGGCTTGGGTAACTGCAGAAGTTCACAGAGCACAGGCTACAGGTTGCTTTCTTTCACCAAGGTAAGGGCTGCACTTCCGTGAGGGACTAATTCAGGGTATTCCACAAGGGTGCAGGCCAGGCCCTTCTGGGGTTTTAAGGGACTAGAATCAGCTTGTGAGAAACTCAAATCAGATCATGAAAAGGGGGGCTTCAGAGAAGGACACAGTAGGAAATTTTATGGAATCCAAGGACTGAAAACAAAGCTTAGCAGACATTAGAGGCGCGGGGAGTAGGATTCATAGCGAACTCACTCACCAGTCCTCCCTGTCTTGGACTCCTGATGTGGTTCCTTCCACTTCTTTCTCTGTTTGCCTTTTCTTCTCTGAGTGGACTTCTACTACTTCAAGTGGTTTCTACTGGCCTGTGACTTCAGCACCAATCTAAGCCAGAATTATCTCCTCCTAGAGGTCTCTTTTTCTGCTTTTGCCTTTAAAAAAAAAGATTTGTCTTTTAAAATAGAATAATACGTATATCAGCAAAAATATGACCTCTGTAGAACGGTATAAATTTTCACAATTATATTAAATTGCTCTTTTACAATATTTTAAACTCCTCGTATTTCTCCCTAAAATTTAGGAGTTTCTGTGGGGGCTGGATTTGTGGCTAAGTGGTAGAGTATTTGCTTACATCCTTGCTTTGTTCCTGATCTTAAAGTAAAATATTGTGTTTTTTTACCATTAAGTGTGATGTTAACTGTAGGCTTTCTTAGACACCTGTATCAGGTTAAAGACATTTCCCTCTATTTCGAGTCTATTAACTTTCTTTTAAATTCCTGAATGGATGATGAATTTTTTCAAGTGCTCTTTCTCCATCTATTGAAATGACCCAATGGTTTTTCTTTTACAGTTTGTTAATACGATTAGCCTTTTTTTAAAAAAATGTTTTTTGATTAAACACATAGGATAAATGCCTATAGAATTATAAAATTGTAGAGACTAAGGATATGGGCATTCGGAAGAGTTTGACTAGTTAATCCTCAAAAAGATTATGCTTGTTTATACTATCACTCATTCTATCCCAGCACGCTTATTCCTCTAGATTCTTCCCCATACTAAATGTTATCAAACTTTAAAAAATCTTGTCAGACAGGAGATACGTGGTATCGCAATAATTTTATTTGTACTTTAAAACTTATGATTGAGATTTAGTGTCTTTTTTTTTTTAGCATACATTTGAATTTTTTATTCTACCAGGTTGATTCTTTTCTTTTCTTATTGCATATATCTTGATAAAATAAAATAAAAATCTGGATGCAAAAATGTTTCTCTAGTTAGTTTTTGGAAAAATATTAGTACTTAAGAAAACATTTTTTTAAAAAAAGAAAACATTTTTATTTTATTTATTTATTTATTTATATTTTATTTTTTGGTACTGGGGATCGAACTCAGGACCTTGCACTTGCGAGGCAGATGCGGTGCCACTGAGCTAAATCCCCAGCCCAAGAAAACATTTTTGGTTGTAGAGAAGTTTTGTATTTTTATGCAGTTATTTTTATCAATTATTTTCCTATGTCTTTGGGATTTTATATTTTACTTAGGAAGATCTCTTGCCCAAGATCTTCATATATTCATCTCTATATTTTTTGATCCATTCTAATCTATTTTGATGAAAGGAGTGAGGTAAGAATCTGGCTTAACTACTTTCTAAAATATTTGGCCAGAAAGTTAAGTCAGCACTATTTATCGAATAGTATTATTTAGTTCATTTTTTGTCTATTGATTTTAAATGTGATCCTTATCATAAATGCTGTTTTCTTTTATTAGAGTCTACTGTTGGATACTGTTGTGTTCTAGCTACCTGTTCTTTGTTTGTTTGTTTGTTTGTTTTGTTTTGCTTTTTTAAGGCAAGGTTTCCCTTGTGGTTCAGGCTGGCCCTGAACTCACTATATAGCCCATGCAGGCCTCAAACTCCAGGCAATCCTCCTGCCTCAGCCTCCTGAGTGCTGGGATCACAGGCATGTGCCACCATACCTGGCTTACCTACCTGTTTTTTTCCCTCCTTTAGCATAATGTTTTGTCATTGTAACTGTGTGGCATGTCTTCATATCTGTTTGGTTTAAATTCTCTAATCCTTTTGTTCCCTCAGAATTTTTATGTTTTAATGTATTTAATTTTATAGAATTTTAATAGCATTTTGTCAAATTCTTGAATAGTATGTTTATTTATTTTGTTTTTATTATATTTCCTTGATAAAATGTTTAGTACTGTCAAGTTTTAACTGAGGCCCAGTTTCCCAAGCTTTTTAGAAGGTAGTATTCTTTAGTATTGTTGTTTTTTATATATAGATACTCTACTTTTAGTTTCATGAATCAAAATCTGAGAGAGTTTAACATTTTTTAGGTGATTAGCTTTTTTATTTTTATTATTTAAAAAAATGTATTATTAACATTTATTTTTATTACAGTGTGGCCAAGGAAGATTGTTCTAATTCTGTCTTCCTGTATGTATTGCAGCCTTACTTTGTGGCCTAATGTATTCTTTATTTTTAAAATTAAAGTATCACATCAGTGCATGAAAAGAAGCTTTATGTTGGAAATGCATGTTGAGATGCATCTCCTGAGCAAACCCTACTGATTGTATTAGTGTATATTTCGTATTGTGTTATTGCCTTGTTCTGTCGTGGTTAACAATGCTCATTAGTGTTTTTGTGTTTCCTTGATTTCTTCTAGAAGTTTATGTTTTCATGGATTTTAATATTTTGCTTTTGGTGCTAAAGATTTATGACACTTATAAACTCATTATTAAGTTAAACGCAGGTCATTCTAACAATGTGTAGAATAGTAATTGGTGCCTAATAATTGCTCAGTTATTATTGTTAGATGTAAAATAATTCTTTATGTTTTTGATATTCATCTGCGTTTACTCTTTTCTGATATTAATACTATGATTCTCTCTGTTTTAAAATTTTTTTTAGCTTCTCTGAGTCATAAAGAGACTCTTTGCTTTAAATGTGACATTCAGTAATTTTGCCAGATTCTTTTCCTATATTTTGCCCTCTTAAAGAATTCTATGTTTATTAATATATAGGTATTTTCAATTGTAATGTATTTTATATTATATTTTCTGGTTTTAATGCTTCCTCCCTTTCCCTCATCCCCTACCCCACAGATTGTCTTTGGGAATGAGTTTAATTTTCCTGTGATAATATCAAATATTTACGATCTACATTTTAGGTCTTTTGGAAATTTATCCAATAACTTCATATAATAGTTTTAGCCTCTATCAGTTACCTATTGACTATTGAAATGGGTGAAATGGGTGGGAAAATTGACATATGTATTTTCTCCCTCCCTCCCTCCCTCCCTCCCTCTCTCTCTCTCTCTCTCTCTCTCTTTTTCTGGTACCGGGGATCAAACTCAGATCCTTGTGCTTGTGAGGCAGGCGTGGTGCCACTGAGCTAAATCCCTGGCCCTGTATTTTCTCTTTATTGTTAATATTGCCATTTTGCTTCGCTAACTTAATAGTTTCAAATAGGATAATAATTTAGCCTCAATTTCTTTATTTATTGTCTTTATTTCTTTTGTTTTTTTTTGATACAAAGTGACACTATGTAGTTCAGGCTGGCCTTGAACTCATGATGATCCCCTTGCCTCAGCCTCCCAAGTGCTGGGAGTACAAGCATGTGCCATCCCACTTGGCTATCATCTTTAGAAAATAAAGAAATGTCAGGAAATTCTACCCTTATTTTCCATCTTTCCAGAACTCTTAGATATGGTATATTATTTTTTTTCTTGTTGAAGTATGTAATATTTCTCTTTTGTAAACACACTACACACTAATGATTAGCTTTATTTTTAAATTTATTTCTATTTCTAAAATGTTTTTAATTAGTATATGTTTGTAGTACACAATGATTACATTCAATGCGGGGAGTTGGTACATCTGTGTAACACATCTTTTTTTGTGTGTATGTGTGTAACACATCTTAATTCTCTTTTATCCCCTCCCTCTTCCCTTCCTCCATCTCTCGGTCCTCTTTTCTTTTTTTTTTTTTTCCTTAAATTCTTTTATTGGTACATTTTAGGTATACAACACATTTATGTTTCTCATTGGGAACTTGTACCGTTACATGATGCATCTTGGTTCTTATTTTTTCCCCATTCCTAGCCCTCCCTTCACCCCCTCCACCCTTCCCTATTTACAAAGACTTTATTTCCATTTTTTCCATTTCTCAGCATTTTTCCTTTCCCTTCTTTCCTTTCCCCTGCCCCTCCCACTACCCCTACCCCTTTGGACCTTTTCTTCCTATTTTACATTATCGATTATTCATTCTAATCATTGGTACATTTTAGGTATACAATATAATGACATTCATCATTGGAAATTTGCACCTTTACATACTCTCTCTTGGTTCTTATTTTTCACCCTTGCACAGCCCTCCCTTCAACCCCTCCATCCCTCCCTATTTACAAAGATTTTGTTTCCATTTTTCCATTTTCTCATATTAATTCCATACTCTTCTTTCCTTTCCCCTACCCCTCCCACTTCCCCTTCCCCTTTGCCCCTTTTCTTCTTATTTCACATTATCTATTATACATTTTAGTCCTTATTTACACTTTCAGTTTCTCACACCAGAGAAGCTATTCGGTATTTATACATGTGTGTCCTATTTATTTCACTTAAGTGTATCGCCTCAATGTGCATCCATTTAGCTATAAATGTCTCTAATTTCTCATTTTTTATGGCTGAATAGTACTCCATTTTATTAAAAAACCCCACATTTTCTTTATCCAGTCTCCAGTTGATGGGCATTTGGGCTGTTTCCAAGTTTTAGCTATCACAAACTGTGCCGCTATGAACATGGGTGCACATATATCACTGTGGTATGATTCTTTTAATTCTTTGGGGACGATCCCCAGCAGTGGAATAGCGGGGTCAAATGGGACTTCCAGTCCGAGTTCTTTGAGGTATCTCCATACTGATTTCCACAGTGGTTGCACCAGTCTACACTCCCACCAGCAGTGGAGCAGTGTTCTTTTACAAAAAATCCATCTCCCTGTTTCCTATTATCTATCTTTTATTTTGCTCTTTAATTTCTCCTTACTTTGGGTTTCTCAAGAGAAACTGTGTGATATTTAAACTCAAGTGTCTGATTTATTTCATTTAATTTTTATGGCCTTAAGGCCTTATTATTAAATATAAATCAGTTCTGTTCTTCCTTCAAACTTTTTATCAGAGTTAGATTTTGTATCTTGGTTTGCTAGATTTTGGGCTCAAGTGATTTTTTTTCAGGAAAGTTTCATGGAGTCACTGAGTTTTGCATGTCTGAAAATGCTGTCTCAATTTTTGAACGTCAGTTTGGGTAAACATAAAAATACCACCCCCCAACATTGTACCCATGGCTTTACATGGTTCTGATGTTAACATAAATGTGGAGAGAAGTCTGAGCTTTTGTTCTATTTTGTTGTTTTTCTGGGGTTGGTTTAGAGGTGTGTGTGGTGTGTCTGGCTCCCACATACCTGCAAAATTCTTTCTCTGCCTTGGCATTCAGTAATTTTGCCGGGAAATGCTTGTCTTTGTGAGGCCTGTTCCTTTCCCTCTCAGATCTGAGGCACTGAGCACCAGAAGCAGTCAGGACTGGTGGGACCAGCGTTGCTCTTCTTTCCAGTTTTGCTTCAGGTGCCCTGGTGCGGTCCTTCTACCTGGTGGCTGTGGCCTCAGAGGTGTTATTGTTTTAGAATAGAGCCTCCTTACTTCTTCAACTTCTTTTTAAAATCCTAGTGTTGAGCAATGTACATAAAATGTACTTAGTAAGTTCCTACTGAAAGAATAACGGGTGAGCCTGGGCTCATTTCCCTGCTGCTAACTCACCTCTCTGCCTGCCTCTCTAAACAGGGAGTGATGCTGGGGCTTTTCCAGCACTCCACCTTCCGAACCCCAGCAGACTCCAGTTCAAGAGTAGTTGTGGTTCCTGGGATCTTCCAGTTCTCCCTTTCCCTAAACGCTACTTTTTCAAAGAGTAGAGCACAGAGTTATGCCCCTTCTTTTGTTGGATTACTGTTTTAGGGAAAGGAAATATCTGCCTTCACTTTGCCATGTTGCCCCAGAAGTCATAAATACTTTCTAAATGAATTTGGTATCTTGAGAGCAGAAATCAATTTATTCCACCTCCATGTATTTCTTGTAGAACCTCCTGTAGCTGACTGCAACACCCATTGAATATCTACGTAGGGAATGTGTAAGCAATCTTTTATGGTTATTTTGGCTAATTTATGAGTTGTTGTTGAAAAAAAAGCAGGATGGGATACCATCACCTGGGAGCGAGTATAGTTTTTGATTAACTCAAAGAGATGACAAGCAAAGCAGTGAGGAAAGCTCAGGTCGTCAACGGTCACACGTCTGAATGAAGATGCTGGGAGAGTAGCGGCGGGTGAGAGGCTCTAAAAGGGCAGGGGTGCCCAAGCAGGGAACTTATCAGGAACACCTTTCTTCTTTAGGTTGGTTTTCTTCTTCGCTAAACACATCGATTTTAAGGGCACCATGTGAAATTTGTTTTGGGGCTTCCTTTTATGGCTAAAGTCAGGACTTACCTTAGACTATTCATTTCCCTGCTAGGCTTTTCATGGGCTGCAAAGGGGCAGTGGGTCCCGCTGGGGAACGTGCACCTCTGTTTCCTTGATGTGACTCGTGCCTAGCCTTGGACGGACTCACCTTCATGCCAGCGGGCTGTTTCTTTTCAGGGTCAAGATGAAAATGACTACTGAGCTTTGGGATGATGAGCCTCTTTGTTCATCTCAGTGTCTAGGTATTGATTCGATGTTCTTTCTCTTTTCTTTCCTCTTTCAGGAAGAAGGAATAGGAGTCCACAGGCAGGAGAAGGTCACTTGTGTTCTTCTGTCTATTGATTTTCCTTGTGCCATTCAGCAGTTCATTAGTTTTGCCTAACTGCAGCTCTGCATTTAGCTGGGACATCAGCCCCAGTGGGGCACAGACAGTGTTCCAGTAGGTGAGAGGTGGATGGAGAAGGTGACTTCTGACAGCCTGAATATGGATAGGTGCTATAACCTTCTTCCTTTTCACTCAAGTTCCCCAATGCAAAGTGATGGCAAAAAAATAAGACCAGAAATAGGAGCCAAATGCCTGGGTGCTTTTTTGCTGGTCTCATATTAGTTGTTTACTGTTTCCTACAAGAGTAAAGTGTTCACCTGCACAGACTTTGAAACGTCATAAAATTGTGTCAGGCTGGTGGTAGGAAATGGGACATGGGAGTAACCATGTGTGTGAATAACAGCATGTACACTGATATCTGTTAGCTACACAGATTTTAAAAGCTTTTTATTGTGGTATTGAAAAACCCATACAAGTAGATGGAATATCATCACGCAACTCCATGTGCTTAGACTGGAAATTATCCGTGTACGGCCAAGTCAAACTTGTTTCGTGTATACCCCCCCCCTTTTTTGGGGGGGTTACTCTTTGCATTGAGCTTCATCTCCACCCCTTTGTATTTTTCATTTTGATCTGTACCTTTTTATTCCTAGTACTGGGAATCGAACTCAGGACCTTGCACTTGCCAGGCAGGCATGGCGCCACTGAACTAAATCCCCGGCCCTGTATTTTTTATTTTGAAACAGAGTCTTGCAAAACTTCTAAGATGCCCAGGCTGGGCCTGACTTGTGATCCCCATGCCTCAGCCTCCTAGGGTTCCGAGAATATAGGTGTGTGCCACCACACCCAGATCATGTATATACTTTTAAATTTTCTCTTCTATATTATTCTAGACATAATTTCACCCATAAATATCTCTATGTGTATTGCCAAAAGATAAAGCAACTTTACAAATATAACAACAAATACAGTCATCACAACTGAAAAATAGTTGACAATGCTTTCCTAATATGAGTAACTAACTGATGGGTGTTCTAATGTCCTTATAAATGTTTTTTTTTTTTACATTTTGTGTAAATGCACACTTTATTTCACATTTGAAAAGCATTATAAACTTCTTTGATCCCAGTGCTCCCTTTAAAAAATTCTTTATTTTATTTGCAAGTCATTTGTTGAAGAAATTGGGTTGTCTTGGAGTGTTTCTCATAGCCCAGACTTTTCTCATTGTTCCTCCATGGAGTTATTTCACACATTGCCTCTGTCCTTTGTTATTCCTATAAAATGATAATCGGACACTTGGTCAAATTCAGGTTTAATTGTTTTGGCATCACTGTTTCTTAGGTAGTGAGGTGCTCTTCCATCAGAGAGCATAATGCGTGACTTTATTTTTATGATGCTCAAAATTTTAAGAATTGAAATCTCTATGGTATAAAGTTCGACAAATGTAACCATAGACTATTTTATGGCCCTTTTTTTTTAGTATCAGGGATTGAATTTAGGACCTTGTGCTTGGGAGGCAGGCAGCAGAACCACTGAGCTAAATCGCCGGCCCTGTATGGCTCATTTTTTGAAAGTATGTCCTCTGCTGACAATGGAAACCAAAACCCCCAGGAAGTCTTTAGACAGTCAATCTTGATAAGATAAAGCAGCTTAGGTATTAGTTTACAGCCCTATGTGGAACTACTTAGGCAGTGTGAAGTTATTCACTGGAGTCCCAACATTGGCTCTACCATAAATGAGTCCCTCTTGGAGGGTTTGCCCTTGTTTTGGGGGAGTGAAGATTTTGTTCCTTGGGTATATGGGGTCTTAGCCTCCATGGGGTTGGGAGGTTTCCCCAGTGTGGTGTTCAAATGCAGGCAAGTCATTGCATTCTTGTGAGCTGAGCTGTTATCTGGTGGGCAAGATGTCTCCTTCCTGCGCTGAGTTGTGTTCAGTGAACTGTTCTTGTCAATAGAAAGAACATTCCTGAGAGCCTTTCTCAAAACCATAAAGAGATGCAGTCCCTGCCTTTTAAGAGTTTTCCATCTAAAGAAAAGCAAAAAAAAAGTTCTTGAAGTCCAAGGTACTGCGTTAGTAAAATCTTTAACTAAATAAAAATCTAACTAGACAGTGCTTAGATGCTTCCTAGACTTTTGACTGAGAATGATGTGTAGGTAAAGACAGGAAATGTTTATCCCACATTAATGTTTACATAATCCTTATTTACTGAATAGGAATGTCTTTCCTAGGTGAGGTCCTCTTTGCCTTGGTAATAACTTCACTATTCTTGTTACTGGAAGGGTTTAGATGACAGGAATATGGGGGACATCCGAATCTTGCTCTAAGAGTTGTCAGCTTGATGAGAAATCATTTGTGCTGTCGACTTACATACCACTATTACACGCAAAAACAAAGTGTGTTAGTCTAGTCTTCATTATGAACAACAGCAAGGAGAAACACATCCAGGACAAAAGGATTTCTAATTGGTTAGTAAACTCTGTCTTCCCACTTCCGACCCTGCAAGGGCCATCACTGGCCTCTGCCTAGATAGACCAGCCCTTCTTTTTGTTTTTCAATGAATGTAGCTTGTAACATGAATTTTCCAGCCTTCTAAGGTAGTCTTTCCTATCATGTCCAAAGAGATGCATGGAATCCCCATTTCCAGGCCTGTAGGCGGCCCTGGTGCCTCCTCAGAGACTCCAAAGGTTCTGCAGAGTCCCAAGGTCCCAGATATCATCCCTCTCACAGCAAGGAGTTCCTGGTCCATCCTTTGGTCTACCTGGGCTATTTCCATGTTAACCTTGAGGGAAGACTGCACTTTTTGCCCTAGCTCTCCCATGACCCAAACACAGACCTAGGCAAAAGTGCTGTCTACCTCAAAGTTAACATTCTGGCTAGGAGCAGTGTTTTTCTGTCAGAAGGGCTGCTTGGGCTGCTGCCCTGGCCCAGATGATCACCATTGTTGGGCTGTATGAACAGCTGCTGTTTGGGCTGACTGTTTAATCAATCACCCAGAAGTATATAGAGTCAGGTATTGATTTTAAAGTGAGAAGATAGGTAGAGCTGTCAGTAGTGTGCCTGTCTTGTTGTACCTTTATTTAACCTTGTCTGTGGATGCCCAGGTGCTACCTGATGGACAGGCAGTGGAGCTGCATTGTTTGTCTTCTGTTTGCCCATCACTGGTGCTCATTGTAAACAGATCCCTCTGGGTGAGTAGTGCTTGTTTTAGGGGAGCAGAGTTTGATGTCCATTAGGATTGTGGGGAACTTAGCCTCCGTGGGATTGGAATATTCCCCTTGCAGGACTTTTCCATATTTGGTATAGTGAGTCAGAAAGAACAAACCATTGTTAACCAGCCAGCTCCATTCTAATCTGTGGAGCAAAGATCCTGGGACTGCACGTAGAGAAGCTGGCATTTCTATCCCTCTGCTGCCCCTAAACTGTCATGTTACCAATCTGAGCTTCAATTTTCTCATCTTCGAAGGGGGTGGCGGGTAGCTAGGTATGGTGGAGCGTGCCTGTAATCCTAGCATTCTGGGAGGCTGAGGCAGAAGGATTGAAAGGTTGAGCCCATCCTGGGGGACTTAATGAGAGCCCGTCTCCAAATGAAAACATAGAAAAAGGACTGGGCACGTAGCTCAGTGTGATGGCTCTGGGCTCAATTTCCAGTACCACAACCATAACAACTACAACAATAATAGCAAAAATGAAAACAAAAAAGAAAAAGAAAAACAAAGTGGGTATATTAGTTTTCTAAGTCTGCCATAACCAAGAACCACAAATGAGTAGCTTAAACAACAGAGATTTATTTAACCAAGTATGACAGTTTTGGGATCTAGAAGTCCAAGATCAAGATGTCAGCGGGGTTGGTTTCTCCTGAGTCCTCTCCTTGGCATGTGGAGAACTGTCATTTCCCAGGGTCTTCACATGTTCTCTCTGAGTCTAAGTTTCTTCTTATAAACTCAACAGTCATATGGGAGTGGCTCTTTAGCCCCATACGGTCACATTTTCCTTTAACTACTCCTTTAAGGCTCTATCTCCAGCTATAGTCACATTCTGAGGCATTGGGGGTTAGGACTTGACAATATTAATTGGGAAAGGGGACAAGTCAGCCATCACAGGCTTTGAGGTGGAGGAGCTGTGCATAAACAATAGTTGTCTAACAATTCTCTGAGTTGGTGACCGTCTTCAGAAGGCCCTAGAAGCTAGGGTGCCAAGTTGCCCTGGTTTGTTCTGAAGGGTTTCCCAGGTTGTGACACTTTAAGAAACAAAACAGAGGCAGTCCCAGCAACCCAGAATGGCTGGTCACCCTGTCTGGAACTCCTGGAGAGTACAGGAAGATATTTGGTCCCCAGGCCACCTCTGCCAGAGCTGTGCCACTTGTGCAGCATCTGTATGAGCATCCAAGGTGAGATGAATGTAAAAGAAATGTTTCATAGCCAGAATTTCAGAAAACCACTTGATTCAATAGCCTCCACAGCCCTTTTCTACTGCCATATTCAGTGACTCTAGGTCATTGGAGAAAAACTCATTTAGTTCTCATTCAGTTTGTGGTTGAAAGTGAAAACAGAGCAGGGAAATATTTGTGAAGCTGTGCTGGTTCCCAGGCAGAGCGTGGTGCCTCTCTGTTGCCATGTCAGAGCTCTCTGAGCTCTCTGTGCTAATCTGAGCAGCAGCCCTGTGACTAGACAGCATCACCTCTGGCTGCCACCGCCACCCTGAAGAAACTGAGGTAGAGAAGTGAGTCACTGCCCAAGTCTCATGGCTGGCCAGGGCACAGCCAAGATCATGCCAGAAGCCTGGCTTGAGCACTGGTATGTCCCCATACTGAATCCAGATGCTATGTTCCTGCCAATGAGGAGCAGAGGCCACTTGGGTCAGTGTAAGCTAAGGACATCTCGGGTGATGGACTCTTGTCTCGGGGCAGCCCATGTAGTCACCCCCAGCTCTTGCAAAAGCCCAGCCTACAGTGATGTTCTCAGGTGTCCAGAGGTCTGGGGATGTTGCACCAAAGAGCACTGAGTCACATCATGGCAAAGTGATCCCTTGCTAACTAAGCTCCTTCAGCTCTTCTGATGACATCAGAGGAGACACTTGTGCCAGGCTTAAATTCCTCCCCATGCCTCATGAGTTCTTTTTTCGTGAAAGATCAGCCTTAGGCTGGAGTCCAGGGGCAGCAGTTTCTGGCTGGACTTGAATAATTCTCCGTTGTTTATAGCCTGATCATCTTTTTGCCATTAACTTGGATATGTGGCAAATGATATTGGTTTTGTGTGTAAGATAGTGTTATAAAGTCCCCTTAAAAGACAATGAAGTGAAAAACAAGTAATTTAAAAAGTATTTAGTAGCTAACCGCACAGATGATGTATAGAAATGATAAAAATTGGGAGCCTGTGGTGAGAAAGATTGATTTTGTGAAACACTGGATGGAAAGAGAGGCTGCTGCTCCAGAGTCTTGAAAGCAGCAAGTCAAAGGCCTGAGTCGCTGCATCAGCGCCCTCTGGGGACAGCGCCTCTGCCAGGCAGAGCTCACCTTGGCCCTCAGGTTGTGGCTGCAGGCCCCTCAGAGAGTAGGGTGCCTTTTTTGGCTTTGTTTTGTTTTGTATTTGTAATGGTTTTCAGTATTTTTTAAATGTTCTCATTAGGGTAAGAAAACAAAACCAAAACCAAAACCAATGCTTTCGTATTCCAGGCCTCAGGGCTTTGCTTTGGGAAAAGCAAGTGCAAACTGGATGCTCAGCACTGAGGCGCTTCCTGGGTGAACACTAAGCCATGGGCAGTGGGGACTGGGTGCTGTGGCTCTCCCTGTGGAGCCTGGTCGTACTTCCTGGGGCATTGAGAAGCAGCAGGAGCTTCTCAGAGCAGTCTGAGAGCACGTGAACCTGAAGGGGGTTTTGCACAGGGTCAGCCTTCACCTGCCGAGCTTGCTGTTGGTAACTGCTCCCAAGCTGTGTCCTGCTCACTGTTAACCCCAGTTGAGTCTGCGGCTCTGTAGGCCTCTTGGGTGTGATCCCCACACCAGGCTCTTGCTGCAGGATGGGTCCTGGGCATGGCTGATCTCCCCAGGACCCCAGAGCTATCAGCAATGGGTGTTGTGTGTGGCACATGCATCAGATCTTTTGACTCTCCACACATAGGGTGCACATGAGTTTCCAGGGTTCATCAGGGAACTAAATTTACCACAACCTGGAGACATATTTTAGACCTATGGTTTTTAGCTTCTTTCCCACCACTCACTGCCTAACAAGGCAGCTACGCAGTCATGACTAGCACCTCTTCTTTGAGCTTTATTCCCTCCTGCTGTGTGAATATAATCTCTACTTACGGAATTGTGCTTTTAGGGTGTGCCACTAAAGTAACACTTTAGTTGTGTTACTTCTCTGTTTTATCTTCTATTACCATTTCTTAACGTGTTACTAAGGGGTTTTTTTCAGGCTACTTGAAATACAGGACGAAAATAAAAACTAACATGAGGCTACTGGTTAAGAAATTAAAATATGCTGGGGATTTTTAGCTCAGTGGTTCTGCCGCTTGCCTTGAAAGAACAAGGACCTGAGTTCGATCCCCGGCACCCCAAAAAGAAATAAAATATATTTTTGTTTTCAAAGCCTACTACCTCTAATCCTATGATCCATTGGCATAAAAAAAATCTTTACCCACCAGGAAACATCTTTATGGATTATTTCACTGCAACTCCATGATGCTTGGACTTGAATCACTTCCCGATCCTATGGACACCTGGGAGATTATAGAGACCATTGGTAAAGGCACCTATGGCAAGGTCTACAAGGTAACCAACAGGAGAGATGGGAGTCTGGCCGCAGTGAAAATTCTGGACCCCATTAGCGTAAGTCATTGTAGTAAACTGGGACCACAATGTAGTGTTTCATGCACATTGAGCTTTCCATTTCTTGTCCTGATCTGAGTGATAATTGTCATGAAAGGTGGCAAGAAATCTGAAAATGGTCATGATTTGTCAGCCACTCTGAAGGGAGGGAGTTTGCTTGGAGTTTAAACTTTCCTTGACTTTTGTTTTTTTGTTTTTTACTCTTGTTTTGATTTTGGTCCTCTGGGCTCTTCAGAAATTACTCTTTTGGAAAGAGTGATATGTTCCACTCCCTGGTCTCTAAAAGTTACAAAGTGACCCAGACTTGTGCTATTCGATCATTGTAAGCTGACATTTTATTTCAGAGCTGAGGTTATGATCCTGTACCCTGCTGTGCCCAGGGAAGTTGTGTGTGCTCTGCCCTGTGCTGGGTCCCTTCATGCTACTTCTCCATAACTGCTTTGAAAATTCAGACATTTCTCAATGAAAAAGATACAGTACTGAAAGTAGTGCAGTTAAAGAAAAAGGCAATATCATAAAGAAATTGTATCGATATACTAACATAAAAGTTTTAAATTGGGATCATCCTTTGTTAGACATTTTGAAGATACAGAAATGATAACATTAAAATACATAGTTAATATACTTTATTAATAGATTACTTGAGCATGATGTCCTGTCTGTATCTTTCCTTTCACATTAGTTTTAACCCAGCATGGATTTTTTTTTCTTACCCTGTTTAGGATATGGATGAAGAAATTGAGGCAGAATACAACATTTTGCGATTTCTTCCAAATCATCCCAATGTTGTAAAGTTTTATGGAATGTTTTACAGAGCAGATCGCTGTGTGGGTGGACAGCTGTGGCTGGTCCTGGAGGTAAGAGACTCCCTTTGGGTAACCACTGATTCCGACAGAGTGTGGGGCAAGCAGATGCTTTATTGCCTGAGAGTTCTAAGATACACATTCGAGCAGTATGTCTCTCCTGTGTATCACAGACACTTAACCAGTGTGGAATTCTCTGCAGTTTTTACAGATAGGCTGTGTGCTAAAACTATTTACATTCTTATTTCTTTCCTCAAAAATTTAAACATTTTTTATTCTGGTATAGAGTGAAGACAGGAATACCATTGGAAAAGGTTATATTGTTCCCCAGTTCACAGAACACATGTTCCAATTGATTTCAACTCATTTTCAAAACTTGTTAAGCCCAGGTGGAGTTGGCCTGCCGTATTTGGATTGGCCCACTCGTGTTTCTTAGTCCTCATCTGGGACTGGGTTTCCTGCAGAGTTGTGTGTGGAATGTTTATTGGAGAGTTCTTGGAGGAGATTTTGTCTGGAAGAAAGTGAAGAAGGTAGGTGGGACAGGGGGGAGATCAAGCAGCATTGTAGTTGCAGCCAAGCCCCCTGGTAATCCTAGGAAAACGGAGAGCTGGGAGACCTTCTCAGAGGTGTCTTGAATTGCATTGCCACAATGGCCAGTCATTGGCTGTGTGCTGCCCCTGAGTGGGAGTGTGACCCCAGGCAAACAGTTCCCTGCAGTGGAGGGTAGTTCCTAGTGAGCGGTGAAGCTGGGAGCTGGGACCAGGCAGCAGTAGACTTGTTCAGGAGCATCATTGTAAGGAGGACTCTGAAGGGACACCACTCTATCCACTGTGGTCCTCCATTTTCCTTTCATATATTAATCAGAATGAGTGTGTACATTTGGGTGCAAAGGGGTCAATCTCCAAAACCTCACCTTCCCATGGAATTGAAATAACAAGAACAGGACAAGCCTCTTGCTTCATCCTCACAGGGCCCACCATAGCTGTTGGATTCGGCCCCTCTTAGCCAGCTCAAGCCACCCTGCCTGAGGTCACCTGGATGACCCAGGAGCATAGGAACATACTCAGAAGCCTTAAGAGAGAAGCACCAAAGGGGAGCCATCCCTTCATCACTGCCTGGTGCCTCGTGTCCGTGTCTTCCTGGCTTTGGGAGGGCAGGAGCATGGGACAATGTGTATTAGCTGCCATGGCAACTGTGTGTGGAGAATTCATTGTTATATTCAAATGGAATAATCAGCAGTAAAACTGGTTTGACTATTTTTGTCACATCATTTGGCTTCTTAAGAATATAGATGCAAGGGACTTTCATTTCTCAGGAATCATCTTTGTCCCTTTAGGTGACTGGTTAAGTCACATAAACATTCTCATGTTATCTTTTGGGCTTCACTAACTCCCTACCCTACCCCAAGAGTATTAGGATTTTGTCCTGCCAGTGGAGCTGTTTAATGCGCTGCTTTGTTTGGGAATGGTACTGTTTCTGGGGTCTCTGATTATATTTATCTTCAGTCTCTGTAACCTTACTGTAACTCAGTAATGAAAATGCAGTGACTGGGAGAGAAATCTTGGTCACTCATTGAATATGCTCCTTCCTTTCCCCACATAGTCTACTCCTCTCTTCAAAAATCTCTGCATTCAGGCACAGAGAACTGGAGCTTTCTGGAACTGCCCAGGGCCTATGTGGGGCCTTCCCTCCATGCAACCAGGCAAGCAGGTGAGCTGCTTATGCCTGAGGCCTCCCAGTGAAAGAGTGCTCTTCCTGGAGTGACCACAGACAAAGCCCCCAGGATGGCCAGGACATCGAGGAAGAGACTTGAAAGATTACAAGGGGCCCAGAATCATGGCACAAGCTGTGGGCAAGTGCTTTTTTGTAAACTGCCTCCTTTTCAAGGTGACCACAGGCAGATTATGAGGCCACCCTTGGACAGTGAATTCATTATAACTCAGCAATGCAATATGCTAGCATTTAACTTTGGCTGGTTGTGTAGCCCATGCCAAAGCTGTAGCATAGGATTCTGGGTGTCTTCAGTCTTTTCTGTCCCAGGATGAACTGTAAGAATCTTATACAAACATTGGCATTATTGGGCTCCTAACACTGGCAGAAGCCTCCAGTTTCAGTCCTTGGTGTTTCATAGAGGGACAGAAGACTGTAGAGGGGAACAAAAGGCTTATGGCCACATAACCACAGCTCTGAAAACAAAATCAAATTAAAATGTCATTTTTGAAATTCATTACTAATTTGTCAGTAGAAAGCAAACAGAACCAAGATATATCATGTACAGGTACAAACACCCAATGATAAATGTAAACGAATTGTATACCTAAAATGTACCAGTAAAAGAACTAAAAAAAAAAAGAAAAAAAAAAGAAAAGAAAGCAAACAGAAGCTCTCTTTCATGATAGACACCTACTATATTGTTCAGACAGGGAAAGAAAACAATTAATGCATGTTTTAGGAAATACATAATATTTTTAATGAATGTTACAATTTTTAAAATTATAAGTCCTGTAATCTTTCACTTCCATAAAATGTAATAAGAAACCAGACCTCTGAGAAAAACACAATACTCAGAAGAACTGTCTAATATGTGCTAAGACAAGAACTACATTTTCTCTTTCTCCTTTTTGTGTGAAGCCTTGACAGGCAGAAACTATTAATTTCAGCATGAAACAAATGTTCAATTTAAAAGAAATAGTTTAGAGTACTGTAAATAAAGCTGTAAAGAAAAAAAGAAAAACTTTGTTTTTAAACCAAATAAAAGAGTTCGTTTTTGAAAATCTGTGCCCCCCCACCCCTTCCCAGAGATCTAAGTTCAGTGTTTAGTACACAACAAAATCAGAGAAAGAGAGAAACAGAGATGGAGAGAGAGAGAGAGAGAGAGAGAGAGAGAGAGACAGAGACAGAGACGGAGATAGAGACAGAGACTTGAGCAAGACAGAGAAAGGCCTCTGTTTAGTTTTTGTACTGAAGACTGTAGAAAGTTACCCTATGGGAGTGTTTGTTACACATCAAACCATTTTCACCTATTGATATTGTGTGAATTCAGTTTTTCAGTTTAATGGATCCAGTAGTACTTAGTAGTACTCTGGTGGAGGAATAGGACCTGTAGGTTTTGATTGGTCCGAGATGGTCAGAAAGCACTGGAGCATGGAAAGTTGACTCAGACAGTAGATTTTGGCAAGTCTGGAATGAGAGTTACTGGAATGCTGGGAGTCAGGATGAAGAAGAGAAGAATTTTGAAATAATACAGATTTGCATCCTACATGCATGTGCTATATGCTTTTGCTCAACAAAAGACAGTTAAGAAGCTGAGATATGGGAGTGATTCTACCCACCTAATACATGTCCTGGAGAGAGACTGAGATGGGAGGGGAAGTCTCGGAGCCCACCTACTTCTCAAGGCATGAGCGCCTCCCCACTCAGACCAGAGGAATAGGATTTTTTTTTTGGTACTGGGGATCGAACTCGGGACTTGCGCTTGTAAGACAGGTGGCAGAACCACTGAGCTAAATCTCCAGCCCAGAGGAATAGGATTTTGAGTGACATTGCTCTCATCTGGTACTCAGTGAAAAAAACATGATCTGTTCCAACACAGAAAAAATGGGGGCCGGGGATTTAGCTCAGCAGCACTGTACCTGCCTTGCAAGCTCAAGGTCCTGAGTTCCATCCCTGGTTCTAAAAAAAAAAAAAAAGAAAGAAAAACTGGGATATGAACAGTGTCCAACATGATGCTTTTTAAAGCATCCTCTAAAGTAATTTTGACAACGACTTCTGTTTAATGTTCTCTGCAGAACCTAACATCCTTGAAAGACCTTGATAGCCCCACCAAACAAAAAGACATGAAAAGAAATTCCTCTTCATTTTACAGACTGATAAAGTCAAATCAACACACTGGTACAGAAATGACCTGACAGTTGGACTAGGCTAGAACAAAGGTCTGATGATTTTGGTGCAGGGTCGCTCCTTATTAATGTAGAAGAAAAGCTGAGGGCTTGTTGAGCAAGGAACATTTTATTACTTGAAATTATGACTGTCATAACAAATACACATACTGTGATTGAGTCAATATTCAATGATGTTTTGGAAAATAGATGTGGAATATAAATGATTTTTCTATTTTTTCTTGGTTTGGAGCAAAATGCTCATTAGATTCTAGATGCATCCAGCTGCCACATTTCCTGAATGCTGAGGGTGTAGGGAAGAATTGAGGGGATGGAGCCACACCTCTGTATTTGAGTTTGAAGGCTGGCAGAGTGAGTGGGAAGAAAGGGCTGATTTGCCAACCCTCAGGGCTCAGGCAGGAAGCACAATTGCCTTCTTATAACTCTAAGGGGATTATTTTATTTTATGCACTTAAATACATTTCCTTGCTATTTAAAAAAAATTGTTCAGCCCATTTCACCGAAAATTTATTCTGGATAGACAATTATCAGTGTGTACCTGTGTTGCATTTTAAGAAAAATATCCAAGAGCCTCAAATCTTTTTTTCTATAACCCATGAGCTGCCCTTTAAAACCTTGCTGGTGGGCTTGTCAACTTTACAGGACAGCTTCCTTTATAGATGCTCTGAGCAGTTTAATTATATGTTTCTGCGAATTCTGGGAAGTCTCTTAAACTCTGACATTTAGTGAACAAAAGGCCCTGGCTAAGTAAGATCTCTTTGTTATTCTTAAATCCACAGCTGAGTTTTGATCCTGCTGACAAATAGCTGCTCTTAATTCCTTCACAGATTCTGGAGTGATGAAGAAAGTTTGTAAGTTGGCTACTCGCAAAAAATATTGCTGAAGAGGCCTTTGTTGTATACATGGCTACACTTAGAGTAAGGAAGGAGAGATGAAAATGAGGTTTCAGGGGAATATGGCAGGCTCATATTTGCTGGGATCATGATCAGCATTTAATTTAAATTTTCTCTTGGTAGAATTTCCATAGCGCACTTGCAATTCAAGAAAGCATGCACCTTGCTGAGCTGTGCGCCAGGCTGGGGGTGGTCCTGATTCAGGTGCTACCATGCGTGGCATCCCTGCTCCTGCTGGGGTCTGAGCAGCAAGGAACTTATGGGTATTTCCTACAGTCTCACAGCCTCTGCAGAATATGTCAGAAATTCCTGTTATTCTATCTCATAAGAGCCCCCCAAATCTGCCTTCTCAGCCTCATGATTTGACTTTTTGGCCCTGCCTTCCTCAATGGCTTCAATGTTTCCTGATGGATGCTGCTCTTCTGCCTGTTCTCTGATCTTCTGCTCAAGTCATCTTTGTAAAATGCAAATCTGAACTTTGGAACTTCCTGCCTAAAATCTGTCCATAGCTTATTGTCCTCATCTAGTGATATATCATAGATATAATGTAGAGTAATAAAGCCCCTAGTCCTCAGCATGGCACATCTATCATTCTCTAGCCATCACCTTCCTTCCCCATCACCCTGCCTGAGGATGCTGTCACCATTGGTCCCAAGACCAGCAGAGAATTTAGAATTCACACATGCATGCATACACACAGACACACACACAGTCATACACTTATTCTTTTGTGCTCCCTTTCTTTGCAAAGATGTTCTTCCCCTTCTTAGCCATGTGCTCCAAACACATTTGTCTTTCAAACTCAATATAAATGCTATGTCCTCTGGGAAAATTTCATAGGCTTCCCTTCACTCAGCAGAGTTTCCTTCCCTGTTTTGGGCCACCATACTCCCTAGGCTCACCTCTACTTTCACAGTCCACATCTAGTTACTCATGTGCCCATTTCTGGGCAGTGATCTCTCTGAGGCTGGGGTCTGTGTCATACTCATGTAACTGGGTGATAGGAAATATACTGGCCAATTACAGACTAGTGTAGTGAGAACAATGAGGTGAACCTTGAATGTTCGTTATCCTTTCAGGGTCATTGAAGACATCACTAGACATGAAAGAATATGAGGCCCTTTGGAAGAGTAGGTTAGTCAGCTTTTCACCACTGTAACAAAATATCTGAGATAAGAGAAAACGTTTATTTTGGTTCATAGTTTCGGAGATTTCAGTCTGTAATTAGGTGGACCTATCTTTTAGGCCTCTGGGGTGGGTACTGATGGCAAACTGCTTTCTTCATGGCCAGGAAGTCAAAGAGAAAGACAAAGAGGCTAGGCTCCCACAGTCCCATTAGTTCAAGGACACGCCTAGTGACCTAAAGACCTGCCACAAGGGCCCAACCTTTATTATATGGGCCTTCTGGGGACATTCACCATCCCAAATACAGTAGACACGATGCTGGCCCTCAACATGAGGGACATCAGAGGTATTGGTGTTGAGTTGCCAGACAGTAGATTCTAATGTCACTTAATGTAGTCCAAGACTCATGGGGCATTCATAGTCTTCAATGCATTTCACTACTTTTAGAGTCCTTCCTAAATTATTCCTGAGATATAGTAATTTTATGCTAATTTTAAAAATTTCCTAATTTTATATTACATTTTTAGTCACCATATCATGACTTATGAGCAATTTAAGTGATAAAAACTTTGGCAAATTCCATTCCAGGGTATCCTGATTGTTAAGTTGTGTAAGGTATCTACCAGGTATATACCAGTGAATAGTAACCACATCAAATAACATTTGTTCAGCCTTTATTAAAATGTTACAGAGTCAGTAGCTCCTAACATATTATTTTCTTGGTGAAGAGTTGTCTGTTTTAGTTTTTAAAATTTTATTTTATAAGTGCATGTTTATATATCATGCATCTTACAGTCATCTTGGGGAGTGCTTACATGTACATATTACAGCTTGAATTTTTTTTCTCCTACCCCTTCCCTCTCCCTCTCCTCTCCTCCTCTGGTTCCTCAATCACCTTTTTCATACCTGTTGATACTATTTGTCTTAGCACATGTTATGGCATATACAGTTTACATTGATTGGAGTTATTAGGATCCTGCACGTGGCACATCTTTATTCCTCCTATTTCCTCTTCCCCTCCTCCTCATCCCTCTCTCAGCAGAGTTTCCTTGGACCTTTTCCCTATTGGATGAGATCTGTCCCCTTGTCCCTTTTCTATCCATCTTTGATCATTCTCTTTGTTTGTACTTTGCCTCACTCAAATGAGGGATACCATATGGTATTCAAGCTTATATGTCTGATTTATTTCACTCAACATTTTGTTTTCTGGGTGCATTCATTTTCCTACAAATGTCTCAAATTTATCATTCTTTGTAGCTGAGTAGTATTCCATTATATACAGATACCACATTTTATTTATTCAGTCATCTGTCGATGGGTATATGACTGCTTACAGGGTTTAGCTACTATGAATGTGCTGCTATAAACATTGTTATGCAAGTATCATTGTAGTATGATGACTTAAGCTCTTTGGGGAAGATACGTAGCAGGGGGATAGCTGGGTTGTATGGAATTTCTAATTTCAATTCTTTGAGGAAGCTTCATACTGATTTCCATAATAATTGCACTAGTTTGCATTCCAAGGAAGGTTCTGTTTTTACCACAGCCATATCAGCATTTGTTATTGTTTTATTTTCTAATGATTCTCATTCTTTCCAGAGTAAGGTGGAATCTTACCATTGTTTTAATTTGCATTAAATGGCCAGGGATGTTGAACATTTTTCATATATTTGTTGACTATCTGTATTTCTTCCTCTGTGAAATGTCTGTTCATTTCTCTAGCCCATTTCTTAACTGGGTCTTTAATTTTAGATGGTTTAATTTTTTTGAGTTCTTTGTATATTCTGGATATTAGTTCTCTGTCTGAGGATTAGCTGGCAAAGTTTTTTTCCATTCTGTAGGTTGTCTTTTCACTCTACTGATTGAATCTTTTGTTGTTAAGAAGCTTTTTAGTCTGATTTAATTCCATTTGTTGATTCTTGCTGCTATTTCCTGCACAAAACCAGATAAAGACCCAATTGAAAAAGACAACTATACGCCAATCTCTTTAATGAACATAGATGCAAAAATCCTCAACAAAATATTAGCAAATAGAAGGCAGCATAGTATCAAAAAGCTGGTATGCCATGATCAAGTAAGTTTCACTCCAGAGATGCAAGGATAGTTCAACATACATAAGTCTCTAAATGTAATATGTCAAATAAGCAGAAGCAAGGTCAAAAACCACGTGATAATATCAATAAATGCAGAAAAGGCTTTTAACAAAATTGAACACCCCTTCAAGATAAAAACCCTGAAGAAAACAGGTATAGAAACTCTATTCCTGAATATAATAAAGGCTATCTATGCCAAAACAATAGCCAGTATCATACTAAATAGGGAAAAACTAAAAACATTCCCCCTAAAATCAGGAACAAGACAAGGATGTCTACTATCCTCTCTGCTGTTCAACATAGTACTTGAAACATTAGCCAGAGCAATTAGGCAAGAGGAAGAAATGAAAGGGATACATATATGAAAGGTAGAACTCAAATTATCACTCTTTGCTGATGACATTGATATAGGGGAAATAATAACTCTCAACCTGCTAGATAGATGTCAGATATGTCAAGTTCGTTTTGCCCAAAATCAAAGAATGAATTCTAAGTAACAGGAGAAGTAAGAGTAAGAAAATTTTATTGAGAGAGAGATAGCTCCTGAGAGATAGGAGGAGACCCGAAAATGGGTTGCCAAGGAGTCCACTTTCAAAGGAAATTTCATAGAGCAAAATCACAAGGTGTGTACAACGTGGGACAAAACTATGGTCAACCAATAAGTTACAAGTATAGCCCCTTAGGTAATATCGATCCAATGGGGAACCAGGTCGTGTAGCAAGTTTACATGGAAAGATCAAAGACCTTTTTAGGAAGAGATGAATCAGGAGGTCCTGGTCACCCACCTGGGTGATTGATGTCTAGCTAGACTTTGTTGGACCAGGTGATACCAGTTATAGTATATTGCTTATCCCTTGGGGAGGCATGTAGGCCTGGTCATCCCTTCTTTATCTTGAGGCCTAGCTTTCAATAGATGTGGCTTCAGCAAGAGTTGTAATGTGTTTTCATCCTCTGCACTGACTTCCTCGAGTGCCTAGCCCTGTCGGACTGCCTATAATAGTTTTACCTGACTTAGCTGTCAATAATCACATGATGCTTTACTTGGAAGACCCAAAACTCTCCACCAAAAACTCTTAGAATTAATTACCAATTTCAGCAAAGTAGCAGGATACAAGATCAGCACACAAAAATCATTAGCATTTGTGTACACCAACAATGAATGGGATGAGAAGGAAATTATGAAAACAGTACCATTCACAGTTGCTCCAAGAAAAATGAATACCTAGGAATTAAGCTAACCAAAGAAGTGAAAGACCTCTACAAAGAAAACTACAGTACTCTGAATAAGGAGACTGAAGAGGATATCAGAAAATGTAAAGATGTCCTCTGCTCCTGTATAGGTAGAACCAGTATTGTCAAAGTGGCCATACTTCCAAAACTGTTATACAGATTCAGTGCAGTCCAATCAAAATAGCAACAGCATACTTTACAGATCTAGAGAAAACAATCCTAAAATTCATATGGAACCAAAAGAGACCTCAAATATCACAAGTAATTTTGGGCAATAAAAGCAAAGCAGGAGGCATAGCAACACCAGACTTTAAGGTATACTACAAAGCAGTAGTGATAAAAACAGCACGGTAGTGGAACAAAAACAGACACATGGATCAATGAAACAGAATCGAGGATACAGAAACCTCACCAGACATATTCAACTATTTGATCTTTGACAAAGGGGCCAAAAGCATACGTTGGAGGAAAGATAGGCTATTCAACAAGTGATGTTTGGGAAAACTGGTTATCTATTTGTAGAAGAATGGAAGGACCCATAATTCTCACCATATACTAAATTAAAATCAAAATAGATCAAAGACCTAAACATTAAAACAGAAACCCTAAACCTCCTGGAAGACAAAATAGGTAAAACACTTGAAGACATAGAAGTAGGAAAGGATTTTCTAAAGCGATGTCTGTTTTAGGAAAAATGTTAATCTGTGCTTCTGTTTTCCTGGAGTAAGGACAGCCCCTTGACTCAAACAATAAAAACCCTGGGGAACCACCTGCTGTTCACTAGTTAACATTTTCCCAAATTGCAGAAAAAGTGCCCGTAGGTAACCTAAGTCTTTAAGCAGGTTGTTTTGGGGTTTTTTTTCCTGTATCAGGTCAAGGATGGCTCTTAGAATCTGATGAATGCTTTGATTGTCTCCCCAGAAAAACTCAAGATGCATGTACAATATGCTGCCTGCGATTTCAGAATATTTTCATGCTTGCTCAAATAGTTTAGTAACCCTGGATTTAAGATGGCTTATTGCAAACCCAAAGCAGGGTCTCCTGCAGTTAGTAAAAATTATCCTTGACAACCTTCAAGCTGCTGAGAAAGTATCGTATACCTGCTTTATGGACTCACATTTCAGTGACAAACACTATACAGCAAAGAACAACTATGCAAAATATAATCACTTACAGTATTTTAAATTTCTAGGAGGGAGTAGGAGGGAGAGAGAAAGAGCCAAAAGCCTAAACCTGAATAGGAGACACCATATGCCTATGATACAATCCCACTCCATAAACCTGACACACATTGGCAACTCTAGAAAGTGCTACTGGCTGGGCTTCTGAGGCCTGCAGTGTGGGTATGGGAGGCAGGAAGGTTTGAAGTCATTGAAATCCATTCCCTGTCAGGCATCAAGGGCATCCATCTTACTTCTTCTGGTCCTTTCTTATCCTCAAAATGCACATTTGAAAAAAAAGTACAGTGGACCCTTGAGTTACGATCAGCCTGATCTATGAACAACTTGGGTTACGAGTGGAATTTTAGTTTTAACAACAAAGTCTAGAGTTACAACCCAAATGCCAACCACTTGTGCTTCCAGATGGTCTCAGATACAGATTTAACCCTTAAATAATTCTGGAAGGAACATTACAACATCCTTTCCTGTGTGGGGTTCACTGAGAAGTCCTGGGACAGTGTCTCTAAGGACACGGAGATCTGCCTGTATTCAGGAGAGAGACTTTGAATGCTGTGTAGAGGAGTCTGAGCCTTCAGCTGGCCAACGTGACTTACAACTAGCCCTTGGGAATGAATTGAGTTCATGTCAAGGGTCCACTGTAGATGAAAATGAAAAAGATCCAGTAAGAATCACCATGATTACTGATGGGCCTTTTCTTTCAGATATCTAAATAATAACTTAAGCTTTTCAATTTTACTTGGCAATTAAAATGTCAGTTATTTGGGTGTGTACTTTTACTAATCATCACCTTGAATAAAGGCTGTACACACACAAAAACAGCTGGATTTGGCAGGCTAATGGAAATTTGAAGTCTAATTATTTCAAGATGGAGGTTTGTGGTCTGCAAATGTACTGTGTTTAGTCAGTAATCAGTGAACTTTTTTCTTTATTTTTCTTTTCTTTTGGTTTGTGTTCTGCTGCTCCCTCTCTCGGCATGACACCCCCTCCTTCAGCTGTGTAACGGGGGCTCCGTCACTGACCTTGTGAAAGGCCTCCTCAGGAATGGCCAGCGGTTGGATGAAGCAGTGATCTCTTACATCTTGTATGGAGCTCTCTTGGTAAGAATGTCCATCGTCCAAGGAGTTGGAGGTGCCCAGAGCAGAAGGGGAGATTTGTACACTGCTTGGGGCCTCATTGCATATTAACGATGGGGAAAGTGGCTCATAATATGCAAGCATAATTAATAGCAGGAAAGTGTAGCCAAATGTGGAGTTGGATTGGACTTTCTAACAGTAGGGTAATTGCTTTAAAATAAGTGTGTCAATCTCCCGTTTCTTTCTCTTTCCTGCTGTGTGCTGGTGGTGGATGCCATGCAGGGCCTTCAGCATTTGCACAACAACCAAATCATCCACCGTGATGTGAAAGGGAATAACATTCTTCTGACAACAGAAGGAGGAGTTAAACTCGTTGACTTTGGTAATGACTGCATGTCGTTTGTTTTCTTGATGTGTGCAATTTAGCCAAAGGGGACAATTTATTGCAGTTTCAGAAAACTGGGGCCTCTGTGTTACACCACAGGCTAGGGACTTTTCCAGGCAAATGTAGGCTGGGGAGTTGGGGGCTTACCAGATGGATCACCCTAGGACATGCTGTTTGTAAATCTATTTTTGGCTTTAGAAGCAATTTTATTAAAGATAGAAAATAGAAGTGTTGCAAAAGAAGAACTTGACAGAAAACCTTTTTGGTTGTCTGGTGAGAGTTTCACATCTCAGGACAAAGGTCTATAATTTACATTTTGTCATGTCTTCTTTTGCATATGAAAAGAGAAGGCAGTTTTCTCTTTTAAATGGCTTTCACTAGCCTTAGGCATACTTATTCCCAGTGAGCAGAAGGTAAAGTAGTCCTTTGGGCCTGGGAGCTAACATCCCTTAAAATGGTGATTATTGCTTCGACATGTGGGGCTGATTGAACTGGAAATATTAACAGGAAATGGAAAGGTGAGAGGAAATGCACTCAGTGTCACCTGAGGCCAGACAATTGGAACAGTGATATTTGCAATCCAACAGACAATTTGGTTTTCCTTTTAGGTTTATGAAATGGGTTAATCTAAACCATTCAGTGCCAGTTAGTGCTTCAGAATTATTGTTACAAATAATGAGAAAACATTTAGAGAAACATCTCAAAACATTGTTGATTTCATCATGGTGAAAAAAAAAAAGAAACCAAGACCAATGATGTTGAATATTCATTGTTTTATTGGTAAGAAAGTGTTAGTTATAAAAATGTGTCAGTGAATCACTTGTGCAGAAGAAATTATTTACAAATAAATGAAGTTGCTCTATGCATATTGGTCTGTTTCCTAAGGTACAAGCAAAGAAAAATAGCAGAGGGCGCTCTTTTTTCAAGGTTTATGCACCTCTTCAAATGTAAGGGATGCCATAGCTTCAGTAATATGCTGTATGTATTTTCCACATGGTCCTAAAAGCAGTAAATATGTTGAGAGGGAAACTAGCCTAGAAGCATTAAGGATATGGATTAATACTGATTTAACTATTCACTAGTTTTGTGATTTGCTTGTGGGTACCATTCCTAATCTTTCCAGTAGAAGTTTCCTAAACATTTAGTTGCTGCAAAAGAAGGTTCTAGAAATTCAGAACAGAAAGGTATAGTTGTTTTTACCAAAACTGTAGTGGAGGACTTGATAAGGCAGAAAATTATGTGTGGCAAATAGAGTATTTTTAAAGAAGTCTCATACTGGGTACAGGAACAGGTGCTTATAGCCCTGGTTAGTCAGGACACTGAGATAGGAGGATTTCTTGAGCCCAGGAGTTTGAGACCCCATCTTTCTGATAAAGAGAATGCTGGTAGTTAACACAACAATCATCCCAAGTGTCCTTGATAAATTCAGCCTGATGATCTCAAGGCCTGATGTTCTTCAGTAACAAACACACAAAGTATTCAGGCTTCTGTGTTTTGTGTTTTTTGCCATCAATAGTATCACCAGCTAGCATGGGTCTTTGCTTTAGAGAAATGGAAATTTAAATGAAAGCACGAATTTACAGGAAAAAAGCTTTAATTGGAAAGTTAGGGGTAAGATAGGAAAAGATTCCAGCTTAGGTAGTTGGAGGGGGCACACTCTGATACAGGCATTCAGACAGACCCACCCACAAAGATGGAAGACCACCTTTCAGGGGGTAGCTGGTGGACCAGAATCTAGTTATCGCCTTAGACCAGGTGTCATAGCTCTGGAATCCTCAGGGCTGAGGGTTGCTTACTTTCCAGGAAAAGACTGTCCATCTATTGTGGTCTCAGTGATGTGGTGCCCTGCCTTTCCTGGAATCCAAGTGATCAAAAGCTGAGGACAGTGGCTAGAGGCTTCTGGGTATAGCTGACTGTTCCTGTAAACCTCTTATTTGGTGTCCTCAGTCTTGAAGGGGGACAAAATCATGCAATTTCAGGACTTATCAACCCTGTCTGGCCATCTCTGAGACAGACACTCCCTAAATGATCAACATAACCCTGTGCAGAGTTGAAAAGAAATACACCCAATATTTACAGTAACAAAGGGTACAAAATGAAGAGCAAGCTTCATTCTGCTGTTAGTTACCTTTTGGGCATCTGTGGGCCCAAGGGGAGAGTCATCGTTTAGAGCAAAAAAGGGCTTTTAAGTCCCTGAGTATCCCACAAGAAAACACAAATAATGCCTTTAATGAGTAGCAGAGAAGGGCCCAGGATTCTGCATGCTCCCCGTTGCTGTGGTGGTTTCTGGCTATGCCATGACTGCATTAGTAGAAGGGCTATGTTAGACTTCTGCCTGGCAAAAGGAATACCTTACAAGTATACATGCATTGCACAATTGATCTCTAGTTTGGTCTTAAGTTTGGTGTCTAGTTTGGTTTTATGATCCCTAGTTAAAGATGAGAAAACTGCGGCTCAAAGGACAGGTGGCCACCCCATTAGAAAAAGGCATAATTAGTATGGAGAACAAGTCTCTGACCCTAATCCAGTGGATCTTTACCTCCACTGTATTCCCTCAAGGTATAGAGAAACAGCTAGTTAGAGGACATTGGAATTATATTAAAAGTCAGGTCATCAACATCAAATCTTAGATAATAATGTTACTGTCAATTTCTTTTTCCATTTTACAAAATAGGTTTTTTTGCCAAATTCCCAGGCTTCTAGGCAAGATAAGATACCAAAATCTTTTCATGTCTACACTGATGCTCTATTATAGATAATGCATGCCAGTCTTCTTCCTCCATAAAAGGAAGTACCTTATTTAAAAAGAATCACCCCAAATAATTAGGAAATATAATAGGAAGATTTTTTTAGGTTGATCCTAGTTGTTGATACTTTTGTTTTGTCTCCCAGTTTGCAATGATATGGATAAGAATATTCATTAGAAAAATTCTTGTGGTTTGATCGAATGATAAATGCTCCAGCACAGTGGGGCTCATATGACCTACCTCCTATTTTTGTATGGGCCACCAGTTAAGAATGATTTTTAAATTTTGAATAATCGAAAAACCCCAAAAGAATATATTGAGATGTGAACATTATATGAAGTTCAGATTTCAGCATCCTTAAATAAAGTTTTATTGCAGTACAGCTTTACTCTATGTGTTTTCTATGGCAGCTTTAGCTTACAACAGCATAGTTGAATAGCTATGACCATATGGAGCCTTAAATATTTACTATCTAGCCCTTTATGGGAAAAATTGTCAACCCTAATATGGCATCACCTTCTGCTTACTGCTGAATTCCAGTACCCTTTTCTTGCAGGGGTCTCAGCTCAGCTCACCAGCACACGCCTACGGAGAAACACATCAGTTGGTACCCCATTCTGGATGGCCCCTGAGGTAAGCACGGAATACAGTACAGTACCCAACACCTGGTTCTTTTTAGTACTGGGGATCGAACTAGGGTCCTTGTGCTTGCGAGGCAGCCGAGTACCCGGTTCTTTGTACTCGTTGAGTACCTTTACATTATTCCTTTTTATGGGTAAGTCAAATGCTCTCCAAAACTTTCAAGATGAAAAGCCTTTGTTCTCATTAAATTGTAAGAATTCTAGTTTGGTGAGATGCTAGTAAGAGTTAATCTCAGAAAAAGCAGGATTAAGAAGGTACCCTGTGGAATACCTTCATGCAATTAGAAAAAGATGTCCCTCCAGGAGATGCAGTCCTTCCAAGGGTTATGCTTGGCGAGGCCATACAGGTTTTGTCTAATTTAGAGAAAGTCACCTTCTCTGGAAAGATACAGCCCCAGTGACACCTGGCTTAGTAACAAGCCTTATTTAGCTGTAATGGGCAGAGCAGCCCTGGTTGTTTCCTGCTTATCCTGGGATAGCAACTTCTCTTGTATACTTTGTTGGCTTCCTGCAGAAAAACATGGAGTCTGGTTCTAATTTGCTTCTGGCCTCATCACTGAACACTGGGAAATGACACATGTAGAAGTTTGAGAAACCTCTCGGCTAAATAAGACATGCCCTGAAACACCAGTGCATTTTTCTTCTCAGGTCAGCATTTGGTTCCACAGGCCCCTGACCTTTGCCTGAGAGCAGCTCCGGGAGAAAAAAAGGTTTTTAAATAGGAGGATGTGGGAAGTCACCTCCTAGACTAGATGTCTTTCCATCTCCAGTCTGTCCACATGGACAGTCTTCTCTATGACTGATCTCCCAACACAGTTACTGCTTCACACCAATACCTGCTGCAAGTCCCTCGAAGATTCCCTCTCATCTACAGTTTTCTCTTAAACTTGGGAAATGGACAAACCCATTTTAAAGGAGAAATCCCCAAAGATTGCAATGTTTATTTAAATATTCCTTGAGGAGGTGTAAAAAATGAAGCTAGCTATAAAATTTCTTATCACATATTTATAGAACTATAAAACCAAAGGGGAAAATGTATTAGGCAAAAACTACAGAGCCAGTAATAGTCAAGTAAACAGGTTTCGTTTAATGAGACAAATGATATTGTTCTGTGAGTCTCAGTTGCCCTTTGCACTGTGATCTGGTTTGAGGGCATGATAGCCTGGGCTCTTGTGAATCTGGCATGCCCACGACCCGGAAGTGTGTGGTCACCCCGTCCTCCTACTACTTGGCTGTGTTTCAGTTCATGGCTTTCTGCTGACCTCCAGCTGTTGCTCTCTGTAGGCAGGGTGCCAGCTTTATTATAAACATAACATGCACCCTGAAATTATATGCTAAATGGGCATTCAGATGATCTGGAATATGTTTTTACTCCTTTCATTATTATTGTTAATAGTAACACAGTGATCACTGAAACAAAAACAAATAAATACAAAGTTTCCATAGGGATCTCATGAACTCCATTTTGAGAAGCACTGTCAGATGGAGTTGAAACTCCTCTGGATGGTGAACAAAGCTCTTCCCTCATCAATCTGTCCAGCCTCATTTGGGATCACCTTTCCCCAACTTACCTGTTCTTAATATCCCAAGATTAGTGAACAACAGGTAGTCACCAAACCCTCTGAGACGTCACTCCTCTAAACCTTGGTGTACTGTTACATCAGGTGGAATGACCCTCAGAGCTCTGGAAAATTCCTCCTTAATCTTCATATGCCAGCTCCCCCAGGAGGTCTCCCTGAGTCTCAGTCAATGGCAAGGCTCCTGTCTAAGTTTCCACTGTAGCCTCACACTGTGTATTAGCTCACTGTCACTGCTCACTATGACTTGGCTTGGCAGGAAGCTCTGGCAAGGACTTGTGCTGCCTAGCTCTCAGCACAGTGCTTGATAGGAGAAGGTGCTCAAAGAAGAGCTGTTGTATGCATGGATGTATTAGTAAAGAAGCCAGAGGGATAAGATGGATTTGGAGGGCAGTTTGAAGAGAGCTTCACACCCACTGGTATTAGCAAATTTCTCTGTAGATTTTGGCTGATCTATTCTGAAAGGAAAGAAATATCATTCAATCGAGGTCACTCAACTCATACTTGGGTGGCATAACATGAAAAATGGTGTTCCTGTTCCGGTCCATAGCAAACCTGTTCTCAGAACAAGATACAATTAAGAGAAGCCTTCCTTGGGCTTTGTACATTTATTAGGAGGTATTTATGACTTTTTAATTTTAGCTGGATTGCATAAAATATGTGGAGTATTTCTATAGTGGCAATTTGGTGGCCTGTGGTGAGCTTCTGTCACCCAGATTGCTTGGAAGTAGTTCCCTTCTCAGCAGGGAAAAGGCAGTGTCACATCCTGCCTGCTGCGGTGGGTACACAGAAGAGCAGAGAATTCACAGCATAGGCCCTGGATGGCACTGTGCCGGAGCAGCTGTCTGACCACTTTGGACAGCATTCTCAGGATGTGTGCTTCTGGCCAGTGTGCTCCAGGACCTTTGGCCTCTACCATCCCCACATTTTTTCCAAAAAGGACCTCTTTTTCTCCATAATTCTCCATAGGGATGCTCACAGGAACAAGCTTCTGTTTCTCAGTTCAATTCAACAAACACTTGTATTCTCCACTGTGGCCAATGCTTTGGGTCATGTGCAATCCTTGAAAGTATAATCAGTAATGGTTCAAATTAACACTGTCCTCATGTGATGGCCCACACAGTGTATTGACCATGACATACTTTCCCTTCTGTTTGTTGGAATAAGTGGATTCAGAGTAAATGTAGCAACAATGTGTGCAATACCAATGCCAGTGGAATAAACCATTGCAGACCCATGCTTTTATTGTTAAAATGTGACAGAAAGATCCTCGATCCTATTTTATTGTTAAGAAATTGAACCACATTATTCTTTTTCCATTTTTACTTCCTTTTTTATTTCACAAGCTTGAGTAACTAGCTGCAATCTTTAAATCAAATAGGCTCTAGTACAAAGCGGGTAGCTAATGGAATGTGACCATTCCATAATCACATGTTGACGAGCAATCAAGATGCAGAGTTCACTGGGGCAGCTCAAAGCTGCAGCCTGAATCTGCTGTCATATTGTCAACATTTCCCATGCATTTCCTCTTGGAGCTTCGCTTGAACACACCAAAGTTGAAAAATACTGGTAGAGTGGTATCAATCTAGCATTGTAGGAGAAGGATTCTACAGGGTGCCCTTAGTGTGCTAGTACTTGGAGACAAGATTTCTGGGGAAATAAATTGTCTAGCACAGTGAAAGTGTTAACCTAAAGTTAAGATCAGTACAGTTTTGTATAAACTAAATATGTACATAGTGTACTGTGACTATAGGGAACACAAGAGGGAAAGAGAAAAGTTTAGCGTTGAAAGTATGCATTTAGCAGATGAGCATGTGCAAAATAATTTGAACAATAAAAAATTGTTTCTCATCTATAAGAGCAGAGAGGTAGGTGGTTTCAGAGTTTGTTGATTCAACAGCTCAATAAAGTCATCAGTCTAGATTCTTCAATCTCCCTATGATTGCTGCAAGCTGCCTGGTGTCATTGTCCCTGAGGGGGTGGTTATGAGCACAGGACCTATGCTGTGTGGCAGCAGTGATCGAAGCATTTCAGTGCCACCGTGAAAGCGCCCATGGGACGGTCAAACAGAAGCCTCCCTTTACTCCCTTGGAGCTGCTCTTGCAGTCAGCCACCAAGCTTAAAGTGGATTCTCCTCCTGTTCTGGTTTGAAGCCTTGGCCATCTTTGCATTCATCCCCAGGGCTGCTGTAACCGCTTAATACAAACAGGGTGGCTGGCTTAAAAGAACAGATTTCTCACCTCACAGTGCTGGAGGCCAGACATCAGAAGTGAAGGTGTCAACAGGGCCCTCCACTCTTGGAAGCCCTGAGTGAGGGTCCATCCTCATCTCTTTCCAGGTGCTGGAGGGTCACTGGAAATCCTTGCAGTTCCTTGGCTTGCAGCTGCATCCCCCCAGTCCCTGCCTTCATAGTGCCAGAACATCCTCCCTGTGTATTGTCTTCACATAGTGGCATTCTTACAAGGGCACCAATCACATTGGATTAGGGGCCTACCCTTCTTCAGCATGACCTCATCTCTTAACTAGTTCCACCCACAATAATCTTATTCCCAATACGTTCACATTCTGAGATTCTGGGGGTTAGGACTTCAACATATCTTCTTCTTCTTCTTCTTCTTCTTCTTCTTCTTCTTCTTCTTCTTCTTCTTCTTCTTCTTCTTCTTCTTCTTCTTCTTCTTCTCCTTCTCCTCCTCCTCCTCCTCCTCCTCCTCCTCCTCCTCCTCCTCCTCCTTCTTCTTCTTCATTATTATTTTAGAGAACACAATTCAACCTATTACAACCTTCCAAAGAGTTCGCATCCTTAGTAAATCTTTCAAGTTTCTGAGGTAATCAACCAGCCACTTGGAACCTACCGAGCTTCATGTTATGAGTGCCAGTTTAGACAACTCAGTTTCACTAGTCTACACACAGACACAGTCATAGTCACAGACACAGACACAGACACACACACACACACACACCCTCTTTGGTTTCCTAGTCTATGATTTTAGCCTGTATCTGAGGCCCTTAAAAAAAATAAAAACCACATTCTTTCTATTAGCTGTGTTTATTGTCTTGTTTCTCCCTCCCGATGGCTGAGTTCTAATAAATAATATGAATAATACTATTCCACTATTTGCATAGAAGTTTTGCAGCTATTATTTTGTAAATACACTCACCTGTGAGGGTGCCAATCAGGATGATAACATCAGTGTTCTGTAGGTGAGGAGTCTACGGCACTGCCAGGTCAAGTGCCCATGGATACAGAGTGAGTGAGCAGGCAGTGGTGACTGCAATCCATATTTTATGACCCTCTGAATTAAGAGACTTCCAATATAGCCTGTGCCCACTGTAAATATTAACATTGCTTACTCAATATTTGCATCAAACACATGTCAGGTAGTGTTCTGGTTGATAATAAAAAGAGATACAAGCCTACTTTGTGTTTATTGCTGGTGATGTCAAGGGGTTAGAGACAGTTGATACTTTAATCTGCCTTTCCCACCATCATATGAAGGCAGAATTAAATTGAATTTACAAATGACTAAAATCCAAGAAAAGGAATTAATTTGGCATTATTGTTTTTATTGAGGAAAGCTGTAGGCTGTATTAAAATAAATCCTTGTATTTAGCTGGTGTGTATGCATGTGGCTTGGTGGCTGTATTTCTATTGCTGATGGTAGCTGGTGGCTCTCCAGACCCCTGGAGTGTTCCTCAGATAGCAGAGCACCCTGTCTCTGTGCCTGGGGAATCCCTGGCTTCCTGGGAGTCAGGTCTGTTTCTGCCAAGGCCAGCTCCGTGGCATCTTCCTTCCCATGGCCAGCGTCACATGCCCGCTGATTGTCAGGTATTTTGACACTTTCACTTACTGAGGACTGACTGACACAGCAAGACTGTGAAGGGCACTTTTGCACTCCATTCTTTTATTTTATTCTCACAACAGCTGTCAGTAGTAGATATTTTCTCCACTTTACCACTGTGAAAAGTGCAGTTTATGGAAGTGTCATAGACACAATGCCCCAATTCTCTTACCTAGTAAGTGTTGAAGCTGTTTGATTTCTCACAGACCATGAGAATGCAAGCCCCATTATACAGATGAAGAAACTAAGGAAGGGAGAAAATACTCATAGTTTTTCATTTTTTGGTGCATTCATATCGGATGCTCAGTGTGAAAGATATGTGGGAGCTCAGTGAGACAGCCTATACAACAAAACCACTCAGAGTGATGGTGGCAGGAGCCTCTGAAATTGGAATGTGGGACTCATTTTAACAGATGCACATGGGGGCCGGGGATTTAGCTCAGTCGTTTCTCTGCCTGCCGCGCGAACGCAAGGACCCAAGTTCTATCCCCGGTACCAAAAAATAAGAAATAAAATAAAAATTAAAATAAAAGATGCACATGAAGGACCTATCAGCTCTAATTTAAAGCCTCAGTACATGCTGCATTCCCGCCACTGCAAGAAGCAGCCTGTGTAGTAAGGACCCAGTATACTTGGTATATCTTTCTGAAACAGCTAAAGGTCTGTTTCCATATTGGAAAACAGACTTTTGGATAAAATAAACATTTGCTTCTTTTTAGAAAAATTTCCCCCCTTTTTACTTCCATCTGCTCGTTGCAAACAAGAGCTAATCAGCTGAGCAGAGAAACAGATGTGCTGTGATGGCTCCCAAAATGGGTCTCTCTCTGCCTGGTAAAGGGTCCTCCACAGAGATGGTTGCCATAACAACCAGCTTACACCAATGTAGAAATATTGCAAGCTTTTTGCAACCACTCTTACTTCATTAATTATGCCATTTCTGGCTAAATGATACGATAACACCATTTCCTTTGGCACTGCCAGGGAGAGAGATGACAAATGAGATATTTTGTGTTGAAGGGTTGAGAAAGCCATAAAACACTACTGTGCTGAAATATTGTTATTGTCATTATTACTATTTTATTCCCTAAGCTGTAGCTAATGGCTTAGTTTCCAAAGAAGACTTATCATTTATTGAGTGCTTTCTATGTTTCAGACGCTAAGTAGTTTATGTGTATTAACTGACTTATAATTCTCAGAACAACCCCATACAGTCAGTACTATTCCCTGTCCAATGTTTTAATTAAATAAGTGACAGAAAGTAACTGTTCTTGTCTGTGGACAAGTTATTAGGTGATGCCATCAGAATTTGAACCCAGATATTTGGCTCTACAATCTTTACTCTTAACTACTATACTACAGCAAATTATTTAATCTTGACCTTTCATGTGCCAGATAAAATGTGAATCTTGGGAAGTTTTGTTCAATTTTTACATTACTTTCTATATTTAAATTACTTAAACAGAAAATGAGTGATAGAGAAACTGACTCTCCAAACATTTATTCCCAAACAGCAGGCATTGTGATCAGAGATATGCATGTCACAGCAGATGGTAGGGACATCCACAGAGGTGGGGGCTGGAGGAAGTTTTTAAAGACAGAAGAAAGTACATAAAGTTGCTTTGAAACAAGGAGAATCCTGGTTACAGGGGCTTATCCCAGGAATCGATGTCAGCTCATTAGTGGAGACAGCGTGTGTCCTGCAAGTGTGCAGGTGGCTACCTGTCCTTGTGTGGTGCCACTAGCTGTCCTTGTGTGACTCATGGAGCAAGCTGCAATGTGGAAACATTTTGCTTGCTATTTGTTGGCGCCAGCGTAATGCCTGAAAGCCTTTTCTTCCTGGCCTCCTAGCTTTGTCTTATTAGCATTGGACACAAGCGACTTTGTTTTGGTGCCGATAACATAGTTCAGGAAAAGGCAGTGTTCCGATGCACACTAGAAGCCAGTATAATTAAATGCCCAAGGGAAGCATCTGGAAACATAAAGCTCCTCAGGATTGAATTTAGGAGATTTGAATTTTAGTCCTACCTCTGCCACTATTTTTAAAAACATGACTGTGGCTCAGTTATTTTAACAGAAGCTCAATTGGGGTAAAAAGTCAGATTTGGGAACAAATGATAGATACCTGCTTTACCACTGACCTCAGGCAAGTTACTCAGTATTTCTGATCAGGAAAATAAAAAGCTGCCTCAAAAGACAAAATAAAATAACGTGTATTTGAGGCAGTACTTGGCATAGTAAGGGGTGTAAAAAATGGTCGTCTTATTACCCTGGCTTCTATTACCTGTTATTATTACTCCTATTACCCTGACTCCTGCCAAACCTGTTCACATCTGTAAAATGAAGAGCCTGGATTAGGTAGTCTTTGCCTCTAAGGTCCCTTCTATTCTGCAGAGTACACTGGCAGCTTTTAGGGGAAAAGCTTCCCCCGGTCTCATGTCCCACAGCTCTGGTGTTCCCTGGATAGCAAGGCTGGGACCACACCAAGCTCTCAGTGAGGTGAACCAATGATGACACAGCCTTCAGGGCCCATGTTCCCTTGCCCTCTTTTAAAAGACTGAGGAGGACTGGGGTGTGGCTTAGTGGAAGAGCACTTGCCTAGCATGCTCAGGCTCTGGGAGCATCCCCAGCACCTCCCACTGCCCCAAGACAGGATTCTTGGGACCCGTTTGCTAGTCCTGTCACAGTGAGGACATCAGGCCTTGGGAGCTTAGGAGATTCACTTGAGGGGCCTAGAACTTCAGATCCTTGGCCAAAAGGCCCATGGGTCTCCCCCAGCAATGTCCATCTCTAAGCTTCTGTGACCTTTGCTGTTCCCTGGCTCCCTCCAGGTGCCTTGTGTTAGCCTCAGAGAGAGAGAGAGAGAGAGAGAGAGAGAGAGAGAGAGAGAGAGAGATATTCCTTTCCTTCTTGTCTTGGGGTGGGCCCTGCTTATTTTCAGAATGGCTCTGCCCTCTAAGGCCCAGGGGTGCTAGGGATGTGGGTGGGTGAAGGGCCCATGCCAAGGGTGCGCCACTGGGTGCAGACCTCCTTTTCCCATCATCTTGAGATGGCTTCCCTCCCAGCTGGAGCTCTGCAGGCAAGTTGAGTCATATGTCACGAGTCAATGTGGAGGTGGGGCCAGCCCTGTGGGTGGGAGTGACACGTCATCACCCTCCTCCTCGTGGCAGGGCTAAGTATAGGAGAGACCCACCTGAAGGCCTCAGGTCCCGCACATGCAGAGGTGCACGCGGCCTAGAGCAGCCGCCTGACCTCCTCTGCACTTAATGCTCACAGAGGTGTCAAAGCCTCCTCCAGGACACGTACTTCCCAGGCTGTCCTCTTGCTCTTCTCTGGGGAGGGGAGAAGGATCAAGGCATTGGCTGTTTCCCTTTCTTCTTCCTGTTCTGCAGAGAAACATTTGCTGAAGGAATGTCAGAGTTGCCCCAACTTTGCCTGAGCTGTGCTGCATTTTCGGGGTGGCTGCCTGTCCTGAAAACAGAGGATCAGTCCATGGAAGGGATTCCACATTCTAAACTGTCAGAAGAAAGTCGAGGGAGGTGGGAGTAGGCATTAGGAAGGGGACTGAGAGGAGCCTTGGGGTAGATGGCACAGCAGCAGCTCTGTGTGTGTGTGTGTGTGTGTGTGTGTGTGTGTGTGTGTGTGTGTATGTTGGCCAGGGGAGATTAATATTTATCATGCTGTCTTCTGGCTCAGGGATTTTCCACACCTTTTTTAGTCTTGGAAAATTAGACAGAATCACTCTCTGATAGGAACAGATGACATTCCCAAGGGCATCCTGCTTTGCATGGTGTCCTCAGCCCCAGTGAGGACAGGAGCCAGAGACTACTTGCAGACGAAGGAGCACCCCAGCAGGAGCATTTGGAAGTTCTGTTTGATGGGTCTCCCTTCCTATTTTTCCGACACATCACTAGTTACTTGTTTCGTTTACCTTGGGCAAGTTTCTTAACCTTTCTGAATTTGTTTCTTCACCCCAGGGGTAACAGTGCCTGACCTAACAGGCTGTAAAGAAGCCTGAGAGTTGTAGAATCCCTCTTCACTCTGTCCTTCAGAAGCTCGGGGAGGCAGAGGAAGGGGGCTCAGGGAAATGAGCAGCCTCAGAGAATCACTTGGTTAATGCTTACATGGGGTGCTCATGGGCTCACTGAAGGCCAGGTCTCTTTGGTGGTGGCCTAGCGTTCTCATTATAAGAGCTCCCAGGATGTGCCCCACTCTTGGGGAGGGAGGGCACTGTGGAGTTCAGTCCAAGGTGGGTCTTGAATCAGCAGTGTGACATTGCTCAAGTCAGCTCACTCCCTGCTGGGGACCTCAGTTTCTCTTCTGTAAACTAAGGGGGTTGGGTGGGAAGGGGTCCCAAGGTCCATCTCTGGGGGAGGAAGCCCCTGGAGCGGGAGGGCAGGGGGTGCACTGCCCAGATGTTCTTCTCTAGGAGCCTCCTGAGTCCTAAGGACACAGACAGTTTGGTGTGGGGTGTGCCTTCGTGGGAGTGTGTGTGGATATCCGTCCTGATTCAGAAAAGGGGATCTATCAAGCCAGAAAGGAAGACTGATATGTCCCCAGGACTCGAGGTGGGGTTAGGTGCAGACATTAGTTGTGTGCTGGACTCAAACTGAAAGGAGTCCCCTCCATCTGCCACCAGCTGTGGTGGGAGTGTGGTGTTGTGCAAGCTTGGTCTCTGTTTTTAATTTTTCTGGTCTTATTTTGCCAAAGACCTCAATTGAATATTAGAGTCCTGGGAAAAGACTTGTAGAACATCACGTTTTAGTTAGAGACCTTTCTCGGAAGTTTAGAAGAACAGTCTAATTTAAGTAGTTTCTGGCCATTTCTCAGTGTACAAAATATATATTCAATTGTATTCCTAATTTGAATTTTATGAAAGAATAAAAAAATCAATTCCAGTTCATTTAGTTCACATCCTTTTTTGCAAAACAGCCCCAAATCTCAAATATATCCTCTCTTAAAGTTATATTTCATCCTAGGGAAGAGACTTCATTTGTTTATTCAGTATCTCAGTTTGTAACAGTTTTAGATGTTGGTGTGTAAAACTGATGAAAAATATTTGCCAGTGAAATATTTGTCACTGTAGTTTCCTATTCCAGAGAAGAGAAAATTTTAAGAACTCTTTATGATCAATAACATTTAACAATTATGCTACATGGATTGTGTAAGCAAAATTAAGAATCTTATTTGCCTTCCTACCTCTCCGCCCATCATATTTCCCAGTCTATTGCCTGCAGTTTGGGGCTCAAGGTCAGCCAAGGATTGATAGCTTTAGGTCTGTTTGCCTTGCTTCTTATTTAGTTGAATTTAGCTTTTGAGATAACAGCGTTTTGCCTGTACTTCAATGAAATTTTAATCTCAACCTTTGATTATAATTTTGGATTGCACAATCTATTCTAGTAAGGTGAGAAATCAGAGTATAGAGGGCGAATCTAATTATGTTTTTAATGATGTTTAAAAATATTAGTAGGAAAATAATATAGTTTGAATAAGACCTCTTCTATTTTGATTTCGTAAATTGTTTTTTAGGGGAGAAAAACATAATATTATTTATTAGGAGAGCAAAACATATTATAATATTATTTGTTTGAAAGCATTGGTTAAAATCACATTACTGAAAGAGATTTCAGCCCAATAGCTCTTTGATATATAATTTGATAAAGGGCTTAAATTAAATATCTCACTGGGGAAATCTGAGCTTTCTGAGTCTTGGAGCTCCTATGTGGACTATTTCTAACCCTCTTACTCCAGTCCAATCCAGATGTTCTTTTCAGATAGCAAAGGCCTTGAGACAAGGAGAGGCTGTTCCTTCAGGTTCTGAGAGCCCAGGTCTTTCAGAAAGAGGCAGAGAGGGTGGTTCTCACCCCTATGTTGGAAGCCTCATCAATGAAACCTCCTCTTGGTCTAAACTGAGATGAAACCTTAATTATGGGGCATTTCATGGATCCTTGTGCCTGAGAAAATGAGAGTGCTATCCAAGCCTTGTGCTTATAATAGGAAGAGATAGAGTTGGGAAGGGATTTCTTGCATCCTTCTTGTATTAATCTCATGAGAACCTAGTTTTGAAACCAAGATACCACCTTTATACTGCCAACTTGTGGATGAAGAACCCTAGCAGTCAACAAATACCCTGGAAGAAGGAAACGTATCCCGGAAAGTTAAGGGAAACTCTTCCATATCTGCACTTGCAAGACAAAAACAAAATGAAACAAAACAACCTGCTCCTTTAAAAAATAGAAATAATATAGACAGTTTGTAAAAATGCAAAAAGTCTTAAGGAAATAAATAAGATAAATATGACCCATATGTCAATGATCAGTGCTATCTACATTTGACATTTTTATGCCATAAAAAATGGAATAACCTGCATTATCATAAGCCCACAAGAAAGAGGTTGCTCAGTTCGCATAGGAAGAGGAGAGGTGAGAGAGTAAATATTTTGTCAAAATCATCCAATGAGGGGGAGACAAAGCGTGATGTCCCCAGCTCTGGGACATTGCTGTGTCAGCCAGAGGGACACAGAGCCTTTCCTTGACCAGCGCTGACAGTTGTTTATTCTCTGCCATCTTCAGCAGAACTCAGCTGACAGGGCAAATGAGGAGATGGTTTGTGTCAGAACAGGTGCGTGATCAAACTGTGGGCCTCCCTCCCCGTAAACTCCTGCAGGCACAGGGAGAAAGGAGTGACCGGGAGGCTTCCCAGGCCTGTTAGCCTGATGGTGTTAAAGAGAACTGCCCGGCAATCAGGGAAAACAGACTGCTAGCCTTTGCTCCAAAATGTACTTGAGTGAAAACTTCTTTCTTGTCCTTGGTCCCCTTCAGAAAGAAGTTTTTTGGAAGCTAAGGTGGGTACAGCTGACATTTGGGAAACTAAAGCCCACCTCTGGGTAAAATAGTTATTGGTGCTGTGTGTACTGAAGATGCCAGCACATAGATACTGCCAGTAATCCTTGCATTCGTGTTTTTCCTCTTCCTAAAACAAGCAACAGTGTTGTCTAAATGTACCAGAAGAGCCATAAGTTCACATTTTAAGGTAGGAACCCAGACACACTCCATTAACTAGCATCCAAACAATTGCTCTTTGGCTGAAGCTCATCTTCCTTAGCAGAGGCATTACCACAGCAACCAGCATCTTTTCATAGACCTCAAGACCTTCTACAAAATATTGGCAATAAAAATCCTCTCCAGGTTCCAGTCGTCGTGTTCTTGCTCCAGAATAACCTACTGTTTGCTCCAGCTAATTTGCATGGGTGTGTCAGCCTTGAGCTACTACTGGACCCCAAGATCACTTGCTTATGGTTTAGATCTAAAATGGCCTCCCACACCTGAAGTGTTTAGAGGCGATTGGATTATGGGAGCATTGTAGCTGACTGGCTGTTAGGAGTTGGGGGTCTCTCCTTAGAAAAGGCAAGTCACTGGGGGCATGGCCTGGGAGGGTGTCTTACTTCCTGCATCCTCCTCTCATTATCTGCTTCCTGTCCATCCTGATGTTCACAGCTTTCCCCTGCCCGACACTTCTACTGTGCTGCTTCTGCCTGCAGCTGGCTGACTATGCAAGGACAGAAACTTCTAAAATGTGAGCTAAAATAAGCCTCTCCCCCTTTAAGTTGCAGATGTTGGGCATTGTGTCTCAGAGGAGGAAAGTGACTAAAATACTGGAAAATCACAAAGCTATCAATATTAGATAATTTAATAGAATATAACCTTTATTGTGTTAGCACTTATTATATGGCAGCAGTTTGTTTGCTTGTCCTTCCTCTTGCCTGAATTCCAATTCTGCCCCGACAGTTACAGCACTAGCCCTGTAACTATGGGTAAGCTGTTCAACCACACCATGCCTCAGTTTCCACAGCCACAAAAGGAGATAATGGCATCCACTTCACAGAACGATGGTGAAGGTTAAATTTTATATTTGATTTTCTCTCCCCAGGGCCCAGTACCACACCTGGTTCATGGTTACAAAATAATTATTTGTTAATTATTTTACTTAGTGTAATTTTCAATAAATTTCCCTTGGGAGACAGAGCCTAAAGATTTCTTTATCATGGTTTTAAGAGGAGCAGTTTCCTCAAGAGTGCTATTCTGTTCATCAAACCAAGCTGAAGATAGTGTCTATAAATCTGTAAAGAGAAGTTGAAACCAAAAAACTGTTGTTGAATCTTTGATGACAACACCTGAGGAATGTTAGGATGTTTCCGGTTTCACATTTGGATGTGTTCTTGGAATTTCCCTCTGTGTCCCCTCCGAGATGGCTACAAGTGGATTTGAATGAATCTCTCCCTGGAGTCATAGACCAGGGGGTATTAAATGCTCCTTATTTTCTCCCTCAAGTATCCTGAGCATTAGAGTCCCATACCCTTTACGGGACGTATTAGTCCACACTGAGGACATTGACGCTGTCAGGTCTGTCATTTAATTGGTAGAGGCTCACTTTACATCCCAAGTGGTTACAGCCCCTTGGGGGGGGGGCGGTGTGTGTGCCTCTGTCTCCTGCTCTCACAGGGCCCATCACAGTGTCATGCATAGGCACAGTGAGCTGCCTGCTGATTGATAGGTCTAAAATAATGTTTGTCCCACAATTGTGAAAATGACATTTCTGAAAGGAAAGGTGTTGAACAGCCTTCTCTAGAGATCTTTATAAATCGCATAGGGTTCTCACCTGATTGGGGTGAGGAAAATGAGGTCTTCAGGGACAATGGAATAGCCTCTGGTTGCAAAATTGGAATTATTTGAACTTTAGTTTGAATGCACATTTGAAAATAATGTGTTAAAAGTATGACAGGATATTGTATGACAGGATATTCTATTCAGGGGGGGAAGGAGGGGCAAGCCAAAGATGCAGGTAACTGGAAAATGCTTTCCAGTTCTGCAAGTAGAAGAGAATGGCAGAGGGCAATGCTACAAGGGCCCAAAACCCAGGGAAGATGGGCTGCACATTTTGCTGGGCCTTGTGAATCCAATGGACCAGGCAGAAGAGAGCAAGGGTATTAGTTTTCTATCACTGTCACGACAATAGCAAAAACGTAGGGACTGAAGATGACGTGCATATCTTATTGTCTTAGTACATTTTGTGTTGAATACCTGAGACTGGGTAGTCAATAAAGAACAGAAATCTGTTCTCTCACAGCTCTGGAGGCTGGGAAGTATAAGGTCAAGGTGCTGGCATAAGGAATGGGCCTTCCTGTACCCTTAACATGGTGGAAGGTGGAAGAGAGCCTTCCACTCCTGGAATCTCTTCCTCTAGCGGTGTTATTCCATTTGTGAGTGGAGCCTCATGACCTAAACATCTTCCCAAGGCCCCACTGCCCACATTGCTGCACTGAGGATTAAGTTGACAACACATGAATTTTGGGACCATTGCAATTTCAGACCACTGCACTTACCTTACAGTTCTCTAGCTCAGAAGTCCAGTGAATTTCATGAGCTATAATCAGCTTCTCCATTTGTCTATTTCCCCAGTGCCTGAGATTTTCAAAGCTTCAACTTTGCACCCAAACCCTTCTTCTTTTGTCCTCCTTCCCTCAGTAAATATCAATTCTATTCTGGCCATTGCTCAGGTCCAACATTTTGGAGTCAGCCTCAGCTCCTCTCTCTTACAAGCCCCATTCAGCGAATCTATTGGTTCTACCCTCAAAATTACATCCGTAATCTGATTATTTCCTACCATCTCTCACCCAGACTGCTCTGTAGTATTTATAACTGGCTTTCCCCCACTTCCTCTCATGTCCCACCTATATCTGTCCTCAGCATAGGTGCTGAAACACACAGAGATCTGCTGCTCCTCCGCCCTCCACAGTCAGTTGTCCCATCTCATTGAGAGTGAAAGCCAAAGACATTATGATGGTCAGAGGGGAAGGCCCTACCTCGGTATCCCTGAGGTGCTGCTTGGTCACCACTCATCAGCTTTCTGCCGGCCATAGCTAGGGATCATTCTGAAGGCAAATTCCACGTCAGATAGAGACATCTGCCTCTTCTGGGTTCTTTGGCCCATTTGGCCACCTTTCATCCCTGCTGTGATAGTCACAGGCCTGAACTGATGGCTGTTTTTGGCCTCCCTCAGAAAGTTGATAGAAATAGAGTTCTCTCTAGGGGGTCCAGGCCCAGGTTTGTTTCTGCTGTTCTTGCATCCAGTCAGACCAATAACTGCAGAGGCAGCTGCAAACCAGATGTTAGGGTGTGAGGAGAGGGCAGATGTTCTGAGAAGAAAGAATGAGGTGGGCTGGTTCCTGTGGTTTGTTAGCCCCAGCAGTCTTCCGACACCCTCTGCTGAGTCACGATGTCACCATGGCCTACCTTCCTCCTCTCTGATCTCCATTGGCCCCTTTGTCCATTCCCCCTTGGCTGCAGCCTTACTATCTAGTCCACACCACACCCCTGAGGAGACTCCGAGATGCCCCAGCTCCTGCCCATGGTCTGCAGGACTCAGTTACATTCCTGGGGATTTTGTGTAGTAGCTGGGTGTCTCAGAACAAGTGCTCCTTGTTGAATTCAGCAGCTCGTAGGAAGGTGACAGACAAAGCCTTTTCTCAAAGGACAGCAGGATAGGGACAGTGTTACCATGCTTCTTCTTGCATTGTTCTTGGTACTTAGATGGCACAATGCATTAAAAACAAGCAAAACAAAACTAGACTGACAGCTTTTTTAAAAATTTATTTTTTGGTACCAGGGATTGAACTCGGGACCTTTCGCTTGCAAGGCAGGCGGCGGAACCACTGAGCTAAATCCCCGGCCCATGACACCTTTAAAAAAGTTATGAATATATCAGTTGTTAAATCCATCACATACAAATAAGCCCTAGAATATACACATGTTATTATTGCTGGAATTTAGTATCAGCATAGTCAAGAAAACGGAATGGGGCTGAATTGGCCAAGGGGCATTTTAGGACAGCTGAGGTGGCAGTGGGTTGATGTGTTGTGTCCTGCTTTTGTCTGACAGGTCATTGCTTGTGAGCAGCAGTATGACTCTTCCTATGATGCTCGCTGTGACGTCTGGTCCTTGGGGATCACAGCTATTGAACTGGGGGATGGAGACCCTCCCCTCTTTGACATGCATCCTGTGAAAACGCTCTTTAAGATTCCAAGGTAGGACACAAGATGGCGCCCTTGGCTCATTAGTGCTTTGGGAAAGCGTCCTTAGAGGAACAATAGTTTCTACGCAATTTCTCTCCAAACCTGAGAAAGCCTGACTGCAAAATACATTTCCGTTTGGAAAAAAAAAGTGTGTTGTGTTGAGGGGAGTTGGATATGGGGACGGATGTTCCTGAAAGATAACATACTCCAAGGAATAACGAAACCATGTAACAATCACATAATTTCAGCATTCCAGTTTTTCTGAGATGTTCATTTTTTTAGTGCTTTGCACAAGAAGAATACAAATGCAATTTAGGATTAAGTAATCTGTGTAAACACTGATGCTTTCTTTTTAATTATATACTTTTGCTGGTATTTGGGAAATGGGGGAATTTGGGAAATTGCTGTATTCACTCAGACCAGCACCGAAACATATCACAAAAATGTTACATCAGTCATTTGTCTTACTCTTCATTCCTCAATTTCCGATTCAATGGGAAATCATGATGAAAGAAGTCTGTTTGAAGGATATTTAAATGCAAGTATTTTTCCTATTCTGTGTATTCATTAGGGTTTTTTTTTTTGGTACCGGGGATCGAACTTGGGTCCTTGCGCTTGCAGGGCAGGCGGCGGAACCACTGAGCTAAATCCCTGGCTTCATTAGGGGTTTGTGCAAGAGGTTTGGTTTATTTTCCCGGGAATAGGGCTGATGTATGACCACCTCGAGGCTCTAGTTAGGGAAAATGAAGCTTTCTGGGCTCGTCAGTCCAGTCAGGGTGCTGATTGATGGATTATTTATATTTTCCAAATTTCTCTTTCAAAGGAAAGCTCTGGGCAGGCTGGGAGCATTTAACTGCTCTAACAGTACAAGAATTGACCTTTCCTTATCTACACAATCACACAGCTAGCACAGCCTTTAAAAATTTCTCTTGATTGCAATTTGCATTTCTGATTAGGCCTATTTATATGCAGATGAGGCTCTCAGGCGTTCATCATCATAATGTTATCGTTTTATACCTAATCCAGATGTGAACAACCCCCAGCCACTATTCCAAAAATGATTCCCACCCAAGTCTGGGTTAGTTTTTTTTGCCTCTTCCAAAATACAAAAACAGGTCAGGGTGATTTGAGGAGCAGACAAAGCTCCTGGCTTTTTAAATTAATAGTTTGATGAGCATTCAAAAAGCATGTAAGAATGCAGAAGCCAAAAGCAGCATTGTATCCAATAATATGCTGCGATATGAAAGAAAATGACAAATAGGGTTTGGAGTGATTTTGTGTGTGGCTTGATTTCCACGCAAAACAATAACCCACTGTTCAGGATTAAAATGTGGCTTTTGATTAGCAAGATACACATACAGTACTTTTAATAAGAGATCATGTACTTGGGTATATTTATTTTGTTTTTAGTATGCATTTGTGTATAGACCAACTGTTTAAAATTTTTATAAGATAATAAATGTGTGGCAGCTAAGAAGGACCATGCTTGAGTGTGTGTTTAAATAGTCCCTTCAATTCCAGGGACTCCACTTGCCTTGCTTGTGTGCCCAGCCAAGCAAGCCTCGAATCTCTAATTGTCTCTGTTCTCTCACTGGGCTTACCTCTTCCACCTTAGGAGAAACCTCCAGATCTGGACAAAAATAACTAAGCCCCCACTGCCTGCATCAGGGCAAGTGAGCCAGGAACAAGGCAATTGCAGTAAAAAGATCCTTAGAGCAACTTCAGCTGAGGCTGCTTCCCTCTTCTTGTGAAGCTCTGGTCCTGTTACCGCTTGGCTGTCCCAGTGAGAGTGATGATCTGATGGAACGGGGTGGTGGTGGGGGTAGTGTGTGTGTGTGTGTGTGTGTATATGTGTGTGTGGTGGGTGTCAACAGTAATGGGCCAGCAGGTTCTCAGTGTGATTGTGTGTGCTCAACATGTGCCACTGTCACAAACCTACTGGGGTGGTCTGATCCTCATGGACAGGAAGGAGAAAGGTTTATTTCTCTCGTATCTGCATGTCTTATAAAACTTTTTTTCTCCCCTGAAACCAGGGGAAGATTTGTTGGGTTTCTGTTCACCAAGTTATTTACTTGAAAATCATCGTGCATGTGTACACAGGCGTGTGTGATTAGGCATGTATGTGTATGTGTATGTATGTGTATACTATTTTAATTTTGAGCACTAAAAACATATCCTTTTCTCAGAGCAGCTCTTGATGGAGGATGGATACACTAAGCACTTACACATTTTTAAAAGCTACTCGAATTATTTACTTCTGTGTTTCATGGGGATCTCTCTCTGTCTCTTCCTATCCCTCTCCCTCTCTTTTCCTAACAGAGAAAAGTAGAGGACAGAGCCAAAAATCTTTTAATCATTTGGCTTCAGAATTTTGTCTTTTCTATTTGAACGTATTTTCAGTGTTTTAGAATTCTTTTCAATTAAACATTGAAGTCCCTTGCAGGGTACTCTAGGAGCCAGAATACTGTGGCTTCCTCCTCTGGATCTACTCACTGACTGCTCTCCTGGAACCTTTTCTTACTGGAAATGCATTGACTACCAAGCATGGGAAGAAAAGAAAATCTTGACAGCGTCGGAAGTGGCTTTCACAAGTTATGGAGGATTTGAGAGTTAATGAAGTCTGGGTCACCTTTGAGGTGAGGGTTTCAGATGTCTACAAAAGTGGCAATGACACAGGTTCCCTGGACACTGCGAGACGATAAGAAGCAGCACCTGCCTGGCTGTGGCTGATATGTCCGCACGCAGCCTCCTTGCTCTTCCCGCTTCTCCCCCTGCCTGCCTGCTCCTCTCTCTTGACCTTCACATTAGAAGATGACACACAGAGTAATTGTGACCTGTCTTTGAAATACTGTGGGACACAAAATCTTTCCTGTGCTGCAAACACACGGAAATTATATCTGCTGATTGGCAGAGCATTTGCTGTTTGCTGAACTCAACAGCATGTGTCATCTTGTCTAACGCCTTTGCTCCAAAAAAAGGTGACCCTTTCTGGCTTCTGTGGCACTGTCTGATGCTATTTTTCTCCAGTATTTAGAAGAGAGGAAGAGAGTGAAAACCATTTCTCTGAATATCAATGCATTCGACTCTTCTGTGACTCTTTCTTGAGAACTCTGTCAAGAGCAAATTTCAGAGGCGAAGCAGTATCTTGCAGATGACCGGTGTATATTTTTTCCCTTAAAAAGAGATCTGGTTCATATATATAATTGCAAGAACCAGTAGAGTTAGAAGAAATACACAATTATTTTGGTCTCTTGACAACTAAATATCTTTCTTTCACTTAGAGTCTTTGCCTTATGTCTCCTTCAGCCTCCACAGAGGGCCTGGGAAGGGGATGGGGACCCTTGTGAGTGTGTTTACAAGACAAGTGCTGAGAACCACACTACCTGCCCTTTTATCCAAGACCAGGTTGCAGCTGACTTTGCCCAGAGTCTCCTGGCAAGCTGAATGCTTCCACTTTGTTCCTTGTGAAAAAACACAGACTATTTTCAAAATCCCTAGTAGAAATGCTTCTGGCTGAAGCAGCTGAGTCCAACTGGCCTGAACATTCCAGTCTCAAAGGCTGTGATTACCCATTCCTTGGGAGAATTTTCCCTGCAGTATTCAATTTAAGAAAATAAGAACATGTGATAATCACCCCTTCACATTTTGGCTTGTTTCCCTCACTAAATCTAGGTTCTTCCACAGTCATCGGTCCCCAACCATGTGAGCTTCCTAGCTTCTGCTGCCATAGCAGATGACAAAAACTGTGTGGTTTACCACAACAGACATTTATTCTCTTGCAGTTCTGGGGCCGGAAGTCCAAAGTGAATGGCTCCATAGGGCTACTCTCCCTTCGAAGCCTCTAGGGAAGCATCCTTCCTTGACCCGGAGAGTTTCTGGTGGTCCCTGGTGTTCCTGGGCTTGTGGCAGCACGACTTCAGTCTCTGGTCATCTCCCCTGTGTCTCTGGGTCTTCTGTCCTGTCCCTTTTAAGAACATTAGATTTAGGGTCCATCCTCATCCAGGATGAATTCATCTCCAGAGCCTTGCCTTAAATCATCATATCTGCAAAGACCCTTACTACAAATGAGGTCACCTTCTCAAGTTCTGAGTACAGGTGTCTTTGAGGAGCCACCATTCAATTCACTATGCCAAACAGTTTCTCTACCAGATTCCCCAAGAAACTGATTTGAGGGCAAAATACAAGACAACTAGCTCAACAATGAAGGGAAAAATAATAGTAGCTAAGATCTTCCAAGTGCTAACTATGTGGCAGGCATGGTGCCCTGTGTTTCACTAACGTGTGCATTTAGTTCCTGCAGTGACTGCAGGAGCTACATATGCTACACCATCAGCCTTTTTTCCAGATGAGAGGCTCAGAAGCCCACTGAGGCTCAGCAGCTGGTACCAGGTGCTGCCCTTGCAGAAGAAAAATGACTTGAATCTGAGACGTTTGACTCCAAAGCCCACAAGTTTTGCTAATACATCGAAATGTGAAAGGCCTTCCTTAAACTGTATTTAATAGTTGGTGAAGGGACTGGCGTATACAGAAATGAACAGGACATAGTCTGACCTTTTAGAACCTCTTTAGATCCTTCCTGGGTCCTTATTTTAAACTGACATTGTCAACTTGAAAGTTAGAATTTTTATTAGCATCAGTGATTGTGTCAATTAAGGCAACAAAAAATGGAAATCAAATGTCATTATAGATGAATCGGGACACGCTTTGTCCATTGACTCATCACCCCAGCCCCAGAAATTCTGTCCTTTGCCCAGCTCTCTTTCAAGTAGCTGTCTTTTATTCCCAGTTTGGAACCCTTAGGGTGAGTGTTTGCAGTAAAGATTTGCAGAATGTGCGGTGTAGAAGCGGTGGGGTACTTTGAGAGAGCATTCTTGGTTCTCGAGCCACTTTCCTTGCAAACCTGCGCCTGCCAGGCCAGGCCTACTGCTGATACAGCCAAGCACTGACTTCCCCATTGCCTTCCTCTTCTTTTCCTCTTTTGTCTTTTCAGTAGAGAAGCTTTCTCTGGGTTCTGGGGGGACCTAAGCGTCTGTTTTTGGCATCTTGAGTTGGAATGCATTTTCTTATGAAAATAGTATTACACATGGCTACTTAGGAGGAAGTGATATAATAGCCGATGTTCTCTACTTCGACTACATTATTAGGTTTTTATGGCTAAATAAAGTTTTATAGCCTAGTATGAAAACTGAGACTCTACTATAGCATTATGCTTACAGAAAAAAATGTTTCCAAGTTCTAAGCTACCAATGTACAATTGCTTTGGAACACAATTCAATGGGAATTTGGGGACACCCACATCATTTACATTAGGATGCTTTTTGCTTTGTTCATTCACACTCAGGCTTGGGTTGGCTTTGAGAGTTACAAAGATGATAAGACAGAGCTTTTACTCTCAAGGAGAGCATAGTTCTACTGTTCCCTCCCTGTTCATTGGTAGCCGTGAAATGGGCAGAATTTGGATAGAGAAAAGGAAAGGAAGTCTGACTTTAGGAATCCATGGGCTGGGTCCTTTTGAACTTCCCGGATGCTATGGGTGGTGGGGCTTGGGTGGGAAAATCACTCCTTGAAACATTTGTGAGTCTGTTTAAAACATCTCAAGGACTCAGTGTCTGCAGTTGACTCTTGTCCTGGGTCAGAATCCTTGAGATGAATTTTCATCTTACATGGGCATTTTTTAAGGTAAAGATTTCTTTTGATTCTGACTTTCCTAATTCATAAACCAAAGAACTTCTGCGTGGGAAGCAGCAGTCCCTGCCTGCTCCTCAGCTGTGCAAAGATGCAGAGGCAGCGGGGAGCCCTGAGTCACCAGTAATTGGCTTACTATTACAGAATTGTCACAGGACATTTTCCCTTAAGGCTGTGAAATACAAGGAAAAGAAATTAAAACTAAACTATTGTTGTTGAAGTGTAATGAGTGAGAGGTGGTGGGTGCTTAATGGCACAGTAAGGCTGGATTTGGCCCTGGGAGTTTTGGTTTCTTTTCACCAACCTAGGTCACTTAGCTACTGGCCTTTTAAGCAATGAACCTTCACAATCCCAGCTTCACTCTGAAAGCAAGAAATGCTAGGAAAATTAGCATCATTTAGCATTTATTGAGTGCCTAATAGCAAAAAAAAGTTTTGAAATATTCCAATAAAAAAACAATTATCTTTTATGAGTCTTTTTCTTTTTGGGAAGATTTCAAATCCCATTTCAGTGGACTGTGGTCCACATCCCTCAGGATGCCCTGAGTGTGTGCTCTCCCCTCCCTTGGAATATCTTCTGCGTCCAGGACTTGCCACTATATTTCCCTGGGAGCCCAGGAGCTGGAGGGCCAAGAGAGGAATGGCCCAGAAGGCTTCCACTCTGGAACATGTTTCCAAATTCCTTTTTAATTTGAGTTGAGCAGTTGGGGCCATTAGTTCCTGTGGAGGTACAGCTTGCTGCTCCCTGAGTCCTGGCAAGCAGGGGGAGTTCAGTTTTGCAAGGTTTCATTAGGGGTATCGGGTGGCAAAGCAGGAAGGACTGTGGATCTCCATCCACATGTGGAATCAGAAATAAGCCCACTGGGTGGGAAGGGAAAGGCCGGAGTTGTGAGGTGTTGATTTTCAGCACTATGGGTGCTTTCTCGATCATTGCTCTGTTTTCATTATATTGGCACTGTTCGCTTTGGCTAATTCCAACTTAGCTCCTAAATGATGGAGAGATGAGCAAAGAAACTGCTCAAAATAGTACTGAAGAACTGAGGCACCCTGGCTTCCTCTATACTCCAGATAAAAACTAAGAACTGGTACTGACTTTGTGGCAGGGAAGGGGCAAGATAGGATGAAGAGAGATGAGGCAGAACCCTAGGGGAAGCTCTTTGCAGCTGGAGCTGTCCATTCTGGAGAACCCTAGCTCAGGTGAACCAGTGCAATTAGAAAGAAAATACAGTGTAGTGGTCAAGTGTGAATGTTGAATCAGTTATCTCCAGGTATGTAACAAAGTCCCCCCAAACTTTGTTGCTTGAAAGAACAATCATTTGTTATTTCTCAGGAGTCTGTGGGTTCTCTGGGTGGTTTTGCAGTTCTTGGCTGGGCTTACACATACATCTGTGGTCTACTGGGGCTGGCTCGTCTAGGATGACCATGGGTAGATGGTATGATTGGACCATTCCATGTGGTTTGTCATCTTGCAGCAGGATAGCCAACATTGCTCCCACACCAGTGACAGGGTTCTGAGCCTAGAGACAGGAAGGGGTAGAGAACTGGGTCCCTTTCTTAATCAGTTTACTACTGTGTTCTGTGGTCCATCTGCATGGGCTCAACTGGCAGCTCCACCATCTTCTAGCTAGGTGAACTTGACCAAGTTACTTCATATCTTTATGTCCCCTCCTATAAAACAGGGGTACGAACAGTGTCAGCTTCATAGAGTTACTGTGAAGAGTTATGAGTGCCAAGCGTTTGAAACAATACATAGTAAGCATTCAGTTTATGCTGAGTGCGACCAAAGAAAAGATCTCAAGAGTGTGTTTATACTGTGAGGAATTTTCTTTTGCTTGTAGTTTAACGACTAAAACCCTTCATTCAAAAGGAGCTACCCAGGAGCTTGATCATTTGAAGTACAGCCTATTGACTAATTGATGATATGGGGAATTGAGAGAGCATGGAGGTTGATTTCTTGATAAATCTTTACAACTTAGCCTACAATTGTCTGAAAGAACTCTGCCATTAATATTCATTGTCACAACTCCTTTTTTAGTAGATGGACTCCTAAGAGATGTGGACACCCCTTGTCCCCATACACACACTTGGATGTTGTCAGGAACTGTCCACTGGGAAGCAGGACTGGCCTTAGTTCCTGCTCTCACTGCATTTACAATAAATGGGAATGCTGTCATCCTCTGAAGGGGCTTTCCTGTCAGTTCCATCTTCTGTGGTGGCTTTGTGCCTGCCTGGTTGATGAGTTGCTTGATGGGGGCTTGGACGCCTCCCTGTAAACAGTCCTTTCTGGCACTTGATAGGTTCAAACTCCCAAGTTCTAGAAATTTCTTTTCCCCAGGTAAAGGGACAATAGCAGAATTCTTGCACACAGGGCCACTAACTCAAATGAGTCATTGTGCTCTCATTTTTTCTATTAAGGTGAATTTATTTTTTCCTGCCCAGCCTAAGAAGGCTAAAAACTTTGGCGACAGGGAGATGGAAACACAAACCAAGTGAGAGGATGGTAAGGAGAACACATAGTTATTCCAGACGAGTTCAGGTTTCTTGGCTGGAAGGAGTGATACCCCAGGTTCTGAGGGAGCACACAGGCGAGGCCATGGATCCACTGTGGGTGATTGTAGAAGTATTCTGGAGAACAGGGCTAGTGTTACAGGAGTGGAGACAGGAGAATGTGTTTTAGTTCTTCAACATGGGGAGGAAAGCAGAGCTTTCAAACTACCATCTGGTAAGCTTGACTTTTATTTTGGGTTGTTTACTAAAATCTCTCTCTTTCTCTCTCTGTCTGTCTTTCTGTATCTGTCTCTGTCTCTCTGTCTCTGTTCCTCCCTCTTTCTCTCTCTCTGTCTCCCTCTCTCTCGCTCTCTCATAGTTTGTGAATTTTTAGAAAAAAACCCTCTGATCTCTAGGAATTAGCATAGACAAGCAACATCAGACTTATTTGTGGTGATTCCAAGACTGATATGAATGGAGTTGTTGCTTTGTATTTTGGGCCTTAGGTAAACCCTATTGTGATATCTCAGTGGCCAGGACAGAACAGCAGACTGGAGAATGGCAGGAGTGATGGATTCATCTCTCAGGAAGGATTATATTGAGGAGTGCTGGCTAATGGTGCCAGTGACAACGGACCGGGTGAGGGACATCCTGGAGGTCTGAGGCAGGACCCTGCTGCCCATCCTGCCTGATGAATGTTTTCAAAAGTCTAGTAAGTTGCTGGACACCAGTAGCCTGTCATTCGTGGGAGGGGTAGTTGGTATGCTGGGTGATGAACTTAGAATCCCCAAAGGTTGCAGTCGGCAATGATAATGGGGGTCTCTAATAAGCAAATAGAATCCCCAGAAACTCCAGTGATGCTGGTTCTGTTCCAGCCATGTCATCCTTCCATCATTTCACCTCTCAGCAGGGGGGGAAACTGGTTGGCATCTGTGAGCAAGAATGTTTTGCACTCACATAAATGGGCCTGTATAAATAGTTTTCTTCAGTATTGTCTCCATATGGGTGCTCAATAGAGAAGCATGCCAGTAGCAACCAACTGTTGGACTGGGCTATTCATCACAGTGGTGTCTCATCCAGGGCAGAGGCGTCTCAGTCTTTGCTATGGGTTCAAATCAGGGGAGCTTCAAAACATACCGGCACCTGGGCACCACTCCCAGAGATTTCAGTTTAATTGTTCTGGGGTCCACTGCAGCGTTTATAGAAGTATTTGACTTATTATACACATATTTATTTATAATAACATAGAAGTGTTCTATATTGTCAAGTTCTGCAGATGATTCCAAAGTGTTAACCCTGCCCTGAGACAACTATCAGGCTGTTGCTTGTGTGTTACTATCTAAAACTATAGTTGTTCCTGGGAATTCTTGTTCTTGTTTCCCCCATCCCCGCCCCATGGCTGAAAATTTAGAGGTGGGAGATGAAACTGATGGGAGTGTGCTGCATGTTACACAGAAAGAAAAGTCAGTGGTGACTGCTATGGGTTGAACGGTGATGTGGCTGCCACAGAAAATAGGTTGAAGTTCTAACATTCAGTGAAAACATTCAGTGAAAATTATTTGGAAATAGCATCAATGGAGATATTAGCTAAATTAGGATGAGGTTATATTGGAGCAGAGTGGATCCTTACCCTGATGGATTTACATCCTTACAAGAAAAGGGAAATGTGGACATAGACACATAAGCACAGAGGAGAACATCATGGGAATCCTGGCACTCAGGAAGATCACCATGCTGCCACCGGCCAGGTGCCTTGGGCCACCTGGCTGAAAGAGGCAAGAAAAGACCCTCCATAGAGGCTTCAGAAGGAGCATGGCCCTTACTGAGAATAAACAATACTGAGAGAGTACATTCCTGTTGTTGTAAGCCACTCTGTGGTGCTATCTTGTGGCAACCCTACTGAACTAATACAGTGAGTGTCTAGCTTGGGGCCCATGGCTCCTAGCAGCACCCTGGAGGCATGGCTGCCAGAGGCACACTTGGGGATGGGGGCATGGAGGGTGGGAGGGCGGTACTGCCTAGGAGAGGCCTAGGTGTTTAGGTTGGCCTGCCTTCAGCTCCATTGCCCTAAGTGTCATTTCTATAGAAATCAAGACGATCTTACAGAATATGTCTGGCAGGTCTTGATCTTCTTGTAGATTAAAAAAAAAGATACAGGAGAGATTCCTTCTTTTTCTCATGCTTCAGACTGCTGAGCCCAGAGCTTCCTTCCCCATCCAGATTATTCTGTAGCATGCAGGGCAGAGAAGGAGCTCTAAATTTCTTCTCTGCATTCTTTCTGTATTTAGCACTTCTGGAATGGAATGTAGAAAGAAAGGATGTGACTCTTAACGTTCAATCTTTCCAGCTCAGAACAAAGCACTTGTGGCATCAAGAGGAGGCTCTTGTGGTCCATCTGAGACAGGTGCTATAGGGTTGCTGAAGATTTCCCAGAAGATCCAGGGGCCAAAGCCTTGTGAAGCACAATTCAGGGAGCAGCACCATCTGCTTTCTGTGTCCTGATGTGCTTGAAACCCCCACAGAAGGCAAGTGGGTGTCCTGACATCTTGCCTCTCCTGGTCATAGGAAATGGCATTGACTTCTAATAGGCCCTCCCCGGATTTGGTTCTTTATCTCCAACTCACCAAATGACTGATTCAGGGTGTCTCAGTCCATTGCACCCTACACCGAGTAGCTTATAAACAACAGTGATTTGCTTCTCACAGTCCTGAAGGCTGGAAAGTCCAAGAATCAGACACTGACAGATTTGGTGTCTGTTGAGGACCTGCTTTCTGGTTCACAGATGATGCCTTCTCTCTGTGTTGTCACATGTGGAAAGGGTCAAAGGATCTCTCTCAGGCTTCTCTTATATGCCACTGTCTCATTCATGAAGGCTCTGCCCTCATGACCTACTCTCCCCACAAAGGGTTCACCTCTTAACACTATCATACTATTAAATTTCAACATGTAAATTTGGGGGACACACCCACATTCATACCCAGGCACAGAGAATGGTGAGGTGCACTGAGTGGGGAGGCTCCTCATGGACCCTACTCTTACCAATTCCTCTGCCTCTGAATCCCTAGCCCCTGCCCTCTTTGGCCCCTCGGGTTTCTTATGAAGCCTGGCTTGCTCCCTGGACTCATGATGCCCGCCTCTGTCTTTCCATGCTTCCTGTTCCTTGGGCTGGAAGCCCCTGAATTCATGTTGCATTTCTCATTAGTCTAGGCGGGAAAGGCCACCCTGGCTACCCTTACTACACCTACATCACAGGAAAGTATCCCTCTCTTTCCTAAATCCTCTCAGAAGAGTAAGGGGATGGGAAGTCTAGTGCTTGAAGGCTGAGAACCTTCAAGTCAGGGGTCATATCTGATTTGAAAGTTTCTAAAGCCACTCAATATCTGCATGGTAACTCTACTTTATATTTATGTTCTTCCAGTGTCTTCAGGCCCAATCCTATAGTAGGAAGATCTGAGCTGCACACTTCTGTGTTAGTTTCCCATTGCTCCTGTAACAAATTATCGTAAATTTAGTGACTTACAACAACACAAGTTTATCATTGTTCTGAAAGTCAGGACTGAAATAGGACTCCCTGAGCTAAAATTTGGAGGGTCACAAAGTTGTATTCCTTTCTGGAGGGTCTGGGGCAGGGGGATCTGTTTTCTTCTTTTTCCAGCTCCCAGAGGCTGCCTGCATTCCTTGGCTCAGGGCCCCTTCCATCTTTGAAGCCAGTGCTGGCTGGTTGAGTGTTTCTTACATTACATTGCTCTGACACTGGCTCTTCTGCCTCCCTCTTCCCTATGTAAGGACCATTGTGATTATAATGACTCCACTTGGGAGTCATTAATAGTCATAATCTTACTATTTTAAGATCAGCTGATTAGTGACCATAATTCTATCTGCAAACTTAATCCTCCCTTGGCATGAAACCTAGTATATTCGCAGGTGCTGGGGATTGGGGTGTGGACATCCTGAGGGGCCATTATTCTTCTGATGATGCTACCCAAAAGATTTCTCAGGAATGCTTAGAAATCTTCAAGGGTGCAGTCCTCATGTCTCATATGCCCATAGTTTTTTTTTGTGTGTGTGTGTGGTGCTGAGAATTGAACCCAGGGCCTTACACATGCTAGGCAAACACTCTATCACTGAGCCACAACCCCAGCCTCCAGAGCCATTTTTTAAAAAAAATTAATTTTATTGGTATATTTTAGGTATACAATACAATGCCATTCATCATTGGAGATTTGTACCTTTACATAATCTCTCTTGATTCTTATTTTTTCCCCATTCCCCTGCCTTCCCTTCAACCCCTCTACCCCTCCCTATTTACAAAGACTTTGTTTCCATATTTTCATTTTCTCATATTAATTCCCTTCCCTTCTTTCCTTTCTACTTCCCCTTTGCACCTTTTCTTCCTATTTCACATTATCTATTATACATTTTTTTTTGGTACTGGGGATCGAGCTCTGGTCTTTGCACCTGCGAGGCAGGTTGCAGGCAGTAGAACCACTTAGCTAAATCCCTGACCCTATCTATTATACATTTTCATCCTTATTTACACTCTCAGTTTCTCACACCAGAAGAATGACTTAGTATTTACACATGTGTGTCTTATTTATTTCACTTAAGAGTATCACCTCAATGTGCATCCATTTAGCTATAAATGTCTCTAATTTTTCATTCTTTATGGCTGAGTAGTACTCCATTTTAATTTTTTTAAAAAACACCACATTTTCTTTATCCAGTCTCCAGTTGATGGGCAATTGGGCTATTTCCAAGTTTTAGCTATTACAAACTGTGCTGCTAGGAACATGGGTGCACATATATCACTGTGGTATGATTCTTTTAATTCTTTTGGGAAGATACTCAACAGGGGAATAGGTGGGTCAAATGGGAACTCTAATCCTAGTTCTTTGAGGTATCTCCATACTGATTTCCACAGTGGTTGCACCAGTCTGCACTCCCACCAACAGTGGAGAAGGGTTCCTTTTCCTCCACAGCCCCGCCATCATTTGTTATTGGTTGATTTCATGATAGCAGCCATTTTTTCTGGGGTGAGGTGGAATCTCAGCATTGCTTTCATTTGCATCTCCAGAACCATTTTTATGTGACTTCACCACCATTATGCTCTATTATTTTGCTTATATTTGGTTCTTCTTTATCCATATCTTCTGCCCACTCATTCCTCATCAGCACACTTCTCTGGAATGTGTGGAGTATGCTTCTGGTTGGGGCTACTGTCAGCCCTCCAGTCCTGGGTGCCATAGCACTGGGTTCTACCCAGAGTAAGGGAAGTGCTTCCAGCCATTCCTTACCACTTAGTCCCTAAGCCTCCCTATTAGGGTCAGCCTCTGGCTTTCTCTCTTGACAGAGTAGCATCAATCCTGCCAGTAAAACAGGCCTATTTTTACCTACAGTCTTTTAATGAGTTAGAGAGGAAGCAAACCCACGGCTCTCCCTGCATCCTCCTCCATACTTCCTTTGTCCTAAAACTCACCCTTTGAGCTCAGCAGTTACTAAACAGATCGTCTTATTTGTTTGTTTGTTTGTTTTTGGTACTGGGGATCGAACTCTGGACCTTGCACTTGTGCAGCTGGCGCCAAACCACTGAGCTAAATCCCTGGCCCTAGATTGTCTTATTTGTTCCAACATCCCCCTGAGGGAGAGGAGGAATAAGGCAGGTTGCTGACTATTCTTGTGGTCTCCAATGTGGAAACATGAAACAATCCCTTGGAGTACAGGGGAAAAGTATTAGGATTTCTATACCTATGAATTTTTAATCTAAAAAACCAGAAGCAAATTACGCTTTCCCATTACAAAGTGTAAAGATTGACACTGCTTCCTTCACTCAGTCCAAAGGCCAGATGGGCCTGTCTGGTGTGGTTTACAGACAATCGCCCAGGGGTTCCACAGTGGAGGGACTGAAAACCCCAAGTGTAGGTGGGGTTTTCCAGTCCTGGGAAGCACTATCATGTGAGGGCATCTCGTGAAGTGGTTATATAGCAAATCCAATTGCATTTCAACTAACTAAACCTTCACAAAATGGTTTCTGCAAAGAAAGCTTAGTCACTCTAATTCTACTAATGTGAGTACCAGCGACAGAAAAGGTGGCAGAAGGACACTTGTAGGACAAGATCTTCCTCAGCTAGTTGAGAATAAGAACAATGGGAAGCTAATCAGATCTGTCTGCCAAGAAATCATTTAAAAAGTGAAATTACCACAAAGACTGTCTGAAATAAGGATTGACATCCACACTGTGACTAGTGAACTCTCTTCCCGAGTGTGTTTTGTACATGAAGTTATTAGTGTGATGTCATCAAGATTAAATGACATTCAGAACAGAAGATAAACCCCTGCAATTTAACTATAAAATGGACTGCTTCACCTTATTCACTTTTGTATTTAGTAACACTTATATACCATTGATAAGAAAGGAAGTAGTGTGTGCATTCAGAAATTTCTTACTGACGAAGTTTAGAAACTACTGTGCCAAACCAGTAGCTTTGGTTGTAGGTTCAGCCTGAATAGATCTTTTACGATTGTTTGTCCCTTCCTAGCTTGTATTTTGTTATTGTCTTATACATGATGGATGACTTATGTACAATCTCCTTGAATCTCCACCTCAACTCTGATAGGTAGGTTCTTTTCATGGTAAAGCTGAAGGGTCAGGACTCAGTTATGGTTTGCTCAAAGATACATAGTTAATAGAATCTGGTAAGAGGAAGAGAGCAAGCTTCAGGGGTCTATGAATTCTCTAATACTGAGTGCAAAATGTAGCATTTTTAGAAGGGTCATTATGGGTTGAATTGTGTTCCTCACAAAAATACTGAAGTCCTCATCCCCAGGACCCCAGAATGTTGTCTTATTTGGAACTAGGGTTTTTACAGAAGTAATGAAGATATAATGACGTTGTTAGGCTGGGCCCTACTTCAACATGACTACTGTCCTTATGAATAGGGGTTAATTTGGACGCAGAGACAGATACATTCAGAGAGAAGACCATGCCTCCACTGGGCCACCAGATGCTGGAAAAGGGAAGGATTCAGAAGGTGAATGAATGGCCCTGATGACAATTTGACATTGGATATCTAGCCTCCAGAACTGTGAGACAATACATTTGTATTGTTCTAAGCCATCAAGTTTGTATTACTTTGTTACAGTAGCCCAGGAAACAATGAGCCACAGATCTGAAAAGGCCCCATGACAAAAGACATTTAATACCACTGATATAATCCAGTTTTGATATAATTCCAGCCCTAAATGGGGAAGGAATCCCAGGGTGGTGGGTAGGAGTCAGTTGTTTGTTATTCCCACACATATGGACTCATAAATTCAAGTTCAAGGGCAAGAGAAATGAATGTGGGGAACTTGACTTGTCTCCTTCATTGCTTGATTTGGTATTGGTCCTGCCTTGGTGGTCTGCTTTGATCTGGCAGAGCTCACTCATTTTCTAGCGACTTCAAAGGAACAAATAGAGAGTTTCCTCTTTGCCTCGATGCTGGTGCTTGTATAGTACTTGGAGATCATCATCCTTTTCCTGGCTTCACCCTCCCTCCCTTCCTTCCAAAGTTCATCTTAGCACTTCAGCATCTACTAAAAGGCAATACCCAACAATAACTAAGTATGTCTTTTAATATAAAAATAGTTCTTTGACTAGGTCATAATATATTGTCCCACTGGATAAGGATTTTTTAAAAAATCAGTTCATCTGGCACAAAATTAAAAGTAAGAAAGGATGACCCCAGGGAAAATTTTGCCAAATGAGTTTGGCAAAATGCAAAAGCTTCCTAATTAAAACTATTTCAGTTCTCTAGGAGCATGTGTGTGAATAGTGACCTACTTAGAAATAGATAAGTTGATGCTGGGAACCAATTTATTCAATGATTTAATAAATATTTGTTAAGTATTTTCTATGGTCAGATACTGAGTCAGGCACACAGTGAACAAAGTCCTTACCCTTCTGGAGTTCATATTCTAGAGGGAAAAATAAAAAATAAACAAAATATACAATATGCTAGGTGTTGATAAGTGCCTGCCTGAAGATAAAGTGGGAAAAGGGGACTAGAGAGTAGCAGCTGGGCTCAGGCCTGCTATGGTATAGGTCAGTGGTGGCAAACCTATGGCATGCATGCTGCATCTGGCTGTTTGTTATCATTGAAAGCTCTAAAAGGTTTGCTGGTATAGTGCTGAGGAAGGCTTCTCTGATAAGGTAAAGCCATGTCTCAAGAGGATAAAGGAGCAAGTCATGTCTAGGAAAAAGGAAAGGTGAGAAATTGGTGGGCACATATTAGGAATAGCAAGAGGGCAGCTCAACAAGAGGCAGAGAGAATTGTAGGAGTTGATGCCAAAGAGAGAGGTGGGAATAGATATCACAGAAGGGCCTGGACACCACTGGGATTTGGATTTTGCTATGAATGAGATGGGAAGCCATTATGGTTTGGAGCAAAAAGTAACATAAAGTATTTAGAGGATCTTCTGGATGCTGTGGAGTGTGGAATGTTAGAGACAGGACTGGTGAAAGTGGAAGAAGGGAGATGTAGGGGGAAGCTCTTGTCATGACCCAGGTGAAGGACCGCAGCCCCTTACACTAAGGTGGATGGGGCGAGAGGTAATTGAATTATGGATATAATTTGAAGGTGGAGCAGATAGCTTATGGGTTGGATGTAGGATATGAGGGGAAGAGAGGACAAAATTAAAATCTCAAGGAGTTGCTATTTTCCAAGATGAGGATAGTTGTGGGTGGAGCTGACTTGGTGGGGGGATGTGGCAGGAATCGAGCTCCATTTCAGACATTAAGTTTGTGTTACAAATTTGTCATCCATTGAGTAGGCACTCGATGCAGGAGTCTGGAGTTCAGTGGAGGCATCTAGATTGGACAGCTACATGTGAGTCTAGATGACATTTAATGCCCTAAGTGAGTATACTTCACCTGGGCAGTGGGTGAAGATAAAGAGGACACGATCTCCTGAGACTGCTCTCAGGTGTAGAGGTGAGCACGATGAAGAGAACCTAGGAAAGGAGTTTGAGAAGGAGGAACCACTGAAGTAAGAGAAAAACTAAAGAAAATTTCAGAAGCTAAGGAAGAGAAAGAGAGAAGGAGGGATGGAAAAGAGAAGGGATGGAGGAGGGGAGGAGAGGGAAGAGGAGAAAGAGAGAGAGAGAGAGAAAGTCAGTCATTGACTGTCTGTAATGCTCCTGAGTCAAGTAAGGTGAAGACTGATTTGACCTTTGGATCTGACAAGGTGGAGGGAACTGGTAAAGCTGGCAAGAGCTGTTTTGACGGAGCTATTGGGATGGAAACCACATTAGAGAGGGGCCTTGGGTCCTGGATGCTGGCAAGATTCTATTTCCTCTCCTGGGGGACGGTTATCCTAGTGCTAGATTATATGTGGTATGTTTCACGTTAATAAGGGAGGAAGAACAAAAATAGGAGCCTGAGATGGTGAGTATGGGCACTAATGAGAAGGTTGCTCTAAAGGAAGGCCGCAAAAGGGGATGGGAAACAGGCAGGAAGGTCAGGGATGCGATTTCTAAGTTTTAGATGTGAGGACTGTAACTGGCGGGACACATACATAATACTGTGGTGCGTACACACAACATGGACGTTCATTATAAAGTCTGTGCAGGAAAAAAATATATGCGAGGGAAACATGCTTGGCGGTGGTTTGATGCTATGCTTGGCATGGTTTCATCCTATGTAGGATGATTTGAAACTGTCAGGACTTAATCTTCATCTTTTAGGTTGAGCATACAAATGACCAAGAATGACTGGATCAGGCAGCCTTCATCAAGGTTAGATATGTAAATGTTTAGGATGGGATAATCTCACTGGAATATTTATGTATGAGCACCTGTAGTGCATGAGGGGCAGCTCAACCTGGGGAGATCTAGTGCTTCAGGCAAGCAGAACTTCTCTCCTCAGGAGTTCAGTTTGTTTGAAATGTCATTATGTAACTAAGAGCATATATCAGGCAGAATGGAGTGAAGAGTTGTGGGAAGCAGATGGAGAGATGATTTATTTTGACCAAGGAGATCCAGGGAGACCTTGGATGTCATTTGAGTTGAACCTACAAGGAGTAGAATTTCTCCGAAGTTGGAAAGGGGCATGAGACCCTTCAGCATTGAAGGAACAGCTGTGCAGAGGTGGGTCCAGACCTGGAGCTCCTGGTCTGAGTGATGGGGCTGGAAAGTCACCTCAAGAACAGAACACAGAGGGTCTTGGTGGCCACGAGGCACTGTTGGTTGGGACTGTAAGGAACCAGGACCCGTTTGCTGCTTTTGAGAGTAGTGATAAAAATTTCGTCTGTGTTTTAGAAAGATCCCTCTGGAGATAGAGTAAGGATGAAGTAGAGAAAATAGGAGGAAGGCAAGGCAAGTATGAGGAGGCTGCAAAGGTTACACAGAATAACAGCACAGGAGAGAGGAAGGGACAGTGTGGGGAGGTGGCCATGTGGCCTCTGTAATTGATTGTGGGCAGGGTCTGTGGGCCAGGGAGAAATCAAGGCTAACCTGTGCCACCCCACGGGTGGGTGTGGTTTCACCAGCCATGTATCGAAGGCCCCTAAATCTGGGGGTCCTGGGCAGAACCCAGGTATCACTTTCCTGGGATGATTCCAACCCCAGCATCCACTTTTGCTCCCTCCTTTGTGAGTGGAGGCTGTTTGTGGATTTGGCTGTCCCTGTATGGAATGTAAGGGCCTGTGAAGGCTGGGACTCAGCTTTTCTGAATCTTCATATCAGTTACAGCATCCAGCTATATTTTATGCATGCTGCGTGCTCAAACTGTTTTTAAATTTAAAAAATGATTTTGAGGTAACTGAAGATTGTTGCGTCCTTAAACAAGTCTTAATGTACAGTGGATTAAGTTGATTTGTGGAAATTAGTGAGGAGATGGTGAAATGTAGAGAAGTCAAGTGGCGCACGTCTTAAGAATGACTTGACGGCCAGGGATTTAGCTCAGTGGTTCCGCTGCCTGCCTTGCAAGTGCAAGGTCCCGAGTTCGATCTCCGGTACCAAAAAAAAGAGAATGACTTGGGTTACTTAGTTCAGTGTAACAAATGACCCTAGTAGTGGCTTTAATGACAGGTTGTGGTTAATCCGAGCCTGGGGTGAGGAACTCAGGCAGGGCTTGATGGTGTTTTTTCTGCACTACCTAGTGAGTATCAGCTGAAGCCATCAACACAGCCACTGCATCCAGCTAGTGAATGGGCACAGCCGGAAGGCCAAGAAGTTGTCACCCATGTATCCAGGTGTCCTCCACACTACTGTGCCCATGCCTTGCTTCCCCACAGTGCAAGGTCGTGGGTAGTAGCACTTTCTTCCTGGTGGCCGTTTCCAAGAGGGAGCTTCCCAGTGCATGAAAGCAGAGTTGTGAATCCCTAAGGCCCTGCAGTGCAAGTTACATGTGTTGCTCCTGCCACATTCTACTGGCCAGAACAACCTGGGCCAGCCCAGTGTCCAGGGAGGAAAATAGATTCCACCTCTCTAGCGGGGGAGTGGCAGAGCCTTTGCAGCCACCTTTAATCCACCATGCAGACATTCCTGGATATGAACCCTGAGTCTGCCACTCACTGCTTATGTATGTTGGGGTAAGCTATGTGAACTCCTAGCTGACATAATTTTTTATTTTTATTTTTTGTAGCATTGAGGGTCAGACCCAAGGCCTCGTGCATGCTAGGCAAGCAGTTTGCCACTGAGCTACATCCCCAACTCTCATAATGCTAATGTTGGTGGGGGTTGTGAGGGAAATGTGGCTTGGTAAATTGCTCTGACATGAGATAGATCCTCAACATTGTTACTGCCACGTGTACTTGAAGGTTAAATGCAATGGAAATCGGAAAGAAGATGCTTTTGGAATTTGGCATGTAAGAGACCTTTAGTGACTGCCTGCATTTGGAAGGCAGAAATAGCAGAGTAAAGTGCTAGTGGCAAAAGTCAAGCCGTAAGTGGATTTGAGGGCAGTACAAGGGGAAATCTGGCTGTTGTGTGGGAAAATCAGGTTAAGCAGAAAGGTCAAATGGAAAGGTGGAAAATGAAGACAGGTGAGAGGAGATAATTGATGAGGGCAGGCTTTTTTTTTTTTTCTTTTAAAGCTTAAGATTTTTCAGAGTCACATTTAGAATGCAGTGATTCTGAATTGGCCATTGGATCAGCTTTCATTATGGGCCTGCATCTCTTCATTGAACTTTTCTTGCCTGTCGGGAGAGGACTTCCTTGTCCTCATCTCCCAATGTCTATCCGAAGTTGGAAACAAACAAAGATGCTTATTCCCGAGTTAAACAAGTGAGTTTCTAGATTTGTAAGTCTTGGCTTCAATCTCAGAGCATCATGAAAGCTTGGCTTACAAATCACACAGATATAGGTTCTAAGTCTCTGAAAAGGTTTAGGCATTTAAAAAAGGTTCTAAAAGAAAGCATGCCTCTGTAGAACTTGGAAGGTAAATATGATAAAAACCTACATCGGGTGTGAATTTGGGGGTAATTATAACATGGTTGGGGCCAAGATCAGCAAATCAGGAACACAGCCAGGGGCCCAGCTCTCATGCCAAGGTGAGGGTAGGCACAGAGACTGAGGCATTCAAGGTCAAACTGAGCAGCGGCAAGGCACATAGGGAAGGAGCTGTCCTGTCAAGGGATGTCGGAACCAGGAGCTTCAGTACAGGCAGAGCTAATGGAAGTTAAAAGATATTAGTTTCCAGTTGTAATGCAGTTTAGGTGATGCCAGATGTGTTGTGTGAAGAAAATTTGTGATCCTGTGGACACTTGACATTTAGCTTCCACTCCTACACTTTCATTTTTCTCTTATTTTTAGTTAGGTGTACATTTCTCCATCACTTGGCTCATTCCAAAAAGTATGTAAGGCTGTTTACAAAAGCACAGAATCTGGAAGAAGATGAAAACATATGAGGGAAGGAATTTTGCATGAACAGAAAAAAGATTAAGCCAAGAGGAGGTTGGTAAACAAAATACACAGCATACGTTCCTTATATACTTTTCTTATATACCACACACTTGGTTCTGAGTTTCCTAGCTGCCAAGGCAAAAAGGAAAATAGCATTAGTTGCACTATTTGCAGTGTAGAGATCATAAGCAAAGTGCTCAAATGGGCAATATAGTAAATGATGTCTTCACTATCATCTTTATGGTACAATTTTTCAATGTAAATTGGTATCATGGCTATACAGAAATGCAGAAAAAGTAGATAAAATTAACAAACAGTACAGCCCTTGTGTGTAATTCTCCTGTGGCTTGGCCTAATATATTATCAATATTTGGATTTTGTGCGGTAATGGAATAAGTGTCCATCTCGGTTGTAAATCAAAGTATATATAAACTCAACAATTTTAATTTAATTGACTTTTAAAGTAATTTTAATGTTTAAAACTAACTTTATGTCATTTCCTAGTGTGCTTCCTGAGTTAAATTTAATGTTGTTTAACCCTGTCCCGTCTGCCACTTTGCATAGTCCTGCTCCTGTCCTTGCTGCCCTCCCTGTATGTAAGCAGTCTACAGCATGACAGTCCCTGTTAGGGCTGCCATTTGCTGTCGCCTTTGGTTGCTGCAGGGCAGTTGGGTTGGTAACTAGCACAGGACTCGAGGGTGGGACAGAGCTGTGAGCCCAGGGAAAGAAAGTCCTCTCCAGGTGACAGAGCCACTGCCTGAACTTAGACCCTTGGTACATTTCTTTGTTTATCTCATTAGTCTTTCTTCAGTTGAAATCCTTGGTACATGTGAGAGAAGAGAAAGAAAAATATTTTCTCTAACTACCACTGGAGCCAGGTCCACAGTCACAGAGCTGTGCAATATGTCATGAGTTACCCAGTGGGTCCATGTGTTGTCTCGGTTAATTCTCAGACTCTGCAGGGAAGGGTTATCCCTGTTTCCCAGATTGGGAAACCGAAGCCCATGAAGATGGTTACTAAGCAGCAACATTGGACTTTGTGTCCAATTTTGTAGCCTCAGTTCCCACTGCCAGAAGTTCATGAGTGAGAAAGACCTCTCCCTTCTCTCTTCAGGGTATTGTTCCAGCATTTGTTAATGGGGCACTGAAATGGGCGGGGAATAGGAAATGTTAAAACAGTGAACACGTTTTAGCTCTACAGCTTCCAACTGGAAAATGGCATAATCTTAAAGAAAATGTTTGTACTTTGTTTCTCAATAATGCACACGTTTCCTTTCAACAAAATGGAACCACATAGGTAGCTCATAAATCTCTTGAATAGGGCCCTCTGGTGCCTAGAGATGTAGATAAATCATGCTGAGAGGATGCTGAACCATGAAATGATTCTGCTAACATGTCATCTGTCTAGAATATATTTTCGAATCTCCAACAGAAGGGTCTAAATTATGAAGGGAGGTGGCCTAGCAAAGTTGATACTTCCATACTTGATACTTTTAACCTCCTCCATCTGCTGCCTCTGCCTCAGTGTGGTGCCTGGCCCAGTGTGTGGAACACAACATGGCTGAATGCTGAGTCCTTGCAGTTAGCCATTTTGACATGCAGTGAACCCAGAACTCCCTTAAGCTGTGTCATCTTGTGACAAGTGATAGATCAGTGCTACTTGTCTGGTCTTATGAAGCAATTTTGAACATTGTTAAGTTATAATGAGAGTTTTAACCACCAAGAAACCCAATTTAGTGGGTTAATGCTTTAAACTCAGTAATGACTCTGATACTGTAATAAGATCTGGAAACTTTCCCTATAATGGCTTTTATCTTTAAGTTGCTTACACAGAGCCTCAGAATTTGTAGGGAGTAGTGGGTTTTAGTGGCAATGTTTTAGTATAAAACAATGTGAAAATAGCTTTTTGTGTCTAGTAACCTTGCAGATGCCAGCCAGTTGTAAGGAACTGTTACTTTTCTACATTTTATCTTAGTGCCAGTAGTAAAAGTGGTATCACTTTTTAAAAATGGAAGTAGAAGAGACATACTTCCTTTTTTACTTCGCCCATAGTCAATAGCCAATTCTAATTCTCAGAGCTTGGTGCCTGAACAAATAAAATGTGTTAGAAATGCAAATTCGCTGACCCTACTTTAGGCTTACTATTCTGGGTTCTTCCAAGCCCTGTGGGTGATTCTAAGGCACACTTAGGCAAGAGAACACTGGGCACCATAGCCCCTCTTCAGCCCCTGGGCCGTTGGAGCAGCCTGCCCTCCCTCCCCCAAGTTAACTCTCCACTCCATTCTCCACATCACTGTGGGCCTTCATAATGAAACACCAGTTTCTTCTTGTCATCAGTGGAACACTAAACACTGTCTAGAGGGAGCTTGAATTTCTTCCTATAATTTACTCATACAGTGTAGCCTAAGGCAGTGGAGGCAGCAGACCACAGCAGTGATGGGGCATGTAGGGGTGGTCAGTAGCCACTATGGGAAGGAATATTGGACAAATTACCTTCTCACTCTTTTCTTTTAGATGGGAGTAGTGTGATGTACATGTGCTCCCCTTGGGATTGAACTTACTTGCCTTTTGAGTCTTAAGATCAAGAGGGCCAAGATTCAAAAGTGGGTCTCCAGGAAGAATACAAAGAGGCCACTCAGTCTGGTCTTGTTGTAGGCTGAGGGCTGCCTGCAGTCCAAAGAGCCCTCTAGAGGCTGGCTCTTCTCTCCCAGTGATCATGAAAGGGGCTAGGTCAGAGGCACAGTTGATAATTCAGTGATTTAGCCAGGAACAAATCTGCGTTTCTCTCTTGGGAACTGGAGGCAAAGGTAGAAATCTGAGAATTCTGGGACTGTAGGTCCATGCTGTATATCATCCTGACAAGTCTAGCATCTTTCTCTTTCCTCAAACCCGAGAATGGCCCTTGAATGCCCACAAGATGAAGGCCAGATCTCTCACCACAGACTATAGGCCTTTCATGCTCTGGTTCATAGTGGTTTCCTCTTGACACTATCCAAATACATCCTGTTCTCCAGCCATATCAAGTGGAGTTCCTTACATAAGGCATATCTTTCTTGGTGCTTTCATTTTCTCAGACGCTGTTTCCTCAGCCTGGAATGCTCATCCCTTCCCACTCTCACGTTTTCCATCTTCTACACTCCCTTTGGACCCTGCCACTATCTACATGGTGACTGTTCTTCAAAACCAAATTCCTGGGCTAGGGCTGTAGCTCAGTGGTAGTGCACTTGCCTGACGTGTACAAGGTCGTGGGTTTGATCCCTAGTACTCCAAAACAAAACAAAGCACCAACCAGTTCATAGGTCACCTCCTCTGTGAAACCTTCCTCACATTCATCAAGCAGGATTGGACACTTGTATGGATTTTTATGACATTTGACTTATTCAAGGATGAAGATATCATGGCCCCAAATGTCCCCAGTTTCTTAGGCCTGTTATTAGAAGCCTGGAGAGCACACTTTCAGTGGGGAAGGCAGCTGGGGAAGCCATAGACTTTGGTACCAGGTAACCTGATTTCCTCTTTTGGAACTCTTTACCAAGACCTAGGGGGTCAGCCAATTGGTGGTATTCATAAAAGCTGAAAGGTTGAACAGAATTGGGGCTGATGTGGCCATATTGGGTAAGCAGAGCAAAGTAGGAGACAAAAGGGTTGGGAGAGGGGGTCAGAGAAAGCAGGAGGGGGAAGGCATTAGAATCTGGCAGGACAATATAGACTGGGGACAAGGTCCCAGTTTCCTGACTTGCCTGTTTCCCTTCCCAGCCTGGTTCACTCGAGGCCTGCATGAATATAATTTCGTGTGCTCATCATAATGCTGTATACTTTATATCCTTAAATAAAACTCCTTTTATTCAAGCTATTTGAAGCAAGTTTCTTTTCAGTGCAACTAGGAGAGCTCTGGGAGCTCTAACTCATCTCTGAGGGCTTTCTATGGGAAGGTATAAGTCTTCTCCTCTTTACAGCCTTAACTGCACACAGCACAGTGCCTGGTTTTACTAGGTACCCAATGAATACTGGATGAGTGTACTGACAGTCGGCACTAAGGATGCTGTGGAGCACCCAGGAAGTTATTCTGTAGAATTAAACCTGAAAGCTGGGAGTGTGAGACTTACTACACACAGGCAACAGGCAACTCTTCGGAATGATAGACATGTTCTATATCTTTTTTTTTTTTTACATGTTCTATATCTTGATTCTGGGGGTGATTGAAAACTTTATGTGTGTGTCAAAATGCAAACAGCTATACACCTAAAAAGGATAACTTTCATTGCATGTAAGTTGTAAGTTAGTAAACCTGACTTTAATAAGAGGTTTTTTTGGGGCCAGGGATGTGGCTCAGTGGCAGCATGCCTGCCTGGCAAATGCAAGGTCCTGAGTTGGATCCTCAGTACCGCAAAAAAAAAAAGGAGTTTTTTTAAAAAAAGAAGACAAAGTAAAATAATACTCATTTGCAACAACATACTAATTTCCTAATAAAAATTTTAATGCTTTTAAAATAGTTTTAATCAATTCTCTTTTTCTCTCCCTGATGACCTTAAGGTCCTGATAATAGGGATGTTAATTGTGTAACATAATATTGCTTTTTTGCCCTGTTTGGTATTGTTCAAAATGTTACCATATACAAGGTACTATTCTTCTACTTTCTAGTTTTGAGTAGTGACAGAAACAAAAGATCAAATTCGGAGAGAAGCAAGTCCAGATTCCTGAGCTCTAGCTCCTGCTAGGCCCTCCTTTAATGTTATTGGCGAACTACTAATTATTTAACTTGAGATCTTTAAACGATATTGATTATGCTTTCCTAAGCAGGCATCCCTACTTAAATGTTGGTTTGTAGGATGTTTAAACAGGCTAATTTAAAGCAGCAACATCCACAACTTAGGGAGGTAGATCAAATACATTTGGGAAATTCTGGGTTAAATAAAGTAAACACAACTCTGTATTTCAGGACTTCTGATGTTTCAGGAAAGACATCAAGTTTCATTTATAATGTCCAGAGTTGCCATTTCTTTCCCACAGCTTCACTTTGGAACTTGATTTAATGGATCATTACTGTTACTATGACATTTTCATATGTATTATGTCTAAATACTGTGTGGCTGTATTCATTTTACTTTGCTTTATTTTAGAAAGTCATGAAGCCAGGGCCTTTTGAACTTCTGGTTCTTGTTTATGCCATATATCACATGCATTAGCTGTGTACCAGTTTATTTTAAAAATAAGTGTCTAGCACTAGTAAGGAAGACTCATTGTCAGGGTGCAAATGGTTTTCCTGGCTTTTGTTTTGACTTCTAAGGCATGTTTCTTTATTGAGAAAGTGTTTTATGCTTTGCAGAGGATGCATAGTACTGAAAAACTGGTAAAAATCTGTGCCAAAAAAACCACCACCAAAATAAAAACTATAGCAAAAGAAGTAGTTTAAGCCAGTTAGTTGCTATTCTGTGGGGGTAAAGGAAGAAATTTTCATCTTAAATAATAGTGTCCCTATTTTTGTTCATGCAAGGAAAAAAAAGCAAAAGTGAACATCTCTGAGTGCTTCTGTATATAGTTACAGTGATTGTGGAGCTTTAAATACTCCCCATCATTTATGTTTTTTTAACAGCAGAATTTTGTAAACTTTACTAAATCTGAGCTGCTCTCCTCTCTGCAATGACTGAGGACCTTGGAGGTGCATTCTGTACTTTTCCATGCCAGCCAGTGTTGTTTCTTGGAAGGGGTCATTCATAGGTCACTTTGCATTTTCCCCTAGAATACTGATGGTCACTGCAGACAAATGGAATCATGGAAAGAGCTGATACAGGTTTCCCACTATACACACTATCAGTGAAAGACACTTTCACCCGAGGCAGGAGTGAGTGATGTGCAAAATGACATAGATTAAGTCCTGAGTGAATTATTCCCAGTGCGGCCCATTGAAATGGCAAATAAATGGGTCACTTATAGAACCTTGGGGTGATATGAATGGAGCCTCTAATATTTATAGACTATTTGTTCATAAAACCCAAGCTATATTAATTCTGGTCTCATGATGCACTAAAGAGCTTTCTGGTATAGAACCCTGTTACCCAAGAGCTTCCAAAATGCACTTTGATAAAATGAGAAAACATTATATATAGTAGGCAAAATATTATATATAGTATGCTCAACAGTCCTAACATCTTAATTGTACAGTTTGCTGCTATAATTAGGTTGTAAATTTGTGGGTAGGTACATCTGGCCAATTATCAAAATCTCAAAAATAAATCATTATTATTAGAGCCTAAATTGATGACCATCATAAGGGCAGGTAGGAATGTTTAGTATTCAATCCTTTACAGGTAATGCTTGCCCAATGTAATCAGTTAGCTTTTTTATAAACCTAAGTCTTTGATCTCTGTTCTCTTTCGCAGCAGCAATTTTCTGTGTAAATTTTTATAGCAGAAAAAGAAGCAGGATCTTATGGGATAAAGGGACTATGTGTTTGTTTTATAGTTTGTTTATTTATTTATTTAGACCACAGTTCTCACTTCTGGCTTTTGCATATTCAAGTCTAAATTGTGAGGATCATTCAGCAAGACCTCTCCTCAGGTCTGGGGCATTTTATGGATTATATAGCAAGAGAGCTCTAAAGGTAAATTGTTGCTGTTCAAAACCAGCTGGTCAGGCAGGTGAGGCGGCTGAGACAGTGAGCACCAGTTCTCTCTGGCTGTGGTGGGAGGCAAGATCCGTGGTGGGGCAGGTGCCATCAGGCAGCCCCTTGTGGCACCTTGGGAGGGTTGTGCAGAGGCCCTGCTGTGTCTGCTGTGGGTCAAGTGTAGGTGTGAAGCTAGGCTCTAGCTGCACCTAGAAGCTCTATTTCTGCAGTAGGTTCAGGGACTCACCAGACACTGTCCTAAGGATTGTCCTAAGGATAGTTTCTATTGTGGTTTTAAAGCATGCTATGTTTTAAATAGGATCTCTCAAGAAGCTGAAACATAATTTTCACTGACCGCAGCTGTCTTGTGGCAATCTCTCAGGCAGGCAGGTTCTATGACTGGTATAAAAGTCCTTAGATCAAAACACATCAATTGCTGACTTTCATTTTTGCATAATGTAACTTATATAAAGGTAACTGGATTGTGGCTGAGTGTGATTACCAAGAACTCACTGGCCAGTGCTTTTACAAATGAAAGCGGGTCAGAGCAAAATATGTCCTTCATAAATAGCTTCCTCTATTCATTCTACTTAGAAGCTATTTCATTTGGGCTGGTGATTTAAGGATAGTGCAGCTGAAGAGTAGGAATTTGTTTTTACCTGTACAGTTTCATTGTATTACAAAAGTAACATGCTGACTGTAAAATATCAAATATTACACACATGTACATCTTTTAAGGAATAAAAGAAAGCCTCCTGAAATCCCCCTCCTTAGAGGTGCCACTGTCAACAATTTATTGCATATTTATCAGCTATTTTCTATGCAGAATACATACACATACATTTCTGCAATTTGCTAGCATTTTAGTGGAAATGCATCTTAGAAAGAAATTTTCTGATGTGTCATAATAGAAACTAATTTTTCTATATATTAGCTTTTTCATATTATGTTTGTGTGCCTAGAATAGGTTAAGATAGAGGCATTTTCAATGCCTATTTATCCCTGTAATTATCCAAAGTCTGTAGCACTATGGATGGTTTATTAGATTTAGAAAGAATAACTGCAATACTAAGCTTTTTGCTATAGAGTGGGCCTCCAATGCACAAAGCATTACAATTATTTGGAGACAATCTGTAGCCTTGGAAACAATATGGCAGTAGTGACATCAGCAGCAATTATGTGTAATTTTTATCCCCAGTTTGTCACCAAGGTAACCAGAGCAGGTTTCCCTGCTTGAAATTTTAAGAATGTTGCAGTCCTATAAAGAGCATGGATACAGGAAAAGATTATAATCAGAATCCCTCCTATAATTCATTCCATTTCTCTTATAAAACACCCCTTTGGAATTTAAATAGCACATATCTATTTTTGGCAATAGCTGCAATTTTAGGAAGCTATTAAAATGAGTTCAAATACCCTAAATAAGAAAAGGAATTTATTGTAGTGTTTAAATTTTGGGATGTTCTCCATTAGCATAACTCCTTTTGCTTTGAACAGCAGTTATAGGACACACCCTTTATAGAAATAGAAGAAGGGAGACAAGTGGAAGGAATATCCTTTGGTTCTCTGTAATACACAGACTAGCTCATTCCTGAAACCAACTCTGCTAAGGCTATAAGCCACTGACAACAATCCTAATGGCCTCTTCCTGGATTAAGAGCTTCAGATGTTTCGCAGGGTTGTCAGAAGGCTGGGGGTGACTCTAGTTAGAGCGGTGCATTCCATTTGGTTTCTTGACTTGTGTCTGATGAGTCTGGATAAATTGCCTGCAGATTCCGAGTGGATAAACAGTGGACGAGCAAGTGAAAAGATGTGGAGGTGTGCATCATTGTGTTTTGTTGCAACAATGCTCTGGCCCATTCTTTTTCTGAGAATCCATTTGCCCTGGGCTGAGCAGTTTCTTGTGAGTTCTTTGCTCATATATAAATCTCTAGTCCTTTCTGTAAGCAAAATTCCATGAAACAAAGACCATAGCAGTAACCATAACACAGTCTCTTGCTGAATCACTACATACAGTGGAAAAATATCTGTGCCATCTATCTGTCTTTTAAATCCAGGGGGAAGAGACTGAAGGAGAGGTGCAGATGAAATTCTCACTGTTATGGGATCAGTTCAATTCACCTGACCACTAAGCACCCTAGGAGTACCGACTCTGTACAAGGCAGTGAGTGAATCAAATGTGGATGTTCAGGGGTCCCAGAGTTTGATAGGAGAGGCAGACAGGAGAATGTAATTCTAGGTAAAATCATATGACATCCCCTATATTCCGCTGCTCTAATTTACAAAAAGCATCACTCTGGTGGGTCAGCCCCTACCGGATCAATAAGCATATTTATATAAATACATATAAATATGTATTATTTATGTTCCAGGGATGGAAATTTTCTTCCAGAGAACTAAAATTATTCTCAAGATAATTTATTTTATTTCCAAATCAGGTCCCAGCCTGCAAGGAAATAGTCCAAATGAGCTTCAGATGGTGAAGTATTAGGACCTGTGGCAGGAATGGAGAGGAGAGCTGGGGGCTATTGCCTTCCCAGGATACCAGTCAAATCCCACCTCCTGGAAGGTGGGTCCTAGCCAGAAGGAATGAAAATCATGTAGTTCTCCTCTGAGGGTGTTGTAGTCAGCAGGATTTGGCAAGGGAATACATTAAATACAGAACATATAAGATTATTTTATGATAACTACCCAAAAAGTCAAATGCAAAAAAATGTAAGAGATTAACCGAACACTATAAACCCAAAGGATTCAGCTGAGGGCCTAGATCTTAGCAGATTCCCACACAAGTCCAGCTAAAGGCTTAGAGTCCAAGGCAATGTCCTCCTCGAGTCCAGCCAGTGTCCTAGAGCCCACAGCAATGTCTCATGCTTGTCCGTATTGAGGGTCTGGACCTGAAGGCCCAAAGGCCAGTAGTGGAAGCCAGAAAATCTACGCTGATGAGATGAAGGATTTGTGCCACCAGGCTGAGGGATCCACATTGGAGCCAGAAAGTGATGCTCACAGTAAAGATCAGAGCTCCCCTGATGAAAACAGCAGCTATTCCCGGCAACAGCAAGGCCCTGAGCTCCTCTGATGATGAGAACTGCCTAGTTTGCATCAGGAAAACCATCCGCAGCAAGTTTCTCCTAAAATATTGACAGGCCAAGATCTTCCCCTCCAGTTCTCTTTTTATGGCTATTGGTAACAATCTTCCAATGGATCCTCACCAGACTGCACTCATTCAGTTCAGCTGGGTCACCATTAGTCAATCCACCACAGAGGGCTATTTTCATTTTAGCAAGAGAGAGACATTCTTAAACTAAAGGAGTAGTTAGAACTTTAGAGATGGAATATCAAGTATAGAAAACCTGGCATGGGAGTTTTGAATGGGTGGTGACTTGGAGATGCTTGGGCTGTCTGTAGGATTTAGAGGGTGATGCCCAATAGGAGAGCAGAGAAAGGAGGAGAGGGAGAGGGGCAGAGTGAGGAGCCTGGGAAATTTTTCAAAGGAGTTGTGGCCTACAGAGAATTTTAATGAATGCTGGGAAAGAGAAAAAAGAGGAAAGAAACTTTTGGGAAAGATGTTCATGATAAAATAATTTATTTCCTGAGCAGAATAACCTGTATTGTTATCTTTGATTTGATTTCATGGTACGTATTTAAAACATAGCAAAAAGCTTAAAAAATAATGTGAGCTCTCAGATATTCAAAATAATGTGTGAATCTTTCACATTTGTTTAAATTCCCTTTTCTTCCTAAATAAATTGTAATGAAGGTAATGTGCAGAAGCTTTTAATTTTAGTATATTCAAATCTCTCAATCCTTTTGTCTTTGACTATGCTTTTTGTACTACAGAAATCATTACCTACATTAAAGTCATAAAGTTATTCTCTATTTTTTTTTAAAAGTGTAAAGTTCTGCTTCTCTCATTTAAGGTTTTTAATTCATCTAGAATTTTGAATTTTTGTATTTGATATGAGGGGAAATTTTAAATCTTTTTTATATGGAAATCCAATTGTCCGAATATGATTTATTCATTGGTATATGACCCACGGATTTATAATGTCATATCTATCATACAATCTAGATCTCATCTATGTCAAGATCTATTTCTGGACTCTGTATTTGGCTCCATTGGTCTATTTTGATCACACAATTTGAATTATTAATGTTTGATAATAATTCTTGATACTGTAAAGCAAGTCCCCTTTAATAAGCCAAATCATGGAGTCTGTTCCAGGTTTGAGGATGGGTGAGTAGAACTTCTGAAGCAGCTAATGTCTACATCTTTCCTATGTGTCTCCTTTGGTGTCTCTTATCGCACTGAATTAACATCTGAAAGTCAAAGTTCTTGGTAGCTCTTGCAGAGGAAGATACCTTCCAGACCTGATAAACTTGGGGCTAAATATCAGTTATTCTGCACTGGCCCTGGGTCTTACTGGAACAGTACTGGGACACCTGGCCCCTATCTGCACCTGTGGTGTATGGTCAAGGTTGCTTCCCAATTATGTCCACTCTGAGGTCTTCCTGGACAGTTCTACTCATAATTATCAGATTCTTTCTCTTCCTCCTCCTTCTCAAAATTTATAATGGCTATTCTTGGCATTTTACCTTTCACATGAAATTTAGGAATAGTGTGTCAAGTTCTAGCCTATTGAGAGTTTATCTAAAATTGCATAAAACGTAATTAGGAAGAATCTACTTCTTTAATAGGTGAGTCTTCCTGCACATCAAAATGGCAAAGCCCTCCTTTATATATATATATATTTTTTTCTGAGGTACTGGGGATCGAACTCAGGACCTTGCACTTGCCAGTCAGGCTGTGCCACTAAGCTGCATCCCCAGTCATCCTTTAGATCTTCTTCTTCTTCTTCTTCTTTTTTTTTTTTTTTGGTACCGGGGATTGAACTCTGGACCTTGTGCTTGTGAGGCAGGTGGCAGAACCACTGAGCTAAATCCCCAGCCTAGATCTTCTCTTATGCCTTCCAGGTAAGTTTTACACTTTTTCCATTAAAATCTTGGCTGTTACTATTATAAATGGTGTTTCTGTTCATTAGTTCTAATACTTGTTTGTTCTTAGTTTTAATGCTTATTATGTTAAAGAGTGGTGATAATGGGCCTCTTCTTTGCTTCTCATTTTAAAAGACTCTCTCAAGTCTTTCAGTCTCTTTGCCTTTATATCATAATATTTTGTCAGATTATACATCCTTATGGGGCTACTTTCACAAGCTCTTCTTTTTTTGTGATCCTCATGGTATTCTCAGGTTTTCCAAAGTTCCCTCTCTGCCAGAAATCTGGGGATTCACATTCTCTGCTTGGCTACCCATTTTCTATGACTGCACTGGGGGCCAAGTTACTGGAAGATGGAGAGAAAGCAACTAGGGTTCACCCCACCGTTTAGGACACGACTCCTCAAATGGGCTCCTTCAGAGTTTTAGGTGTCAGTGGCTGCCAAGAAGCTCTTTTCTTGCTCTTAATGTGAACTGAAATATTTGGCTGAAGCTTTTGTCTGTGCTAACATCAGATATTCAGACAGCCTTGAGATCAGGCTGGCGGATATGGAGGAAGGAAAAAAAAACAAGATAAATTCACCATTAGTTGAGTGATACTTAGAATTTTGGTCCCCCCAATCCACCTGTTCCCACTTAACTTTTCAGAGTTCTTAAATAATTGCTCTGAATATTCTGTCCAAATATTATGGCTGTGTTCAGTGGGAGAGACAGGGCAGAGTGGGTTTCCTTCCTTTTACCTAGATTCAGAACCTATTAAAAAGAAACAGCTTTTGGATAGATCAGTTATATTCTTTCTTTTTTTTCCAGATCATTAATTTTCATACTAAAAGCAAAATTCCCCACATACTATTTTCTTTGAGCTAATTTTGTGATTCTTCCACCTCTATCCCCAATCTTGAGTTCAAAAGAGCCTGGTGTATATTATAAAATATCTTCTAAAAACTAAATTTAGATGTTTATTTTCATTGTAAGTCCATTCAAAATAGTTCCTAGTTCCTATTTTAATAATTTTCTTTGATTCAATAAATTATTTGTTTTACTCTTTCAGACAGAGCTGGCTATATTTTGAAAATTGATTTCTAGTTGTATTTTACTGTGGTTTTACCCTATAGTTTGTGTGAATTCAATTTCATATTATTTATTGAAACTTTGTGACCCAATTCATGTTCAATTTTTGGATTCATAGATGCTTGAAAGTAATGTTTGCCCTGTGCTTATGAGTGGCAAGATCCTGCATATATCCATCAAATTAATCTTGTTAAAACTTCTCACACTCAGTGAAACTATCCTGTGTGATATTGTAATGTGATTCATGTCATTGTAAATTTGTCCCGATCCTTGTAATAGATGCCATCAAGAAAGAACCTTAAGATAAACTGTGGTCTTTGAGTAATAACATTGTAACAGTGTAGGTTCAACTGCACCAGCTGGTGGGGGATGAAGATGGAGGAGTCTGTGCGTGTGCTGGGGAGGGGCTACCTGGGAAATTTCTGTGCCTTCTGCTCAGTTTTTCTGTGGACCTAGAACTGCTCTAAAAAATAGTCTATTAAAAATAATTCTCACTCACTGATTGTAGACTTATCAATTTCTCCTTATAATTCTTTACATTTTTGTACAGGACTATTATTCATTATTGATGACTAGTTCCCATTGTCACTATGTAATTGTGTATTGTATTAGTTTTATTAGACCAAAGATTGGTTTCTCAGCACTAGAGATCGAACCCAGAGTCTTGCCTCGCACATGCCAGGCAAACACTCTCATGCTGTTTTATCCCCAGCCAGCCTCCAGCCATATTTTAGTAAGCATTGTTTTATAACTTATTAAATCCCCTCCTTTCAGCTTTGTTGCTTTTTTATGCTTCAAGCATGTCTTATAAAGAACATGTACAGTAGTTGAAATTTTTTAAAGTTGAATTTGAAACTTCATTGACTAGTTTATTCTATTTATGCTCATAATTTCTTATATCTTTGGATTTATTTCTACCATTTAATTTTATTTGCTATACTTTTCTTTTTGTGTACATCCTGTTGTACTGATTTGAGATTTTTCCTGCCTTTATATTATTTAGTGAATACCCTTAATTTCTTTCTTTCTTTCTTTCTTTCTTTCTTTCTTTCTTTCTTTCTTTCTTTTTTTTTGGTACTGGGGATCAAATTCAGGACCTTGCACTTGCAAGGCAGGTGTGGTGCCACTGAGCTAAATCCCTGGCCAACCCTTAATTTCTTAACATAATTTACCAAGGTCTAAATGTAATCTGTATCTTTACATAATTCTTAAAGAATAGAAGGAACTTTCAAAACTTTAACTCTGTAAATCTCTCAGTTCTATCATGTATGCCATTCACCTTATTTTTTAACATTCTCTACCCCAAAATTAATCATCACTCTTATAATTTTAAAAATCAATTATGTTACCAAATATCTTTGTTCAATGTAACTTATTTTCTATTTTTTTCATTCAGGGTTAAAGTACAACTTTAACTAGGTCTTTCAGAGTCTTTGAGTGGTAAAATCTCTTTCTAAAAACATTTTTAATCTTTATTATAAAACATCTTCATTTTTGATAAGTAACTGGAGGTAGAATTCCACTTTGAGCATTGTTTTCTCTCAGCATGTGGAAGATGTTATTCCATGAAATATTGGTTATCTGCTTCAAGTCTTTTCTACCTGAACCTAGTTGGATCTGCTAAGCCAATGGATTTCATCTTTTGCATATAACTTGCTGCCTGCAAAAGTGGATGAAATTGGAGAGTTTGAGATGTTCTGAAGCTCATCTGTGGCTCCAGGTTAAAAGCACTGGGAACAAAGCATTGTAAGTCTGTCTTCCCAAGTGGGAGGCAGGTACTACATCTTTTCATGTAGAATTTTGGCTCTAAAGGTCTAACTCTAATGAACAGAGTGCTGGATCACTTATGGGCTGAGAGGGCTTCCTTTTACTTTCCAGTCTAAGGTTTAATCAAAAGAGACAGCAGTAGAGAAAAGAAGCTAATTCAATGGGGAATAGATTGCTGACAGGCTATCCAAGTAGTAGTTGAAGGACTACAGATTGCTAAGATGTTACTGGTCTGTCCATATAAGCACTAGTGGCTAATGGTGCAGCTACACCCAGTGGCCCACCACAAGAGGGGTGTTCAAGTGGACTCAACAGAAGTCATCACTTAGATGTCTTCACATCGATGAAGTCCATAGAAGAGTTTTGTTATCTAGGCATTGGAAACTATTGAATGACATTGTGAGGGATTGGAAGTAGGCTATAGAATGGAGTAGAGCCTGTGATAGAGAGGTATGGGGATCTTTATAGGCTTCAAGCCTGCCATTTGTAGTCAGAAGGAGAGCAAAGCTTTTCACCAATTGATCTTCATATGTTGAATAAGATTATTAATAGGAGGGAGCCATGGGGGAATTCATAAGAAGATGCTCAATTTCTTCTTCATTTTCAACATATTTTAATGTAGCATCCATTGTGGCTGAGGCTTGTCAGAAGGTGCTGCAATGTAAAAATCCACCTTAGAAAAGGATTCCTTTCCTACCCTCCCCACTGCCATATTTCATAGGACCAAGAACACAAACCTCCATCACACACACAACCCCACATTTTTGCCACAGACAGTTAAGAATATGTGGGTGTTCTCCTTATACTTTTTTTTAATGAATTGAACTAAATTATAGCTTCTCATTTATAAAACAGTGGTAGTCTAAAGCTGCAGCATACAAAAGTCAGATATTGCCATAGTAACTCTGCTTTTCCCAGGAAGTAATTGAAAAAAGGCACTTTTTACAAAAATAGAATATTGATGTTCATATCTATAAAGGAATTAATTTACTGACTGATAGAGGGGAAAGAAGAAAGATGAACCATCGAGCTGTATTTTAATGTGATTGTGATTATCCCAGGGTGGCAGGCAGCTTAAACTTGTTCTTTTATTTTTGCAGCAAAGAGCACTTTCCTTTTCAGCTTGGTTTGTGCATAGAAATAGTTTCCAGAAATACATAGAGTAATAAGGCATTAGCGAGCACATTTGGTAAAACCCTGAAAGGCTCTAATTTGTTTCTTGCCATTATCAATTTGATGAATGTTAAAGTTGCTTGGAGGATATTTAATTGCTGTTCATGATTAGGATGACAGCAATACTATAGGAATAGCTGTGAATATGCCATTAGCAATTAGGATATGCTAGCCCATCACAGGTGCCATCATGAGACCAAAGACACAAATATGGGAAGGAAAAATGATTAGGCTAGGAAATAATAATGGTAATAATTATAGGCTAGAAATACTATTTGGAGGGTTGTTAGAATTTAGATGAAAGCTTGTATATGTGTATATTTATATCCATGTGTCATATATATATTCCAGAACTGCTTCTCTGGAAATGTTCTTCCAGAGAACTAGAATTATTCTCAAGGTAATCTATTTTATTTCCAAATCAGACTCCAGCTGGCTAAGAAATGGGCCAAAGGAATGAATCTCAGGTGACAAAGTATTGAGCCCCATGGCAGAAATAGGGAGAAGAGCTTAAGGACGTGGCCCTCCCTGGATCCCAACCAGATTCCACCCTGGAAAGTGGGTCCCAGCTTGCAAGAAGTGAGAAGGATGTAGTTCTCCTTTCAAGACTATTTCCATTTTAACAAGAGAGAGACATTCTTAAGCTAACGTAGTAGAATATCAGGGTTGGAATCTCAAGCATGGATAACCAGGAGGAGAGTGGTGACTCGGGACTCTTTGGGTTCTCCTTAGATTTATATTTATGAGGATGCTTCCTATGCTCAGGAGCCACTGTACTATTATTTGTCTCTCTGTGCATCCCCTACTAGGATATGAGCTGATGGGGGAAGGGAAGTTAGAGTCATAGGTCTGGCATAGTTCCTGGAATAGGGATATTTTCTTTACCAGATGTCTGATTGATTAATTGATTGATATATGAACGAATATGCTGAGGGTGGCTCATACACTGTTTTCTACAGCCAACCATCCCTGTTTCCTGGACTTTGCCACTGACATCACAGGTATCTTCTTTACTACTCATGGTTTTTAAAAGAATTTTCCAGTAATTTTTTTCTTAAAAGAAAAACCCACTTTGTTGAATACTTGCTATGAATGAGGCATTGGTTTAAGTACTTTAACTATTACTATGTACATGAATATCTTCTGACATCGTAGGAAGGTGTTATTAATATCTCCACTCTTTACAGAAGAAAACAGAAGCTCAGAAAGCATAAGTAAATTGATTAAAATTTTGTAACTAGCAAATGGTGGAGCCAGAGTTAGAAACCAAGCAGTCTAGCTTCAATGTTTTCCCCTTTTGTTCCCAGGCCACTGAGTATAAATTGAAATAAACTAAATTCTTGGATCCCAGGCATTGGGGCAAAGATCTTTTAATTGGGAGCAAGAGTGGTAAGAGATCACCTTATCACTAGCATCAAGGGTCACAGGAAGAGTTCTGTTGGATCTTTTTTGTTTTGGTAAGGGGGATCGAACTCGGGATCTTGCACTTTCGAGGCAGGCGGAGGAACAACTGAGGTAAATCCCCAGCCCTCTGTTGGATCTTTGATGAGATCAAAAGACCTATGAAGCATTTTCTAAATATCAGAAAACATTCATGCTTATGTTGCTGTAGTAGGATTATTGCTTCTCTGTGTGGGAAAGTTCTTGAGTATTCTCAGCAGTGTGGCACTTGATAAAATAACACGCTATTGTCTAGGGCTTCTGATTTTTAAAGTACAGTTACGTCTTTTTTTATTTGACCCTCACATCCTCTCTGAGGTAGTGCAGATGTGACAATCAGCAGAACTGGCCAGTATTCTGCTTCCTCTCTTTGAGCACAGCATAGACTATCACATTTACCAAGTCCTCTAAATGGGTCTGGCCATATGAGCTGCTTTGGCCAAAGAAATGTGAGTAGAGATAACATGTGACATTCCTGGGTGCATGGTCTCTTTCCCCTATTATGATGACAGTCAACATTCTGAATAGTGTAGGCCCATCAGCCCATGTGCTTAGAGAACTGATAATAGAGTTGAAATCTATATATCAACTCCTCCCTTATTTCCTTTACCGGATGCCATAGGGCCACAGAGAAGGCTCATTTTCAGTCCTCAATCTAAGGAAATGTCATTTTTTTTTTTGCATTTTTAATAATGTATGACTTACATAAAGCAAAATTCATACTTTTTGCACAATTCTTTTTTTGAAAAAACTTGTTCCCTGTAGTTTTATATTCACGACAAAACTGAACAGAAAGTACAGAGAGTTCCTGTGTACTACCGCCTGTCTCATCACCATGGCCCTCACCACCAATATCCACCATCAGCATGATATTTTAAAATTAATTTCAGATATACATAATGATCACATTCATCACAGGGAATTTGTGCCTGTACAGGATATATCTGAATTCTTTTTTTTTCACATTCTCTTCTCTTCTCCTATTCTCTATTCCTTCTTCCCCTCCTTATGTACAGAAGCTTTCTTTCTATTTTTTCCTTCTATTCTCTCTTTTTTGCTTCTCTCTTCCTTTCTTCCCCCCCCCCCCACCTCCCTAGTTTCTCTTCCCATTTGAACATTTTCTTCCTATTTCACAATATCTATTATACATTTTGGTCCTTATTTACCCTTTCAGTTTCTCACACCAGAGAAACAATGTGATATTTAACATGTGTGTCTGAATTATTTCACTTAGGAGTATAGTCTCAAGGTGCGTTCCTAGAAATGTCTCAAGTTTATCCGTCATTGTGACAGAGTAGTGCTCCATTGTATAAAAATAACCACATCTTCTTTATCCATTCATCAGTTGATGGGCACTTGGGCTGTTTCCAAGCTTTAGCTATTACAAACTGCTGCTATAAACATGGATGTGGACATATGGAAATGCCATTTTTAAGTCCTTATTATTTATGCAATTTATCTCAATTTTTTCCCCTAAACATGTCCCTATGAGGAGTAATGAGGACAGTGCCAGGCTCCTTGGGAGGTTGGTGATCAGGCAGGAAGAGACACAGTGGTTGGCCAGATGGTAAAATCAGGTGCTTAGTATTCGAGATGCAAGAAAACCTTCTGCTTTTCTCTTTATCTTTGGGATTTGAAATAGAGAGGGTCAAGCATTATAGGACAGAGTACCAGTGTCCAGCTTAGAATCTTGGAGGCTACTTTCACCCTGGCATGTCCAGTCTGCAAGCTTCAACCACTGCCCATGAAACAGATTCAGAGCACAGTATCTTTCTACATTTCACAACCTGCCAAATTATGTCTTAAGTGGTTTTTATTTGGTGCAACTTGGATTGAGGGTTTGTTTTTGTTTTTATTTGTTCCCTGTCTCAAAATTGGCTGAGCACGAAGAGATTAAAATCAAATCTCAGGAAAAGGTGCTGATTTACAAGGAGAGTTTGTTTAATTCGCTGATGAACCATGGCAGTGCCAGGCCTCTTGGTTATCTGTACTGAATGCTCAGCCAGATTCATTCTGGGGATTAAAACCCCAGTTAATAGAAAATACTATATGATTAATGAAACTATTCTAGACTGATATAAATAACTAAATCCCAACTATATAGTCGGATGTCAAACTTGGAGATGTTGATATTTTAGGTTACTTTCTACATCAAATGACTTATCTGAAATAAAAAAACAGTTACTTGGAATCATAGTATCTCAAAGTGAATTCATAATAGTTATGGATTATTGTAATTTTAGACATTTCTGAGCACAAAACACAATCAAGATAGAGTAGGATGTTACAGAAAGATTTCTCTGTGTTTAAACACTTTTACTAAATTAAATTTATTGGGCCTGGGATTTAGCTCAGTGGTACCATGCCTGCCTTGCAAGTGCAAGGTCCTGAGTTCAATCCCTGGTCCCCAAAAAAACCCCAAAACCAAAAAACCAACTAAATTAAATTTATCTTTTAAAAGGTTGGAAGGGGAAAGAAGGAGATTCTGTAAGGAAAGTGCCCTTAGCCAGAATGCCAGCATCCATCAAGTGAAACAAAACAACACTTGGGAATTGCTGAGGTGGTTTAGTGACTAATCTTCAATTGCATATGTGCGATAGCAAATGATAGTTATCATGAGTAATTGTTTCCTGGCTGTGTGGTGCAGTCACGGGGAGGGAGGCAGTGCGAACTCTCTGGCCCAGGATTCTAGGGCCTTGTTGTGTGTGAGAGTCTGTGCAAGACAAGAAAGCACACAGGACATGGGTATCACAGAGCTGCCACGGAGGCCAAGTGGAGACAGAAGGCTGGATTTCCCCTTGCAGGCACTGGCTAGATAATTAGAGCCAACAGCAGGAGGCAAATTAAAGCCTTATTGGGAAATTCTAAATAGATAGGTGTTTGTGGGGTTTGGAGACTTCTCTGAAGCCCTCAAGCAAGACTGAAGTGACAGAACAGGCATCATCAAGTCTTCCCACCAAGCTGGATGTATCCCTTAGCAGCTCTTTAAAGTCCCTAAAAACCACGATGCTGCCATAAGGAATAAGGTCCTCATGACTCCTGATTCTAAAAAGGAATAGGCACAATGAGTAATAAACAGTGGAATTGAAATTCAGTGACTAAGATTCTTATCATAGCTTTGCTGTTTCTTTGACTCTTACTCTACAAGACATTTGCTCTTAGACTTAGCAATACACAAATCTACATAATCAATATCCATTGAATATAGTTACAAAGAGTTTTTAAATAGAAACAAACCTGCAGTATTGATTGGTAGCATTTACCTTAAATGAGTGAGTCCTTTGTTTTCCAGAACTGGAAAGAGTTAGGCTGAAGTTAAACTGTACAAGTGACTGGTATTAGTGAAAGAACTTCCATCTTTTCCTAGGATTCTGAAGGAACTAAGTAGCCAGATTCTAAAGCAGTGGGTCCCAACCTTCTTCCTGGCTCCAAACTCCTGACGACTGTAACATACTCCTATTAGAGGACTTCTGTTGTTGTGAAGTTCATTCTGGTTTGTTCTAGTAGGGCTTCACAACACCATGGAAGGGTAGAAAGAAGGATATTATTTGGAGTGAATGAGGCATATATCTTTTGAGAAGTTTCACCTTCCTGCATTGTGATCACAGCTTTAGAGAATGAGTCTGCGCAAACAACCACAACCCTGTTAGCTGATCTCTCAGACCCTGAGCATATAGTAGGAGAAAGAGCTGAGACATGAGGCAGTGCCCATGAGGCATGGATGTGGGCGACTTTGGTGTTGCAGTGCCACTGCAAAGAGAAGATGGTGTTGACCCATCATGATTCCTTCTATGCCTCTTTATGCTTCAACTGGTTTTTCTACTACAAATTGGTGGGCATAGGTCCTTGTATCAGTCAGTGCTTACTAGAGAAACAGATTTAAAAGAATTTACAAGATTGGCTTACAGTGACCACCTGCAGAGTCAGATGTGGAAAAGTGCAAAAAGTCTGTCTGCACGCTGGAGAGCCAAAGGATCCAGGCAAAGGCCAGGAGCTCACTGCAGTGTCCCATGTGAGTCCATATCTGGAGGCCAAAAGGTCTGTGTTTAAGCCAGGAGAAGATGATGTCCAAGATAAAGGTGAAGCTCCTCTGAAGAAAGAGAAGCAAGCATTCCATTTTCATTTCCCTTTTATACCATTCAGGCAATGTGGGTCTCTAGGGTGGGTCTTCCACACCCAGAGCTACGCTGAGCAAATTTAGTTGGGCCTTTCTTACTTCTTATTCAAGTTGATGCAATCAGTTAGCTATCACAGTCCTTGTTAGAAAAAGATCGCTCAATCCAAAAGACTGTTAATCTTTCTATTAGATGGAGCCACTGATTATAGTTTAGTTTACATTTTCCTAGACATCTCTTTTATGTGTGAATTATGTGTATATGCAGATTTATGTTATTATGCATATACTAATATATGTTAACACACACAATCATTTGTAAATTTGTGCTTTTTTTGACCAAAATGTGATCAGACTATTTGTGTTTCATTAATATTTTTTCACTTATGAACATTATCAAAATTATTTTTCATTATTAGTATTTATACAGATTTGACCTGCCTTATTCCTTTAAAATGGCTGGTTATATTCCACAATATAGAAATTTCATAATGAATTTAACTATTCTCTTATAAAAGGGATTTTTGGTTGTTTCCCTTTTTTGTTGCTATTTTTTGTTGCTGTTGCTATTATTAGCAAAGTTTCATTGTGTGCATAATTGTGTATCTGTATACTGATGTGAGGTTTTCTGTAGGTTAGTTAGTAAAAAGCAGAATTTATGGGCCAGGGGTTTAGCTCAGTGGTGCCAACACCTGCCTCACAAGCACAAGGTCCTGAGTTTGATCCCTGGTACAAAAAAACTCAAAAAAACCAAAAAACAAAAACAAAAAACAAAACAAAAAGCAGATTTTGTGAGTCAAAAGACTTGTGTATTTTGAATATTGAGGCAAGGATTGCAGGCTGCTACAATTTATATTTTCTTCCAACAGCATAAGAGAACACTTATTTCCCTACATTTTTAAATCAACACTGGATATTAGTAATTTCAATATTTTTTCAATGCGATGGGGAAAACTGTATCTTATTTTCATTACTCTGAGTTTGGCAGAGTTGAACATAATTCTGTATGTTTTTGGCCATTTGCAAATCATCTCAGTTAATTGCTTGTTCATCCATCTATTTCATCCATTTTCCTCTTGGAAATGGGGATTTTATACTTTCTTTTTTTTTCATACTTTCTTAATAATGTATTATGGCCTTTAACCCTTGGACTGTTACATGTTGCAAGTATTTCCCCTCAGTTTTCTTTTGGCCTTCTAACTTTGTTTAAGGTGTTTTCTTTATAGAATTTGAAATTTTAATGCATTTAAACTTGTCAATTTTCCCCTTGGTAGCTTTTGAATATGCATCATGCTCACAAATCTCTTTCCTACTTCAAGAATTTTGAAGTGTTTTCTATTTCATCCTTTGAAATTTTGTATTTAGGTAATATAAATATTTAAAAATTGTTTGGATTATCTTTTAGTCCGTCTGGTACTTGTTTTCCTGATTGATTCAAGGAGGAATATGATTAGACTTATTAAAATATGAATAACCTACTGTCCCCAAATCATAGAATATGTTCTCCATTTTCCTTCACTATTTGGATAGTTCATCCTGGCCCAATGATTTGAAATATCTTAATCTCACACTGAAATCATATATATGTGAGTCTGTATTTATATTTTCTATTCTGTGCTATAATTAAAACAGATTGAGGGGCTGGGGATTTAGCTCAGTGGTTTTGCCGCCTGCTGTGCAAGCTCAAGGACCCGAGTTTGATCCCCAGTACCAAAAAACCCAAAAAAAACCCAAACAAAGAAAACCAGATTGACACTCTTTCCATTACTTTAAAGTATATTTTCTTATCTAAAAGGGCAAGTCCTAATTTTTAAAAAATGTCTTGCTGATTTTAATCTATTTATTATTGATTGTTTTAGGATAGGCAGTGATAACCTCAGAGGCAGTTTCTTTGGGGCTGGAATTGAAAATTATTTAGTCCAGGTACAATTCTTGTATTTCTAGTTTCCTAACCTGTTCCTAAACATGTAAGTCTTGACTAATAAGGAGGAGGAAGAGATACAGACTTCTCTCTGTCTGCTAATTAATGCCTTCCCAGGACAGTTTTCTCTATGCCTATCACTCAAGAAGTCTTAGCTCTGAGATCCTGTGAGCTTTGTTCCATGTACCTATTGCTGTGTAACAAACGATCTCAAGCTGTAGTGGGTTAAAATAATGAGTATTTTATTACATTTCATGATTAGGGGGTCAGAAATTTGGGCAGAGCTCAGCTGGGTGATGCTTTTATCTTACATGATATGACCTGTGGTCACCCAGCACCAATCTGCTGGTAACTAACTGGACCCCAGTCTGCAGGATCCAAGATGGCTTCATTCACATCCCTGTGCCCTGGTGGGAATGGCTGAAAACCTGGGCTCGGCTGGACCTTCTCTCCATATAGAGGGTCTCTCCAGAAGGATAGTTGGATTCATAGGTCTTTTCAGAGTTCCAAGTGTAGATATTCCAAGAGATGGGAAGCGGAGGCTGCCACTCTTTTAAGGTCTGAATTCTCAAGCTAGCATGATGTCACTTCTGCAAGATGCTATTGGTCAGAGCAGTCTCAGAACCTGCCCGGATCCAGGGAGTGAAGGCACAGACCTCACCTCTCAATGGAAGAGTGTCAGGAATTTGCATGTGGGAGTTTCTAATGATTATTTTGGGTACACTTCCACAGCAAGCAGGACTTAATATCAGAGATGTGTGAAGGTTTCTTCTTTGTTTTTTGAACTTCATAAATGGACATATAAAATGCATGAGAATGTGTATGGGTGGTAACATGGGGAAATTTAAATTCAAACAACTTGATCCTTGAAAATAATTGGTTATGAGACAATGACTGGTGACTGGTCATCAGTTTGACTTGTGGTTCTCAAAATGTCCTTGTCAAGTAGAGTCCAGTTGACTGGGGCACTGTGCACATGAGCCCAAAGCCAGGGTGTCCATTCCTATGTGAGACAAGGAGACTCCTGTAGTGCTAGTCCCCACCTAGTCTGTCTGCCATTACCTAGATGGGTACCAAGGGACGCCATGGACAGGTGACTGGGGGAAAAACAAACCCAAGTCTTAGTGAGGCTAGGTCTATGATGACATCTTAGGGAACAAAAGTCACCAGGTACTGATTGTGAGTATTTTGTATGTTTGAATACTGCAGTAAAAAAGCTATGTTGTTATTATTAATTCTTTGCAAGGAGTTTTGTATGTTCTCTGGCAAATGGAAATGGAGAAAACATTTCTTTTTTTTTTTTTTTTTTTTGGTACTGGGGATCGAACTCAGGACCTTGCACTTGCGAGGCAGGCGCCAGAACTACTGAGGTAAATCCCCTCTTTTATATTTTTTATACTCACTCATCTAAAAGTGATATAAATTTTCTTCCCCACTTCAAAATCTCTGTGATTAGCTTGGGATTTAGCTCAGTGGTTCCGCTACCTGCCCTGAAAGCGCAAGGACCCGAGATCGATCTCCGGTACCAAAAAATAAAAAAAACTCTGTGATTCATCACAGCTTTTATTTTAAGTTGACCATAACATTCTGTTTGTGTCTCAATTATTGATTAGAAAGTTTTACCACAGGACAAGGTTTTCAGAAACAGAGAGTGAAGTATACATTTAACCTGAGAAAATTTATAATGCTTTGTTCATTGAGTCAAAAGGTTTTTTTAATGTTGCTTTTCTCACTGCTTCAGCATGATGGGGAAGTTTTTGCACATCTCTCATACATGTGACCCTCTTAAGCTGTTAAATTGCATTGTGGTGTAGGTTCCCCCACATACTCACATGACCTTAAAGTATGAAGTCAAGAAAGACCTGTCGGGGCTGGGGATTTAGCTCAGCAGCACTGCACCTGCTTTGCAAGTGCAAGATCCTGAGTTAGATCCCTGGTACCAAAAAAAAAAAAAGACCTGTCATGTCACAGAAGCAAGGAAAGATTTGTCTTAGCCAAGAATGGAAAGTTATTCTTTTCTATGTCCCCCGTGTCTTGGCTGCTCTGGTTCACAGCAAGTGCTCAATACATATTTATTGAGGGAATGGCCAGAGCAATGATTTAAATGTACTGAACTCCTATTCCCAGCCTCTTGTTACCCTCTTGAACCCCATTGTCTCAGAGCACACTGTGATAATAAACTGCTCTTGCTTCCTGAGTGAACATGAATGTTCCATTTTAGCAACCTTGCAAACAGATGTTATAATTGCTATAGGCCGTGCCCTTTGGAGGCCTTTCTGGCATGCAGAAGCTGGAAGGTGAAAATCCACCAAACCACTGCCTCCTGTAATTATTTTTATAGCCATGTTGCAGAGAAAGTGTGACACATACATGTCCCTCTCTTGGCTCAAAGGCACCTCCCAGGGCCTGGTGGGTGTAGATCAAAACATCTCTGCCAAGGATTCATGTCAGTGGATGCATGAGTATCACACGCCAGTCACAATGTCCACTTGGTGGACGATGGGAACTCCTCCTTGGTCTCAGGTGGTCCTCAGCGCTGGACACACTCTGAGTGGATGTGGGTCTCTGTGTTTTAAAAATTATGGTGTCTTGGTTAGTTTTCTCTCATTGCTGAGACAAAATACCCAACACTCAAAGTTAAAGGGGGAAAGTCCATTGAATGCAGATTGTTAAAGGAACAGTCCATTGCATTCAGAAGACGGCAAAAGCAGTAAGGAGCAACCACAGCTCTTTCTATCTGTTATGTCCTATCCACGCTACTTAGGGCGAGTAGCACTCACACCCTTAATCCTAGTGCCCTTGAGCATAACATTGTACCATGAATCAACCCTAGCCCACGCTCTAGATCTAGCCACTTCTGAAAAAGCTCCACCTATGAGGCTTTGGGGGGGGACATCTCTAGAACAAGCCATAATACAAGGAGCTGCTTCCGCATTCACATTGATATAATTTCTCACCTTCTCTCAGGAATCCTTTTATTTCTCAATATTTTAGGAATGCCAGCTTTATTTTGTATTATAGTTGAAGATGCCTTCTCACATTCCTACAGATTTTCTCCATTGGACTCTCCCATTCCTCTCATGCCCAGCCTTTAAGAAAGACCACAGCTAAAGCTAATCAAACACTTGCTAATACACTTGTTCCTTTAGAAGGAGTACAAATTCATATTCAGTTAGAGGCCTAACAGAAGATAAAAATGAGGACAACATCCAGGTGTAAAATAGGACAATAGGAAGAGAAGGGGTCTGGGGCTAGACTGAAGAGCTCATGGCCTTCCCAAAAGCATTCATGATCTTTTTGTTTTAAGGTCACAGACAGCAAACAAAATTCACCTCCTGGCTAGATCTGTATATATCACCTACTAAACATTCACTGTCTCTGTTGAATCTTTAGAGCACTCTATATTCTTTCTCAAGGGTGACCTCTTAAGACCTTTAAAATCATATATCCCACAACAACATGAAACTTCCCCCATAAAACACCACAGAGTATGTGAAAAATTTAAGTGGACCTTTGAATGCTAAGTGAAAATGCGATAGTGAAAACAGCAAATTTGGCTAGGCCCACTTGACCTCAGAAACTAAATTAGTATTTCTGAAAAATGATAAATTGTTGTGTGAAATAAACCAGTGGGCTGCCCACAATTAATCAAAACTATTACTGCTAAATCTTTCCAATGCCAAACAGATAATGGCTTCCTTCTCAGCCCTGCCATTAGATTCTTGCACATATGGCTATTATTGCATGGTATGTTCCCCCACTACTGTCCCAAGCCCCTCTGTCCCCCTCACTTAGTAACTCTAACATATCTCTTCTATTTCAGTTCATTTTTTTTTTACATTTTCAGGGAGACTCTCCCTACTTTGCTCAGTGTAGAATAGTGGTGGTGAACCTATGGCACGAGTGCCATAGTGGGCTGTTTGTATCATTAAAAGCTCTAATAGTGCACCTGCCTGGCAAGGGCAAGGTCTTGAGTTCAATTCCCAGTGCAGGAAAAAAAAAAAACCTGGGTTATTTGCTCTTCTATCCCAAGGCTTGGGGCCTAAAATTTCTAAAAGGTTCGCCATCGCTGAACCATGTGTCTTTCATTTGTGGTGTTTATGGTCCACGAGGTTGATCATTTGATTAGGCCTTGTCTTGGCCTCTAGACAGGTGTGTGGATGCTGGGCTCACCATCTTGTCCCCAGGACAGTGCCTGGTGCCTGCTAGACTTATCCCTATTATTGGATGATTGAATGCATAAATTTTCTATAGACATTTTCTTTTTAAAAATTTGCCATTACTAGATTGCTATTTTGATGTGAAATCCACGCAACAGAAAATTAACCTTTTAAGGTGAACAATTCTGTGGCATTTAGTACATTCATAATCTTGTGCAACCACCCCTTTATCTAGTTCTAAAACATTTTTGGTCATCTCAAAAGGAAACTTTGTACCCATTAAACAGTTGCTCTCCATTCCTTGCTACCTTTCTGACCCTGTTCACTGCCAATCTGCATTCTGCACTCATGAATTTACTTATTCTAGGCATTTCCTATAAATGGAAGTATGTAATATATGGCCTTTTGGGGCCAGCTTCCTTCACTTAGCATGTTTTTGAGTTTCATCTCCATCACGCAAGTACCAGTACTGCAGTCTTTTTATGACTCAGTAATGATCCTTTGTATTTGTAACCCACAACTTGTTTTTTCATTCATTGATGGACATTTGGGCTCTTTTCACCTTTTGGATATTATGAACAGTACCAATGTGAACATATGTGTATCTGTGTTTGAACATATTCACGACTGACAAACAAGTTCCGTTCCAGGAGAATGTTTGTAAGTCAGATTCATTCGTAAGTCCAGCAAAGTGAGTTTTATGCACCTTTGACACAAATTTACAATGTATATTGCTGTTCTCTTCTTACCAGTTCCCTCCACATCACCACTGCTTTTCCTCTTGCTTCTGCACATCCTGGGCTCTGATTGAGCACTGCACTACTGCACACTGTTGCACTACACAGTAAGCACATTCTCCATTGTGATGATGAACAATTAATTATTTTTCTTTTGTTGTTTGTGCTTTGGTATATACCTAAGAATACATTGCTAAATCCAAGATCATGAAGGTTTAACCCCTATATTTTTTTCCTAAATGCTATATGGTTTTAGCTCTTACATTTAGACTGTTGATTGATTCTGAATTAATTTCCAGCTTTTCTATGTGTATATCCAATTGTCCCAGTACCATTTGTTGAAGAGATTATTCTTTCTCAATTGAATGGCCTTGGCACCCTTGTTGAAAAAGCCAACCAGGCATAGATAAATGGGATTATTTTTATCTTAATTCTATTCCATTGATCTGTATGTCGAATCTTATGCCAATGCAATACTGGACTTCTTTTTCTTTTCTTTTCGCACTAGAGATTGAACCTAGGGCCTTCACACTGAGCTACATCCCCAGACCCTTTTTGAGACAGGATCTCACTATGTCCCTAAATTGCCCAGTCTGGGCTTGAACTTGCAATTTTCCTGCCCTAGCCTCCCAGACTGCTCAGATTACAGCTGTGCACCACCATGCCCAACTTACATATTGCTTTGATTGCCATTGCTTTGTAGTCAGTTTTGGAATCATTTCCAATAGTGTTTTGGCACTGGGTAATCTTTTCTTTGTAGCTAATAATATCTTCTTCCTTTGCACATCTTCTCCCTTTCTTTTCCATCACTCACACACCTAAGTGTCCTAATCCACATTTCTTCACATGGTCATTTTTTTCCCCACAATCACAAATGGTTCAGAGAATAATTCAGATTTGCTATGATTTCATACGAATACATCTAAAAGCTGCTTGGGGTTAGGATGAACTGATACTAAGGAGTAAAATACGATCCTGGCATCCTTCTCTGACCCAGTCAGCTAGGACTCCAGGGTCTCACTAAATTGCCCAGACTGGGCTCAAATTTGCCATCCTCCAGACTCCTCTTCCAGAGCAGCTAGGACTATGGCGTATGACACCATATCCAGAGAGACAGCACTTTTTATCGGTTCCTTTACTTATCTGTGAGCAGGTAGGTTGTGATGGTGGCACAGCAAACATGAAGCCCCTGGCTTTCTGTAGGTCTTACTGTGCATGTTAGTGTATTACTGATGAAGTAATACACATGAGTTAGACATTGTCTCATGCTCAGGGAAGAACTACAACTCCATTAACAAAGGAATTGTTGCTGGTGATTAATGCACTGGTTCTTAAATTGTGATCTCAGTTTGATCTAAACCAATAGGCAAATGCCATCAAAGTAGACCCTTCCTGGAAAGGTGGGAGGAAGGAATGAAAATGCTTTGCAATTAGCTATGGATAAGGAAGACTTATCTGAAATTTTGCTTGGTCACTAGGTAGACCGCTGTGCTAACCATCTCTCCTGGAGGTTACAGGCCTGTTTAAATCACTTCCATCTCTTTGCTAGGGAAATTGCACCTAACTACAGTTTCGGGAGTGTGTTTACCTACATTTTTTTTTTTTTGAGAGAAAGAGAGTCTTGCTATATAGTCCACTTTGGCCTTGAACTCACTATGCAGGCCAGGCTGGCCTCAAACTCACAGTGATCCTCCTGCATCTGCCTCCTGAGTGCTGAGATTGTAGGCTTATATCACCACGCACGGTGCTACAGTTTTTTTTATTAGTACTTGTTTCTAATACACAATGACCGCTTTCATTGTGAATATTTGGTACATGTACACGACACACCTTACTTCTTCCTCTATGATCCCTTCCCTCCCACTCTTCTCCCCTCCCTCCACCTCTTGGTCCCATTCCCATTTGCAGTAGCTCTATCTCTCTGTTTCCTCTTTCCTGTTTCCTGTCTTTTATTTTTCTCTTTATTTATTCTCTGTATTTCTCATACGAGAGAGACTGCATGGTATTTAAGCCCGTGGGTCTGATTTATTTCACTTAACATTATGGACTTGAGGGGCATCCATTGTTGTTTGACTTCTGCTTGCCCTTAAGGCTGGTGAGTTTCTTTATGCCTTGTATATATGGAGCTGGTGTTTTCCACCCATGTACCCTGTGTGTGTTTCTAAGGTGCACATGGAGAAGCTATCTGTATTTCATTTTTAATATAATCTCTGGGTTTTATTTTCTTAGCCACTATGGAGTTGCAGAGCCTAGATAACTGGATATCTGTTTTAGATAAAAATAATAAATATATTTTCAGTTCCTCCTCTCCTACTGTCAGTAATTGGCATTCTTGGTTTCCAAATTTGTAGTTCTTTGATTGTAAAAGGCATCAGTATTTCAGAATATTTTCTAAATTAAAAATAAAATTTCTTACTGCACTTCAGCATCTTTGATACCTACTTTGATCTACCTTTTTTGCTTTGACATGCCATTTCAAAAAAGGAATGATGAATATCATAAACATATTGCACTTAGCTTGAAAGGTGACCATTAGAAAATGGTGTTTGTCTCTCCTCTCTGGTCTAGTTTGAATGCTGAACATTCCCCAAAGGCCATGTGTTAAAGGCTTAGTCTCCAGGGTGACACTACTGGGAGGTGGTGGGACGTTTAGATAGAGTCCAGAGGAAACTCCTTAGGTCACTGGAGTTGTATCCACAAAGAAGACTGGGGGGACCCTGCCTCTTCCTCTTTTCCTTGGCTCTCCGGCCTGTGGTGTAAGTGATTTGGCTCTGTCACACATTCCCACCCTGATGTGCTGCCTCATCTTGGGCCCAAAGCAGAGAGACCAACCGGTCACAGGCTGGAACATTCAGAACTAGGAAAATAATCCTTTTGTTTTTATAAGTTAATTATCCCAGGTATTTCATTACAGGGATGGAAAGCTGCCTAACATAACCTACTTCTACTTTACCCATAAGCTTTGGGTGATCCAGATCCACCTGGATTGTCTAAGGGAAGCTGTAAACAAAAATAATTCTTAGTTGGACCCCAATGAAACCTCCCGCCTGCCAGTTAGACCTGTGCCCCACAATCTGCATCCACTGCAGTGTGTCAGGGCAAAGGTCAGGTGGGCCAGCTGCTGCAAAGCAGGTGTCTGTTTTGTTTTAATCATTTTATTATCTATTTCCACGAAAGCAAAGATGCAGTTCTGTTAGGAGGATACACCAGGTGGAGTAGGATAGGTTTGTGAGGTCTCCAATAGTCTGAGGAACATATGACAGTTCTTATACCTCAAATTCCTGTTGCCCTGGTTGTTCGGGTCTGACTGACTTCTTGAATAAGCAACATCTAAAATTATACCTATGGCATTCATGTATTTGAAAGCCCCCGCACCCAGGCTGTGACACTGTGGGGTGAGGGCGTGGAGCACGCTCGTGCTGCCCAGGTAGTGTGGCCTTGCTCACCTTTCTGAATAGTCGTCAAGCCATCCTGGCAGAATTTCCGGTTTCTAGGAGGCAGGCATGTGGGACTAGGAAACAGCGGAGTCAGGGCTGGTCAGAGGCACACCAGAAGCAGGTTGTGTTTGATTTTGCAACTCAGAGTTGCCATTCTTTCTGGAGCCCTGCTCACCTTGTGACTGTCCCCTGTCCCCCTCATGCCCCTCTCGTCCCCGTCTCTCCCTGCCTGAACCGTGCCACTCTCTTCAGAACCACACCCTGTGCTCTGGGCCTTTCTTGTCTCTCCTGGCCCACAGGTGGCTGTTCTTGTGACCTGCACTCAGGCCATCTAACCTTTGATAACAGGATCAAAAAGTCAGTGGTTTTCAGGGGGCTATGAAATAATATTTCAGCGACCTGGACCAGATGACCAGATGGAGGCTCCGTGTAGCATTTCAGGTGGGACACTGTGAAGTCAACCTGCCTGGGCTGCTCACTGCCACTTCACATGCCTGAGCCAGTCACTTTGCCTCTCTGAACTTCCTTTTCCTGCGATGTAAGTGAGCGTTTGGACCATTCCCTTGCAGGGGAGTGGTATGGATGACTCAGGGTGTGTAGATAGTGTGTGTGGCCTAGGGTCAAGCATGCAGCACTCAGTAAGTAAATGAGAACTCTGAAGAGGGTTAAAAAAGAGTGGGAGAGAATCTAGAAATTTCTCATCTAACCTCAATGAGAAAACTGTTTGCTCTAACCCAGAAAAGTGACCCCAGGTGGAGAAGGGAGAAGCCTGCAGCTGGGTCTTTGGTTCAGGGCTGTGTCTGCACTGCCCTTGCCTCATCTTGCTGCTGTCTGGGACACTGACCACATCTTTGCAGCTGAGCATTCAGAAGGTTCCTAAAAGGAAGCTACTTTGCATAGATATGCAGCCAGCTGCCTGGACCCCAGATTGGGTTTTAATGTAAGCAATGCTTATATTTTAGGAATACTCTTTTGAGAATACACTGAGTCCATTTTGATAGTTTCCCCCCTCCTGACAAGATCTCTTCCTCTCCTACACCCACCCCTTGGCTACTGTTTCATCTTGGCAGCTGTGAAAAGATTTCTCTCCAGCTGTCCATCAAGTCTTCAGAAGCTAGCTGGGATGTAATTGTAATCTATTTTCCACCCCTCAATGGTGGTGGGTGAAAACACACACACACACACACACACACACACACACACACACACAGGGAGCTCAAATTGCAGGGAGATGGAAGCCAGAGCTGCCTCGTGACTCACACAGAGCCCTGCATGGATAATTACTGCCATTCATTACTGGGCCAGGAAAGAAAACAGGGTCTGCTTGGGTTTCAGTGAACCAGAAGCTTGATGAGTAAGAGGGGGGAAACAGGGAGCTGTGGTCCACCCCCTCCATCCCATGCCATTTCCAGGAAAATAACATCCTGCTGGGCACTCTCCTCCCAACTCACATCTTTTATTATGCTTATTTAGCGTGCAGTTTAGAATCAGGACTGTGGCCAAATTCTGCCCAGTACCTCTCCCCAGAAGCTCCATAACCTTGAGCCAGTACCTGATTCGGGAGTTTTCCTGGATGAGGGATAAACAGGCTCAGTTTCACTGCCTCATGTATGCATTCAGCCAGCAGCTGTCCTGAGGTCACAGCAGAGCTGATTCTGTGGGCACTGTCGAAGTGGCATCCGTACAGAGGAGTGTGTGTGCTTCTCTGGCCATCTCACCCTGCCAAGGGACACCGCCTGCAGGCAGGCCACAGTGCCATTTACTAGCTCATCCCACTCAAAGCATTCTTTCCCTCCTCTGCATTCCCTTGGTTATACTCTGTTTTATTACCTTTCATTAGGTCTTTTACTTGTTGGGAACAGAAAATGTGATTAAGAAAGAGGGAGTATATACAAGGATGTCAGCACAGAGTTTTTTTTATACATTGTTATACTGCAGTTCAATTCAGCATGAATGAATAAATGAATGAATGAATGAACACTCCAGTAAGGAACTATGTATTTTAAGCTAAATGTCTTGGGATGGCTAACGAGGCAACAAGTTCTAATGAAAGAGTAAGATTTGGGTAAGTTGAGAGATGAGCAGTCCTTCTATAATGGAAGAGTTGGAAGAAAAGCATCTTGTGCTAGTACTGTGAGAGAATCTCTGGAATTAGAGTACATTCAAGAATACACTAAGGCCATGTTACTGAACATAGTATTACTCAGCATTACTCAAGCTTGTCTCCATGGTGCTCCTCAAAGGTGGTTGAACAATATCATGTATTTCATATGCAACCAGCCTGCTCTGCAGGAGCTCATTAGCTGCATGGCATTTGCGTAGGGTAGTTAGGAACCTTCCTGATACTTTGGGGACTGTCAAGTTTTGCTTCGGATAACATGCATGGTATTGTTTCTACTGTTTTATTCTGTCATATTTTGGTTCTCAGAAGAAGCAGCAAAAGATGAAGGGAGGGGAGAGAAAGGAGATGAAAAAGGAATTAAGATGTGTTATGTACATGCATCTACTCCCTGCAAGGAATATGAACATTATGTACTGCAAACATGTACAGATGAAAAAGAAGGAAGATGATCAAGAGATGGATGGAGGGAGGAAGGAGGAAAGGGATGAAACAAAAGAAATAAAATGTATTACGTATACCCATACCAATTCCCTATAAGAAATGTAAACATTATGTACTATAAAGACATACTAATAGAAAAAATGAAAAAAGAATTAGCCCACAATTCCCCATTCCTTTTGCTTCTGAAAAGACTGACACTTCGGGAGCTAGAAACAGCATTTACTGTGTGATTCCTGAGAGTCTGATTTATTTTGCAGATTGATTCCTCATAAATTTATCATACAATGTCTTGGATAACTTGGAGAATTAATGAGAGGGAGGAGACCCATCTATGAACAGTTCTTAATAGGGGCAATTTTAAATATCATTTATTGAATATTTATTTCATGCTTGGCATTGTGTTTAATGTTTTACATGACTCGCTTGATTTCTATAATGGATATATCCTTGCAACTCCATTTTATATATGAGGAAACTGAGGCTTAGTGTGGGGGTTAAGAAACTGCCCAGGCTCATGCAGATAGAAAGCGGTGAACTGAGAACTGAACCTGACCAATGTGACTTCAGTGCTCACACTGGTAAGCTTGCCCAGCCATGGTTTTCTCCAAGCTGGAACCCTGGTCCTGACACATGTCTGGAAAGATTACACTGTCTCCTAGGTTGAGCAGATCAGTGCAAATGTGACCTCAGAATGATAGATGCCTGGGCTTTTTCAGAGAGCATGCTAAAGCTCAGTTAGTGGATTATTTTTATTAAGTCAGGATTACTATTGATAGTTACTGCTTTTCCTTTTTTCTTCAGTACTAAGGATTGAACCCAGGATCTTTGTACTGAGCTACATCCACAGCCTTTTAAATTTTTTTTTGTTTTGAGACAGAGTCTCTCTAAGTCACTAAACTGCCCAGGCTGGGCTTGAACTTGCAATTCTCCTATCTCAACCTCACAGACTATAGGAGGTATGAGCCATCATTCCTGGTTTGCTATTGCATTTTTAGGTGAAATAATTTGCCAAGTATCCCATAGTCATTATTCCCAGAGTTATAATCTTTAAAACATGTATATATATTCAAATGTGTGTATGTTTGCATGACATAGCTGATTTAAGCAGGTAATTATTTTAGGTGTACCAACCCACTGCACTCAAGTTACCCTAAAGCCAAAGTATTACTAGGAGAATCAGTTGAAGTTCTTCAAATGATCTCTAAATGGATCATTTGCTTTTCCAAAAAGCTCTTTTTGGTTGTTGTTCCCAAGAACAATCTTTCAGAACTACATCTTCTGAATATCCATAAAATCTTCCTTCTAAAATCTGAAAAGGTCATCTTGTCTACCCACTTGTGCCTGGACAACAAATCTTAAAAGTTCGTATTTCTTTTTTCAATGACCCATAGAGGATGCTGACCTGCCTAACTTGGTAGCTTGCCATTCCTAATAATCCAGATAGTTGCTACATACTTCCTTGTGTGCAACTAACATCTGTCCCGCTGCCTTGGCTCATTTCATTTAAATTGTCATGATCCTGATGTCATTGTGCTCATGGTTCTTTTCCCAAGGCCAGAAAACCACAGCTTTTTATAACCAAGTCAGTTGTTATGGTCACATTCCAATTTCCTTAAGTGCTTCCATGTTGAACAGCCCTCTAAGTCTCAGTTTTTGTAATGTGGCTGAGGAGCTGTGAGAATGCCATCTGTTTGCTAGAATGGGGCCATTGGTGACTGCACACTTGACTCTGAAGATGGCATATATGTCCAAATCAAGATTTTAGATCTAAAAGAGCTGGCTTTGGACACCTGGGTTGACTGTTACATTGTAGGGAGATGTGGCCATTTGCAGCTAATTGGATGGGAACATGAGCCTGGAGTGGCATTTATACAGAACTTTTTGTTTATTAAGGATAACTGCTGCACTCTGTATAAAGCATGGGAGTAATAGGATCAAATTAAGCAAAGCTACTTAGATGGAATAGCAGGAAAGTTTCCCTAATGAAGAGATGTGGTAGACCATGGAATAGTCTTCCCCAGGAAGGATGGTCTCATTGAGATGTGGTTATTTACCGAGGAACCAAATTGTCCCCCTCTGGATGCATCTTGGGCCATTTTCAATTTAGTTTGTGACTTTGATTTAATTGGAAGAGTGTCTCACATCTGATGTTGACTACCTTAGGCTATGTTGCTCAAATTCTAGTCCTGTCAGAATCACTTTGTGAGCTTGTTCAAATGCAGATTCCCTGGTCCTGTCCACAAACATTCTGTTTTGTTAGGTCTGGCCATAGTCTGGGAATCTTTTTGTTTTCCAGATTTCCTGGATGATTCTTATGCACATGTTCTGTAAACTCTGTTTTGAAAATGTAGTTAGGACTGCTTCAGGAAGATTCCAGGTCTTGTAATAAGTGTAGCTGTGTGCTTTGATTTGTCCCTTATCCTCCTCCTAATTGGTTACTCTGTCCCATCACCAGAGTCTCTTTCTAAGCCTGTAGATGGGAAGAAATGTTTGGTGAAGAGCTGGAGGTTGCCGAGAGAAAAGCGATCCTCCAAGGAGCCCTTCTTACTCAATGGCATTCCCTGCGGTTTCAAAGGTAACTTGGTGATGGGTAGTGTTTCCCAAAATTCCATGACATGTTAAAAGCCATTAGAAAACACAGGGGCAGGGGATTTAGCTCAGTGGTTCCAGCGCCTGCCTTGCAAGCGCAAGGTCCCGAGTTCGATCCCTGGTACAAAAAAAAAAAAGAAAAGAAAACACAGGGTTCCATGGTCAAATAAGTGTGAGAAACACTGTGGAGATACTGTGGTAACTAGATTTCTTTTCTGCAGGGCTTCCCAGAGTCTTTATCAAAAGAAAACCACTTCTTAAGCTTTTGGTAACAGAATTTCTCATGGGATTGCTGATTCATAGAACTTACCAAAAACCTCAGTGAGAAGAAAGTACACTCAACTTAGTTTGCAAGCTCAACTCTTTACCTAAGTAGCTGAGTGACTTTGGATATGTCCTTTATGTTCCTCGGATTTATTTCCTCATCTCTGAAGTAGTAATGGTGGAGCAAAGCCACTCACTTCATGGCTGAGATGTGAAAAAAGAGACAGAGGAAGAAGCTGGGAGTCCCACTGTCCCTTTCAAAGGGGGAGCCCTCCCACTAGCCCTGCCTCTTAAAGTTTCCACCACCTCCCATAGGGTCAGGACTCAGAGATCAACCTTTAACACATGGGCCTTTGGGCAATATTTACAATCCAACTGTAGCAGGAGGCTAGAAAAATCTATGTCATGTGTTAAGCTTCTCACCAAATAAGCTGAGCTTAGCCTTAATGGTGTAATTGTAGTGAAATTTAAAGAAACTAAAATATAACAAACATAGTGGAACTTGAGAGGAAAGGCTGAAAGGTCACATACGTGCGGTAAATCAGGTGTAGGTTTCAAAATTCATTCTATACCTTCTCTACCAGTGATGACCAAATGCCAAGTAAATTGTTTCAGTTCAAACAGGTAATAAATAAATGTTGGTATGTAGACTTGAATTCACAAAGCTTGACTCCAGAACTGAGCTCTTTTTCATTATACTGTGCTTCCATTTCACCACAACGAAATGAAAAAATCCGGTACAGTGTTCACCAGATTTGAGATGGCAAAAGAAATACACACACACATGCATGCACAAAGGGTGATCATAATATACAGTTAATGTTTAAATTTTTTAAAATACTACAGTAAAAGATACATTGCCATCAATACCCCTCTAAATACTCCCATTTGCTTTCAACAGACTTATCTTATTGTTCTTGCCACTTTCTGAAGCAGTTCTGGGAAGCCTCTTTCATGAATGTCTTTACAGAAAGTGTGATAAAAATATATGGTGAATGCTGCTAAGTGCTGTCCAGCAGAAATGTAGGCTTATAAAAACATTACAGTGTGTCCTCATCCACCTTATTCACTGGGCCTGGCACCATGTGCCTTCTAGCTCTTCCCCGAAGTCAAAACAACCATGAAAGGTAAACATTTTTAATTGATTCAGGACATTGAGGCAGCTGTGGCAGTGCAACTAAAGACGCTCATGAAAAAGAACTCCTAGAACTCCTTCAGGAAGTGGCAAGAATGATGGCTAAGGACATTTAAAGTGAGAGGGAGTATTTGGAGAGGATATTAATGGTAATGTGTCTTTTACCATAATAATCTCACCATATTTATCAATCATATCTCATGTATTTTATATATACTTGTATGTATATTTGAAGCGGTAATGGGTAAGAACAACCCAAATTTGATGAAAAACATTAGTCTATACAAGTGAGAAGCTCAACAAACCTAAATTAGGAGAATACAAGGAGACTGACATCTCTCTACATCATAGTCAAGCATTTGAAAGAAAAAGAAGAAAGGTTGAAATTGGCAAGGGGAAAGTACCTGGTCATGTACAGGGTAGCATCAATGTGATTAATAGCTGGTTTTTCATCTGACAAATGAAGTCATAAGGTAGTGCAGTGACATAATCAAAGTGCTGAAAAAACCAGTCAGTCAAGAATTTTACACCTAGTAAAACTATCCTTCAAAAAACAAAGATAAGAGCTGGGTGTCGTAGTACATGGTATAGACCTAGCTACTCAGGAGGCCCAGGCAGGAGGATTGCTTGAGCTCACAAATTTGAGACCAGTTTGGGCAACTATAATGAGATTCCTATCTCAGAAAAAGAAGAAAGAGAAGGAGAAGGAGGAGGAAGAGGAGAAGGGAAGAAAAGAGAAGAGGTAATCTCAAATTGAAAAGAAACAGATGAAAGATTTTATTTTGTTAGCTGACTGCCTTACAAGAAATGCTAGTGGTTTTCCTTCAGGCAAAAAATGAAAATGATGGCAAATGGTAACTGCAGTCCACAGTAACAGAGAACACAGGAAATGGTAAACATTCAGGTTCATGTGAAAGATACTTGTTTCTTATTTTCTCTTTTTGTTCTTTAATTATTTTAAAATGTTGAATTTTGTAAAATAAAATTTTAACATTGAATTTTTAGTAATAGGAAATATTGAATTCAGGACATTACATGAGTCCAAGAAAGTATTTTTTAAAAGAAAGACTTTTTAGTAGGTGCTATTTTATGATAAAGATATAGGAAGGATATCTGTTTATGGCATCATGTTCTCAAAACAGAAATTTTAGGAAGCACAGAGATTCATGTTGGTTGCAGAATTTATTTAATGAACCTCTTTTATTATATGAGAGATAGATTTTTAAAAATTGTTTAAGAAAGACAACAGTATATGTTTCTGTGGACACTTGAACATTCTTTATTTTTGAAGGACAGAGTTGGAGATATCTATTGGTATCCATATACTTTTTATATAATTATATTTCTAATGTATATTTTTTATATAATGTATTTAAAGGTATGCTTATACTACTTAAATACATTTTTTTTTCTGGTACTGGGGATCGAACCCAGGACCTTGCACTTGCCAAGCAGGCATGGTGCCACTGAGCTAAATCCCTGGCCCCTACTTAAATACATTTTAAAGGTCTGTATATCTGTATCTCTATTTAAAGACATATGTTACAAAGCCTATAAAGACATTCTCAAATTACAAAAATATAAATAGTACAGACAATATTCTCTGGCCACAAACAAAAAACTAAAGAGTTTCTGCAGCCAACTGGGTATTATAAAACCCCAAAGCTGTCTTTAACAGTTTAATTTAAGAAAATCTCAATCAAAATTGAAGTATAGATAGAAAATAGTGATTATCAAAATGCTGCATATCAAAATTAATACTGGATGTCAGAATTAATGAGAGATAGTTAAAGCAGGGATTAGAGGCAAATTCATAGCCCCTGATACTTGTATTAATAATCAAGAAAGAATGAAACTAAGTGAATTATTCCCAACCCCCAAAGTTAAAATTTTTGAAAGAAAAAGGAAGATTTCTAATAAAATAAAACAAATTAATGAAGCAGAACATAGAAAAAAACCAGTAAAACCAATATATAAATCACTAACTTTTTTGGATAAAAACAATAAAATAGGTGAATCATTAACCTAATCAAGAAAAAAAAAAAGAAAGTAAGTTTAAACACACAAAATAAAAAGAAGGAAGTAAGCACTGACAGAGGAGAAATGAAAAGAATCATGGGAGACTTCTTAGCTTAGTTCCTTGCAAATTAACTCAAATGAACTGAATGTATTCTTCTTGCAGGAACATATAATTTAGTAAGAGAAGGATACCTGCCAGCCAGGCAAAAAGAGTTTCAATGAGAGAGATTGTAGGAGTCCTTCACCACTGGTTTGAGACCTTCTTGACACAAGATAATGAAATTGGCACTTTGTATACTCACTCTGTTTCTCATGGCTTGATGTTGATGTGCTTATTTTTCATCTTTATCAGTGTACAATACCAGTGATCCACTCTTCCCTCTGCTGAATAGATATACTCATGTAGATATACTTGCTGGCATCCTGTATTCTTGGTAGAGCAGTAGCTACACTATTGATTATTAGCAGAGTCCCTCCTTGCCTAGACCACTCCTGCCCCAGAAGGAGACAACGGATTGATTTTTGAAAAGGAATCTGTGAAATAAATACAAATTCATTCATCTGTATGTCTCACCATCTCTTGCCCATATTTCTGTCCTTTCAAAATGTTGCTAGGCAACCAGGTAGAAAAATGGCCAAAGAAGTCCTTGTAAAGAGAAGACATGCTTGTAAAATCAGAAAAATAGATGTGGGCTTCCTCACTTGGGCCTCCTTTACAGGATTTGTGACAGAATCAATTAAGTAGCAGTTATTGCAACTGACCTTGAGGCTGGTGAAAACAATGGGCCATAATCTGGCTCAGTGGAGTCTTGACCCAAGCCATTGGGGGGTGGGGTGGGGGAGAAGGGTGCTGACATCTTTTGTCCTTGAAAGGAGATGAGTGTTCAGTGGTTCCTCATAGGGCCAGTTTCCCTGCCTGAGTCCATGTAATTACATTTTTGAGATTAGCACAGTCTCTATAGAGCCTTCTTAAGGCTTGCTGTTGTTAATACCCAGTCTTCCTGAGGAAATGCTGCTACCTCATCCCTAGCATTTCATACATCCACCTGATTTTCAATGGAGCCTCCTTTACTGTGTTTCTGTGGGCACTGGCATGTGTACCCAAGCTCAGGTTGCTCTAAGGAACTGCGCAGCCTTGCTACCTGGTGTGCGTGCCAGAGTCTGCTCATGGTGACAGGTGTTGACGTTCAGCTGCTAATTTCCCCCATTAGAGACAATGTGGTAGGATCTGATGATACAATCTGTTCATCAGAGGTCTGCCCTGATTTTTCCTGTCTAGAATATATTGCTAACTTTATGGAAACAATAAAAGACAGAATAGATGCACAATCCACCCTTTAAGTGGTTTTGCTTTGCTGGGGGAAAAATTCATACCATTCAATTTCTTTTTGTCTATTATAAATTTATTAACAGTGTGTTATAATTAGGTACATGGCTTTGCCTTAGAGAACAAATGGTGCTTGGTGAACTGTGACGTTGATCTGATTATGGTAAAATGACCCATTTGGTTTTACCAGCTGTGACTTTGGAGGGAGCTGAATGACAAAAAAGACATAAAACTCAACTGATGAAAGATTGTCAGTTTATATTCCCTATTACCGATTATCCTGTATCCCAAACAAAATGTTCTTTGGATTTGCTGGCTGATGTCTTGGTAATCTGAAAGGTACTAAATTCCCATGGACATGGTGCCAGGAGGGGACATGGTGCCAGGAGGTGACCTGGCTTATCATATTGCTTTCATATTCCCATTAATATGACAGAAATTGCTCTGGCAGAATTTTAAAATGTCACGGTGTCTTGTTAACCAAGAGGAATTCCTAAATTGGGGAACAGGCCGGTGCAGTAGTTGGGAGTGGGGCATTGCAGTTGGTTGCCTGTTTTCGAAGCCTGACCACACTGTCACCAGCTTCTGAACTTCTCTAAGCCTTGGTTTCCTTATTTATAAAATGAGTATTTGTATATCTGCCTCACAGGATTTATGTGAAGACAAAAAGTAAATTCTCAGCACAGTGGCCACACATAGTAAGCTCTCAAGAAATGTTAACTGTTGTTATGGCTGTGATTCTGAGAACTGGTCCAGCTTACAACGAAGCCTAAGGGAGTAGAGGGAGGAACCGCTATCGGCCCCTCTCCGCCTACTTCCCGCTCACGCGAGCACTCATTACTGAAGCGGGGTCGGAAGGAAAAGGAGTTCCCCTTCTGTGGCCATGATCTTGGCAAAAGAGTTCTGATCACTTGACTTTTGTTGATCATTTGTCTTCCTGTGAGGGGAGAAATCTTAGTGACAGAGGAAGGAAGGAGTTAGGAAGGAGTAAAGGGATGCCGCACCACCTGGCTCTCCACCTTTTCAGCCTGCACGAGGCTGCTTCCACGGGGCTGGAAAAGCACAGAGAAATCAAGCCCGTATTTGTGGTGAGCCCCTTAAATTTTATTCTTATTTATTTCTGGGATGAGCCCCTTTCTCTAAATTTTATTCTTGACTTTTCATTCATCCCAAAGACAATTTGGGGTGACAAGAATTTACAGTAGGAAGCCTCCCAGAATGCTCCCATTTCAATAAGGAACTTCTGGGATACAAAGCAATGAGTCTTGATGAGGAAATTTTGTGCCCTGCAACAAGACAGAGTTTTTAAGTGGGGAAAAGGGTTCCCATGAACTCATTAACTTTCAAATGTATCCAGCATTTAATTTAATTGTTTGAAGTTGTCTATTTAAGCCTGAAATAAAAATTTCCAAAATCTGGTGTTACACTTTAAGAAAAAGGGCACACTGTAACACTCTTGGCCTCCCGTTGTTCTCTCATCCACTTCATTCCTGCACTAGGTACCAAGTTACTGCCTTTGTGCTCCCTACTCGCAGGTGCTCTGCGTAGTGGACTGGTGAACTTTTCTCCTTTGCCAAGTGGCAGATGTTAAGCTTTGTCAGTAGAGGGCACTGGAAGGCCACTGCAGGAGGAAAGGACACGTTGCTTTCAGTATTCCTTTTCCCTCTTGCTCTGTGGCCTCTGCTTGTGGTGGTACTTGGAACACCCTGTGGCTCATGATGCTCACCTTCCAGTGGGTTCTACAGGAACCCAGTGGGATAGCGTCTCAGTGAGTCCCCAAGGCACCTGGCTTGCCAGCCCTGGCTGTGACACCTCAGAGAATCTTTCACCATCTGTGCCATTGTCAGCCCTTCCTGATGACATCTGAATCTCACTTTGGGTTTGGGGACAGGTGCTTTTTGAAATTTGTTTCTTCTTAGGTACTGTCTCCCCCAGAGGCTGTAGCTGCTTTGAATATCAGTAATTCTTCTATTCTCTAGAGTTCTCTTTATTCCTCAGGATGTAATCCCCTGTCACAAGTGAATCATTTTTTAAATCCATCAAATTTTCTCTGTTCAAATTCCTGGTGTGGTTTGTGTCTTTTCATTGCACCTAAATGGACTGGATCTTAGAGGTCCTGAAGTGATTTATGTGGATGGTGAATTTGAGGAGCAAGGGGATAGGTGTGGCCCTGCTACTTCCCTTCTTTCTCTGGGACTCTGTGGGCCAGCCTGGCTGCTGTCTGCATGGCAAGCTCAGTTGTCAAGGCTCTGCCCTTGAGGGGCCTGTGGTGGTACAGCCCAGTCCTCAGCCCGGTCAGCCAGGACTGTCAAGCTCCACCTTGCAGACAGAGGCAACCATGTTCTCCAAGGTCAGTTCCATCAGTATCAAGAGCGTCATTTAGACACTACCTACTTTTTACTTTGTTCCTTGATTAGCTCAGAACCAGGCAAGAAGAAGCCCTGTGTTTTATTGTCTCCCCTTTCCCCAATGATTTTCATATAAAACTATTTTAAATATCTGACCACCAGAGAAAATGATGGTGGCTCTGAGAAACTGTAGTATGTTTGACCCCTGACTTTGCCTGTCTCCTATCCCTTGACCATATTACTGTGATTTCATCATACTGTGTATAAAGCTTTTTTTTTCATAAAATGCTAATCTGACTGGAGAGTGGTTCTATATTTCCAAAATGCTTAAACACCCCTAGTATGATCGGCCTCAAAGAATAAAATCCAGAGAACCCATATAAATAGCCCAGAATTTGATGATGGGGAGACAGTTAGAGAACAATGTGATCTATTTGAAACACACCCTTTTCAAGTCATGAATTATAAAAAAATCATGCATTTAAAAATGAACAGATTTGGGTCGGGGATTTAGCTCAGTGGTTCCGTCGCCTGCCTCGCAAGCGCAAGGACCCGAGTTCGATCCCCAGTACCAAAAAAAAAAATGAACAGTTTTGTGGATTTCTACTCTGCATGAGGTACCGTGTAGGATAAAGGTCATTAGCCAGCCCCGGGGCAAGGTCTCTCTGCCACACTGGGCATTAACAGTTGGATTTGATGGTGTTACTGGGTTTGTGCTGAAGGAGGGAAATACAGATGGCTGCCAGCAAATGTCCACATTGGCTCAGCCATCAGGCCACACACCCGCTCGTCTCTCCATCATCCCTATTGATGTAGCACCTTGCCTTGTCCTTGACTTTCCCTTGCACCCTGCATGCATAGCTGAGCTGCTGTGTCCTGTGTGTTTGCAGAAAGAGAGGACAGAAGAGAAAAAGGTACCCTAATGTGCTTCAGAGAGAATGAGAAAATGCATCTCATGCCTTCTGTGAACGTTTGCAATGTTGGGGTCGTAGCCAAGGACTCATAGAGCTTGATAATTCCCTTTCTCCCTCAAGCACAGACCTAGGGTAATAGTACTTGTCAGGGGGTGCACATAATCTTGATATTCTGAGATGACCTTGGAAGCTGTCCTATGCTGAGCTGAAGAGCCAGAGGAAGGGAACACCTTGTCACTTACTGCCTTGAAGGATTAAGGATGGGTTTATTCTGAGCCATGCGATTTGGTGTACTGACTTTACATTTTAATGATTATGGCCTAACATTTCTGATGGTGTTATTTAAGGTCCAGGATCAGATAGGTTATTAAGAATTTAAGAATTAGAATCAAAAAATCAACAAGCTTGAAATTTAAGTATGTATCTTTTCTCCTTATTATCTTCTATAATTTCTTCAGTGTTTATGGGATAAAATATTATAGTTACTAATCATAAAATCTCTCCTTTCTTAGGCAGTGGTGATCTAAGGTTGAGATGTGACTTACGTGCTTTTTGTCTTTGTTTTCTTCTAGATAACTTCTAGATAACTTCTCATCTACTATTCTCCTTGTAAACCTCTTCTTTCCTGCTTTCCCCACTTCAGGGAAGTGACTCTGCTTGGGAGATGTCTTTCCAATGGATTGAGCATTCAGCACAGATATCTTTTCCAACCTGGAACATTTTTACAATCTTTCACATGTAAGGTGCAGTGTATAGCATTGCATTGTGATATGCATTTTTTTTCTCCCTCCCTCCTTCCTACCTTCCCTCCCTTTTGTTCTTCCTTCCTTGGTTTCTTGTTTTTTTGTTTTTGTTTTTTTGTAAGGGGGAATTGAACTTGGGACCTTGCGCTTGTGAGGCAGGCAGCAGGCGGTGGAATCACTGAGCTAAATCCCTGGCCCCAGTTTCTTGTTTTTTGAGACAAGGTTTTTCTGTGTTGCACAGAGTAGACTTGAACTTGGAATCTGCCTACCATAGCCTTGTGATACTGATTTCTGCATCATTTTCATATCATTTATTTTCTAATTTTAAAGAAAGATCTTTAGATATGTCTTTGAAATTTTTTCAGATGCTCTCCTTCTCCCTTTTTTTGTACTGGAAATTGAACCCAGGGCTTATCCCCAGCTCAGGCTGGGCTTGAACTTGTAATCCTCCTGCTTCATCTTCCCAGAGTACTAGGATTACAAGTGTGTACTACTACGCTCAGCTCAAATGATTCCTCTTTAGCAGGATTTTTATAACATATGTATGTTTTGCATAGATTTTTTTGAGGTCATTACTGAATGATACACACCATTGAAACTAAGTAGCAGATACTTGCAGTGGCTGACTGGAACCCAGCAGTAGGGTTGAACAAACCAAGATCGCCATTCATTGTGCATTCCATAGAGTGTGGCCCAGGGAGCACTATTCACAGTCCTTTGGGACCTTTCGCTGGTTGCCTCCTCCTTTGTGATAGCACCACACCCTGTGTCATGGAATTCTTCACCTCCAAAGATGAGGTGATCAGTGTCTGCTCTGTCAGCATTTAAATTACCTGGTAGGATCTGAAATATTCATCAGCAAGAGCTGTTTTGCCGCCAGAGACCTTTTGAAAGTTAGAAATCAGGGGCAACATGTGGCACGTGTAAGGCATTTTAGCTTTTGTTCTCTTAGTGATAGCAATAGAAACAGGCGGATGGTAGCAAACCATAGCAGCCCAGATTGTGGAACATCATTTAGGTGCAAAGGTGGATGTGAAGTCATCTCTCAGCTGTAAGTACCAGAATGTGTAGCATAGTCTCATTTCTACTACCCTTAAGTGTACTGTAAGATTAATTTATATTGTATTTATTAGATACTTACAGCACAGAAAACCGTTATATATAATATGTTAATAGCAAATGGAAGTGATGTGTATAAATCATGTGAAAGAATCCACACCATGCTGATATGAGAGGAGGCCAGATTAGGTTGGAAGAGAAGAAAAGTCTGCTTCTTACTTTCCAAGGTTCTGTTTTAGAGAATATTTTACACTGAAATGGTGTCATGCATTGAAAATATACGTTTTTAAAGGATTAATTTTGAACAAATGAGGTGCGACTTGGGAGAAAAGCGACTTTGACTAGGGCTGGGTGTGGTACTGAGGAACAGGACACAGGCAGACCCCTAACTAGCAACGCTTCAACCTCACTAATGGGATCTACTAATTGTAATCAGAATCACAGCTCTGTGGCTGGAATTAATACTCCCTGAACAGTTAATTATGCTCAGGTGTCTTGCTTTATTGCTTTTATGAGTAGATAAGTAGAATTCCTTCTGAACATACCCCAAAGTCTTCAACTATATGTTAATGATTATGAACGACTGTGCTTCAGCCTTTCTACCATCTTCTCTGTGTTCCTTTCCCCTTTCCTTCCCTAACACCTCCCTCCCTTGCCTATTAGTTTATGTCCCTTCTGTTCAGGACCTGCCTCAAAATTTACAACTTGCAGGAAGCCTTTCTTAATTACCTCATGAGGAAACCTTTGCTCAGCGTTGCCTTTCTGAGTGTGCTTTGTTCCAGGGCTTTGCTTTGCACCTTCTGGAGCCGTTGCTTGCTAATTGGTTTCTGTCATTTTTGCATGTACTTTCTCTTAATCCACCTTTCAAAGTAATAGACTCTTCAAGAGATACAGTGGACTCTCGACTCACAAACTCAATTCATTCCTGAGGGCTGGTTGTAACTCAAGTTGGTCAATTGAAGGCTCAGGCTCCTCTACACAGCCTTCAGTCTCTCTCCTGTATACAGGCAGATCCCAGTGTCCTTAGAGAGACATTGGCCCAGGACTTCTCAGTTAACCCCACACAGGAAAGGATGTTGTAATGTTACTTCCAGAGCTCTTTAAGGGTTAAATCTGTATCTGAGACCATCTGGACGCGTGTAAGGCTGGCATTTGGTTCATAATTCAAGACTTTGGTCGTAAGTTAAAACTAAAATTCTGGTTGTAACTTGAGGGTCCACTGTAACTCCAGAAAATAAAGAAGTGTATGGACATTGGAGAAAGACCTGAATTAAAACCTGAGTCTTCCATTTTTTGCAGGATGGTTTTGAGAAATGTCTTCTTTGAAATGGCATTTTCATCAGCTGGTGAGCTAGAATAATGAATTCCCATTTCTTGGAATTGCTGTGTTCAGTTGAGCTATCTGTGAAGCCCTGGGATTTGTAGCAACCAAAGCCTTCGATATGTGGTAGTCACTGGTGGTCACCTCCCTCCATCTGCCACCGACTACGTGTGTGTACAATGTCCCGACACCAGATAATGCCGAGAATGAGAAGGAAACCAAGATGTACTTGCTCATTTTTGTTATGTGTTCAGGGACTTGGGGACATTTGGCTCAAGACGGGTGAAGAGTATCGTGTCAACTCATGTTGACATTCCATCGTTTCTCAGACCCTGCTTGCTGTGGATGATTTATTTGGAATTTGCTCACATCTGAAAGAGCTGCTCCACATTTGTCTAATTTTTATACTGGTTTGGGGGCCAAGCTGTATCCCATCCTGACACATTTCTTACTTACAACATTTGTATGGTTGTATGCATTCATTTTTGTCACTTAGCAAACATTTTAATGAATGCTGGTGTGTTAGCCACTGTAGATACACAGGAAGCATGAATAGGAGACTGCCAGGTGGACAAACTGGGGTGAGGACTGGAAACTGAAGGTGCATCATGTGCAAAGGCCCTGAGGCATGAAAGAATGGAGCCTGTTTGGGAGTCATAAAGCCTGGGCAGTATAGTACTATGGCATCAGGTAAGCTTTGGGAAGTGGTTTGAGATGATATTACATAGACTGGCAGGGAAGACCATTTGTGTATCATGCAAAGGAACTGATATTTTATCACTCTGGTAGTATGGATCTGCTGAAGAATTTTTGAGCAAGGAGATAACAAGGCCAAATTTGTATGTTGTGAAGAAACCCTAGCTGAGTACAAGATGAGATGGGGCAGGGGAAAGAAAGGAGGCTACTGGAGTAGTCTGGGTTTGAGTGACTGAGATGGGGTGGGAGAAGATGCTGGGGAGTGGAATCGAGAGGACTTGGTGCTTGGCTGATGTGTAAGTTCTCCGTCATCATGACAAATTACTGTGAACCTAGAGGCTTAAAACAATACAAATCTATTATCTACAGTTTTCTAGGCTAGAAATCGGACATGGCCTCACTGGTGTCAGTAGGCCTAGGCTCCTTTCTTAAGGCTTAGGGAAGAATTTGGTTTTCTTGCTCATTCTGATTGTCGGCAGAATGTGCTTTCTTGCTTTTGGAGAATTGAGGTCCTGTTTTCTTGCTGGATCTCTTGCGAGTGCTTGTGGTGACTCCTCGGCCTGCAAAGGCAGCTATGGAGGACCGAGTTTCCCAGGTTCGGTCTCTACTGCCTCTTGTTATCTCTTTCTGCCTTCTTCTTCCACTTTAAAGGACTTGCAAGATTAACATGGCCTCGTCCAGATTCCCAGATTCCTCTCCACCTCAGGGTGCTCCACCTTGAGCACATGAGCTGAGGCGCTGTGGCCGCATGGTAGTGCGGTAACAGGTTCCAAGGAACAGAATGTGTGTGTCTTTGCAGAAGCTGTTCTTCTGCCTTTGCCCTTTGGATACACAGTTGAAAGAAAATGCAGAATCTAGGTTTCTGACTTCACAACCAGGAGGAATGCAGTTTTGAAGAAAGAAGTTGAGTTTGGTTTTTTGTCTTTTTGTTTTTGTTTTGTTTTGAGTTAGGACCTTGCTATATAGTCCCAGGCTGGGCTTGAACTCATGGCTAAAACTTTAGCCTCACATTGTGCACCCAGCCCTTCCCACTGCCTCTTCACTGGGTTTCTGTTTCAATTCCCATTACAGAACACCTGTGTTCTTGGGGTTCTTCAGTTGGAGGTTTAAAACAACAACAAAAAACTTTTGAAGAGAACTGGGGTGATCCAGCCTATTTGGAGTCACACTGTAGCATGGGTCATCTGATGAATTTAGGACTGGCTATCCTAGGCCTGGTGCCCACCGTATCCCAATCTGCTGCTTCTCTGTTTCAGGAATCAGGACAAACCTGATCCGAGTGTTCAACAAATTATTTTGTTCCATAGAGGCTTTGGAGGAAGAAGGTTTACTTCACCTGGATTGCATTTGCTGGGCCCATGGTCATGTGTTGAGAGAGGGAAAATTGGAGTTTTGCCCTCCCTCCCAGCCTCCTATAGGCCTACCACTGTCTGTGGATAGGGGGCTGCCCTTGTAGGAACTGAATTCTGGGTCCAAACCACAGGAAGAAAGTCCAGGCAGGCAGCACTCAGAGTGAACATAGTCATTTTACTTCATCTGCATTCTGCATTTGCCTTGGTGTGTTTATAAACATTACCCAAAGGACAGCTAGTTATGCAGCTTTGTGGACCTTCCATCCACTCACCATTCCTCCACTGACAGCCTCTCTGCATACAGCTGGTGCTAACCTTCCTGCTGCTCTACGCACTCTCTCTCAGCTTCTCTTAGAGAAAAGCCCTCCAGCCGGGCTGCAGCTTACATCATAGGGGTAAGAGAGCCAACAAGGTACCATTGTTATTGTTTGGTGTCCTTGCTGGATTGTGAGAAAATTAGGATTTGTACTGCCACATGAACAAAGAGCTATAGTATTGAAATTCCTATTGGTTTTCATTATACATAGATAAGATTTTTTTTAATGTACTGGGAATTGAATACAGGTAACAATGAGATACATCTCCAGTTCCTTTTTATTTTTTATTTTGAGAAAGACTCTTGCTAAGTTGCCCAGGCTGGGCTCAAATTTCCAGTCCTTCTGCCTTAGCCTCTAAAATAGCTGAGATTATAGCTGCCAAGCTACAGATGAGATTCTTTCACAAGATATAAAACTGATAGGCTTCAGGAAGGGCAGGACCTCGGTTCGACTGAGAGCTCCTCTTAACCAAATTCCTCTGATGTCAAGTTTCAAAGAAGACATCTTTGAATGTCTTCCTTTCTTGGGGATTGTGAGAGGCCACACATGTGACTGGGGTATTTGGTGACCTGATGGGCTGGTACCTAAGCAGTAGCCCACCCTATTTCTTGCTGGGAACTTGACTGGAAGCAGGAAGGTACAGAGTTCTCGACTCTGTAGTGGGCACTTGCTGTTCATTTGTCATTGGGCTCTTGCCAGGTCATTCTCGAATCTCAGCAGAGGGGACCCCCTTCATGCCAAGCTGGAGGAAGCACCACAGTCAAAGCAATGTCCCAGATCCCAAGGGGTTCTTGAGCAGAAAGGGAGATAGCCATATGCTGCACCTAATCAATAGAGGTCCTGGAGGACAGGCCAGTGTTGGGCCTGTTGGTGGTGTTGCAGCTGAGTGTGTTCAGTGTGTCCGCAGATGACTTCTTGGTGGACATGTGTGGCTGGCTGAGGGTGAATGAAGTAATTAGCAGTGAATGCTCAAGCAACTCTTCTGGGTCACTGCCCTTGATGAGAACAGGATGAGCAGGAAACCCTAGAAGATCAAGGCAGGTGCAAATCCTGCCCAGGGCTGGAGGAAGGACCTAGGAGACCCAGTGCCAGCACTGAGGCTGCCCACAGGACTGAGCAGGGGGGCAAGTGGATGTGTGACCTCAGTTGGCTGGAGCCAGGGGGAGCTGGGCAGTAAAACCAGTACCGAAGCTGCCATGCTGCCATGCAAAGGGAAGGCAGCAGATCCTGACGAAAGGAGTGAATGGGATAAAGAGGAAGCCTCCAAAGTAACAGTGGTGACACCTTCCCTGCAACACTGCCAGCTGAGAACCCAGATCACTGAGCTGCTGGCTTGAGTCAGGGTATCTGAAGGGTAACATTAAACCCTTGCAGAACAGGTAACTCACACACTTCTCTTATCATCCCCCCTTCCCACTGTGCCTTTCCCCCTGCTCTCTTCAGACCCAAAAGAATCCTATATAATTTAACCTCAAAATTGCTCACGATCTTTGAATCTGCCAGTCTTTACACCTCTGGGACTTGGTACATGTTTCCTACACCTTATAAGCCTCCCCTCTTCCCTGTCTTTTAAAATCTAACCTAATTTTTAGGAGCCAGCTCAATTTCATCTTCTTTATAAAATCTTCTGGGACCCCTCTAGATTGGGTAAGCCACCCTTAATTTTGCTCCCACATAACTTTGTCCTTTTGTTATGTCACTTATCAGATTGTGTCTTATTCATGTGATAGGATAGTAACTGAAATGTTATTTAGCCCAAATACATTCTCAGCTACATGTAACAGTGCCTTAAAGACAGTGGAAGCTTATTTATCTCCCCTGTTAAGGAAGACTATGGAGAAACAATCTAGAACTTTGTAATATCATCATGATCTGTTTTTTTATTTATCTGCCCAGCAATGCTTAGCTCATAGTTTTTATTTTCAAATTTGCTTTATACCCACAATAGCTACTCAAGCTCCAACCAGCACACCTATGCTCCAAGATGCAAGAAGGGGAAAGAAAAAGGATCACATATCTCTTAAGACTTTCTGGAAATATAATACAACAATTCTGCTTATGTATCATTGATCAGAACTCAGTCACGTGTCCACATCTAAGTATCAAGGAACAATGAAATTATAGTCTTTACTGTGGCAGCAATGTGTCAAAATAAAAACTGCACCATAAGAAATGAGAAGAGAATAGATATCAAGAGGGAAATTGCAATCACACTATCTGATACTTTTCTATTTCCAGTAGTTTTTATTGTTTCCCATTCCTCTGCCTACTGTTGCTGAGCAGTCTGTGGCTTTGGAAGCAGGTAGAATCCAGGTTAAAAAAAACTACTTATAATGGGTTTAAAATTTGCTGTCATGATTTAGATGTGTAGAAATGCTTCTTTTTTATTTCCTAACCTTGACTTGCCCGCAAACCCTTATTTCCATTAATGGCTGGGGGGAAAATCTTACTAAAGGTAACACAGTCACTTCTATTTTACATTTGAGTCTCTTTGGGCTGACTACTGGGTTATATGCAGGGCTCTTCTCTTGCTCCTTTCCTGCCTTCTCCCCAGGAGCTGGTCTGTTGTTCTTTCCTTCTCAGGCCTCCAACAATTAGGTACAGGATATGTCTGCCTCCCTCTCTCCTCAAGAGCCTCTGAGGCTGGTCTGCTTTCTCCAGAGCCTATTGCAGAAGTTGACACATGGGAAACAGTGAAAAATGTGGCTGATGCATTTATGAGTCTACTTGGGATGCCTCACATAATTAATTCAAATGGTGCCATAATGATCTGAAAGTCCTGTGCAATTAAAAGTCTATTTCTCTGAAGCCCCAACACTAGACTTACAGCTTTTTTTTTTTTTTAAGCTCTGATATGCCTCAGCTCTCTCCAGAGTGGCTTGTGCACTTGCCTTGCTCCTCATTTTGTGCCTGTCTCTGATCTGTGTAGCTCTCACAGGTGCTGAGAGAGCTGGGGACACAGGAGGTCTTCAGTCAGTGACAATGAGTGACCACACAGGAACAGGCTGTGGTGCTTTATAAGCTGTCACTGAGAATGGCTCTCACCCTGGAAAGAAAGGAATAGAGCTGATCACAGCTATGTACAAAGCCATCAATAAAGACAAGTTGCTATTTTGCCTTTTACTGAACTTTTACCGTTTTTTTTTAAAGAAAAAAATTGTTTTTGTTTTTCAGAAATCCTCCACCTACTTTACTGCATCCAGAAAACTGGTGTGAGGACTTCAACTACTTTATTTCACAGTGAGTATTTCTTCCACTGAAAATTGCTTATCTAGCAGGGCTTGAACAGTGATTGGAGAAATCCGAACTGTGGAATTTACTTGAGGCTAGAAATTGTTATGCCTGCCAGCTCATTAGGACACAGGATTTGTTCCAGTGGATGATGGAAGATGCCTCTACTAGATTTGAAAACTCAGGATTTCCATTTGACTTGGCTATAATCAGTCCTTCTGATCACATGAGCCACAGTTATTCAAAAACCAATGCTGTGGTGAACCCAATATTGCTATCTTGCTGTGTTTAATGAAGGAAGAGATTCAACATCTAAAAATCCTTTGATCCCTCTAGGGCCAGAGAGAAGACAGATGAACAGGCCCAACAGGATTTTCAGCATGCTTGTTGGGCTTTGCTCTAGAATCTGTGGTGTGGGAACAGGCCTCCAGTTCCTGAGACGATTAAGGGGACACATTAGGATCTTGGGCCTGGGGCTCCAAAGTGAGGCAACCCAGTCAAGGCTCAAGGTGTGGAGAACAGGATGAAATCCCAGCTGATGGTGGGGCTGTGCTGCTAGGCCAGATTCACTAGAACTAAGGCAGCAGAACCAACAGTGACAGTGTGGCTCTTGGTGGGATTGTGGGCTTTTGGCCTGGCCCTGCTAGGGAACCTCACTGGTCCCAAATTGGCAGAGGATTCTCAGACTGGAGGAAGCCATGACACCCCAAACTAAGATCTGGTGAATCATGGAGGTAGAACTATAACCAGGCATTAAAAGCCAAGCAGGGGCAGGATCTGGAAAGAGGTAACCCCAAGCACCTAAAGTATATCAAACAGTTTCAGAGTTCATGGGAGGAAAAAAGAAGTGACCAAGTAGCTGATAGACATGCAATAGGGAAGATCAACACAGTTTTCTCATTTATGCCTACGGGCAGACTTTGCTTCTACAGTCTGGGCCACCAAAGTAACTAGAGATCTCAGTTGTCCTCCTTAACTACAGTAGAGAACTACAGTCCCTTATCCACAATTCCAAAATCCAAAGAGCTCTGAAAAATGGGACTTCTTTTGTAGTTGAGTCATTTAGCAGCAAAACCTGACCTTGCATGAACTGACTTAATGGCAAGGCATGGCCTGACTGGATGGGAGGCTATTTATAGTCATTATTTATCTTACTTAGTGTGAATATTCATGGTTTTGCTGCAGATATTTTACTGTTTGATTACAGTGTGCTCCCCAGAGCCTGCTGGGAATATTACATAATGTACAGGAAATTTATCAGCTTACCTTTCTAAAATTTGATATAATTTGGAATTCTAAACATGTTTGGCCTCCACAAGGGTTTGTATAAGTGTTATTTCATTTTCATTTCAAATGCAGTGTAGTTCAGGGTCCCTAAAATTATTTGCTTGTCCAATCCCTTTTGGACTTATCCCCTATTCCTCAGGAGAAAGGAGGAAAAAAGAGCTCAAAGAACTCTACCAAGAGAGGCTGTGCTGGAACATAACCACTTAGTTCAAGGCCAGGGTGGAGGATGCGTCCTTGCCCCACTAGCCTAGCTATGACAGTTTTGCAGAATCCACCAGGGTCAGCCATGGGTCAGGGGTGAGAATGTTGGGCCAGGATGGAGAGGAATGACAGCAGGGAACAGAGGAAAAGCCACTTCTTGAGGTTTGGGAGCCACAGGAGGAAGTAGAGAGAACGAGAGCTGAAGATTCCTTGGTGGCTTGGATCACATTTCATACCACCCCAGAGAGAAACTTGGGGCTAAGTTTCCAGCAATTTTACTGGCCAAAAAACAGATGAAAAACTTCTTTTCATTCTATTGCTTCTCAGATACCCTTGATTGACCTTCTCCTAGGTATTGTCCTAGAAAAATCCATTACATATTCACTAATACACTTTTTCATTCTGAGCTCTCCTGGTGCCTCTAGGATGTGATTTGACTCACAAGTTTGACTTCAGTGTACTTATTCAAGGGTATGTTTGTGTTCTTAAACCAAGCACAGTATTGAAAACTTGGATGGATTTGAGAATAAAGGTGTCTAATTGATGGTGGCGTTGGGACTTTTAGGGTTGCATACAATATAAAAATTTTTCCCTGCCACTGATATTCCCTTGTGGAAAATCCTATTTCATGCGAGTTCCAACCTACTTATGTTTTGCATAATTTTGAGAATTCCAGATGCAATTATTCTGAGTTGCTTTAGTTTTAAAAAGGTGTAGAGCATTATGGAGGGTAAACACAGACAATAATGCTTTTGGGTTTGCAGGGTCAAGGCTAAACACATCGCAAATATAGGGGAGGGAGAGTCTGAAACGTCCTAATGAACCAAGAAAAGCAAATGGAAATTAAGTGATTGTGTTCTTTACTACTAATTTGAGATATAAAAATATGTCATCAATCTTTTCTTTCTTTAATGAGTTTTCCTTATTTTTTTTATTAGTGAAATATTATGATTATTATCGGTTTTCATAGATTCTTTCTTGACCTTAGTCCCTCAATCCTATTTTTCCCATAGCATCTTAGATTTTAGCTGAGAACTCTCCTTCTACAATATTTTTAGGATGGGGGAACTGATCAGTATATTTTATGTCTTTGGAGAGAAACCTTCCAAGATAGTATCCTTTGGTTTCCTAAATGGGACTGCCACATCTAGGCTGCCATCACTCAGCTTGCCAAATGCAATTTGGCCAAATCTGATTTCATTATTCAAATCTCTAATTTAATATAAACAATGACACTCTTGGGTTTGAAATGCCTACTTAAAGACAGAGCCTTGGTTTACTTTTATACTACCTTGTTCATACTGGGAAGGAAGGATGGAGAATTAAAACCTTTGGATTATAAGCTTTTCATTATTGGAGGGACTGGAGTAGAGAAGATAATTATCTGGTGATTTTAGGAGAAGTAATTTTTAACTTGAATCTTTCAGATAATTGCTTTATTTGCCTTTGTAAACCAAGGCACAGAGCATCATATTAAACTGAACTGCTTCTCTCTAAAGAATGAACAGGACTAGAAATTTCTTAACATCTTTAAAACCTTTCATTCCCTGTCTCCATGTCACTGCTGAACCATGTGGTTCAGTCATTTAGGTCTTTCTTGGTCCATGCTGGGCACTGCTCAGCAGAGGACCTGGAGGACATCTTGTTGGCTACTGCTGGGGTCTGAGTGGATTGGCTTGGCTGCAGCCTAGTGATTGTAGCAGTGTAGACAGGGGGCTGATTGTGTGTGTGTGTGTGTGTGTGTGTGCGTGTGTGTGTGTGTGTGTGTAGAAGGGTCAGAGAAGGTGAGGGAGTATGAGCACTGGGATGTAGCTTAGTGTTTTTCAGATTTGCTTCTAGTCTCCTTATTTGGAGACAGTAAGAGAGCTTTTTTAAAGGGCCCAAAAGTCTAAAATCCTATTAGCAAACCTGTCTTGGGTTTAAAAAAAAAAATAACCGTTTGTTTCTGAACCTTTGGTTGTTAGTGATAATTGACTCATTTATATGTGTTAGTTATGCATTTGTCAAAGCATGACTCCTGATAGCTTAGTTATGATAAATTAAATGCAATGCTCACATAAATTCTGCATTGCTTTTTATCCATATGCTAGGGGCCTGCCTGATGTTTTTTGTCACCTTTATAATGTGTGGTTGGCTTTGTAGTGATTTCATTATCAGCCCTTTCCCCTATGGCTAAAGCTATTTGCATAACAAGTTTATCTGGTTCAAGTACCAACCAGACTTCTTGCTTTGTCTGGAGGCTCTATTCAAAAGTAGCATTTGATAAGATAACCATAATTTTCATTTTGCCAATTTCACCTTGGCCCTAATGGATGCTGCTTTTTCTCCCTTCAAGTTCAAACTAATTTAAGGTCTTTGGACTTAACTACAAAAACAATTTCCCAGCCGTTGGTCAGAAGGTATTTGTGAACTATACTCTTTCATTTTGCCTGTAAAACTTTTGGTGTTTTATTATGACTTAGATTTAAGACTTCCTCATCAGTGGCTCTTGAGCTGAACAGTGAGACAATGAAGATGGATTTTCTTTGGTCAAGGGTAAATCCACCAGGTGCATGATGGCTCCTCAGCTTTGGATTTAATGAGGACAACTATATGATCACTCACATATAAACTGCTTTCTTGGAGTGGCTGACTTCAGCAGTGTAGGGGAGAAAAAGTAATTCTCCTCACCCATTGTATGGTTTATAGCTGAGACCTCTATAGACAGATTAGCAAGAGAAAAGCATAACATTTTTTTTGTGTGTGTGGTACTGGAGATAGAACTCAGGACCTTGCGCTTGCAAGGCAGGTACAGTACCACTGAGCTAAATTCCTGGCTAACAAATGTTTTTAACATAAGTTTTACATGACAGGAGAGCTGTCAGAAATGAAGATCCAAAGACCCAGGGAAAATCATATTGCTATGCTTAGGTTTGATGAAGAATGCACAGTTATGTAGAAATGTGATGACACAAACAGGGCATGATTACTGGTAATAAACTGGGAGGAGCTTAGCAAGGCCTGTCTGATTCTTCTTGACCTGTTGGTGTAACATTTCATTCTCCAGGTATAGGGCAGGACACCTGTCACATGAGGGTCTTCAAAAGAGAGGCCAGTAGAAGGGCAGAGTGATCTTCCTGCTTCTGTCCTTCTTAATTTCCTTCAAGTTGGAGTACTCAGTATGCGAGGTGCCATTGGAGTTGTGGTTGGTGTTTTCTGCCTGTGTGAGCACACAGGCTTGCTTGTTTTCCAGTGGGAACAGTGTGGCTGAGCCTTGCTATCTAGTCCCAGAGTAGTGGGGCAGCCTTTCCTAGCCCTCCATATGAGGCTGAAATGGGTATAAGCATTTGTGCTGAATGTTAACGAGATGAGATCACCCTGAGCTATGGAAGTGAATGGCATTTGCATATGTTTATTTCTTAAAAAATGAAACTTGCTTTCTCTGTAGGCCTGATTGTTGATAAAGCTAAGTGTTTGGGGGGTGGGGGGTGGGTGGTTGTTTCCTTGACACTGATTATATTTCCCTAAGGCAATAATTCTCAGCTCTTGCCTATTTCTATTTGGCGTTTTAAGGCTGCTTAATTCCACATGGCTTTACAATGTCAGTGAAAAACACTTCCAAAGATAAATATCCTAACTCAGTAATTTATCAATTTCCACAAATATTCTTGACTTTTTACAACTTACTGGATTCTTAGGAGGCCATGCAAAGGGTTAATACCTCCTGGAGCAGGAGGATACAATAACCTTTATTTACATTACTTCACAAATTGGTAATTTTAATTAAAATGAGCAGCAGTATCTCTGGTGACACACTCCCCATTTTAGATTTACTTAGCCAATGATTAGCTATAATGGCTTCTTGAATTAATTAGCATTTCTTGAGCAACTGGGAATTAGTGAATTAATAAAATCAAAATAAAAAATTCTAATTTAATACCCCTCCAAATTCTCCTTTCCCTCTTACCATATACTGATCAATGCACTTATAAATGCAACTTAACTCCTTTCTCACTTTGAAAAAATTGGGATTTTTTTTTTTCCCTCTTCTTCATGAGAAGAACAAATAAAGCTATGAGTTGCAAAGTTATGTCTCCCAGAAGTCCTTCTTTCCTTGTAGATCAGTAGTACTGCGGCCAGGTCTGATTTGATCTCACTTATAAGTTCATCTAATATCATCTGATTTCCTCAGGATGTGAACTGAGAAGTGGCTCAGTGTGGCTGGAAGCTCGGAGTAGAGCTTTGTCCACAGTTCCAGTCACAGGACCATTCCATCTTCCTGGAACTATGGTAGTGAAAGAGAAAGGAGGGTCTGGTCCTCTTCCAGAAGACCCCAAATAGTAAAATGGGTAATTCAGACTCCAGTCAGCACATTCTGTTCACTTCCTGACAGATGCCTGGTTTAGATCTTGTGAGAAACCAGATCGGAAGCTTATGTCCTGGATTTCACACTAGTGCCTGTGGTGCATTGTTAGCTGGCTTCTGAGGCCGTGCTGTGGATTCGTTTGAAATGATATTGCATACCACTTTCCTCATACTGGCTTTCTTTTTTAAAAAATCATACTTTATTTTCATAATGTAAATAAAAAAGTCTGCAGTGAATATAAAGAGAAGTGACAATGAGCTCTGAGCTGTTTGTGTGTGTGTGTGTATGTATGTGATTGTGTGTGTGTCTTGGAGACCTGGATGGTGGAAGTCAATAAGCTGCACTCTAAAGAAAAAGTGAACAACAAAGTGAAATTGGCAGAGGTGTCAAGGATGAGAGAGTATGTGTGTATGTGCCCACACATCCCTTTGCCCTACAACATCACTCAGGGCCTCAGTTTTATCTGTAAAATGGGAATGATAATAGTTACATGATGATAACCACTGTCTATCTGTGATTAAAAAAAAAACCCAAATGACAGTGGCCTAAAACAGGTAGAGTTTTATTTTTCTCTCACATAAAATGAGTCAAATGTTGGCCATGCAAGAACTGCTGGTGTGGCAGGGCCAATGGCAGCCACCTGGGCTTTGGCCCTCGCTCTGCTCGACTCCTGAGGGCGCCTCATGGACCAAAGTAGCTGCTGGGATCCCACCATTAATGGGCTTATTTCAGTTAGATGAGAGGAGAGAAAAATACAGTCTTCTTACTTTAAGACCCACTGGCAGTTTTAGACAGCACATCCTTGGCCACAACTATATCACATAACCACAGTTTCCTGCAAAGGAAGTTGAGAAATGTAGTCTTTGAGTCAGGTATCTGCGTGCCCATGTTACTACAGGACTTTATCCCTAAAGAAAGCAGAAAGTTTTGGAAACAGCAGTCTGCATGATACCACTTGGTAGGGAGGTGGCAAGAATTACATGAGATACAGAGGCGGAGGCTGACAAATGCTAAAGACGAGTACCATATCCTACTATCTAGAAAGGATCCACACTGTAACTCAGAATAGAGGTGCCATCCAAAGAAATGGGGGTGTCAAGAAGGAAAGCAGCTAGAGCCTCATGGTGATGAATCCCAGCAGAAGGGGGTCTTGAGGGGTGACCAGCCTCCCCCTCCCAAGGCTGACCTGAGGGGAGAGCAGTAGGCTGACCATGTTTGTGTCCCTCCTGGGCCATGAGCCCGAGCTGTGCTGTCTCCCGTTTCCATGCATCGCCCCAGCACCCCCCTGCTCGTTCGATCCTTGGCTGCCATAGTTTCCAAGGCTGCTTGCACCCTGCGGCTCCCACAGGCTCTGGTACAGGAGGAAGGGTGGCTCTGGGTCAGGGAGACAATTAAATAAAAATGGAAATGCAGGCCCATGTCACCAGTCCTACATTCTTCCTGCCCACTGTTGATGTTTGGCAGGGATAAAAGTAACAGACATAGCCTTTTGGCTGTGATGGTGAAAGGGGTTTGTGTGTTTAAAATGGATTCAGCATTTATAACAGCAGAATTAAATGTAATAAATCATCATAAAATCTCTTAGTCTTTCATCTTCCTTTGGGTCTATATAGTTTCCACTCAACCTCTGAGTTTTTTAATTCAGAGCTTCTTAAGGTCATGAAATACATGATATTTAGCTATACTGGGATATAAGTGGGAAAAATCACAATTAATTTTGACATGAAAGGCTATTGAATTTTTTTTCTCTGAAAGAAGAATTTAATTTAAAAGACTATATTTTGAGCCAGGCATGGTAGTACATGCCTGGAATCTTGGCATTGGGAAGGCTGAGGCAGGAGGATCACAAGTTTCACTCCAGTCTGGACAACTTAGAGAGAAATCCTGTGTCCAAAAAAAAAAAACCAAACAAAACAACAAGGCTAAGGGTGTAGCTCAGTGTGAAAGCCTTGGGTTCAATCTCCAGCACCACAAAAAACAAACAAACCAGTCCATATTGTAGTGAGTAATAGGACTCCTTCTCCTTAAGAGAGTCCAGAAGCTGGAAATTTGAGGCTTAAAAAGTGCTTCAAACACAGGGATAGAAAGCCTGGGTTTGGTCACCCACCCATGTTGTGATTTGAACTGTATCCCTTCAAAATTCATATGTTGAAATTGAAATCCTCAGTATCCCACACCCAAAATGTGGCTCTATTTGGAAACAGGGCCATGGCAGATATAATTAATTAAGATGAAGTCATGTGGGAATAAAGCAGCCCCTGATTCTGTATGACTGGTATCCTTCTAAAAAGGGAAAGTGTGGACACAGGCCCATAGAGAAAACCTCATGTGAAGACTGGAGTTAGGGTGTCGGAAGCCGAAGTACCAGAAGCTGGGAGACATTGGACTTCCAGTCTCCAAGCTGTGAGACAATAAATGTCTGTTTAAGCCACTCAGTTTGTGATACTTGATTACAGCAGCCCTAGGAAACGAATACACTTCATGACTGGGTGGCTAAAGGACCTACATCATGTGATAATCCAAGCCTCTATTTCCCAAACTGTGGGCTCAGAGCAGCATTCCTGTGAGGGTCTAATAAATACTGAACTGTAGCAATCATTACAGTGTCAAGTCTTAGCACTGCACCATAAGGCTGTAAAGTGTGCATCAGATATTAAAAATTTATGTTAAATTCTCCCTCCCAAACATACCACACACATGGGGAATGTCTGTAACTGTCAGTATTTTTCTGGTCTATATAGAGGGATTCAGGAACTAAATATATGTCCAGCGTTAAAATTTTCGTTTTTCTTTTTTTTTGGTGCCAGGGATCAAACTCAAGACCTTGCACTTGCAAGGCAGGTGGCAACACCACTGAGCTAAATCTCCAGCCCAGTTAAAGGTTTCTTGGTCACATGCATCTCTCCAGTGGAACAAATTGACATAGAAAACTATGGCAAATTTGCATCATCTTGCCTCTAACACTGAACAACGGGTTGGTCACCTTCCTGGAATGCTGTGTTGAGGATTCTGAGGTGGCACCTAGGAGACGGTGCCCTCATCTCTTTGTTATATTTGCTGCGGGCTTATTGTAGCTCCCAGTTTTGTGGACATAGGATTTCATTTCTTTTTAATTATAACCGAGGTTTCTGATATGTGGGGTTCTCTGTGAAAATAGTACAGATAATTTTTTTCAGTACTATGAATTGAATCCAGGGGTATTCTACCACTGAGCTACATCCCCAGTCCTCCCCTCACTTTAAATTTGGAGACAGGTTCTTGCTGAGTTGCCCAGGTTGGCCTCAAGCTTGCAATCCTCCTGCCTCAGGCTCATGAGTAACTGGAATTACAGGCATGAGCCACTGCAACCAGAAAATAATTTTAATAATAAGCTTTTTTTTCATGTTGCTGGAGATTAAACCCAAGACCTCATGAATGCTACGCGAGTGCTCTACCACTCAGCTATACTCCCCAGCCCTCACAATAAGCTTCATTTAAAGCTGATTTTCAGACGTGGTGTGTCTGACATGGCGAAATACACCTTACATGCGTGATTCCAACAAATCTTCATGCTGCCATATGAAACAGTTACTGTTCAGGTGGGAAGCTGAGCTTCTTTGAAGGGAAACGGTAGGCTTTAGGCTTCCCAGCTAGATCCTGACAGAGCTAGGTTTCAAATCCACATCTTTTCTGAGGCTCATGTTGTTGGAGTGTATCTGTGTTCCTCTGATGTTAAATTCACATAGCATAGTGTTAACCATTTAAAAATTAACAACTCGGTGCATTTAGTATATTCAGTGTTATGCAGCCACCTCTCCTACCTATTTCCAGAATGTTTTCATCACTCCACAAAAAAACTCCATACCAATTGAAAAAGATTCCTATTTCCCATGTCCCGCAGCCCCAGACAGCCAGGAATTTACTTTCCATATCTATTGGTTTGCTTATTCTGTGTATTTCATATAAATCAAATGATACAATAGACAACCTTAGGGGTTTGGCTCCTTTTACTCAGTATACAATGTTTTTGAGTTCCGTCCATATTGTACCATGTATCAACACTTCATTCTTTTTTTAATGGCTGAATAATACTGCATGTAGAGTATATTTTTAAGGCAGAATTTTAGCTGTCACTCTTGCGTCCTTCTCCACATGGAGATAAGAAGGGAACTCAAGGGTAGCTACTCTAGCACCTTCTCCATTTGCCCTGTTGTTCACATGGTGTCGTAGGTGGCCAGGCACAGTTCTAGGCGCTACAGTTCTAGGTGCCCTCTCTCCACCTCTCTCTGCGCTTATAAAAGCCAGGAGAGTTTGGCCTTGGTCTCCTGATGTCCGGGCTAAACCACTCAGTGATCCTAGAAGTCAGAGTATGGGCTTCAGCCTAGTACATGTGATTTCCCTTATCCACCCTCAAGTGGGAGTGGTAATTTTTTTGTTTTGTTCTGTTTCTTTGAGACAGCCTATATAGTCCAGGCTGGCCTTGAACTCTAGGTGATCCTCCTGCCTCAGTCTCCCAAGCTGGGATTATGGGCATGTGCCACCATGCCCAGTTTGAGATAGACAATTTTGTTATCTGACTTTTTCTGAGTGCCCAGAACATTCTGTCTTACAGGTCTCTGGTGTTTCTGAGAGATAATTCTGCTCTCTGCTGTGTTCCATCCATAAGACTCTACTGGCACAACGGCTACAGCCATTGCAAACCACCCAGTGTAGAACAGTCAGCGTGAACTCTCTGAAACCCAATCTGACAAATTACACCCTGCTCCTAATCATTCTGTGGTTCCCTGATGCTTACTGGGTCCACTAGACTCGATCACACAAGCTCATAAAGAGCCTAACCTCTGTCTGTCTATGCAACATCATTCTCTTCTCCGCACTAACAACACTGAACAGTGCTGCTTCCCCTCAAGGCCCCAGGAAGACTCTAAGGCTCCTCCCTCTTGCTTTCCTGTCCTAGCAGCGCCCTCTACAGACCTACATAGTAAGGAGGGGAGCACTAAGAAGGACAGACCTTTCTGGAGTTATCAGCACATCTGTCTCCCACGCAAATAGTGATTTCTTTGACAGTAGAATGCATCTTTTCTGCTTTGTATACCCAGGGCTTAGCCCAGTGCCTGGCGCATGGCAGAAGCTCAGTAAACATCAGTTCCTTTTAAAGAATCAGGAATTCTATAGAAGAGATAGCCTTAAAATTATGCAATGGACCTGGTTAGCAGTTGGATGCTGAAACTCATGCTCTTTTGAGTTCTTTATGTATTCTAGATATTAGTCCTCTGTCTGAAGAATACCTGGCAAATTTTTTCCCATTCTGTAGGTTGTCTCTTCACTCTGTTGGTTGTTTCTTTTGGCGTACAGGTTTTTTATTTGGTATGATGCAGTTTGTTGATTTTTGATGTTATTTCTTGTGCAATTGGGGTTCTGTTCAGAAAGTCCTTGCCTACATCTGTGTCTTCAAAACTTTTAGCTATCTTATTTTCCAGCAGATTAAGTGTTTCTGGTTTGTTTTTTTTTTCGTTTTTAGCACCTGGGATCAAACTTGGAACCTTGTGCTTACAAGGCAGGCAGTGGCACCACTGAGCTAAATCCCTGGCCCATGTTTCTGTTTTAATATTTAGGTCTTTGATCCATTTTTATTTTATTTTACTACATGGTGAAAGATATGGATCTCAAGTCAATCTTCTGCATGTGGATAGCCAGTTTTCCCAGCACCATTTGTTAAAGAGGCTATCTTTCCTCAAGCAAATGTTTTTGGTCCCTTTGTCAAATATCAGATAGCTGAATGTGCCAGGTTGTTTCTGCATCCTGTTTTCTGTCCCCTGATTCACATGTATGTTTTTGTGTCAATACTATGCTGTTTCCTTCACTGTAGTTTTATAATATAACCTGAAGTATGGGATTGTGATGCTTCCTGCTTTGCTCTTGTTGTCCAGGATTGCTTTTGCGATTCTGGGTTTCTTCTGGCTCCATATGAATTTTAGAATAATTTATCTAGTTCTGTGAAGAATGCTGTTGGTATTTTCATTGGGACTGCATTAAATCTGAATATCAGTTTTGGAAGTATGGCTATTTTTACAATATTGGTTCTGCCTATCCAGGAACATAGGGTATATTTCAATTTTCTGATGTTCTCTTCAATCTCCTTTTTCAGAATATGGTAGTGTTAATTGTAGAGATCTTTCACTTCCTTGGTTAGGTTAATTCCTAAGTATCTAATTTTTCTTATTGTGAATGGTATTGTTTTTCTAATTTCTTTTTTGGTGAGTTCATTATTAGTGTACAAGGATGCTATTGACTTCATATGTTGATTTTGTATCCTGCTACAATACTGAATTTGGTTATTAATTGAAGTTTTGGGGTGGAATTTTTGGGTTTTCTATGTAGAGGATCATGTCATTTGCAAATAATGACAATTTGACTTCTTCCTTTCATATATATTTTATTTTTTATTTCTTTCTCTCATCTGATTTCTCTGGCTGTTTTTTTTTTTTTCTTTTTTTTTTGGTACTGGGGATCAAACTCGGGTCCTTGCGCTTGTGCAGCAGACAGCGAAACCACTGAGCTAAATCCCCAGCCCATCTCTGGCTGTTTTGATTACTATATTGAACAGGAGTGATGATAGTGGACAAGAAGTTTTCAGCTTTTCCCCATTTAATATGATGCTGGTTGTAGGTTGGTCATAAAAGGCTTTTATCAGATTGAGATAAGGTCCTTCTGTTTTCTTCAGATTTTTTTTTTTTAATCATAAATGGATGTTGGATTTTGTCAAAGGCTTTCATTGCATCTGTTGAGATGATCATGTGATATTTGTCTTTGTGATGTAGTACATTTATTGATTTGCATATTTTGAACTATCTTTATATCCCTGGGATGAAGCCTACTTGGCAATGGTGTATGATCTTTTTGATGATTTGTTGCATTCTCTTTGCCAGTATCTTTTTGAGGATTTTTGCATCTATGTTCATTAAAGTAATTAGCCTCCTTTTTTGGTTGGATTCTTATCTGATTTGGAATCAGGGTAATGCTAGCTTCCAGTAACAATTTTGGGAGTACTCTCTTCTTTTTTAACTTCATGAAAGAATTTGAGGGATATTGGTTTTAGTTTTTCCCTGAAGTTCTTATAGAATTTAGTGGTGAATCCATCAGGTCCTGGGCTTCTCTTAGTGGTAAGTTTTTTATTACTGCTTCAATTTTGTTGCCTGTTATTTGATTATTCAGAGTTTTTAGATCTTGGTTCAGTTTTGGTAATTGATATTTATCTAAGAATCTGTTCATTTCTTCTGGATTCTGCAATTTACTGAGTACAAGTTTGTGAAGTCATTACTAATAATCTGGATTTCAGCCATGTTTCTGTAGATGCTTCTATGGGAGATTTTATATGGACAGATTTTCTGTCAATGTGGGTCTTTAAGTTGAAGTTTTTTTCCCCAAATGCATAACCTAAAGGTCCCCATGAGAAAAAGGAAAGCCAAACTATACTATTAAGTAAGGAAGGAGAGAAGGAAGGGAGGGTGGGAAAAAACCTAAATATTATAGTGGATCAGAATGGAACAGGAACACAAAATGCTCAGGTGGGCTGATGTCCCAGGTCTACTGATAGCTGGAGTAGTGGTGGCTGGGAGCTTGGCTTCTGTGGGTAAAAGGGGTAAGAGGGCTCCAAGCAAGACAGGATCCAGAGTTGGAGTGCACTTGAGCCAGTGTCTGCGCTTTTTCTTCTAGGCAGATAGGAAAATGAATGGGCTGTGGGAGGGGCTCTAAGTATAGCAATCTTTTCCATGTTGTTCTCCATCATCTGGGCTAACACTGTCTATCATCCGGGACAATGGCTTCGGGCCACTTTCTGCTGAGGGTAGCAGAAGGATTAATGGGCAGCCAGACCTTCTGCTATCAGCATGATGGGCCCATGCATGTACCTAATGCAACAGTGAGGCAGGAACACAAAATGCTATGCTAAAGCCTGGCTCTCATTGGGTGGGAGGATAGCTCAGTGGTAGAGCATTTGTCTAGCGTGTGCAAGGCCCCAGGTTTGATTGCCAGCACTATAAAAAACAAACAAACAAACAAACAAACAAACAAACAAACAAACAAACGTTTTGCTTTGTGCTAGAGATCCAGAGAGCCAGGCAGACATAACCATAAAATCATTAGACTAGGAGTGTGGCACAGAGGGAAAAAGAGGAAGAAGGAGAGGAAAAAAGTTATCCTTCTTCAAGTGAAACTGCCAGCTGAAGTTTCAAAGCACATGCATAAATTTAAAGCTAAAAAATACAAACTACCAAAACAACAAATGAAGCATAAATTCATTTGAAAAGAAATTAATTTCATGGGATAGTCTAAAGGTAACTATTAACTGCAAAACGAAAAACAATTTTGTATAAAATATATAAAAGCTAACTCTAATCATAAGATAGGGAGAGGGGGAGTAAGTATTCCAGGTATAGTTTAGGCAGGTATAGGCTTTTGTCCTCAAAAAGAGGACAGAAGCTAGATGTGGTGGCACACTCCTGTTATCCCAGCACTCTGGGAGGCAGAGGCAGGAGGATCAGGAGTTTGAGCCCAGCCTGGCAATTCAGCAATGTGGTGAGATCCTGTCTCAAAATAAGAAATAAATAAGGGAGTGGGGATGTAGCTCAGTGCAAAGGCCCTAGGTTAAATCCCTAGTACCCTTCCCCTAAAGCAAGAGGATAAAACTAGTGGAAAATTTATACTTAAAGTTAATATGTTAAAAATGTAGGGTAATCGTTAAAACTATAGAAATACAATGTCTAGTTTCAAAACCGACAGAAGGAAAAAAGTAGAAATTTTACCAACTGAAGCCAGGAGGTGAGAAAACAGAATTAGAGGAAAGCGTAGTACCCATATGGCAGTGATTTGAGTTACTGGGAAGTCAGTTTTCTGTTTTCCTCCCGCGCTCCAGTACACAAGCAAGGTGCACTGACTAATGTTTAACACTTGGCTGGGTGGAAGTGGGGCTGGGCCTAGTTACAGTGTTTACTGGTTTCTGTGCCATAAATATTCCCACCATGGCCAGTTTCAAGCTACCAATGGGACATCAACTGGTTGTCAAAATTCCTAGAACTGTAACCATAATGTCTAGGAAGCTGGTGTGTGTGTGCTGGCACCACAATACCACTGTTTATTTGGGACAGACAGGCTTTTGTCCATGATCTTCATTCTGCATATGACTTTTGATAATAAAATCAAAAGTAAACCAGTTCAACAAAATAATATACTTCTGTTAAATGACCAAAATCTGAGACACTGGCAACACCAAATGCTGGGAAGGCTGTGGAACAACAGGAACTCTTAGTCATTGCTGTTGGGAATGCAAAACGACACAGTCACTTTGGAAGCAAGCTTAGCAGTTTCTTACAAAGCTAACCATACTCTTACCAAATGATCCAGCAATCATACTCCTTGGTATTTAACCCAAAGGAGTTGAAACTTTATGTCCACACAAAAGTCTACACATGGATGCTTATAATGCCTTTATTTATAATTGCCAAAACCTGGCAATTTATAATTGCCACCAAGATGTCATGAAGTAGCAAATGGATAAACAAACTGGTACATCCAGACAGAGGAATATTATTCAGTGCTAAAAGGAAATGAGCTATCAAGCCATGGAAAGACATGGGGGAATCTTAAATGCATATGACTAAATGAAAGAAGTCAATGTGAAAAGGCTATATACGGTGTGACCACAACCATGTGGTACTCTGGAAAAGGCAAAACTGTGGGGACAGTAAAAACATCTGTGGTTGTCAGGAGCCGGGGAAGGGATGGAAAGGCATGACACAGGAGGTTTTTAGGGCAGTGAAAATATGCTGTATGATACTATCGTAGTGGGCACATGTCATTATATGTTTGTTCAAAGCCACAGAATATGTGACACCAAGAGTGAACCTAAGGTAAACTGTAGACTTCAGGTAATTAGGATGTTCCAGTGCTGCTGGGGGATGGTGATAAGGAGGGAGGTTATGCACGAGTGGGAATGAGAGGCATAAGGGGAATCTCTGTACCTGCCTCCCAATTTTGTTATGGACCCAAAACTGCCGTGAAAAATAAAGTATTTAGTAAAATAAAATGAAACACATTCTCTGCATATTTCTTCATTAACTGAAACCATCAGGGAATTTATTGAGAAAACAGGAGTTGATGATATTTATCACACAGTTATGAAAGGTTAGTAATTTATGATCAATGCAAAGGTAAATGTCCTCAGCACAATAGAATTTATATCACCAACATGATAATTGACCATTGTGTCGTGTGTTCAATCATCCATCTCATCATCTGACATAATGAGCAGGAAGGCTAATATTTGTGTGATTTATTTTTTTTAATTTTCATTAAGTTTATTGGTACATTTTAAGTGTAAAATACAGTTACATTCCTTGTTGGGATCTTGTACCTTTACATGATGTATCTTTTTTGGAGGAGGGGGCCGGGTACCGGGGATTGAACTCAGGTCCTTGCGCTTGTGAGGCAGGCGGCAGACCACTGAGCTAAATCCCCGGCCCTACATGATGTATCTTGGCTCTTATTTTTTCCCCATTCCCTGTCCTCGCTTCATCCCCTCCACCCTTCCCTATTTATAGAAGCTTTGTTCCCGTTTTTTCCTTTTCTCATATTTTTTCTTTTCCTTTCTTTCCTTTCTCCTACCCTTCCCACATCCCCTACTCCATTAGACCTTTACTTCCTAGTTCACATTATTAATTATACCATTTGAACCTTATTTACACTTTTAGTTTTTCACACCAGAGAAACTATTTGGTATTTACACATGTGTGTTCTATTTATTTCACTGAAGAGTATGGCCTCAATGTGCATCCATCTAGCTTTAAATGTCTCTAGCTTCTCGTTCTTTATGGCTGAGTAGTACTCCCTTTTATAAAAAAACCCCAAAACACATCTTTATCCAGTCTCCAGGTGTATCATTCTCTTAGTCTCCATTCATTGATTTCTGCTCTGATCTTTATAATTTCCTCCCTTGTATGAACTTTGGGTTTGTCTTACTCTTCTTTTTCTAGGAGCTTAAGATTCAGCATTAGGTTGTTTATTTGAGCTCACTCGTTTCCTAGTATGGGCATTCACTGCTATGAATTTCCCTCATAGAACTGCTTTCATTGTGTCCTATAGATTCCTGTATGTTGTACTGGCATTATCATTTAATTGTAGAAACTGTTTAATTTCTTCTTTAATCTCCTCTGTGACCCATTGGTTGTTCAGGAGAGTGTTATTCAATTTCCATGTTTTGTGCAGTTCTTCCGATTTCTTATGCTATTGATCTCCAGTTTAATTGCACTATGGTCTGATAATATAGAGGGGATAAATTCAATTCCTTTGAATTTACTTAAACATGTTCTGTGAGCTAGCATGTGGTCAATTTTGGATAATGAGCCATGTGCAGCCCAAAAGAATGTATATTCTGATTTTGTGGAGTGGAACACTCTGTAGACATCTATTAAGTCTATTTCTTCAAAAGCTTGGTTCAGTTCTATTATTTTGTTGTTGACTTTTTGTCTAAATCATCTGTCTATTTTTGACAGAGGGGTATTGAGGTTCCCCACTATAATTGTATTAGTGCTTATTTGGTTTTTCATGTGCATTAATATTTGTTTTGTATAGTTGGGGCCATTTTTATTTGGTGCATATATATTTATGATTGTCATCTCTTCCCCTTGGATTGTTCCCTTTACAAGGATGTAATGGCCTTCTTTGTCTCTCTTAATTAGTTTAGGTTTGAAATCTACTTTGTCTGCAAATAAGATAGCTGCCCTGCTTTTTTCTGGGCTTCTGTCACATGGAGAACTGTTTTCCATCCTTCTACTTTCAGTCTACAAATTTCTTTGTGAACTAAGTGGGTTTCTTTTTTTTCCCATTAAGTTTATTGGTACATTTTAGGTATAAAATACAGTTACATTCATCATTGGGATCTTGTACCTTTACATAAGTATCTTGGTTCTTTTTCTTTTCCCCTTCCCCTGCCCTCCCTTCACCCCCTCCACCCTTCCCTATTTGCAAAGACTTTGTTTCCATTTTTTTCCTTTTCTCATATTTTTTCTTTTCCCTTCTTTCCTTTCCCCTACCCCTCTGACTTCCCCTACTACTTTAGATCTTTTCTTCCTATTACACAATATCAATTATACATTTTTAAAATTACAATATCAAGATCTAGAAGACATTACCACAGATTTTACAGAATTTAAAAGGATATAGAAAGCATATTTCAAAAATCTGTTTTGAAATAAATTTGACAACTTCTAAGAAGTACCTTGAAAGAAAAATTAATGAAACTAACTCTGGAGGAAATATAAAATTTGAATAACACCTATTAAAGAAAGTATATTCCTAGCTTGAAAACCTACCTATATGAAAACAACAGGCTCATATGCATTTTAACTGATAAATTATATCAAATATTTAAAGCAGAAAAAAGAAGGAACACTTCTCCCCTCATTTTAGGAAATCAACGTTGTGCTAATCCTAAAACTGGATAAAGATAATAGAAGAAAAAAGTACAAACATAGATAGAAATTTGTTTATCAAAACAAATTATTAGAAGTCAGATCTGGCAGTATGTAGAAAGTGGTTTTACTATAGGGCTGGCAGTGTTGGTTTAGCATTGGAAGATCCACCCCCAACAGTCATCATTTTAAGAGAGGAAAGGAAAAAGCCATTTGATCCTGTCAGTAGTTGGAGAAAAGTATTGGACCAAATTCTATAGCTGTTCATGGTAAAAGCCATCAGGAGACTAGAAGTAGAACAGAACCTTCTCAACAGATCAAAGACATGTACTCCATACTTCCAGCAAAAACGCCTCCTATGAATGAAGAAGATACAATGCTTTCTCCCTAACGTGAGGAACAAAGGCAGATATGCCTACTCTTCATCTGTCCATTAGACTTTGAAACATAGGTCTAAACCAAAATAGTCTGGCAATAAAATGACACAATTAGGATAGGATTGGCAAGGTAGAAGTAAAATCTTTCTATATAGATAAAATGATCATCTACAGAGAAAATACTAAGAAATCTCTAGGAGCCCGTAGAACTTGTATTTGAATTTAGCAGGATTAGAAAACACAAGGTATATATAAAAATTCAGGTCTGTGTGTACTTGCTATAAATGAGGAATTGGATATTGAAATTTAAAAGTTATGTAGGAGTACAAGGACTTAGAAGAGTAAAAAGAAAAAAAAACAGTGTTGGAAGATGTTTAGTACCTAATTTTAAGACTTCCTCCAAAGCTACAGTAATCAAGGCAGTGTTGGTATAAGGAAAGACATATAGATCATTGGAATAAAACAGAGAATCGAGAAATAGAACCACACTCAGTCCACTGAGTTTTGAAAGACTATTTAACGTTAACATTTTATAGAACATAAACTCAATTCAAGAGCAGAGGAAAAGATAGTGTTTTCAGCAAATGGCACTAGAACACCTGGTATCTGTATATAAAAAGTTAACCTCAACCCTTTATTTCCATACATAAAAATAACTTGAAAGGATCTATGAACCTAAATATGAAAGACTAAGACTATAAAACTTTCAGAAGAAATTATAAGGGAAAATGCTTATGAATTTAGAGTAGGCAAGAATTTCCTAGGATATAAAAAACATGATATATAAAAGAAAAAAATTGATAAATGAGAATCCATCAAAATTTAGAACTTTAAATGGCATTGTTAAGAAAATGAAAAGTAGTCCTTAAACAGACCATATTTATAATGCATATAACCTATGACCAGAATATATAAAGAACTCTTACAGCTCATTAATAGACAACCCAATTAAAAAGTAGACACAAGAAGATAATAAATAGCCAGTACAGCACAAGGAAAGGTATGCAACTCTAGAATCAGAAAAATACTAATCAGTACAATAACAAGATTGAATTATACACTCATTAGGGAGATGAAGTTAAAAGTTTTAAAAGAACAAATGTCAGCTTAGGTGTGAACCAGTTAGAACTTTCTAATACTGCTAATGTGAATGTAAAATGATGAAACCATTTTGGAAAACAACATAGAAATTTCTTGTATTACTGTTAAGAACCAACAGTCCTGTTAAGTTTTTACTTGAGAGGAATGAAAACACATGTTCACAATAGATTTGTACATACAAATCTATCTGAAATTCTTGGGACCAGAGTGTTTCAGATTTTCATTTGAAATCCACTTGATCTGCAAAGAGGATAGCTACTCCTGCTTTTTTTTTCGGGTTCCAGTCACATGGAGTATTGTTTTTCACCCTTTAACTTTCAGACTATGAGTTTCTTTTTGAATTAAATGTGTTTCTTGTATGCAACATATTGTTGGATCTTGCTTCTTGACCCATTCTTCCAGTCTATTTCTTTTGATTGGTGAATTGAGACCATTAACATTGATGGTTATAACTCATACATATTGTCATGACTTTTTCTTCTTGTTGGATTCTCCCCCTTTGCATTTAATTTCTTGTCATGCTTAACGGATTCATTCTGCTGGGTTTCCTGGGGTTGTGATCCTTGTTGTCTTTTCCTAGGATATTGTCTAAAATCTTTTGGAGTGCTGGTTTTGTATTCATGAAGCTCCTAAGGTGGTCTTTGTCATGAAAGTATCTTATTTCTCCATCAATTTTGAAAGGTAATTTTTTTTTGGTACCGGCGATTGAACTCAGGTCCTTGTGTTTGCACAGCAGGCAGTGAAACCACTGAGCTAAATCTCTGGTCCCTTGAAAGATAATTTTGCAGGGTACATCAATCTGGGTTGAAGGTTGTTTTCTTTCAGGGCTTGAAATACATCACTCCAAGCTCTTCTTGCCTTGAGGGTTTGCATTGAGAAGTCTTCTGTGATTCTGATGGGCTTTCCTTTGTATGTGATCTGTTCCTTTTCTCTCACTGCTTGTAGAATTTTGTTCTTCTGTTGGATTTCTGGAATCCTAACTATTATATGCCTATGTGTAGATTTTTTTTGATCAAGGCTACCTGGAGTCCTATATGCCTCATTTATCTGTATGTCAAGTTCTTCTCCCCTGCTTGGGAAGTTTTCTGCCATCACTTCTGTGAACAGTTTTTTATGTCATCTGTACTCTCTTCTGTTTCTTCATTGACTCCAATCAGTCTTATGTTACTCTTCTTTGCATTGTCTAGCAGCTGCTGGATTGATTTCTCATGTTCCCTTACAATTTTAAAGCAACTTTTCTTTTCCTGGTCACTAATTGCAATCTTATCTTCTATATCTGAAATTCTGTTCTCACATTGGCTCATTCTGCTGTGTAGACTTTCAATGGAGTTTTTAATCTCCTGGAAATCTGTTTGCATGTGTTTTATGGATTCCATTTTTTTCCTATGGTGGGATTCCATCATGTTCCTGAGCTCCTCTCTAGATTTATTAATCATGTCTTGCACTATGAGAGCAATCTTTGCTGTTATCTGAGAAATTATTTCTGATTTCATTTTTTTCCAGATATTCTTTTGTTGCCAGTTCAGGGTGTCCAGGTGATTGAGTATCAGAGTGTTCCATCTCGTTTCCCTTTGGGGTTACTGTAGGTGATCTGCAAGTCAGGTTTTGAGACTTGTTTATGTGTCTTCTCATTTCGACGGGCATGGAGGAGGGTGTCACCGCCTATGTGCTTGCAGGGTGGTACAGCAGCCTGGAAGCCTCCTCTTGTGCGCTGGGAGCAGTTCACTTCCTCTGTGCTTGCGGGGGTCCTAAGTGAGTTTCTTGTATACAGCATATTATTGGATTTTGCTTCTTAATCCATTGTGACAGTATATTTCTTTTGATTGGTGATTTGAGGCCATTAACATTGACGGTTATATGATGGTTATATGATGATATATATTGGCTTATCCTTGTCATGTTATTTTCCTGTTGTTGGCTCTTTTATTTTTTTATTTTCCCCCCTCTCCCTTTAATTTCTTGCCTTGCCTGGTGGATTTGTTCTGTTGGGCCATATGCAGTTGTGACTTTCATTTTCTTTTTCCAGGATATTGTTTAGAATTGTTTGGAGTGCTGGTTTGGTATTCATGAAATTTCTCAGGTGTTCTATGTCATGGAAGTATCTTATTTCCCCATCAATTTTGAAAGATAGTTTTGCAGAATATATCAGTCTAGGTTGGAGGTTGTTTTCTTTTGAAAATACCTCACTTGAAACACCTCACTCCAGTGTCTTCTGGACTTGAGGGTTTGTGTTGAAAAGTCTGCTGTGATTCTGATGGGCTTCCCTTTGTATGTGATTTGTTTCTTTTCTCTGTTTGTAGTATTTTGTTCTTCCATTGGGTTTCAGGGATCTTGATTATTATATGTCTAGGTGTAAGGTTTTTTGATCATGGCTAGTTGGAGTCCTATATGCCTCATTTATCTGTATGTCAAATTCTTTCACTCTGTTTGGGAAGTTTTCTGTCATTAATTCTGTGAACAGTTTTTTTTTATGTCATTTGTACTCTCTCCTGATTTTTCATGAATTCCTATCAGTTTTATATTTTTCTTCTTTGCATCATCTAGGAGCTGCTGTATTGTTTTCTCATGGTCTCTTACTATTTTTAAGAGATTTCTCTTTTCATGGTCACTGACCGCAATCCTGTCTTCTACGTCTGATATTCTGTCTTCACATTCGCTCATTCTGCTGTGAATGCTTTCAATAGAGTTTTTAATCTCCTGGATACTGTTTGAATCTGTTTCATGGTTTGCATTTCTTTCTTATGCTAGGTGTTCATGGTTTCCATTTCTTTCCTATGCTGGGCATTCATGGTTTCCATCATGGTCCTGAGCTCATCTATTTTTTTAATTTGTTTCTGTTCTAGAGTCTCTAATCATATCTTTCATTCTGCTCACCATCTCTGTGGTTATCTGGGAAATTCTTTCTGTTTTGAATTTTTCTAGAGCTTCATTCATCTGTTTTTTTACTTCCTGTGCCATCAGTGCAGGGTGTCCAGGTAATTGATTATCAGACTTTTCCACCTCGTTTCCCCCAGAATTTGCCTTTGGTGAGCTGGTAGCCTGATTTTATGCCTTGCTTAGGTGTCTTCTTATTTCTATTTTTAGTGTTGGTACTGTTTTTGGTTCAATTCCTGGGTTGATACTTGAATATTGCTTATTGTAAGTATCTTTGTTGCTTGTATTTAGAACCTTTATGGAATAATTGTTTCTCAGAAATGTCCTCCAAATATATCTGGCCTTTAGGTTTTGAGTGTCTAATGACTCTTAGGCTATCTTGTTTTCAGTACACCAGGAAGGACAACTGATTAGATCAATCACAACACCTAAGCCCAAGTGATATAACCAACAACAATAGCATCAAGCACAGTTTAGAAAATGACAATTTGTGGTCATTATTAATCCATCACTTTTAAACCTGTGAATTAAATCAAAGTCAAGGACCAGCCCAAAATATGTCTATAGTGAATAAACTCTTCAACATACCAACTTTACTTAGAAGGAGTTGGGGAGGGAAGGATAGATAGGTATGATAGGAAAAGGTTAGAAGTGAGACCAGAGGGGACAGGAAGATCACACAAACTCTAGGAAGCTGTTGAGGAGAAAAGGAGAAGACAGAATGAAAGAACAAACACAAGAACAGAACAACCTAACAGCAATAGGGAGGCTAGAAACTGTATCCACTTGTCTTTTAAAACTAATGACAATTGAGAGTAGGAAAAAGAGAAGGAAAGAAAAAATAAGAAAAAAAGAAATTGGAATTAGGACAGGAATAGGAATAAAAATGGAGAGAAATGAAGAACAAGGTGGGAGGGAGAGAGCAGGAGAGAAAGAAAGAAAAGAAAAAAGAAAAGAGAGAAGGAAAAAAATTTTGAAAAGAGAAAAGAATAGATAAAAATTATTTTTATTTTTATTATTATTTTTTTTTGGTACTGGTGATTGAACTCAGGTCCTTGCACTTGTGCAGCAGGAGGCGAAACCACTGAGCTAAATCCCCGGCAGAATAGATAAAAATTAGAAAAAATATTAAAAATAAGACAAAAAATTACTTTGAAAATAAAAAATAAAAAATAAAAATAAAAGGCCTCCTTCAGGGTATGTCTCTGCTGTCACTATAGACAGTGTGGGCAGGAGTGTGCAGATGTAAGTCAATCAGTCTCAGCAAGCCAGCAGCTGTACCCTGAGGTCCAAGCTGATTTCTGCCTGCAAGGCCCAAGTTGAGATCTCTGACCTCCTGCTTGGTTGAACTTTGCAAGGTCCTACTGCAGGTTCCAGCTGCCCTTCCCCTGAAGATAGTCCAGGTTCTGATGGGAGGTGGTGATCCCTCTAACTTACCAACTACAGTGGTCTGGTGTGCCTTTATTGCAGAGATTTTCTTCACTTTTCCAGTGGGCTTCAATTTTCATCTAGGAGCCTCAGAGAGGCCCTCTTTCTCTTGTTCACTTCTGCTCTATCTTCTGGAGCTCAGATCAATGCCCTTTCTGACCCACTGCCCCTCTGTGGTATGAATCCAAGTGTTGGCTGGCCTGCCCAGTGGCCAGAGGCGGGGGGTGGGGTGTGCTGCTGCACTGCTCTGCACTGACGGGGCGGGGCCACTGGCCAGCCCTGGCACTGCTCAAGACCTCTGCTGCTCTGTGCCTAAGGGGTGGGCTGTGTGTGATTTATGAATGCACACTGGTGTGAAATCCTCCACCCAGCTTGCATGTTACCTGTCTTGGCAACACAATACACAGTTGTCCACCTCAGTAGCAGGATCCCACAAAATCAAACAGCCTTGTTCAGTACTAGACATCTCTTACAGAGATCTGAGAATATCTAGGGTAGCATTACTCTTTCTCTTTCCTTTCTCCCAGGTATGGGTTCTGCCTCCTTTTTTTCAGACACAAGTGACCGGGCCCTAGAATAGAGATGGGTGTTTAAATGTTTTAAAAGAATCTTTCTTGTCACTGATTTGCAGCTGTGAGTATATTTTGAAACACAGTCATTCCACATGACCCATCTCTGCAGGTCACTGCCTTACAGTGGCTCAGCGCTCAGGACACACCCCAGTACTGAGAGAGGAGAGTAGTGTGTCCTGTGCGACGAGAAAATGGGGAAGACCAGAAAGGAAACCAGAAAGCTAACCATTACAAACCTGTGCATGGAGTTAGCTCCATCACAGGGGGAGTGGAAACCATTCTGAATGCCTCACTCCTCCCCCGCCTTTTAACCCACTGGGCACATTTATTGCCTGCGGTGTCTGTGCATTGCTTTTCAAGGGTTAATCAGATGGCCTATTATTTGGAAAATTAAAGGCTTGGCTGCCCGAGAGTTCCTTTCAGAAAGGATTAGGGTCTCTGATGAGGCTTTGATGTAATAGATGGAGCTGTTCTGCTCCATCATGCTAATGGAGGAGTTTTAATGACTCCCCAGACTCTCTTTGACAGTGTGTGTCTTTATTCATTCCCTTGCCTAAAATAGAAAAATATTTTATCTTAAGAAAATTTAGCACTTGAATAAGGAACTGGATTGGCATCCCCGGGGTGGGTGGTGAAATGTTCATTTCTTGGTCTAAAAGCAAGAAAGTCACAGAAGCAGTCATTCCTGGCTTCCTTGGGTGGCCACTTCCTCCTGAAAAACCATCTCGTCAAAGAGAAGCAGCAGTAATCATGGCCTTGTTGCTTATTGTCTTTTGAAGCTTTTGGCTCAGAAGGTGGGCAGAAGGGATGGCAGGTGACAGGTGTGGTGGTGGTCTGTGTCCTCAGGAATATGAACCAAGGTAGCTGCTAGCTGTGGAAAGTCCAAATTTGCATAAAACATTTACCTACTATCTAAAAAAAAATTTTCCAGGCTTTTCGGTAGTGGTTAAGTTGTTACAAAAACCTTGCTCAGTTCATTTTCCCCAATTTGATGTCCATACTATCTGCAATAGTCATGTAATTGGCAATAAGCCGAAGAAGTGTTTGGTCTCTTTACATCTTTAACAAAAGAACACGCATTAAGGGAAGGGCATGAAATGTGGGTACCATGAGGACTGACACAGCTGTAGGCTATTATTTTTCCTCTTAAGCGGATCCCCACCCACCCACTATGTATTACGGCCTGAAATTCTAGTTGGAACCACCATTATTATCATTTAGGAGGCAAATTTGATGTCCTGTTGCTTCCACATCTACTTGTGTGATGCTCTGGTCCTCTCCCCCCTCCCCCAACTCCCACTGTTGGGATTAAATTGCAGCTTCCTTTGAGCTGCTTTCAATCCACGGGTTGTATTTCTGCAATCTCCTTTGCATTCTTTCATTGAATAGTGAATGGCAACTTGGCACCTGCCGCTCCTTTACTTGAGCTATGCAGCCTCTGGGCCCTGCATTCTGCAGGTTAGGATCAAGGGATGAGCCTGTACAGTGCATCAAGCCTCTGGGAGGGTTAGCCCTGGGCCCAGATCAGAACTCTGTGCCTCCGTGTATTGGCCACTCATGGAAACTTTTTCACTAGCTGGCTCTTTGATTCCAGGCATCAGTTGGGATTGAAGAGCATTATAGGAAACAGCCTGTAAATCTGGGTGCATTGGTTGACACATGCCTATGATTTCAGCACTCTGAGCTAGGGATAGGGATGTAGCTCGGTGTGAGAATCCTGGGTTCAATCCCCAGGACACACACACACACACATACACACACACGCACACACCCCTACACCCCTCTGAGACTCATGGCCATGTGTGCTGGAGGATAATGTATTCATTACATTACATGTCATTTCTATGAAAACCCAGGAAAGCTGTATCTTTAGTCTATTTGCAATTATCATCTTCAGATTGTAGTTTTCTAAGCAGCTAATCTGTTTGTGTATTGTGGATTTTAAGAAATATAGAACATTAATTTTTCCTTTCACATTACCTGCTAAGAATTCCAGAGCCAAATATGTGCCCCACTCAAACAAAGTCATTTCCTTTGTAATCTTATTCTCTTAGATTTCCTTTTTGCTTCATTTTTCTCTTCTGCCTGAAATTATTTTTTATCTGGGCTTATTGCATGTACCTTATTTATTTAAGCATGTGTTGTTGAGGGATGCATTAAATTACTTTTAGAACAAGATGTAATACTAAAAACCAGTTGAATGCATGCTGGTTGGGATGTACAATGATGGCAGCTGCTCTGGAAAACACTCTGGTAGTTTTCCAAAAGGCGAATATAAAGTTAAGAGGTGACCCAGCAGTTCTACTCCTAGATATATGCCCATGAGAAATAAAAACATGTGTCCACATATAAACAAGTGCAGAAACATTCATAACAGTATGAATTCATAATAGCTTAAAAGTGTAAATGGTTGGGATATAGTTCAGTAGTAGAACCCTGGCATGCACAAGGCTCTGAGTTCTATCCCTACGACTGAAAAAATAAATAAAAATAAATAAAATGGAAAAAGGAAGTAGAAAGCAAATGAGGTACATGCATACAAGGAAGCACTTTTAGCAATAAGAATAAAAGAAATATTAATATATGCTATGACATTGATAAATCTTGGTAACATGCTAAGTGAAAGAAGTCAGTTACAGAAAGCCATATATACTACATGAAATGTCCAGATTAAGCAAATCCATAGAAAGAGAAAATAGATCAATAGTTGCCCAGAACCAAGGAAGTTGAAGGGAAGTACGAGTGATCTGCTAATGGATATAAAGTTTCTTTTGAGAGTAATGAAAATATTCCAAAACTGCTTGTGGTGGTGGTTGCACAACTATGTGAACATGCTAAAACATGTTTGAATTACACATTTTAAATAAGTGAACCGTATGGTGTGTGAATTATTAAAGCTGTTATAAAAATCATTTGCAGTAATTAGTTGTAAATTTTATGGAGTAGCTTTTACTAGTTTTCTTACACTTTTAATTTTTACTTAATGCTAGATTTGCACATTATTGTTGAACCCACTCATATTACACAGCAACTACATACTTGCCTGGGATCATGAGTCTTCAAGGCGAGAGATGACCTTTGCTACATTATGTAAATTCTCTATTATTGAGTCTACTGTTTGATTCACTAGAAAACTCACTGGTAGCTCAGGAGCTCATTCTAAGCCTGTGGGAATAAAGCCTGTCAATTTTGTGTTCACTGCTCCTAATTTTTGCATACCCTACCTTCTCTGCCCTTGCAATCTTACTCTACCTCATAGTGAATGTAAATGAGCAAGAGTGGTCAGGAAGTAGGAAGATAAACAAGAGATGAGGCATCACTGCAGACAAGGAAAGAGAATGTTCCAGAAGGTGAGAAGGTTCATGGCTGCCATCAGAGAATTGAGGGCTTGATCAGAGCATTAAGTCCAATGAGAACTAAAGAGACCATGGAATCGGTAACTTCAAGGCCTTGGGGTCTTTTGAGAGAAGTTTCAGTGGGCACAAAAGGTAAAAGATATTTACATTGACAAAGACTTAGCAGCAGGTCCATCTATTAAATTTAAGTCTGCCTAAGATTCCAGTGGCTTTTTTTAATCCTTTCTACACTCTTGACTTGTCTTCAAGCTCAGCAGCTAGAACTACAATCTTTCTCTCCCTGTTTCCAGACTATCTGCTTCCTAAAAGGGCGCCCTTCTTTCCCTCTAATTGACTCTGTAATGTGGCAATGGTTTGTTTTGTAAAGCACATATCTACTTCTGTGTTTCTCTGCTCAAAAATCTGGTGATACAGGGCTAAGAAAGCAGTCCTGAGGATGTAGCACAGTGACAAAGCACTTTCCTAGCATGTGCAAAGCCTGGGCTTTAATAAATGAATGAATGAATAAATAAAATAAATAAACAAATAAGCCAGCAGCCTGAGCTCATAAACAAACAAGCAAACAAACAAAGTTTTCCGCTAGGTTCTCTCCTTCATCTCCATTACAACTGCAGTGGTGGTCTCCTTTGCTCCCCAAGTGAGCCTTGCATTTTACACCCATGCATCTCCCCAATGCTTCCCTGTAACCTTCACTTGAATGCCTCTTCCCTGTACTTCCTTCCAGTGTTCACTCTGTCCTTTAAGACTCAAGTGCCATCTCTCAAGAAACTCTTGCTCTCCTAGTTAGAATTGCTTACTTTTTCTGAGTTATTCTAGGGCTTACTTTCTAGGCTTGAATTGTGGTTATTTATGTCCATGTTCATATTTATACTTATTTCTCAACTCCATAAAAGCAAATGTCTCACTCTAGGCATTTTTGCCTCCCAAACACTTGAGGTAGTACACAGCACATACCTAACACTTTTTGTTTTTGGTACCAGGGATTGAACTCAGGAGCTTGTGATTGTGAGGCAGGCGGCACCACAGAGCTAAATCCCCTGCCCACCTAACACATGTTTAAATGAATCAGTGTATTGAATTTCAGTCTAAATGTGTCCTATACATAAGTTTGGTATTACCCCAGGAGATGATATCTTCCTTACAGTTGAATATGATATCTTATGTTTGTTTTGTACACTCCAATTCCCTGAATCCATCTTGGGATGGTGCTGAGCAGGTAATGCTCAGGCATTGTGGAGTTGGTTGCTCATTTCTTATAGGGGACATCTGGGTATTATCCATTCCTTCATCTTGCAGAGAGAAAAATGCATACAAATGAGAATCATGGATTTAATTCAGGGCAAGGTGGCAAGTAGGATCAAGCAAAAGAATACAATTCATATGTCCCCGGGCACTTAAACCTGAACTAAGAAGCAGACCATGACTGTTTGTCAAAATGGAAATTGATTTTTGAATCAAAGAAATTAGCAAGACATTGAAAAATAAAAGTACTCAAAGGTTTGAACTTGAAAATGTCAAAGATTTTTGCTTTGTGCTAAATTGTAGACCTTAAATGTCCCTTTCCCTCCAGAACTTTGCAAGTTCTGATTAGGACATCTGTCAAACAGGAATTTTGTCCTCAGTGAGTCACACTGAGAAAAGTGAACTAGTGGGTACAGTATTATTCAAATCTGACTCAAGGACCTATTGCACATTAGCATTCCCTTCTTGTTATGGTTTGACCATTTCCTCTGAAACTTAGGTGCTGCTGATGTGATAATATTGAGAGGTGGGTTGGACAGGCACCGGAGTCCATGACAGTAATTCCAGCTACTCCTGAGAGCTGAGTCAGCCTGCTCAATTTCCTGAGACCCATCTCAAAATTGGGGAGGCTGAGGCAGCAGATTGCAAGTTTAAGCCCAGCATGGACAACTTAGCAATTCAATGAGACACTATCTCAAACTAAAAATAAAAAGGTCTGAGCATGTAGCTCAGTGTGAAGACCCTGGTTTCAATCCTCAGTACTGCAAAAGATAAGAAAAAGAAAGAAAGAAGGGAAGGAGGGTTGAGGATGTAGCTCAGTAATAGAACATTGAGTACTGCCCCCACAAAAAGTGGGATGCTAGGTCAGGAGTGCTCCTCTCAGGTAAATGGGATCTGAACCCTTATGATAGGGCTGGATGGAAGGAGTTCATCCCTTTTTGCTCTGCTGCATTCTGCCTTGTGAGGACACATGGCTCCTCCCTCTGGAGAAATCATCTTAAAAGCAGAGACAGTTCTTACCACACCACTGAATCCACTTGCCAGCCACAGAGCTGTGAGAAAATAAATGTTCATTTTAAGTCACCTGGTCTCAGGTATTGTTATAGCAGCACAGCTCTGACTAAGACACTCATGTGGCCTCATCCTGCTGACCGGGTGTGCTATAGCTGTCTTCCTCCAGTGGATTGGTTTCCTGTATCCCCAGCACTTGGTACTGTGTCCACCCAGAGAGCCAGCTGTTACTGAGTGCTCACTGTGTACCAAGCATTGCACATCAACAACTTATTTACTCCCAGAATAGCATTTATGACCATTTTATAGACTTTTTAAAAACTGCAGAAGTTCTTCTCTTTGCATTTCCTCACTAGATTCACCTGTGCCCACTCTGGGCCCTCAACACTGACCATGAATTTAAGTAAAACTCACAAATTATCACATATCCCTAAGAGATAACACTAGGTTCATCCCCAATACCTGGCTCTTAATCTTTGTATATAATTGCCCAATGCTTCTTTAAATGAACAAGTGCTTTTCCTAAGCATGTTTGGTCCTTAGGAGAACAATGGATTTGGTGATTAAGTATATTATTTAAATACACCAATAGACTATTTTAATAGTAATGTTTCTACAAAACAAAAATATCTTTTAAAATGGTTTACAACTTTCGATTATCTTGCCTCACTCACACACAGGTTCCACAGCCAATGCTTTCTGGCTTTGCCCTTTGGAGCTCTCCATCTTCCATGGTTGATACAAGCAGATTTTTCCTTAATTTACACCTTAAGCAAAGACCTGTAAAGGAGGCAAAGGCCAATCTCCTGTTTGGTGGCTGAGCCTAGGGCTGATCCAGGGCCAATCTCAGCCTTGCAGGGGCCCAGGAGGCAGTGGCAGGGTGTGGTCCATGCCCCTGCAGCAGTCATGAGGACCAGTTTATGGGGAGCTGTCCCACTCTCCCCTGAAAGATGGAGTGATCACTGAACTCAGCGCTCAGGGGTCACACCTTCCCAGCCCTTTGAAATGGAGGGTGGCATTTGAACGCAGACTAACAGTCCCAAAAGCTGCTTGCTGGGATTGTGTGAAGTAATGGCTCATGTTTTCTGGTGCCCTGACTGTACCACATGGCTGGAGTTGCCTGGAGAAATACCTGTTTAATTGCAAAGTACTTTCCATAAAAACCCAATGGAGGAAGAAAGACAGAAAACAAGGAGTAAGAAGGTGGTGACATGAGGCCACCAATTACCACCCTAGTGATAGTTCCAGAACACAAAAACTGCCATCTTCCTTTGCTGATGCCAAGTCTCTCAGAGTGTATTGTTCCCAGTCTTCTGTAAAAGCCACATGACGTTTGGAAAGCATACCTTAAACAAAAGAGGAATGCCAGCGACAGTAACAAGGCCATCACTTCCATTAACACATCTGCCTTCCTTGAGGAAGTTCTTCCCTTTGCATTTCCTTGCCAGGTTCACCTGGGCCCACTCCAGACCCTCAATGGCAATAACTTAACCTAAGGATCATGCTGAACCCCCACCCCAACCTTCACCAGGGTCTCCTCACTCCTGATCTCAGGCAAGATGAGAGCTGTCCTGTAGCCCCCCCTCTCCTGACTTCCACACAGAATCTTCTGCCATTACCACTTCAAAGGGGTACTGCACTTCCTGTTCTAAGGTCCTCCATCTGACCTTCTCAGGGCTTTTATTGTTTTAGCAAATACTGGCTGTTCCTGTCTGATTGATAACTTTAGCCCTGTCTCACTGAGTATGTGCTCCTGGACCTCATTCACCTGTTTCAAGGGAGGACCCCACCTCCCTGCCCAACTGTAAAGTTAGCAAACAGTTTCCGTTCTTATCAATGAGACCGTACACACTGCCAAACACGGTATTTGTAAGATTCAGGGAAATGGAAATATAGAGAGATACTCCAGCAAACAGAGAGGTGAACATTCATTAAAATAACATATGCAATGTCAATTTTCTTAGCCTTTTTTTGAGGCATTAGTCATTTTGGGAAAATGCCTGTTTGTCATAGTCTTATCTTCCAGAATGGAAATTTTCTTCTAAGACAGAGCACTGGGCTCTGGGATTTAGCCTTTAATTAGTGCACCCTCTGGAGGATTTTCTCCCCTTGAAGTGGAGACCTCTTTGTCAGTCAGGCTGCTGTTTGATAATGATAGGAACCTTCAGCCAGCACTGTGAATCACAGTGAATCATGGGGCAGGGAAACGTTGCTCAAATAAAAAATGTTTAGATATTCTGTACTAACAGGACACTTAACAAGTTGCAAGCCTACAAGAAAATAGCAGAAAGTCTTCAAGACAGAAGATTGATAGAGAAATGAGAGAAGAGGAGAATCCTGAGTTCTGATCTGGTTTTGTGCCTCTGAGATAAGATTGCTGTCACTCAATCTTTTCTCATTAAATTTACCAGTATTTTTAGTTTTTGCTTTTTCAGCTGCTCTGTATATGAAGCGTGTTTATTCATGGGTAAACATCAGTCAGTGACTCATGATAAATAGCTCCCCCTTGTAAGCATCCAGTTTTTTGGTTATGAAATGGCATTTGGCGGCGACAGTGCAGCTGTCTAGGATTATGTCTGCAAGCAGGGAGTGTGAAGGCAGCTTCCGCTCCAGAGCCTGACCTTACCTCTTGCTAAGAAATGTCCCCTTCTTGCCTGTTTCTGCCATACGCCAGGCTGGAAGATCACTGCAAATGCCTGCAACAACCTGTGTTTAATGTGGTGACACTAATGAATTCTGAGAATTAATCTTCAGCCAAGAAAGCTGATGGAAAGGACTAGAATTTCAAATTAGGTAATGGATTGATTTCCTTCAAGGCTGAACATTGCTGCTTTTTTCTTTTGGTGGATTTTTATATCAGATTTAAAGCAGCTACCTTGTAAATTCAGGATCTCTTACACATGTCTCATGGTATGAAGAAGTGTTTATTCTGTAGTTTTGTTTTGTTCCTTAACACAGAGAAACTGCATCTAAAACCAAATTTAAAAAAGAAAAAAAAATCTTGGAATGAAAGATTCACTTATGATTTGGAGAGGGAAAAGTAGTTTCTCTAAAGCTAACCTATGTTTAATTTCTTTTTCTAGAGCAGGGGACTGTGGGAACAGCTAAACTGGGGAATGAATTTCCTCAGGGGGAGGCCCTGTCTCCTGCAGAAGCGAGAGCTCACAGATGTTGCAGATGTGGGGATAATTTGGGCTCTCTGTGTCTCTCCTCAGTCTACTGACATGAAAGACTCATCTCCGCCCCCAATTTCAAATCCATCTCTGTCCCTCATTATAACAAAAGAGCTTCTGAGGATGTCATTTGGGGGGCCCATTAACACAAACGAGAGAAAATGATCTGTAGCCAAGTAAACTCAGACATGGAAACAAACAAAATTAAGCATTTTCTTAATCCCCAGGACTTTAATATGCTCATGTGCATTATGAAGCTCCACACTGACTTGATGTAGAGGATCACTGATGTCCCCAATCTTCTCTGACCAGGAAATTAGTGTTCTTTAATGGAATGACTCACATGTATGGTGCATTACCCACCTCACCTCACCTCACAGTGGCTGGCTCCCATATCCCATAACAATTCAACATTTTATGTATCCTTTTGAAAATTCTGCTCAGTCTCTGGCTAGAGGAAGATATTCTCTGTCTGGAATTTGTAATTCCTGACTTAATAAGCAATCCTGAAATGAATAAGTATACTCAACTTTCTGTTTTACATATTTGTTCTCCACATCAGGAGAGAGGTGTGTTTATGTGATGTGTTCTCCACATCAGCTGCTTTAAAAAGTATATGGATGCTTTCAGGGATTCTAACAATCTCAAAAGTTCCTTCTTCATCCTCTAAATCTTGCCTAGAAGGAAAATAGGATGGAAATGATGAGTTGACAAACTTAAACAATAAGAGTTGGTAAAGAGAATTATTCTTGGGTGTTTCAAAGTGTCAGCTTGGCAAAGTGAATATTCTGGCGGCTTCCTGAGTCTTGCTTCGCAAATTGCTTGGTCCAATTCCCCAACTCTGTAATGTCTTTTTTCTCTTCTTCATCAGCCTAGCTCACTTTCGTTCTCCAAGACTTGCTTGGGTCCATTCTTACTAGCTCTAGGAAGGCTTCCCTGCTAGAGCTCCCTGAAGAACATACCTCCCACCCCGTATTGTTTTGCACATTGCAGCTGTGCCATTTTTAACAACACAGAGCCAAATGGTAAGGGCTCCCCGTGGGAGTTGGGGCATTGACCTCATCACTGTCAGGACTCGACTTCGTTTTCTCACCTCTGAAAACAGGGTTAGAGCAGGAAATCTTGATCCTAGTGGCTCTGAAACTCTGTTTTTGTGTTATTAGTCCCTACTCTAAATATAAAAGCAAACACTGGTTTGCTGCTTCTCTGTTCCTTCCATCTTTCCAATTGGATTGTAGAAGTAGAGGGAAAAGGACATTATTTTTTGTGGATTAGTTTGTTTTAGATGATTCTGATGCTGTGTAATTAATTTTTGGTGAGTAAATACCTTATTTCTAGTAATGCATGATGTTTGGCCCTATCTGCTCCTAAGGGAGAACTTTTCTCTATTTACCAAAACAATGATAATCCCCCTTTAGACTGGCTCTTAAGCCCCACGAGAAAAAAGTACACAGGAGTGTTCTAGGATGCTTTCAAGGTCTTCTTGTCTTTCACCTAAAAACCCTCCAACGTGGTTGGGTTTGTTACAATGCTGCTTAGTATTCCTCCTATACATACTTGGATCCAGTTTTGCTGATTCCATAATATGACATTTAGTGCACTCCAGTCTCACCAAGAGAACTAACAAATCCTCTTGGTCCTTGCTTCCCAGAGAGTGATGTGCATACTGTTCTCATCTTTTTTGGACCATCACAAGACAACAGATTAACTCGTTGGTTTCTTCCTTGTCTGATTCTCTCACTTCATTATTCACACTTTACTCTTACTCCTTCTGTGGCCCAGAGAGACCCTCGCTAACATGCCAAATGATCTTGCAACCTTGTTGGAAGCCTTGCTTCTTCAGTGAATGCTAAAATTGTAAAACAAAACAGACCATTTTCAACTGTATCTCTAGACTCCAAGAGAGACCTAGTCTTAAGGCTGGATGAAGGCTCTAGTATCTCTCATATCCTATACCAGAGCTTTACTTCCTGAAGTTCCCGAAGGAACCTGTCTTCAGGACCCACCTGGAATGCTGGCTGTGGATACCTATCCCCTCACATGCCATGAAATTTTCTTTAATTGCCATTTCCCCCCCTCCTTCAGCCTCAGCCCCTTTCAACAAGGACCTACTGGGCATCAGATGAAGCTTCACAATGAATACAGGAAGAGGCAGAAAACCAAATATGTTGTGTGGGGAAACAAGAGTTCTCTGTCCCTGTGTCAGGGAAATACCTCAGTCCAGACACGTGACTATTTTAATTTTAGGAATTCTCATACACCATCCCCCAGGCTCGGAAGACAGGGCTATCACCTATATTATTGATCTCATAGCTACTTCTTAGGTTTCTTCTTTCTCAGGAAACATGGTGATTTACATTTGTTTTCCTTTGACAGTCACAGACAGATAAATATATGTGATGTCAAGAGAAGACTGGTGACGTAAAGACAGGAACACAGTCTTTTTTTTTAGTATGTGCACTGATTTTGTATTATTGATAGGAAATATAACAGGTTACACAAAAAGGCCCAGACCTACAAAAGTCAAATGATTGATTTCTTCCCATGGCAAGGTGGAGATGGTATTTATAGTCCTACAGTCAGCACAGGAGGGGTCTAGGTACTGTTGGTTTTCCTAGCTGCAGGGTGCAGCTCCGCGAGACAGGAAAGCCCCTGAATCAATGCTCAGCTGGACTAACTGGGAAAGTGACCGAATAGCCTTCAGGACGAGAAGGTGAGGGATGTGAAAGTATTTTGAAGTAAAAACTGCCAAGGTTAAATAAAGCTTTTCTTGTAAATCTATTAAGGATTGCTTTATGAATTGTGGTTAAATGCTCTGAAAAGATGTTCAAGGTGATGCTTTTTAACATTCGTTAGTGACTCTGATTTTTAAAATGTGATGTTTTGTTTGTCTCTGGTATTGGGAAAACTGAAGCCATTTAGTTCATGGAGTGGGCAGAATAGCACCCGGTGTTTATTCTAAGCCTCCAGTGGGAGTGAAAGATAGCTTAGCAGGGTGGATGTTGAAATTTTTTTCTCTCAACAAGGGCAGCTACTCAGAATAGAAATGCAATGGTAATTCCATTTCACTAGGAATTTCTGTGTGTCAGAATCATCTTTAGTCACACAGAGCATGCAGCAAAAAAAGTCATTGTTTTCTTTGAAAGGGGCATTGAGTCTGAAACAGAAAGTGGTTACACCGGTGTGGTTTTAACCAATTAACCACAGAGGAGTTTAAAAGCAACCTGAAATTTACCATTTTTAAAGGATTTTTTGTTCCCTGTTTACATAATTCCGTCCCGATTCATCTGAATTATATGGTAGTCACTTCCTGTTCTGAGGTTTTTCTGCCTCTTCAGAAGACGTTAGAAATCAAGCTGCTGGACTTTCTGTTTCTTTAAGATTTGTTTCTTTTCTTTCAAGCTCCTAAATGGATTTTCCCCACTACTAAATAATGGATGTTTCATATTTTAAGATTTACTTGAGATGATAGTATTCAATTCTAGATGCTCTAAAATAAAACATATAGACTTGTCAACTTGACTCCATTGAAAAACATTTTTTATAATGAAAAATCAGACAGAAAATTGTCCAACTAGTCAATTTTTCAATATTTTTAATATTTCCAAGTAAATTGATTGTGCATTAAATATTTACTTAAACTACATAGATTTCCAATTGTTTAATTCAACTAGTATTTTTATGCTTTCAGGTATTAATAAAGAAAGAGTTGTGTACAATGAATGATGAGGTTTTATAAATGAGTCTTCTCACCTCCTCTCTCTCTTCACCCGGGAACAGGGTGTCTCAGACTGTGCTTTTGATTGTTTGTTGATTTTTGCCAACAGGTGTCTTATTAAGGATTTTGAAAGGCGGCCTTCCGTCACACAGCTCCTGGACCACCCGTTTATTAAAGAAGCTCATGGAAAGGTTCTGTTTCTGCAAAAACAGCTGGCCAAGGTGCTTCAAGACCAGAAGCATCTGAACCCTGTTGCTAAGACCAGGTATAGTTCTCTGAGTCCTTCTGCATCTTCCCCCTGATTATTTATAAAAATGGTGTGGTATGTGTTTGGATTTGCCCAGCGTTGCTGCTGAGAATGATCATACTCCTGCATGCATCGTTCAGTTTCATTTAAGTGACATGAAGCACTCTCTGCCCAAGGGGAGAGCAGGCAGACTGCAGAGATAAACTGCCTGTGCTGATGGCTGATTTCCCTCAGATGGCTGAAACTTCACTGCCCTCATGTTCAGTTAGCTCTAGGTGAAAGCCAACAGATATATGTATGTTTATATTTAATATAAATGTGGCTATATGTAAGCCAATAAAGGTAAATGTACAACCCACAGCTGAGATTGTGTGAAAAATCCCTACCTAGCTCTTGCAAACTGGGGAGCCAAAATATAGGCTGCAAGGTGATTGTGGAAAGGTCTTGCATTTAATAGTAGAGGTTTTTCTTTAATATGCTCTGAGACTGTTGCCTCTTTAGTTAAAAATTCCCTAGAGTCAATTTAATGTTTTAAATGATTATTTCAGATCTTGTCTATGCTATCTAAAGCAACTGTGATTCTTACCCCCACCTTATCCTTCTTTTAAAAAAGAAGTTTTTTAAAATGTTTATTTTCAGGGGCAGGTGCTTACAACAGAGATCTGTGGTGAATCTCAAAGAAATAGATCATTGGTTTCTGTCCAGAGGGTGGCAGAATTTCTCTTTAAGAAAAAAATTAAATGCAAATAAGCCTACCTCCTCTGCTCAGCAATTATTTGGTTTTATAAAACTGGTAGGGATACAGATAAGCACTAGTCTATTATTATGGAAAGAACATTCAAAGTACTGGAGGTGAAGAAAATTAAATATCACAAGTCACAAGTTCTGGAAATAGTCATGTATTCTGCAGAAAATGGGTTTCAAAGCAAGAAGCCAAACATTGGCATCAGACGTCAACTAACTGGAGGCATAGTATCAAGATGATTTTGCCCTCCACAACCAGCTTTCCTTTTAGTAGTTCAAAACACATTTTTCCTATTCTTTCCCTTTTTCCACTGCCATTTTTGTTTCTATGACTTCTCTATGGGGTGGAGAAACATAGAAAAATTCTTGTGATTTGGTGTCTTTTTGAAGCAGTAGGAACTTGTGTTTAAGCCCTGAGAACTGAAGTCTCCTTTTTTCCTGTGGCTTTTGTCCCTACACCAACTAGCAGAGTCCCCTATGACCTGCTATAGTGTACATGCAAACACAAACACACACACACACACACACACACACACACACACACACAAACAATGCTACCACCCAAAATGAAGATTAAATGCAATAAGACGTAAACCACCAAAAGCAAACTCAGCACTTAAATGCTGTACATCAAGTCCCGTCTTCTTCAGTCTTCTTGTTCTGAGATCTGCTGCCAGATGGTTTCTAAGACTCCAATTGCCATGTTATCCAGTTTTTTTAGTCTGCCTGACTTCACTGGTCCAGATCTACATTCTTTAACAAAACAAAACAAGAATGAAGCTCAGCCGGTCCCAGCACCCAGGAGGAAGCTCCCCACTTCCATCCCAGGCTCCTAGAAGGAGAAGCTGAGCCGGTCCCAGCACCCGGAAGGAAGCTCCCCCGCTGCCATCACAGGCTCCTAGGGCCAAGAAGGTGAGCTGGTCCCAGCACCTGGAAGGAAGCTCCCCGCCTCCATCCCAGGCTCCTAGGGCAGTGATGCTCAGCCGGTCCCAGCACCCGGAAGGAAGCTCCCCCGCTGCCATCCCAAGCTCCTAGGGCAGAGAAGGTGAGCCACATGGGCAGCAGAAGCACCCCCGCCCCGTGGAAATGAGAAGACACATAAACAAGCCTCAAAAAACAGACTTCCAGATCACCTACAGCAACCCCAAAGGGAAACAAGATGGAACAGTCTGATACTCAACCACCTGGACTCTCTGAACTGACAACAAAAGAGGATCTGGGAAAAATGAAATCAGAAATAATTACTCAGATAACAGCAAAGATTTTGCTCATGGTGCAAGACATGATTAATAAATCTGGAGAGGACACAGATAAAAAAATAGAGGAGCTGAGGAACATGATGGAATCCCAACATAGGAAACAAATGGAATCCATAAAACAGATACAAACAGATTTCCAAGAGATTAAAAACTCCATCGAAAGTCTGCACAGCAGAATGAACCAATGTGAGGATAGAATTTCACATATAGAAGATAAGATTGCAGTTAGTGAAGAGGAAAAGAAAAATTGCTTTAAAATTGTAAGGGAACATGAGAAATCAATCCAGCAGCTGCTAGACGATGCAAAGAAGAATAACATAAGACTGATTGGACTCAAAGAAGAAACAGGAGAGAGTGCAGATGACATGAAAAAACTGTTCACAGAGGTGATGGCAGAAAACTTCCCAAGGAAGGGAAAAGAACTTGACATATAGATAAGTGAGGCATATAGGACTCCAGCTAGCCTTGATCAAAAAAAATCTACACATAGGCATATAATAGTTAGGATTCCAGAAATCCAACAGAAGAACAAAATTCTACAAGCAGTGAGAAAAAAGAAACAAATCACATACAAAGGAAAGCCCATCAGAATCACAACAGACTTCTCAATGCAAACCCTCAAGGCAAGAAGAGCTTGGAGTGATGTATTTCAAGCCCTAAAGGAAAACAGCCTCCAACCCAGATTGATGTACCCTGCAAAACTATCTTTCAAATTGATGGAGAAATAAGTTACTTTCATGATAAAGAGCACCTCAGGAACTTCATGAATACCAAACCGGCACTCCAAAAAATTTTAGACAATACCCTAGGAAAAGACAATGAGGAACACAACCCCAGGAAACCCAGCAGAATGAATCCATTGGGCATGACAAATTAAACGCAAAGGGGGAGAATCCAACAAAAAGAAAAAGTCATGACAAGACTTTTAAAACTTTTGACTTCATCTCCCTAATGAGTGTATAATTCAATCTTATTATTGTATTGATTAGTATTTTTCTGATTCTAGAGTTGCACACCATTCCTTGTGCTGTACTGGCTATTTATTATCTTCTTATGTCTACATTTTAATTGGGTTGTCTATTAATGAGCTCTAAGAATTCTTTATATATTCTGTTCATAGGTTATATGCATTGTAAATATGGTTTGTTTAAGGACTACTTTTCATTTTAATGATGTCATTTAAAGTTCTAAATTTTGATGGAATCTCATTTATCAATTTTTTTCTTTTATACATCATGTTTTTTGTATCCTAAGTAGTTCTTGCCTACCCTGAATTCACAAATATTTTCCCTTATAATTTCTTCTTAAAGTTTTATACTTTTGGGCTTTCTTATTTAGGTTCATCGATCCCTTCAAGTTATTTTTATGTATGGAAAAAAAGGATTGAGGTTAATTTTTCATATATGGATACCAGGTGTTCTAGTGCTGTTTGCTGAAGACACTATCTCTTCCTTGGCTCTTGAATCGAGTTTATATTTTATAAAATGCTAATGTTAAGTAATCTTTCAAAACTCAGTGGACCATATATGTGTGGTTCTACTTCTATATTCTCTGTTTTATTCCAATGATCTATATGTCTTTCCTTATACCAACACTGCCTTGATTACTGTAGCTTTAGAAGAAGTCTTAAAATTGGGTGCTAAACGTCTTCCAACACTGTTTTTGTTTTTGTTTTTGGCTTTTCCAGGTCCTTTGTACTCCTACCTAACTTTTAAATTTCAATATCCAGTTCTACATTTATAGCAAGTATACACAGACCTGAATTTTTATATATACCTTGTGTTTTCTAATCCTGCTAAATTCAAGCACAAGTTCTACAGCCTCCTAGAGATTTCTTAGTATTTTCTCTGTAGATGATCATTTCATCTACCTATAAAGATTTTGCTTCTGCCATGCCAATCCTATCCTAGTTGTGTCATTTTATTGCCAGACTATTTTGGGTTAGACCTATGTTTCAAAGTCTAATGGACAGATGAAGAGTAGGCATATATGCCCTTGTTCCCCACTTTAGGGAGAAAGCATTGTTTTGTCTCCATTCATAGAAGGAGTTTTTGTTGGAAGTATGGAGTACATGTCTTTGATCTGATGAGAAGGTTCTGTTCTACTTCTAGTCCCCTGATAGCTTTTACCATGAACAGCTGTAGAATTTAGTCCAATACTCTTTCTCCAACTAGTGACAGGATCATATGGCTTTCTCCTTTCCTCTGTTAAAATGATGACTTTTGGGATGGATCTTCCAGTGCTGAACCAACACTGCCATCCCTATAACAAAACCACTTTCTACATCCTGCCAGATCTGACTTCCAATAGTTTGTTTTGTTCAACAAATTTCTATCTGTGTTCATACTTTTTTCTTCTATTATCTTTATCCAGTTTTAGGATTAGCACAATGTTGATTTCCTAAAATGAGGGGAGAAGTGTTCCTTCTTTTTTCTGCTTTAAATGTTTGATATAATTTATCAGTTAAAACATTTATGAGCCTGCTGTTGTCATATAGGTAGGTTTTCAAGCTAGGAATATACTTTCTTTAATAGGTGCTATTCAAATTTTCTATTTCCTCCGGAATTAGTTTCATTAATTTGTCTTCTAAGTTACTTCTTAGAAGTTGTCAAATTTATTTCAAAAAGGATTTTTGTAATATGCTTTCTATATCCTTTTAAATTCTGTAAAATCTGTGGTAGTGTCTCCTAGATCTTAACATTGTAATTTAAAAGATGTATAACTGATACTGTGTAACAGGAAGAAAAGGTCTAAAAGAGCAGCGGAATTGGGAGGGGTAGGGAAAGGGAAAAAAGGGAAAGGGAAAAATATGAGAAGAGGAAAAAAATGGAAACAAGGTCTTTGCAAATAGGTAAGGGTGGAGGGGGTGAAGGGAGGGCAAGGGAAGGGGAAAAGAATAAGAACCAAGAGACTCATGTAATGGTACAAGATCCTAATGATGAATGTAACTGTATTTTATACCTAAAATGTACCAATAAAGTTAATGGGGGGGAAAAAAACCACAAACTTTTCTCTTTTAACCACTGAAAAATCACGACTACATGCTCTCTCATCCCCTTGTACTGATTTTCCTTTATCTTTGTTAGGTCTTTTGATGTCAAAAGCCTTCTGAGATAACAAAGGCTTCTCACAGGGTCTTTGTAATCTTGAATTTCACACAGTACTTTGTGTTTCTTTGAGCAATCATTTAAAAAAAAATACAACCTCACAAATAGATATCAAAACTTTAAATGGCCTCTTCTTTAGGAGGCAGGAGAAATAATTCCAAAGGGAACACAATGCATGTAATCAGTAGTTGCCCTGCTACTTGTTCCATGGGGTCACTTATGATTAGCAGCTGCTGAAACATTGGCTATGTATGAAGTGTGGTAAAAAAATATAGTGATTATTTAATTTAAATAAAAGTTATTGCAGTAAAAGACATACTGCCATTAATCTCTGGCAAAATCCTCCCCCTTGGTTTGAACCCCCTTATCTCATTGTTCTTGGCACTTTCTGAAGCAGTTCTGGAAGTCCTCTTTCCTGAGTGCCTTTAGTTGTGCTATTGTGACTGCCTCGGTGTTCTGACTTAAATCAAAACATTCACCTTTCATGGTCACTTTGACTTTGGAGAAGATCCAGAAGTTGCATGGTGCCAGATCCAGCAAATAATGTAGAAGAGGATGCACTGTAATAGTTTACAAACCTGCCTTTCTGTTGGATGGCATGCAGCAGCAATATTCACTGTATTTTTGATCACACCTCATAGGACACCCAGGATAGCAGACTTCCAGAACAGCTTTAAGAATAGGGAAAAACAATGGGAAAGGTGTGTTTCTAGCAATGGGGAGGATTCTGAGAGGTTGTGATATGTCTTTTACTGGAATAAATATTAATATGTTGACGTTCACTGTATATTTTGATCACACCTCATAGATGCTTTCAAAGCCCACCCAGGAATACTCTCAGCCATCATTCGATGTTAATAAGTCAATATATTTAAAGCCATGAGCTTCTACAGAAGGTGGGAAGGACAAAGAATAATTGAGCTAAAAGCATAGAGAAGTGAAGCCAACGACCACTCATTTCTGGCACGGTGATGGCCACAGGGCAGGCAGAACAGTGTTGTAGTCAAACCACTGGGTCTGCCGTGGTCGAATCCCAGCTCAGCTACTGACTGGGTAGGTTATTTACTTTTTCTTTTTGAAGTTTTTTTTCTATAAAATGGAGATTGTTTTGAGGGTTGAGGCTACAAATAAAATGCTTGCAATAGTGCTCTATGCAGAGTTACCCCTCAACAAATGTTAGTAGTATACAGTCTACTTAACTTAGATCCATTTCTTTTTAACAGTAACTTTCTCTTGCCCTCAATCTGTGAAAATTCATCTTTTTATTTACAAACAGTCCAAGGTACTAAATGTAGAAAATACCCACTTCTATCTCTTATTCAAAATCTAATTTATTCATTTATTCTTTGTAGAGACGTTGATATGTGTGTAGGTGTCAGGGCCTATGCTGAACACAGGAACTACAAAGGCAAATCAGATAGTGTCTCTGATAAGGAGCTAATATTCTGATGTGTGATACAGACAAGAATCAGATAAGAGCAGCTCACAGGAAATGCCTGGGCTGCCCTGGAGCCCCTGGGAAAGGGCATCTAAGCCAACTCTGGGTTGTGATGCCTGGAGAAGACCCCCTGGAATTGGTGGGGAGAGGTTCCTCAAACTGTTCTGGAGAACAAATGTTGGTCTCCCTGAAGCTTAGGGAGGGATGAGTCGGGGAGAGAGACAAGGCAGGTAAGGGTCAGGTCCTGATGGGCCTAGGGAACTTGGTCTTATGCCTTAGATAATAGAGAGCCACTGAAAAGATTCAAGCAAGGATGTCTTCCTGAAGGTCATTCTGATTGCAGTGTGCGGAGAATAGAGTGGAGCAGGGCAAGGCTGGAGCCAGGGGGAGGAGTGAGCAGTCCTTGGGTTATAAATGGCAGAGGATGCTCAGGGAATGGTGTTGTCAGAAGTGGTATGGATTGGTTGGAGGAGATTAGGGAAAGAAAGAAGAGTCAGGGGTTAACCAATCCGAGCTGCCTCCTGCCTTGGTTCCCACTACAAACAACCAGAAATTGCCAGACATTAATAAACAGAGACCAGTTGAAAGAGTGCTCCCTCTTCCTATCCTATCAAAGGCAATGCTGAGTACTTATGTATATTTGCGCACAGTTTCCAGCTTTCTGCACAAAGTAGCATTCCTCAATGGTCTAAACAGTTGTACCCACCACCCCTGCACTGAGGGGACTTAATTTTGAGAGCTGATCTTGAAGAATGAGCCCCCCAGAACACTGCCTGTTCCTGCAAAGGCAAAGAAGGTCCTGTCCCTGTTTAGCACTGTTCCCAGGGCAAAGAGAAGCTGGTAGTTGGAGGGGCTGCAGGGAAGAAGGCAAAAGGATGGGGAGGAGCTGAACATGGGAAGAAGGATCTTATGGGGAGAGAGAGACACTGAAAGTAGAAGAGAGGAGATAATAGAGGAAACAAGAGGGAGTGGATCAAGGATCTAAGAGGGAGGTTGGTAGACTAAAGAAAAAGAACCTTTGAGTTGGGAAAGATACATAGAGGTGAAATGAAAACACTCAGAATACTTGAGGGGATACTATGAGGAAACTTATGTTGAAAGGACTTTATCTTTTCAAAAAATGAAGCAGGGCCAGGGATTTAGCTCAGTGGTTCTGGCGCCTGCCTCGCAAGCCCAAGGTCCCAAGTTCGAACGCTGGTACCAAAAAAAAAAAAAAGAAGCAAATGTGGTCTCAGAGTTGAGAGTGGGCTTTAGATTCTGGGGAAGTATTACAACTTTGAAATCCACAGCTTGGGGAATGTGATAAGGAATCAATTAAAGGTAGACACATGATTACTTGAAAGAAACCCAGGCGGAAGGTAACTGAATAGTATTTCAGTGTAGTGAAGTTTTAATGAGTGTTTAAGATAATGCATTCAGAGCACTCAGAACAGTATTTGGTATGAGAAACTTGTAAAATATACCATGGGCACCACCACCTTTCCTATCTGTCACCTTGAGTGACTCCTAGCAACCGGGAGCAGGAGTAGAGATGCAGATTGTGTAGGCTTCTCTGCTTCAGTGGACCTGGTGAGTGAACAAGGGCAGGGCAGTCAGGGGAGCACAGGAGAGAAGGCGGTGAAGATACAGTGGTTTATTGACCTCGAGGTGGATCTAGTCAGAGGACTGGCAGTTTCTGTAAAAGCGAAGAGTGGGGGGCCGGCGATTTAGCTCAGTGGTTCCGCTGCCTGCTGTGCAAGCGCAAGGACCTGAGTTCGATCCCTAGTACCGAAAAAAAAAAAAAAAAAAAGTGAAGAGTGGATTCAGTGGAAGATGGTGAGAAAAGATATTGTAGAACTGAGATTTCGGGAACTTTAGAGAGATAAACAGAAACTATTCAGGGTTGACAACTTCCGGTGAAATAGAAATAAAAGTTTTTAACACACTGACAAGTTGTGGATCCCTGAGGGTAGAATGTGAGAGGAATGAAAAAGTAATTGGTGAGGACATGGGAAAACCCAAGGCTAATGACAGGGGAAGGGGTGGGGAGAAAGGAACATTGGGAGTCAGGTGCCTAAGAGTGTGATGTAAAAGGGTGATCTAACAGGAAGACCTGAGGCTGATGTGAATGGTTAAAGAGATTGGTTTGGGAGAACCTAGAGGTTGAGTAAGGTCAAGGGGAGCAGGAGGGTAGCACTCCCCATCCCTATAACGCCAGTGCTCTGGGAGGCTGAAGCAAAAGGAGCATGAGTTCAAGGCCAGTCTGAGTAATTTAGCAAGAGACTAAATTTTTTGGTCTCAAAAAAAAAAAATTGAAAGAACTGGGGATTTAGCTCAGTGTGAAGGCCCTGGGTTAAATTCCACAAACAAAAAAGAGATGTACTGGAGCCACAATTGAGAAACATATTACTCTATGTAACACACACACACACACACACCCCACACACAGAATACTCAAGAACAAGGCTAAGAATCATGAGCTAGTGCACAATATGAGGAAAGTGCATCATGCATGAGGAGGGGGTCTTGGGCTTAAGTGGTGCAGCCCCTCTCACCTCTCCTGGACTTGAACCTTCCAGCTCTTGTCAGTGCAGCTGCAATTGGAAAGCCAGGATGTGACCTATTCTTGTTTTACTACAAATGTGCTGCCGATGTAGATACAGGTAGATGGCAGATGGCAGAGGCACCTGGGGAGAAGTGACATTGCAGTACCAGAGACTTGATCAGTACCATTGCCTGATGCTGACGATAGTGTATGCAAAAACCATTGGAATTTAAGTCTTTCCAGTAATTTACAGTTTTGCCACGGGAAATATTTCATTTAGGTACAATAGAGCAGTTATCCATACAAGGCTAATTTTCTTAAAGGAGATTGAAAAGCTGTAAAATTCCAAGAACAATCGTTTGAAGCTGTTATCGTTGCTTCAACTGTTAGGGATGCTTTTAAACAATTTGCTCATTTCCTTGACATCAGCCCCTATTTCCTTGACTTTCTAAAGGACTTCTTCCAAAAACTAGTCTTTCAAATTCTTGAATACATTAGTATCATGTGGTATGTCACCTCATTGATAAAGTTCAAAGAAGTAGACTGGAAATCATGCATTTTATCATTTTCAAGAATTATGGGGAGAAGAGAACACCACTCCTCAGAGTGTGGGAAGGCCCTAGTCGGTTGCCATGACCATGAACTCAACTGTGAGCCTCAAGAAAATGACAAGTTCCAGTATGTTCTGCCCCCCGCCCCAGGTGGCTTAGGGCTTGCTGAGATGGCAAATGTTAAGCCTGCGAATGCCAAAGGTCTACTTTAAGTGTCGTTTGGTAGAAGAAGTTGCTAGGTTTTTTTCCCTGCTCTGTTTAATGGATTTTGATTCTGCCCTTGCAATTTTCCTGAGGCTGATTAAAACAATGACTTCAGTTTTGGTTTATTTTATTTTATTTTTTTTCTTTTCAACCTGCAGCAGTGACCTTTAAAAACAGATTTCTTGCTGGTTACCTGCTGTGCTTTCCCCAGTTGGCCTTGCTCCCTCCCTCCTTATTCTGCTTGTGAAAACACACACACACACACACACACACACACACACACACACCCCACTACGTATACTGATGGATTCCTGAGTACCTGTGTAAATTAATGACTTCTGAATGATTACTTCATAAAGTGCCAAAGGTGCTCAACACACCAGGAGAATCTTAGGAGTCCTCCTGTCTACCTAAGAAATCAATCTGCATCCTATATGATTAATATCTGCTACCTTTATCTGTCTGTCTATTACTGAGGGAATGAATGAATTTATATTTATTTTTTTGCTGTTTCACCAACTCTTGCTGCCTAGAATAAGTGTTATCAAATGCTGTTCACTGTGATGATAAGATTCAGATTTACTGGAATTCTGGCCAAAACTATGCTCAGATGAAAAACAGAAAGTTACTGTAATAATTTCTGTGCCAACAATTCTTCTATTTTTAAATCTATGTAGTGTAATGTTTGTTTGGGAGATAGAACATTAAATTAGGCATCAGGATATAGCTCAAGTAGTTAGAGGTCTTCAAATAGCACCTCTGTCCATATTTGACTCTCAAAGAATAGAGTCACACATAGATGGTCTGTCATTGTTTTCCTCATCCTGTATTATATAGCCATAGTCAGATAACAGTTTTGTTTTCATTGGCCCTGTTTTCCAAGGATATCTTGAGATGGAAACAATGATTTGGAGGAAGTGTGCAACCTCACTGACTGTGGTGTCATCACAGCACTGCATTCTCAGTTCTGGTTCCTAATCGTGTGGAGTCATTGCCTGTAGTGATGAGAGAATGGTCCTGAGCTCTGTCCACAGCTCACAGAGCCCTTTGTCTTAAAGTCTTGAGGGCCACCACTCTTGACCCTGACCCTCTCCCTTATTTCCTCTCTTCTTTATCACTCTTTTCCCCTCTACCCGCATAGATATTACTTCCTTTTGTGTCTGGAATCTGGTAGGACTGTTATTCTCTAATCCTTCCAGTTCCACCCCAGAATGGAGAGGAGGGCTCTGATCTGGTCCTGGAGGAGCAGAGGCCAACATGATCTGCACAATAGTCCTGCCACAGGATGACTGTCTAAAAGGCCATCGTGTGAGAGCAAACTTTCAGTAGCATATGGCTTGTAAGTGCTGGGCTAAGAGTTTGTTTTCCCTCCCCTTTTTGAGCAGTGGGTTACAGCACCTCTTTCTGTCACTAGTTCTCCATCCTAGTGGGGGGAGGAGGAGAGTGAGCTCCAGTCACCCTGGTTGTTCCTACCTATGTGGGAATCTCCACTTTTAGAGGCAAAGTGGACCAATAGGAAGAAGCTAAAGGAATGAGGAGTCATATTTCCGCAAAACAATTCATAGGACCAGTGACTCAAAGAAGATGGCAGGCCCCATGATGGGCCGTTGATGAACATCACACAGAAATGTTTTCTCTGCAATATAGGTATAGAGCTGAAACTGTAGCAAAAGCAGCAATCTTTAGGAATTATTCCATGAGAACTGTTCTTCCGGTATTTGAAGCAGTTTGGTGTTCCCTAAAGCTCCTTTCCCATACATGAGCTGGGCCAAAGACAATCCGAGAAAGCCCTATATGCTACCTTATCTACAAAGTGTGATAGAAAAGTACAGTGAATATTTAAATTTTTGAAATTTATTTCAGGAAAAGCCACATTGCCCTCGGTCCCCCTTAACATCCTCCCCCTCACTTTGAATACACTTATCTCATTGTTCTTGCCACTTTCTGAAGCAGTTCTGGGAGTCATCCTTCATGAGTGTTTTTTAGTTGTGCTATTATATCTGCCTTGATATACTGAATCATTTCAAAGTGTTTACCTTTATGGTAATTTTGATTTTGAAGAAGAGCCAGAAATCACAAGATGCCACACCCTGAGAACAGGGTGGACGAGGACACTCTGCAATGGTTTTTTGTTGTTGTTTTTTTTGGTACTGGGGATCGAACTCTGGTCCTTGAGCTTGCGCAGCAGGTGGCGAAACCTCTGAGCTAAATCCCCGGCCCTCTGCAATGATTTTTCAAGCCTGCCTTTCTGTTGGATGGCACTTAGCAGCAAAATTCATGATATTTTTGATTGTACCTCATAAAGACACTTCCAGAACTGCTTCAGAAAGTAGCAAGAATAATGGGAAAAGTGTGTTTGAGATAAGAGAGAGTATTTTGAGAGGGATTAATGGCAATGTGTCCTTTGCTACAATAACTTTTTCAAAAATTTAAGTGCACACTGTATCTCTTGACCGCCCCTTGTATGCCCACTGTTGCGCTGGGGAACCTGAAGTCCCCACCTCTGAATCACCCGCTCCGCGGGTCTTGTTCTTGCTCTCCACTCACTTCCTTGGACTTGATGTTGCAGACTTCCCCCCATTGCTACCTCATTCCTACTTGAGCCACGGACTCAGACCCCAGCTCCTCCTTTTCCTGATTCCTGGAACCTAAGACTAACCTTGGTCTGCACCCCACTCTCACTCCCATACCAAACTCAAACTCTCGGTAGCAGTCTGCAGCAAATCTTCCCCTCAGAGCCTCATTTTTTTTTCCAAAACTCCACTTGTTTGAGAATCAAGGTGTGGCAGCTCACATACATAGAGCCTCATGAGCACAACAGAAAATCTAGAAAAAGTCAGTATAGACTTTCCTGGAATTTGAAGATGTCTTTGAGCTATTAAAACTATAATACCATATCTTCTTAATGTAACAATCTCTCTCTCTCTATCTCCCCCTCCCTCCCTTCCTCTCTCCTTCCTTCCTTCCTCCCTCCGTGTCTCTAATCTTTAGAATGTTCACCCAAGTACTTTTGAGTAATTTTCACATGAGACAAGGAATTTTTCCAGCGAAAATCGGTAGTAAATGCTATTCTCAAGTAAGGCACTAGGTGGAGCATGTGAATTTGAAGAAAATTTGAGATTGGAATTACTACCGGTAGTGACGATCATTTAAAGCAAGGAAATTGAAAAAATTTAAGCCAAATTTATTTTCTCTAATTTTAGCTATAGAGAAATATAAAACAATGTAACAGTTTTTACAAGTATATCTAAAGTCTAAGATAATGTTTTTAAAAGAGGCAGAAATTGGAATCAATAATGTTTCTCTTCAGTAAGCTCTCCAAACCCCATAGCCAAAGGAAAGTAAGTCAGACTGCAGTTTCAGAGGAGTATTAATTGGGGTAGACAGAAAGGGATATATACACATACAGATGTTTTCTGGTTGGGAAAGTGGAATGATCTTTATCAGAATGGAAAGATCTTGTATATACATAAGCTTCTAGATTATGAACTTCAATTTTTGTAGTAAATAATAAGTAATTTCATCAGCCATAAACAGGGGAAGAGGTCACGAACTGCTAATAACAGTAGATAAAATTTTTTTAAAGCTGGTGGGTTTTGCTTGTTTGTTTATAAAATATGACTGGGGCAAACTGTTGTGAGAATCAAATTCAGACCTCCAGACAGCATCCACATGATTCTTGGAGGCTATATTTATCTTTTTATGATTTTTTTCCCCAGTACCAGGGATCGAACTCAGGACCTACTTGCTATGCAGGCACTGCTCCACTGAGCTACATCCCCAGCCCTGGAGGCTATATTTGTGCTACAGGGAGACAGATTGCTGCAGCATATGGACAATCTGCTACAGGCTTAAAGACACTCATTCCCAACCTGGTGACTTTGGGCTATGTGTGTCTACACTGAAAGTGTGTTTATTTGTGAGGCTGCAGTGCAGGTCTGCCCCTGCACTGCTTCCCTTTTAGTTGGCTCTGAGAATATTATCCAACAGGAAGCTGGACATTTCACGGTGTGCTTTAGATGACATTTGAGTCCCAGTCAGAGTGTCTGAGAAGCACACCATGGATCCAGTGGCACTTTGAATTCTTGTTTCCTTCCCCAATCTACCTGTTACCATTACGCACTCAGAGTCCTGAGACAGCTGCTTCTTGCTATCTGTCCAAGGTGTTTAGTTTCACTGGGTGGAGAAGCAAATGAAGATGCTTATTCCATCTTGACAGGAGCCAGATCTTCTGACAAAGTTTTAATTCTTGACTTTCTTTGTCAAATGAAAATGTGGAATAACCTCCAACTCGTAGCTTATTTCACACAATTATAAGACATAAATTTAGGAAGGAGATAAACTAGCTGAACTTCATATGATGAGAATGATTTTATTAAAGAGCATTAAACCTTTGTGTAATTTTGCTAGATGATTAACTTCAAACTAAAAAAAAAGCTTAGATTTATGTGTAGGGGTTTTGAGCAGAAATATTCACCTTTCTGCCCTTTTATCTAGTGAAATGATTAGCTAGAAGTAGGGAGCTGCTCTGAATTATAGTGAAAAATCTATATTTCAGACAAGTTTAATTTCTCTTTGACATCATCAATATACAAAGACACCAATGAATAAATTGTTCTGTTTGATAATTTAAAAATGCTTAGGTTATACCAGGCATGGTGGTGCACACCTGTAATCCCAGTACTTGGCAGGCTGAGGCAGGAGAATTGCTGCCGACCCAGGGACAGCCTGGGTTACATAGTAAGTTCAAGGCCACCCTGAACTACATTTGAGACCCTGTCTCAAAAACAAAACTAAAAAAAACACAAGCAAATAAACAAAAATGGCCCCCTAAACAAAAAACAAAAAAGATTTTTTAAAAAGACAAAAATACCAACATTATAAATTTTATTTTATTAAATAAAATTAAGCTGCATTCTATCTGGGCCCTTTATATGAATTAGCAGCAAAACTAGTCCCAGTACAGGAAATGACTAATAATATGTTTGCAGTCTCCCCTCTTCAAATTCATCAATATAGAGAAGGGGAAGGAAGATTTAATTTAATAGACTTGAAAGAGAAAAAAGCCAATGTTTGGCTCTTTCCATTGTGTTATAAGCTCAAGACTCAATATGTAGAACTGATGAAATTGCATCTTTCTTTCTGCCTGCTTCTGCGAACTACATGTAGCAAGGGGGTAGGTGTATATCAAGATTCCATGACTTCTATATGGTACTCACTGAAAAAGATGGAGGCAGAACCAGCCTCTGGGCCTGTCAGAGGTTGATATCCTATTAAGCCATGATGAAGGTGGGCATACAAGGTGACAGGGAAGAACTCAGCTGTAATGCTTCTCTCCTAGTAAACTTACAGTACAGGAGAGGATATCTTACATATAATTTTGTTTAATTAATGGTATTTTGAGTAATGTGTGGAGTTAACACAAATTCTTGATTCCAGATTTTGACAAGGATGTAATCATAGGACTTGGTGCACTTTTCCAGTCCTGCATTTGTATATCTATATATGCTATCAACCACCTTTGGGATAGATAGACCAGTCATGGGTGAGTCTATTTATAGATCAGAAAATTAGGATACTGGCTGTAGGAGGATTTGCTGAGTATCCCACACCACATTACTTACAAGTCTGAGACTAGAACCCAGAGCTCTTACCTTCTAGATCAGTGCTTTTCCCCAACACCACATTGAGTAGTGACATTTATGAAGGGTATTAAAGGAAGGCCTACTTTGAGCTTGAATTAATGTTCTGCTTGAAAGAGCTAGTTTTTGGTATACTGTAGCAGATGGCTTATTGTTACTACCAACCAAATTTTTAAAATATCTGGTGAGCAATGCCCCACCCCCAAGAAAAATCCCACATTTATACCCAAAAAGATGTGTATCAAGATTGTGAGTGCTATATTCTTTGTAGAACCAAAAGAAATGGAATAAGCTTAAATGTTGACCAACATAAGAATGGGCAAATAGGTTGGCATATATTTATGTGATGAGATATTATCCAGTGTTAAGGTGACTGACAGTTTGAAAAATCATAATGCTAGATGAAAAAAGAGTAAGTTTGAATGAAACCTAGAGTATAATATAATTTTTCCCCCCATTAAGTTTATCGGTACATTTTAGGTATACAATACAGTTACGTTCCTCACTGGGGTCTTGTACCATTACATGAGTCTCTTGGTTCTTATTTTTTTTCCCCTTCCCTTGCCCTCCCTTCACCCCCTCCACCCTTCCCTATTTGCAAAGACCTTGTTTCCATTTTTTTCCTCTTCTCATATTTTTTCCTTTATAATTTTTCTAATTAAATCTACAGGACCTATGTCTTGCTCATATATTTGGCCAGCATTTCGAAATAGACTAGAAGGACACCAAATAGTGGTCACCTCATGAGAGAAATGGGATGAGACAGAAGTCACAAAGGGAATTCATATGAACAAATAAGATAAGATGTGAACAGTGACCAGTTCTTTGGTATTTATTATCTCAGGAGTTTGCTGTAGCTTTAAAATATCTCAGAAAATTTGGAGTGAGGCTGGCAGATTGGGCAAGGGGATAGCAAGGGAAGGAAGGCGCTTACACATCTACCCCAGCAAAAATTCTATGCCTGTAATAAAAACAGGGTGCAGAATGACATCAGTGAAATTTCTGCCTATTAAGGGCTCAAAATTTTTATGACTTGGTCTCTTTTATCTGAAATATTGCACACGAGGAGACAGTAATCTTGCATCACACTGAGCAGAGAAAATGTAGGGTATATATACTCCTAGAAGGGCTATGGGTGAAACTGAAGAAACAAAAATATATATGATAGGTGGACCTAATTGGTAATGCTTCTCACTATAGCAGAAAAGAGCCTCGCACGATAGAGTTGGCTTCTCTGATGGCTCAACAAGGAAGGGCTTGGGCATCCGGACTGGGCTTGCCCTTACTGTCTCTGAGGTCTCTGAATGCATCATGGGACAAGACTGTGAATGAGTCACCACACATCATTTACTGCCTGAATGCTAATACTCTCTTGATACATTTCTAGGCATGAAAGGATGCATACCAGAAGACCCTATCATGTGGAAGATGCTGAAAAATACTGCCTTGAGGATGATTTAGTTAATCTAGAGGTCCTGGATGAGGTGCTGAATATTTAATAGACAGTTCTCATTGACGGCTTTTGTTTCACATAAATAGTCTGACCTTTCTGTTGTAGGCCATGTTCTTTTAAGGTCATTTGAAAATTTTAATGGTATAGCCATGGGAAATTCTGGGTACACTTGGTTACTGAACCTGTGATCCTGTATTACGTTCATTTATAGTCCCTGGAATGAAGAGAAAGGATTTGGATTTTTCTAAGAAAGCTTTTTTTTATCATAGGCCTTTATGATGGATTCTATCTGCTGAAATTAATTTCTGTTTAATAAAAATTTCAGTTAACTATTAAGATAGTTGTTTTTCATAAAGAGAAGCTACACTTAGCAAGTAATGAAGTTATATACTTGCATTCTAAATCTGAAAACTGTAATATCCCTCTTTAACATATGCATGGTTAATGGAGCCTTTAATTGCACTGGACCTGCTTTTGCTGAGTCTAACTCTGGGGACCTCTAACTTTAGCACTTCCATCACTAACATGTAATATCAAAATGTTGCAATTCAGATTCTTCATGGATTTTAAGTGCAACATTTTGAGAAATGAAATTGCTATCTTTTTCTGCGCTTTATGTTAAGAATGGCCTCTTATATTCTAAATAGAACATTTTTCCCAATAACAAGTAAAATCTTTGTTGGATATCTCAATGTCCCAATTCTTCCAACATATTTTTATTCTTTTTTTTTTTTTTTTGAACCGGGGATTGAACTCAGGACCTTGTGCATGCTAGGCAGGCACCATGCCACTGAGCTAAATCCCCAGCCCCGTATTTCTAGTCTTAATTCTTTCAAGTAAAATATATGAATCATTTCAGTGATTCAGAACATTAGGATCACTGTATGATTTAAATGGACACTTTAATCTTTTAGAGAAAAATGTTCTTGTAAGAATAAATTCCTTGTTTTTAGAAACTGCCTTGATTGAGTGTAATGTTTACTCTCTGTACCATTTATCCTCTCCTTAGGATACAATTATTCATCAGTTGCAGAAACGTTATGCAGACTTGCTGATTTACACATATGTTGGAGACATCCTAATAGCTTTAAACCCCTTCCAGAATCTAAGCATATATTCCCCGCAGGTAAGGGAGACTTTAGGAGCATATTGCTCATCAATGGAAAATTAAAAATCACAAGGGCTGGGCTGGGGGTGCAGCTCAGTGGTAGAGCGCTTGCCTAGCATCCACACAGCCCTGGATTCCATCTGCAGTACTGGAAAAAGAATCACATGGGCAAGTGAAGATGTGTTAATAAAACCACATCGCCCTAAGGGTGTATACCCCAAGCTACATATAATAATGCAAAACAAATGGAGGTTTTTTTACCTTTGGGGAGTAACTTTTTAAAGCAAGGTGCAATAATAATACCTAAAATTATTGAGTGTTTACTATATGCCAGGCACTGGATTATGTGTTGGTTTTTTTTTTTTTTTTTTGGTACCTGGGATCAAACTTGGGACCTTGCGCTTTCGAGGCAGGCGCCAGAACCACTGAGCTAAATCCCTGGCCCCCGGCATTGGATTATGTCACTTCTCACAACTCTGTGAGACAGGGACCGTTATTAAGCCGATCTGGCAGACAAGGAGACTTAACATAGAGAAGTTAGCACCCTTGCACCAGCCAATAAATGCAGAACTGCAATTTGAACTCTGGCCAGCAGACTCCAGACAGCATTACTGAGCCCACAAGTCCCCTATCAAGTGACAAACTTTCGTTTCCTGGGCAATAGATAGTGAGAGCTTTAGATGATCTAGTGGGGAATTAGAATCTTCCTTTAAATTAGTTATTTTTTCCTTCAGTTTTCCAGGCTTTATCATGGAGTGAGACGTGCCTCAAATCCCCCCCACATATTTGCATCAGCAGATGCTGCTTACCAGTGCTTGGTTACTTTCAGCAAAGACCAGGTAGGGACTCACCTTCCTTTCCTGCCAAGTCACCTGTAAGACATCTTTCATCTTCCTCTTCAACTTCTAACGCTTCTTGAAACCTTTCTGTCCCAATTGCCCAAGGAAATGGGAAATGAAATTGCAGCTCCAAGCACCCAGAAAACTGATAAAGCCATAGTAGCAGGAGTGGAAGAAACCCCTTTTCAAGAAACATCAAAAGGACTCACTTGCTCTCATGAAATGTAATAAGATATTTCTAATATGAATATAATGAGAACATAGAGCAAACATGACCTGATTATATGGCAATGACTGTAATAAAAGCTGGATGCTGAATGGTATAAATGAAATTCCTTCCCATTAACAACTGTCTCAGAATTTTCATGACTTGGTCTTTATATATGAAATTTTATACTTGTGTTAGTAGTGATCTAGCACCACACCAGTTACCTGCTGAGAAAGGATGGGTTAGGTCAGACTGAATAAACTTCAAACTCAATGTTAGTGAAACACAAACTTTACTTACACATTTTAACTTGCTAGACTTCCAGTTCATGGTGGTGGCATCCTACCTTTGATATCAATAGATTTATTTTCTATATCTTATTTGCAACACAGGCAATCTAATTTGGTGAGTAAATTTTATGAGAGATTCACTGTGTGTATATTTCCTGAGATCTATGAAATCCAAATTTTGGGGTGAAGTATAAATAAAATTATAACAATGCAAGTTGCAAAATAGAATACTTGGATTCACTGTAGGTTAGAAATGTGTCTTCTCCAGATTCTTACTCATCTCAGGCACTTATGAAACACTGATAGGTTTCACAGAAAAGAAGTAAATGGAGAGAGAAGATGTGGTTTTCAAGTTGAGAAATTGCCCCACTGTGTTGTCCTTTTTCTGGACACCCAACATTGTATATTTTCTGACACTAAGCAATTCTCCAAGTCTCTGACAACAACTGGTCTCCTGTAGTTCAGTTCACTTCTGACACTAATTATCTGGAGCTAGCACGGACCCCACAATTTAAGTGCTCAGTCTTGCAAGACTGCCCACCTCAGCTGCCAGTCACACATGGAGTAGCCAGGCTTCCCACCCTTTTGCCAAGCCAACTACAAATTCAGGGATTCCCACGACCCCATTCAGGCTTGCTGATTCACTAAAGCAGCTCACAAAACTCAGGGAAACAATTAACTTATGTTTACTGGTTTATTGTAAAGGGTACAACTCAGAACTGCCACATGGGAGAGATGCACAGAGTAAGGTGTACGGGGGCAAGTATGGTCCATGCAGTTTCCATCCTCCTCTGGGCATACTCCCTCCCAGCCTCCCTCATTCCCTCCTTCCTCATCACCTTGGCTGTTCATTGAATGTCATTGTTCAAGAGTTTTTATAACTTAATCTCCAACTTCTTTCCCCTCCTTGAGGCTTGGAGGTGGGGCTGAAGGTTCTCACCTTCTCATCACCTGTTTGGTCTTTCTGGTGACCAGTTCCCATGTCAAAGCAGTCTAGGGCTCCTGCCTTGAACTACCTCATTAGCCATGAACCGAGGTGTGATTGAAAGGAGTTCCTTGTGAATAACAAAAGATGCTGCTATTATCCCCAACACTCAGGACATTGCAAGGATTTTAGGAGCTTTTTATCAGGAGCTAGGGACAAAAACCAAATATGTAATTTTTTACTATATCTGATCTAATAATTTCCTTTATGTATAAAGAGCTCCTAGAAATGAACGATAAAAAATGTCAACCATACAATAAAGAACAGGCAAAGGATAGGGATTAGCCACACACAAAAAAAGAAAATATGAATGACCTCAAGTATGTGGAAGGGTGTTTACCCTCATTCATAATTTTTAAAATGCAGATTAAAGCTGCACTGAGATACCATTTTTTACCTATCAGATGGAAAAAATCCAACATATTCTGTTGGTGAGGGATAAGAGAATATGTATTGGTAGAGTTCTTAGCAAAGCAATTGGGTAGTACTTGTTAAATTTACAAATATATTTACCTTTTGATCTAACATCCCCACTTCTTGGAATTTATTCTAAAATGAACATGCATATAAATATAATGATCTATATATAATGTACCTGCATATAAAAGTAACCACCTATGTATAGCATTAGTCATTGCAATATTGTTTGGCAAAAGAAAAAATTCAAGTATCCATCAGTAAATAGGTTATGGTACAACTGTACATTGGAGCAAGAACAGCTGTACCAGGGAATGAAGAAGTTCTCTGTGTACTGAAATGGAAAGAGTCCTGGGATAGATTTCCTGCTCAGTGAAAAAGTAAGGTGTCCAGTAGAGGCTATGAAAACCATAGATGAACACCCAGTGATTTCTGTGCCAAGAACTCTTCATTGACACTCTGTTTCCTGCGTCAGTGCATTGTTATCAGCGGAGAAAGCGGCTCAGGGAAGACGGAAAGTGCCCACCTGATTGTTCAGCATCTGACTTTCTTGGGAAAGGTATTGACCTACCTATTTTGTGTAACCTGGCTAGAAGTTCCTGCAGAGCAACTGCATATTTTATAAATGATGGAAGTACCGTTTTTTATTAGAAGTTACATAAAAACATTTTATCTTTTTTATGTTCACCTCCTGATAGCTAGACCTCTTCAGATGTCAGCATGCCATCCTTATTTCACATAGTAAGGAAAATAATGCCAGCACGAATTTACTAGATTGTTACCAATTAATTTTTCATGTTTTCACTGTAATAGAAACATTTAGCCATTAAGTAGTGAGAGTAGTTAAACACTACGGATAGGATCAGGCAGAGCTGCTATGGTGATTGAGGGGCTGGAAAAATGGAAAAATTAACAGTGAAGAAATGAGTGGAAAATCAATCTAGTAGTTACTTCTACTCAGAATTAGTGTACTACGTGATCAAGAAAGAATTTAAGGAATACAATTTATAGATGAGGTTTGTGGGAGATGATAATGGATGACTGAGAAAGTTATGAGATTTCTCCATTTAAAATTCTTTCTAAACTATTTAGCATTTTACCTGTCAAGGATTTCAAATGAAGTGCAGCAAGATTTAGAAATTGCTGCTCTGATCTAGCTGAATCTGATTCATACACACCTGGTGAGTTGCTCATTTGAGAAAATGAGGCTGGCAGTTAATTGCCAATTTCCCCAAATAGAGAAGGAAAAGGGCACTGTGAACATTGATGGCAAGGTGGGGAGTACCTAGCATTTTTGCTGGGGTCACCTTTTTTTTCTTTTTGTTTTTTGGTGCCCAGGATCAAACTTGGGTCCTGCGCTTGCACAGCAGGCGGCGAAACCACTGAGCTAAATCCCCGGCCCTGGGGTCACCTTTCATAGGCATCTCTCGTCTGTTCTCTGTTTGGCACAGGCCAACAATCAGACCTTGCGAGAGAAAATTCTACAAGTCAACTCCCTGGTGGAGGCCTTTGGGAATGCATGTACTGCAATCAATGACAACTCGAGCCGTTTTGGAAAATACCTCGAAATGATGTTTACACCAACTGGAGCTGTGATGGGGGCAAAAATCTCTGAATATCTCCTTGAAAAATCCAGAGTCATTAAACAGGCAGTGTGAGTGTACTGCTTTATCACTCTGTTTTTGCTCTGCATTATAAACTTGGAGGCTTTGGGAATTTCCATGGTTCCGTTTGCATCCTTGTTCTTTAGTATTCTCCCTACCCCTATCTCCAGGATCCCCAAGAGCAAGGAATTATTTAAACAAAGGACCAGTGGTGTGCTTTTATCTAAAAGATGTTACAGGGCAGAGTACAAAGCGTTAGGGGCAGAAGTGCGTTTGGAATAGACATGCTTGTTTCATCTGAGATGGTTGATCAGGTAGAATTTAATAGTCTTCCAGATACTTTTAAAAAATCATTGAATCTCTTAAAATTGAACCTATCTATAAAAAAATCACTGAGAATATTCAACGTTAATTTTTCCTAAATGAAGAGAGGAAAAACAAAAGTATTCTGTTTTAAGGAGAGCAGTACATTGATAGGTAAAGCATAGACTTTCTGTGGGTTCACATACTGGCTGTGACACTGTGTGACCTCGGGCATGTCACAAACTCTTTCTGTGCCTCATATGTGAAATGGAGATGCAACCAGTGCTGACTTCATGGGTGTGTCATAGGATCAGTGAGTTCATGTATATAAACTCACTCATAAGAACGCCTGGTATGGCACACTCTGTCAGAGTGTAAGCCACTTGTCCTATTATGTGTTACTGCAGGACACCAGAGTTCCTCGGGAGCATGGCTCCATACATACATAGCCATGCATTATTCAGTACCTGCCATATGCTGGGGTTGCAAGAGGAAACAAAGTAGACAAGGTTCCTGGGTTCATGGAGCTTGGATTGTGGTGGCTGAGGAGAGATGGGAGGATTACTGTGTTAAAGGAATAAATGAAATGTAGTGAAAATGTGTTAAGTGCCAGGAAGCAAGGTAAGGTGCTAGGAAAGTGAAAGAGGAGAAGGGGAGAGCCATGACCTAGTGCAGGAGGAAAGAGAGGCTTCCTGGGTAGGAGATGTTTCATCTGAGAGCCAAGGATCACTGTAAGTCAGCCAACAAGGTGGAACAGAAGTGAGGAGTGAAGGAGTGGCATAGATGAGACTGAGACCAGATCATACAGAGCTTTGGAGCCAGGCCGAGGATTTCAGACCTTTTTCTAAGGACATGGAGATGTGGGACATGGGAGTCACTAAACCCAACATACATTTGGAGACACTAACATAGCTTCAGTGGGCCAGCAGAGAGGAGAGAGAGAGAGAGAGAGAGAGAGAGAGAGAGAGAGAGAGAGAAGATGAATACATATGATATATATGAGAATACTGTGGCCTGGATAAGGTGGTAGAGCAGAGAGGGAGAGGTGGATGAGTAGTCTGGGGCTACTTGGCATGCAGACTCCACAGGCCCAGGTCTGGCTTAGGAACCCAAGTGCCAGAGTGTGGCTCAGTGGTAGAGAACTTGTCTCTCATATTTGAGGACCTGGCTTGCATTCCCAGCACTGCCAGACAAAAACAAAGCCTAAGCATCTTCCCCTACCATGCATTAACAGTGTCTTCACACAGTGGAGACAGGTAGGAACAATTGACAAATGAGTGAAAAGATTAGAGAGAGGGGTTTACACTTTCCTGCCATTTCTCACACATTTGTTCACTCAACTAAAAATGTATTTTTTACTAATCTTTATTTTTTTAAAATAAATTTTATTGCATACATTTGAGGGACACCATATGATGTTATGGGATACAGCCATAGATAGTAAAAAAATTACTGTTCAACTGTCAGAAGCTAACACTGTCACACAGACCAGGCACTTATCTGAAAGAACCTATCTGGAAGGAAACTGGGCAGGGTGGCCTACAAGAGGTAGAAGCAGGAGACTAAGGAGACTGAGGGATAACACTTTGGTCCCTGAAAGCATACTGAGGTGGGAAATCGCAGACCTCAGTTATGGACCAATTCCCCTCCCTCGCCTGCTAGACATCCTGCAAGTCACTTCCTGCCTGGGGCTCCAGGACATTAGATGACTTGGCTCATGTCTTTCCTCATAGTCTCTGAAGCAGCAGGAGCTATAAACAGAGGCATGCAGCACAGGTGCTGGGTGTAGCGGCTGGGATGAAAGGGTCTCTAATATATGTAACCTGAGCTGTTACCAGTTCCATTCTGTAAAACCTCCTTCTGTTCACAGTAAAGATAAGTGTGTTTAATAATGTAAATTGTGATGATTATTATATGAATTGTATCACTATTACTATTCTATAGTTGGGATGAAGCATATTTAATTGCTTGAAAGTACAAATTTTCTATGGAATAATATTTTTGCACAGAAAGGAAATGATATAAATTACTTCAAAGTGGGGCAACCCAGAAGATAGTATTAATAAAGTCTCTTCTTTCTTTCCTCAGGGGAGAGAAAAACTTTCACATATTTTACTATATTTATGCTGGTCTTTCTCACCAACGGAAACTTTCTGAATTCAGACTTCCTGAGGAAAAGCCTCCTAGGTAAGTGTCAGTAGTTTTGCTTCTTAATTTCAAATGAATGTGCAATTAGCAGTTGACAAATTGAGAGGAAAAATGGAGCTGGTTTCCTAACTGGAAACTCATAGTGTATTTAGCTTAAATATGGAGGATGAGATGGCAGGAACCACATTTCACCATTTGGATTTTGTAGATTGTTCAAAAACTTGACTGCACCTATTTTATTCAGCCATGTGCACTATTGTCCGTCCAGTATCAGACTGTAGAAGAGGAGCCCAGATGGCACCTGTTCTGGCATTTGAGGTGCTATTTCCAAGTCAGTGGTCATTGTGTTTGGTGACAGGTACATAGCTGATGGCACCGGGAGAGTCATGCACGATATAACTTCCAAGGAGTCTTATAGAAGACAATTTGAAGCAATTCAGCATTGCTTCAGGATTATCGGGTTCACTGAGAAGGTAAGTGATTGTCAAGAGGGAAAGAAATTCATATATTAATATTCTTAAGTGAATGTGAGTGAAGATGTGGATATTCTACCTTGGAGGAATTTGGTGATACTGGGGATTGAACCCAGAGCCTTCACAGTGAGCTACGTCCCCAGCCCCTACCTCCTTTTTTTCATTTTGAGACAGGTTAATTGAGACTTGAATTTGCCATTCTCCTGCCTCAGCCTTCCAGAGGCTAGTGGATATGTACTTTTCAAATGCCTTGTTGGTTCTGTAATAAGGTTTTGCTATTCAAAATGTGGTCCAGGGCTGGGGATTTAGCTCAGTGGTTCCAGCGCCTGCCTCCCAAGCACAAGGTCTGGAGTTTGATCCCTGGTACCAAAAACAAAGCAAAACAAAACAAAATGTGGTCCAAAGACCAGAAGTTTTATCATTGCCTGAAAGCTTGTTCAAAATGCAGACTCTCAGGTCCATCCAAGAATGACTGAAAGCAGAATGCACATTGTAGCAAGGTGCCCAGGTGAACATAGAGTAGCAGTGCTGCTGTAGGGATCATGAACTAACATTATTATCAATTCACTATGACTGTAATTACAAACACCCGAAAATACTGTCCTTCTCCGAATTGGGTTTCAATCCATAAAGTGAACTATGTATAGGAGTACAGAATTCTGTAGGTTATGTCCAAGCCATAGAAATATTTTATACAAGTAGCTCTTTGTACACCAAGACAAATGAATTGAACCCTTCAACTTTCATGCCGTCACGTCCTTCTTCATGGCACACAATTGCACATCATTAGCTATAGCTCTAAATATTATACTACCTTCATCGCACTAGATACAGGCTATTAAATATATGCTTGTGGTGACAGACAATATTTACAACCCTAGGCTCACATACTATTCTGTGATACATTATGTCATAGTTTCTGGGCTTCATGCCATCAGTTTTGCAAAATATATAGTTTCTTTTGCTTTTCCAACAAAGGGGGTGAATGATTAGAAGGTAAGTAAAAGTGTTAAATCTTAAGGGATTAGATTAAAAACACTCCAGTTACCTTGGGACAGCCACTCCGGATAAAGAATTGCTTCTGTAATCCAAAGAGTTTGGCTAGCCTTTCACTCCGCATCATGGTTGGTTTTAGTCATAATAATACCTTTCTTTTTTCTAGCCAGCTGTGACTTTTCCCTGTTGGCCTCCCACAGATTTTAAACTGACAGACAGTGGAAAATCCCAAAGGTCAGATAAAAATAGAAATATATTTCCCTTGGCTCCTTAGAGAAGAGCAATTAAACAGGTTCCAGCACTGTTAAAAAGACCTTTATGGTTATTAACTTACAGAGCTGGTTTTTATCAAATGTGTCACCAGAAGAGTCAAAGCATGGTAAGGATAGCAATAGAGCCATTAAACGTTACATGGGTCATGCCAAAGTGTTCAGGGTGTGCTTCCTTCATAGGGCAGGAGAACCATAGTAAAGTTAGCCCACAAGGGTGATGGTATTTTGCTTTCAATGAAAACAAAGATGGTTATAGAATGCTGTGAAGAGATAGGACCAAGCTCTAGAAGGAAGCATACAGTAGTGCTATTATAATCATAAAAATACACTGCTAGTATTAATAAAACAGATACTATGCATTTTAAGATAAAATCAAAAACAAAGAAATTAAATATATTAAGTATATGTCTTTGAAATAAGCTACCCCTAGCCCCTGTGGGGAAAAAAGTACAGAATAAATGAGTGAGTGACTGCACAAATGAACATGAAAGGAAAGAAATGAAAAGGTTGGTGAAGATTCATTTGCACCTGGTCTGGACTGTTTAATGGCTAACCAGAGCTTATGGTATGTCTATGTGGCTATCTTCACTGTGTCCCACCTTAATTCATACTGAAAATAAACCAACTTATGTCGGTTAGCAACCTTGGAAATGGAACAAAGAGTCTGGATCTTGTCTTTCTGATCCAACATTTTGTGCTTATTTCTCTGCAGACAACCTGTTTTACTAAATTAACTCAGTTCACTTTGTGTTTATAAACTCAGAGGATGCCAGGGATGTAGCAAGCGCAAGGTCCTGAGTTCGATCCCTGGTACTGGAAAAAAAAAAGGAGGAGATAAACAAACAAATAAATAAACTCGCAGGAATGTGACTAAATTCAGAAAGCTTTGGTTGAAGTCAGGCAGTAGATGCCAAATGGCTGATGTAACGGAACTTTCTCTTAAACTTTTCTGGCAGACATTTCTACACAGAGCTTAAATGAACTGGTCAGTTCAATCAAAATTTACTCTTCCTGCCCTTTCTTAGAAGATCTTAGTTCTCTGCAGGAATCCTTTAAGTTTTTCTCAAACTTAAAGGATTTTTCTCAAATTTCCAGCAAAACTATGAGTAGCAAACTTTAGTATGGACTCAGGAGGATAATTTTAATTCCAAGACAACAGCCAAAAGTATCTAAAGCAATACTTAACTCTGAGTCTGTTATAAAGAAAATTCCCTGGTGATGGAGACTTCCACTAATGATTATGGTTCCTTTTGAGAGGCTCAAGGAATTATACCAAAATCCTCTTGTGAAGATCAGTATTTTTCAGTTTCTATGTCTAGAGTCAAACCATACTGATTTTGTTTAATATTGTACTTGTCTTGCAGATATAGGACTTGTATATCAAATAAGTCAAGTTTCAAATGACTTACACACTATTTGATACTATATAAAAACTACACAATGAAGTGCTACTGTACTATAAAGAAGGATAAATCTGAGTCATTTGTAGGAAAGTGGGTGCACCTTAAGATCATAATATTAAGTGAAATAAATCAGACATATGAGCTTAAATATCACATGATTTCTCTTATATGAGAAATCCAAAGCATAAGTAATTAATGGGCAAAATAAAAGACAGATAATAGAAAACAGCGAGTAGATGTTTTTCACAAAGGGAAAGGGTACCAAGAGATAGAGAAGGGGATAGGAGGAGAGGGGAAGGGGTTGAAAAAGAGAAGATGTGTTATATACATGTGGTAGTCATTGTGTACTGAAAACCTGTACTAATAAAAATAAAAATCTAATAGGAAAAAGACGGAAAAGACCTTTTTGGTAAATGATCTACGTGATGGTCAAGATTGGACATATACTGCAGATCCATGGATGCAGATACCATTAACTTTTTTTAATACAGTGGGGTTGAACCCAGCTCTATCATTGAGCTACATCCCCAGTGCTTTTTATTTTACTTTTTGAGGTAGGGTCCCACTAAGTAGCCCAGGTTGGCCTCCCAAATGGCTGATATTACAGGTGTGTGTCACTGTGCTCAGTACCACTGACTTTTAAGATGTCAAACGTTGGGAACCTCTGTGGAGGGGCAAATGAGGGGCTAGAATAGGGCTCCTGGTGAGAACACCTTCAGTTGGTCCTAATGCAGTGCTTAGGGCAGAACTAGTGTAAGACTGGAGACCTCCATACAGGAGAGGAGGCATAGTGAGACTGGAAGAGGAGGTAAACTCCTAGAGAGTCGAAGGGAGAGAATGACCTGAGATGCCTGCAAACCAGGCCAGGAAGAATTTCAGTAAATTAGCCCAGGATCTTTTTAACTTTCAACTTGGCCTCAACACTACCTAGGAAATGCCTACACCAGAAAGAAATTGCCTCCAAGAAAGAGAAAAGAATCAAGCCATGCATCTTGGGTGGGCTTTGGTGGAGAAAGTCTCCCCCATCTTTGGCTGACTGGTGAGGAGACTGCATTTGTACTCATCAACAGTGGACTGATAGGACCCAAACAGAGACTTGTCAGTCTTCTGGATAATATTTCTTATTCTGAATGAGTTTATTTCATTTTATATAGAAAGTTTGAAGCTGATAGGAAATGAAAAGAGACAGCAACACTGAAAGATTCTATAGGAAATGCAGAGACTCCAGAAAAGGATCCATAGTTGAAGATGCATAATAAGGAAGTGAAAAGGCTTCCTCAGGCTATAGTGAGAAATGAAGAGAAATTTGATCAAGAGGTTTCGGGGAGGGGCCAGAGATTTAGCTCAGTGGTTTCGTTGCCTGCTGAGCAAGCTCAAGGACCTGAGTTTGATCCCTGGTACCAAAAAAAAAAAAAAAAAAAAAAAAAAAGAGGTTTGGGGGAGGGAGGAGTCATCCTACAGATGGACATGCAACAGACTGAGCTGTACCATTACTGTAGGTGGTGTTTTGAAGTGAACAGAGTGGTGCATGTAGGTTCATGCATCAGAAAGGAAGAAGTGATTTATTCATGGTAGGGCTAAAGAATCATGTTGGGGAGTAGCCCAGAAATGTAGCATGGGGAGTGCATGAAGGCTAATAACTCTTGATGAGGAGGTGTTGAATATCATCTCTCTACTTCCCCGCACAGAACCAAGGAAGGAGCCCCATGCTGCCTTTAGCTTCAGTGATTCACACTATATTTGAATGTAAAAGTTTTTCCTCAAGGTCCTCAGTTTAGTTTTCCACTTTTGTTGGTGGGCTGGGCATTATGTTGAAGAAGATGTTGCTAGAGAAGCAACAAGGTGAGATGCTAGTCTCATAGGCCTGGTCTTTAACAACCATTTTTTTCCTGGAGGCTCCCAGTGGCAAAATACTTAGAACCCTTATTTTGAGAGATTTCATGGCTTGTACTGTAATACATGAAGGGGCTGTGTGTGTTTTAATCAGAGGAAGTGCATTTTCCCCCGAGTGTGGAAAGTTTCGGATGCCCTCCAGAGGTAACTGGAGATAGATGCACCAGGTACAGAACTCACTCCTAGGCAATATCTGTTTCATCCTTTCTGTGGGATCTGCCTCTGTGAAGAGTAGCGTGATGCATTCAGCAAGGCTCGCGCCATATTGATCAGGGTAATGAGGTGCTGTCATGTTAAATCCAGGCAAGTCTCAGAAAACTCATTTGGTAAATGTTCTCCTTAGCCAGTTTTAAGTTGTGTGATTAAACAGTGATTCTTGAAGTCAGAAACATGACATCTTGCCTTTAATTTAGAAGCTGGAAGAACAGTATCTACAGTAGAAGCCCCACTTAGAATTCTCATTTGTCTTTGTAGTATTAGCAGGTGTCCAGTAGGTGTCACTATTCCTGCCTGTGTTCCTTGGCTTTGCTGAGTAATGTTTAAGGAAGGCTCAATTTGGATGCAATACTTTATCAGTGGTCTAATGACACCTCCTATTAGTTTGCTGCTGTGTATAGCACTAAATCAAATAACCTGCCAAAGTATTTTTCGTGGAAGTATTTTTCTCTATAAGCATAATGCAGAAACTCCCTGGCTAGATATTTCATTGTTTCACAGATGGAAAATATAACTTTTTTTTTCTCTACTAGAGATTGAACCGAGGAGTTCATATACACTAAGCAAGTGCTCTACCATTGAGCTACACCCCCACCCCTTTTTATTTTATTTTTGAGACAGTGTCTTCCTAAATTTCCCAGGGGGCCTTGAACTTGGGATCCTCCTGCCTGAGCCTCCCGAGTGTAGTTACAGTTGTGCACCACCACACCCAACTCAGAACGTGTATATTTTTAAAAACTAATAAATTTTGTTTTTAAAGCATTAATACTGCTTGTATATTCAACTTTCAATATAAAAATAAGACTTAGTTAAGCTGAATTGCTTTTGTTCACAATTTTCTCACCAAATATGTGGATCCTCTTACCCCAACAGCTAACTCTCTGGTACCAGCTCAGCATCCTACAACTCAGTGCAATTCTCTCTACCTGGAGTTAGCATCAGATCCCACAGTAAGGGCTCAGTCCCACAAGCCTGACCCTCTCCAACATCAGGTGCGAGTCTCAGGCCTCCTGTACTTCTTACCGATGCATTATAAATCGGGGGTTACCATGACCCACTTTCTGGATTTGATAATTTGTATAATGGCTCACAGAACTCAAGAAGGCTTGCTACTTACAGTTACAGATTTATTATAAAGGATATAACTAAGAAATAACCACAAGGAAAGACTGCATAGGGCAGCAGGGGCTCTGAGCCTCCATCCCTCTGGGCACACCACCCTCCCTTCAGCCCCCAGTGGTCACCAACCTGGGAAACCCCTGTATCCCATTGGTTAGTGATTGTTATGGAGGCTCCATTACATGTGCATGATGATTGATTACTGGCTATTGGTGACTAGCTCAACCTCTATTCCCTCTCCCCTGCCCAGAATTTGGTGGGGGGATGAAAATTTCAGCCCTCTAGTTACATGATTGGTTTCTCAACCAGGTGGCTTCCCCACCCCTACTCATCTATCTAGAGGCCCAGTTTGAGCCACCTTATTAGCATAAACTCAGGAGTGGTTGAAAGGCACTTGTTACCAGGAACAAGACTCTTATCACCCAGACAATTACAAGGATTTTAGAAGCTCTTGTGTCAGGAGCTGGGGACAAAAGCCAAATATATGTATTTCTTATTATATCACAGACAATTTCTAGTGAGCCTTTCAAAATATTTCCTGACTTCATTCATAACCCAGATTCATCATGTAGATTTGAGATGTTCTAGCCGTCCATCAGTGTATGCCCTCCCAAATATTTCATAAAAGCTATACTCCAAAGAGATGAAGGACCGAGGTATAGCGGCACATGCCTGGAATTCCAACACTCCATGAAGCTGATGCACAAGAATGGGAAGTTCAAGCCCAGCATGGCAACTTAGCAAGACCCTGTCTCAAAATAAAAAATAAAAAGGGCTGGGGATGTACCTCAGTGTGAAGACACTCGACTCAGTCCTCAGTATCACTGAGGGAGGGAGGAAGGGAAGGAGGAAGGCAGAGAGGGGAAAGGGGAGAGAGAGAGCCAGGGTGGGGGAATCTCTTCTCCTGCCTTTTTTTTTGTACCAGGGATCAAACTTGGGATCTTGTGTTTGCAAGGCAGGTGGCGGAACCACTGAGCTAAATCCCCAGGCCTCTTCTCTTGCTTTTAAAAAAATTGGGAGCTGGTATTAGGGCAAAAGGCTAAAAAATGGTATAAGAACAAAGAAGATAAGTTTCCTCTTTTTTAGCACATGTGCTGCCAAAGAGAGCACAACGGGCTCCCTCTTCACTCCTTGTGTCCACCATTGGTCTGAAACCCTTGTCAGTGGCATGCTGGAGGCTGGGCTCCTGAAAACAAGGAGGCCTGGTTGCTCCCATAGGGCCTGAGCTAGAAGAGACCCACATTCTTGTTTTTTTTTCTTGGTACTGGGGATCAAACTCAGGACCTTGCACTTGTGAGGCAGATGCGCCACCACTGAGCTAAATCCCTGGCCCAAGAAACCCACATTCTTCTGCTTGAACCATTGTTAAAATTTAGTTACACAGAGGTCAGGGATTTAGCTCAGTGGCACCACGCCTGCCTCACAAGCCCAAGGTCCTGAGTTCAATCCCAGGTACCAAAAAAAAAAAAAAAAATTTAGTTACATAGCACCCTTGAGTGCAAAGGATGTTGGGAAATTTGTGTGTGTCCAGAAAATAGGAGCCAATGGACTTAGTGGACAACTAGCAGTTTATGCCACAGTGCTAGTCCCTGGTTGGTTTCATTGGCAATGACCTTCAAACATGGTTCTTGGTGTCCTTTTCAGGAAGTGCACTCAGTGTACAGAATTCTGGCTGGGATTTTGAACATCGGGAACATTGAGTTTGCAGCTATTTCCTCTCAACACCAAACTGATAAGAGTGAGGTGCCCAATTCAGAAGCTTTGGAAAATGGTAATTATTTTATGTTTGAGTATTGTGTTGCCAAAGTACACATACATGTTTCTTTCACTTTGGTAGTTTTTGAAGAATCTGTAACATATAATGCAGCTCTTGCTGATCCCTGTATTGGCTCTGGATGTTTTCACTAATATTTCCTAGAAGTCCCTGTGGCCTATTGGTGTTGCTTCCACAAGCTGCAAATGGGGGTTCTGCAGAAAAGAACTCCATGGCAGGAAACTCTGGGCAGTGGTTCTCAACCTTGGCTGCTGTTGAGAATCCTCTGCACATTTTTGAAAAAAAAAAATATAGGTGGTTGAGTTCACTGACTTAGAATTGGCTGCAGAGGAAGCAGACACCTATTTATTCTTAAAGTTTCAACCATTATTATGGTGGCACAAAGAATGAGAATTCTTAGTTATAAAAAGGAAACTGATTTAAATAGGGTAAAAACCTTTCTGGGTTAAACTGCAGCACTTTAAAAAAATCATCATTGTAGCTCTTTGTTCTGCAGTGAACTAAAAGATTAATTATTCTACATGAGGTGACAATTAAATTTTGTATCTTACAACCAGGAATCCCCCCTCCTAATGAAGAACAAGGTTGGCAAAGCAGAAGGTATTCCCTCCTGTTAATGAGCTGAATCAAAATTACTCAGTTATCCTCATTGACTGGGTCCTCTCCTGAATAAGAACAGGACTCTGTATGAGCCCAGCTCTCTGGCTAACTCTTGCCTAACCTGAATCACATTAATTTTCTACCAAGAATGGAATCAAACTGCTGCACTTTGTAGGACCTTCAATATATTAATGCACTGTACTTCATGACTAAGAGAAGAATCTTGTCTGTAGCTATTGCTCCAACTTACTTGATAGAAGGCCACCCCTCCAACTCTTTTTTCACCAAACACCTATGAAGAGCCTTCAGATCAGTTTGGGAGCTTCATGGGGTTAAGGCCTTTGCTTGTTTATCTTGACTTGAAGTGCCTAGGACAGAACTTGGAACATAGTAGATGTTAAATAAATGTTGGTTGAACAACAGAATGAAGGGTTGGCCACTTTCCATACTGTCGTCCTTATTTTTTTGTTCCAGCTGCTTTTGTTCTCTGCATCAGCCCAGAGGAGCTGCAGGAGGCCCTCACCTCCCACTGTGTGGTCACCAGGGGTGAAACCATCGTCCGTGCCAACACTGTGGACAGAGCAGCCGATGTCCGGGACGCCATGTCCAAAGCCCTGTACGGGAGACTCTTCAGCTGGATTGTGAATCGCATCAACACACTCCTGCAGCCAGACAGAAGCATATGGCAAGTTCCCCAGGGAAGCATGGGTTTCAGGAGGCCTGTCTTCAACCCACTGTCTCTGAAGGTTTATAAGAGGGAGCGTTTGATCCTCCCTGGGGTTTTCTTTAGCACAGCTCTCAGGCTTTCTCCTTTAAAAGACTCCTGAGGATCCAGGAGAGCTGAAGTGTTTAATACCTGAGAGGCGAGTGATTGATGAAGCCATTCAAGCAGAGCATTTAAGAGAGTAGGCTCAGCTGGGAGCTGGACAAACCAGGTCCACCCCAAGCTCTACAGCTTAATCAGCTGCATGCTCTGAGTCACACATTTCCCATCTGCAAAAGGAGGATAAAATGTCCTCCTCATGGTGATTTTAGAATCAAGTGAGACATTTTGTGAAAAGTTTTAAATCATAGTATCTTACATTATTAACTACTTTTCCCCCTAAGCCTTAGTGGTTTCCTACATGGGGGCGGGGGGGGGGGGGCGGGCAGGGGAGTGATGTCACAATTCTAAACGGAGTGCTGCCCCAGTTAAGCTTTGTGGGTAGGTAGATGGGAGAGTGCAGAAGTGATAGCCCCTTCATGTATTCTGTATAGGAGCTCCAAAGTAAGGTTTTAAAGGATCCTACTGTTCAATATACATATTTAAAATACCCAAGGAACAAATTCTGTAAGACACAAACTCTTGCCTTGGAGGTGGTAGGGCGTGCCTTTCACACCTGAGTTGATGGACATTCTCGGGCACATGTGTTATCATCTTGGGATGGATGATTCTTCCCCTAAAAATTTGTGTTCATCTTTCCCATGCAGTAGTGCAGACCGTGGAATGAATGTGGGGATCTTGGATATTTTTGGGTTTGAGAATTTTCAGAGAAATTCCTTTGAGCAGCTCTGCATAAACATCGCCAATGAGCAAATCCAGTACTATTTCAATCAGCACGTGTTTGCTCTTGAGCAGGTAAGAGTGAAATCTGAAGTTACTGAACCTGACGGGGAAGGGTGTCTCTAAGCTGCCCGAAATTTGAAGTGAAAACCCTGTCATTTAGACTAACAGGTAAAAGACTTGAGGAACCTGCTATAGTGCTGCATGCTTGTGATCCCAGCACTCTGGGAGGCCAAGGCAGGAGAATTACAAGTTTGAGCCCAGCTTGGGGAACTTAGTGACCTAGAGGGTCTGTGTATCAAAATAAAAAAATAAAAGAAATAAAAAGGACTGGGGCTATAGCTCAGTGCAAAGGCTTAATCTTCAGTACAAAGAAAAAAGAGAGAGAGAGACTATAGGAAAACCACTGGTGAGATGGTCTTGTCAAAAATAAACAACCAGGGCTGGGGATTTAGCTCAGTGGTGCTGCACCTGCCTCAAAAGTGCAAGGTCCTGAGTTCAATCCCCGGTACCTCAAAAAAGGGAAAATAAATAAATAAATAAACAACCAGTCTAAATTTACTCTGAAAAAAAAAGTCTTAATTTCTGAGAAATGGTATATTTCCTCACTTGAGTGGAGCTGGTGACATGCCAATTCTTTAAATCTTGCTTTGAGACTCATTCTTTCATGCGTATTGCTCAAAATGCTTCATTCTCTTCTACTTTAACTCAACATGTCTATGATGATATCCAAAATGACACAAGATGATGCTGAATTCAGGATATGAGATCTTAGCACCTGTGTGGGTCATGCCTGTCTCCCCTGTCCTTTGTACCAGACTGCCCAGGGACTGGATGGCATGTCCAAGAGGGAGCAAGACATGATCTTGGATTTCTAGAAATGAAGGCCTTGCCCATGTGGGCCCAGTGGTCAATGCAGGATGTTGAAAAGCTGGGGGACCAAGCGCTAGAGGCCTTTCTCCTGCAGCAGCACAGCTCACACCACCCTAACCCTTACATAAACCCCAAGTCTTTTATGTGAAAGAGACGTAACAACTGACATTCCAACCAAGCCCTGTGGGTGCAGGGATAGTTGTTTTAATGTAGTGGTAAAGACACACAAACTGTATACAGCAACTAGATAAAGGCAAAGACACTGAGTCAGTCCTGGTTTTATCATGGGAGCTGGAGAAATCTGGAGCACAATCCTCCCTCATCACCTTGCACAAAATTCTACCTTGTTTCTATCCAAGTTCCTTCCAGCTGCAGTTTTCTTTCCCTAAATGATTCCCTGGAGAATATAAATGTCTGCTTTCTTCCTGGTGTAAGGTATATTTGCCACCAAAATAATTTTTTTCACGTCTCTCCTTTCCTGCATCGGTTTCTAAATTATGAGTTCCCAGGTCTGTTTAGGAGACTGCTTTTGCTCGCTTGAGCTACCTATTGGAGGCCCCCAAGAAGTCCCACATAAACACCCAGCTTCAGCAGCACGATACACAGCTGATCCCTCTACTATGTACAGAAAACACAGCCTCTTTTCCACACACATCCAAGGTTTGCAGACCCAGGAAGTCCAGGCCAAAGTGTCCTGGGGATAGGGAGGTCAGCTTCAGGCTGGAGAGAGTCACGCTCGCTCCGTTTCCCTCCAGATGGAGTATCAGAATGAGGGGATCGACACCATCCCTGTGGAGTACGACGACAATCGCCCACTCCTGGACATGTTCCTCCAGAAACCCCTGGGCCTGCTTGCACTTTTGGATGAGGAAAGTCGGTTTCCCCAAGCAACAAACCAGACCCTGGTTGGTAGGTACCTTTTTGGAAAAAAAAAAGAGGCACATAACTGGGAACAGAACTTGGTTCCTGTCATCAAATGAATATGCTTTAATGACTTTACCCTGTGTAGTTTGGCTACCTGGTGAGTTGTAAAGTATAGAAACTGTTTTCAATTGAATTGTAATGTTCTGGTAGAATTTGTGTCTTAAAGTCAACCGTAACCATTCTTGAATCTTTCCATTGTTTTCATCTCCCCACCCACCTCTAGTCCTAGGCAGTGCAGACGCCTTTTCCAGTCTCTGGCTTTCCGACTCATATTTCCCCTTTAGACATCCCAACCAGTTTAGTCTTCCTAAGCCACCTTTTCCTTACGTTACAGGTGTCTACAGGATGAAGAGAGGGCAACTCCTCCTGGCATCAAAGGTCCTCTCTTCTTTCCCCCCTGTTCTCTTGACTCCTCTTTCATCTGCAGTCATTAGTTTTGCACTAGCAAGCATTGCTCCTGACCTAGACTGTGAGAAGCCTTAGGTTACAGGGCCCCATCCTAATGTCTCTTTAGTACTTATCAGGGACCTCATGTTACTGGCTAGCATGGATTCTTAGCCACACTTAAGATGAAAAGTCAGACATGGGCCAGTTTGTGTGCTGCTTCTCCATTGCTGAGGACTGTCACCATTATCTTCCCTCTTTTTCAAGGGCTTCTAAAGGGGCAGGTCCCTTCTAAAGGAGAAGCCTTCTTAGATCCTTACCAATATGCTGAGAATTCTTGCTCATTTCATATAGAAATCATAAATTGGCAGAGGACAGCTCTTTTAGTGTTAACAGCCCCATCTTAGTGACTTTCTCATCACCGAAACACAATACCTGACACCCACAACTCTAAGGAGGAAAGGTTTATTTTGGCTCATGGTTTGTAGGGGTTTCAGTCCATAGTTGGCTGGTTCCAAGGCAGGGTGGCATGGCAGAGGAGCATCACAGGAGAAGCAGCTCATGGCAGGCAGGCAGGAAGGAAAGAGGGATCAAGGGAGGCAGAAGGGAGATAGACCCTTCCAGGCCACACCCCAGTGACCACTTCCTCCCAACATCACATTAGTCCATGGGTGAGTATCACACCCCATGATCCAATCACCCCCCTAAAGCCCTACCTATAAGCACAGGAGGCATTGTGGGGACATCTAGATATAAACCACAGCAAGCTCGGAGCTTTTAACAGTGGCTATCAGCACTTTCACTGTTAGTGGCCCTTCTTGCTTCTTGAACCACCAGGTCTCAGGAACTCTTCTTGCCTCTGGAGTTGGTGGCTCCCAGCAATTCTCTGTTGCTCACCACCATTCTCTGCTGCGAGCCTTCCTCAGTGTTATAAGCCCCAGTTGCTGGCAACTTTTGGCACCAACAGCCTTTGGTGTTACCAGCCCTTGCTGCTGGCAGCTTTTGATGCCAACAACTTTTGGCATGATCAACTTCAGCTGCTAGCTGCTTTCAGTGCCAGTGGCCTTTGGTGTTACCAGCTCTTAGTATACCAGTTCAGCATGCTCTAATGCAAGATACAAGTCATGAGTAGGCAAAAATAGGCCATTGAAGAGTCTTTCTAGGACCTATACTTCCGTGTGTGGACTGAAACCACTAAGGATATGGGGAGGTTGCTTACATAGGAAAAGATGGTGGGCTTGTGCATGTGCAGAATCAGACTTTGGTTACAGGTAGGAAGGGGCCCCTTGACCTAATTGAGAAGGGCTGCAGAGGGGTAGAATCATCCAGACAGGCTGCAGGGCAGAGTCCTCTGGGCTAGGTCTGTGCGTGATGCCTGCTGCAGCTCAAGCACGTATCTCTTGGAGTGGCTGTGGGAGCCTGATGTAGCTACGCTGGGGACGTTTGAGGTAGCAATGGAAGAAAAGCAAAAAGTAGCTCATGGGGAGCCTCAGGCCCTTCTCTCCTGTCAACTACGACAAAAACCAGTGTGAGCCAGGTACAGAAGGTTTCAACTTTATTCTTGGAAAATTGATTTGTGGGAGAGATTCACTTCTAGGAGGGGAAATTGTCACCCTCAGTGGTTTTCTTTTATATATGGTGTCACAATTTGCTAAGGTTAATTTGCTGTCTGCTTTCTGCGCCACATCCACATGGTTTGAGAGCTACTTGACAGGGCCTGTGCTACCATTAGCATCCATGCTGGAGTTGTCAGAGGAAGCCAAACATGCCATCTTTGGGCACAGCTTGACATTGAACATGACACTGAAGAACTAAAGGAAGGCAAGATCGGACACACCCATCATGTAGGCGGTCTTTCCACACCTTTGTACATGCAGGGGTAACTTCAGGATGGTTTGAAAGCCTTTATTCTGGGTCTCTCGTGGCTCACGGAGCATGTCTTTGTTTGAAAAAGCAAACAATTCATATTGTAACTTTCCAACATGAAAATCCATACAGATAAGTTTGAAGATAATCTCCGTTGCAAGTACTTCTGGAGGCCCAAAGGAGTGGGGCTGTGCTTTGGCATTCAGCACTACGCTGGAAAGGTGAGGTGAGCGGCGTTGCACGACCTGAGTTTTGCAGAGTGAATGTCTGTATTGCCCTGCTGGTGCCACTCATGAAGCTGCTTGTAGATTTTGTTCTCCGTTTAACTATTCTTGAACCTCTAATCATAATTCTCAAACCATCTCAGTGCTGCTGCTCACTGAAAGCTGCCCTGGCATAGAAGCAGTATCTTGCTGGGGTGGCCCACAGAGTCGCCATCTGCTGCTCACCTGAAGTTTGGCCCCAAAATGACAGCTCTCTAGAGAGAAAACATATTATAGGCTTCACAGTGTTCTGCAGGGAATGTTGACATTCTAAAGTCATTTGGAGATGCCTGAGTAATGCAGGAGGGTTAACAGCACAGTGGGGCTCAGTTGCTAGCACCTTAAGCATACATCTACATGCCACCAGAAAGGTCCAGATGAAGGGGGAAGAATTTCACTGCACCGCCCGGATGTTAAGCTTTTACAACATTAACTGAAACTTCCACTTCTCATACATTATGTTTCAGTCTCAATTTCAAGTTCTGAAGCAGATTAGTGATTCACAGAATTCTCTAGTTCTGTAGCCAGAAACTTATTGCTCCTAAAACTCCCAGAGAAGCCAACTGAATTATGGCTAATTGGTTCCTGTGGGGTTTGTTGAGGCTCTGGATCCAGAAAATGGATAGGAATTTAATACAAGGCTTTGGAGATTATTTTGTCGATACAAGGTGTGTCAGAACTATATTTCATATTCATATCATAGTATTGAAACTAATTTTGCCTGACTAGATGTTGGCCAAAAGGTAATTCTCATAAAAGGAGAGGGGATTGTGTTTCTCTCCACATAGTATTTTATGCTATGTATTTTGGATCCTTGTTATAAATTGCAATCCAATTTTTGCCCCTAACTACTTCATTTGCCTTAACACTGGTATCTGACTGCATCTTAATGTCCTCCAAGTCTGAGATACTGAGCCTTACCCTGATCCACCACTCTGTTCTGTTTCCTATTGTCCTCCTCCTGTTCTCCTTTTACACCCATTTTTCCTACCCAGCTCTCTCTTCCTTCTTTCTTCTTCCTCCCCTTTATAGGATCCTGTATTAGCCACTTTCCTCATTGTTGAGACACAGTGTCCAACATCCACAACTTAAAGGATGAGAAGTTTATTGTTGGCTCACAATTTCAGAAGTTTCAGGCCATGATTGGCAGTCTCAAATGCAGAAACAGCATGGTAGAAGGGCCAGCTGTGAAAGAAAGCTGCTCATGTCATGTCAGCCAGGAAGCAGAGACAGAGAGAGAAGGGAGGTGCCAGAGAGGAAGATACACCCTTCTAGCTCACACTCCCAGTGACCTAGGCCCCATCTCCTAACAGCACACTCTGCTACAAACTCATCAGTGGATTAATCCACTGATGTACACAGTGCCCCTATGTTCTGGTCACCTTCCAAAAGCCCCATCTCTGAATGCATGAATGCATATTCCAAATCTAAACCATAACATTTTCCCCAGCCCCCAAAAGACTCATGCACATCTCTTTATTCAAAAAGCATTTAGTCCATCTCTAAGAGTTGCCAAAGTTTTAACAGTTTCAGCATTGCTGAAAAGTCCAAGTCTAAAGTCTCCTCTGAGACTGAAGGTAAACTTTTAGTTGTGAGCCCCTGTGAAAAATCAGAATATATACAATGGCACAGGGTAAGCATTCCCACTCCAAAAAGGAAAAATAGGGGGATAAAAAGGACTGGGACCAAAGCATGACTAAAACCCAGCAGGACAAACATTAAATCTTATGGTTCCATATCCAGCACTTGGGACAAGTTGCAGTGAGATATGAAGTCCAAAGGGCTTGGACTTAGTTCTATGGCATTACCAGTTGCAGCCTCATGGCTTCTCCTTAGGGTAACTTTCCTCACTGCCTGTGGCATTCTTAGTAGATGTTCCATATTTGTGGTGTCTCCAACTTCCTAAGGTCTTCACTGAACTTTTGGCTTTACTCTCACAGCTTCACATACTGCCTTCTCAGGCAGGAACATACAGCTTGGCTTCCCAGGCTTCTTCTGAAATCTGAGTGGTAGCCTCCCTGACACCAGAGCATTTGTATCCTGTATTCCTGTAAAACCAGCATGCCTGTAAAAAGACCCGGATAATGCCAAGGTACACCAGTTCAAGCAGTAGCCAAGCACTATTGGCCCAGACTGAAGAGATCTCTGAGTGCCTGGATGGCTGAACACTATGAAATGAATCCCAGGGAACAAGTTCCCTAGGCAGATCTTTTTAAACAGGAGGCCCTGGGGCTCTCTTCTCAAAGTAAGATCTTTTATTTTTGCATTTTTGAGCCTGTGAGGCTCAGGGTCTTGCAGATTCCTGAAGTGCCCTCAAAGCAACTTTTCTGTTATCCTGATGCAAAGCACTTGGCTTCTTTTTAATGCTAATCTTTTCAGCAACCATGATCACCAGTGCCCCAACTTTGCAGGCATTTTCTCTCTGATGAAATTTAGGTCTGGGGATTTAGCTCAGTGGTTCTGGCGCCTGCCTGGCAAGCACAAGGTCCCAAGTTCGACCCCCCAGTACCAGAAAAAAAAAAAAGAAAGAAATTGAGTACTTTTTAAATCTTTGAACTCTGCCATTTGCTCACTATAGATCTTGCTAGAAACATGAAGCTGTATCCATGCTACAGCCCAGATATTGAGTTTTCTTTTTCTTTTTTCTTTTGGTACAGGGGATCGAACTAGGGACCTTGCGCTTGTGAGGCAGGCACCGGAACCACTGAGCTAAATCCCCAGCCCCGATATTGAGTTTTCTTGAAATTTTTTCCACCATATTGATTAGTCTGTCTTCCTTAATCTCCGTCTCCTGCAGTCTCAGGAAATGAACAAAGTGTAGACAAATTTTCCACCAGAGCATAACATACATGGCCTGGAGTTGAATTGCTAAAGGAATCCTTATTCCCAACTAAAACCTCCTGAGATTGATCTTTTTTGTGTACATTACTGTCATCATTCTTTCTTCTGAGATCTGACCAGAATCTCCCATTAATCTCTGTCTGAAACATTCTAGGGCTCTAGCTGGCATCTCCAAACCTTTCTAAACTCCTCCTATGAACCAGTTCCAAAGGCTTCTGTACCACATAGTGAGGTAATCACAACAACAGCCCTACTCCCAGTATCAAAATCTCTTAGTCACTTTTCTGTTACTGAGATACAATACCCAATACCCACAGTTTAAGGGATGAGAGGTTTATCTTGGCTCACAGTTTCAGAAATTTCAGTCCGTGGTTGGCAGGCTCAAATGCCGAAACAGCATGGTGGAAGGGCCAATTGTGGAAGAAAGCTGCTTATGTCATGGGAGCCAGGAAGTAGAGAGTGAAGGGAGGAACCAAGGAGAGAGATACACCCTTCCAGGTAACATCCCCAATGACCACCCCTTCTGACAAAGCCCCACCTCCTAACAACATACTCAGTCATGAACTCATCAGTGGGTGAATCCACTGGTGAGTACAGTGCCCCCATGTTCCAATTACCTCTGAACACATGAAGCTTTGGGGAAACAGTCTAGATCTAAACCATAACAGATTTCTTTTTCTCTGGACTCTATATCCATTGCTGAATCCACCTGTCATTTAAAACTTATTTGTAATGCCTGCAATCCCAGCACTCTGGGAGAATGAAACAGGAAGATCCCAGGTTTGAGTCCAGCAAGAGAAACTTAGAGACTTAGCAAGACCCTGTCTCAAAATAAGAAATAAAAAAGCACTGAGAATGTGGCTCAGTGGTAGAGCACCCTTGGGTTCAAACCCAAGACTGAAAAAAAAACCCCAAAACTTATTTGTAGACAAGGGATTCTTATTTGTAAAAGGGATTCTTTGGGATATTCCTTAAAATTTCTCTGAGCTAGATCCCCTCTGTTCAGGCCAGAATCCTTGAGAGATTGCTCAGATCCCCTGAGTACACCTGACAGCTGTGAGAGTTTGCTGGTTATGAGAATGGAGCCCAGCTGCATAGGTTTGATGCCTGACTACCACTTACATTATTCAATCTCGTTTCAAGTCTCTGCCTGCCCACCAGTAAAATGAAGATAATAGTGTCTCCTTCATAGGGTGGATGCTTCTTACATAGTAAGTGTTCAATATATTTTAATAATTATTCTAATGTGAAATATCTTTGATAGGATCCTTTTCTTCAAAAACAACTGAACAAGAAGCTAAGTTGACCTGTCACAATTAAAACTTTCTCCCCTTGTCTGTTTTGCCTTCCTTTGTTTGTTTTTGTTCTCTCTTTTGAGACAAGGTCTCTCTTTGCAGTTCAAACTGGCCTTGAACTCACAGTGATCCTTCAACCTCAGCCTCCTGAGGGCTGGGATTACAGGTGTGTGCCACCATGCCTCCAGCGCCTTCCTTATCTGGTATCCTGTATTTTAAAATCTGTGTAAAGATGAATTTTACAACTTGCTGGTGTCTCCAGGATGGACAGTTACCTTGGTAACTTGTCATTTGCTGTTTATGTTGCAGGTATTATATGACGCTTCTGGGGTTCTTGAGAAAAACAGAGACACCCTCCCTGCTGATGTGGTTGTAGTCCTACGAACATCAGAAAACAAGCTTCTTCAACAACTCTTCTCAATCCCTTTGACCAAAACAGGTACCTGGGAACCCCTGGCAGTCTGGTCCTGATGCTTGTCGAGTTCAGGTCATGTTTCCAGTTAGGATCTAAATACTGCCATAGCCGTGCTCCTAACATTGAACTTCCTTAAGTAGGGTTAAGGGTCTAGATGAGTTCAGGAAAAGAAGAGTGACTGTTTCTTTTGTAATTTAACCACACAGTAGAAATGTGTGTACACTTTCCATAACATTAACTCTTAGACTTGTCATTTCCTTTGCCTGCCTCTTTTTCCTTCCATTTATAAAGCCATATATTATCATTAATTCATGTTAAGCATTCTAGGATAGTCTCAGTTTACCTAGAATTATTGGGAAGACTATTTCCACTCTTGTATGATTCCAAATGAAAAGTGTTGTGGACCAGTGGTCATCTAATCTCAGGGGTTGGCTGGTCCAACTTCCTGCTTAACTACTTCCTACTCACCCCCCTCTCACCCCACCCCACCACACTCCTAACCAAGCTGGAACACACCTGGCCTCACCTACTGACAGTCAACCTCTGTGTCACTGCTCCATCAGCCCTCAGGCCAGGAAGGAAGAAAGGGACTGGACTGGAGAACTTCCAGCCTTCGCTGTTTTGCCAAGTGGGTTCTACTTGAGTGGAACTCCTCTGATTTTCCTGGGCTTCTGCTGCTGTGGGCAGTCTTCTCAAAGCTCTGCTCTCAAGGACTTTGTGTCTGGAAACAGCTGTGATTATGCTTTTTTTTAAAAAAGAGATAGAAACCTCTTTACTATGATTTTCTTCTCACATTCCTCTTAAAACCATTGGTGCTGTTCTAGCACGGGACTGGCACATGCTAACAGAAAGTGACTGCCAGGTCTGTTTTTTGTTTTTTTTTTTCTTTTTTTTCCAGTACTGAGGATTGAACCCAGGGCCTTCTTACTGAGATACATCTCCAAAATAATTTTTTTTGAGACAGGGCCTTGCTAATTTGCCCAGGCTGGGCTCAAACTTGTGATCCTCTGGTTCAGCCCCCCAAGAATGCTGAGATTACAGGTGTGTGCCACTATGCCTGGCCCAAGTATGATTTTTAACAACATGCAGAGTAAAGAAAAGACTAAGGGAGAAAAAAAGCTACAACCTTTGCTTCATCTATTCTCAGGAGGAAGGTTGAAACCAGGCTCTTAACTTTCTTCAGATATGCTCCTGTAAACAAAGCTAGTAGTAGGCTGCCCATCAGAAGGCTGCTGCCAGCTTCCTCTGCAGATCCCCCTTGAGTACAGCAGGATTTAATTCACTATGTTCCCCTGGGAGATCTGGGCAGGTGTGGGCAGGGCTCGCCCGTGTTTCCCCACACTCCGGGGTACAGGCTCCTCCTCAGGCAACTCTGTGCAGAGGTAAAGACACAGCCATTGTAAATAGGAGGTGTACTTTCTCAAATAAAATCTGTCCAAATGACTCTTCAGCTGGCATTTACACTCTCTGTAAATGAGAGTAATGACTTGTCAAATCTGTTCTCAACTGGATTTTCAATCTGTGAATAAAAACAATTTCACATCCGGGGCCACAAGGTGGCGCTATGCAGAAGGCAAGGCTGAGCTGCGACCCGCAGCCCTGGTTGAGCCCGCTTACCGCGGGAAGGAAGGGGAACAAAGAGCCTCTGCTGCCACTTCTGTTTTTTCATTTTCTCACAAAGAGCTTGTAACTTTTTTCTGAATCTTACCTTCACATTGCACTCCAAGTGAAAAAAGACTAGAAACAAACGTGATATCTGGACAAGCTGCTTTGTATCCTACATTGTATGCATAATGATTTCTTTTGAGATCCTAAAGTTGATTTTCTACACATTTTGAGTATAATTAAGTCATACATAAACATCCAAACCTAGTGGTGCGATTCTGTTTTATTCCGAGGGCCTAAATACTGCCATGGCCTTGAACTCACAGTGATCCTTCGGCCTCAGACTCCCAATTGCTGGGATCACAGGTGTGGGCCACCATGCCTGCCCTCAGCACCTCCCTTACATGGTGCTCTGGATTTTAAAACCTGGCTGTGTCAAGATGAATTTTGTAACTTGCTGGTGTCTCCACAATGGACAATTACCTTGGTAACTTGCACTCAATTAACAAACACTTAAGGAACAGCTTCTGGTGACAAGCCGCTGTTTAAACAAGGGGCCTGTAGCGGTAACAAAACTACCATTAAGCAACTTGAACCTTTTTTTTGTGGTACTGGGGATTGAACCAGGTCCTTCACATGGAGCTACATCCCATCCCTTTTAATTTTTTATTTTAATTTTTATTTTTTTGTGACGGGGTGTCACTAAATCACTAAGTTGCCCAGGCTGGGCTTGAACACGTGTTCTTCCTGTCCCAGCCTCCCAGAGTGTCAGGATTACAGATGTGTGCTACCACACCTAGGTCTACATCTTTCTTTTAACTTCACTTTCTATTTAGAATTGAGAGTTGTTTATCTCCTAATCATGATAATTGCCCTCAAACCTCAGCTTTAAAGTGATTATGCATCCTTTGTTGAATGTTAATTAAGCTTTACCTTTGTTTTTTGGTATCAGGGATTGAACTCAGGACCTTGTGCTTGCGAGGCAGGTGGCAGCACCACTGAGCTAAATCCCCAGCCCTAAGCTTTTAACTTTTGAAACATCCATATCTAAGGCAGGCGCAGTGGCCCACACCTATAATCCCAGCACTTGGGGGGCTGAGGCTGGAGCATTGCCAAAAATTCAAAGCCAGCCTGGGCTACAATGAGTTCAAGGTCAGCCTGAACTGCATAGTGAGATTCTGTCACAAACAAAACATCCATATCTATCTTTTTAATTATATTTTGAAGTTGGGAAAACCTCACTGGACCAAAGTAAATTGTGCTGTTTTGGCTGAAATATTTGTCTCAGGCAGATGCCTGCCCCTTACAATGGGGAAAATGACTGTACCTTCCTGTTAGAAGCAGGGTCCCACACATCCTGGTGTTCTGGAAAAGAGTATGCTAATATCTTTAGTACTTGAGAAACTTTTTTGTCATCGTTTTTATTTTTGTTTATTCTGCTTCAAGCCCTTAACTAATTGTTAAAAGTAAATTGGGCTGGTCATGGTGGTGCATGCCTATAATCCCAGCTACTCAGCAGTCTGAGGCAGGAAGACTACAAGTTTGAGTCCAATCTGGGCAATCTAGTAAAGTCCTATTCTAAAATAAAAATATGAAAATGGGGTGTGTGTGTTAGTGTGTGTGGTTCAGTGACAAAGCTCTTGCCTAGGATGTGGGAGGCCCTGAGTTTAATCTCTAGTGCCACAAAACAGAAACAAAAAAGTAAATTGGATTAGTGCAATGAGCATAGATATTATGGGCAGTTACTTTACATGCCCCTTTGGGGAATGAACTGGAGAGAGGAATGAAAAAGCTCAAAGTTGGGAGGCTTTGGGGGCTGCTAACCCTAAACTTGAAGAGTCCAGTAGTGGATTCCTGTACTGTCATTGTCATTAACTTCCAGAAATTTTAAAATTTCTTTGATTCCTTCTGTGGTCCATTGGTTGTTTAGGAGTACAGTGGTACCTTGGTTCATGAATGCTTTTTCTTGTGAACAATTTCATTCAAAAATGGAAGTATTTGGTAAAATTTTGTTTTTGTCTGTAAACTCTGTATTGGATGATGATGACTGCAGCCATCTTTCCTCCATGAACACAAATGTAGTTCTTTTCTAGAATCATGGAGCAAATTAAGGTCATGAACCAAAGCACAACTGTATATTGTTAATTTTCCAGGAGCTTTAGCCTTTTCTGGAGTTGATTGATGTTTCTGAGTTGTCTGATGGTATGCATGAGGTCATTTTTTTCTTTCTTTTGTATTTATTTGGGCAGGCTTCGTGGGCTGGTGTGTGGTCTATTTGGGGAGTGTACCATGTGCTGCTGGGAAGAGTGTGTGCTCAGTTGCAGAGGGATGAAATTCTCTGTGTATATCCACCGGCCCCGTGTATTTTGGGGGGTGTGGTTCACTATGAAATTTCTTCATTGGTTTTTTGTTTAGTTGATCTGTCTCTTTGTGAAATGGGGTATTAAAATCCCCTGCTATGAAAAAAAAAGAAAAAAGAAGACCCTTTGAGGTATTGGCAATGTTTTGATGCTCTGGCTCTTGATCTCCATGGGAGCTTCATGGTTATTTGCTGTATAGTAGTCATTATATTGAATATTTAAGCTTTGTACATTTTTTCCATGTACATTCTAATTCACAGTAATGTGGAGGTTTTTTTCCCCAAAAAGTAAGGAAGGCCCTTTAAAATACAAACAAAAACTTTCATTTTGTTATTGACAAATCCTTTCCAGTTAAGTTTTCTAGTAGACAGGGCTGGGGATTTGGCTCAGTGGTTCCATCGCCTTCCTTGCAAGTGAAAGGTCCCCAGTTTGATCCCCGGTACCAAAAAACAAAACAAAACAAAATCATACTTGAAGACAGTCATCAGAAAGCCCCAGGCTGATTTTCCTGTCAAGTTATCTTCCTATCTGGGCTCCTGGGCAGGTAATACTCCTATCACTAACAGATAGCAAAAGGAAGTATTTAGGACTTATTTTAATTTCTTATCAAGATTGTAAGGATCAACCTCTGTATATGTGTGCAGCTGTGTTAGCTTCCATTACTGGAACAAGTCCCGGAGATCAGTAATTTAACAGACAAAGGTTTATTTTGGCTTAAATTTTAGAGGTTTCAGTCCATGCTCAGTTCACCCAGCTGCTGTGGGCCTCAATGAGGCACATATCATGGTGGACCAAACTTTTAGAGACCAGACTATCATAGCAAGATTGTGTGGTAAAACAGAACTGCTCTCTTTTCTGAAAGAGACTAGGGATCCATAATCCCCTTGAAGGTCATGACCCCAGTGACCTAAAGACCTCCCACTGGGCCCCACCTCCTAAAAGGGTCTGTCATCTCCCAATAGTGCCAAGCTGGGCACCAAGCCTTTGATGTATGGACCAGATCCAAACCATAGCAGTAACCATGATATTCAATCAGAGGTAAATATCCATGTGGCATTTTTCTGTTTCTTGTCCCTACTTTCTATGCATGTACATTTCAGAGCACCAGAGAGATTGAATGTGTGCAGTGAAATCATAGGCCCAGGGGACCAGGAGGAAGGGCTCCTTCCTGGTTTCTGCAGCCCCTCCCACCAGGGGCTTCTTCTGGTAGAGGCAATGCCTCTGCTTGAAGGACACCTTCAGCCCAAGGCTTTGGTGAGGGATGATTGGGTACATTGAGGTAGCCGTCAGTATGGCCTCTCTCTTCTCCCCATGCTGACCCATCTTCCCTTTTGCCTACAGATGAACACTTTCAGATGTAATGAAATATTCTTTGCAATCTTTTGTACTGACTGGAAAGCTTCAGGAGATTTTTACAGTGAAAATTTGATATAGCAACAACACTACTTTGTAACCCTTCAGCTGGGACTTTTCCAACTGAATGATCTAGGTGGAAAAACATTAAAAGGAAAGATATGATAACAAGGTTTCATGGCATACATTCCTATTTGGGGAATATTCCACTTCCCTAGTAAAGTAGAGAAAAAGTTAAAAAGGCTCAAAGAGGGATGAGAAGTTTCCAAAAGAACTTAAAAAGTTCTTTGCATCATGAATTCTGATTTCCAAATAGGAGTTTGGAGTTTTAAAGGAGTTAGAAATTGGGGGAAAATAAGAGTAGAACATTCTCTGAATGTCAAAACCTAGTTTTGCTTCAGAACCTTGGAACTGAGTTTTGCTACCATTGCGTCCTGTCCAAGAAGTCACAAGTCTCCCCCTTGAGATTTGATTTGCAGTAAAAATCAACACTGAAGTGTTTCTTGACTTTTATTTGCTCCTTTTTATTTGGAGGGGGGCAGGATGAGCCCCATCTTATCTTTAGAGCACTTTAACACCTATACTTTTTTTTTTTGGTACTGGGGATCGAACTCAGGTCCTTGCTCTTGTGAGGCAGGCGGTGGAACCACTGAGCTAAATCCCCGGCCCAGTGGTCTGATTTTTGATTCTGTCACTCCCGAAGTTGATGGCATTGAGCCCTAAAGCAGGAGCCTGTTGGCAGTCACCTCTTGGAGTTTCCATTTATAGTTGCTCCTCTATCCTGACAGTTCAGCAAAGGGGTCCTGCAGATCCCTTGAGTGTAAGTGACACAGTTTCAGGGCCACAAATGGGGACAAGTGTCTGGCTCTTTCTGAATGTACGTTAAATGAGCCAGTCCCATCAGGGAGCCCTGGGAAGTGAGTCCCCCTCACATGAGGCCTTTTTTTTTCCTGCTTCACCTGAGCATGTTTCTCAGTTACCAGATAATTATGGATTTACAATCTGTTCAGATATGGTGCTGTGTGGAGGTATTTTCTAGAAGAAATACAAGACAATTGCAGTCAGAATGGTCAGAGATAGTGCCAAATTAAAAAATGAGTAAAGGATGACAAAGTATGTAAATTTTGAAGAGGTATATGAATCAATAAATGTGGCAATGTAAACACTGTATCTATACAAGTGAATATAGAAGAATAGTCAGGGAAATGTCATGGGATAACATGAAGAAAGGCTTTTGATGAAGAAAAGCTTCTTGGAAGATACTTTAAATAGGAGAGTAGAGAAAATTGTGTAGTCTGGGAGTAATGAGGCATTCTAAGCCAGGGTCTATAGCACTGAAAAGAGAGAGAGGTAGAAGTAGATGATTAATGGAATGTGTATCTTAGTAGTTTTCCTCATCACTGGGACAAAATTTGTGACACCCACAACTTAAAGGAGTAGGGATTTATTTTGCCTCGTGTTTTAGAAGTTTCAGTCCTTGCATAGGTGGCAGGCACCAGGCAGAAGTGGCATGGTGGAAGGGTCTTCAAAGAGGAAAGCTGCTCACCTCATGACAGACAGGAAGCAGAGCGTCAAGGAAGGAGCCTGGAGGGAGATAGAAACTTCCAGGTCACACCTACAGTGACCTGCCTCTTATGACCAGCCTTGCCTCCTAAGAGCAAATCAGCTGTGATATCCCTGTAGTCCAGTCACCTTCCTGAGGTCTGGCCTCTGATCCCATGAGGCTTTAGGGGGACATCTAGATGTAAATAATAACAATGGGACATGGAAGAAACGACACTCAAAGGGCCGAGGGAGGGTGTGAGAAGGAAGGACAATGGGAAAGGGATAGCTGGCTACAGAGCTGAATGAAGATGCTCAGGATGCTGATCTGAACCGCTGTAGGTGGTCAGGGTGACCTCTGAGCAGAACAGCATCAGGATGAGAAAGGAAAATTTGAGCAGGGCTGCTAAAGACTGCCCAGTGAGACCCAGCGTGTACTCAAGGAGTCTGTGTACTTAGCTGTGTGTGAACAGATACTCATCAAATATTTTTACATTCTGGGCTGGGGATTTAGCTCAGTGGCACCACGGCTGCCTGGCAAGTGCAAGGTCCTGAGTTTGATTCCCAGTAGCACAAAAAAAAATTTTTTTTACATTCTGGATTTAGATCTAGGGTCCAGATTGGTTAATTTTTATATAAGGTAAGGTGGAGATTCATTTTTTTCTCCATAAATATGTCCAGTTGTTCCAAAACCATTTGTTACAATAACTGTCCTTTCGCCATTGAATTGCTGTTGTACCTTTGCAAAAAATCACTTATTACATGTGGGTCTGTTTCATTGATCTGTGTAGCTACCCCTTCACCAATACCACACTGTCTTGACTATTACAACTTTGTAGTAAGTCTTATAGCCCGGTAGAGTGAGTCATCTAACTTTTTGTTTTCCAAAATTGCTTGGGTTATTATAATTCTTTTACCTGTATGTTGTCTGTGTCCTAATCACCTCTTCTAACAAGAGGACCAGTCAGATTGGATTAAGGCCCACCCTAAAGGGTTCATTTTAACTTAGTATCTCTTTAAGGGCCCCACCTTCAAGTACAGTCACACTCTGAGGTACTGAGGGCTTCAACAGAGGAATTTTGAGGGGAACACAACTCTACCCATAACCGATCACAAAGAGCTAAGGTAGCTGTTCAGGGTGAGACCCTTAACTAGGAGCCCAAGGACACTTGTGACCAGCCAAAGAGGGTCTGTGGGTCCCCTGTCAGGGAAGGGAGCTCTGCCCTCTCCTTCACGTTTGTTCCCCACACCCAAGGAGCCAGCCCATAGAAGAGCTTGAGAGCCATGAAAGCCATTCATCCAGCCTAGAGGAGGGGAAAGTGGGGAAAGAAGCTTCAAATAAATATATACAGGTTAAAAATAAGAAACTCACCAATTAGCGGGTGTGGCATGCCTGGAATCCCAGCAACTTGGGAGCCTGAGGCAGGAGGATCACTGGGCAATTTAGCAAGATCCTGTCTCAAAATTTAAAAAAAAAATTTTTTAAAGAACTAGGAGTTAGGGCCAGGGATTTAGCTCAGTGGTTTCACCACCCGCTGTGCAAGCACGAGGACCTGAGTTCGATCCCCGGTACCAAAAAAAAAAAAAAAAAAAAAAAAGAACTAGGAGTTTGGGCACAGAGTTTGTTCCTGGGTTTGTTCCCTAGGACCTCAAAAAATAACATCAATACCGAGAGTAATCTTTAATAACAGAACATATCTAAAACCATCTAAGCAATGGGCCTGAGATGTGGTTAGAGAGCTGCCCTCTTCACAGAAAGTGTGGGTGGGGGAATTAGGAGAGAAAACTGAAAGTCTGTCTTGGCTGGCCCCACGGAGGTGGTGACATGTCTGGGGTAGCAGAGATCTTGCCCAAGGCACCAGCCCAGAACCCAAAAGCTTTCTCCAGACCTCCTCCTGGAAGGCTGCCCATCTCCAACTGGGGATTCTGCCATCACCATCCCAGAATGGGCGAAGTCAGATTCTTGTCTCAGAGAAAGGGTAGTGGCTGGGAAGGTCACCTGAGAGTAATGGAAATAGTTTGATTACATGGGCTTCTCATCTACTATCAGAAATGTGCAGGGCTGGGGATTTAGCTCAGTGGTTTCCCTGCCTACTGCGCAAGCGCAAGGAGCCGAGTTGGATCCCAGGTACCAAAAAAAAAAAAAGAAGAAGAAGTGTGCAATTCAGCCCCTTGACCTACCCAGCCAGCAGTTCTGTCTCACATGACCACATGGTGAGCTCACAAGCTCCAGGAGGAGACAGGGACTTCTGTGTGTATTTCATTTATATGCAGAACATACAGTCAGTACAGGTCACATTACTTCACAGCTCATGATAATTCTGCCTTCTAGTGACTTCTCCCCACACCACACCTTCCATCCAGCCTCCTCTTCTGCAAAACAGCCCTAGCATGGGCTCCTCCAGGAGTTTCTGGTCTGGCCCAGGTGGGGCCGGGTGTGTGTGTATGGCTGGGTGTGAATCCCTGGCACGGATGGAGAGTAAATCCCTGAGGACAGGGACCTCATGCATTTAGCCGGCTCCTCTTTGCAGCTCCTGCACAGGGCCTGGCACCCAGGAGGCGCTCGCTAGGTGGAGTCTGAGAGCGATTTGTGAACAGAATTGCCTGGTAGTGCCGGCGGGCTCTTTCAGCAAAACAGAAACAAGGTCCATCCTGTGATTTATGGTGCTGGCTGCAAGCCTGCCAGCGCCTGAGGTCTATTTTAACAAGCTGCCAACTTCAGAAGGCGCTGCATTTAGAACCCCACATTCTGAACGTGAGAGCCAAGGCTGGAGCCCTCATTAGGCCTCCTGCGCTCGATGGAGAATGTGGATGTGATTTCAGTCACTTCTGGCCTGAAAATGATCGCAGGCCCCTTCCCGGGAGGAGTGGGCGGGGCAGCGTTTTCCCAGAAGCCAGCGGCTCACACGAGTGATTAAAGGACAGAAGGTGGCAGAAAGCACGGGCTCGCAAGAGGCTGCGGCCTCGGCCTCGCTGCTGCAGCCTCCGCGATTCCCAGCCGTCCTCTTGCGGACGGACTGGCAGCCCAGGAGATGCCACGCCCCCCGGCTGTTGGCCCCTTCTTAATGGTTTTCAGCCTTTGTCCATGAGAATCGGATTTTCTTCCTTGGGGTCCATGAGGGCACAGTGAACGTGTGGAGTGGTTGTGGGGCCAAGAGAGCCTCTCTGGAAAGACTCCCTGATCCCCACCCAGTGCCTTCAGGTTTTGGATTTGTATTCTACAAGTGCTGTTTTCTTTTTGTTCAAACATAAGCAGCTTAAATGTTTCTTTGCTTTTAAAAATTCTGCCTGAAATTTCTCCTACCATATCAGCTATGGTGGGATAAACAGGCCAGACTGTAGGTCGGGAGACCCTCTACAATCTGTCTGGACTTGGCATCTGGCAGGTTCGATGTAAAGCTCTGACCACCTTCCAGACTGGAGAGGGATGGGCGTTAAGAAAAGCCTGAAAGATTAGAAGGGACCCTAATCTCCAGCCACATCTTCTCTTGAGTTGCTACAGTATAAAATTTCTCAGTTGGCTCTTTTGAGAACAACACTGTCCAGTGTACCTACTAACATTCTAAAAAATCAAATAAAAAAATGGAATAATTTCGATGACATGGACCTTTGTTTTTTTTAGTACTAGGGATTGAACCCAGGGCCTTCACACTGAGCTACATCCTGAGCCCCCTTTTTATTTTGAGACACCATCTTGCCAAGTCACCCAGGCTGGGCTTGAATTTGCAATCCTCCTGCTCGGCCTCTCAGAGTCTGGGATTAGAGATGTGCACCATCATGCTCAGCTGATTTAGCTTCTTTACTCATACCAAAACTATTTTGCTTGAAATGTAACTAAAATAAATTATTGAGGTATTTTCCTTTTTTGATACTGTCTTCAAAATATAGTGTGTGCTTTACATCTGGGACACTTCACAGTTCATACTAGCCACATTTCACATGCTTACTACTGCACATTGACTAGTGTGCTAATGTGCCTCACTCCTACTCTCAGACAGGCAGCAGTGCCATTGTGTCCCTCCTGATGGTCCTCCAAAGGAAATAAAGTCTGGTGTTGGGACAGAATGGTACTGTAGGTCCCCTCCCCTTCCCTTCCTTTTGCTATTCCCTTCATGTTATTCACCAGGCCTAGCACCTGTGAAGAGAAAGCAAAACCTCAAGTTGGTGCTAATGAAGACATCCAAGCCCCCCTATTACTTGTTCAAGGCCTCAAGCAGGGCCCTGTTCATTTTTATTTACTTAAAATTGTGATTGTGTGTGTGTGTGTGTGTGTGTGTGTGTAGTGATGGTGATTGAGCCCAAGACCTCACACAAGCTGGGTGAGCACTTTACCACTGAGCTAACCTCCCAGGCCTAGATTCTTTACCTCATAAAATATTCTGTTGTGTACAGATTTAACTTCAGCTTATTTCCCAGTGTGCAAGAGAAGTTATTGTTCTGGGTTTGCAGGGTTCCAGCAAAAGCCTTTTTTTTTGGTACCGGGGATCGAACTCAGGACCTAGCGCTTGCAAGGCAGGCAAAAGCTTTTTAAAAGTTCCTGCAGCTCTCTTTAAAAATGTTCTCTATTTTGAGTATGGACCAGTGTTTTCCAATGGGTGTTTTATGAATCACATTGTGGGATGTGAAGGAATGTGACATGAAGAAGAGATTTTCCACAGTGTGAAGAATAATGATTATGAAAAAGTCCCATATGAATCTTTACTGCAAAATACTGAGAGATGGCGCTCATGTATTTACAGGGCCTATGAAATGAGTAAGATCCTTTTTGTGATAAACATCTTGAGGCTCGAAGACCTTGTTTGCCCCGCTGAGACACTAGAGTCTGGGATTTCCTCCCCTAGCCTTCTCATTCAGGGCCCCTTAGTGTGGGGCCCTGCTTTCCTGGCTCTAGGGGGCCCTCTTACTACTGTGCCTGGGGATGGTCCTTGGGAGAGAACCTAAAATTAACTTCAATAACAAGTCCTAGTGGACATGATATCACATGTGCCTATAATCCTGGCACTGTGAGAGGCTGAGGAAGGAAGACCATAGGTTTGAGCCTAGCCTGCGGAACTTGGTGAGACTATGTCTCAAAATAAAAATGCTGGGGATGTAGCTTAATGCTAAGGCCCTGGGTTCAATCACTGGCACTGCAAATAAACAGTTGTGATAAAAGCTCTAATATTGGGAATGTTAGTGTTTGTTGTGAATCAGAGCCACTCTTTTCCCAACACATTTAATAGCTCCTGCATAAATGCTAAATATGATAGTGAAAGTGCACTTTTAAGTGGCAGTTCAATTGGGAGTCATTTTATTTCTTTCATGATCCAGTGAAGTATAGCAAATATAGCAGCTTTGACTTTCAAATAGTCAGAAATACAAGAAAAATAAATTTCTACTTTTCTCTGCCAGTATCCTCAGTCATAGAAAAGAAAAATGTTCTCACTTAAAATTAGGGCTTCTTTCCTTTTATTTCCATATCTATTTCATATTTCAGTAGGTTATATTGGAGGAAAAAGGCTCAAAGCCATTTACAGTTTATTAATTCATCCTATAAAATCTTTTTATAGTGGAGCTTTCAGGTCATTCTCCCCAACCCTTTACTAAAAGATAATCCCAGGCACTTTAAATCAAATAAATTAGAAACAAAGCCATTATAATTATAATTTCTCTACTTAGAGACAGATCAAAACTTAACACTTTTCTCCCCAGGAATTTGGGTCATGTTAGAATAGTGCATTTTTCTCCATAGAACTCAAGATCCACTTCTAACAGTCTGGTCCATATGTTAGAAGCATCAAAAGTTAATCATTTTGCTCTGGTGCTAATGTGTTGTGCAGGCATGCTGTAAACCACAGCTGCCTGGAGTAACAGTTGTGAACTTTACTGGCTTGCACATGTGAGAGATCAGTAAACTCAATGAAAGTTTGCTTAACTCAACTTGAGACTTGGATGTTGGAAGAGAGGACTACTAAGATTTTATTAAAGTTCAGTTTCAGTGGAGTTGTTCTCTTTGCTCTTTCACAAGAGTAGTTTAAATTCTTCAAAACCTAACCAATTCTTTTCTAGATGATTAGGTTTGGCTCAGCCATAACAATAGTGATTGCTGGTTATCTGTGGAATTGCTATTTAGTTGACCTGGTTTGGTATGTAAATAACCAAAAAAGTCATCATCTAAATTCAGTTGAGGTGTGTTTGGCTACACAGGAATCCCATGGATCCCTTGTATAATATCAAAATCTAGGAAGCAACCCCAATGTAATTAGGGCATCTTAATGGGCACTGTCAGAGCTATTGCTCAGTGTGCTGAACTTTAGCTGAAGACTTGAGCTTTCTTTGCCTTGGTTTCCTTACTGATGACATGGCCCATAGGGTTATAGTATTAAGTAATTTATTTTAAACACTCAGCATAGTACCTGCTACATTGTAAGTACTCAATACATGTTAGTATTTAGGTATTGCTCATTCTCTTCTGATCTGAAGAGTGACAAAATGGGGGAAAATAAGTAGATTTTTGCATTTATTTATTTATTTATATTTTGGTACTGGGGATTGAACTCCGGTCCTTGCACTTGCAAGGCAGGCGGCAGAACCACTGAGCTAAATCCCCAGCCCTGCATTTATTTTTTAATCTCTGATATAAAAGAAAAAAAAGCAATGTTTTACACTACTGATGAATCCATGGCTGAATGTGCTGTTTAGAGGCGGGGACTGTTTGAAGGGGAATAGTCCCTGGGGATGTGACCCGGAAAGGGCAGCTTCCTCCTCGGCTCCTTCTTCCACTCTGCTTCTTCACCACCATGACGAGAGCAGCCGTCCTCTGCCAAACCCTTCACTGTGCTGCTTCTGCCATGGAGCTGGCCAAGGATGGACTGAAAACGTGAGCCAAAATAAACCTCTCCTCCTTTAAGGTGTGGGTGTTGGGTCCTGCAACGAGAAAGTAACTAAGACAACTATTATGGACTCTTTTTCCTTCTTTCTCTCTTTTCCTGTTGAGAGATTGAGATTTCCATGTTTTGAAAATAATAATTTAAGATGATAAACAAGAAAAAATAAAACTTCAACTCATAAACCTTCAATTTTACTTTTTTCCTAGTCATATAACACAAATTGAATGCTCTAGGCCATAAAAATTGGATATTCTAAAAAAAAAAAAAAATTGGATACTCTGTAAAATTCTGATTAATTGGAATCCCTAATAGCATTTTTGTAAATTTCAAAATACATGCTGAAGAGATGATCGCTAAGCTGAGCCAAGTGATTTTGCTTCAACTAGAAATGCCTGGCCAATGGGACATCTAGAAGGATCCCATGGCGCCCCTCAAATCTACTATACCACCACCATCTGCATCTCTGCTGCCACTGAAACTGCTTCATTAACTAGAAACAGAAACATTTTATTCCCTGAGCTCAGTAGACATTCATCCTGTTCTCCTGATGATGAAACCCAGACACCAAAAAGACACATAAGTTGCCCCAGCCTTCCTAACAAGTGGCAGAGATGAGATAAACCCCAGGTGTTTTGACCACAGAACTCACATCCTTAACCACTGCCCTCTGCAGTCCAGGCATCAAATTCCTGAGCAAAGAGTCTGGAAGATGGAAGGATCAGAGCAAGGCCAGGGACCAGTTAAGAGTTTAGGGTGCTGGCAGGTGAGCTGAGCCCTCCTAGAGGGCTTTTGATGTGTTAAATAAAAATTTTCCTCAGGTGGAAACGCTTGTTGGCTATATTCATAGCAATCCTGCTGACCTTATAATTTGGCCCATGTGTTCTTTACTGTTTCTTTGGCTTTGCCTCCTCCAAACTTAAAGCTACATGCCTACCCAAGATGACAATGGCTGGTGCCTATCCAAGGCCTTTAGGTAGACCCTCTGTAGAGTAACTATGACTGCTGATCACAACTATGACCCTCTTCAGTGGAAGTAGCCAGAACAGTCATCACCTTTTGCTCCCTCACAGCAATTAGGGGTACTTCTTCAGAGGGGGGTAATATTGTAGATAGGTAAGTTAATTAGATATCTTGTAGGCAGTTAGATAGGGTCAGCACAGGAGGAGCCAACATGGAGGACAGTAGAGGAACCAACATGGAGGACAATCAATACACATTCACTGAAAGCCAGCATTGTAAAAGAGAAACTACCACACCCATGTGGTTTCCCTAAGGATGAGTAGCAGTGATTGATATTCTAAATAGGCATCAGTCACCTGGGTGGGGGACAAAGATCTTCCAAGAAAGATCCCTGACCCACCCCTTTCCACCAAAAATCCTTGCTCATTCCTTGTACACTTGCTTTGTGACTTGTTTCCCCACTGGATCCCCATTTAATTAATATTATCTAAGTGCCTATACTTGTCATAATCTTATTGATTGTTCATAGTTTTGTCCACCTTGTGATTTCTCATTGGATCAAATATTACCTAAGCGACTGTACTTGTAATCTTACTAGTTGATTATAGTTTTGTCCCACCTTGAACCCGCCTCACCTCGTGGCTTTGTCCCATAAAACACCTTTGAGAAGTTGGGTGAGCAGTCAACCCATTTTCCGGTCCCCCTTCTGTCTCTCTTAGACAGAAGCTATCTTTCTCTCAATAACTTTTTCCTACTCTTAAAAATATATATATATGTTGCTACACAGTTCTTCCTTTCACATATGCTTAGGACTAGGTTTTGAGTAGAAAATAGAATAGACTTAGTGCCTGCCCCCAAGGAGCTTTGGACCCAAGAGGAGTCAAAGACACATCTTTATTATTTTCACGGGTAACTTCCAGTGTGGCATTTAGGAGAATCTTTGGCTGGCATGAGACATTCTCTAGAAATTTATTTCATTCAAGTTTATTGCTCATTCATGATGCTACACTAACTTTGCAAAATAGTTCTCAGTCAATTACTTAGCTCAGGATAATGAGCCACAATTGATCTTGGATGACTGAAAGAAAAATCTGTGATACTGAAGTTTGCCAAGAGATGCTAGAGATGACCCATTTCCGAGAGGCAAGGGTAGAAAGGATCTAATACATTGCCATGTCTTCCATAAACTTTTTGTCCTTTAGTATCTACTATGTGTAGGGCACTTTGCAAGTCTTCTAGTAGATACAGAATTTGTTTTTCCTGTGTTGGGGATCAAATCCAGGGCCTCGCTTGTGCGAGGCAAGTGCTGTACCACTGAGCTACACCTCCAACCCTGAGGAAATATTTGTGAATTAATGAAGGAGAAAAGAAATGGATATTTAGTTTCTTGCTTCAAAGAACTTGTAACTTCTGAAAGGAATCAAATAATTTCTATGGTTCCAGAGATTAAGCCCAATAGGCAGTGGTATATTTGCTTTGAGTTAAAGGACTTGGATACAAGGGCACTGACGAGCTGCAGCGCCTAGAATTAGCAGTGTGGTGGTGCTTGGAGAATTCCTTCATCAGATAAGTAGCCTTTGCTGGCATTTATTCTCAATAGGTTCTATTCTTTAAAAAGAAAAACCATAATTAATTCCATCCCAAGTCTGTAAGATAAGACTTATTTGAGAAAGTTTTAAAAATCAAGCAGTTACTCTGAATACTGAATCACAATTCTATAAAGCCAAGTTTTCAAAAATTTAATGCCTGTACTTAAGAAGTAAAAATAATATTAACTTCATTCTTCAACTATGACACATATAATGTTCAGTAGAAAAAGGTTTTCAGGAAAATGGCATTTTATGAATTGATAAAAACCCTAATGTACACATTAGGAGAAATGTGTATGCTCCAGTGTCCAGAAACCCTGGGGCAAAAGAGTTTATTAGACAGGAGGAATGCTGCCCAGTTAGGCATTTTGCAAGTTTTGTTTCCTATAGAATACCGCGTTTCCCACTGTCCTTCTCCTTACTTTCTGGATTCTTGAGTTGCAGTTTTTTTCAAGGATATGCACTGAATATTCATAGCAGCCACTTTTATAAGGGGACTAATGATATAGAGTAGTCTTTCCTTGAAATAGACTTGGACCTACAGATCAAAAGCTAACCTTGAATGCTTTCAGAGACTCAATAGAAAAAAAAAAAATCATGTAAGTGATGATTATCTTTATGTAATCAATTTTTAAATGGCTAAGATTTACTAACACATACATAGAAAGAAGCATCATTTTTACCAGGAAAATACAGTACTATGAAGAAGTTGATGAGTAGTCGGGGGAAATGGTGCACACTTACAAGCTACTTGGAGGCTGACACAGGACCCCAAGTTTATGCGAGATCCTGTCTCAAAATAAATCTTTATTTATTGATGTACTTACTTTTTGATGGTGCTGGAGATTGAACCTAGGAACTTTTCATTGAGCTACATCCATAGCCCTTTTTTATTTTGAGACAGAGTCTGACTAAGTCACTAAGTTGCCCGGGCTGGGTTTGTACTTGTAATCTTCCTGCCTTAGCCTCCCAGAATGCTAGTTACAAGCAAGCACCACCACTCAGAATTTTAAAAAAACATATTTTGTTTTAAAAAGGTTGTGTATATAGCTAAGGGGTAGAGCACTTGCCTTGCATGCATAAGCCCCTGGGTCCAGGCCCCAGGACAGAAAGAAACATAGATTCAATTTTTTTTTGAGGCAGGGTCTCCCCTTGTAGTTCAGGCTGACCTTGAATTCACTATGTAGCCCAGGCTGGCCTCGAACTCTCCGTGATCCTCCTGCCTCAGCCTCCCGAGTGCTGGGATCACAGGCGTGCACCACCACACCCAGCAAATTTAATTTAAAAACTAGTGATGTGGGGGGGGGGGGTTTAGCTCAGTGGTTTCACCGCCTGCTGTGCAAGCGGAAGGACCTGAGTTCGATCCCCAATACCAACCCCCCCCCCAAAAAACCCTAGTGATGTGTGCCACCATTCTGGAAAGGATAAAGAGCAGTCCTTACTTACACTGTGCATAAGAACATATAGATTATTTTTTTCTAACTTTTTTTTTTTTTTGGTACTTGGGACCTTGCACTTGCGAGGCAGACAGCGGCACCACTGAGCTAAATCCCTGGCCAAGAACCCATAGATTAGTTTTAATAAGCATGCGTTATTATACCTGATAATAAGTATGCAAGTGAAATGAATGTTCTTGATTCTAGAATGGTCCTAACTCAGGCCAGCTGAGATATTTAAGTAGGGTGCACATGTGGTCTAAAACCAGACACAAAACTGTAAGACTCAGCTCCTTTCTACTGACCACACAGCTCTGGAGGGACCAGTACCGGGGCAGGGGGGACCGCCTGCCACTCCCACAGGCCCTTTCCCCAGGTTCAGGCCGGGAACTTGCCTCGGCACACAGAAAGCATCTCCAGATGCCCTGCAAAGAGACTGCCTGGGAGCAACCAGGGAAGGATCTCGGTGGCCCCGTCTCAGCCTACCCTCTGCCTGCTGGCCTTATCCTGCAGCAGCACATCCTTGGCTTCCTCTACTAGTCACAGTTCTTGCCGTCAAGCCTGTGACCTGCATTTGGCTTGGATCCTGCCTTGGATCCCGTGAGGAAATCTGTAATGGAGAGAAGGAACCTCCACAACCCCTGAAATAGAAGGAAGAAAATAATGGATGAGGGTGAGGAGGGCGAGGAGGGCTGCCGGGCTGTGACTGTGGGATGCAGAGTGCTGACAGTGCTGTCAAGGTCCTGCAGGCACTGTCGCCTCTGGACCGGTCTGAGCCTCGGGCTGTGTTGGCAGCAGCAGCCTGCTGAGGTGCTGGGGATTGGGCCGTGGACTGAGCTCTGGAGTCCAGTGGCCTTGAGCCTCTGTCCTGGCACTTGTGTAACCTGGAGCCAGTCCTCCATGCCAACCCACCTCTGTCACCCCCACCTTCTGTCCCTAGCATTGTTGTGAAGACCACAGTAGGCTCACTTGTGTGGAGGTGGAGAGAGGGAGAGATTTTTTAAAAATTTCTTTATTTATTAATTGGCCATAGTGGGAATTGAGCCCAGGGCCTCTACACTGACCTTTATCTCAACTCCTCTTTCTTTCCTTCCTTCCTTTATTCCTTCCTTCCTTCTTTTTTTTTTTAAAGTTTTAACTTATTTTGAAACAGTCTCACAAAGTTGCCCAGGTTAGTATTCAATTTGTGATGGTCTTGCCTCAGCCTTCCAGAATGCTCAGAATATTGGCATGTGTCACCATGCCTGGTTTAGAGAGATTTTTTTTTTTTAATCTGCCGTAATCAGTTTATTCCTTCCTGCCTGGGTATTTTATTTAGGATTCTAGTCTCAGGCTAAGGACCAGCACTTCTCTATTTGTAACTCCCTGGTAATGAGATCTGATCCCAGACTTTGGCTCCATCAACACTGTTTACAGACTAACTGGCCCAATTCCCCTGGAACCTGGATCCCAACCACCTACCTCTGGCACACAGTGCATGCACATTCTACCTGAAGGCCATTGGAAGGCAGAGCAAAGCTTTTATCGTAATCCCACAAGTGATTTAGGATGCCTTGGCATTTCCAAGATTTCTTCTCCCCTAAACTGTCCACAGAATTAATATTTTCATCAATGGGGGTAATTTTTTTTATATTTGCAAGAATAAAATAATGCATGTTTTCATGTCACTAATAAAATGCCTAATCTGAAAATAAGAAGCTCCTTGGGAGTTTGCCTTCCAAGCTCTCTGGAACTTCCAGCTGAACATTCTGCTTCTTTCTTGCTCATGTCTTCCAGATAGAATTGCTTCCCTGTCCTGCTCAACCTTCAAAATCTAGCTCATTCGGGCCGGGGGTTTAGCTCAGTGGTTTTGCTGCCTGCTGCGCAAGCACAAGGACCAGAGTTCGATCCCTGGTACCAAAAAAAAAAAAAAGTCATATACAAAATCTACCTCATTCATTGCCTACTCATCAGTTTGTTCTCATTCTCCACTTAACCTTTGTGCTCTTTATCCCGAGGTTTATTACATCAAGTTCTACTCCCAACTCAGCAAACTGCTTTTAAGTCTCTTCTCCTTGCCTCAGTAGCTTCTCTGGGCTGTCTCTATGTGGAACAAAGAATTCTGTTTTATTTATCTTTGTAAGACCCATAGGAGGTCTTTAACATATTATCTCAAAGTATGAATAACTGAGGCATCATTACATGAAAGGTCACCTGTTTCAAAACTGTCCCTTTTACCTGGGCACCAGATAGTCTACAACTAGCCAACATTCTCATCAGTAGAATCAGTACATAAAATTTTATTTATAAAAAGAATCCTAGGCCGAGGATTTAGCTCAGTGGTTTCGTTGCCTGCTGCGCAAGCGCAAGGACCTGAGTTCAATCCCCGGTACCAAAAAAAAAAAAGAATTCTAAACCCTGTAAATTCTCACCTTTTACCTGGATTACCAATGAAGAATAGTGGCCTAAATATATGGAACAAAGACAAAGGAGATTTAATGTAATATGGAGGAGGTGTATAGTGCCTGGAAACATTTAAGGATGGCCCAAAAAAGTGGGAGGCATTGGTTGTCAGGACAGGAAGGAGATAGAGCATTAAAGCCATGCTGCACCTTCAGAAGTGGATTATAAGAAGGTGAATGGAGTATGGGGAACTTGAATATGTCTTTTGCCTAAATTGTGATTTGGCCTAGGACTAGCTCTGTAAAGCCTCTGTGCTTCATGGGCTGTTGCTCTGAGGTAGGAATAAGCTATCGTTATACCTCAGTGCCACGAGAGTGCGGGCAGCTCTGTGTATGTGACCTGGCTTCCTTTCCCTTTCTTTTCCCCTTCCTCTTTCTTTTCCTTTCCCCTTTTGTTTCCTTTCCTTCTTTCCTTTCTTTCTCCTTCTTTCCTTCCCCCTTCCCATTTTTTCTTTCTTCCCTCTCTTCCTTCCTCCCTCCTCCTGTCTATTTTCTCTTTCTTGTTAGGATGAGCCAGGGCTTCCTGGGTAGATGTCAACAAGCTGTAGTACATTGGTGAAATACATCATGTCACGTGGCAGCCATGTTTTTCCAAGCACCCCTCCCCCAAGAGTAGGAATGAGCCTTCTTCATCTGGCTCTAAGAGGAAATTCTTGTTATTAAGCCAAAGGGAGCTGGCAATTTCTGCCAATGTGACAATAAAATGCAGAAAACAGAGGAACTTCACTACTGACTGTGTTAGGAAAGAGAACCTAGTTATCTCTTTGTAACCCTCTGGAATTAGGTACAGTTGTTTGCAGGGCTGACATCCTGTTTACAAGTTTTAAAGCTTAAGGAGGGAGGAGAAAGGAAGGAGGAGAGAGTTACTATTTTTTCCATAGCTCTACAATTTGAGGTCTTTGGCCTCTTTAAAGCTGTGGTTTACATCTAAATAATAGTAACAATAATAAAGTCACTAAAAACATTCATTTGCCTTCCTCCAAGCAGTGTAGAGGTGTTAATTATGCAGAAATTCCTTCAAATGTCCAGACAAGTGCCAGTTAAAGGTCAATACCGAAATGGGGAACTGGGTTTCTTTTGAGCTTTGAATTCCCCACTACAATAAAGGCAAAGTGTGTAATGAGAAAAGAAAGTAAATTTGCTATCTGTGCATTTCTTCCGTCAATAGAAGAGATAGGAAGAATGGCTGTTTCCTCCCTTCCTTCTTTTTCTTTCTTTCTTGAACCCAGTGTTCTTGTGCATGCTAGGCAAGGGCTGTGTCATGGAGCTACATCCCCCCTGCTTTTATTGATCGCTGATTACTTCTTGCCACAAAACTACAACCCCTGCTATCTATATAAATCCCATTCTTGTCAAGAAAGATTAGGCCATGGTCAAGCAGGCTGGGAACTTTTCTACCCTGCTCTGCCCATTTATTGATATTAACCCTTAAGGGCATAGATAGATGTCAGGGGAGAAAGTAAAAACTGCAGAACAAAATCTAACATCATACATTCGCCTCTAATTGGCCTACTGTAGCTGAGCTATATTTTGTGGTTAATTTTTTTTCTCAAATTGTCCTCACGTCCTTGTTAATAAAATTTAGATGGTTATGTAGAAATGAACCAAAAATTTTTTAACATACAGAAACCATAGTACATTTGTATACAGCTACTGAATTTAACTCCTTGCATTTTATAAGCCACAGTGGCATAATCTGAAATTGGAACATTTCAGTCACCACAATCATCACACTAGCATAAGTCTGTCTCAGGCATTTCCAGAACAACCCATTGATAAGGCAATGCAGAGTTCTTTACTTACCAAGGTAAGGTCGACCATCTCTCAAAGATTTGCCAGACTCCTCCAAACAGAAGGTGACAATGGAAACAGGAATAGCACCAAATCATGCAGTGTAGACAGTGAGATGTCCTGACTAGATCAGTATCCAAGCTGACTATAATTCTCTGGGCTACTCAGGTAATTTAATCTTCTAGTATGAACTGAAGCCTTTGAATTTTTTGTTTATTTAGAGCTGCTGAAATTTGTAGTAATTTGACACGATCAGATTTTGTACATGGCCACCATTCCTTTGAAATCATTTATTAACTGATTAGCCTATTTCTTATGTTTGGAGGGAAAATTAAAACAGAAAAATTTTGCAAAAAGTGTCCACCGAGTCTCCAGTTGGCCTGCAACAAATCCTGTAAACCCAGAGAGGGCAGCAGAGGGAGGCTGAAGTCTGTGCTCGATAATTTAAACAGCAACCCATCATTTTGGGCAATTCTTGGGAGGCGACTAAAAGTGAAATAGTGGATGCTGAATATTTTTCAAGAGATGAAAATCCTCACACAGAGGCAGGAAATTTCTATCTTTTAGATGCTTCAGCTCTGTGTCCAGACCACCTGTTTCTTCCCTTTAAGTTGGAGGCAGGGAAATCGTGTGGGATCCTTGCAAGCTCCATTTCAGATTCTCAACCCAGTCCCCACCGAGGATGCAAATTCCAGAAGGTGCCTCTGACTTCCAGGTCCGCTGGGACACACTTCAGTATTCACAGTTTCCCCAAGAACTGGAGGGGGCTCTGGGGCTGTGAGCTAAGCTCCCCCTGAAGAGGCTGTCTAGGGTTGAAGTTCCGAGGGCACTTAACATTTGAAAGGAGTGTGATCACTGTATTTACATTTAAATTAAAATGGAAACTTCTTGTAGGTTATATTTCTAAAAGGTATGTGTGGCGCATCTGCTGAGGTCTATTGTTTATTCATGCTGTAAATCCTTTGAAATGTGTTAAAATGCTTCCCACTCATTATAAAGCTCCTGCCACCCCTGGATTACGACTTTGATGTCACCAATCCTGCTTCAAAGGGTTCTTTCTGGGCTATTAATCACAGTTTAGCCTCTGAAGATATCGCCAGAGAAAACATTTAGACATCTTTATGCTAGACTTGCTAAAACTTTGAAATCTTGAGCATCGTGCTTATGCACAAATTGCCAGGTTTCCTTCTATTGACGACTTTTTATTTTGTTACAGAGTCAAATGACACTGTAGGTAAAAGTGCAAACAAATCTCTTCCCACACTTGGTTTGGTGATGGGTGTGTGATAGTTAGGAGGGAAGGGGAGAGTCTGAGAGGTCTCACTGAGCCTACAAAGGTAAAAAGCAGCAGGGTGTGAGTGCCCAATATATTTCCTGTGTCATTTTTTGTCTTCATTTTTTTTTGACTAATTAGCACTCACAAGGAGAATTGGTGAGATCCCTGGTATTCTCTGGCTTTCTATTCTCTGTTTTGAGACCTATGTGAATTGTCCCCACAAATAATAATAATAATAATAATAATAATAATACAGGTTCATAGCAAATAATAATAATATACACATAATAATCATTATCCAAAATACTTGGCACCAGAAGTGTTTCACTTGATCTTAGCCAAAAGGCCGAGAAGTGATGCAGAAGTGTTCCAGATATGAATTTGGAGGGGAGCAATTTGGGAACATTTGCATAAGCAAAGTGAAGTATCTTGGGGATGAGACTGAACCCTAAATGCAGAATTCATTTGTTTCTTATACATTTTATACAAATAGCTTGAGGTAGTTTTATATTACATATACACCCTCACACATACGGATGTATATGTATGTGTTTACAAACATACTTCTATGTTGAGCTCATATAAATAGCCTGAAGGTAATTTTATACTATGTAGATATTCACACAAATGTGTATGCATACATATGTATACACAAATATATACACACATGTGTATCTTATACAAATAGCCTGATGGTAATTTTATTTTACATACTCACACATACGTGGTTATATGTAGTACAATGACCATGGGTAATCAATGTCTTCAAAATTCTGGTTTTTTAAAAAATTCTTTTAGATAAAAACTTAGAATGGGATTGCTGGATGATATGGTACATCAATTTTTACTTTTTTTTTTTTTTTTGGTACCGAGGATCAAACTTGGGTCCTTGTGCTTGGCAGCAGGCGGTGAAACCACTGAGCTAAATCCTCGGCAATTTTTACTTTTTGAAAAACTGCCATTCTATGATTTTCATAGCTACACCATTTTATATTACTATGAACAGGAGGAAGTTTCAATTCCTCGACTTAAATTAATTTTATTGGTACAGTTTAGATCTTTTTAAAAATTAATTTTATTAATTTTTATTTTTATGATGGTCATTCTAACTGGGATAGTGTGTGGTTTTTGTTTTGATTTCCCTAATGATTAGTGATATTGAGTACATTTTCACACATCTGTTAGTCATTTGCATGCCTTTTCTGGCAAGCCCTTACCCATATTTTACTTGAGTTACCTGGTTTTCTGCTATTGAATTTAGGTATTTTCTATACCTCCTGAATATTATTCCTCATCAGATGTGTGGTTTGCCAATGTTTCCACCCATCTGTGCATTGTCTCTTCATTGTCCATGGCTTCCTGTGCCACACAGAAGCTTTTAGTTCCATGTCATCTCATTTAGTACCTTTTGCTTTTGGTGTCATATCCCAAAGCTCATTGCCAAACCAGTGTTAAAGCTTTTCATCTACATTTTGTTCTAGGAGTTTTGTAGTTTCAGATATTATGTTAAAGACTTTAATTCATTTTGGTACCAGGGATTGAACTTGGGACCTTGTGCCTGCAAGGCAGGCGCTGGAACCACTGAGCTAAATCCCCAGCTCCTGTAACTGATTTTTGTATATCAACTTTCCATACTGTATCCTTGCTGAGTTCATTTACTAGTTCTGGTAATTTTTAAATGGAATGCTTAGTATATATCATCTGTGAACAGAGATAGTTTTACATCTTCCTTTCTGATTTGGATGACTTACATTTCTTTTTCTTGCCTAATTGCTCTAGCTAGGACTTCTGGTACTATGTTTGTACTATGAAGTGTTAAATGTGAACATCCTTTGCCTTGTTCCTGAAATTAGAGGGAAAGCTTTCAATTTTTCACATTGAGTATGGATCTGTCAGCTTTTCATGTATAGCCTCTTATCATATGGAAGTAATTTCCCTCTATTCCCAATTTGTTGTATGAATTTGGTATTTATGTTATTTCTTTTTTGCTTGTGAAATATACAATTTGTGTAAATATTTTAATTACAATAAAAATAATTATTACAATTTATATAATTGAGCCTAAAAATATTCAAATATTTTTTCAAATTCAGGTAGATTATTCAGAAAATTTGGAAAAAACTAAAAAAAAAAGGAAAAAAATACTCATGATGCTATTCCTTAACTTTTCCTTCAATTTAAATTCTTTGTCTATTTTTGCTCAGGTAATTTGGCCCAGGCAAAAACCAGGATATCAACAGCCTCCAGATCTTTGCCTCCACATTTCAGTGCTGCGAAAGCCAAGGTGAGTAGATTTGCACCAAAGATAATGTCGGTAGGATGGGAGCGGGGGTTGCTTCGGCCCTGGGGATAATGCTAGTGGACAGCTTTAGTTCCCTTTATCCAGCCCACAGCCAGGCAGTGTTTAAGAAATCAGGGTTGAGGAATTTTAAACAATATCATGGAATTCTTAGGATCTTGATTCTCAGAAAGATCACTTAAAATACAGAGTAATGACACTTGAAAATAAAGTCTATGTAGGAAGAGATAAAGTACTTTTCCTTAGGGCTAACACCAGCCTACAGAGAAGGAGAACACAGAACAAAGGAATTAGCAAGAAGAAAGAAACCACACTGTTTCCTATTGCTTGGCTTTGCCCTCTGAAAAACTGAGGGACTTTGTAGTGTAAGAGGAACATTAGAAGGGTTCATAGATTCCCAGCTGTAGGATCTCAAAGACAGACTGGTTGATGCTCACTGTATGTACAGAAATCCTCCGTATCTGCAATTTTTATTTCCATGGCTTTAGTAACCTTCAGTAACTGTGGCCCAAAAATATTAAATGCAAAATTCCAGAAAGAAATAAAAAATTCATAGGTTTAAAGTTGTGTGCAATTGTAGCTACCATGGTGAAATCTCACACCTTTCCACTCTGTCCTGCCCAGGAATATCCTGTCCTTGGTCCAGTGTATCTACGTGATATACACTACCCACCCATTAGTCACTTAGTAGCTATCTCAATTATCAGATCAACTGTCAAGTTATTGAAGTACTTGTGTTCAAGTGACCCTTATTTTACTCAATAATGGCCCCAAAACATGAGTTATGATCCTAGAAATTTGAATATGGCCAAAGAAAAGCCATAAAGTGCTTCCTTTATAAGGAAAATGATACCATTATAACAGTATATTGCTATAGTTGTTGTGTTTTATTATTATGATTGCCATTCTCTTACTATACATAATTTATAGTTAAACTTTATCATAGGTATGTATGTATTAGGAAAAGCATAGTATCTATAGAATTTAGTAGGATCTGTTTCAGGCATCCCCTTGGGATCTTGGGATATAACCCCCAGGATAAGAGAAGACTATGTATTAACACCAAAAACAATTATCTTGAAGGTGATAGAGTAATAAACAGATCATATCCCTGAATTTTTTTTGTTTTTGTTTGTTTATACAAAATATTCATTTAATCAAAAATAAGCAACTCAGCCACATATAAAACTGTTGGATATTATTCCAAAATTTATACAGATATATATCAGTATACTTATTTCTATTGATAATAAAAGGTTTACTTGTGCAGAGTAGGAACTCAAAAAGATTTTTTATTAACAATGATTTTATATCCACATTGCTATTATGATCCATTTGATTCCTACTTTTCAACCTTGCTACTTGGTGGCAAGGTACAGCATTAGGACTATTTAACATGGATTATTAGGGCTCTTAGAAGAGATTTATATGTTTCCCCGCTTCTGAAGGCCACTTGATCTCATGTGTAAAATTGTTTATATCAAATACAGTTGATTTTTATTATTTGTAAAAGTTATGGTTTATGTTATGGCTTAGATCTAAAATGTCCCCCAAAAGTCTCACGTGTTCAGAGGTGAGGCGTTGGGAAGTTGATTGGTCCATGGGGATGCTATACTTGTCAGTGGATTAATACATTGGTGACTTCATAGCTGAATGTGCTGTTAGGAGGTGGGGCCTGGTTAATGGAGATGGGTCTCTGGGGGCTGACCTGGAAGGATGTATTCTTGTCCTTACCTTTTCCCTTCTTTCCTGCTTCCTGACTGACATGAATTGAGCAACTTTTCTTTACGATGCCCTCCCACAATGCTGTTTCTGCCTCAGAGCTAGCCAACCATGGACTGAATTCTCTGAAACTATGAACCAAAATCTCTCCTCCTTTAAGTTGTGGTTGTTGGATATTTTGTCCTACTGACAGGAAGATGTTTAATACAGTCTGTAAAGCTGCTACAAACACTAAACTGTCACTCCTAGAAGAAACACAATTAGGTTGCAATAAGACTGTGGTCAGAGTCAGCAGATCAAATACATATACCCATTGTCTCTCTCTCTCTCTCTGTCTCTCTCTTTCTTTTTCTTTTTCTTTTTGTAGTTCTAGTGATTGAATCCAGGGCCTTGTATATGCTAATCAAGCCTTTTTCCCTAGAGCTATGCCCCTAGGCCCCATCATTTTGTGTTTCTGTTTAAAGACATCTATTCAATAATACATCTTATAAATAATTATATTCATATTTCTTTATATACAACAATATTTCAGACTGAGTATGATAGCACATATTTGTAATCCCAGTACTCTGGGAGGCTGAGGCAGGAGGATCACAAATTTGAGCCCAACCTGGACAATTCAGAGAATTAGTGAGATCTTCTCTCAAAATAGAAAAATAGAAAAAGGGCTGGGGATGTACCTCAGTGCAAAGGCCTGGGGTTCAATCCCTAGTACTGCAAAAAAAATTTTTTTTTTCAATTGCACCATTTGTGCCATTGATCTCACAGCCAACAGCACTCTATCTCGTTCCTGCGTAAAGCTTATCTAGCATAGGTATTTTCTCCATGAGGCAGATCACAACCTTCTTGTGCTTAGGAACATTAGATAGCACTTAAGCATTACGCTTGTAAAACCACCAAGAAAACAAATTTAAATGCAAAAAAAGAAAAAAAATGAAGTCTTTAAATAGACCTCAGAAATAGACACTTGTTCATAGTAGGAAAGCTGAAACAACACAGTGTCAGTGTGCCAGAGTAACGGGGTTCAGGGCATGCCACCCCAGAATATAGTATTCTGGCTTTTAAGAAAACAGCAAAGGCAAGATGACAACTCTCACCTTCCTTTCACCCATCTTCTCTAAAGCAGGCTAGAGAATGCAGAAACCTAGCTGAGCTGTTGGCAATGCCAGGCTTGCCTTCCCAGTCGGGGGCTGGGAGCTTTTCGGAGGGGTGGTGCCCTAAGGATTTTTCTTCTTAAGGGATGGATGTCTCACTTGATAGCAGTAAAAATTCCTTGTCAAGGAGATTATAAGGACAAGCACTTCTGAGGGTTCAGGATGCAAATAGTGAGCACTTACTGAAAGCAGGAGAAATTTTTTCGGTTTTGCATTCATTGATGATATCTGGATGGCTTATGGGACTTTTTTGGAATCTTTATCTTTATTCTCCAGTAAATTCGGTCAACAGGTATGGCAAAACTTTTAAATAATGTCATGCTTTGAGACTTTGATTTTATATCATACCACACAGGGCGACAATAGTGTTTAAGAAGAAAGGTTTAGGAATCAGACAGAACTGGGCTCAGATCTTTGCACAGTCATATACTGGCTACAAGACTCTGGGAAACTTACCTAGAATCTCTGAGCCTTAACTTTCTTATGTGTAGTATGGGAATAAAAAATATTACTTAGCTCAAAGTGTCATTTTGAAAATTCAGTGATTTTGTGTAGGATACACTCAATAAATGCTTTATTTCTCAAGTTTTGATAGTCCTCTAAGATTCCATGTGTGTAGTCTGTACATGAAAGCTTGCTCAGCTGCTGTGCAGTGGGCTTACTCATGACACTTGGAAAGTTAACCAGCACCACTCACAAGGAACCAGACAGGGCATTTGTCATATGGGCAGTGTTATGGTTAATAACTAAATGTCCCCTGAGAGCCTCATAGCCAGGGCTTTGGGGAGGTGACTTGCTATTAGGAGTCAGGGTCTGATGGAAAGAGGTGGGTCACTGGGGTATGACCTGGTAGGACCTCAGTTTCCCCATCTCTGCTTCCTGGATGCCATGGCATGAACAGCTTTTCTACACAGCAGGCCCTTCCCTGGTATCACTTCTGCCCTGGAACCAGATGATTATGGACTGAAACCTCTAAAAAGAGTGAGCCAAAATAAACCTCTCCTCCTTTAATTTGTTGGTATTGAATCCCAGCAAGGAGAAAATGACTAAGACTAAGAGAAATCAAGCTTGCCCAATTGTGGATGATTTGCATTGTTTTGTAAATTAGTTTCATAGTCGGAAAGTATACTGAGTTAGGAAGTGGTTTAATCCAGAATGTCCCTTTTACTGATCATTTTGAAATTGGTTCCCCTTTCAGATCTACTCTGTGTTCAAGAGAACCTTGTGACCATGCAAATATATAAGAAAACTCTGACCAACTGATGACCTTTTTAAATTCTTAAATTACAAAATATTCTGATAGCATATCTTCTGAAAAGTATGGTACTAAATATACAGTGATGATCTGAAGACAAACATCAGCATTTCCAGGTTATATGTAATAAAGAACAGGTTTTCACTACCTTCCTGTATGTGGATGCAAAGCTAGGGCTGAAAGTCATGTAGAAACACAGATCCTGAGCGGCTAGGGAGGAACTCCCACTTGCTGGGGGCTCCCTTCTGTCCCATACCAGCCTTATAACCTTTAGAGTATACATTTGGTACTTCATTCTGTATTTTTCCATTTTGCTGCAGGGGATCTGTATTGATTTTGAAAACAGTACATATTATTCTCTTAAAATTGTATCTCAGCTGCTGATCATGGTGGCATGTCCTTGTTGTAGTCCCAGCTGCTCGGAGGGCTGAGGCAAGAGGATCCCTTGAGCCCAGGAGTTTGAGGCTAACCAGGGCAACATAGTGAGACTTCCAGCTCAAAAAACAAAACAAAACACAAACTAAGTTTCTCAGCCATTAAGGATTGATTTTTCTAGTCACAGAACTGTTAAATTCTCAAATACCAAGGTCTTTATTTTCTGAGAGTATGTAATAGGTCAATCCATCACAACCTACAAACAAATATGGATGAGTATTCAGCTGCCCTTTCACGGTGGTCCTCAGCCTTGGGGGCTGGCCCTCATCAGCTAATTTGAGTAAAAAAGGAGGGCAATGATGAGAAGAAGCAAGGTTCAAAGCAAGAAGAGGTGCTTCTTTGGAGGAGAATCTCTGAATACAAGGAAGAGGAGGAGAAATCCTCAAAAGTTGTATGTGTCTATGGTGATGAGGGGAGTGGGTGATGGGGAAAGAAAGTTGAATAAAACTCAGAATTTAGTGGTCAGCTGAAAGCCAGTGCTAGCCAAGATCTTTCCTTAAGTCCTGCTTACCTCACCCAAAATCCCCAGCCCTGAGTGCTGTCCTCTAATTAGGGGGAGAGAGGGAAAAAACCTGCAGTGTAGACCCATCTGATGACACCATGTCTGTAGGTGGGGCCAGGCAGTTTGTATTTCTTTTTGCTTTTCTATATTAGATCAGTCTTCATCCTAGAAGTTTTCCTTTCCTCCTTTCTCACTAAAAATATTGAAGTTGGCCCATGATGGTGCAGGCCTGTGATCACAGCACTGTGGAAGGATGGGACAGGAGGACTGCAAATTCAAGGCCGGGCTGGGCAACTTAGTGAGAGCCTGTCTCAAAAATAAAAAAAGGGTTGAGGATGTAGCCCAATTTGAAGGCCCTGGATACAATCCCCAGCACCACAAACAAAACAAAACACACAACTTAAAAGTGAAAACAGGGCTGTGGATTTAGCTCAGTGGTCCCTCCGCCTGCCTCGAAAGAACAAGGTCCTGATTTTGATCCCTGGTACCAAAAAAAAAAAAAGTGAAACAGCCTCGCAGCTATATTACTGTTTCAGCTGCATGTGAATGGACAGCCAGCACCCAGAATGCAGTCCCGAGGTGTCTTCACTTGGGTTCCTGCTATTTAAATTGTTTTTCGAGTTTTAGAGAACTTAGCCCTGTGCTTTCCCCCCATCTTAAAGAATCCTGTTTTCTTTTCTTTTTTCTTTTCTTTTTTTTTTGTTACCAGGGATCAAACTCCGGTCCTTGCGCTTGTGCAGCAGGCAGCAAAACCACTGAGCTAAAACCCCATCCTGAATCCTGTTTTCTTTATCAAACCCAATTGAAGTGCCTCCTTCCCTTTGCATAGTGCCCTAAGTTTTACCTGTCCAGGTGAGCCTCACCCCCCCCAGCCCCGCCCCTCTTATAACCCACTTTTCAATTTTGTTGACCAGAGCTGTAGAAATCTTTGGCCCATGGTGAGTGGCTTTCTGGGCAGCAGTCCACCTAGCAGAAGCCGTGTGCTGACAGCAGCCTCTTCCATTTCCACTATTCCTGTATCACCTCCTTGGTGTGCGAGGCTAGCGCTGAAATGCTCATGTATTTGAACAAAAAGCAGGGTTTTTGTTCCTGAGCTGCAATGAATAACGAAGCACTGTCCCTTTGCAGTTCATTCCTACTGTTGTTTTTGTCTCAAATTCCTTCCAGTCAGCTAAGATATTGGAGAGATGGTGGGGATGGGTTCCTGAGGGATTTGGTGCCCATGTGAACTCCTACTTGTGGCAAGAATGTGGGAACCGTGGTCAGCCAGGGCATGTAGAGGATCAGGGTCTAATGGCATGGGCAGCAAATGGTGCTGGCTGAATTCTCTGTGCTACGACCTGGGCTTGGGGTCCACCTCTTTATAAACACCTAGCCTCATTGACCTCTGTCCAGGTTTCTTGAATAGTTCACTTCTTTTTTTCCTCATCTTCTATATGTCTATAAAAATAAAAATTCTCCCCACAGTGTATACTCTTGCCTCTCAGATATTTGCCCAAAGAGCCTTTCAGATTTTGAGAAACCAGGAGAATGAATGAAGTGCCTATATCCTCAAACTATCTCCCTGTTGCTATGCTTCCAGGTGGACACCCTGGAGGTGATACGGCACCCAGAAGAAACCACCAACATGAAGAGGCAAACCATGGCTTCTTACTTCCGGGTATGGAGTCTCCTCAGTCTATTCCATCTGCATGCAAAGGGGACTTACCAAGCCTTCCCATGAGAGGTCCAGGGATGAAGGAGTCATTGGAACAAAGGGAAAGCACAAGAGCCATTAAGAAAGAGGGTAGGGTAGGGGGAGGGATAAGTGGTAGCAACAGCAGAGAGAGGCCACCAGGCGCACAGCCCTTAGTATTGAACGTGCTGAATTAAGTTGTTCTGTTGGCCTTTGAGCTGCTTCTTGACTTTAAAGCCACAGGTGTCAGCTACTTTTCCAGCAAATAATAGTATAAGAAATGACCTGCCGGGGATTTAGCTCAGTGGTTTCGCCGCCTGCTGTGCAAGCACAAGGACCTGAGAGTTCCATCCCCGGTACCAAAAAAAAAAAAAAAATGACCTTATTGGTCTAGACCGGAAAGGACCAATTAAAAATATTTTTGTCTCTTATAATCGTAGTTAATAAAATTCTGTAAAGTGGCATATCAAGTTTAGATACTGAGAAAAGCATTGGTTTTATTTTCCTAGATTGAATTGGCACAGTGCAAAACCCATTTGCCTGAACCCTATTATTGACCATTTCTGCCACCCTAATTTCTGATATTTCATCTAGTGAAATGTCTCCTTTGGATAAAAAGATTATCTCTAGAAGGGCTATGCTCAATGCCTCTTATATAGCAAAGATCAGACATATGCACTCTTCTACCAGCCTGCACAGATGTGTTGATCTTCACATTATTATAAAACATTAGCCCTTTAGAGACTATGTAGCACTGGGAGCTAAGGGCCAGGTAGCTTCATGGTAGTTAGAGATAGTGCTCTGCCAGCATGGGAACTGATTTCAGGGGAAACCAAGTAAGGGGGTAAGGTGGTGTTGGCAGAGGAAGGGGCTCTGCAGGGGTGGGTGGTCAGGAGGATGGGAAACTGGGTAATGAGCTGGAGGAACCAGATGGGCTCAAGGGCAAGACCTAGGAACCAGCACTGTAGATGGAAGGTGTAAGAAAGATCTAAAGCCATAAAGTCCAACCTAGTCAGTTGTTTCAGAGGCAGACTAGAATTCGGCTCATGGCGCAAGTTGCAGAGATACCAGGTCTTTGAGTCTAGTACTCCATCCTTGCAGCAATCCTTCCGACGCTACTCTTTTGGGCATGACTTTCAGTTTCTGCTTTATCACTCTGGTGGTTGGGCCTTTCTAATTGCTCTGGTCCTATCCCCTTCAGTGGCTGGGCTGTATCCTCATCCTTCTAGTAACTCCTGTGTGTGTGTGTGTGTGTGTGTGTGTGTGTGTGTGTGTGTGTGTGTGTTTCCTCATGGAATTTAGAGCTTCTTTGACTCTGTGAAGTCAGTCTCAAGCTCCGTGACCACCCCATCAGCAGAGAAGCCCCTGGCTTAAAGTTTTTCAAAAATATACTCATGATAATTAATTTGGTATCCTTAAAATACTGAAAAATAAGTTATCTTGGTAAGCTAGGTAAGAAGAGTTTTTTGGGTTTGTTTGTTGGTACTGGGGATCAAACTCAGGTCTTTGCGCTTGCAAGGCAGGCGGCAGAACCATTGAGCTACATCCCGGGCCCTGATAGGAGTTTTGATCATTAAGAGGAGTGATTGTGAAAAAATGGAACTCCTTTCCTGAGTGGTTTACAATTACCCCTGAAGGCCTGCCTGGGAGAGGAGCTCTGACAACTGGAGTCACCTGAACACAAAGCCAGTCTGGGTTCCTACATCCTTTCCTCCTCTCTTCTCTCTGCCAGGAATATGCTAGTTGATCTTGATCATAACTTTTTCTCCAATTTTGTTTTACATTCCTCTACCTTGTATAAGTAGTATCAGTAGAATTTGCTTAGACTTTCTGGTGGTTCTTAGGCTAAAGAAATTACCAACCCCTTCCCCCAAGGCTGGGTATTTTAAATTAGTTTTTAGAGCGTCATTTTAGATACCAGAGAATATTCCAGGATAACCTAGAACATGATCTTATCCAAGTTTCTGGCCAATGGAAACACTGCTTGGCCTTAGATGTCTCAAAAATGGTTTTTCTGAAGAGAACTTACACTGCCATCCCCTGTTGCTAATTCATGTTTTGCCTCAAAGGTCTGAGAGTCATTCACAGACTTCACACTTCTCTGGAGGGTCCTGTAAGCCCAGTAGCTGGTAACCTCATTGCAGGCGAGTTTTTCTCCCTGGCAGTATTCTCTGATGGACCTGCTCTCCAAAATGGTGGTTGGACAGCCTCACTTTGTGCGTTGCATTAAACCCAATGATGACCGAGAGGCCCTGCAGTTCTGCCGAGAGAGAGTCCTGGTCCAACTCCGCTCCACGGGCATCCTGGAGACTGTCAACATCCGCCGGCAGGGCTATTCCCACCGCATCCTCTTTGAAGAGTTCGTGAAAAGGTCAGACCAGAATCCTTGAAAATGCAGTTTGTAAATTTAGCTGTCTCCTGCTGATCCCTGAACCCAGGGGTTGCCCTTTCTACCCTCTTCCCTCTAAAACTGTACTTGGCTATTTACCAGCTGCCATTTACTTGCTTCAATGTTGTGGTATTTTTATTGTGCTCCAACTAAACTGTAGTGATTCAGGGGGCAGGTTAGGTAAGCTTCCTTCTGGTCTCATTAAAAAAAAATGTCCGTAGATATTCATAAAATTCTTAGTTCTCAATTTCTGCAGATGTTTCATTGTTCTTATGGAAATATTCCTTCATCATTGAGTCAAGCTTCTGAAAGAACTGAACACACCCGAGCACTCACTCCTCTCCTAGCCTCTGGCATCATGTAATGTGCACTTTCCTAGCACCTAAAATGTCCTAAAAGTAGGGGACATTTTAGGGCACTATCCTCAAATGTATGATCTCATCTGATCCATGAGACAACCTTAGAAGCTGACTTCTATTATTATCCCCACTTTACAAGTGAAGTAATTGGAGCACACGAAGAAATTGACTTTTCCATGGTACAATGGTAAAGCCAAGATTTGAACCCCAACAGTCTAGTTTTAGGGTCTACATTTTAATCACCTCAGTTCACTACATTCAGTCATTTATTAACATGCACAAAATGCACAAAGCTTTCTAAACTAGCAACTATCTTTACCCGAGAATGGAATGTCCCTCTTTTCCTGCACAACCACTGTAAAGATGCCTTGTGTGTGCAGTGTGAGTATGGATAGGATTTTCACAGATTTTTTTTGTGAAAAAATAGTGAATAACAGCAACAAACCACCTCTGAGAAAGAGGCACTACTTCCGAAGATGCCCAAAGAGGAATATTACTATCCATTATAAAAATCTGCCTTTTTCTCACCAGCCATACTTACTAATTTTTTTTTAAACTCTCACTCTGAATTGAATGCCTAAAGTCATTTTTCCAACATTTTCTCAGGGAAGAATGGATCCTAAGTATGGTAGTTTGCTTTACCAAGTCTTCCAAATGCTGCTAAATTCCTTGGGAAAGAAAAGAGGGAAAAAGTTTTTCGCAATGAGAGCTTTTAAATTAAAGTTAAGAATGAAATGACTTTTTAAAAAGAACTGTCTTTAAGCTTCTTTTTTCCTCTCTTAAATTTGGAGAGGGAACAAAATAAAAAAGATTAGTTTAGCTCATGAATGTAACTAGTCAAGTATTTTTAGCCACACAGCGTTGAATACATAAAAATATTTAAGAAAACAGGTCAAATGCTAAACAAATTGACACTTCTTTGTTCATAATCAGAAAACCATTAGGCAAGTATGAGCAAGAGTTTCAAAATGTCAGTAAATCTAGGGATATCAAAGATTTTGGAGCCAGCAAGTTAATTGGTATTTTGATCCTTTTCAGCGTCTTAACAACAAAATGGATGAGCTAGCAGTTTCCCCCTTGATGTTATTCAACAAATAGGTGCTTCTTATCTTCCTGCTCAAGAGTGCTGTTTTGTAAACTCTTAGCAGGAAATATGCAGATGAAACTATCAAAGGCCGGGAACAGAGCCACAGAGCTATCCAAGGTTTATCAAGCAGAGGTAAATAAAAGGTTTAATGAAACTTAGTTAATGTTGCTCTTTACCTTTTCCTCTTTTCTGGGATTCAGGACTGAAACCTGAAAGGTAGTGCTCTTGGGATTATGTTGTCTCTGTCCAGAATGGGGAAGAAATTCTCCAATCCCCAAGTCACCCAAGTCTGCAAACTTGGCCAAACCTAATATGCTTCCTTGCTCTATCAGCCTTGATGGCAAGATGACTTGGAAGTACCCTTTCTTATCCTCTAGCCATGGGCCTCTTGAGGAAGGGAATGGCCCTGACACCCTCTCGTCAGCGGGGCCAGGTGAGTTGGAAGTCTGTCTGCCCTAAAACGGCCACATTGGGCAGGTAGCCAAAACCTTCTGGAAGGCAGGCTGTTGAGGGGCACCCCAGAAAACCACTGTCTTCCTGGGCAATGAGCGCTCAGAATGGCAACACTGGAGCAGACACTCTGCCTATGTGAGTTGCTGTAACCCAGCAAGTATCTCAAGGACAGGGACAAGGCTAATGGTTTGCTGTTGCAATAAATCGTGCAGTTTAGTAAGTGCTGTGCAAGACGGCACAGAGAAGCTGGTGGTACAAAGGATTTTACCAATAGACAAGGAATACAGAAAGAGACGAGTTTATTTAGATAGAGGATGCTGCAGGGGGGACAGTGGGTGAGAGTTTCCAAGAGAGGAATCACACAGTCAGGGTGAGAGACTGGGTTTTTTTTAAGGGTTTGAGGATATGGAAAAAGGATCTAGGAAGCAAATGTAATTATATAAAGAACATCTTTTCTGTTTTGCTTTGTTTTGTTTTTTGGTACTGGGGATGGATCTCGGGTCCTTGCGCTTGCGCAGCAGGTGGTGAAACCACTGAGCTAAATCCCCAGCCCAAGAACATCTTTTCTGAATTGTTTGGCACCTTATAGATCTCTCAGGAGCATCTGTTTACAGGTTGCAATTTTGACAAGGCTCCAGAAGGCCTTTAGCTTTGATCCTTAGAACTGAGATAGATGGACAGTGGAATCACCATGACCCGAAGAAAGTGCTCCTGAAATGACATTTCCACCCCCCCCACATTAAAATCAAATGTAAAGGTCCCTGCTTTCTCCCCAGTGATGTGGCTGTCTCTTGGACCTGCCCACTGCTCTCTTGCAGTGTGTCAATAAACTCTTACCTTTGCTCTGTTCTCTGACTATTGGTAAATTCTCTGATCTCTCATGTACTTCGCCTTGCATGGCCTGGTCCATCCAGTGTGATGCCTGCTGTAAATTAGGTGTTTATTAAATATTTATTGAGTTGAATCAAACTCTTTCTCCTTCTTCTTTTTTTATTTTGGTACCGGGGGTTGAACTCAGGTCCTTGCGCTTTTGTACCAGGTGGTGAAACCCCTGAGCTAAATCCTCGGCCCTTTCTCCTTCTTCTTTATCTCTAGCTTCTTTAACCATCTCCTGACTGACTCTTTGGTCCTTGCTCTTTTGAAGCACATGGCACATAAAGGGAGCTGGCTTTGTTGAGGTTAAGCTTTACTTGCATTGCAACATACAACCTAGATTGAGAGAGCATACAAGCCTCAAGAGCTACTTGAAGCCAAAATTAAAAGGGAGTGATGTACGGACTTATGAAACTGAGAAGTCCAGAAATATGTTTGGATTCAGGGCATTAAACAATTTTACTCAGCCACCAACTTTTTCCTTTTATCAACTTTGTTTTCCCCCATTCAAGAGTTTCTTGTCAAGGCAGGGCAGGGTTGAGATGGCGCCCCCTGGAAAGCTTCTAGAAGGAAGCATTCCATTCTATAGGCCCAGCAACACCTGCCACAATAGAGTTTCTGATGGTTCTCACACAAGGAACTGTTTGTCCCATCGTGGATCACATGCCACCCTTGAGCCAATCATTGTGTCCAGGGCATGATTGGCAGTGCCTGGGTCAAGTGCCAGGGATGGGGTCAACTCCACTTGAGCCAGGGTTTAAAAGACTCTGTTAAGCCAGGCATGGTGGTACGCACCTTAATCCCAGCACTTGGGAGATGAAGGCACGGGGATCACTTGAGAGTTTGAGGCCACTCTGGGCTACAGAGCGAGTTCAAGTCTGCCCTGAACTACACAGTGAGACCCAAAAAACAGGGCCAGTCATGGCGGTGCATGCTTGTAATCTCTGAACTCAAGGCAGAGGCAGGAGGATCGCCATAAATTCAAAGCCAGCCCCGGCTATATAGTGAGTTGAAAGTCAGCCTGAACTGCATAGCTGGACCCTGTCTCAAAAACAAAACAAAACATACTGCAAAATTCTTGCTATTATTTATCATTCTCTTCACAGAATTTTCTTTTTCCTTCCTTTCCTACATAGTATCTACATTAAGTTGTTGATCAGCTGCTTCTGAGTTTTGAATTCAGCTTCTGCATTCTGCCTCTTTGAGGCAATAAAAGGAAAATCCCCATTCCTTTTAAAAGTATGTAGTACAGTATGTCCCACACAGGATCCAAGCTGAATCAGATCCCTGCTCTGGGCAGAATTATGACTCCATAGCACCCCAGTGTCCTCCATCCTGGGTATAAAGTTTGAACATGGCATCCTATTGCCAGGTACTCCAATGAAAAGATTCCTGAATGATTATCTCCCTAGGCAGACTGATGTTTGCTTTTAGGAAGATTCTAATCAGCCAGTCTTCCACTGGCATTAACGGGTTCTGGAATCCAGGAGAAGATGAGAACTAGGAGTCTCCAACTTTCAAAATATGCAAGTGTCCCTTACTCCCTCTGTGCTTGGTTTAGTAACACTCAGTCTTATATGATTATAAACAGAAATCTTCCTTTTCTAATGCCACACTTTTTCTTTTTACTTTGTGAAAAGATAAAACAAAATGTCATACCCAAATAATAGAATTACAATAGTTTTTGCACTATGCATCATTATCTTCTAAGTAGTGATTCAGTACAAGATGTAACCAAAAAGATTCTTACAAAAAAGAAACAGATAGGGCTGGGGATTTAGCTCAGTGGTTTTGTCACCTGCCTCGCAAGCGCAAGGTCCCGAGTTCAATTACCAGTACCAAAAAAAAAACCAAAAACAGATAATAGTAACACAAAGTTTCTTTTCAAAGAACTAAGATAAACTTTTTGCATAAAAGAAACAAATTAATATATGTATTGAAATATTTTAAAACAATGAAATATGTAATTTAGGGAAGTGTTTATCTTCTCCCTGATTCATCTATATATACATATATATATATATATATATAATTTCTCCTATAAGAGAAACCATGCAGTATTTCAGCTGTTTGTCTGACTTATTTCACTTAATGTTATGTTCTCAAGTTTCATCCGTTTACCTTCGAGTGTCTCAAGTTTATCTTTATAGCAGCATAGTACTTCATTGTGTATAAATACCACATTTTCCTTATCCATTCATCTGTTGATGGACATATATACTGTTTCCAAGATCTAGCTATTGTAAATTGTGCAGCTATGAACATGGGTATGCATGTATACCTGTAATGTGAAGATACCTAGGAAGAAACTTAGGAAGGGAATAGCCGGTCAAATGAAATTTCTACTTTTAATTTTTTGAGAAATCTCCATACTAATTTCCACAGTGATGTATTAGTTTACATTCTCACCAACAATGTAGTAGAGTCCCCTCCCCACCATCCTCGCCAGCATTTGTTATTATTAGATTTATGAGGATAGTCATTCTTTCTGGAGTAAGGTGGTATCTCAGTGTAGTTTTAATTTGCTTTTCTCTGATGGCCAGTGATGATGAGCTTTTTTCCATGTACTTATTGACTATTTTTACTTCTTCTAAAAGTATTTATTCATTTCAGTAGCCCATTTTTTTGATTAGGTCTTTTACTTTGGGGACATCTACTGTTTTTAAGGTTTTTTTCCCCATAACATAGATTGTCTCTTCACTCTGTTGATTGTTTCCTTTGCTGTGCAGAAGCTTTTTAACTTGATATGATCCCATTTGTTGATTCTCAGTATTATTTCTTATGCCATTGGAGTTCTATTCAGCAAGTTCTTGCCTATGACTATATCTTCAAGAATTTTACCTATTTTATCTTCCAGCAGTTTGTTTCTGTTTTAACCTTTACATCTTTGATCCATTTTTAAATTTTTGTTTGGTACATGGTGAGATATATGTGTCTAGACTCAGTCTTCTACATGAGATATCCAATTTCCCAGCACCATTTAGTAAAGAGGCTATCTTTCCTCTAGTGTATATTTTTGGCTACTTTGTCAAAGACCAAATAGCTGTATGTGCCTGGGTTGTTTCTGCTTCTTCTATTCTCTTCTGTTGATCTATGTGTCTGTTTTGGTGCCAATATCTTGTTGTGTTTTTTTTTGGTACCAGGGATCGAACTCGGGTCCTTGTGCTTGCACAGCAGGTGCAAAACCACTGAGCTAAATCCCCGGCCCATGCTGTCTTAATCACTGTAGCTTTATAGTATAACTTCAAGCCTGGGATTGTGATGCCACCTGCTTTGCTTTTGTTACCCAGGATTGCTTCTGCTATTCTGGGTCTCTTTTGATTTCATATATATTTTAGGGTTGTTTACTCTTTACTCTATGAGAAATGACATTGGTATTTTGATTAGGACTGCATAAAAATCTATGTATCAGTTTTGGAAGTATAGTATTTTGATTATGTTGGTTCTGTCTGTCCAGAAACAGGATATTTTTCCATTTTCTGATGTCCGCCTCAGTTTTCTTTTTTAATCTGGTGCAATTTTTATTGTGGAGGCACTTCACTTTCTTAGGCTAATACACAAGTATTTATTTTTTTTGATGTTATTGTGAATGCTATTATTTTCCTAATTGCTTTTTCAGTGAGTTCATTATTAATATATAGGAATACTTTTGATTTTTGTATGTTTATTTTGTGTCCTGATACACTGCTGAATTTGGTTATCAATTCTAGAAGTCTTTTGGGTCTTGTAAGTAAAGGATCATGTCATTGGCAAATAATGATATTTTGACTTCATCCTTTCTTCTATATATCCCTTTTATTTCTTTCTCTTGCCTGATTGCTCTGGCTAATGTTTCAAGGACTAAAACAAAAATTTTCTATCCTAGAAAATCTCCCTTTAGATCTAGGAAGAAAAATCTGGGAATATGCTTGCTTCTCATTAACTTTTAAGGAATTTTCCTGGTTTAGATCTTCCTTCACCAGTTTCAAAGGTGTGTGGGTCTATAAATTTCAGAGTCTTTGCAGAGGCAGCAAAGAGGGGAGTTCTTTGGTATCATCAGGTTGCTTCTTATCTTTGCTACTGTGACTTAGGATTTAGCTTTTTCAGGCCTGCTAAGTCTGTCACCATTTTCCATCTGCTTTCTTGTTCCCAAAATTTTCTTGTGCTTATCTTCTCTCTCTTTCTTATCTCCCTTTCTTTTCATCTTCATGAAGGATTTATGCCTTTAAAAAAATCTCTTTGCTGTCATGTTATTGGGGTTTCAGAAGGGAGAAAAAGTAAGTATATGTACACAATCCACCATCTTGATCCACTCATCCTTTGAGTGTATTACCTGTTTAAAATATGAATAAATACAAGGAAGAAACAGAAAAAAATTAAAAATAGAAAAAGTGAGTTATCCAATGTGTATCTTCTTTCTTGTAATGCACATACACACTTTTTTAGAGAGAGAGAGAGAGTGTCTCTTTATGTGGTTCAGGCTGGTATCGAACTCAGGATGTTCCTCCTGCCTCAGCCCCCCAAGTGCTGGGATTACAGGTGTGAGCCACCATGCCCAGCACAAACTTTTTTTTTTTCTTAAATTCTTTTATTGGTACATTTTAGGTATACAATTCACTTACATTTATCATTGAGTGTTTGTACCTGTACATGATATATCTTGGTTCTTATTTTTTCCCCATTACCTGTGCACCCTTCACCCTCTCCACCCTTCCCTATTTACACAGACATCATTTCCAATTTTTTGTTCTTTTCTCATAGTTTTTCCTTTCCCTTCTTTCCTTTCCCCTTCCCCTCCCTTCACCCCTATGTCTTTGGACCTTTTTTCCTATTTCAAATTATCAATTATTCATTTTAACCCTTATTTACACTATCAGTTTCTCACACTAGAGAAACTATTTGGTATTTACCCATGTGTGTCCTTTTTATTTCACTTAAAAGTATGGCCTAGATATGCATCCATTTAGCTATAAATGACTCTAGTTTCTCATTCTTTATGGCTGAGTAGTACTCCATTTTATCAAAGAAACCACATCTTCTTTATCCAGTTTCCAGTTGATGGGCATTTGGGCTGCTTCCAAGCTTTAGCTATTACAAACTGTGCCGCTATGAACATCGGTGCACATATATTGTTGTGGTATGATTCTTTTAATTCTTTGGGGAAGATAGCCAGCAGGGGAATAGCTGGGTCAAATGGGACTTCTCGTCCTAGTTCTTTGAGGTAGCTCCATATTGATTTTCACAGTGGTTGCACCAGTCTGCGCTCCCACCAACAATGAAGAAGGGTTCCTTTCTCCCCACAGCCCTGTCAGCATTTGTTATTGGTTGATTTCTTGATAGCAGCCATTCTTTCTGGGGTGAGGTGGAATCTCAGTGTTGTTTTCATCTGCATCTCTCGAATGACCAGTGATATTGAACATTTTTTCATATATTTATTTGCTGCTTTTATTTCTTTGTCTGAGAAATGTCTGTTGATTTCAGATGCCCATTTTTGAACTGGGTCTCTGAATTTGGGGGGGTCTGATTTTTTTAAATTTCTTTTTATATTCTAGATAGTAGTCCTTTGAGTTACAGCTGCTAAAATTTTTTTCCCACACTGTAGGTTGTCTGTTAGCTCTGTTGGTGGTTTCTTTTGCAGTGCAGAAGCTTTTTAATAAGATGAGATCCCAGTTGTTGATTCTTTAGCACAAACTTTTTAAGGTTTACTTTTACTTCCCTCATCCTGGACATCATAGTTTTGTATCCCATGATATAGGTAATTCCCAACTGAGAAAGATCACTTTTCAGTTATGTGGGATTTTGTCATCCTGAGACTATCTAATACGGATAACACCATAGATTTTTCTTCTTCTCATTCAGTGGTTTAATATTTTTAATTATTTTTTTCTAAGTCTTCTCTTTGTGAATAAAGTGAAATTAAGGAAGAGTTGCTAAAGGTGTAGGATTCTCCGGTGATGTCAGAAGGAACATTCAAGTGCCTGGAAAAATGAGAGTCTAAACTTTAGCTTCATGGAATGGACACTAGGTTTTCACATTCATTGTGTCTGAGGTGGTCTCAGTAGCTGCAGAAGCCACATATTTGTTCCAACAATCCTGTTGTTGGCCAGAATACTTTTTATTTTCCATTTGGAGCTTCCTTTAGTCCTAAGAACACAATGATTTTATTTGTTTTATAGGAACACTTGATTTGACCATGTTGTCTGTTAGATTTAACTACAGACTAATTTTGACTACTTCTAAAAATTAACCTATACATGACCAAAATTTACAACTTTGAAGGTAATTTTTAAATGGAAGCTTACATATTGATTCTAAAAATAATTCTCTGAAATTTTGTGGCAATACAAGCAATGTTATAGAGATGTAACCTCCCAAGGAGTTGCAGAGTGAATGATCTTTGAAAAGGAACATCAATTTTGGTGTGATTTTTTAAGAAATCAGTTATATGATTTTATAACCACCTTCCAAGTAGTACCATGATCTGTAGCTGCTAAAGGGAAGCTCTGTGAATGTCAAAGATTATGAATGCAATTGTTGTTGCTTAACATTTGTGAAAGAACCAAAGTGCCCTCTGGAGCAATGTCTCCTAAAAGGCCACCATACACCTCTGCTTTGATGTGTATCGCCACATGTCTGGTAGAGTCCTGGCACATAGCAGAAGCTCAAAAATGGGGATTTATAAATTCCACATGATTTATACCCCCTCACCCTTGTGGTTTATCCTTACTGCTTTTGAATTTTTTTTTTTTGGTACCAGGGATCGAACTCGGGTCCTTCTACTTGTGAGGCAGGTGGCGGAACCACTGAGCTAAATCCCCGGCCCTGCTTTTGAATTTTTGTACTGTAAAGGACCCACAAGACTCCATACTGAAGACACCCCTGGAGTTGACCAGTTAGCTTTCTTGGATTTGAGAGTGAACCTTTTGAGATCCAGATATTCTTACCAGTGGAAGGTCTGGAATGACTCTAGACATTCAGACCTTCTAAGATGTGATCTTTATCTTAGGGCTTTAATATTAGACTTTGATCCTCGACTTCATATTTCTTCAGGCTCACCCCAGAGAGGTCCTTGTAGGTACATTCAGGAAGCAAATACATTTGTATCATGACCAGATCAAACCACCAACCCACAGGCCTTCTTGGTTCTGGGCCATTGACACACCCTTCCTGTTATCAAGATAGAATGTATAGTGAGGACTCAGACTCCTCAGTATGGCAAACGTGGACTGAGGTGCTAAGGACACAAAGATAGAGAAGGCACATTCTTGCCTTGTAGGAAGAACTACAAAGGAATGTGACAGAGAACATCCTAAACATTCTTTGACTACTTCCTGTCATACTTTTCAGAATACTCTCACTGGAACTTTGGTCTGGCCTTCGAATGTGCCTTCTTGACTTTCTAGCTTTTGCCCATCTCCCTGGATTCCTTGCACTGCCATGACAGTTATGTTTATAAAAATATAAAGATGATCCTGTCACTGTCATAAATACTAACCTGTGCTATTCCTCAGAGGCAAGCCTGTCTATAATTGGCCTCAACCACCTAGTCTCACCTTTCCTCCATGGTCCTCCCACGCACACGACTCCTGTCAGTCTGACCTTGGACCTTCCAGGCCACATGTGACATTGGCCTTTGCACCCCTCTTCTCTCTGGTGGGAGGCCATCTTCATGGGGTCATCTCCCTGCTGCCTGGTCTCCAGCTCAGTCATATTTCCTGTGAGGCCTGTCTGGACTCCAGCAGGCTGCTGGTGGCTGCCTCCTCTACTCCAGAATGTGCATCTGCTCCCCTGGACTGTGAACTTGTGAGGGGCTGGAGTGGATCTTATTTGTTTTTGTATCCCTAGCACCTTTCATGGCATGGTGTCTGGCCTGCAGTGTGTGTTCTCGGTATACTGAAGGAGGGACAGCTAGTCAGGAGTGCATCTGACTATAAATAGCAAAGAAACATTTTAGTGACTTGAGCCAGAGTTTCTCAACCTTATTATTATTATTGACTTTTTGGGCAAGATAATTGTTTGTAGGATACTGTTCTATGCCTTATAAGATATGTAGCAGCTCCGTGACTGGTTTCTACCTATTAGATACCAATACCCACTTCCTCCCCACTATCAATAGTTGTGACAATCAGAAATGTTTCCCTGGGGGTGAGATGTAGTTTAGTGGTAGAGCACTTGCCTACCATGTGTGAGAACCTGGGTCCAATTTCCAGCTCTGATAAAAAAATATTGTTAGATGTCTCTGTGGGGACAGAATTGCCCAAATAGAGAACCACTGGCAAATGAATTTGTCTGCTTGCTTATTCTCAGTTGAAAAGAAGTTTAGAGGTAAGGTATTTCTAGCAGTTCAGCTGCTCAATGTTGTCATCAAGGGCATGGACAATTTCTGACTGTCTTTTGTACCTTTGTACTATCTTTAGTGTTATATGGTTTGACTTACAATTTTGTGGTCAGAAGATGGCTGCTATCCCTTCAGCCATCATGCCTACATTTCAGGCAGGAAGAAAGAGGCAGGATGAATAGCTAAGCCAGCTGCATCTATACTGCTTTTATCAGGAAAGAAAACATTTTTCCTGAGGCTATTTCATATGTACCTCATTTGTCCCACCTTGATCACATAACCACTCCTAGATGTGGGGAGAGGCTTAGCATTAGTAAAGAACAGGCCTATGGGGGGTTTAGCTCAGTGGTTTTGCCGTCTGCTGCGCAAGAGCAAGGACCAGAGTTCAATACCTGGTACCAAAAAAAAAAACAGGTCTGGGGCTGGCTCGTTGTCACTTGAACTGGTGTTCTGTTCGTCAGGGAGAAGTGAGTATGGAAGTCATATATTACTTAACTGAATGAAGAAAGGACTGGACTGGATGAATAGGGGCTGGATGAATAAATGGCTCCAGTTCCTCCCACCCCATTCATTTCTTACTCCTTGCTTACTTGCTGCTTCCTCGGTGTACAGTGTAAGAATCAACAAGTGCAGAGTGCCTGAGGAGGAGTGGATGAGAGCTTGTGAGCCCTCTAATTCCAAGGCCATGAAAAAGGCTTGTTTGCAGTCTTAAACCTGTAGCACATTCCTTTCCCTCTTGCAGAGCAAACTTAAATCACCAGTTATCACTGTGATAGTCTACCTGTGAGCACAGAGCCCTGAGCACTCCCTAAGGTTAGTGCCAGCTCCTATGCAAGGTTTAGAAGAAAAATCAGACATCAAACTTCATTTTTCAATGAATGAATGGCTCTGTGCTTTTCTCTGGGTAGTCAACAGTGAATATGAATAAGTCAATGCAAATCCTTCAGGACATCCTTGGATTTCTTCTCTTTCACCTGTACCTACATAAATGGGAGTTGGGTGTATACAGATCTTAATCCGCTGCTCCAGGGAGCCAAGACATCTGCAGCAGGTTGAGCAGAACCCTCGGTTCCCTGGAGGTTGGTTTATATGGTGGTGCTGGACCTGTGAAGAGATAGTACGTAGGGAGGATGACTTGTCAGTGAAATGTATTACCCGCTGTGTGAACTGTCCACATTTACCTTCTAGAGAAAGTAAATGCATGGTGACATGCTCTGGGGTGAGGTTTGTTATGGTTTACATTTAAAATCTCTCCCAAAAGTCTCATGTATGGAGGTAGGGCTGAGTGAAAGAGGTGGGTCACTTGGGAGCATGACCTGGGAGGCTGTATTCTCATCTGGCTCTTCTTTCTCTCTCCCTCTCTACCTCCTGGCCACCATGAGCTGAGCAGGTTTCCTCCACCAGGCCCTTTTCATTATGCTGTTGTCATAGACTGAGCCCACTGATACTGTGAGCCAAAATAAAGCTTTTCTCCTTTTTTCAGGTGTTCAGTATTTTGTCCCAGCAATAGGAAAGGGACCCATACAGGTCAGGTCTCTAACAGGTCTGCTGTCTTTGCAGCTTGTCCTTTCTGCCTGTATTCCTTAGCTTAGTTGAGAAAGTGAGTTGCTCACCCTTCCCAGCTGTGTGTATGTGTGCTGATGCCTTTTGGGTAATTTAGGTATTAGAATAGCAGGGAGCTGGTGTAGTGGCACATGTCTATATTGCCAGCTACTTAGGAGGCTGAGGCAGGAGGATCCTGTTATGGTTTGTATCTAGATGTCCCCCAAAGCCTCGTGCAGTCATCGGTGGGGCTTTTTCAGAGGTGGCTGAATCTAGTGTGTGATTCTGGGATTGATTCATGGTGCAGTGCTAGGATCAAGGGCACTAGGATTAAGGGTGTGAGTGCCCTTACTCTATAGTCTATAGTAACCATCCAGGCTACCATAGCCTGAAGAGAATTTCTGCAACCACCCATTTGGCTTTGGCAGGCTAATGCCTTCCTGCCTAAGAATATAGACCATTCAGAAACTAAGATAATTCTTTCAGGGCCCTGCCTTTCTCATGGAGCTTACTCTGCTGACCCTTGCTTTTCATGCATTCAATTATCATCAGAAAAAAATTATCTCTGTATTGTTAGCCTGCAAATTTAGCCAGGAATCTGTAGTGGTGATTTGAGAAATAGATACAAGTGGTAATATCAATCATGCTCTTCTCCAAATACTGAGTAGTGGCAGTAATAATAAATCCAGGCCATCTTTCCTGATTTCCCTAATATTCTGCCTTTATGAGCAGCTTCAAGAACTAATTCGGTCATAGAGAAGAAGCCAGTTAAAAACAGAAACACAGGGAGCAAGTGCCAAGCTATGGAAACAACAGAACAAGAGATAGCAAAGGGAAACAAGAGGAAAAAAGTCATGAAGGTGCCAGACAACGTCGAGTTAGCAGAGAATGCTCACCTGGACCCTTGGATTGGCTCCCTGCTTCCTTGATAGAAACCAACAGCTAGGTAGAAACTCTGTGTCCTTGCCTGGGGGATTCAGTAGTGGTAATAATGAAGCCGCAAAAAGAAAAATGAATGAGATAATGATGAATGAAAAGGAGAAAAGGGGGAAGAGGTGGAGGAAGAGGAATTCGAGGAAGTCTTCTGGACCAGGGAAGGCATATGCATGCCACTGAGGAAGCAGCCCATTTATCCTCCAGCCTGGGCTGCAGATAGGACACCTCAGCCCAAGCATTTTTCCTTCAGATCCCAGATGTGACCTTGGAAATCTTCCCAGCACAGTGCTTTAGGGGGCTGCTACCCCATCCATGAGCCAACCTCCAGGTGACCTTTTAACCATCCCTCCTATAGCATTTTCTAGGGGCTTGGCGGTAAATATATCTGCCCAGGCCTGGGTGCAGTGGTTTAGGATGACAGAGTGAAAGATGAGCAGCTGCATCCACTCACACATCTGAGGGGAAGAAGAGGGAAATCTATTTGTGCCAAAGAAACGAAGGGAAGGAGGGAGAGATGGACATTTATTGAACACTTGCTGATAGCTGGCTTCATGCAAAGGTTTTACATATATGATCTCACTTAACACTGGAAATAGCCCCTCACGTGGCTCATATTACTTGAGATTTACAAATGAGGAAACTGCTTAAAGTCACACAGGTAGAATGTAGTGGAGTCAGAATGTGAAATGAGTCTATCTAATATCAAAGCCCATCAAAATAACGGAGACAGTTGAACACTTCTGAATTTTCACTGCAAAAGCAATTTGTAGAACCCAATGAGATAAAAAGTCCATTAATAATTTTCCTAAGTGTAAAATAGGATAATCAGTTTGAAGTTTAGCTTTCTATTATGAATTAATTTATGAATAAACTTAGCCTTAATTTCTAATTCTCAATGTTGTGGTGGGGTTTTTTCCCCTTAGAAGGCCTCTTATTTGAGCTTGTAAGACTGCATCGGCATCAGAAGCATTTTTTAAATGACTATTGTGTACAAAGTGCTTTAGTGAGTGATATTGTATCAGAAAGAGTTTACCATCTCAGAACTTTCAAATCCAGTAGCAGAGATCAATGTGACTTCTTATCCTAAGGTCCTGATTTAAGAGTTTTCCTAAGGATATAATGAATTTTGTCTTTTTTCTTTTCTTTTCATTTCTTTTTCTCTTTTCCTTCCTTCCTTCCTTCTTTTCTTCTTTTCTTTTCTCACTTTTAGCAGATGGTGGCCAGCTGTTCTTTCTCTTTACTCAAGGCCAAACACGAAGGGAAAAAATTAAAAGGGCTTATGGTAAATATAAGAACTTAATAAACTAAATCTGGAATTTAGACTCGCAAAGGGAAATGGGCAATTGAGGATAATTGTCAAATTAAGCCAAAATAGCTCTGCTATCTTCATTATCTACATAAGAGAAAAATGATTTATATTGATTGAATTGTTCAGATAATTGTCCAGACAGTCTGGGTGGTCACTGACACAGATCAAGAATCCCTCATTAGCAACGTAATATAGGAAAAGGATTAATTAAGATTCTTTGCCTCATAAAGTGTAAGTGACATTAATCAGCTTAGTAGATCTATGATTCTTTGGCCAAGATTTAGGCCTATTGTCATAATGACAATAATAACATATAATAATAATTATTATAATAATAACATAATAACAATTTTTATGTAATGTTTGAAATTAATATTTTTGCTCTGTATATGTTTTTATTTTGAAATTATTTTTTATTACAAAAATACTGCAGAATACATTTCCTCTAAAAATATTATTATGTATGCCTAAGAACTTTTTTCTGTATCTATAATTCCATCTTTTTTATTTTTTTTGGTACTGAGGATCGAACTCAGGTCCTTGCACTTCTGAGGCAGGCAGCAGAACCCCTGATCTAAATCCCCAGCCCTCTCTAATTCCATCTTCCAGCATCTGTCCAACCATTTCCTCTCTCTAAAGTGGCCACTGTTTTTTTTTTTTTTTAATTGGTACCGGGGATCGAACTCTGGTCCTTGCGCTTGCGCAGCAGGCAGTGAAACCACTGAGCTAAATCCCCGGGCCCATGTTTTGTTTTGTATTTTTGTAGTTTCAGAACACACACACACACACACACACACACACACACACACACAGATACAGGAGGAGAGAGGGAAGAAACTTTGCATTTTCAGCTTAACCTGAATCACATTTTTTGTACCATTTGGCAGCTTGCTTTTCTATTTAGTAATGGAGTTAGATATAATTCCATTGTCCTTACACATTCCTTCCAACCTGCTCACTGAAATCCCTGACATTTATTTAGTTATTCCTCCACTGGTGGATTCTGAAATTGTTTCCAATTGTTTGCCAGCAGTGCTCAATAAACAATCCTAAATATTAAACATGTGTGAGGATTTCTTTAGGGTAGATTCTGAGCAATTGACCTTTTGCAAAGGAAAATGATGTGCTCCAGAAACCCCATAAATCATTTGTGTCTAGCAAAGAGGACAGGGAGACATTGTAGCCAGTCTACTTCTTTAGATAGACTGTCCCTGGAGACATCCAGGATTCTGTTTCTCTCAGTGGTTTTTCCTCACCAATCAGTCATAGAAGGCTTGTTCAAATGCAGATTCCTGGGTACCACCCCCAAATTCCTGATTCAGTATGTGTATTTTAGAGAGAAATTGAGGGAGGAGGAGAGGGAGAGGGAGGGGGGAGGGAAAGAGAGACAGAGAGAGAGAGAGACAGACAGACAGAGAGAAAGGAGACTTTGCACTTTTAACAGGTGCTGCTGCTCCTGACAGGAGCTACACTGAGGGAGAGCCACTATTCTAGTGAATGTTGAGGACAATAGCTTGTGAAAGAGATCATAGTTGAGCTTCTAAGACCCCTAATAAACCATCGGGGAAATTTTAGGAGTCTGCCATTTATGACTGAAATATAAGATAGTAACTAAAGATTTGTCCCAGTATGAGTATTGGGCAATGATAAACATCAGTTTTTAAATCACAGAGGCAATTTCTTGAGCCAAGGGAGAAGTCAACATAGCATCTTTGTTAGAAGGAATCTCGGAGGGTCATCCATTCCAACTACCTAGCTAAAGTCCCTAGAAATTCTTTGTCATTTTTTGACAACATTTTTGACCTTGTTAATTAGCTTCCCATTTAAGTTTTAGGGTCTAAGAATTCACTCCCTGGCTCCCAAGGCAGCCCATTTCATGTTAATCGATATTTGATGACCACCATGTACTTCCTAACCCTGACCAAAATCATCCTTTAGAAGCTTTTAGCATCCATTCCAGTCCTACCTTCTGGGTTTTCTCTACTTGATGGCAGTCACTTATCATGTTCCTCTAAGTCCGTGGTTCTCACACTATAGTTCAATCACCATAGGAACTTATTAAAATATAGATTCCTGTGTGTGGCCCCAGAGATTCTGATTCTATGTTAGAAAAATCCCAGTGTGGCTCAGGAGTCCACATGTTTTATGAGGCCTCCAGATGATTCTAATGCAGGTGGGCTGCATATGACTGGTAATGGGATCCTGGTGTCTTTTTCTTTCTAAACTCAATGCCTCCAGCCCCAGAAGCAGCTGCTCATCATGGGACATGACTTGAATTTCCTTACTATCCTGGTAACTTAAGATTGCTGTCCAAAACACCCCAAAATATTCACTGATTCCCCTACCCTGATTTAGTATTCTTCATAGCACTTATCCTACCCCAAAATGACATCTTTACATTTTTATTTAATGTTTGTTTCCCTGTCTGGTATATAAGCTTCCCGAGGTCAAAGAATTCATTTTACATTGCTCATTCATGCCATTTAGGACTTCTGCTGGTGCCAGGAAAATCAGTGCATCCTGCATTGCATGAGTTCAGCTTTTCAGAAGAGCTCATTTCTTGAAACAAGAAGCCAGAGAGAGACTCAGGCTTTTGTGACAACCTGCTCTCATGAGACTTGTTCTCCCTCTCAGGGCAGCGCCCCGTCATGACCTAAAGACCTCCCACTAGGCCCCACCTCTTAAAGATTCCAGTACCTTCCCAAACTGCCAGCCTGGGGACCAACCCTCCAATACACAAACCTATGGGGGAACCATAACATCTAAGCCTTAGTATACACAGAGTTCTATTGAATGAACAAATGAATGGAGATAAGAAGTCAAGTTGATAGAAAGTAGCCAACAGAGAAAACGTGGCTATGCCAAAGTTCTAAAACCATCCAGAGTGAACAATCCATCCTGAATGAATATATTTAAAGTTTTTTTTTTTTTTGGTACCAGGGATTGAACTCAGGGACTTGCGCTTGTGAGGCAGGTGGTGGCACCACTGAGCTAAATCCCTGCCCTTAAAAAACTTAAAGTTTTTAATAAGAAAATAAAAATGCTACAGACTGAAAAATAAGCTATGGGGAAAAAAAATCTATTAATTTAGGAGCGTGCAAATCTCCACTTAGAGGTACAGATGTTTTGTGTGCCTTTGAATGCAAAACTCAGATTGCAGGGATGTATCAAAGTAGAGCTCATTCATTATAGGTTGGGATTTCAAAGGCATCTTTAGAAGATTCAGATCTTTCTCAAGCAATGTAAAAATACAGGCATAGAAGGACCAAGATGAGAGATGCAATTTAAAAGTATAAGGCATTACAAAAATGCAAGCAATCTCCAACATTAATATAATTTTTTTAATCTCAAATGAGTGTTTTTTGTCATTATTCTTTAAACTATACAGTATAATAATTATTCACCTAGAATTTACATTGTTTTAGATATTAAAAATAATCTACCAGCCGGGCATGGTGGTGCCTGTAATCCCAACACTCAGGAGGCTGAGGTTGGAGCATTGCCAGGAGTTCAAGGTCAGTCTGGGGTACATAGTGAGTTCAGGGGCACCCTACAAAGTGAGACCCTGTTTTTTTTTTAAAAAAAGTAATCTAGAGATAATTTAAAATATATGAGAGGGGCCGGGGATTTAGCTCCGTGCCACTGTCTGCCTCGCAAACGCAACATCCCAAGTTCAATCCCTGGTACCAAAAAAACAAAAAGCAAACAAAACAAACCAACAAAAAAATAAAATACAGTATATGAGTAAATGTGTGTAGGTTCTATGCAAATACTATAGCATTTTAAGTAAGGGATTTGAGCATTTTTGGATTTTAGTATCCACTGGAGTCTTGAAGCCAATATTTTCTTTTCAAAAATTATAAGTAGAGAAGGGACAGTATTTGTGGGCCCACTCGGGTCTGTATAGATGTGAGGACTTCGTGTCTCCATGCCTGCTATGGTGCTCCGTTGGGTCATCTCTGTAGGCTGGATGTTTGTACTCTTTTCTTTCTCTTGTTAAAAGATAATATGCAGAAGAAGATAAAAATCATGTCTGAGATACAGAAATAAAGACGAATTTGTTAATTTATTCATATGATATGAGATAACCAGGCAGATGTTACAATCAGTTCAAAGGAAAAGCTTAAGAAATAAAGGAATGTTGAGATGAATAGTAAATGGAGACAGAGCTGATTTTCCAGAGGGGAAGAAATGGATTAAAATCATCATCAGATTGGTTATCATTTATGTATCTATCAGTACCAGCCATTTAGAAAGAGTTGCAAAATAGCTCAAAGAGGATGAGCAAGACTAGAATCTGATTGTTCAGAAGGGTGTAATAAAAGCCATGTGCAAGCGACTTTCTCCTAGAAAACAAACACCTTGGTGAGGCACTAGTCCAAAGAGAATCTTGTTGGGTTCCTCACACACCCAGACACCAAGGACAGCCTGACAGCTGGTGCTCAGATACAGGAAATCAACACTTCTAAGTCAAAAGCCTGGTATTTCAGATCCCTATAGACACTTAGAAGTTCCAATGAGGTAAAAAATGCTGGCACATCAAAGGTTCCTGAGAGAGTCAAACATGGCCTACTGTGTAGATGCAAGAGCTCAAGGAAGATGTGGGTTGGATGAATTCATAGAAGCCTGAGTTTGGAATGAGAAGATTTCCACTTACCTCAGTTTCTAACCTTGAGTCAGCCTTCTTTCTGCCTTTCTTTTCTGTTCAAAGAAAGAATTTTTATCAGTGCCTCTAAGTTCTCTTCAGGATCTAAATGCTTCTTAAGCCAAGCATGGTGGTATACACCTATAACATCAGCACTTAAGAGACTGAGGCAGGAGGATCATAGTTCAAAGCCATCCTAGATTACTTAGCAAGTAGTCCCTTCAACAGAGGACTTGTGGGAATATCTAGGCACAGAAAAATCTGACACAGAATGGGGAGTCTGTTTATGAGAATGCAGAGGAACATCTGGATTCAGTATCTTAGACCCCTATCCACAAAAGCCCCAACATCTGTAGGGAACTTGGGCAATCAGTGAACCAAGGGAAAAGAAATGATAGAAGAGGAAAGAAGTTACTCAAAACCAACTTTCTGCCATGTGGTTTTGCACAGAACTTGCCTCTTCCCTTAGTCATATTACAAGATGTTTATCACCAAAGTTGTCTCTGTCTCCATTTGGTGTATGTAAGTGATAGCAAAAGGGACTGCAGGTGTATTAATCAGGGTTGTCCAAAGAAACAGAACCATTAAGGTGTGTAGGTATGTGCATGTAGAGGGAGGGATGGGGAGAGACTTATTTCAAGGTATTTTGCTCTGAAATCTACTTTGGTATTAATATAGGTAGTCCAGTTTTCATGTGACTACTTTTAGCATGGTATATCTTTTACTTTGAACTTACTTGTATCTTTATATTTGTATATTTTTTTGTTTTTTAAAGTATATTTGTGTATTTTTTTAAAGCAGTGTGTAGTTGCATTTACTCTTTTATGTAGTCACAATTTTCTTCCTTTAAATTGGGGGAGGGGTTTTGACCATTTACTTCTAACTTATTCATATGTTTAGGTTCAAATCTATCATTTTGCTGCTGCCTCCTCCTTCTGCTCCTTCTTCAAGATTCATTGAGTATTTTATATGATTTCAACTTATCTTCTTTGTTAATTTATTAGCCATAGCTCTTCGTTTTGTTATTTTGGGGTTGCTTTATGATTTCTAACACACATCTTTAACTTATCCTTGTCTACCTTTAAGTAATCTTATACCACTTTACATATAGGAAAGAATCTTACAATAGTCCACCTTAATTTCTTTCTTAGTGACCTTTATGCTTTATCACCATACATTTAATTTTTCTGTATATTACAAATTCCACAATAAATTGTTATTATCTTTGTCCAGTCAAGTATATTTTAAAGACATTTATTTATTTTTGGTACCGGGGATCGAACTCAGGTCCTTGTGCTTGTGAGGCAGGTGGTGGAACCACTGAGCTAAATCCTTGGCCCTTAAAGATATTTAAATAATAAGAATATTTTATATATTTATCAATATATTTTTAGGTAGATCTTTATTTCCCTCTGGTGTCGTTTTCCTTCTGTGTGAAAGACTTCCACTACCATTCCTTTTAGTGCAAGTCTTCTGGTGATAAAGTCTTTCAGCTCCTCTTGTCTAAAGTCTTTATTTTGCTTTTGTATTTGAAAGATATTTTCACGTGGTATAGAATTTATTTTCTTTTACTACTTTAAAGAGTTTTTTCCATTGTCTTCTCACTTGAATTTTTTTCTGTTGTGAACTCTCCTGTTATATTTGTCTTTGTTCCTCTGTGTATAACTTGTCTTTTTTCTTTGTTTGCCCGTAAGATTTTCTTTTTATCATAGATTTTAGAAGTTCAGCTTAATGCCTTTTGGTGTGCTTGGAGTTTATTAGCTTCTTAGATCTGTTAGCTTACAATTTTCATCAAATTTCAAAATTTTTAAGCCATTATTTCTTTGATTTTTTTTTTTTTTTTTTTTTTTTTGGAGACAGGATCTTGCTATGTAGTTCAGGCTGCCTTGAACTCACTGTGCAGCCCAGTCTGGCCTCAAACTCATGGTGATCTTCTTGCTTCAGTCTCCTGAATGCTGGGATTACAGGTGTGCACCACCACACCTGGCTGAATATTTCTTTTTCTGGCATCATTTTTTTCCTCCTCCCCTCCAGGGACTCTAATTACATTTTTTTTTTTGGTACTGGGGATCGAGCTTGGGACCTTCTGCTAGTGAGGCAGGCAGTGGAACCACTGAGCTAAATCCCTGGCCCCTAATTACATGTTTTAAGACCACTTTAAATTGCCCCACAGCTCACCAATGATGTTTTTATTTTTAAGTTATTTTTTCTTTGTGTTTCATTTCATATAATTTCTAATAGCTTGTCTTCAAGTTCCCTAATCATTTTTCCAGCAACATCTCACTTGTTGCTAATTTTGTATATTTTTCATCTCAGATATTGTATAGTTTTCATTTCTAAAAGTTCTTTTTTGATCTTTTAAAATGGCTTTTGTTTCTCACCCAACTTCTTGAACATATGGACAGTTAAGATAGCTATTTTAATGTCCTTCTCTGTTAATTTTAATACCTGGATTATCTCTGGATCTGTTTCAGTTGACTTTTCTTCTCATTATGATTCATTTCCTTTCAGGTCTAGTAATCTTGAGTTGATGTGAAATTATTGCTAATTTCATTTTTTTTTGTAATCCTGTAAGTATTTGTGTGCTTCATTCTTGGATCCAGTTAAGTTGCTTCTGAGGTTTGTTAGGTGGGACCAGAGCTGTGTATACAACTAATGGTAAAAAGAGACACTGTTGCCAGCTCTATGTGAGCATCAGGCACCTCCCCTAGAATCCCCTCTAATGGTTCTGCTCCCAGCCTGGGGTAGTTTCCTCCTATGCACGTGCTCACCAGTATCCTGCTGAATACTTGAGAAGATCTTCCATGAGTCTCCATAATTCTCTCTCTTTAGCTCTCTCCTAGTACTCTGTCCTCCAGGTTCTAGCTGCAACATGTGGTGGTAGAATCTGAAGTCTGATCAGCTCAGTTCTGCCCGCATTGTGTCTGGAAGAGCTCAAGTCAGCAGCATTTTGCTGGGACCACTCTATAAATTGAATAATAAAGTATAACATGGAAATACCATTGAATAATTTTAGCCTTTGTCATTTACTTTCTGTTATCTTGTATAAATCATTTCATATCACTGAGAGTGCTTTTCTTCATCAATACAAAGACTTGATGATCTAGAGATTCTTTGTGGTGGTTTAAAAATATGTTCACTATCCAGGTGCAGTGATGCACACCTATAGTCCTGGTACTGAGAGGTTTGAGGCAGGAGGATGCCAAGTTTTGAGTCTCACCTGGGCAATTTAGCCTGAGACCCTGTCTAAAAATAAAAAGAAATAAGACTGTAGCTCAATGGTAGAACATCCCTAGATTTGGTTTCTAGTACCACACACACACACACACACACACACACACACACACACACACAAGTTATGATTCTCCTCTCTTTAAGAGGTAGAACTTAATTCCTCTCTCACTGAGTGTTAGTGGGACTTGATGAATCACTTCTAGTGAGTAAAAGAATATGGAAGAATCAATGGTTTACTTCTAAGCCTAGGTTGCAAAACGCACTGAGATTTCTTCCTTGCCCAAGTCAGAGAAGCCATGACTAAAACTACAGTCCTGGAGAAACTAAGGCTGAAGAATCTGTGCCGATGCCATAAACTGCCCAAATAGGCCCCTCCTTGACTCCTGGGTACCCCTCCTCCCTCTAAGCTCTGGCAGATGTCAGCTCTCAGCAGGCTCTTTGTTCCCGTCACCATTCAGGTGTTCTGAAAGCACTGTCCCTGCTCCTCAAAGGTGGAAACAGACTCAGAGCTTTGGAAACAATCCCAGGATCTCTGAATGCAAATGCTTTCATCAGTCCCAGCCTTGTATCCTAATTTGGGAAATAGTTGTATAACACAGAAATAAAGTTGACTCAAGTACTGATTAGGTAAATTTATGTTTCCATAAACAGAAAAATATGTATGAGTTCTTTTGATAGGAAGAAGGGATATGTTTCATATTTTGATGATTTTTTTAAAAAGTAAAAACAGCTCTATATGTATTTAAAAGTAATTTCCAAATAGCACAACAGTCTTGTCTGAGGAGTGACAAAAAATCCTTTGACAAAGAAATAGGTTAATTTTTAAGTTCTGAGGGATTGAATTTAATTATAGATGGCAGCAAAAAGCAGAGAAAAGATGCTTGAAAATTTCTGGGGATAAGGTAAGATTTTCTAAAAGGATAAGATATTTAGCAAGTCATATTTTTTTAAAAAGGCAAAATAAAGAAGAAAGGAGGGGCTGGGAATGTAACTCAGAGGCAAGGCCTTGGGTTCCCTTCCCAGTCCCCCTGACACACACAAAAATACAACAACCGAAAAACAAAAAAGAGGAGGAGGAGGAGGAGGGGAAAGGGGGAGAAAAAAAATCCTTTAGGTAGTTATGGTATGCAGGAAATGTTACCTCAAAACATGGTGACCACCTTGGCCTCTGAGAAAACAGCAGAGACATTATGGTCACTCTGACCTTCCCTTTCCTTCTCCCTGAGGCAGGTCACAGAACCTAGGGCAGATTTGCTAAGCTTCCATGAGAGTTGTACAGGACCTCATGTGAGAGAGGCCTTCCCTATTCCCAGAGCAAAGGAACATGCTCATCTCTGTGGACGCGGGAAGACACAGAAAATTCTGGACAGACAGGCCTTGCTGAGTCCCAGGTTTCTACTATTAGGTCACACCCTTTTGTGCGATTGTATTTCTCCATGACTCTTCTTCTCCGTGAAACCTGGCCTAAAAATATACCTGTTTAACTAATTCTTAAGGCCTTATTTTCATGTGGAGGAAGCCTCCTGTGTTGTAGAAAACTGATATTAAATAAATTGGCAACTTTTTTCTTGTTATGGGATTCTCAGCTATGAATCTAGAATGGGTAAGAAAGAGATATTTTTCCTCTTCTGCAGTGATGTTCTTCAAATCTACCCAGAAATCCTTTTCTCTGATAGTTTAAAAGTTCACTAAAATGAAGTCATTTAAGAAAATAAATGTGGTTTTGGTGATGGTATCAAGACAACATGTCTACCCCTCTTCTGAATAAGACATGTGGCTCAGCAGAGAGAATCCATAGTGTCAGGCTAGCATCATTTGCTGGCTGTGAATTGCTCCAGATGGGACTTTTGAAAGCAGTCAAATATGTACAATGAGATGTAAATTATTTTTGTAATAATACTAACATTTAAAATTATGAATTTTCAAAGGGGTCTGAGGATGGGGAGACAGGAAGGGGAAAAGAAAGAAATAAAATTATTAATATGCAGTATGTATATGTACCAGTTCCCCAAGACAAGTGTAATTATTATGTATCACAAACATTTACTAATAAAAAGAAACAAAAATAAATAAAACAAACAAAAATAATGTAAAAGAAGATAGGAAAGGAGTAAAAAAGATTATGAAATAGGTAAGACCAAAAATTTAATAAGATTGTAGGTTAAATTTAGATACATAAGTAGAATTGAAAATAAAATAAAATTATGACTTTCACTAAGAGAACTGTCTAAATTGTAGCTTCCTAAAAGGTTTAGAAGGTGGTGCATAGCTGTAATCCCAGCTCTGGGGAGGCTGAGCCAGGAGGATTGTTGCAAGTTTGAGGCCACCCTGGGCTACATACTAAGTTCAAGGCCAGCCTAGACTATATACCAAGACCCTGTCTCAAAAAAAAAAAGATATTTTGATTTTACAAACAAAAGGCACCAAGTATGCACTGAACATGAATTCACAACACTAAAAGGAAAATCCATGTTGTAGAAAATAGGAATGTAGGTAGGAGTCAAGTTAGTAAGAATAAATTGTGTATCTTTTACTACCTAATATGCTATTATTGGCACTCAAGAAATATTTACTATTAAAAAAACAAGGTTTGTCAGAGTCCAGAGCAATCCTATATTATACTAAATAAAATGGTAGCTGAAAAAATGTTTCATTTCTCTATTTCTCTCTTTTATTTGTAGGTATTACTACTTGGCATTCAAAGCACATCAAACACCTCCTGCTAGCAAAGAGAGCTGTGTCGCTATCTTGGAAAAGTCCAGATTAGATCACTGGGTGCTGGGGAAAACAAAGGTAGTCCTTTCTTATTGTTTAGATTGTCACCTGGAATCTTCTCCTGCATGCCTTTTGTCTCTTGTCACTGATCTCACCAGCAAGATGGCAGTGTAAGTGGTGTAGCTCAGCAGGTGAGAGCCCAACCTGAAAACATCATTTGTTGGTTTTGAGTCAGGAGCCCAGGGAGCTCAGGGTCCAAAGGAGAAAACTTCTGCATGTGATTTGACAGCCATTTAGCACTGCTAGATCTTTGCATTTATTTTAAATACTTTTATTTAAACTCTTTTTCAGTACTTTATTTTCTAGCACACATGTAAATGTACAAATCATGTTATGGTGGTGGTGAGTTTCTTTTATAGTTTGGTTAATTTTTTTTTTAAACTCATGTTGTGTTATTTATTGCAAGTCTTGATTATTAGCTTCATCTTCCCTAGCTTTTTTTTGGTACCAGGGATCAAACTTGGGTCCTTGTGCTTGCGCAGCAGGCGGCGAAACCACTGAGCTAAATCCCCCGGCCCTCATCTTCTGTAGCTTTTAATTTGGGGCAACATCACTTCCCTGCAGGAGATTTTTTGTGGGGTTTTTTTGCAGTACTAGGGATCGAACTCAGGACCTTTTGCTCGAAAGGCAGGCAACAGCACCACTGAGCTAAATCCCCCACCCAAGACACCAGCTTTTTATGGTCCCATCATGAATTGCCCTACAGAGTCAGCTTTAGCCTGCATGTTGGTGGCAGCTCTTTGACAGAAATTAGATCCCAGTCTTCTTCCTCCAACTTCCTATGCTGGCCATGGGTGGTTCTGCTGGTTTCTCCTCCATGAGAGGCTGTAGGGAGAGAGCAGAGCTCAAGACAAGAAAGTGGAACCCAAAGAGCATCTGGGATTGCCTCAGCCTAGAGACCTCACCTTCGGTTTACGTCACTAATTGAGGCTCAGCAGCCTTAGAAGGGGAATTATATTTGCCCCCCAAAAAGTCAGTAATAAGAGCATAAATCAAATCAACTTCATTTAGATAATAGTTTTAATATTTACATTAAATATGCTGGAGTAGAGTGGATTTCTACTGGGAAGCCCATGTGTAATGTGAAAATTAATGTCTCTTTTCAGGTTTTCCTCAAGTATTACCATGTTGAGCAATTAAATTTACTACTTCGAGAAGTCATGGGCAGAGTAGTTGTGCTGCAGGCATACACCAAGGGGTGGCTTGGAGCCAGGAGATACAAAAGAGTCAGAGAGAAGAGAGAGAAGGCGGCCATTGCCATCCAGTCAGGTAAGTGGACCAGTTTCCATAAATGCTGCCTCGAGTATTGGCCTTTTGTTACATGCTAAGGGCTACTCACCTGTGTTTTTTTCCCCCAGTAATTGCTTCCCTTTTTCATTCTCTTCCTCTTTCACTTCTTCTTTCCTTCTTCCTCATCTTAGCAAATATTTATCAAATGTCTGCCACAGGTCTACCCTTTAGTAGGTGCTGGGGCTGCAGCCCTAAGAAGACCACCATGGTCCCTGACCTCACAAGGAGGCACACAGGTCATTACAGCACACTGTCACAAGAGTCCAGATAGAGATACTATGAGGGACCCAGTGATATAAAACCCTAGTCACACTCACACGTGTCCCGTCTCTGAGTGGCTGAGATAATACATAACACTTTCAGGCTGTGGCTGGTTTTCAACATCAGTTACACCAAGGCCATTCCAGCAGGCTTTTCTAGCCCAGCCGGAACTGTAAACCAAGGGAGCAAACTTCTAGTCTCTCCCACACCAGCTCTGCTGGTGCCTCTGTACCCCGTGTTGTGTGTGCTCCAGACAGCAGTGTTGTTCCTGTGCTATGGATGAGCAGTTGGAAAAACACCAGATCTTGAACACAGTGAATGGTTCCTTTGTGTTCTCAGAAGCCAGAACCATACTGTGCCTTAGCTGGCTTTAGATCTCCTGAGCAATTTCAGCAACCCGAATAGTTGAGACACTTGGGCTAAGGTTAGGAGAGCGGGCTGTTGAAGAGAGCTGCTCAAGCTCCTGGTGGCTGGCTTATACCTCCATCTGTATCTAAAGGATTAACCCCCAGCCCCTTCCTCTCTTCTCTCCTTCTTGCCCCATCTCCCTTGCCTTCCCCTCCATCCCAGTGCCTCTCTGAGCAGCTCCTTACCTCCGAGCTCACCCTCAGCCAGTTACGGGCCATTATTACTCCCCTTCGTTCCCCTCTGTCTTTCTCTGGGACTCTCATGGCCATCTTTCTCCCAGACACAAAACATCAAAAGAGTCAGGCTATTTCAGTGCCTTCCACCATCCCCCAATCCCCTCCCCGAGCCCATATCCCCAAGTCCTGAAGACAAGTCTCCCTCCATGGATTGGAATGACAGGGAACCACTTCATCTGGGTATGGGGGCCCACATAACTCCTGTGAGAGATCCAGAGTGTTCTGGAAACTCACTGCTTGAACAAAAATGGCCCCCCCAGAAGCATTTGAAAAGCCACTCTGTGAGTACAGAGAGGCTCCTCTTCCCCACCATAGCTCACATATCTCTACTCATTTTGTTCAGGGAGAAAGCAGGGCGGGAAGAGAGAGGGAATAGATTGGACAGGGAACAGCTTATATCAATTCTCTGGCCGTTGTTAAATTCATGTCATTCCTAGCACACGGTTTTATATTTTTAGCCTGGAGAGGATATGATGCTCGGAGGAAATTTAAGAAAATAAGCAACAGAAGGAGTGAGTCTGCTGTTCATATTCAAGCAGGTAATTAAAACATCATTTCTCAGTGTCCACTTGAAAATATTCTGTGATTACTTTGAAATGAGTTTAGAAAAGCTGAATGGCAAATAACTCAGGAGCCCTGGAGTGAGTCAACGGCTCCGCAGGCTCCTCATACTTGTTCTGACACACTTCCTGTGTGTGTCCAAAGCCACTTCAAGCATTTACTGCCTGCTGCACTTGGCTAAGAGGCTGAGAGTGGGTCCTCTTTATAGTCCTGGTTTTTTTCAGTACTGGAGATTAAACCTAGGCCTTCACACTGAGCTACATCCCCAGTCCTTTCTGGTTGTTTTTTTTTTTTTTGAGACAAGGTCTAGTTAAGCTCCCCAGATAGGTCTCGAACTTGCAATCCTCCTTCCTGCCTCAGTGCTGGGATTATAGGTATGTACCATGTCTTGTTTATATTCCTGATTTTATAAAGGAGGAAACTGAAGTTCAGAGATGTGAAGTAACTTGTGCATGATCTCACAGCTTGTCGGTGGCAGAGTCAGCATTTGAACACAGTTTGGACTGAGTCCTCTTTGCACACTGCTAAGGGAACAAATCTCGGTCTCATTTGGACTAAAGGCCTGATTATTTGCAAGGCCTGTCTGCCTCTCAGCATCACTTAGGAGAAATAACTCTAGGATTTTCTCAAATCTAGGCCTGGGGGTGGCAGGCATGGTCCTCTGGGGCCCATGAGGTGAGCACACATGGCTCTTTTAACTCAGCTTGCCCTTGAAGCCTGAGTTCAGTGAGCTCTGGTTACTCCCCTCCACCCCTTCCCTGGGTGCCAGGTCATTCTGCTCTTCCACAAATGTGGTGTCCACTGTGGCTTTGAGGCTGGGCTCTCTCCCTCATTTGAAGCTGTATATTCCTCCTGTGAGGCTCTGGAAGAGCTGGCCAGGAGCTCTGTGAGTAAGAGAAACTGGAAATTAGAGACTGAATGAGAGAGTGGAGGCCAGTGGGCCAAGCAAGCCAGCGAGCTACAGCGAGAGAGGTTGGGTTTCAGAGACGGCTGAGCTCCAAGCACATTCTTCAGTAAGACAGCAGCAGCCTCTTCCCACGTCTGGCCCAGAAGCTGGCTCCAGGGGTCCTTCTCAGGGCTCTGGGCTCCTGTTGAAGCCTGAGGTCTTTCAGAACTAAAATATTTGGGAGGAAGGGGTTCCATTTAAATGCAAATGTGTAACTTTTAACGCCTTCTCCTACCAATTCTAAGTTCCACCACTTCAAAGCCTCAGGAAGAGGGATGCAATTATTACAGTTTAAGCTAAGAAAGACAACTCAAAGAGCATCAGTTGTTCCCCATTTGCCAGACTGCACACACACACACACACACACACACACAGAGTCTCCCATCAAAAGAGGATACTAGGCTGATTTCTAATCTGGCAGTTTGGCCCAAATCCCAACATATGTTTTAAAACATAAACTCTGAGCTTATATATTGTTGAACCACTGAAGCCAGTATATAAAAATCATAAATCCAGTTTTCCTTTTGTGCGAATCATCTTAGAGGGCTCCCTGTTCTGTGCTCTGTTATTGCCAAGTAAACGTGGCATCAAAAGCAGGGAGATCTGCTTCATCATCCTGCCCAGGACAGCAGTGACTGCATCTGGTCAGGCAAGCACCTGTAGGGTGCTTGTGCTCAGTGCACCTGGGGAGAACATGTCTCTTTATGGTGCCTCTTATTTTTTCCACTTTGTAAGCATGTGCCTTCCATGGCCTCACAGCCAAAGTATTCCCACCTATCAAGCGGTGTTGGGACATATATTAGCTGACTTTGCGGGGCCTCAGGCAGCCTCGAAGGCGGCCCCATGCCACAGTTATCCTCTGCGACAGCCAGAGAGAAAGCAGGCTGAGTCTGCCCCTCTGCAACAGCAAGCACAGGGACTAATGTGCTGGGTTTGCCCTAGTGGGAAAGGTGTAGGGATGGGGAATGGCATTTGCATTTTATGGTCAGCATAATTTTACTTGAAAAGGTTTTCTTTATCTTTAGATTTTAAGGCATGATTGTATTTATCTAAAAAGCAAAGCCCCTCATTCTGAACTGTATGTTTGGGTTGAGGTTGTGGTTTCCCAACACACAACCCCTTCTGTCTCAGCTCCTCTTCGTGCCTCCAGAATGTTTCCAAGTGTACTAAGACCCAGGTCCCCTCACCTTTGAAACCTGCAGGAGGAGGCTTAAAGAAAGAATGATAGCTTAGCAAAGCCACTTGGGTCATTTTCTGAGGTTTATCTCTAATTGTTCTTTCAACAACGCACTTCACTGAATGCATTTGTTTGTACTTCTGGTTCTGGCCTGCAGTGGTCTTTTTTTTTTTTAAATAGTATTGCTAAGATATGTTATATATTTTTAAAAGAGCACCCCTTGAAATTTAGGAAGCATTTGGCCTACATGTTGCTGCAGTGCAGTGCATATTGAAATTTGTTTTCCTTTCATCTCCTTCCCAATAAAAGCCGCCTTGGCTTATCCCTTCAGCTTGCTCAGAACTTCCTCTCAGAATTCCCAATCTATTACGGTACATTCACATACCAGCAACAAGCTGCCTTTTCATGCTGTCAACCTTTTTCATCTGAAATGTAAATTAATTCTTGCTGGTATGCCTTGACAGAGATCAAAGTCGGGTATTAACCTTCCTGGGCTTTCTCCTCCCGAGGACAGGCAGCCACTGCTAGGAGCTGGTGTCCTGCTACGGGGCCAACACCAAGCAGCCCTCAGTGGATGAGCCACACTTTCAAGGCTCCCAGTCTCTTTGTAAGTGACCTCTTCAACTGGGTGCGAAATGATCTGCCTGCTGATTCTCAAGGGCTGAGGCGGCTTGGTTTAATTGTGGGCCCTGCCTTGGGATTCCCGGAGCCAGGCCAAGTGGCTCTGCTGGGAGTGATCTCCAGATTGGAAGCCTCTCCCGGCTGGCTCAGTGGGTCACTTCTCGCCTGTCAGTCTTTGAGGTAGGCCACATTTGCATTTTCCAAATAAACAGATGCCTTTCAAATACATGAGCTGGTGGTCTGGAGATCTCTGTGGGCCCAAACAGTTCACCAGCCAGTGATCAAATGTTAGAAGAGAAAACAAATGGAAAAAGCACCCTAGGTACCCCGGATACATTTTCTATGTGGGTATGTGGACAGGCAATAAAGGGCCTTTATGAGCTGTGAGGAGGTGGGAGAGAAGGAATGGGGCTCCCTGGCCAAGATATTCTTTGCCACTTTCCTTTTGGGGCTTGGGGAAGCAACTTTGAATGTCACCTTGGCAAGAAGTGGCATATTTTCTTGCTTTTATTATTGGCTAATTCTGTCAATGGGCTCTTGCCATAGGCAAGCACCCTCCTTTAAATACTAAAGAATTAAAATAGGTCCTTTTTGGGCCGGGGATTTAGCTCAGTGGTTCTGGCGCCTGCCTCGCAAGCACAAGGTCCCGAGATCGATCCCTGGTACCAAAAAAAAAGGTCCTCATTTTAAACCAGGAAAATAAGATCATAGGTATTAGTATTCAGGTAGTTGGGATACCCTAAAAAAAAATGAATGGTTATATTTATTCCATTAGTCATCTATTACTTTAAAAAAATAACTACATTTTTTCAACTAAAATGCTTATATTCCTCAGTGGATACTATCAAAACAAACAACCTTGAGGGGATTTTAAAAAGACTTATAAAATATATGAAGATTATTCTTTGATTTGTTTTCGGCTTTAAAATTGTCCCTCTGATTCAGGATCTGTTTTGGGGCTCCCAGTCTGGGAGGAATGCTCTCTGAGTAGATGACAATGAAGCCCTACAGTAGTGGTGTGAACCTGAGGCATGCTTGCCCAATGGGCTATTTGTGTATCTCACACACACTCACACACACACACACAGTATCCACAGGTTTACGGCACATTTTCATCTCATCGATTCTGTGCTGTGAAAATTGTTCTCTTTCTCTGTTCTCTGATCTCCATACTGTTCTCCAGCCCTGTGACAATACCACCAATGTCATTAGAAGATAACAAGAACACTACAATTAGGCCATTTCTCTTTTGATGGCCTCTAAGGAGAGTGCTTTTCCCAGTGTCCACAGCAACACTGCTCCTGGCCCAGGGGAAACCTCAAGCCTTTGAACAGATGTCTTAAGCCAGCTTTGATTGGAACCCCTGGGTACATGTGCTGCCTGGAGAATGGAGTTGTTTTATTTATTTTATTTTTATTTATTTTTTTATTAAATTCTTTTATTGGTACATTGTAGGTATACAACACAATTACATTTCTCATTGGGAATTGTACCTTTACATGATGCATCTTGGTTCTTATTTTTTCCCCATTCCTAGCCCTCCCTTCACCCCCTCCACCCTTCCCTATTTACAAAGACTTTATTTCCATTTTTTACATTTCTCAGCATTTTTCCTTTCCCTTCTTTCCTTTCCCCTGCCCCTCCCACTTCCCCTACCCCTTTGGACCTTTTCTTCCTATTTTACATTTTCAATTATTCATTCTAATCATTGGTACATTTTAGGTATACAATATAATGACATTCATCATTGGAAATTTGCACCTTTACATAGTCTGTCTTGGTTCTTATTTTTCACCCTTGCCCAGCCCTCCCTTCAACCCCTCCATTCCTTCCTATTTACAAAGATTTTGTTCCTATTTTTCCATTTTCTCATATTAATCCCATTCCCTTCTATCCTTTCCCCTAGCCCTCCCACTTCCATCCCCTTTACCCCTTTTCTTCCTATTTCACATTACCTATTATACATTTAGTCCTTATTTACACTTTCAGTTTCTCACACCAGAGAAACTATTTGGAATTTATTCATGTGTGTCCTATTTATTTCACTTAAGAGTATCACCTCAATGTGCATCCACTTAGCTATAAATGTCTCTAATTTCTCATTTTTTATGGCTGAGTAGTACTCCAGAATGGAGTTGTTTTAAATGCTACTTCCCGAAGTGAGGACCCTACCTTGTAACAGAGCCAAAGTTTTAGTGCCTCAACCTGCCTGAACTTTTAAACTCTCTCAGAATAAGACTTTCTCCTATCCTTTTCTACTTTAAAAGGCTGTTTACTTTAGCATTTTTCCTGGGTTGGCAATGACTAGGTAGCTGCAGCAATTTCTGGAAATAAGTTTGCAGGACAACTTTTCTTTTCTTTTCCTTTCTTTTCTTTTTTTGTGGTATTGGCAGTTAAACCCAGGGCCTTCACACTGAGCTACATTCCTAGCCTTTTTATTATTTTTTATTTTGAGACAGGGTCTTGCTAAATCCCTAAGTGGCCTAGGCAGGGCTTGAACTTGCCATCCACTTGTTTCAGCTTCCCAGAGTGCTGAGATTACAGGTGTGCCCCACCACACCAGCAACAACTTTATTTTAAATGAGTATATCTTTTCATTCATTAATGTATTCAACTGCTATTTATTAAGTACTCATTCTAGGACTATCATGGAAACAATGGAATTTAATTTAGGGCTTCAAATTCTCCCACCCCAATACAGAGGGCTGTAAAATATGTTCTCCTTCCAAGGATGCTACTTGAATAAATCAGAAACTATGTTACATCAACAATTACTGGAAGGGAGTTCTATAAAATCTAAAACAATACAAAGGGTAAAAGTCATTATAAAACACAGCCAAGGATTTGCACTCAAATGACTCGGGCTTCTTGCAGATAAAAACGGTCACAGTAGATATTTTTCTTTCTGATAAAGCTGTACATAAGTAGATTGTTGATCACAAGCCAAACAGTAGGGGGAATGCAAAGGAACACACCATTCAGAGAAAGGGTCCACTGGGAACAAACAGAAGCACAGCAAGCGAACCTCTGTCACTCCTTTCTGTGTTTCTATTTGTCATTCTAACTTTATTCCACATTTTCTTTATCTAAATCTCTTAGAAAGGTCCATGGTCACTTTACACAAAAGCTTAATTCCTCAAAGCCAGAGTCCTTGTCAGATTGGAAGCATAAGTGTGAGAGAAGACAAAGTTCCAAACAGTTCTTGGCCATAGGGCAGGAGCCAGCTGCCTCCCCTTTTCTCGCATCTTTGGTTGTATTCACACAATAGCAAAGAAACATCTGGAGGAATTACCCTGTGCACCTGGGCTTGAGATGAGCTGTGAACCGCAAACTAGCTCCCCTGTCTTCTTAACCTTTCTTCACTGAAATGAGGTTCCCTTCAGGCTGAGGCTGAGGACCCTGTTTGATCTGCTCTCCTGCTGTCTTGGTTTCTCTGGATCTTAATATACAGCTGGATCTGGCTTCTGACAGGTATAGGCTTAATATTTGGGGAAGGGGACCATCATTATTTGCCTTGGAGAAACATACCTAGCTGTGAGCATGGTCAGGACCCGCAGAGAGCCTCAGGAAGCATTGCTTTGAGCAGGAGGCTTGCAGTGAAGAAGACCTGGCCTGTGGTTTCAAGGTGTCTCTCAAGAAATGAGCTCTGCCAAACCTCTTTGGCATGAGCAATAGGATTCTTATCATGGCTTGGCTTGGAATGAAGAGAAATGTCCTTTGTTGTGGAATGCAATGATTGCTTGCATCATTGATTGTAGTGATGGTTTAGAATGAAATAAGCCAGAGGGCAGAGTACCTACTATCTGGCTAATGTATGGATAGGATAGACAGCTGCAGACACTATGGGCTTGAGGACTGTGTGCCATGTGTCACTGACATGGCAGGGACACATGCTTAAGATGGAACTTTGGTGCTGCAGTTGAACCCTCAGTACTAGAGATTAAAACTGCACTCCTGGGCAGAACCTCTGTGGTTTGGAATCTGTTTCTTCCTTTGTGGACTTCATAGAGAACACCGTAATCCAGCTGCAGAGAGGAATTGCCCAAGGTGGCATCTTCAGCATCTGAACATTGGACATGGCTACATCCTGATAACTGATACGGTACTCAAATTGCCTTTGTGCTGTGTCTTTTTCAATTTTTTTTTCACATAGAATCTTACAATTTTTAAGTAGCTCTTTAGGCTGTAAACACACAATAGTAAAGAAAGACTAGTGAAAAAATTACTTGTGCTGGGCCGGGGATTTAGCTCAGTGGCGCTGCACCTGCCTTGCAATCACAAGGTCCTGAATGTGATCCCTGATATGGGGGCAGGGGAATTACTTGTGCTATGGAAAAAATGACCAAACTTTTTTTTCTATTCTGCAAATAGAAAATCAGGCTTCTTTTTTTCCCTTAACAAAGACAGAAGCACAGAGAGTTTCCGTGAATTGTCCCTGTGCTGGATCCTGTGAGTATAAGCAGTGGTTCTGGAGCTTCCTCCCTCTGGGCCCTGTCCAGGAGACTATGCTCTGCCATCTCTTCCCATCTTGGGCATGGCTGGTGGACACAAGGTACAGTGAAAGCTTTGGAGTCCTAAACATGAAGTTTGGAGTCAAAATAATGGACTTTAAATCCTAGCTGGGCCACCATTTGCCATGTAGTTTGAAAAAATACCTAACTCTTGAACTTAAGTTTCGGCAGCTGCAAAATGGGAGTCATGAAGGCCTAGTTCTCAGGACTGTTGTGAAGATAACACAATATATTTGAAGCTTCCTGCACCACACCTGGAACATGGTAGTTACTCCGTAGATGTTCCATCTCTGTAGCCCTTGACTAAATGTGAATTTCATGGGGTGTGTGTGTGGGGAATCTCTTAAATACTCTTCTAGCAAGCCTGTAATCCCAGCTACTCAGGAGACTGAGGCAAGAAAATCACAAGTTCAAGGGTACCCTGGGCAACTTAGCAAGATGAAATTTTCTTTTAAGAAATGAAATTTTTAAAAGGGCTGGAAATCTAGTTCAGTGGTGGAGCACTTGCCTATCATACACGAAGTCCTGGGTTCAGTCCTCTGTACTGGATTTAAAAAAAGGAAGAAAGAAAAAAAAAATCCTCTTTTAAAGCCTAATAATGTTGACACTTCAAAAAGATGAGACTATTTTCTTACTTTCAGAGAAAAATGGTGCCTGTCAAATCTCAAATATGATTATAATAAAATCTTTATTTTAAAAAAACTTTCTAAGTTTTAACATATGTCCTGCTCATCTAACAGGAAAAAATTAGAATGCAACAGTGACATCTGAAAAATTTCCAGTGGTTTTTTGTCTTTGTTTTTGCAAAAAGTTGGGCTCCATGGTGCTGAGAGCTTGATTCATTCATGTGGATACATTTTTCCAAGAGCTTTAAAGCTGCTGACCTTAGGTGGTGTGCTATTGACAATGCATTTGCCCTCTTACTGGTTTGAGGCCCTTTCTGAAAGATAGCAAATCTTCTTACGGCCTTTCCACAAAGCCAGAAATTCTACAGTCCAGGAGCTAAACATCCCCCAGATTTGTTGCCTGCTGGTGTGGAAAGCAAGTTGCCCTTCAGATGTCTGAAGAGTTGGAAGCCGCTTGCGTGCCTCTCAGGTTTAACCCAGAGTGACGGGTGATTGGCAGCATAACAGCTGAGCTACAGCCAGTTGGCCAGGAGTTCAAACCCCAACACGACGCGCCATAGCAGGGGCCTGGTTTGATTTGCCGTGGCCATGAAGTCTGAATCACCAAGTACAGAGGCAGAGGCAAGGGTGACAGCTGGTAGCCATTCTCATCAATAAAGTTGTGACGGTTGAGATGTACAAGCAACCAGAGCCTGCTAATTTCTTAGACTTTGAGCCAAGTGCTTAATGTCAAAACCAGCCACAGTCAGTGATGCAAATGGATGTGAAGGTTCCCTTGTCAGCAGCGAGTGGGTCCCTCACACACTCTTCTCCTGGCAGGTTAGGAGCTGAGTGGGTCCTGCTTCCCAGAAATAGGTCTGGTTGTGGAGAAGGAGCCTTTATGTTTTTATTTTTTTCAAATTCTAGTAACTTCCTAAAAGTGAGGTTTATGAAGGAATAATTTACATATCATACAATTTGAACAACTTGATAGGACTGGTCTAAAATCAATCAAGTTGTCCTCCTGCAACTGAGAAAAAGAACATTTGCAAAAAGTTTTGCTGTCCCTCCTCCCTCACCCTCAGCTCCTGATGACCACTGATGGGTCTTCTGTCCCTGTAGCTTTGCCTTTTCCAGAGTGTTCAATAAATGGAGTCACATAGTATGCAGACTTTTGAGTCTGGCTTCTGTCCCTTAGCATAATGCTTTTGGGATTCATCTGCACTGCACCACCATCACTAGTTCTTTCCTTTTCATTACTGAGCAGAAGCCTAGGGTGTGGCTGTACCGTTTTTATCCATGTATCAGTGGAAGGACATTTGATTTATTTCCATTTCTTGGTGGTTATGAATAAAGTTGCAATAAACATTCAGAGCTTTGTCTTTCTAAGGAAAAGTTATAGGAAAGTAAAAACTTTCCTGTATAGAAAACTAGAACTGTCTGGGAGAGAATGATCCTGAAAAGCTGGAGATGTAGCCCAGTGGCAGGGTGCTTGCCTAACACATGTGAGGATGTGGGTTCAACCCCCGGCCTCACATACCCACACAAAAGATCCTAGAGGTAGGAGCTGTTTCTTAACTTGCTCCTACATGTATTATTTTCCTAACATCTTACACTTTTGCACAGCAATTTACAGTTTATACAAAACACTTTATTTTACCTTATTTTCTAATCCTAACAAATAAGCTAGAAATCCTACCTCATTTCACAGATGGGAACTCAGAAATTTTCTATAATCAAGACTTCCCAACTCCTGATCTGCTATTCTTCCCCCTAAACATTTTTTTCAACATTTTGTCTCTGCAGAGCATTCTGCTAGATGCTTTTGGGGTGATCACAAAAACAACATTGTTTTTCCATCAAATGGGTGCAGCTGCCACCCTTGCTTCATACTGCAGCTGGGCACTGAGTGGGCCAAAGACCCAGCCACAGGAAGCACATGCTCTCTAAAGCTGCCTCCAATCTCCTTTGGAAGCAGGCAGGGCATAAGTTATAGAAAATAAATTCAGCCCTTTGTCCCTGGCATCTGGGCGCCCCGCACTAGCCCCCAGCCCTGTCCCGGCCTCACGTGGCAGCCGAGGAAGACACTTAAACCTAGAAAGATGAGGTGACTAATTCAAGGTCACACAGTGTTGGGAGTGGAATCCAGAACTTCTGATTTCCTTCCTGGTGAGACATGGTCTTGGTTAAGAATGTGACTTTGGAGTTAGCCTCCTGGGGCTTGAATCCTGACTCAGTTGCTTTGTGTGAATTTAGGTGGGCTGCCTCATCTGTATAGTGTTTCATTCATGCTGCTGGGGGACCATCTTGCCACCATGAAGGGAACACTTCCCAACACAGATGAAAGCTGAGCTGCAAGACAGAGCTGGAGATCGTATGACATCTTATGAGTGCCTGGATCTAACCACGCCTTAATCCAGTGAAACCCTGGATGTTTCCTTTACTTGGACCCACACCTTCCTTTTTATTTCCCACCCCTTAATGAGAATCTGATTTGGATTTTTGTCACCTGTAGCCAGAAGTGCCTTAACTAATTAGTGCCATAAATTATATATTGTTCTCATGACAGTATGGTTCAGCCTTTTTCAAAAGATCTTTGTTCAATCCCTGTACCAAAAAAAAAAAGATCTTTGCATTTTAAACTAGATGTGGTGGCACACGCCTGTAATCCCAGCACTGGATAGGCTGAGGCAGTCTGGGATCCATAGTGGGTTCAGGGCCAGCCTGAACTATATAGTGAGACGCTGTCTCAAAACAAACAAACAAACAAACAAACAGTGAATGTGGCCACCAAGTGCCATTCAACATAAAGGCAGACTTGTAAAAACAGTGTATCCTCATCCACCTTATTCACTGCATCTGGCACCATATGACTTCTGGTCTCCCCTAAAGTCAAAATGACCATGAGAAGTTGATGTTTTGAATTGATTCAGAACATCGAGGCAGCTATGACTGAACAACAAAAGAGGACTTCCAGACCTGCTTCAGAAAGTGGCAAGAAGGATGAGATAAGTGTGTTCAAAGTGAGGGGGAATATTTTGAGGGGAATTACTTCAATGTGTCTTTTACTTTAGTAAATTTTCTTTAAAAATTAAAAAAAAATTCAACTGCAGATTGAACAAGAATAAAGCCAATGGAGTAACAATCCCTAGAAGTTCAGAGGGAAGGGGACTTCCCCCAGACAGCCATGTTCCAGAACAGGCAAGACACTGACTTCTAGGATAAGGGGAAACTTCTCCTCTTAGCTTGCAAGTTGGAGAATGTAATTACCAGCCAAGACTTTCCTTGAACTCTGTCAAAGTTTAACTGGGATGATGACTGGAATTAAGTACTGGAGAGTCCAAGTGGAAAATGCTCTCATACTCCTGAAATCACTGCACTGGTTTTGTGTGTTGGAGATGAGAGCCAGGATTTTTGATGTGGTGTAGGGGGAAAAAAAAGTGTGTCCACAAGATCCTACTCTTTAAGGAAAGAAGTCCGCTTTCTCTGTGCTGCTTTTGGTGGCATTTACCCGTTGGCCCTCCCACACGTTGCCCTCTGCAGTTCTGATAGGATGGCTGCTGACCAGCTGTCACTCCGTCCAGAATCCACTCTTTGGAAAGTGGCCAGCAGCTTCGAGGAGGGGCAGGCTGGGCCTGTGTCTCATCTGTGTGTACCTTCCCTGCCAGGTATGCTGGGCACCCTTTGCCAGGTCCATTAGGAGGGCAGGTGAGTTTACCCAGCCTAGATCACCAACTAGGAAACCTACCAAGACTGTGTCCCTCAAAACAGTGCTTGGGTCTGTCCTCCGGGTGACTCACCAAATACCAGGCAAGGCCAGAAGCACTGGCCACAGCCTCTGATTTGTGGGTTCCTAGGGAGCTCTAGGCACCTGAAAAAATGTAGGAAGGTCTAAATTTTTGCTTCCATATGTAAGGGGGGTGGGAAAGAGAAAGAGTAGGGATTATAATTTTTAGATATTAAAGGAAATGGGGGTGCAACCTATTATATTTAGGAATTCAGACTTAAGGACAAAACTGCTTGGGTTCAGACCCTGGCTCTGCCACTCTTCAGTTATGTAACTCGGATCAAGTCATTCAGTCTCCCTTTGCCTCAGTTTCCTCATCTATAAAATGAGAATAAATAACAGTGATCTCTACCTTTTAGAGTTACTGTGAAGATTAAATCATTTGGGGTTTTTTTGTCCAGTACTGGGGCTTGAACCCAGGAAGAGCTGAGTTATATCCCAGACCCTTTTAAATTTTTATTCAAAAATATTTATTTTATTTTATCTTTTTAAGTTGCCCAGGCTGCCATCAAATTTGCCTGACTCAGCCTACTGAATAGCTGGGATTACAGGCAAGCAAGTGCCATCTCAGCCAGCCATGAGTTAATGTTTGTAAAGGACTTAGAACAACACATGGAACACAATAATCCATACACTTGTTTGTTAAATAAAAAATTAATGGAATTTTTCTTATCTCCTCTTCCTAACTCCTATGACCCCCACAGTCAAATCAAGTTGAATGTATATACCTGATCTTTTGTTCTTTCTTCCAGTGATTTTGTCCTTAGCACCTGTCTTGCCACTCCCAGCCTCTGGATCAGTTTCTCAGGGGAGCCATAACAGATTCCATGAACTTTGTAGCCTAAAACAACAGAAGTTTATTCTCTCAACAGTTCTGAAGGATAGAACCCCAAATCAAGGTGTCAGCAAGGTTGGCTTCTCCTAGAACCTTGGAAGCATCTGTTCTATACTGTTCTCCTTTAGCTGCTTGGGTTTCTCTGGGCCCTAGCAGATGCACTGTGTTTGTCCTTACATGGGCAGCACATTCTGTGGTTCTCTGCAAACCTCACCACTCTGTCCTCTTTGCCTAATTCTTGATTTGTGGATGGCCCCAAAGGACTTTGCAACATCTGCTTTCTTCTTGTTTCCCCTGACAGTCAAATGCTTTTCCATCTTATTTCAAAATGTTCTAGTGAAGACCCAATCCAATTTTTCTGGAAACTATGAATGGCTTGTAGAACTCAATCTGATTTTGAAAAGACTTGGCACCTCCAGTGAACTCTACTCCTATTATTGCTTTACTTCATTGAGCCAGAAACCCATAGAGACTTTCTGGGTGACCCATCGCAGGGAAGCCTGTCACCACCCTTGCACACCCCCTTCCCCCCAAGTCAGCATTTTATGAACACGTCTGCTATTCAAGTTCACCATTTTATTTCTCATCCATGTCACTGGTCTAAATCCTTGAACCCAACGCACTCACCTAAATGAGTAACTCTATTTCTCCCTTTTTTTGTGATCCATATCTCCATCTTTCTAATGTCCACGTTCAGTGATTAACTCACCAGAGACATGCCAAAGTGATTCCAGCTGTCACCAGGACACACTTAAAAGTACTTGGCAATTTTGGATCCTGCTTTGAACTCAATGGATTGATAATCTTAAATTACTTAAATTTATCTCTTTAGTCTGACCCAAATCCCTTTCTCTGCTCTTCAGGCAAAGTTAGGCACAGACTTCCTCTAAGCTTTATTAAGAATATTCTGTAAGTGTTCTGTTTGGTTTTTACACTTCACGTAACTCTTAAAATCAATATTTTGATGACTGAAGTGTAAATGAATAAGAAACATGGAATAAGTTCTCCTTTCAATTACATGAACAGAAATTCTGTGTGTTTTTATCGGAAACCCAGGCAAAGTAACTGGAGGCAATCACTAAGCTCCCAGTAAAATCTTGGGGGTCCCTCTCCTTTTGGTTTTGGTTGTGCGCTTTTGTAAGGAGAGTCCCAAACCAAAGTGGGCTCTATGGTCTTCTCTGGCTTTCCTACTATTTTTCATCCTTTTGGAGCGCTGTTAAATTACTATTGTTCCTTTTTTTCCCCCTGAAGATCTCAAAATCGGTGCAATCCCAGGCCTCCACACAAACAATACCATTTAGGTTCTGTTGAATTGGGCCAGAGGACAAGGTTAAAAATTAGTTATGGCTAGCTGGGCATGGTAGCATATATTGGTAATTCCAGCACTCTGGAGGCAGAGGCAAGAGGATTGCTGTGAGTTCAAGGCCAGTGTGAACTACACAGCAAGACCCAATCTCAAAAAAATTAGTTATGGCAATTTTCTTTCTCAATAAGGAAACAGAAATATACTTGCATCCTTAAAGTGGGCTCTTTTTTTTTTTTTTTTTTGGTCAATTATTGCTTTTAGTTTGTTTATGGCAGTGCAAGTGAGCTTGGGGCAACTTGTCTTCAAGAAGGAGACAACCTGCCTGGTGCTCTAACTCAAAGAGTTAATCAATCAGAGAGGGAATCAGTTCATGACATTCTGAAAGGCTGTGGCCCTATGTCTTGACTTCTGCTTTTTTTTCCTTCTTTTTTCAATTTTCTTTCCACTATTTGGTTATAAACCCTTTTTAAATTTTTTGTTTTGGCACTGAGGATTGAACCCAGGGCTTGTGCGTGCCAGCTAAGCAGTCTACTAGCTCTTTTTACTTTATTTTGAGACAAGATCTCACTAAGTTGCCTAGGCTGGTCTTAAATTTATGATCCTCCTGTTTCAGCCTTCTTGGTAGCTGAGATTACAGGTGTGTGCCACTTCACCTCATGGCTATAATGCTTTTTGTGCAATAATAAAAATCAAATAATGTTTTATTTAAATTTTAGTCTGTATCCTTTTGGCAGCTGTAGCAATAATAGTAATAACAGATGGTTTTATCCACCACTAATAGCCAAAAGAATTATATTTCTCCTTCACAGAGATATTTACATGTAAGGTACCAGACTAGCAATCTAAAATCAGAGCATACTTTTTCCAGAACAGACAACACAAAAACAATTGACTTCTATATTTTTTTCTATATTTCACATCTGTCACGTTATATGTTCTGTCATTATAACCCAAAGTTCTAATGTTTCACGTGTCTTCCATAATATCTTACAATTGCCAAGTTTATGGATCCCCTTTGTTGGTTGTATTTTGGCTTAGCTGCTTCTTTATTATCTAACATAAATGGGTCTCTTTCCTACCCCATTTGATTGGTAGTGACTACTTGGAACTATAATTCTCAGCCCTTGCCACATTAAAATCATTTGAGGAGGTTTTAATAACAGATGCCACCCCCCTGCCCCCACCCCCCAGGATTTCAGAATCTAAAGGCTGGGCTCAGGCATGTTTCAAATCTTCCTTGGTGATTGTCATGCATGGCCAAGGTGAAAGATCATCCATCTGGATCAGGCTCACCTGGACAGCTTGTTGAAAACAAATTTCCAGGCCCATCACCAGGGTTTCTGATGCAGTAGGTCTGCAGTGGGTCTCAAGAATGCACATTTCTAACAAGTTTCTGGATGATGCTAATACTGCTAGTTGGGGGTCCACACTTTGAGAACCACTGTTGTGAAGTATTATGTTGAGGAATCTGAAGATGAATTAAGGAAAAGAGGATCATGATTTGTTAGTCATGGCTGCTATGGTCACAGGAAGGAGCAATTCTATTTGTTAACTTCACTCTTGAGAAACATATCAGTAAACTTCTCAATAATAATGCAAAAGTTGGTTACTCCTTGAATGATTCCCTCTTTGCAGTTAATTCTACTCATGTTATGATAGTTTGTTCCTCAACCCACTGCCCACATGTCCCAGCCAGGTCTAGAATCTGGTCTAGAAGCTGGTCTAATGATCTAGCATGGTGCTCTTCTACCTATTGCAATCTGCTCTTGTTTTCCTATAAGCATGAGTTATTTTATCCAATTTTCTGGCTGAGACCTAGCAAAGGAGTTCCAGAACAGATGAATTTTAATGTCATAGCCTAGAAGAAGGCTTCAGATGATCAGGGAGCAACATCAGGGCCAAGGAGGAGCTACAGAGTGCAAAGAACCCAACCTTATCGACTTTAGAACCTATCCTGAGAATCTTAAGTACTTGCTTGTCTTTTCTCAGTTCTGAAAGCCTCTACTGACCAGAAAAGCTGCCCAGAAGCTGAAGCCAACAATGGTCAAGCTGAAACTTCAAGCACCTTTCCTGCCATCACTGAGAAAAGTCGGTGAGTCTCACTCATGCAAGTTCTCTGTTGTAAACTCAAGTGTTCCGTTACAGTGGACAATGCAGTGTTTCCACCACTATGTAATTTTGGAGAGTTGTTGAGAATGGAGCCAAAAGTGTCTCCCATCAGATTCTGCCAATAAAGAGGTGATCACCTCGTCTTTATTGTATAAGAGCTACCTGAACTCAGTTCTGCTTTTTGAGTTCTTGTCACGGTAAAGCCTGTACTTGGCCTTACTGGCTTAAATTAGTGGTTCTCAACTGGAGGAAGTTCCTCCTGCCCCACCAGACACTTGGCAATGTCTGCACATTTGTGGTGGTCACAACTTTGGGGGGAAGGGTTATACTACTACCGTGTAGCGGCCAGAAACAAGTGATGCTCTTAAGGATCCCAGAAAACATGCCATTATGTCCTTGCAACAAAGAAGTGTCCAGTCCAAAATGCCAATAGTCCTGAAGCTGAGAAACTTTAGGTTACTTGCTCAAATATCCAAAATAGTTTATTCAAGGGTACTTAAGGAGAAGAACTAACACCTCCCATTAGAATAACAAAGTTTAGAATTTCTAATCTGGCAGAAAGATCACTGAATTTCCCAGATACAAGATTTGGGTTCTGGTCTTTGTGCTAACATCTTCCAGCCATTTGACCTTGGCCAAATCAGTGATCCAACTTGGAAAATGAACTTCAGCCTGACTCCCCTCAATCTTGATAATGACTGACTTTACTGAGAATATCTGAGCCCTTCCCATGTCCTTTTCTGCACCTTGCATCTCTTCTTCTCTTCACTGACCTTTTTTCCCTTGTTCTCATCTCCTGGACCACAAGTCTTTCTTGCATAGTGTTCCAGCCCCGCAGGCCCTACCACAGTGGGCACTGTAAAGGGAAACTCAAAGTTTTCCTTGAAAGGTTTGACAATTGAGTTTGCTGAAAATGAATGGACAGTAGATTAATAGGAGAGAAGGCATACAAATGTATTAACATGTACTTGTGCATAAGAACCACACAAAATATGAAACTCCAGGGCTCGATGCCTGAGGCTTAGACATCCTCTTCCTAGGGGAGAGGCATAGGCAGTCTTAGTGGAAGGGAGTTTTAGAGAGAGAATGAGCTAGGATTACAGACACTGGCCTGGGACGAAGTTCCTCTGGGCTCTAGGTGTGCTGTTTGATTTTTCAGTCTCTTCCTCTGTGATATGAGTTTAATTTTCCTTGGTTAATGAAATTTCAGTAAGAGGATGGAAGGTTGTTGTGCTCCTCTTTGGTGGATCTGGTCTGCTGGTAGATAAGAGTTCAGATAAAGCCCTTCCTGCATTTGTTGCCTCTGAGGTACAGATGTCAAGTGTCACTTGCTGAACCTCTGCAGCACACATGTTGCTCTCCCATCCTTCCCACTCTGCTATCTCTCCCCGTTTTGCTTTCACCAGGCCCCATCATAACAAAATCCTGCCTTAGCCTAGTCCCTACCTCTTCCTGCTTTTACCAGCAGACTTCCTCAGACCAGCGTTTGGGTCTGCTGCCTCATCGCTCACCAAACCAATCCCTCCTGCCTTAACCCTGTAATAGGTGCCTTCACCGTGTCCCTAAGCCTGTCCTCAGGAAGCTCAGCTCCAGTAACCTCATCTTCACCAGACTCTTTGTGGCATTCAGCAGCATGGGCCACACTTCCTTGAATTGTCCCCAGGAGTCTGCAGGACTGTTTTCTTCAGGTTCCTCCCCAAGCATATCCTTAGTCTCTGTTTTCTCTGGCTCCTTCTCTGCTACCCACCATGGGAAGGCAGGCTATTCTCCATGTCCTGGACTGTCCTCTTTCCCTACTTCACCCGAGTGCTGTCATCTCACTGGTGTCAGCTCTCAGCTGCACAAGCTTGAGTCCCAGATCTCTGTTCTGACCTCCATCCCCACTCCCACCGCCTGCTGGACACGTGCTCCTGATTTACACCCCAGGCCTCTGCAGAAAATCGCCCATGAAAGTATCTCCACCAGACCTTGGCACTCTGGCCTTGAAATCCAGCACTGTCATTGTTGATTCCAGCCTCTCACTTAAGCCCATCTCCAGTCACTTTTTAAGGTCCAGGTCTGCATTGACTTCTTTCTTACTCCTTCTCTCCTCTTTTTTTTTTTTTTTTTTGGTACTGGGAATTGAACTGGGGTCCTTGCGCTTGTGTAGCAGGCAGCAAAACCACTGAGCTAAATCCCCGGCCCTCTCCTTCTCTCCTCTGAACAGACCAGCTTTTCTGACACCCGATCGATTGTCCTACATCTTATTCTTATGTGTTCAAAGGACTTTAATGGCTTCCCATTTTAGGTCAAAATCTGCTATCCCACACCTCTCCCTTCCTGCTCCTGGTTGTCTCCAGGGCTCACCTCCAGCTTGTCCCTGTACCCACCCCGTGGCTAGCTGGAACTAGACTTGTTATTCTGCCAATGCACCTGCCCATTTCTTCTTTTCTTCACTCATTTCTTTTTGTTCAACTCTTCCCTTTTCATCAAGATACATCTTCATGGCCTTTTCTACTATGAAGGCCTTAATCTCTTTAACATTCCTTCAGCCGTAGTCCATTTGCAAAGGTGCTGTTTCACCACAAGGTAATGAGCTTGTTCCCAATGTAAATCAGCCCACTGCTTTCTTCATCAAGAAAGTCTTGTTACAATAAAGAAGCAAACAAACAAGCCAAACTCAACAGTGATGATTTGTATCCTGGCACAAGCTCCTTATGGCATTGTGTGTGGTAACAATGCACAGACTGGGTCCTCAGACCACACTTTAGTTTATCAACTCTAGCTTTGAATTTTGTCTGGTGTTGTGGATGATCACATACTAGGAAGTTAGCTTCTCACAGGTGAAGACTGGGTCTTATTTATTTCTTCCTATAGCTAATATACATAGCAGGCACTTGCTGAATTAATGGGGCTGACTTCCAAGGCCACTTCTCAGGACCTAGATTTTAATGAAAGAAATGTTCTTCTTGTATAGTCCGTGGGTGGTGGCAGCAATAAGAAGATCCAGCATAATTAATCAGACAGGGTTGTGGCATCCCTGTTCCAGAAGCTGGGACCCTTTTATCCCTCTGTGTTTAATTGCCAACTCAATGTTCTGTGGATCAGTACAGAGCTGATAGAAGGGAATTCTTGGGCAGGGATAGAGGGGCCAGGGGGAAGGTAGAAAAAGAAGACAGATGAGTTGTCTAGTGACGACGTTCTCAGTGGCAAGCAATAGACCTCCAACCAATAGATTCAAGGATCCCTTGGGACAAGTGGTCAGCCACTGGGGGATACCATCAAGGATACAGCCCCCTTGCATCTCTTTGCTTTGCTAGTCTCAGCATGTTGGCAGTGGCCCTATTTAGGACCTCAGATGACTGAAGGAACACTAAGCATCCCTTCCTCACATGTCAAGGTCTGAACTGGGAAGAAAGAGCAGGCTGGGACAGGGTTCTCTTCTGGGATTTCTCTCCAGACTTTTCCAGAAGTCCCCCAGGAGACTTGCCTTGCATGTCATTAGCTAGAATTTCCAGTAGTGGCTCTGCAGGGGAGCTGCAGTGCGGGCAGGGAAAGTGCACGTTAGCATTTCAGCTTCTACAGGAGAAAGTAGGCAAGGGAGGAAGGGACTGAAGAAGCAACCAACCGCGTGTGCCTTAGAGTCCTCAGGGGCAGTGAAGCAGTAAATAAGTATCTACCATGGAAAGACAAAAGGAAGGTAAACTGGAGGGAAGAGTTCGTAAGGAAGACCCAGAACTGACCAGAAACACTGCTGAGAAGACCAACAGAAAAGTATTGAGGTCACTGTTCCAACTCACCCAACACTTTCTGCGAGGCCAGGCTTTCCCATACATGATCTCCTCTCCTTCAAACACCAGTCTTTTTTTTTACTGACTCCATGTTACAGATGAGTAAACTGGATCTGGTGACGGCTAAGACAAGCAGCTTCCAAATGCTATTTTAGTACCTAGTGTTGGGTTGCTGGGACATAGCTCAGTGGTACAGTGCTTGCCTAGCATGTTCAAAGCCTTGGGGTTGATTCCCAGCACTTGGGGGTGGAAACCAATGTGCTTAATCTGATGTGTCAGATTTACCTAGTGCTGGCCCTTATTGGCTAGTCTGGAAATCATGGGATCACTCAGTGCTACACAGATATGAATGGCAGGTCTGGGGTTTGTTTTGTTTGTTTTTGGTACCAGGGATCCAATTCGGGTCCTTGTGCTTACGCAGCAGTCGGAGAAACCACTGAGCTAAATCCCCAGCCCAGGTCTGGGGTTCCAATCCATATCTTTTTGTCCCCAACAGTAACAACAACAGCTAACTTGGTATTCTCTAACATCCTCCTGTGCACTGGGTCAAGTGTATTACATGCATTAAACTAGCCAGTGTGTGGAAGAGACACACATTTTATACTCCTGACATTAGAGAGTACATTTAGAGATTAACTTGCTAATGTCATTTAGTAAAGTGACATAGTCAGGATTTGAACACAGGCCTTCTACTCCAGCACCCACACTTTGTCTTACCCCCAGTACTGTGGATTGAACCCAGGACCTTAAATTTTGACACAGATCTCTCTAAGTTGCTAAGTTGCCCAGGCTCAGGTAAAACTTGCAGTCCTCTTGCCTCAGCTTCCCAGAGCCCTGGAATTACAGGCATGCACACTATACCTGGCTAGCACCCATACTTTTAACTGGTATAGTCTACTAACTATCTAGGGTCAGGGCTCCAAAGGATAGTCCAGGGCCTTTTCTGGTGCACCCATGTTGTCTCTATACTTGTCATTACTTAAATCTTAGACCACAGCTGGCTAAGGGATACACCTTGACTGACATAAAACTGTCACCCTGTGACTGATGGAGAACATTCCAGCACCCTGTTCCTGGGAGAAGGCCTACAGCCTCATAGGAAAGGTGCTTGTGTGCATGACAGGCTGGGGAGAAACCAGCCTGGTGGGGTGGTCAGGGGGAAGCAGAAGGCAGCCTGCAACAGAGTGGGAGTAGTCTTTTTAGGTGGTGGGCCTTTGTTCCCGTGATGGTAATCCTCCATTTTAATGCTGATAGGTACAATGGTGAGGATTATGCCCTTAATTTAATTTGGCCTTCATATGGCAAAGCTCTTGCCAGGCTTTTTATGTGACTTTCTTTAGCACAGCCAGCCTGTTGTCATGTAAAAGGAGCGCACAGGAAGGAGGCCTGAGATTGATGATGCCGGTGCAGATGTTTCTGCAGGGCAGCTTGGAACACAGCCCCAGAGAAGCTACTTCACTGTGGGCCACTTCTGTGGGGGATCAGCCTCTGGGTGATGGGGACCTCCCCACTTAGGCAGCACAGGAGAGCTGGCACCTCGTAGGAGGGAGAAATGAGCACATATTTCTCCTGTGTGTTACCCTTGTGGTTCCGTGGCTTGGAGCCAGTTGGGCTGACCTCAGAATTGATGATCCAGAGAAGCAGTCTCCCAGTCAGCAGGGCTGACTGCCGGCCAGATTTGCATGTGAGCTGTGAAGTGCAGATTGCCACATAGCTTGACAAACAGTCTGTGTGGGGAGTCACTGTGGAAATATGTGGCAGTGCTAAGATGATGGAACAGGATGACTCCTCAGCAAATGGCCTACCACTGTGGCGCAATTGGCACACTAATGCCATTGGAGGACCTCATAGGGGACCAGAGGGAAAATGGCAGCATGGCCTTCTTTGATGAGGTGCTTGACAATGTAGAAGAGGCTGTGTGTTACTGATTTCGGTAGAAAAAGGTGGGCTTTGGTGACAGACCTGGGTTTGAATCTTAGCTACTTAGGGCCTCTGAGATATTGAGCAAGTTCCTTTCTTTTTCTGAATCTTAGTGTCCTGGACTGCAAAAAAGGGAATAATTGGGATGATTAAAGGTTATCTATCCAAAGGAGATAGCAAAGTTGCAAACTTTAGTAAATGTTCAATATAAAGAAATCAGTGAGAGCCAAGCATGGTGGCACATGGCTATAGTCCCAGCACTGTGGCAGTCTGAGGCAGGAGGGTCTCAAGTTCAAGCCCTGCCTGACCGACTTAGCCACTTATGGCGATCCTGTCTCAAAAGTTAAAAAAACAAGCAAAGGTAAACATTGTTAAAAAAAAATAATTGGTAGTGAGTTATTTACTGTGGCAAAACAAATATTAGTAGTGATACAAGTATTTAACAGGATTTTATAAATCTGACCTCATAGGAAGGGCCAAGACCTCTCTGGTTTAGCTGTAAAAATGTAGATGAAAATAAACATTGAGGTTTTTCAACACTTTTTGCCAAATTATATTTTGTGTTCCTGGCTCTTATCTCAGGAGTAAATCCAAGGTTGACTTTGGACCCAAGACTTGTCCTTGCAACATGGCTAGGATGCCACTAGCCCACCCTGAGACAACTTTCCGAGCTTAGTTGATTATTAAGCTTTCTTAGATTTTCTAGATTTTAAAGATAGTGATTAGTCACATTTATTTTTCAAATCATTTTGAGGCCAGAAACCTTATCACCAGCTAAAAAGAGCTTCAAGGAAAAAAAAATCTGTTCTGAGTTATATTTTTCCTTGTGGATTTGCTTATGGCTGTACATAAATATTTATCTGAACTATTTCAACAGACCCTAAATCACCTGTGATCCTTATGGAAGGGACCCTTTAAAAAGAGTTGTGTATGTCAAGAATGTCAGCAATCTCTTTATAGTACCAGATTCCAAGGGCCGGGGCCTCTTTGAAAGTATTTGGAGCTCTTTGGTGGTTTTCAGCATGTCTTTGGTTTTCTGATTTCTCTCCATCTCTTTGTGCCATTTCTTCTGGATGGAAGTCCCCAGCCAGTCCTTGCTTTACCTGTTGATGTATTCCGCCTCCCTCAAGGATGCAATTCCTGTGGTACTTCCTGCATGGTGGCCTTGAAACAGAGTAGGGCAGGTTAGCACCCTCCGCAGGAGAGACGGTGCGGTCTGTGGGTTAGTGGCAAGATATGCAGGGTTTCAGGGGCAGGGTGTTGAGAGATGCTGTGTAAGGAAGGCTGAGGTGGGGTGCAGTGAGGTGAGCAGGGAGCATATAGGGCAAGACAGATGGAAGCTGGGATCTGGGAGGCCTTAAAAATGGTGCAAAATATTTTGGATATTTTCCATAGGCCAAAAGATGCAAAGCTATAGTCTTTGAATGGAATAAGGTCTACAGACAAATTTTGCTTGGCCTGTAGAATGTTTTTAAATCTTCTTGGTTTCCAAAGTATAAACATAAATTAGGGATGTGGCTCAGGTGTAGAACATTTGCCTGGCATGTGCAAGGCCCTGAGTTCAATTCCCAGCACTACAAAAAAAAAAGTATAAACATAGAAATATTTCATGTAACAATTCGGATTCTTATAGCTCCTGGAAAATTGGAGTGTCCAATAGTGATCTGCTGCAGTGAGTTGGGAAGCTATATTCCATGTCTCCCTGCTCCCTGGCCTGCTGGGTTCAGGCCTGGTGCTGCCAATATCTGAGTTTGGTTCCTGGGCCCTGTGTGAAGAACATCATCCAAGTACAGGAGATGTTTAAGTGAAGACTCCAGAGCCAGAGGGTCTCTGTTCTGGGCTCCGGTCTGTGTCTAGCAGTCAAAAGACCGAGGGTGAGCATGTTTCCAGTATGGTACCTATATCATAGAGCAAACTGTAAGAAACACTTGGAAGATGATCTAGCTTATATTAAGTGGACCAAAATGTTAGGTGTTATTACTCTGTCCCATGAGAGATAATAAATCCTAGAGCTAAAACTATCACTCATGTCTGTATCACTCACAGAATCTAGAATCCTTGACCATTATAAACATAACATAAAGTAGTTGGTGAGTGGATGAATGATTACATGCTCCTTTGTTCTGAAGAACTGCTTTCTACTTTTTAAAATGTGACTTGAGCATGTTAGTTAAGTTTTTCATACAGTTAGGACCTAGTTTTCTTTAAAAGCCAGTGGTTCTAATTGTATCATTTTTCTGTAAGGGGTCTACCTTCCTAACTCAAAATAAAAGCAACATTCAGAAAGATGCTCTCTCTCTCTCTCTGTCTCTGTCTCTGTCTCTGTCTCTGTCTCTGTCTCTCTCTCTCTCTCTCTCTCTCTCTCTCTCTCTCTCTGTGTGTGTGTGTGTGTGTGTGTGTGTGTGTGTGTGTGTGTGTGTTAAGAAGTTCAGCTGTTGGCAGGTAGCTATCAGTGGTTACTACCTGGAGTTAAGGGCCAGCTGCTACGAATGAGGACTTAGTGTACTTCAGTTGAAATGATGTTGAGGTACATGTTTGACTTAGGTTTTCTAACCCACCCACTCTGGCCATTCCTACTTCAAAGCAGTATTTTTACGCCTGGTGCCTCAGACAAAGACAGTCAGCTTGGCAAAAGAACCTATTTCAGGTTTTCCAGCACATATAGCTGGAGTCAATTTCATCCCACCAAGGCCTTCAAGGAGGCCTTCTATGGATATGAACTTTTGTGATTACATTAATTTATCCCAAACTCTTTTGCTATTGACAAAGCTGCTCTGCAGAGTTGACCTGTAAGATTGGATACACTTTGTCTCCAGAAAGCTTGTACATCTATACAGCCACATTTAATTTTATTTGGGTAAATAGTATCTAAAACTGAATGAGGAGTGTTTACAATTCTTAAAAGATGCTCTTTAATTTTGTGCTTTGAGATGTCAGATGGTTCTCTTCTGTCTTACAAAAATCAGTTATTTAACATGATAATACATCCACTTTTTCTTTTTTCCCTTTCACTGTTTTTTTTTCTTATTTTAATGTAACACAAGTAGTTATTAATAAAGAAAATATGAAAAGCTCTCTTCTCACTTATATGAAAAAAACACAAAATTTCACAACAAAATTTTTTAAAAGAAATCTCAGTCTCTTTCGCTCTTTTCTTTTTTCTCTTCTTCCTTCCTTTCCTCTTGTCTTTCTCCCTATATAGCTAATATCCTATATTACTAAAGTTTTGGACTCTAAAAGGCAACTTCAAGTAATGAGAAAATCTGGTAAATTCTCTGACCATTTCTCTATCCCTTGTCCCCTTCCTATACTGCCCATTTTGCAAGTGTAGGAAATTCTAGAAATTCAGCAAATTGTGAATGCCTCCTTTGTATCCTCATCAGGATCTTTACCATATTTAGGCTCAGAACGAATACCTGCCCCAAATATCTTTACGTACGGAACCTATTTTAAAGAATTTGAGAAAAGAAAACTTAGTCAAATGGGAAATACTACAGGAAACATTTTTTTTCTTTGTGTAAAAATGCATTTTGTGTAAGAGTATTTCATTATCAACACTTAGAATTATAAATCTAGATTATAATCTTACAAACTGAAAGATTAACTCTGTACATTCCCTCAACCTTACTAACTTTATTTTCATTTTCTTCTCTAGATTAGAAAGAAAAGACAGTATTTGTTTCAGTACAAAGTGTATTTTGTGAATGAAATAGCAATGGGTTCCTACCTGTAGGACACAAATAGGCTCATAGGTTTCCCATTAGTGTCTCCCGGTCACTTAATAAAGAAGCAGCCTGAGCAAATGTTTGCCATCAAAGCTGTTAACAATAGTAATGTCATAGTCTCTCCATGTTCACCTCAGTAACTCCTCAAACTGGTCTCCTTGATCCATAGCAAAATGGGGAGGAGTGCTTCTGTCCCTTTCATCTGAATGGTGGAGGTGGGGACAACAGAGAGCAATAGAGAGCTCTGGCAAAGGGGACCTCTCGAAACTGCTGGGACTGGGAAATTAGATAATAAACAGTTCCGATACCAAGATTCTAATGGCCCAAGATCAACACAGTCTGGAGATGCAGGCAGGAGTGGCCCTCCCCAGAGAGCCCTTTGTGTCAACAAGAACAGCCAGTGTTCCTGGCCAGCTCCCAGACTCAGAGTGGGGCTATCATTTTTGTTTGCTTTGCAAATATCTTAATGGGAAGTGGTTCAACACCACCTATGGGTTAATCTGAAGGGCTCTGCCTGGCAGCTGTTGGCTCTCAGAACCACATGGCCACTCTCGGGTGAAGGGAGTTAGGCTGGTGTTTACTGCCCCGCGCCAGGTTGAGGCATCTTCTCTGCTGATTGGATTTACTAACTGGCAGGAAGCACCTTGTTGTCTTTTATTTTTAGTTGGTTCCTCCTGGAGGGTAAGGATGTTATTCTCAGATCCAACTGTGCTTTCCCCTGGAAGGCAGGGCTGTTATTTAAATTATTTACAGTAGCATGAAGCACCCTCTTTCACCTAAACTCATTCTTGCAGAACCTGAAATTTGGTGTTTACAGGTGCAGTGCTGGTGCATTGATGGTGGGGGTGATATTGTCTGTCGGGGTGGGGGGAAGAAGGATTTCATCTGTTAGCCTGCGGGAGGACAGGCAGTGGGCGCTGCAGCCTGTCTTCACCGGGGATCTAAAGCCTTGAGTAGGTAGTAAATTTCTTAAGAATCCCTGCTCTGCTATTTCTTAGATTCCCTCTCTGCCCAAACATGGCTTTTGTGTGTCTTGACCATGAGACAAATGCTTCCCCAGAGCAAGGCATGATGGTACCAGCTTGTACTCCCAACCCTCTGGGAGGCTGAGACAGGAGAATTAGAAGTTTGAGCCCAGCCTGAGTGACTTAGTAAGACCGTGTCTTAAAATGAAAAATAAAAATGGGCTGGGGTACAGCTTAGTGCAAAGACCCTGGGTTCAATCCCCAGCTCCACCCGCTCCCCCACAAAAATCTTCCCTGGCCGATGTGAACAAGCCATGCCTTTCTCCATCTGGGTCTGTTGACACGGACACAGATGATCCCCTTCTCTGATTTCCTCACTGGATTTTGGGTGGGATTGGATAGTTTAAATAAAACAGGTTAGTGAAGTCCCTGGAGCGATGACAGACTTGTACAGTTTCCAAATGCTGAATTTGTAAGAATACAGCGAGCTCAGATCACTTGGTATGTGTTGGGAAAAAGATCCAGCCACCCTCAGGAACAATGAAGCTCTGCTTCTAAAGCCTTATTTTTTCCTACGGGTTTCTATTGTTCGATGGCCTGATGGTGAGATCAGGGCTCCTGGAGGCCACTAGACCTGCTTCTGGGGGTAAGTAGTTCCTGAATCCACTCATTTCCTCAGAGCCTCAGTCTTCACATGTTTAAGTGGAAGATCAAATGGCACAGTATCTACCTAACCAAGTCATGAAAGTTAAATGAGATACCATATGCAAGCCTACAGCATCTCATCTAAGCCATACAAGCACTCATAAATAGGAGGAGCAGTTGTTGTCATCCCTAAGGAGTAGTTGTTGCATCCACCTCTCTTTAGGTAAGTTTTAGTATTGTGCATTTTTTCCTGACATTTATTTTGGAGTCTGTTAACTCCAACTTTTTAAAATCACCCCATTGCCAAATTCAGGACACATTGAGCATCAAAGTAAATAGTGATGATAAAAGAGTGTAATCCATTGAACAAAAGAGGAATTCATGAATCCACATGGATGGAAGAAAAGAGGGAAAAGAGGGAAGAAAGTTCTTCTTTGCAATTAAAATGTGAAACAGTAAATGTGTTTGAAATGATGGAAACAGAAAATCACCATTTGGCAACTGCCAAAATAATAATTGTTGCTGGTGAGAATCATGAATGAATGCTAAAGCTCATGGGTGAAGGTTGAAAGAGTCACAGCCAGCATTTGCATGGTTTTAGAGTGAATCCCAGTAGGAAACTTATTACAGACAGTCAGTCAGCATATTATTACAGACAATCAATCTGTCCTGTAACTGAGCAACTGATAGAGTGTGGCTCCTGATGCCCACACTGAGAAAAGGACATCTCTTCTGTGGGTTTCCGGACAAATGCTCGGGACCTGGACTTAATCACGAGGCAGCAGCACACAAACCCTAACAGAGGGGTCTTTGGCAAAATAACTGGCCTGTGGGCTTCAAAATGAAATGCAGAGGAAGCCTGAGGAAGTCCCAGATGAAAGGAGACTATGGGAACATGATGACAATGACAATTGAGTGCAATGTGTGATCCAGGCTAACTTCTACTACAGAAGACATTACGGAGACATTTGCAAAATCCAAATGCAATCTGTAGATTGGATAATTGTATTAATGCTATTAATTCCTTGCTTTTGTTTTCTGGTCATGTAAGGAGAATCCCTTTTCTTTTAAGAAACAGACACTGAAGGATGTTGGAGATAAAAGAGCGTCAGGTTTTCAAACAAGTCTCAAATGATTCAGAAAAACTTGTGTTTTTGTGTGTAGCTGTACGTGTGTAGCTGTACATTTGTATTGGTACTTCAGAAAGACAGAGAGGGAGGACAGAGCAAATACATGTTACTAGTTGAAGATGCTTCTGAGGAATACACAGACTTCCTTGTACTCTTCTTGTATATTTGTTATAAACATAAATTAAATCAAAATTAAAAATTACAATAAAAAATCAAGTCAATCCCACTTCCTGTCCTTTACACAGAGCAATTTATTAGCCAGTCTCTTTTGATTCCAAAACCTTCTCCATCCACACCTAAATATATATCCACATCATCCTTGCCCCGGTTGGTGTCTGTTCTCAGACATCTCTGGTGTGACATTGTCATTAGTCACCTCCTTCTGCACGTCTCAGCCCCACCCCTTTCTTCCCACCCCATCATTGAGGGCTGTGCATGTCACACCTTCATTTCAGTGCTTCTCTTTCCCCAAACTGCTTTCAGAATTAAAGGAGGAAGACTCGGTGCAATATGATCCTATGCCAGCATGGTAGTGCAAAGAACATCACCGGAGGAACTGAGGTGTTAGACCATCTGTCTCTGACTCACTCAGGCAAGACACTTCTCCCCCCTGGGCCTCAGTTTCCCCAGTGACAGCATGAAAAAGATGTAGTAAACCGTCTCTGAAGTTTCCTTTCTCTCCACGAGTCTGTGCTGTGGCCTACTTCAGTCTTTAAAGTGCTAAAACTATAACTCAAATGTAGCTCAGCCCACAAGTTACTGTAAAACCCCATCCAAAGGAAAGGCAGAGATTGTAGAAATGGAACCTCTAGAATACCTCATCATTATCATGCTCCTTTGAAGTGTCTGTGTTTAGGGATTTGTCTTTCAGAAGTGCAAAATCATAAACAATAAGTATAACACTTTGTCAAGTTTGTGTTTAATTTCTAACTTCTGACCCGCATACCCCTCTCTTCTCTCTTTTCTTCCCCTCTCCTTCCCCTCTCTTGTGCTGAGGACCAAACCTGGGGCTTTGCAAGCACTGTACCACTGACTTTTACACACACACACACACACACACACACACACACACTCCTTTTTAAATTCTATTAATATATGTTCTCCCTAAAAATGGCTTGTGATCATTTTCTCCTAGCTCAAGCAAATTTTTCTTTCTATTTCACTGATGAAGAGTGGAGATGCTGGCTTGCCCAAGTTGGAGTTGTTCTACTTGGCAAGGAAAGCTGCAGGATACCCACTTAGATTTGAATTTTATATAAATAATCTTTTTCATATACGTATGTCTCAAGAAGTATTTGAAACTACTTATAGTAAAGAATTATTTGTTGCTTATCTGAAACTCACATTCAGCTGAGTATCTTGGATTTCATCTGGCAGTTGTAGCCCAGGTGATTTGGAACTGAATCTCCTGAATCTCAGGCATAGACCACCTTGGTCGGCTAACGCTGTGCACGTGTTGACAAGGTTCCTCTGACCTCTACATCCCATAACAGCATTTTTTCCCTTTTAGGATCTTTGAAAACATATTTGAAGACATCAATCCAGCTTGTTTCTTAAGGTATTTACTTAGATGTCACCTCCTGCAGCCATTCAAGCTAAAATTGCTGCCCTGCCTTCATCACTTTCTACCCCCTTTTCTCTGTTTAACTGGTTGCAACTTACTTCTTTCTGTTCAAGTTACTACGTTCTGTCTCACTGCTTTAATTACTGTCTGCCATCAGAATGGGGATTCTCAGCAGAGGACTGTCAGGCTCCTTGTGCACTGCTGTATCCCCAGCGCCTGAAAGATAGGAGACAAATTTAATGTTGTTTGTGAGATGAATGCATGATATCTGGGAGGCTGTGGAGGAGCTTAGGTTGACCATGTCATAGATGTTGTGTTTAGAATTTCCAAAAGACTTTCACTAAAGTAGAGCCTGGAGTATGGTACAGTGTGCACATCTTCATATTGGTACATAGACACAAGGTAAGTAAACAGGTAGGGTAGGAGTCAAGGCATCTCCAGCTATAATGGACTTCATCTGCTTGCAACAGGTGCCATTCATTAAGATTCAAAATATGATTGTGTGACTAAGTGTAAAGAATAACAAAATGGAGCTGGATGAGAGGTACTGAGGCTCTGGCTGTAATGCTACTACCTGGGAGGCTGAGGCAGGAGTTATCTTGAGGTCCAGACCAGCTTGGGCTACATAGTGAATTCAAGGGTAGCTTGGAGTACATAGAAAGATCCTATCTCAAACAAAACAAAACAAAAAACCCAAACTGGGCATGGTGGCACATGGCTGAAATCCCAGCACTCTAGGAAGCTGAGGCAGGAGGGATTGAAAACTTGAACCCAGCCTAGGCAATTTACCCAGATCTTGTCTCAAAATAAAAAATAAAAAGAAGCAGTTGGGAGATCAGTATGAAGGCCCTAGGTTCAATCCCCTGTACCACCAAAAAAAAAAAAAAAAAAAGTGCCAGAGAGCACAGACTTACACTCAGCCAGATCTGCTTGTATCTGGGTGTGACCTACACAGGTTACTCACACAGCCTAAGCTTCCACTTCCTGGTCTGTGAAGTGGGGACACTTGGTACACAGCCATCACCAGTGAAATGGTCTGGCCAAGACCTCAGCACAGTACCTGGCACAGGGAAGCTCCTCCCATTGTGACCCCAGGCCTCTGCACCACTTCCACTGGGTGCCACGCAAAGCACTGCTCAGCTGTGAGGCTGTGCCTCAGCCCTCATTCCACAGCCTGAGTCCCTTCTGGTCATCATGCCTTTCATTGCTGCTGCCTCCTTCCCATTCCAGACTCAAAGCCAAGCTTTCTTTGAGCTCCCAAGAGCTGACCAAGAGCTGAAGTGAGCTTTCTGCGTGGGTCCCCGTCAAGTGTCCTTTGTCCCATCAGATGAGCATTCCCAGGTCCTACCTCAGACTTCCACACAGTGACGGCTGCCTGCAATAAAGTAGTGAAGGAAGGAGGGATAAAGAAAAGAAATGATAATGCAAAACTGGCAAATTAAGGCTGGGCTCATGCTTGGGGAAAAGCAATGAGGCACTCAAATAGAATCAGGTTTATGCTGGGGATTTAGCTCAGTGGTACCGCGCCTTAGTTCAATCCCCAATACAAAAATTATCAGGTTTAAAGGGCTCAGGGGAACTCAGAAAATTAGTGTAAGTCCATAAATCTAACTAGTACTAATGTAGAGCAATGGCAGGGTGAAGCGCTTATCAGCCTTTTGGGCCTTTCTAATGGATTTGTCTTTGAGCTATTTTTTTTTTTTTTTTTTTTTTTGTACCAGGGATTGAGCTCAGCGCTTGTGAGGCAGGCACAGTACCACCAAGCTAAATCCCTGGCCCATGAGCTATGTTCTAAAGCTGAAAATAATTGTTTGTTTTAGACCAAACAAATAGCCACATATTTAAGTATAACCTGCATATTCAACTCATTCACAGACAGTACTGACTGAGGTGTGATACAGGATATGCATTCAAAATTGTTACAAAAGGTATCAAGTATACAAAACTAATGAGAAAAAACAATACAATAACTGAGGCTCATTACATTACTCATTACTCCTTGTTTACTCTTTTTCTGTAATACTGATGAACTTATTTTGCACTATTGTTGGTTTCTCTTTTCCTATTCATATTGTATTCCCTCGACATCCTGTGATAAAGCCCAGGAATAATTTTAGAAATTAAGAAATACCAATTAAAATCATAATGAGATACCACAGTTTTTGGCCAAAGATTAAAAAGACTGATAATACCCAGTACTGGTGATATTTTGGGAAATGTGTGTCCTTTCTGACTTTTGTGGATATGCATGTTTATTTTTGTTGCTCTTCTAGAGGAGAATTTGATGATATAATTGAAAAGCTTTAAAATAGGGAAAAGATTTTCTCATCACTTAAAACCCAACAACTTTACCTCTAAGATTTATCCTGGTGAAATAACTAGATGAGTATTCATAACTGTAAGTATTGAGTATTTGATGATCTCTTCTTGTTAATGTGGAAAGCTTGGAAACAATTTAAATATTGAAAATAATTGATTAGTTAAGTCACTTATGATAATCACTCAGTGATACACTGTATGGTCATAAACGGGCACTTGCATGTGTGTTGATTATACAATCACAGATATATGAAAAGATGCTTAGAATTAGAAAAGGAAGGTTAAATGGTAAATAAGTCACTGGCCATTATTTTTTTAAATGTGTATTATAGGGCCGGGAGTTAGCTCAGTGGCACTGCGCCTGCCTGGAAAACACAAGATCTCGAGTTCGATCCCCAGTACCAAAGCAAACAGACAGACAAACAAAAAATGTGTATTATATGTATCATCAAGATATACATCAGGCTGAGGATGTAGCTCAGTGTTACCATGCCTGCCTGGCAAGCACATGGTCCTGAGTTTGATCTCCGGTTCTGGGGGGAAAAAAAATATACATGAAAGTGTTAACTAATTATATCTGAGCTTGGAGATTATCCCTGATTTGTAGTTTTTTCTTCTTGACTATCTGTATTTTTTTTTATGGTTGTATTTATTTTTAATTTATTTTCAACCATAAAAATAATTTTTTAGATTTCTAGGCATGTGGGCATACTCCTAGCTATTCGGGAGGCTGAGGCAGAAGGATCTTGAATTTAAGGCCAACCAGGGAACTTGTCTCAAAATAAAATAAAATTAAGTTCTGGGGATGTAGCTCAGTGGTACCTGGGTTCAATTCCCAACACTGCAAATAATAATAATGATAATTTTTTAGTCAGAAGAAGGAGGCAAGAGTGTGCTGCCAGTTCTCTTAGTTATGTTAGAGGGAAAGAAAGGTACTACGACATTTTCATTGATTAGCTATTGGTAAATATTTAAATGACTTGGAAATTTGGAAAATGTTCTTCAGGTGAAAAAAAAGGGCAAAACTAATGAGCACAGCAATAGGAAGAGTTCTATACCCCAAAGCCAAGTGGCTTCCGGCACTTGCTCTAGTTTGGGTTCCTCCCTTGTGAGGTTTCCATAAAGCTCCCCCAGATGAATGGCTACAGAACCACACACAGTACATCCCATGACTACACCAGGGCCCCCAACTCTGCTTAGAGTGGGAGAGGTGGGCTGCGGTGGGGCCTGAAAGGCTTTCAGAGGAGCTGGCTGTGAGCTAAAGAGTACAGTGCCATGGCCAGGTGGGCAGCATTCAAAGGTGTGGAAACATGAATACAAGAGAGAAGCTGTGGTTGCATGTCAGATCGTGTGTGTGTGTGTGTGTGTGTGTGTGTGTGTGGTGTGATAGTGAATAGGATACAAAAAAAATTCTAGTAATCCTAGCTTTCTGATTTTGGTTAAAAAAGATTCATTAACATATACATTTTGGGTGCCTTTGAACTTAATGTGATAATCTGCAGTCTTCTGAAACCATCTTAATACCTCCACTTCCTTGTGCCTTCAAAGCTATTTAAATAAATAGATGCAGTGAGAAGAATATGCAACACCACACTGAGGCAAACCAGGGACAATGCATAAAAACGATGCTGAGGATCCAGGTCTGGTGTTGTTCCCCTTTATAACCAAAGCCCTTAGAAAGTTCAAATTCTGTATTGGATATATGGCTCCACCTATGACCAATTCACAAGGAAATTCTGTTAGTGCTCAGCAGGGGTTTTTTTTTCCTTAAATTCTTTTATTGGTACATTTTAGGTATATAACACATTTACATTTATAATTGGGTGCTTGTACCTGTACATGATGGATCTTGGTTCTTATTTTTTCCCCATTACCTGTGCGCCTTTCACCCCCTCCACCTTTCCCTATTTACATAGACTTCATTTCCATTTTTTTCTTTTCTCATAATTTTTCCTTTCCTTTCTTTCCTTTCCCCTTCCCCTCCCACTTCCCCTACCCCTTTGGACCTTTTCTTCCTATTTCAAATGATCAATTATTCATTTTAATCCTTTTAATCCTTATTTACTCTTTCAGTTTCTCACACTAGAGAAACTATTCGGTATGTACACATGTGTGTCCTATTTATTTCACTTAAGAGTATGTCCTTAATATGCATCCATTTAGCTATAAATGTCTCTAGTTTCTTGTTCTTTATGGCTGAGTAGTACTCCATTTTAGAAAAGAACCAGATCTTCTTTATCCAGTTTCCAGTTGATAGTCACTTGGGCTGTTTTCCAAGCTTTAGCTATTACGAACTGTGCTGCTATGAACATGGGTGCACATATGTCGCTGTGGTATGATTCTTTTTTTTTTTTTTGGTACTGGGGATCGAACTCGGGTCCTTGAGGTTGCGCAGCAGGCAGTGAAACCACTGAGCTAAATCCCCGGTGTGGTATGATTCTTTTAATTCTTTGAGGAAGATACCCAGCAGGGGAATCGCTGGGTCAAATGGGACCTGTAGTCCTAGTTCTTTGAGGTATCTCCATACTGATTTCCACAGTGGTTGCACCAGTCTACACTCCCACCAACAATGGAGAAGGGTTCCTTTCTCTCCTCCCCCCCAGCATTTGTTATTTGTTGATTTCTTGATAGCAGCCACTCTTTCTGGGGTGAGGTGGAATCTCAGTGCTGTTTTCATCTTCAGCAGGGGATCTTAACAAAGGACAGTGTCCTCTTCCTTGATGTCATTTCTTAAATGTCTTAATTTATCTTTAGGGTGTGAATGCATTGAACCTGAATCTGAAGATATTTGTGTTTTCTCTCATCTAGCCTGGTAATAATGTCCATAAGGAAAGTTATATGACTTGCTTATCTGAAACTTGCCTCCCTCAAGGCCCCAGGGCTCTACTCTGTTCAAATATCCTGATCCAGCTTATCTTGTGTGTGGTGGCCTAGCTGCTGCTTCTTGGGAGCAAGAAATTGACCTCTTATAAGAGCTCCAGGCACAAAAGATTGTTATTCAAGGGTATCAAAGAAGCAGGAACAAATTTGCATGGTCATGCTGATTAGCCTTTTTTCCAGGGCACTCAATGAGATGTGAGTTTTCATCGAGAAATGCTCCCAAATTTAGAGAGAGCAGGAATCTAACAGAAATCAACCCAGGATGAATAAGCTGCAACCTATCCTGTTTTGAAATTAGAATATGCTTTCAAGTGTGAAGCATTAATGAATTTCTCGGCTTGTCTAGAAGCCATTGTAATTGATAAAAGATAAGACATAATCTTAAAAAACTGAAAATTAATTTTAAAAAATACACAGAAAATGTAATTTAAGGAAGCTAAGAAAATGGAGCGCCAGTGAGGAGCTGGTGCCTCCACGCCCAACTAGGAAAAAGGTTACTGATTCTAACCCCGAAGCGAGAAAATGCCATGTACCAGGAAATCTTGACAGATCAGGTACATCCTCCCAGAGCACTCTTCTTTCTGGCTCTAACTCTGCTGTGTAACTTGCTCTCCAGAGTATATCAAAACCAACCAGTGAGGGAACAAGTACAATCCTGATTATGCTACTCTGCAAAACCACACACTGGCATTCTACTTTTACAGTGTGGCTCTTCTGCATTTGCTTAGTTCATACAGCTCAGCTTGCCCCCAAACCATCATCCCTCGATGAACTGACAAATTTAATTTTGGAGCCTGCGAAGCTGAGTTCCAGTCCCTGGACCACGGTGGCTTCACCTAGTGTCTCCAGCCCAGCATGACAGAGCCAGCTGACCTCATAATCTTTGCTGTAAAAGAAGCGAGAGGCTGAGCCTTTCCAGCAGCCAGCTACTCAGGAGCCAGCCCCCTCCTGCTCCTCATCCGGTCATGTGGGGCTTGGAGTTAAGAGAGAATTAGATATGAGTTCCCTTTGGGGGCTTTTTCAGGGCAGATGCCCAGCAGAAGGCTTCTCACCCATGAGTTTCCTTTTCCCCTGCAAGGCAAAGTTGAGTGCACTGACTTGAGCAGAGCAGCTGAGCCCTGGAGGTGATCTGCTTGAGACTTTAGTTACACTTCTAAGAGTCCAGGGAGCCCTGGAACTAGGTCCTGTTTGCCACCCTTTGATAACTGGATTTGTTGCTTCTGCCCCTTAGGGTGTGATTCCTATTAGAGGCAGAGGACACTTAACTTTAAGTTTCCAGGAGGTTGAAAAATAGTATCACATTTAAAAATGAGTAATTTCCTAATTTTGTCTAATACCAAAGCATAGTCAAAATTTCCTAATTATTCTGGGAATGTCCTTTGCACCTCTTTGTCCAAGCCAAGATCTAATCTGAGTGGTAATTTATCTCAAATTGCTATATCTTAGTCCTGGTTTTCATGACACTGACTTTTTAAGAGATTGGGCAGATTGTCCCCTAAATTACCTCCCCTTCTGTATTTATCTGCTTGCTTTCTTGTGTCCTTTTATGCCCTGTGTTTTGTGTAAACTGTAAGATAGATCTAAAGTCTCAATTAGATTCAGGTTAAATGTTTTGACGGAAAGGAAAAAAAAAATACTGAGTGATGTTGAGTACTTCATTGTGTCTTGCCTCCCAAGACAGTGTTGTCTTGGTATTAGTGGTGCTGAGACTCAGCATGGGATTAAAATGGTGACTTTCTGATTTCTCCCAGGTGCATTGTTCCTCTTGTGCCCTGAAAGGAAGCGTCTGTATGGTAGTACTTTGGCACCATATGGTCCCAGTCCCCATCAACCATTTGTCTAATGGTTTTATCAGCAATGAAAATCCTTGCCTGAATCCATAATTTCTCCTTAGCATTTCCTTTTCCAGAGTGAGCAGGTCTTACGCTATGCTGCTTACCAGTTATGGTACAAGGCAAATCATTAGCTTCTTGATCCTTAACTCCCTCATTTGTAAAAAATGAGTATAAAAACAGAATCAATCAGCTAGGTGTGGGGGTGCACACCTGTAATCCTGGCACTTTTGGTGGCTGAAGCAACAGGATCACAAGGTCAAGTCCCACTAAGGTCAAGACTTTAATGAGACCTTGTCTCAAAAAAGGGGGAAGGGGGCTGGGAATGCAGCTCAGTGGTAGACTGCCCTACAAAAAAGTAAAACAACAACAAATCCAGAGTCAATCCATATCCTGTTGGCTGTATTACATGGGATAACTATGCACATACTTTCTGCCTGGTGCCTGGTGGCATGTATGCATGCAATAAGCATGAGCTTTTCGTTATAATTGTGCTTTTCCTATTTTGTTGGTGATGGATTGCAGAGCATTATTCACTTGCTAGTATTCTCATGTGTGGGTGTCGTGGAATAGCCTAATGAAATCACTGAAAAGGAATTTGAGGCAGTTAGACTTTTGATGAAAATTGGCTTGAAGTATTTTTTTTAAAGCAAATTGAAATTTGTTCTGAAAAGAACTGCTCAGGTCAGTGTTTCCCAAGGTGTGTTCTAAGAATGAAGTGTCCTTCAGGGTACTGCACAGGAGAAGGGGCTGCTGTTAACGTCTAGGAATGGTTTCCTGTTCTTTTCCTCTCTTGGAGTTTTATTGATGTTATCATGGTTCTAGAAAGCTTCTCGGGAAGAAGCCTGCTTAACTTTGTATAATCAAATATTTTCTAATCTATTTGCCTACAGGCACTATTCCCTTACTACTATGGTACAGCCTGCCTTTTTCAAACCAATCAACACATATGAACATTACATTAAGCTGCCTCAGATTCTTCCAAAGGCTTAAAAGAGGAGAAAGGCAGATGGGTGAGACATTCCACAGGAAGAGTTGGAAGGCATCTCAACAGGTCTTTGGGTCTTAAAGTAGGTTACTCGAGAGGTTCAAATTTCTTTTAGTGGATAGAAAAGGCAGAATTTGCAGAGTGGGCAGTAAATGAACAGCCAAACTCTCTTCCTTGGATTTTCCCCCAAAGCTTACCAGGCCTCCCAGTAGAGCTTGGAATGTACCTGTCCTATAAGTGTCCTGTAGCCCCTGGGACTTGCCTAGGCTGGACAAAAGTGAGTCCCTTAGGTTGATGCTCAGAGACTGAGGAACATCTCTGGGGGCATCATGGTTCTGAGGACTTGGGGCCAGAAGAATGTAGGTCAGTGTCTTACCTCTACCTGGAATTCATCATGATACCTGGGAAAATCCCTTAACCTCTCTGAATGAACTTCAGTTCTTCATCTATGTAATTGTTAAAGTACTTGGCTCAAATGGTGTGAGGCTCTGACTAGATATCTAAAAGCCTTTTAAAAAAATATGAAGGGCTATATTACTACCAATTAGTTAATTTTCATTTTAAAGATATTCTTACAGATAACCTCATATCTTAGAGGTCCCCTGAAACTGTCTAATATTTATTGAGCACTCTTCAGTATCAGGCACTGGGCTAGATACTGATACAGAATGTGAAATAAAGCAACCCCAGTCCCTGATTCACGGAGCTTACTTTCCATTGTGGACACAATGGAAATATGGACACAAATAAATGTCTCATTATAATTCTTTCCTCCCAGATATTGATGTGATGTTTTAATAGGCATATTTCTTATAATCTATATGTTGATACATTGTGAAGACAATATCCACAAATGGCACAAATAGTGAAATGAATTTGTCAGTTTAAGTAAAAAATAAGATGATTAGGGGGCCAGGGATTTAGCTCAGTGGCACCACACCTGTCTCACAAATTCAAGGTCCTGAGTTCGATCCCCAGTACCAAAAAAAAAAAAAGAAAGAAAGATGATTAATGTAGAACTGGAAGAGACCTCAGGAATAACTTATCTCATTTCATTTCCCCCATTGTATATACGAGAAAGGTGAGAACCCAGAAAAGAATAATTATCCATAGTCACGTATTTTTTCTTTTAGTGTGTGTGTGTGTGTGTGTGTGTGTGTGGCTGGGATGTCAAAACAGGGTCAGAGGCAGCTCACCTTTTCCTTGTCAGCGATTTCCTTTCTACTGGGTTCCATCTGAAAGGCATTGTTAGAGAAGCTACTATTTTAATTGTGTGTTATAATCACACATTTGATCAAGTACAAACTTGGTTCCATGAAAAATTAATATTTTCCCAGATGGTAATTGCTTATCACTTTAAACTTCATGGTCTGATGACTTTAGGACACCCTGCATCAGCCGCTGCTTCGGCTTTAGTGTTCCCTAAATGTATTTGTGATTGTTAAGAATATTCCTGCAGTTAGAAACCCTCTCAAGCTATGTACCTCCTGGCATTCCCATTCCCAAGGATTTGACCACAGAACCCATTTTAAATTCTTGAGCAATGAAGTGATGAATGGTCTGGGCTAGGTTGTGCAGTCTCACCATTCACATTTTTGTCTTCTCAGAAAAGTTTGTGGAGGCCCAATAATCCTCACGACCCCAAACTCAATCCCACAACTTTACAGTCAGTTTCCTGGGTCCTAGGACCTCAAGCACACTGTAGATGTGTTGTAACATGGAGGAGCAACAGTGACCAGGATGTGCATTTGTTTATGGTGACAGTGGCCTTTAGACCAAGCATTGACTTGGAAACAAAGAAAGCTGAAAGTATATTCTGATAGTTCTTTGGAGGAAAACAATCCTCCTTAAGCTTTTGTTTTTGATTTTCATTTTAAAGCCCTTTAAAAATTACTGTTGTTACTTTTTTAGGCATTTACAAGCCCAGAGTTCTCTGAGAGGGTGTGATGCCTTCGCGGGACATGCAAATAAGGTAGCTGGACATCTTATTCTGAAGAACCCGCATGTTCTACCTTCAGAACTGGCCAAGTCGTGATGCAAAGCCTGTCTGTGGCTGCATGGCCTGGCCATCCAAACATGAAACTGTTAGTGATATTTTGAAGTCTTTGAGACAAAAGCCCAGGCTGCTAAAGAACTCTGGTTTAGTAGAGAGCCAGGGAGGTACAGCGAAGATGAGAATCGAAAGCCTGGAAATTTGCTGCTGAGAATAAATGCTGGCTGCTCCCTGAGGTGATCCATGTGTGGGTGCGCTCCACTCCGCAGATGGTAGAGCCTCTTTCTGAGTAAGGACCCGAGGTTCTTTGGTAGCACTTTGATATCCTGCTCGAATTCAATATGTGAAATGGAGGCATCTCTCTGTGACTTGGAGCCCACAGCAGGCTTTGAAGTCTGATCCAATTTTTGCTGCCTACTATTTGATGTTGAAAGGATGAAATGAAGAAAATGTACAGTTTTTGCCAGTAACTCTGCTGAGCATATGTAAGATTAAAAAAACAAAATCCTTTGGATGATGTACTTAGAAATGTTAAGTAGATTAATACCTTCCTATAGGTTTCTTGTTTCTTTCTTAAGGATAAAAATTAATTAAAGGTAAAAATCAGCACCTGACTGTTTTTCTGTTCTGGACTATAATTAATTTAAGAGAGGGCTAGGTTAACTTGTGCAGAGGAAGAAAGAAATAAATAAAGCAAAAGTTGTTGAGACTTTGTTTTTAATTGCCCTTAGGAGGGGACCTTAACTTAATTCTGCGTGAGACAAAGGCCAAATACAAATAGCACCGGTACACTTAACCTCTTTCCCTTAGAGTGGGGGCTAAGGGACCCTTAGTGTAATGGAGCCATGTCTTTAAGGCTGCTTCATCAGAGATAAAAATAATGTTTCTCTTACTGGTTCTTTCTAAGCACTCACTTGCCAGGACTGTTGCACCATCTTCTCAGACAGGACATGCTGGCCCAGGTCACCAAGGACTGAGCCCTCAGGAAGCCCTTCATAAACCTGGTAAGAAGGAAAGTTGAATTGCATGCTGCTTCTACCATTTGCATATTTGTATACTGTTCAGTGAGTTCTTCAAGCAGGGCTATCTACAAGGCAGGACTCAATGAAACAGTAATGTTAGTAGAAATTTCAGGTTTGAGAAGCCATAAAGGCTGGAACCAAAACTTGCAATAAAGGTAACAGTTGCTTGCTTATGCCTCTTAAATTTACATTTCTGAGGGAAGATAATGAATATCAAAAGCCCACTTTTCCCTGTATTTTTTGGTACCAGGGCTTGAACTCGGGACCTTGTGCTTGTGAGGCAAGCAGCAGAACCACTGAGCTAAATCCCTGGCCTTTTCCCTGTATTTTTAAGAACCCCAAATTAGGAAACTTCTAAAACTTCATTTTGTTAAAGCAAAGGTAAAAAGAATTAGGGGAGAAGGTTGCTTAGAGCTAAATTCTTGAGCTTGGAAAAGCATATGGATTTAGAAGGCAGTTCTGTGTTTTGGTCAATGCAATGTGGCCATTCTTTCAGGGAGAATGCAGGTATCTTGCCACACACCTTGGGAAATGGGTGTTTCTGGTCCTTTTTCTAAATTCCTTGCTACGGAATATGGTAGAAGTCTATTTCAGGCTTGTAGGTGGCTATAATCAGTACCTCTGAAAGATAAAATAAAGAAAACTGATTGTAAAAATATTTATGAACCAGAAGATACTAGGATAATGTGGACTTTTCCAAGGAAAGAAACCTTTCAACTTAACGTATTGATATTATGCTCAATGACAAAGTCATAGATTTTTCTGAAAGACAGTCATTTATCAAGCCTCTCTAAATTTTTTCTTAGCCTGTTTTTCTGTGACAAACTAGTACAATGGGAAATGGGAAATGCAGAGTAAATGTGTCATGAACTTCAATCCACATGACACTTAAACTCTTAGAGAAAAGAGAAGATGAATCCATTACAGCAGTCCCTTTTACAGTGATATGCAGTAAGTGATAGACCTGCCAAAGGCACTGTGTCCTAATAGCCAGACAGTGTTTAAGAGTAAGACCACAGTGAGGTAGGGGTAGGAACAGAATGATGACGAGAAGGATTTAGGGGAAAGAGAGTGTGGGTGGGGCCGAGTCCATTATGCAAGAATTTGCTTTGTATTTCTGTCTATCCAAAAAGGCAATCTCTATCTTTTAATTTGGATTTTAGCACATTTACATTTAATGTGATTATTGATATGTTTTGATTTGTTTATCATCTTGCTGTTTGTTTCTATTTGTCCCATGTGGTCTTTGTTCTATTGTGGCATTCTACTTTCATGTATGTGTAATTGCTGAAAAGAAAAATGAAGTACAGCTGAGTAGCTAAAGGGACAGGTTCTGGAGTCAGGTCTGCCTGAATTCAAATCTCTGCTCCTCTGGGTAGTGTTAATCAGGGTAGGTAGCACCTTACCTCAGTACCTGTTCATATAAACTCAGGGTTGTATGGAGGATTAAATGTGCCAGTGTCCATGAAAGGTACAGGAGAGTGCCTGGTTCACAGAAAGGTTTCATCACGTTAGTGGCTGTGGTGGCTATTGTTATACATATAGACACAAGCACAAACATGTATATATACAAATATATATATACTAGTCTATGAGTAATAATATATATACAAATCTATGATATATTTTATATATATAATAATATATACAAATCTATGAGTAATAGGTCAGGAGATAAAGTTCTTACTATATGGTACTAAGTTATGGTGGAATAATTCAGAGGGAATAAAAAATGTACCACCTTTTGAATTAGCAGCTATTAAAGAAGAAGGAAACTTGTTGGATTACAATAATCTTTCCAGACTTTAGAAAAATACCCTCTAAAGTTAAACTTATTAGTCACTTTGCGTAAATGGCTCTTATGTACTTCCTTTCACAACTGTCCCTTCCTTCCAATCAAAACAATTTTTTACTGTCTAGCACCATGATGGTTACTTTCCCTTATATTCTTTTTCTTTTTAGTTGTGTACTCATTTTACTTATTTGTTCACTTATGTATTTTTATATTGCTTTTTTTTTTGGTACTGGGGATCGAACTCCGGTCCTTGCACTTGCAAGGCAGGCGGTGGAACCACTGAGCTAAATCCCCGGCCCTCACTTATGTATTTTTAATGCCTGTTTGGAGTACACAAGGTTCACATTCCTTGTGTGGAGTTGGTACACGTACACAGCACATCTTCATTCCTCTTTTCATCCGTTTGCTTCCTCTCCCTCTATCTCCTGGTCCCCGTTTGAGAAAGATCTGTCTCCCTACTTTCTGTTACCTATCTTTTATTTTGTTCTTTATTTATATTTTGAGCTTCTCATCAAAGAGAAACCATGTGGTCAGAAGCTTGTGTGTCTGATTTATTTCCCTTAACGTTATGATCTCAGGGTGCATCCATTTTCCTACACATGACTCAAACAGCATCCTAAGTGGTCCTTTGATCTGTCCTTTTTCTCTTTCGGCCTCTGTAATGCACAGGTACCTAGGAGCTTTTCCAAAACATAACCTGAGTTTGACGTTCCCTTCCTCCATTCCCAGCACCCTTGTATCCACACTAAGCCTCTACACAAGACAGTCAAGGCTTTCTCTGTCCTGGTCCTAAACTTCCTAACTCTACTGTCTACCGATGTCTCTTTCTCTTTCTGTATTTCAGAATCTCTAAGCTGTTCTCTGTGCTCTAACATGCCTGGAATGTTCTTCCTCTCTTTTGTGTCTTTGTCCATGCTGTCCTTCAGCCCAATGTGGCCTTTTCCCCAGGTTCACGCCTCAGAATCCTCTCCCTTCTTGAAGGTCCACAGTGGCTCTCCATTCTGCACCCTTTGGCTTTCCACATAATCCTTACCTCATCCTATCTTGTATTGCAGTTATTTTCATGTAAATTGTAAACTCTCTGGAATCATGGCTACCCATTTATGGATTTTCCCTTTGCAATTTAGGTTAGGTTCTTTCTTTCTTTCTTTCTTTCTTTCTTTCTTTCTTTCTTTCTTTCTTTCTTTTTGGTACTGGGGATCGAACTCAGGATCTTGTGCTTGAGAAGCAGGTGGTAGCCCACTGAGCTAAACCCCCAGCCCCTATTTTTCTGTATTTAGTTTTGCAGTCCTGGTGATTGAACCCAGAGCCTTGTGCATGTTAGAATGCTGAGCTATTTCCCCAGTCTTCTTTAAAGGCAAAAAAATTTTTTGGTGGGGGGGGCCTGACGAGGATTGGACCTAGGACCTCACATTTGCCTAGGATCTACCACTGAACTACATCCTCAGCCCCAGCCTTAGGTTTTGGAATTCTTTTTTTTTTTTTTTTTGGTACCGGGGATCGAACTTGGGACCTTTCACTTTTAAGGCAGGGGCCAGAACCCCTGAGCTAAATCCCCGGCTCAGGCTTTTGAATTCTTGAGCATCCAAAGCTGTGATGAAATATAATTGAATCAAGAATGGAATGAAACCCTACTTGAGTAAGCAAGTCAGAGAAAAGTTTAAATGTATTTTTAATAAGCGTGGAACAAAATGGCCTCTTAGTCACCCCCAAATAGATATCATGTACAAGTGGAACAAATTACGATAATCCAAGCTGTTTCATTTTGTTGCTGATGTTTTGGCTAGAGGGGGAAGGGAAGGAAATTTAGGCAGGAAAAAACATTATATATGAATCAAATTTCCCTTGATTTTAGAAAGCAACAAAGATGAATTGACAAAAAATTTTATTTTGTTTATATTATCAGTTCCAGAAACAAGAGAGTATCTTCTAGAGACATTTTAGCACATTATACCTTATGTGCTAATTATTTGCCTTAAATGATCCATTAATTTATTGTTCTTGTCAAAGGCCAAAGGAAAGCATTGTGATGTATATATGTACGTATTTATCTATGTATGTATGTTGATGCTTTTGTTATGTAGCCCAGGTCGGCCTTGAACTGGAGGTGGTTTTCCTGCCTCAGCCTGCTACTGGGATCACAGGTGTGGGCCACCACAGCAGCTGTGACCTTTAAAAAGAAAACACATACCAGGGATTTAGCTCAGTGGCTTCCCTGCCTGCTGCCCAAACGCAAGGACTTGAGTTCAATCCCCTGTACCAAAAAAAAGAAAAGACAAATGAACTTCCTATAGGGTCGCCGCCTCACTTGCACTGAGACTAACTTCACTGTTCTCAAAGGACCCTGCATGGGTGAGGGGCCAGGAATCCATCTAAAGCTTCCAGTTGCAAGCTCTGCTCAGAGCAGCCTTGCAGAAGAGTCTGTACATGTGGGGCTCAGACACTGCTATCTTCAGCCCCTTTAGCCAGAAGGTCAGAGTGTCCCCAGCTGACCCATGTGCGCTGACTCATTGGTCACATAGAGAGAAACACAGTATACCCAGGAAGTGCATAACTCAAACCACTTTGCCACTAACCCACCCAGTAAGTTATTTAATAATACTGACAGGAATGTATACAGATTTAATCCTCGATTTTACTATATGAGCATTTATTCGTTAGGCATTTGTTCTTCTCTTTATTAAAAAAATAATTACGAACTATTACTAAGTACCAGAAACTATCCTGGGCTAGTACTTTCAAATTGTTTTGTAAGACCGTTTTTGTTTTTTTTTTGTTTTTTTCCAGTTGATTGTTTTCCAATTTGTACAGTTTGATATTTTTATAAACTACAGTAGAAACAAATTATTATAAAAACAATCATGCACTTGTGTGCTGTGCTAGTATCAAATTGACCTCAACTTTTCTAAACTTTTTACTCTACGTGTGATCATTGTGTTTCTTTACTAATCTTGTTGGGAACCAGTGACAAGAGTCAGCCTACAGACTGAACATTAGTAAACAGCATGGTCACATTCCCACTCACATGTTGCTGTACTGTGACAGAGAGAGACAAATGAAAACAACACCCATAATAAATAAAAACTCAGCAGGGCATGGTGGCTTGTGCCTGTAATCCTAGCACTCTTCGGGCTGAGGCAGGAAGATGGCAAGTTTGAGTCCAGCCTCAAGATAAATAAAATAAAATGAAATAAAGGCTGGAGATAAGGCTCAATGTGTAGGCTCTGTGGGGGGTGGGGGGTGGGGGGGAGGAGGAAGAGAAAAGAAAGAGGGAGCTCTGAGGAAGGGAAGAAGGGAGGGAGGGAGAAAGGAAGGAAGGAAGGAAAAAAGAAAGAGAGTGTCAATGTGTCACTAGTGTGGGATGTCAGAAGGTGGAGCATCATAGAAGAGAAAGCAAGGGCAGCCAGGCATGGTGACACACGCCTGTAATCCCAGCACTCAGGAGGCTGAGGCAGGAGGATCACCTTGAGTTCAAGGCCAGCCTGGGCTACATAATGAGTTCAAGGCCAGCCTGAACTCCATAGCAAGCCCCTGTCTCAAAAAAAAAAAGGCAATGAAAGAAAGCACAGCAAGGGTAATGAGGAGTGGCCCATGTGTATATTTTTAAAGAGATGATCAAGGTGGCTTCATTGAGAATTTGAGGTTTTGTCACTAGGCTGGATCTCTGAGGTCCCCAAGGCTGAAATAAAAAATTTAACTCACCCTTTTATAAGAACAAGTTTGTGGGTTTGCTGGCTCACATCAAGGAAAAAGAATTTTTAGGATGCGTCAGTAAGAAGCAAGAGAAGGGTCTGTTAGAGACCTAGGACCCACTCAGCAGCAGAGTGCAGGTGCCCAGAGAAGTGAGGAGCATTAGGAACAGGAGTGGGGTTCATTCAGGAGGTCTCAAGATGGGCGATCCAGGGTGTGTATTCTCACTGCCTGTCAGGTTACAGTGCAAGTCATCTGCTTATGTTTGAAGTTGAGATCTGCTGCCCACCAATATTGCTGCTCCCTGAGGATGGAGGGAGCACAGTTTACAGGCGACAAGGACAGGTTAGGAGCCCAGATTTACAGGCTTATTGTAGAAGGACCTTTAGGTTTTGTTTTTGGTTTTGTTTTTTGGAGCGGGTTTCCTGGAAAGGAAAAAGGATGGAGGAACTTTTGTGTCTTGAAGCTGCAGTTTTCCTTAAAAGTACAATTTTTAAATCTTGATTTCCTTGTCTTCTTTCAACTTAGTTTTAGTTCTTCTATCCTGCCTCAGCTTGGGTCAAGGCTTGAGGACAGACAGCCAGTTCACTGTGTGGCTTCACAGGAGAAAAGCATTCCAGGGAGGGAAACAGCTGAGGCCAAACCCTGAGGAGCCCTGACAGCCCTGTGAACACAGCCAGTTTTAGTATATGTGCTGCCGAAGCGAGCACCTGTGAACACAGCCAGAAATACACAAAGTGCAGAAAGAATCTCGTGTGTCTGGAGCCAGAGTGCCAGGGGAGACTGTGGGAAGTGGGGAGCCAGGCAGGGCTGGTCTGGGCTTGTTAATGCCCTAAGTAACCCCCGGCTCTGGCTGAAACGAAGGCTGCAGACACTGCAGCTCTAAGGAGTTTCCTGGTGATGTTCAGGCATTTGGTCCCAGTCCCATTTTGAAAAGTGTGGGGGTAGTCTCGGTGAAATGAAGAGCGAATGTGCGCTTTGGACACAGGAGTGTGTGATATGAGTTATGTTTTAAAAGCAAGCCTCCAGCGTTGGGCTTAGAACAACTTTTCGTCATCATCCAGAACTGAGTCTGTGTAAGAGAGGAAACTTCCTAAAACCTCTAACTTGCCTTTCGCACTAGTGGGTACCCATCACAATTCTTATTCATTGTGCTGTCTCGGGACATGATTGTAACAGTGACCACACTGGGCTGCACTGCAGAGAGATCGCAGAGACCATTGTGAAATGGGGCCATCAACCCTTGAATGAAGTGACCTTCAACCGTGACAACTTTTAGCTCATGTGCTGGGTTCTATGTTGTCTCTCAACACAAGACTGACATTTCTGGGTATCATGTGTTTTTCTTTCCCTTCTTCCTTCCTTGTTCTCCTTTGGTAAGGTCTAAAAACAGGCCTTAAACATTTTTTTTTTTCTGAAGCAAGAGAAATGAGTCTGGGTGAGTGGAGTCTGTAGAAATAACCCAAAAGGAGAGGGTAGGAATTCCCATGTGTTTGTTATCCACGTCAAGTGCCATGGGCTTGACTTACATTTCCTGAGTGTGAAGTACACAGGCTGTAGTTTAACTGAAACCTGCTTCCTGCCTCGGATTTCCTGTTATACCTCCCCGAGTAAGGGGTTCTGTCCTGGGTTATCTCTCATTACAGGGAGCATACCTTAATCCTATTGAGTTAAGAAGGTTAAAAGATTGTTGTACTTAACTAATAATAATTTTAATAACACTGCACCTTAAGTTTTTTGGGTGCTGAGGAGCAAGTGGTATTTTACCAGGCTCCTGGGGGTCATGGCTGGCAGTAAGCAGTGTCGGTGTCTGGTTAGAGCAGCCAGGGAGCATGTGGTATGTGGCTCTGGGCTTCAGTGCTCTGATTTTAGTGTTTCCATGGTCTGTCCATCCAACAGCCACCAAGGAAATCACATGTACATTCTCTAACCAACCACTGTATTAGCGCCATCTGTGTTGTCATTTTCCTTTACCTTTCTACTTGCTTCTAGCTAACTTTTTGTCACCCATAGCAGTAAATCAGTTTAGCTATCAGAAGGCAAACTTGGGATGTATTTTATCCTTGGAACTCTTAATCCTGAGTGGTACCAAATCTCTATTTCCCCAGGACAGAAAGATTTTTCAACGTGTGGGATTTTTAGTCCTAACACGAGGACAGTCCCAGGCAAACTGGGATAAATTGCCCTCGACAATAACGCTAGAAGCTAAGCTCAGTGTGGGCAAAAGTTTTGTTTAAATTAGATCACTCTATCAGGCAGGAGTGTGCCTTCAATTCAGGCCAGAGTTGCCACACTGGCTGCCTGTGTTTGGAAGAGGCGGCGAGCAGCTTGCCAAAAAGCAGTGCTGTGTTCATCATGGGCTCACTCACAGACAAGCGTGTTCCCTCGAGGGCATCTCAAAGGCCACATAATCTCTCGTGGGAAAGCACACAGAAACCAGGCTCCAGGGTGTGGGAAGGCTCCTGAGCCTCTTCTGCCACTTACTCAGTTCCATTACTGAATGCCACACACATGATGGCGAAGCCACTGTGTCTTCATTCATGGGCAGCCTCTAGGATTCTGAATTCCTGTTCGTTTAGATTTCGCAGGGTTGTGAACATCTTCTCTTCTTGCCTGTGTGACACTGAATCCACCTTAATCTTTTATCAGTAAGACTTGGTGTGGCTGGGAGTGTGATTCAGCGATAGAACACGTGCTTGGCATGTGCAAGGCCCTGGGTTCTATCCCCAGCACTGAGCAGGAAGGAAGGAAGGAAGGAAGGAAGGAAGGAAAAAGATTTGATAAAATTTCAGTCCTGGGAGTTTTCTCAGTGAGATAGCAAAGGAATTACAGGAATAGGATTCTTAGCTTTAGCCTGTGGGGTGGGAAAGACACCTCTTTGTTAAGGAATTTGCCAGTTTGCATGAGAATGACCCAGAGAACTTGTTAAGAGTACAGCTTGCTGAACTGAACCTGTAGTTTCCAATTCTGAGGGGTGAGGGCATGAAATGATGCTAGCCTGGTGACTTTCCTTTAAGAACCACAGTTCTAGGTGCCCCTAGGTGATACTCTATTGACTTAGAGAAAGTAGGCTTTACATGTGGGGCTTTCTACTCATTCATTCAACAAGCATTTATTGAGCACCTAGTGTATGCCAACCATAAGGCCAGGAAGTGAATTAAAACTTGCTTAAGAGAGGCAATTCAAGTGTCTTGGTGTTTACAGGGTTTATCTCAAGTGGTCTTGTTAAAGTCTCAGGAAGCTGTCAAGGACAAAGTCACATTTACTTGAGGCTATGCTGTACTGGAGGAGTATGGAAGTTCCATACTTCTAAAGAGTCTACAAAATATTTAATTTCTGAAATTATTAGAAACAATTGCTTTTAATAGGTTATTTCTATTTTTTTTATGTTTTTATTTTATTTTATTTTTTTTGGTATTGGGGATCGAACTTGGGTCCTTGTGGTTGCACAGCAGGTAGCGAAACCACTGAGCTAAATCCTCGGCCCTCTATTTTATAAACTATAGTGCCACTGCCAGCCTAATCATTGTTATCATCTCCCAAATGACAAAATTACTGGAAACCCCAGCAGATCTGAATATTTTCACATCTCTTGTACGCATGCTGCTGCCATAATGCTTGTGCCCTGGAAATTTTGCAAAAGAAGTAGCAGCAAGGCCACCAGAAGGAAGTGTGCACTCTGAGGCTGGTGAGCCTGAGGACAGAGGGACTCAAGGAGAAGGAAGAGAAAGGATTGCGGTTCTTCTAGCCCAAATTTAATTTCTAATTTAGACTCATTATTATTTACCATACCCCTTTCTTATTTTGCTTAAGGATTTTTATCATTTTTGTGTTTGCTTTAGAGTGGACCCTTGACTTATGAACTCAACTCATTCCTGAGGGCTGGCTGTAACTCAAGTTGGTCAATTGCCTTCAAAGTCCTTCTGCTGTGTAATTTTAGGCCACACTTTCTTCCAGGCAGATCTCAGGGTCCTTAGAGAGACAGTGGCTCAGGATTTCTTAATAACCCTACACAGGAAAGGATGCTGTAATGTTCCTTCCAGAACCCTTGAAAGGTTAAATCTGTATCTGAGGCCATCTGGAAGTACAAGTGGCTGGCATTCGGGTTGTAACTCAAGACTTTAGTTGTAAGTTAAAACTAAAATTCCAGTTGTAACCCAAGTTGTTTGTATGTCAGGCCAGTCATAACTTGAGGATCCAGTGTATTTTGTAATTTTAGAGACTGCCAGATGAGTGCTTGGGACATTAACTATAATCATGGCAGATAATGTCCAGTGAGGCTACTGTCCAAAACTTGGGCCTCCCTAGAAGAACCACGTAGGATATCTACCAAGAGGAAAGGATTTATTGTGGGTTCGTATTTCCTCTGAAATTTCAGGGCTAGAGAAAGGATGTAGTTCATAAAGGTTGGTGCTACATCCACTGCTCAGCCAGCACAATCAATAGCTTCTGACTCTGGTGCGGGCTGGGGGAGGCTGGAGGAGAAGGTAGCTGCCGCTGAGGACCATAGAGGTCATATGTCACCTACCACCCCTGAGCCCACAGACCTGGAGAAAAACCCCGCACGGCCTCTTATCATTCCCGCAGCACACTAAGGTGTGTTGCAAAGTTGGATCATTTGTGACATCCTTTCTGCTTCAATTGTTCCTGCAAGCATGTCTGAGAAAGTTCCTGGTGCTTCCCTGCGTGCGTTAGGTTGGGATGCCCTTTTTGCAGCTGCCAAGTTGGGTTCTGGCATGGACCCAGGACATCAGGAGTACAGCTGCCAAGCAGCACTGGGGCGGCAGAGTGTGAGCTGAGCCAGTGCACGTGCCTTCCAGAATTGGATGTTGATGGCATGGCTGTAAAATGTGCCTAAAGAAATTTCATTTTTGAATTCTTTTCTTTTTGGATATAATTGAAACAGCACATACTATACATACTGCCCTGTTACCCTTAGCTGCCTAGTTTATTTCATTTTAAAGAACTCTTTCAACTTTAAAATTAAATATACAGTTGTTTCATGGTAGGAGTGGAGTGATTTTCCTTCTTTTTACTTTTTTTTCCCGAGGTTAGCTATAATAATTTTTTAATTAATAGACTTCATTTACTTTAGTAGTTTTTGGTTTCCAGAAATATGAAGCCAAAAGTACAGTTCCTATGTGCTTCTTTCCATCTTTCCTTCTCTCAGTCTCCCCTGTTATTAGCATCCTGCAGGGGCTGGGGGTGTGCTGGGGTAGAGCCTGTGCTTAGCATGCAGGAGGCCCCGATTTCATCCTCTAGCAAGACCAAAACAAACAAACAAACAAGCACAGACAAATCTTGCATTAGTGTGGTTCATTTGTTAGAATTGATAAGCCAATACTGATGCATTATTACTAACCATAAAGTCTGTAGTCTATTTGATTTTATGGTTCACTCTTTGTGTTCTGCATTCTGGGTTTTGGCAAACAGATAATGTCATGTATACACTATCACAGGATAATATAGAACAGTGTCATTGGCCTTTACTTCACCTATTCTATGTACTTCTACCTACACACCCCTCCCTTCCACCACAAGCCCCAAGGAATCATACATTTTTATGTAGTTAGTTTTTGTTTTGTTTTGTTTTGCTTTTACTGTTTCCATTGTTTTGCTTCTTATAGAACAGTGACGGTTAACCTCTGGCACACATACTGCAGCGAGCTGTTGGCATCATTGAAAACTCTAAAAGGTCCACTGTTACAGGTCTAGAATATCCTATTGGAATTACATGGGACATAGTCTTTTCAGCCTGGCTTCTTCAACATAGCAGTATGCATTTTAGATTCCTCCATGGTTTTTCGTGACAATAGCTCATTTCTTTTTATTCCTGAATATTGTTCCACTGTATGGGTGTACTACAGCCTATCCATTTGCCAAATGAAGGGCATCTTGGTGGCTTCCACGTTTTGGCAATCATTAAATAAAGATTCTATAAACATTTGCGTGCAGGGTTTGGTATGGATATCCATTCTCGACTCATTTGGGTTAATAGCCAGAAAAGCAATTGTTGGATTGTATGGCAAGAGTATGTTTAGCTTTTTTATTTTGTTTATTTGTTTGTTTATTTGTTTTATTTATTTGTTTGTTTATTCTATTTTTTCTGGCCCTGGCGATTGAACCCAGGGCCTCATTCCTGCTAGCCCTCTACCACTGAGTCATATCCCTAGCCATTTTTAAATTTTATTTTTTGAACAGGCTCTCATAAATTTCCCAGGCTGGCCTTGAACTTGCAATCTTCCTGGCTCAGCCTCCTAAGTAGCTGGGATTACAGACATGTGGCATGGTACCTGGTGCATGATTAGGTTTGTAAGACTGTCAAACTATCTTCCGAAGTGGCTGTGCCATTTTTTAATCCCACCAGCAATGAATGGAAATTCCTTGTTGCTCCAAATTATGACCACCATTTAATGTTGTCAAAGTCTTGGATTTTTACCATTTTTAATCTTATTATTGTTTAAATTTGCAGTTCCCTGATGACATATGATGTTGAACATCCTTTCATATGCTTATTTGCCATCCATATATCTTCTTTGGTAAAATGTCTGTTTAGATCTGCTCATTTAAAAAATTGTGTAGTCTTCTTATTCTTGAGTTTGAAGAGTCACAAGAGCTCAGCCCACACCTGAGAGCTACTCTTGTACTCTTTCGTGTTAGCCTTTTCTTTTGTTTTTTTGTTTGTTTTTTCCTTTAGCATTTTACTTTTAAGATTGAGTTTTTTGTTTTCACTGCTAAATAGTGAATTCAGTTTAAGAAGAGACCACAACTCATCAGTCCTCCTCTGTTGCTGGCCATCTGGGTTTTTTCCAGTTTGAAGTTCTCAAAGAGAAGTCTACAGATAGATGATGGCTGACCCTGGACAGTGCAGCATAGCAGGTTTTGGAGCCAAACTGAATTTACATCCCAGCTGTGCCTCTCTAGCAGCTTTGTGACTTTGGGCAAATTACTTAACCCCCCGTGCCTCTTTTTTCTCTTGTCTAAAATGGGAACACTAAAAGCACATCTGTATACATGTAAAGTGCCTGACATAGTATTTCACATAGAGCAAGCAATCGATAGAAGTTTGGTGAGTGTAAGCCTATCTTTATTACTCATAGGAATGTTTTACTGTTCTTTGAGTAAGTTCTCTCCCAAGTATGTATGGACTGATCAGATTTAAGATTATAGACACCTTGGAGATTCTTTTGTTCAACTCATCTTATAAACAAGGAAACTGTATCTTAAGAGTCAACCAAGAGCTAGAACCCAGCTCAGAATTGGCTCTCAGGAGACAGAGGAAGTGATACCTTGGACCTGCTTTCTGGTCCAAGTATTGAGGATTCTTTAGATGGCCATTTTTACCTTAAGTCTATTTTCCTCTTTGTTCTACAAAAGAACAGGAGAAAATAGAAGCCTTAAAAGGTTGACCAGCTCCATGTTTAGCTGTAGACCATGAAATCCATTATATTATATATAAGTTTACTGTTTCTTCATTGGTCAGTTTAGAATTTCAAGGGCTTTATCTGTCCCCCCCAACCCCCAATACTGGGGATTAGACCCAGGCCCTTTTCACTGAGCTACATCTCCAACCCTTTTTAAAAATTTTGAACCAGGGTCTCACTAAGTCACTAAATTGCCCAGCCTCCCCTTGAACTTGTGATCCTTTTGCCTCGGTCTCCCAAAGTGCTAGGATTACAGGCACAGTGCCACCATACCCTGCTTCAAGGGATGTGGTCTCTTGTTCAAAGGTGAGAGCAGAAAGGGAAACATAAACCATGATGATTAAGTATAGCATTATGTTTAGTTTGTAACTCCTGTTGTATTTTGATTAATTCCCCTGTTTTTTTTTACGTACAGATATATTTCTTATTAAACCATGAATCTAGAGTGTAGTTGGAATAATGACAGGAAGGAGAACTTCAGAATTAAACAATGGCTCTTAAATGAGTTTATAATTTCCTCCTAAACAAGAACAATTCACAGTAACATCTTGACCTCCTGCTTCAAGTCACACACTTAGCCTCAGACCAGAGCTTTGGTCTGAACACTACATCTAAATCCCAACCCTCAAACCCCTCCAGTCCCACATTTCCCCATTTGTATTCAAGGCTTTTATTTTATTTTAATATTTTGAGACAGGGTCTTGCTATGTAGCCCAAGCTAGCCTTAAACTCACCATCCCCATGCCTCAGACTCCCAAATGCTAGGATTACAGGTGTGCACCACCATGCCCAGTCTATCTTTTATGATATTAAATTTATCTGTCCTGTCATCTATGTTCCTAGGTTCCTAGTGAAGGGGGTGGCAGGAAGGGAGGAAAGGACAGGCTTTAGTGGCTCTAAGAGGAGTATGGGTCAAGACTGGTCTTTAAAACTAAACTACAGATATGAGATTATTGTACATAGACTAGAGCCTGGTTCACATTTCGCAGCCAATAATGTTTAGCAGCTGCTACTGCACTTTCTCACTCCTCCAATGAGAATCACTTCTGACAGTAGTGAGTACAGTTGCAACTTAACAACCCCTCCTTCATTCCATACAAATGTCAAGTCTTCCGGCATGTGTTAAAATTTCTATAAATGTCACTTGGTTTTCTCCTAATGCCACCACAGGTCTCAAGAGTCCACCCACTAGAACCTTTACTGCACTTAATGAGGAGTGGAACCAATTGTTTTTAGTAGTTTGTGTTTGTGGAATGTGAGGATTACACATGTTGTCGGGAGTTGATAAATGCACACAACATGGATTTTATCTTAATTCTTTTTACTTCCCTTTCCCCTTTCCTCCCTTCTCCTCCCTCCATCGCTTGGTCAGGACTGGGATCGATTTGTTGGTGTTTTCTATGTCTGGCAATTTGTGTAACAGAAGGGTGTTTTGTTTCATTAACCCATCTAACTGGTATGAGGATAGAGCCCTCACCAACTCAATCCCATTTTCAACCTCCCTCATCCAAAACAGTCTGTGTGGCTGCTGAGCAATGAGCAATTAGAACAGCCAGTCTACCTGCCATCGGGCTGGTTTGTTTGACCTAATATACATGAAGACTGCGTGTTCCCAAAGGAACGCCTCCTTTTTAAAGGAAGAAATTAATGATATCCCTTTTCATTAAATTGGTGCCAGGTATTCTCCCTAAGCAGCCTATTTAAAAGAACAGATTCAAGCAGGCCTGAGAAACAAATGCAAGAGATCCACAGAGCTCTTAGGGGATGAGTTTACACACTATCCTAATTTCAAAGGAGACTTTTTATGCCAGGACACAATGGCTGGGTTCTCCCAGTGGGCACACGCTGACTTTAAATGTCACATTCTGCATTTGTGCAGAAATCAGATAAATGCAAAGAGCTCTAGGTTTGTTTCTGCTCTTAACTGATCTGTCTTCCAAAGGACATTTTCCATGCTGACTCATTACACAAGGTCTGAATGTTTGGGGTCCCTGTGGGGAATGGGACATCCAAGGTTTTATTCCAAATCTCCAGGGGTCAAATTACAAAGGTTCCACTCTGTTCTTCACTTCTGTATTTACCTGTGCCCAGTACGGTTCAGCTCAGAACATCACACATGTATTCTGCCTTCTGATTTTCAGCTTGGGCTGCCCGTGGGGGTCAGAGCACTTCCACCCCTGGTGAGCAGCTCCATCTCTGCTCTAGACCTGCATCTTTTCATTCAGTCCATTAGTTGATCCCCTAGTTCATGTAGCAGTTTCTGTTTAACATGGAAGGCATTAGAGGGGAAAGCACATCATATGGTCTTTTCCTTTAAAAGGGAAACTAGAATAGATGTTCCCTCTAATCTACTACCCTGAGCAAATTCACCCTTGTGAGCTTAGCGGACAGCTTGGAAATAACTGCTGAATTAGACAATGAGAGGGTTGAACACATACTACATAAGGGTTATGCTTACCAGGGATCTGGACCCAGAGAACTTCATACACATTGACTTTAGTCCTTCTTTTCAGTACTCAAAAAACTCGTCATCCAGACTAAGCTCACACATTCTTTTGCAGACCAGTTTATACCATGAGCTCCTCTAGGAAGCCAATAGAATCCTTGTACTCTGACTGTGGGAAAATGCGCAAATACAGACCTGCCACCTTTTGCACATAATGTCAAAGGAATGTTCCCATCAGAGTGTGTATCCCAGATTAAGAATCTGCACACTAATGAGAGGAGTTGACTAATTTTGAAGACTTGCAGTGTCAGGGTTAGAAAGCTTGTTACACAAATTTTCCTTCTTGGTTCCTAATAAGTGAGCAAGAAAAATCACTCTTCTTTTTTCCCATGTGATAGTTCTTCAGATATTTGTAGATTGTTTTTCCTTTTTCAGTTAGACTTCTCTTTGGAAGTTACTCTAAATCATTAAATGACCCTCAAAAGTTATTTTAGAAAAGTTTGTACTGGAGCCCCATACCTGTAATACCACCATCTTAGTTGCTTTCTTGTCACTAAGACACAATACCTGATATCCACAAATCACAAGAGAAGAGGTTTATTTTGCCTCACAGTTTGTAGAGTTTTCAGTTCATAGAAGGCTTGCTCCAAGGCAGGGTGGCATGGCAGCGGGGCATGGCAGTGGAAAATTGTTCATAGTGGCAGGAAGCAGAGAGAGAGACCAGGGGAAGAGGGAAATAGAACCGTCCAGGCTGCGCCCCAGTGACTCACCTCTTCCAAACAGGCTTCACCTCCCAACATCAAATCTAGTTATAAACTCATCAGTGGACTACTCCACTGAAGAGTATCACACCCCTATGTTCCAGTCATCTCTCAAAAGCCCTACTTATGAACCATGAAGCTTTGGGAGGACATCTAGATGTAAACCATACCACCACCTACTAGGAGCCTGAGACAGGAGAATCACAAGTTCAAGGCCCACCTGGGCAATTTAGCAAGACCTTGTTTCAGAATAAAAAGGGCTGGAGATGGAGCTCAGTGGAAGACTAATTGCTTAGTCAGATCCTGCATTCAATTCCCAGTACTGCAGAGAGGGAAGAAGAGAACAGAGAGGAGACAAGAGACAGGAGAGAGACGTTGAGAGAGATTTTGTGCTAGGATGTAAGGCCCTGGTACTAGAAGATATACGTATAATCTACAAAAGAATTAGACTCATGGCTTCTCAAAAATGTCAAGGCAGGAAAAAAAACTAAATTAAAATAAAAATGCCTAGGCAGGTTATTGTAATCTTTTTTTTCTTCATTAAAAAAAGAAAAAAAAGTTGATTCCTTTTAAAAACACTTCAGGCTTCTTCAAAAAACTAAAACACTGAACCCTGTGTTTATTTCATCATCACTTTAACTATTTTTAAAATTGAATTATTGCTTAGCTATTGCTCAGTTTTTCCATATTTAGTAGAAAGAGAAGGATCATTCTTAGTGGAATTTCAGACTGAGAGTTGGATCAAAAGAATTGAAATAATATCATTTTACATTTTACTTTGAACTCCCTACAAAGTGAGGTTGATGTTTTCTGAGGCACTTTTTATTATTGTTGTTGTTAGTGTCTCTGAGACAGGGTCTCACTTTGTAGTGCAAGCTGGCCTTGAACTCACCATGTAGTCCAGGTTGGTCTTGAACTCATGGCAATCCTCCTGCCTCAGCCTCCTGAGTGCTGGGAATACAGGCGTGCATCACCATGGCTGGCTTTCTGAGCCACTTTGATATGCTAAGACAATTTATGCACAGCATAACTTAGTGTTGTTGCTCTCCTTGAAAACACTTTTTCCATGGTTCTCATTGGCATCAATCTTGACTTAGATGCTAACCCTATTTTGACTTCTTAGGCCACTCATTTTAGAGGAGTAATTGTGGTCCCAGAGATTTCATATTTTGTTTTGGAATTTTCACATTGTCTTTAGGTTTTCCTCCATTAAAGGCTGAATTAGGTCATATTTAGAGAAGAATGGAGATAATAAAAAACTCCAAACCTCAAAAACTCACAACCCCCTGCCAAATAGCAATAAGAAAGCTTGACTGAAAGTCTAGAAATGGAGTATTCACCCTTGGCTCTAGGCAGTCAGTTAGCCCTCACTGGAAAATGAGTGGGTTGGTGGAAGTCATCCCCAAGTTCCCTGTGGCTACACGGCTCTATATGGACATGTGTAGGGCCAATGAAGAGGTGCTGTGCATTAGCAGATTATCCATTCTGCCGCCTATAAAATGATTCCAGCTTCTGCACTTAAGGAAATGTTTTCCAAACATTGATTGTGATCCCTACTTTACAGCCTTCCTTTTGGCAGTTACATCTGTGATTTCTGCAGCCATAAAGTTGTGCTTTGAGTCTGCTCGTCCCCTAATATGTTTTCCTGCCTGTCTTGTGAGAGCTCACTCTCTTCACCTTGCTAGGGAAGCTGTGTGTGAGACCTGCAGGTGTGTGACCTTTCTTCAAGTCATTCTGATGACTTCAGTTTCTGTGCTTCCCACCAGGATAAGCAGAAAGTGAGGTGTACAAAGTTTCAATATGCACACACACACCAAGGGATGTATCTGTCTCAGTCAGGTTGAGACAAAATGTCTCGTTGCTGGGACAAAATACCCCACACTTTCAATTTAAGTGTGGCTCACCCTCTCAGAGAGTGGTCGCCAGCTCCAGGCAGAAATAGCAGGGCAGCCAGAAAGCTGCTCACATCATGGCAGCCAGGAAGCAGAGAGCAAAGGAAGGAGTTGAAAAGAGATATACCCTTTAGGGTCACAAACCTAGTCACCCCTCCAATCAGGCTCCGCCTGCTAACAGCAAGCCAGCTATAGTGTCCTCGTAGTCGAGTCACTTTCCCAAAGTCCCACTGCCTCTGAGCACATGAGTATTTTGGATCGCAACCATAACAGGATCAAAACAGAATCCTAGCAGAAACAGATTGTACACTCACATTAGGATAATGTGAGTATTGTTTAATAAAGGGATTATTTTAAAAGGGCAGGATATAGGGAAAACTTAAAAGGCCAGCGTAGTCCTCCATGGGCCAGTGAGAGTAGAGCTGTACCTCATAAAGTGGAAAGGGGCAAGGAGAGAGCATGATATCTAGAACCCAAGGGAGAGCCATTTAAGGACAGGGGTCTTGAGAGATGACCCTCAGTCAGGGACACAGTCAACACAAGATAAACCCAGAGGAAGGGAGCCCGGGAATAAGAGAGAATATTATCTCTCTCTCTGTTGTCACTCTCTCCCTTCCCTCTTGTCTTTCCTGCCCAAGGTCTCTGTTGTCCAAAGCCTTGGGAAATCAGAAGAATGCATACAGGTCAGCCTCTGGGCTCCAAAGCATGGCAGAGATGGCTGAAGAATGAATATGGAAGGAAGAAAGGCTGCACCTTTTAAGAAGGCCCAATACAATTTCAGTTCCTAGTATAAAGCTCATAACCTTTCCCACAAAGATGACAAATACTTCTTTGGGAGTTTTCTTTTTTCTTTTCTTTTAAATAATACTTTAGTTAGGAATTAACCTCTGCTTCAGGACACATGTACTGGGACACAGTGGCTTCAAAGATAGATGTTTATTTTCCTGATTTCACCAGAAGTCCAGAGCTAGGTAGTTTCTGGCACTGGTTCAAAAGATCAAGAATGGTAAGCAAGGACATTTTATGCACTTTTCAGTTATTTTCTTCACTTTTCTCATGGACCCAAGAACAAGAAAAATGGCTATGGCTGGGTTTCCAGGTATCATGGCTGCATTCTTTTTCCAACAGGGCTAATAGAATCTACCCAAACTCCCCACCCAGTAACTTCTGTTTACATCTCATGGACCTCCTTCATCTATAGGAAATGCTGAGAAACATATTTGAGTTGATTACATTGCTGCCTTCTATGATTTAAGGATCCTGTTGGGAGTAAACAGGAGAGTGTGGATGTTGAGCAGACAACTAGTGGTGTCTCTCCAGGATAGAATTCAATGGCACATTGTCCAATAACATTGTTTCATGTGGGTTTCCAAACTAAAATATTTTCTGGCAGCACACACCTATAATCACAGCATAGGGAGGCTGAGGAAGGAGGTTCTCAAGATCCTCTCTCAAGACAACAATCACAACAACAAAATTAGATTATTTTTCAAGTCATGTGCCTCAGATTTTCCCTCTTGAATCATCAGATTTAGTATCAAGTCCTTCTTCATGGACTATTGAGACCAGCAGGTGAGAGAACGGGCATATAAAAGAGGTGATTACAAAATCCCAAGACAAATATCTATGTATGCCTTTTAAAAAGTTTGTGCAAATAAAATGAAGTTGTTTCTGGTAGAGTCTAGAAAAAGAGAAATGGGAAAGACATTTTATTAGTATGCTGGTAGAACTATAAAGCTTAAATTTTTTACAAAAATATTTTGCAATGTGTATTGAAATCCTCTTAAAAATGTTCACATTCTTTATCCCAATAATTTATTCAGACTCTATCTTTTTTAAAAGATCTAGAAAGAATTAAGAGAATAATTAAATTTAGTAGGGCCACATTAGAGAATAAGAAGTAACTATTAAAACTTATGTTTACAAACCATTATAGCTAGTAAGGGAGAATAGTTTTATTTTCATAATAACCTACAGTTTTGCCCAAATATCCTGATTCTCTATGGTCTTCTTTTCTCTAAATGTCCAACTAAAATAGTTTGAGCTTCCATCCCAGTCAACAGTAGGGTCTACTCTTTTGTTGCCGGTCACCACTTCAAATTACAGGGGGAAAAAAACCCCACCCTTTTAGAAAGCAATTGGCAAAGAATTTAAAGGATAATTTCTTTTCTTTTCTTTTTTTTGGTACCGGGGATCAAACTTGGGACCTTGTGCTTGCAAGGCAGGCAGCAGAACCACTGAGCTAAATCCCCGGCCCTAAAGGATAATTTCTAAAAGGATAAGATTCAAATGACCTTGACTACATGTAAACATGTTCAAACTCAAAATTTAATGAGAAATGAAAATTTATTGTTTTGTGTTAAATGGGCTAGTATGGAGAAAATAATACACAGGCTACTAAGGAAATGAGCATTTTAGTCCTGTTTGTGGCAGGGCAACAACTTTTTGGAGGGCAATCTGTCACTATCCTTTGACCCAACTTAACTCTACATGTAATTGGATTAAGCTATGGGTGACATTTTTGTGATGTTCTGTTGAAGTGTAAAAGGAACTGAATGGTTTTAGTTCTGGATCATGAAAACAGTGGTAGATAAACAGCAAAACAGGGAAGTGCTTGATATGGTTACACAGTAGGTACTTCACAAATGTTTTTTGAACTAAGTTAGACAAATAGTATTATGGATTGGATGAGTGACCCCCATAGGTCAAGTGTTAAAGTCTTGGTTCTCAGGTTGGTGCTCTAGGGAGGTGGTAGAACCTTTGAGAGGTAGGTTTTACTGAGAGATCCTGAGGTTATGGAGCGGGGTGGGGGGAACTCCCAAAGGGATTGTGGGACCCTGGCCCATTCTCTCTCTCTGCTTCCTGGATCCTGAGATGAGAGTCTTTCCTGCCACGCACTATTGCCATCTGGCACCCTCACCAGAGGCCCAGAGCAATGGAGCTGCCCAACCCCACTCCGAACTTCCAAAATGTGAGCTAAACAAATCTTTTCTCTTTGGGAGTTAATTGCCTCAGGTACTTCTTATAGTGATGTGAAGCTGACTACTACAGATAGTCTGTATGGCAGAAATTAGTTTTGTTCCAAATAGTATCTTGCATCTTGTACTTTAGTTGCATGAAAATACACAGAAGTCAAGAGTTGTAGACATGGGGATGGAGCTTAGGCAAAGGGGCACAGCCATCTGGTTGAACAGTGGGAGACTAAGGAGTGGCATTTCTTTCTGTTGGTTTGTTTGTTTTGCACAGTGAAATTCATTATAAAACTAAATGAGGTCTCACAGAGTGGAGAAAGAGATTAGTAGTGGGCCTTGGGAAAATCCATAGGAGGCAAGATAGATCGGGTCAGGGTGCTTAGTGGTTTGTTTTGCTACATGCAATACTTTGAGAGAAATGATGATATTTGTATGATCAGGTAAACAAAGAACAGGTAAACGGGTGGCTCCAGTTGCCCTGTCCTGCCCAGCCACACCATGGTATCAATATGCTAGCATGACCTTAACTCATCCTTGACCCTCCATTGCTTCTCAGTGCACCATGGGAAGCTCCGCTGTAAGATGCCATTGTTTCCCAGGTGATGATACTATGATTGCTTCCTAAAAGAGTTGCTTGATGGAATCTGAAATTTACTTTAAAAAAACACATCAAAAATGTGCATGACTCTTCCTGTCCTAAATTTCATCAAGCTTTTCAGAATTCAGGTCCATTTTTAAACTACTTAAAATGTAACTTTCTAAATACTTGTTATTTCTGGTCCTTGGAAGAAGCAATAAAAGCTGTGGCTTTCCTAATGGTGACATTCACTTTGTCACTTCCACTGGGTCTCTCTCTCTCTCACTGGACTTTCTGCCTCCAGGCCTGGGCATCCAGGAAGAGCTACTCAGGAGGTCACTTCCCTCCCACCTTGGCCAAAGGCTGAAACAAGCCTGTTATACCCCTCAGAAGCAATGCTCAGAGATTTGTGCTTTGCTTCTCTGATTGGACTGCACTTATTAGCTTTCTTAAAAATTGCATAATATGATATTTAAAGAATTAAAAACAAAAGAATGGTATAAATTTCAGGTCCAAAGGGAGCTTCAAACATTCCATAAATCCTTCATTTAGCTCTTCCACAAACTTCCCTAGCATCATTAAAATCTGTGGTTAAGGGATAAAATGAACATGGATAGCTGAGATTCATAAACTCAGGAAGACCTTACTGGCATTTGTATTCCTTCCATTAACACTCGTCCAGTTATGATTTTGGTATTAGAGTAACAGTTTCAGTAGGATGCATTATTATATAAGCATCGAGTTTATAACTAAATCACTTCCTCTTCTTCCTCTACTGCATTAATTAATTTTTTGGTCTTAAGAAACAGACTCTGGCAAGAGAAGAAGATCCTCTACAGGACAACATATGCAATAAATACAGCTCAAATTGTTGTTTTAACTCAAAGTTGCTTATAAAAATTCTAGAACCTGTCACACGCCATTTTGCTAACCTGATGTCATCAAAGGTCAGGTGGTTGACAAACACCCACGTGAAAGTCCTCGGCTCCAAGTCTAGGGCTCAGGCATGGAACACTATGATTCTTCAGCAGGATTACTGCCCTGTTCTCAAACCTGGACTCAATCATGACAAGATATGAGGAACTCACACACTCTACTAATCTTACTGCCTTCCAGGAGGTACCAATAAGACAGCAGGGCACTAATCAGAAACATTTGAACTTCACATTTATAGGGAGAAGATTTACTTACTGAGAATGACACTCTCTTCAAACTGCCAAACCCCTTCACACTTGGTGCATAATTTTTTTAAAAATCTGAGCTTTCTTTTACCAGCATGCTCTTATAACTCTATAGATTTCAATATCTTAATAAGTCTAGTATAGATAACTTCAAAAAAAGATCAGAGAATTGCCACTGAAGAAATTAGAATTTTCCCACTGGCCACTCATAACTCCCTCCACTGACCAACAGCAGTATTCACAGGTCAGGGTAAGCAGAACTCAGAAAAACTCAGAAAAATTCAGATGATAGAATTGTAGCTGTACTGCATGTTCAAATGAGACTAAACTGTAAACCGTATTTTAACATTATTGCCTAGACAATTCAAGAGGTAAACTCTCAGGCATTACAATCAACAAAATAATAATGTGACAGAACTCAACTGCTCATATTTGTCACCATGTATCTTAGTTACACTTTCAACCGAGAGTCCTTTTGAGCAACAGTACTTCCTCCTTCCCTTTGTAACACACACATTTAAAGATAGGTCCCTTACTCTTCTGTGTTAGATGCTTTCTTATATGAAGTATAAGAATTAAGCATTAAAAATTGCTAAGAAAGTAATAATGGGACTTGCAGACATTTCTAATTCATTATATATTCATCATTTAAATCCAAGTATATTTTAATGTGCTAAAACCTGCTGATATGAAGACCAATATTTCAGGTTGTCTTCACTGATTACTGTAGCCAGTATAGATTCAGGGATTTTTGCAATATAGATTCAGGGATTTTTGACATGGTTGTTAAAAAAAAAAAAATAGAGAGCAGGGGCAGAGGAAAGAGGCGAAGGCAAACTACAACCTCCTTTCAGAAGGGCCCAAAACCATCCCTCTAGACTATGCTAATTTATCTAAAATTTTTATGCTTATCATTAGTTAAACCACTGAATTTCTTGCTCAAAGCCTGAAAACTCCTACTTTGCAGATGTACTTTGCAAAATCCTTGAATTCCATAAGAACATCTAAATAAACAGACGCAGAGAGTGTAGTGTGCAGCCTCAAGTAGAACACACGATCTGTTTGGCGGTGACAGGCAGAGTGCAGAAGATGGCCAGAGGAGGAGGCCAGGGACTTCCCGTCTGAGCATTTCTGCCTCCTCTGCTTGACCACACTGACTGTCTAATAATAAATAACTCAAAGTGTTCTAGCAAATGTTCAAGAGTGGGGGCATATGGAACATTTGAGTTTTGTTTGTGTTTAAAATACGATTTCCACGCAGATGGCCTTGGTTTAGCTGTTCCGTGACTTTGTTTGGATCTTCTTTTGCTCAACTAAGAGCATGGCTCTTTCAAACTCAAACTCCCTGGGCTGTGTTCTGCAGTTTGCCTCACCACATTCTGCAGAGGTGCAGGCTCATTGTGCCTAAGACATCTTTGCTTATTGGCGAGAATCCAGTGACCTTTCTACTGTGGTTTCACTTGGTTCTGAAGAGTATTAAGGTTAAGGGTAAAAGGAGCTCATAAAAATTATATCAATCATCAGTTTAGATGTTTAGCTATTTAGTTTTCTAGAGTGCAATTACTGTAGCCGGAATCTGGCCACAATTGGAGGCTGACAAAATCAGCTAATTTTTTGAGAGTTTGGATAGCCTTCTTAAAAGATGTCCATGATGCCTAGTATGGTGCACATGCCTTTAATTTCAGCAACTCAGGAGGCTGAGGCAGGATGACCCCAAATTTGAGGCCAGCCTGGGCAACTTAATGAAACCCTGTTATGCAATAAGAAAATTAAAAAGGCTAGAGATGTAGCTTAGCACTCGTTAGGTTCAACCCCTAGTACTAGGGGAAAAATGTCCAGGAATAAGGTCTTCAAAATTAAATCCAGTGACATATGTGTCCTATTAGATAAGTTGGTATTTTCTGCCCAATTATATTTTTAGACATCCATCTGCCATCTTTTCCTTCTAACCTTGTTGGTGAGAGTGGGAGAGTAAAAACAAAGAGAAAAAACACCTTAAAATACTAGAAATTTATAAAATTGTAGATATCATTTTGTGTTTGTTAATCACTATGCCTATGCCTTCCCTTTACCCGCAGCCCAAATACTCTCCAGGAAGCACTAGAGAGCCAGCTTTATTTTATCTCTGTATTTAGCTTTTCTTTGTGGCAGTCTTCATTCTTTCAAAAGTTTGCTAAAGTCAGTGGCTCTTGCCCTGGGCTATGGGATAAAGGCAACTTCAGTGCTACTAGAGCAATGTGGTCTTCTCCTCACACTAATGTGTGTCTTAGGTCATGACTACATAGTGAGCCACCCACTTAATCGGAAACAGCCTCCCAAAGGATCCCCTCAGAGCCCATGGACCCGCCTTTGAGTTGATTTCCTTCATAGGACTTTGTGTGTGTTTATGAGAGAGAGAGAGAGAGAGAGAGAGAGAGAGAGAGAGAGGGAGAAAAGCACTCCAGAAAACCAAACTGGGTTATTTTGTAAAGCTTTTCATTTTTAATTATTATCCATAGAAAACTAGAAGTCATGGAAATACATTGTTCTTTTATTCCCTAAATCCTAGAATTCAGACAATTTTGCCAGTTCTTTCTGCAGGATCCAGCTCTTCTAACAAGGTTCTCGTTATAAAGCAATGTGGAATATTTGAACATAAGGCTAATTCCTCCACCTAAACCTGATTTAAATAATTTGGAAGAGGATTAAAGTGACTCATGGTTCAAAGATGGGGTGGAGGGAGGATGCAAGATTAAGGTACATCACTAACCTGCTAGAACTGTTGTTTCAAATGTGTGAACTCAGATTGAGATCTTGTACAAAAATTCTTGTCTGAAGAAAAAGACTTTTCCAATTGAGAGAGAAAACCAGCTTCTTCTAGCTGCTGTTCAGGGAAATGGTGATAAAAGGAAAAGGAGATCTGATTGTAAAACATAAGAATTGGGAGTTGAGTTGGTTAGTCCTCCTTTTCATTTAGCTCCTTCTCTTATGCTAAGTAGCCTTATGCTACAAGACATATAACCAGTGTGTTTTATGTTAGATCTTTGGGAGCAAAATAACAGAATATCCCCACTTCACAGAGGAGGAGACTGCTGCTCAGAAAGGTCAAGTATATTGTCCACACTCATCTATCCAGAAAGTATCAGAGAGAAGATTCAGCCCAGGCTTTTTTGCATCTCTATAGCCCGGGCTCTGGACCACTATTGAATGCCACCTTCTGTGACAAACATGTGCTACTCTAACCAGTGTTGTGAGACGCCTAACCTACTTTTTGGTAGTTTCCCTTAGTCATTATTGTGAGGCTAGCAGGGTTGATTATACTTAGCAAATGCATACTCTGATTATTGTTCTTGAAAAACAGTCATATGTATATTATTCTGGTCTTGGTTTTGGATTTTTCAGTTGCACTTTTTCTTAGTGATTTTGCAGGTGTCCGGGCGATTTTCAGTTGCACAAAATAAATACTTATTCTGCAAAGTAGCACCACCCCAGCAACCCCATCTGTAAATGACAGGCAGAACGTTGGAAGCTCCTCTTGCCTTGACCCTTGTGCTTCTTGCTATCATTGCTGACCATCTGGTGCTAGGATCAAAAAAGGTAGGTGTCACGGTTTGGATAAGTGTCACCCATGGTCCACTGTGTTAAATGCTTAGTCCCCAGGGTGGTACTATTGAGAAGTGGGGAAACTTTTAGGAGGTGAGGCCTCGAGGGAAAGCTTTAGGTCATCAGAAATAGCCCTTGAAGGGGATTGTGGTACCCCAGTGTCTTTCTCTTTTTCTTCTGCTTCCTGGCCATGAAATGAGCACTTTGCTTTACCACATTGCCACTGCCATTGCCATCTGGCTTGCCCACCAGAGGAACAAAGCAATGGACCTCCCCAGCGATGTACTGAGACATTCAGAATTATGAGCCAAAATCAACCTTTTTTCTTTATTTAATTATAGTGACAGAGAGCTGACTAGTGCTGAAGCACTTAACCTTTATGAAATGAATGAGTCTATCCTATTATCCTAAAAGATCTATCAATAATATCTCACTGATTTAGGATTACTTTCACAAAGCATGCTATTAACAAAACTTTGTTTCCTGAGAGAGGGAACATTTTTATAGGTTTAATTTATCAGACTACTGTATCTGGATTTTGTCTACCAATGAGTCATTTTTGAAAAAATAGATATTTGTAGATATTTTTGAGCAAGAGCAACTAAAGGACTTGATCATTCCTTGAATGTGTATTAATTTGTTATTTGTTATGACCCATACCACTGAAATATGAGTATAGTTTTGTACTTGCTTTCAGATGGGATAATTGTTGTTATGTTGTCATATACAGGATGAATTGGGAGCCCAATGCAAGGACATTCAACATGTTCTTGGGAGTTAGGGAAAGCTTCCAGGAGGTGAGCCTCTAGTGAGTCTCACAGGGCTGGCAGTGTTAGGAGTTTGTGGTGCTGGAGCATAGCCTGGGCTCTCAGGAGCAAAAGGGAATGAACTGGAGAAGTAAGGAGGTAGCAGACAAGGAGGGGCCATGTGTGCTAAGCTGGAATGCCATCTTGGTTGTGAATGTTTGGGTGAACAATTGAAATACTGAGTATGGGAAGTGACATGCTTATTTAGAAATTATCTCTGGCTACTGTGGAGAGTAGATAGAATGGAAACTAGAGATGAGGCTGGCAGAAAGGCAGTTGCTGTGGTCCAGGCAAGAGCTGATAAGAGCCTGAGTGAAAGCAATGAGATGGATGAGATGATTTGTGCTGGGAGGATAAAAGTGCAATGTACAGGGCTTGGGGATTGCTGTATGGAGCCCAGTAGTGGAATGAGATGCCCTTGTTTCTGGCTTGTGTCCTTTCTAAACAGATTGCGGACAATGATGCCTTTTCAACCTCTTTTTAAGGCAATGAATCTCAGTGACAGCTGTTAAGGTTATGATGAAATGATGCTAGACAAGTAGTGAGAAAACAAGGAAGGGTCCGTCTGGGAATATGCAGTTGAAACATCCACGCCTGGGCTTTAGAGATAGAGGAGTGGCCTAATGTTAGTACCTCCTTTCCCACCAACAGCACAGCTCTGGTCCCCAAGGCAAGTCTGGCGCCTTTAGATGTGATACATCTCTCATAAGACATGGTGGATGCTACAGTGAGCTCTCCTGTCTGGTTTCTCATTTACAAGATATGATCCAAAAATACAGTATGCATTTAAATAAAAAATTATTATAGTAAAAGACATCTTGCCATTCATTTCCCTCAAAATACTGCATATTGCCTTAAACATACTTACCCCATCATTCTTGCCACTTTCTGAAAGCACTTCCGAAAGTCCTTTACCCTGAGTATCTTTGGGGCTGTCATGGCTGTCTCAATGTCCTGAACTGATTCAAAATGTTTGCCTTTCCTGATTGTTTTGACTTTGGGGAAGAGCCAGAAGTTGCACAAATAGCAGATCCAGTGAATAAGGTGGATGATCACACTTGGAAAGACATGAAAGAGGACTTCCCAAAGTGCTTCTGAAGATGGCAAGAATGATAAGTGTGTTTGAAGCAAAAAGGTGTATATTTTTTCAGAAGGGGAATTAATGGCAATGTATCTTTTACTATAACAAATTTTTAAATGTAAATGTTCACTGAATTTTTAACCATCTCTTGTATTCCAGGTCAGTCTATTATGAGAAATAATCCATGTATGACTGTTTTTCCTCTGAATATTCCTGAACCTCTTGGCATTTCAGTAATTTGCATGTAGACTTCAGTCTCCTGTACTCGATATTTTGGATGTGTGCCTTGTAGTGTGTCTTTGTATTTTACTAACTGGAGCTAGAACTCCAGTAAAGAGTCCATATATAAAGCTGCATTGTGAATCTCTAAGGCAAAACCACTCTCTGTAAGAGAATTCTGTTATCGGACTGCTTCTAGAAATTGAACTGCTTTTAAGGGACTCTCAATGTATGTTAATTACGTATCAGGAAAATTTATCTGAGTTTAGAATCAAATTGCACAATCTAACAACTAGTAAGATGTAGGATGCTTCTAGGTCAAAGCACAAGAAGACTGTGGAGTGGCTACCTATGGGATAAATTAAAGTTGAATTCTCCCCAAAGGAACTGTAATATAGCCCTCCTGTAGACCAAAAAGAGTGATCAATTCCATTACATTTCTGAATAACTATTTATTTTCCAAAGTAAAATGAATAGCTGGCAGAAGGCAAATAACTTTATAAATAAGCAAGCATAGATTATGGCATTTAGTGCCATGCAAATGCCCCATTAATTGGCTCAGTATTTTCCTACAAATATTTTGTACCATTACTGAAAAAGCTCTAGGAAGAGGGAATGTCTATCCCAGCTCAAACTGGAAGAATATATTTCAAGTTAAGAGGTAAAAATAATGCTAATCCATGTTTTGCAATATATTTTTTTTAGGAAAAAGTTCTTTTAAAAGAAGTAGATTTTGGTTGTAAATAGAACATATAAATGGTCCTGTTTAAAATGAATTTCTATCAATCAATCATAGTTTCCCTTTTCCCTATTTATTCACTCCTGAGTTAATTATTAAGTACAGTCCCAGTTAAGTTTAAAGTTTTTTAAAGATGTATTCAGTGCCTGCCTTGTTATTCTTTCCTGCCAGTACTTGGAATTGGAATATACTTTAGAATTCACCTGTATTTTATAATGGAGAGAAACTTAGGCTTAAGAAAGTGAAATGATTTGCACCAGCTCAAAATAAACAAAACAAGACCACACTGCACCCTTCCCCCAAACTGCTTCAGAACACAGAAGCATTTCATATAATGTACTGGTTTTCACTACTCAGAAAAGATGTGTTGTGTCCTATTTGCTCAAGTTAAACAAATCACAAAGTGTTAACTAATTTTGACCTGAAATGTGACCATGATGATATGCATGCATGAAAGCTCCCGTGAACCATCTCAGATTTAAGAAATATTTCATTCTAATTGGCTTCATTTGCAGTTGGCCATTATTTAATATATTGAGACTGACCATTATAATATATGGTTTTTAGGATTTCCACACAATTTATGAGTTTTCTGCAATGCAGACATTTTCCTTTTGCCCAAGGCAATAATAGACGGGGATACAAACACTGCTTTAAAGAGGGTGTCTGCTGATTTACATATTTTAAAAGTATTAAGATCAAAGGTAATGAGAATGTAATCCATATGGCATGCAGAAGATAAATAAGAATATTAATACTGTATCAAATAGTGATTAAAATAAACACATGGGTCTAATTTTAAGAATGTAATGCAAAAATGAAATACTCTTTGTAAAGTTAAGACCTGGTTCTTCTGAAAGGGACAGTTATGGTGGGGTGGGTGAAAACTGGCTGGTTCATAAATACAGCTTCCATAGAATCAGGATAATTATGAGGCCAATGATTGTGCTTAGCAGTTAAAAGAATGCCTTCACGTCTTTTTGGGTCCTAAAAGCAAACCTTTTCAGACTGTAGAACTCTTATCCCCATTTCAGTGAAAAGGAAATATGCTCATAGTAGCAAAAGAACCTGGACCCAATCAATCTCCCTCTTATCTTCCTCTCTCCTTTTCTTCTCTTCTCCACTCCCTCTATGATAATTTCTCAGAAGGGTATAGGGAGATGAGCAATCTCACTTCTTGAGAATACTGGGTGTATAAATTGGTGCAACATTCTTAGCTTATCTGTAGCTGTTCATACACTTTCAGAATGGCATCTCACTTCCAGAAATCTACTAATGATAACCAAAGTTATAGTACTTATGCCTAAGGATGCTTGTAGCATTTCTAAGTGAAAATTTTTAATAAACCAAATGTCCAACAAAAGAAGACTGTTTAAGTTATAGTATATCATAAATGATACAATGTAGGATACAATTAAAATCATGATTATAAGAAATATTTACAGTGGCTATCAAGTGTTTGCATTTAAATGTTCAGAGAAAAAGTACATTATAAAGTTGATAGTGTAATTTCATATACATGCATTCATGTATTAATTTTATCTGTATCAGGGATCAGCAGGCATTCTTGGTAAGGAATCTGATAGTAAGTAGTTTGGGCTTCATAGACCATATGATCTCTGTTGCAGTTACTTAACTCTACCATTGTAGGGTGGGAGAAGCATGGTCAGAACACAAATGAGCACAACTATGTCTCAATAAAACTTTATTGATACATACTGAACTTTGAATTTCATATACTTTAATGGATCACAAAGTATTATTGTCCCTTTGGGGACTTTCCAACCATTTAAAAAATGTCAAAACCATTCTTAGTTCATGGACTTTATGAAAACAGCAATAGGCCTGATATGGCTCTGAGGTGATGGTTTACCAAACCTCAATCTATAGTATAGAATAGTCAGTTACTTCTGGGTATTAGGAATGAGCAGTCTATATTTTCTTCCTTAATATACTCACCTATATTTTTTCTCATATACATACTATACTTTAAAAATAGGAAGAAAATATAGGCATTGATTTTTAAAGAAAGTTTGTCCAGGTTTAACAAATGCTAAATGGCAGAGTGGGGGCAGATTTTAAGTAGGAAACCCCTCTGTACCATGCCCATTGCCACCTAGAATCTCATGGCTGGAAAGGTCTTTAAAGATCTGTAAATGATCTAATGCTTTGTTTTACACAAAGAAAGGGGGAACCTAAAACTTAAATACTGTAGTAGTCAGGTGTAGTGGTGCATGCTTGTAACTGTTGCCTCAGGAGGCTGAGGCAGACTAGTCTGGGCAATTTAGCAAGACCTGATCTCAAAATGAAAAGAATCGGGGATTCTTTGCCTGGGTTTAATCCCAATACCACAATAAACAGCTTGCTCCCAATTATATGGTAATCAGAGGCAGAGTCCCAGCCAGCCCCAAATGCCCAGATTCTCTAGTGCTCTTTCTACTTCCCTGGCCTTCAGTACATATTCGTAGGATCCATGGGGCTGGGACTCACTTTAAATCTCCAAATTACTTGTATTTTATATGTTCACTTGATTTGTAATCCCCTTCTTTAAGTTTCCCACAGCCAATTCTGTAGGCTAATCTGTGAAAACACAAAAAGCCGAGTGTCCTAATAATCCATGAGAGTCCCATGTGCAGATTGGTTAGGTGACAAATTGTCAGCCTTTCTGGAAGGAACATGTCCTTGACCCCTCTGTCAAGCTTCTCTGTTCCCTGGGAACCTTCTAGAACTTTCAAACCTCACCTCACAGCCTGCTTGTCCTCTGGCCATAACTTCATATTGAGAAAGAGCACTAGCACTTGAAGTCACAACTTCACTTCAAGTCCTACCTCTGTCTCTTGGCTCTGAACCCGGGAGCGCTTTTAGGACTATCACTCGCTGAAACTCTCTTTTCTTTCACTTTCATTCCATAGACCACCTCTACTGATCACCTCTAATTATAGTATAGGTCACTTTGCTAAGCAGGTCTGGGGAAAGTCACAGCCTGGCCCTCAGAGAGTGTCAGGAAAGTGGCAGTGCCTCCTCTGTCTACTTCCCAGGGGCTTGGTCATCCAATGTATGTGATCCATGTGAAGTATTTTGAAAACTTAGCACTCTACAAGTGGGAGAGGTGATTTTTATTATTGGCTTCTTTGCTTCTCACAAAGGAGTCAAAGGAGAAAGGCCTGAGTTTAACTAGACAAGGGGGAGAGGCAGCCTGTGCAGGAGTTGCTAGAAATCAGAGCAGTCTACCCACGAGCCCCTTTCTTCCTGGCTGACCTACCCCTGGTAGCATGAGGAGGAGACAGTGAAGTTGAGAAAAGTTAAGTCACTTACAAGTTGTGAGTAATTTGAACTTAACGCGTGCTGTAGTGGCTATGAATTCAATTCCCAGGATATCAGAAATGCCAATAGAAAATGCAAAAACAGACAGATTCCTACACTCTATGACTGTAAATAACAGATTCAGGAAGACTTTTCCTATACAGATAAAGGTTTCTGGGATTTTTTAAATGAGGAGAGACAAGAGTATAAAGGACAATTCTGTCTTAAGAACCCAAAGTTGAAGGAGCTAATCCTTTCTTTATGTTTACCATGATCACCACACATGGTGAATATACTTCTCTTCAGCCATTGCAAGGTCCATGGTTGAGGCCGCTGTGACAAAAGACACATTACCAAGAGAAAAGCATAACAAATGTATTTGATAGAGGTTTTATGTAACCCAAGAGGCTTCAGAAATGAAAACCCAAGAAGACAGGGAAACCTGTGTATGCTTTATGCTAAGCCTAACAAAGAAGTAGACAGTTATGGAGAAGCATGATTGGACAAAGGGGTGTGCTCTCAAGGTACTAAACTGGGAAAGCTTAGCAAGAGCTGTTTTTAAAAATTCTTCTCTGTATCTCTGTGCCTTTGGTGCCATTTCCATAAGTACAGAGAAAACATCTGCTTCAGGGGAAGGTCAGAGAATTCTCTTATGTTCTGCTTCAGGAGAGAAGGGCTAAAAGTCAGAGAGACTCCTGCTTCTGCTCTTTTCAAATGCCACAGTGCCATATTTTGGAATAACATGTCCTGAACCCCACACACTCTGTAAGTACTTAATTTATGTGTAAAACACTGTCTTTTAATATAACAGTTATGATCCTTTATAACTACACCAAAGTTCAGTAACACGTTGACTTCATTATAAAGCTTTGCTGGCAAGTAACTGTATACCTAACAAACTAGCTGAAACAATAGAGAAGATTTATTGACTCACTTAATTACAGCATCCTGCATACATGAGGCATGACTTTGTCAGGACTTCAGGCTCTGTCCTTTACAGTTGCCTCAACTCTGCCATCCTACAAGGCTTAGCTTTGCCCTTGGTTTAGTTCCCCTTGTGATGGTTAAATGGTTGTAGCAGTTCTAGGCTTTATATCTAAAAAAGAAATAAAAACAAACAAAATCCTGTTTACCTGGAGATAAAGAGCCTCCATTTCTCAGAATTGGTTACCTCTAATCAAGGCCTATTGGTCAAAAGAATGCCTTGGGCTAATTGGCTGATGCCTAGGTTATATGAACTAATCACTGTAAGGAACAAAATGGAGTTACTGTGGCCTAAACCTATCAGGCCTCATCCTTGAATCTGAGGTGGGGGTCAGTCTCCAAATACAAGACTGCTGTGCAGTATGGAATGGATTATGGGAAGGCAACAGTGTGCCTTTTATAAGTCAAGCCCCAATCTGGAGGCTAAAATCATGCCAATTATTTTAACAGAAAATTGAACAATTCTGTAATTGTAAATAATACTAAAGAATTGAAAAGGCAAAAGGAAGACATAGCAGTGTCCCAGAGATACTAACTTTATGAAGCATCTGCCCCTCCTAAAGGTTGAGGAACAAAAGAAAGATGTGATTGTTAGAAGGAATTTAGGTGGGGCCTCGTAAAACTGAAACCTGGATTCTAAGTAGGATCATTGTCCATCAGGTGCTGGGATCTGAGGGGATCAGTGGGGCTGGTTCTAGTAGTGTGGAGACCCTGAAACAAGAAATAACTGCTATTACTGGAATCAACTGTTGCTACCTGGGTGAGGACCCATTGCTGTGGTGATGCTGATAGAAACAAGAACCAAACAGGAAGCAGCAAGTCATACCTTCCCTAGACTACCTTGAGGTCTTTCTCTAGTTCTTCCTGAAGACTCTTCAATGGTTCTGCATATTTCTATTTGTTGTGGTTTTCCCTTAACTTTCGCTGTTGGACATACAGGCCTGGGAAGGACCCAGATTCCTTCTCTTTTTTGTTTTTCTGTAGTTCTGGAACTAGAGACTCTTGCATGCTGGTCAGCACTCATCCCTGAGCCCCAATCCTAGCCCTAGCCCAATATACTCCTCTTTACTACCATTGTATAGTTCCAATTCCTACCTCATAGAAATCAACACACCTTGCAGACTAATCACTTTGCTTGTTGGCTCAGTAGCACGAAAAGCCCGAAATGCCAAGTGGTGATCTCTTCTTCAAATTCAGTGGAAACGTGGTTGCATCCCCCGCTGGAAGCTCTCCTTCCTTTCTTGGGTACCAAGACTTTCAATCCAACAGAATTCAAAGTTGTGGGGACAAGGAGAAAAATTTCTATATAAAACTATTTGAATTATTATAGAAAGCAATTTTTAAAACCCAGAGTGGACCCGTTGTCTCTGATTTGTCACGTCCCTGAAAATATATTTTTACCTTCAACTTTAATCTCCTTGAGGGCCAAATATGAAGCTGGTTTACATTTATGCCCCATTGGCTCTGTTATAACATCTATTAACTGCTCAGGAGTTAAACACTGGTTGAATATATAGGTTGGATGTGTTGTTAGATACGGGCTAACTGGCTAGTGTTCAAAAACTAAACACTTGTTTTTATTTGCATTTTACTTTGCTACTTCACATATGAAAGTGAAGTTTCTTTGGTCTCTGGACTTCAGAGTAAACTTTAGTAACCGTGACTCAGCAATTCCATTGATCAGTTTTAGGATGAAGATTTCAAGTAGATTAATTTCTCTGAGGAGATGGCTGTCCCTGTACCTCCTCAGAATATCATAGCTTTGGGGTAGTGTTTAATATTGCTGTGCACTTAAAATGGAATATGTTACATTTTAGGAGACTCATTTTCCTGTAGATGACTTTAAACAGGGAAACATTTCATTAGCTCCTCTTCCTTCATCCTGAGGAGCTCCTGACATGTGAGCTGAAGCCATTTTCCACTCCCTGGAGCTTCTTCTGAACTTCAAACACTTAATGAAAGTGTTTTCCTCAAACCTCGAGGACTTCCAAATATTAAATGTGAAGAAGAAAGATTTTGCTCAAACTGCAAAATGTTCTACACTGCAGGGGATGTGAGAATACATGTGTGTGTGACACTGGTACACCTTTCCTGCTTACTATTTTGGAAATAAATTTAATGTATGCATAAATCCTTTCTAAACATGATCGCATAAACAAACATATGTTTGGACCTTATTGGTCCCCACTGTTAGCCTCCAGGGTTTATTAGGGAGAAGTAGGAGGACCATGTTGCTCTCCCTAAAACACAGACAAGCTGCCAGCCTGAAAGAGAAACTGAGTTCCTACAGACACAAAGTAGCAGCCCGCTGTTCTTGATTCTGTAGTCTGCAACCTTAGGAGGGTTGTTTGTGGGGAAGAGCTAAGAGTAGACAAAAAGTGACAAAGTGAACTGGGGATGTGGCACATGAGCTTACCTAGCATGTATAAGGCCCTGAGTGCCATCTTCAGCTTGCTCTCTCCCAAAAAGGTGATAAGGAATATTAATTCTGATTATACCCACTTTACCAAAGTGCAATGTTAAGAGCTGGCCTAGACTTTTAAAGGAGAACAACTGCACTGTATTAGAAGTTTCCCCCTCTGTGAGCTTCTGTGAAGTACTTTGTTTTAAATAAATACTAAACTAGTTCCAATATTAAAAGTAGTTCCCAATGAGTAGGTATTTGAAACAGTGTACATTTCCTAGTGAAGCATTTCAAAAGCATCCTAAGGTAAACACAGTAAGCACTCTCAATTACTGCTAAAATTTGCATTTTACATAATTTATGCTTTGTTAAAAATGTATTAAATATCCTAGGCTATTAATATATCTATTATATTAGCCACAGTTTGCCCTCATTTCTCTGACCTAATTGCTACAGTGTTCCCCATTGTTCACTCAGGAAGTTTGCCTTAATGAGTTGATACCATGGCCTGTGTGAGCAGATGCCTGGGATCTGTGCTGTCCTCAGCCTATGGTGATGTACTCAGGGCCTTGAAAGTTCACCCAAGTGTGGGTCTTCAGCAGTAGCTCCAAAGTGCTGAGTGCTTTCTTAGAGAAATGACTTCATTACCGAAATTATAATGTAGGGGACAAGAAGTTATTGTTTTGGGGGTTTTTTTTGGTACCGGAGATCGAACTCGGGTCCTTGCCCTTGTGCAGCAGGCAGCGAAACCACTGAGCTAAATCCCTGGCCCAAGAAGTTATTGTTTTTAAGAAATCCACATTCTAATTAATCTAGAGGTCCAGGAAAAATAAAAGTTATGGATTGGATTGGTTACTCAGCATATTTGTTGAGCACATCACTAGAGAAGCAATTATCCATCTAAAGCCAATAAAATTGTGTTCTTGGTTATATAACTGGTAAAATTTAAAAAAAACAAAACAACTATGACCATCAGAGACCTGGAGAATCAGATTTACCAAATGTAATGATTTGTGATCTGTAAACAGTATACCACTTTCTTTGGATGTGACCTTTTGACAAGGGGCAGGGTTGGGTGGTATCTGCTGTCAGTTATAAACTTTGTCAGTGCTTTGATATTTTTAAACATAAATATATTAAACAATCAGAAGAAGAAAACAGTACAAAAAGCACCCATATAGTAGACCTTAACATTTTTCCATATTTGCTTCAAGTTTTGTTATCTTTTTTTGTTGTTGTTGTTGTAGTTCTTTTTTTTTTTTGGTACCAGGGATCGAACTCAGGACTTTGTGCTTGCGCGGCAGAAGTTCTGTTATCTTGAAACCCCACATTACCCTGTCCCGATCCTGTCCATCTTCTTTTATCCCTGAGGTAAGCATTATCCTGAATATGTATTTATCTTTTTGCTAACTTTGTAGGCAGAAGCCAATGTATCTGAGGTTAAGAAATCTTGGACTTTAAGACCACTCACTACCACTGTTTCTTCCAAGGCTCAGAAGTGTGAGGGGCTTGGTAGGGAGGTACCTTGCCATGCCTGACCAGGATGGAACCCTGAAGTGCCCTCCCAACCTGGGATCATCTGAATCTGCTCTTAGTAAATGTCCCCAGCCTCTGATTCCCATGTTCCGCCTTGTAAGGCAGATCTACACCTTACTCAGGAATTAAATCCCAGAATGCCTTTGGAGCAGAAGGGCAGAAGTTATAGAGTTGCAATGTCAAAAACATCTTTTTAAAGTACCATTTCCCCTTTAAATTTCTTGATCAATCATTCTAGAGAAAACCTGGAACTATCTTTTTAACTTTCTGTAGAAAAATGTGTTACAAAATTAGAGTAAAAAAGAATGCAGCTTACAATTGTAAGAAAAATGGTATTATAAAGATATGGCCAATCATTAATAATATTCTTACCTTGCTTTTCTGTATTTTATTGTTTGTGGTATTTATTAGCTTTCAGATTTCTTCAGTTAATACTCGTTTGTACCTAATTTAAATTATAATTTTCTATTATTTTTTCTAAAGAGCATCTTCCCCAGTTATATGTTTCAAGTACTGTAAAACCATATACCAATATATGAAAGCACAAATAGTATATATTTTTAAACTTTGCATAGATGCACTATATATTTGACATTCTGCATGTCTTTTTTCCCCTGGAATGTTTTTCTTATTTATCTATATTGATAGGTATAGTACTCACTGTTATAGTTTATATCTAGATGCCCCCCAGAGTCTTATGCTCTCATAGTGGGTCTTTGGGGAGGTGACTGGATCATGGGTTTGTGATACTCATCACTGGATTCGTCCACTGATGGGTTTATAGCTGGGTGTGATGTTAGGAGTTGAAAAGAGATAGGAAGGAGGAGGAAAGAGGTCAGTATGGGAATGGCCTCAAAGGGTGTATATCCCTCCTCCCTTGATCCCTCTCTTGCTTCCTGCATGCTTGTCATGGACTGCTTCTCCTTTGCCATCCCCTCTGCCATGCTGCTCTGCCCTGAAGCCTGCTGACTATGGACTGAAACCTCTGCAAACTGTGAGCCAAAATGAACCTCTCCTCCTTTAACTTGTGCGTGTCCCAGCAATGAGAAAGTAACTAAGGCACTCACTCATCAATTTTAGAATAGCACAACATCTACTCTCTTCTTCATAGACATTTAGGTTATTCAGAATTTTCTCTATTGTAAATGATGCTGTGATGAATGTTCTTGTACATGTCTCCTGTGGAAAATACAGGACTTTTTCTCGGATATATACCTCCTGCGAAGGACTTGGTGGGCCACACAGAATATTCTGCTATTTGGAATATTGCCAAGTTTCTCTGTACAAATATAATATAAATTTGTACTCTCACCTGTATGTAATGAGACTTCATTTTCTGTATATCCTGCCAACTCTTAGAATGTTCAGATTTTTAAAAGTTCTGTGAGAAACATGACATACCACTTTTTTCTTGTCTCTGATTAGTAAGAGATAAGTATTTTACCATATATTAGTAGACCTTTGAATTTCATTTTTGTAAGTTGCATATGCATGTCTTTTGTCTATTTTTCCATAGATCTTGCTTTGCTTTTTTCTCTTTTCATTTCTTTTTCTAGAATTAGGGCTCCAACCCAGAGCCTGCACACATACTAGGCAGTGCTCTACCACTGAGCTACATACCCAGCTCCTTTTCTCTTCTCTTCCCTTCCCTTTCCTTCCCTTCCATGCCTTTCCCTTTCCTTCTCCTCTCCTCCTCTACCTTTGCTCCCCTCCTCTTCCCTTCCCTTCCTTTCCTTTTCCTTCTCTTCCTTTTTCTCTTTTCTTTTTCTTTTTGGTACCAGGGATCAAACTCAGGACCTTGCGCTTGTGAGGCAAGCAGCAAAACCACTGAGCTAACTCCCCAGCCCTCTCTTTATTTTTTTTTTTTGTAGAATTATTTCTGTATCATGGCTATTAATAGTTTGTGGGTTATATGCATTGCTATAGTATACTCTCCAAATCTGTGTTCTACATTTATACTTGGTACCTTTTTTATTGAACAGATGATTTTTAATGTGATTTTATGGATTCTTTATGGCTTGTGCATTGTGTCCCTTAAGAAATTTTCACTCCCTAAACTTATAAAGATATTAAACTCTCTATTTTTTACAAGTTTTAATATTTAGTTTTTCATACATAGGCACGAACTCCACCTCAAATTTATTTTTGTATATGACATGTGGGAAGGATCTAATTTTCTTTCTTTCTCTGTGGATAACTAATGGCCCCATTCCACTTATTCTCTCCCTTCCATCCTGATTTTTAAACCATTTCTATTATACATTGTTCTCATTTCCTATTGCTGCTGTAACAAATGTCCACTAACTTAGTAGCTGAAAGCAACATAAATTTATTATTTTATACATTAAAATATATATTTTAACATACATAAAACATACTATAAAATATATAACTTATATGCAATATATTCATAGATACCACCATATATTATTATATAACACTAAATATTTATATAATACATATCATATATGCAGGGGATAGAACCCAGGACCTCACACAAGCTAAGCATGTACTTTACCACTGGGCTATCCTCCAAGCCCTATCTTAAAATTCTTGGGCTGGGGATTTAGCTCAGTGGTTCCGGTGCCCGCCTTGAGCAAGGTCCCGAGGTTGATTCCTGGTACCAAAAAAAAAAAATTTTTTAATTATTTTAAAAATTTAAAATTCTTGAGGTTGGAAATCTGAAGTGGATCCCAGTGGGCTAAAATCAAGCTGTTTTCAAAACTATGTTCCTTCTGGAGGCACTAGGACATAACTCACTTCTTTTTTTTCCCATTTCTAGATGCCTCATGACTCACGTTCCAGTGATTCAATCTTCAAAACCAGCAACGCTGGACAAGTCTTTCTCACATTGCTCTTTCTGACACTGATCTTTGCCTCCCACTTCGTGTGTGTGTGTGTGTGTGTGTGTGTGTGTGTGTTTATTACTGAGGATTGAACCCACAGAGCACTGAGCTACATTCCTAGCCCTTCTAAAATTTATTTTGAGACGGGATCTCTTTAAGTTGTCCAGACTATGCTTAAATTTGTGATCCTCCTGCCTTAGCCTCCTGAGTAGTTAAGATTACAGGTATGTGCCACCACACCAGACTCCACTTCCACTTTTTAGGCTCTTATGACAGTGGGCCCACTTGGATAGTCAAGGCAGATCTCCATATTCTAAGGTCAGGTCATCTAATTTGCAACCTTAATTCTGCCTCAACCTCAGTTCTTCTTGGTTATGAAGGCAATACAATCACAGATTCAGAGGGCTAGGATGTGGGTACATTTTGGGGATCAGGGGAGATCAGGGGAGATCAGGGGAGATCAGGGGATCTGCCTACCACAGAGACAAAGGTTCCTAGTCTGTTACTGGACTTTTATTCTGTTCCACCTATTTGTCTCTTTCTGTGCCAATGACTTAATTACAACAGCTTTATAATAAATTTTGATGTCTGGATGACAAGGCCCATCCCCTTCCAGATATTTGGTGTCCTTCAAATTTTCTTGAATATTCTTCTCCTTCTGACTTTCCATATGAATTCTACAATTAGTTCATCATATTACATAGGGAGAAGGATGGGTTTTTGCCCTAAATATGTAGTTTAAATTAGAAATAATTTCTGTCCTTGCAAGCAAAGAATATTTTACCCATTTAACTTATTCTTGCTGAAGATAGCTATGGCAATCAGACACTACCTGGGGGAAGGTGGAGGATGAGGAACCTGAGCAGATGTCAAGGATGGGGTTTTCCGGAAACTGACTTAGCAAGATTCTTTTCCTAAAACTGGATTCTATAAGGAGGTATACTGATGGACCTATGGGAAGGATCAGAATCCTAACTGAAGTTTGACCAAGCAAAGAATCATTGTCAGGCTTCATGCTCAGTGGTAGAAATTGTTGAACGATTCCATACAAAAGTCAGACAGATTTCGACCTAAACAACTGAACAAGAAAAGTCAGACAGATTTCTTTCTCTCTTACACATCTCCTCAGTAAATGGAACTCCCCAAATACTGCTTCTCTAATGTAGCCAGCGCTGGCTCCAGAGTCCTCATGCAGGCAAATGTTAGGGATTCTACCTGATCGAGAGCTCTAAAAGATCATCCTTGAGGCTATGTTGACACTGTAGGCCTACTGCCTCTCCTGGGATTATGTATTTATTTAGAGGGCCAGAGGAAGTGTGCTAGTACTGATTCTGAGGAGGAATCCCTATAGCTGCACCAAACTTCCATTTAGCTTTGTGATTGGCTCTAGCCTCCTATGCAGATCTGGGTCTTACTTGCCTTCACAATTTTAGATAAGTACATTAACCTCTGATCTATTATAAAAGCTAAAATTTACAATCATAGCAATCATGTGTACAATAATAGCATCATGGTTTTGATGACGGTATATGTTAATTAACTATCTTTAAAAGGCAGAAATCCCTTGTGGCAATTTTAACAAAGCTGTAAAAAATGTGCATTGGAAAGGAGCCAAAACTTGTGTGTCATTATTAACAGGCAAAAACAACCCAAAGGAGGTTTATCATATTAATCTAACTAATGTAAGATATACCCCATAGTCAGATAGGCCAATAAGCGGAATGTAGTATGTGGACTGACAAGTTACTGTCTACCCATTTTTTAGGAAGTACAGTAAAACCTTTTTTGGGCAAAGGCAACATATCTTTGTGAAGATGTGGTCTAGGAGTGTAATCAGATTCAAGTTCATAATGGCTGGAAAAGCACTGCCAATAGGTCTGGAAAATTCCAAGAAAGTAAAAAGTAAAGGGATGAGAGCTTCTGAGTTTGGTGTCACTCAGAGAAGCATTTCATGGAAGGGTTTGAGGGTAGAGATGAAGTTCATTGTAACAACTACTTCCTTTCTGAGTCTCTGGAAAGAAAATAGAACGATATAAACATTTGGGGCAAATATGTGTAAGATTGAGCCAGACTTCGGGGGAACAGCACAGTTTTTGAGGGAAAATAACCTTACTGCTGGGGTTGGTCATCCAATCTCACATCCCTAGTGAGGGGACACTACATGGTCGCCAAAATGGCAGCCAAGAAGCAGCCTCGATGAGTACCTCAGGAGGCACCCAGCAAGTACCTCCTCTCCCTCCAACCCAGGAAGAGACCAGTTTCCTTCAGTGCCAGCGCTTTTCCTCACAATTTACCCTTCCTCACTTCACCCCATTTCTTTTCCTGTACTACTTTCTTCTTCTCTCAAGTTTTTCTTTTCATAAAAATGTTCCCCCCAACCCAGAATAGTGAAATTCATGCTTGTCAACAGGCATTAAATATTTAAATCTTTTATTAAGAAAAACAATTGCAGTAGTGGCTTTACTCTCTTGGGGCCCAGGAGAAGAAACAACGGGATTTTCTTTATCACTCTCCACAGAATCTCCTCCTGAGCCTCCTCTCTGGAGGGCAACAGATCCTTTCCACAATAGCTCGCTTCAAAGGGTATAAAAGAAGCACCCAGCCTCGGAGACACCACACCCTTGCCACAGAGAAGCTAGCCCAGGTCCCCCAGCCACTCCAGATGGCTGTTCCTGTCCCTAGACAACTGCCACACTGAGGAGTCTATGCCCTGCATCCCAAGGGAACTTTAAAAAAAAAAAAAAGTATCTGAGTGTATTTGTGTGAGTGATTGGCACTTTCCCTTGCCAGACTGAAGCATTCTTAAGAGCAGAGACCAGGTCTAGTCCACCTGTGGTCCCCAGTGGAGAGAGAAGATGCTCAGAGGGGAGAGCTGAACCCTCCTTAACTGCAGTGATCAGGTATAGGCTGGGTCTTTCCATACTGAGCCTCTCCCTGAGGCTTCTATGTCTACAGACACCAGTTGTACTTTTGCATCTACCTTTCCCATTGCCACATTCAAAATCTCCATGAGAGATGTGAATGACAGGTCAAGGCTGGAAGCATAATTTTTTTTACTTTTCATTTTTCCTTGGGCCCCTGGTCTCTATGTGTCTATGAACTCAGGCCTTTGCTCTGAGAGGATCTACTTCTACTAGAATTCCATTTCTCCATAGAAAAATCAAGACAGGTAGTAAGATTGATCATGCACAGTAAATAACACAATAATTATTATTTTTTTTGTATTCTTTTATTGGTACATTGTAGGTATACAACACAATTACATTTCTCATTGGGAATGGTACCTTTACATAATGCATCTTGGTTCTTATTTTTTCCCCATTCCTAGCCCTCCCTTCATGCCATCCACCCTTCCCTATTTACAAAGACTTTATTTCCATTTTTTCCATTTCTCAGCATTTTTCCTTTCCCTTCTTTCCTTTCCCCTGCCCCTCCCACTACCCCTACCCCTTGGGACCTTTTCTTCCTGTTTCACATTATCGATTATTCATTCTAATCATTGGTACATTTTAGGTATACAATATAATGACATTCATCATTGGAAATTTGCACCTTTACATAGTCTCTCTTGGTTCTTATTTTTCACCCTTGCCCAGCCCTCCCTTCAACCCCTCCAGTCCTCCCTATTTACAAAGATTTTGTTCCTATTTTTCCATTTTCTCATATTAATCCCATTCCCTTCTATCCTTTCCCCTAGCCCTCCCACTTCCTTCCCCTTTGCCCCTTTTCTTCCTATTTCACATTACCTATTATACATTTAGTCCTTATTGACACTTTCAGTTTCTCACACCAGAGAAACTATGTGGTATTTACACATGTGTGTCCTATTTATTTCACTTAAGAGTATCACCTCAATGTGCATCCACTTAGCTATAAATGTCTCTAATTTCTCATTTTTTATGGCTGAGTAGTACTCCATTTTATTAAAAAACCACATTTTCTTTATCCAGTCTCCAGTTGATAGGCATTTGGGCTGTTTCCAAGTTTTAGCTATTACAAACTGTGCTGCTATGAACATGGGCACACATATATCACTGTGGTATGATTCTTTTAATTCTTTGGGGAAGATCCCCAGCAGTGGAATAGCTGGGTCAAATGGGACTTCCAGTCCTAGTTCTTTGAGGTATCTCCATACTGATTTCCACAGTGCTTGAACCAGTCTACACTCCCACCAGCAGTGGAGCAGGGTTCCTCTTTCCCCACAGCCCCACCAGCATTGGTTATTGGTTGATTTCATGATAGCAGCCATTCTTTCTGAAGTGAAGTGGAATCTCAGCGTTGTTTTCATTTGCATCTCTCAAATGACCAGTGATGTTGAACATTTTTTCATGTATTTATTTGCTATTTCTACTTCTTTGTCTGAGAAATGTCTGTTCATTTCAGATGCCCATTTTTGGATTGGGTCTTTAAATTTGGGAGGTTTTTTAAGTTCTTTATAGAGTCGAGATAGTAGACCTTTGTCTGAGGAAGAGCAGGTGAAGATATTTTCCTCACATTGTGAGTTGTCTCTTCACACTGCTGGTGGTTTCTCTTGCTGTGCAGAAGCCATTTGATAAGAAGAGATCCCACTTGTTCATTGTTTGTGCTAGTTCATGGGTTTTGTTCATAAAATCTTTTCCTACACCGAAGTCTTCAAGGGTTCTACCTAACCTCTATTCCAACTGGTTCAGAGTTTCTATTTTAATATTTAGATCGTTAATCCATTTTGATTTTAGTTTAGTGCATGGTGAGAGATACAGGTCTAGTTTTAATCTTTGGCAAGTTGAAGCCCAATTTTTGCAGCACCATTCATTAAAGAGGCTATCTTTCCTCCAGTGAGGGTGTTTGGCTCCTTTGTCAAAGATGAGATGGCTGAGTGTGTCTGGCGTTGTTTCTGCATCTTCTAATCGGTTCCACTGGTCCTCAAGTCTGTTTCTTTGCCAGTACCATGCTGTTTTTCTCACAGTAGCTTTGTAGTATAGTTGCAGGTTGGGGATTGTGATACCCCCTGCCATGGCTCTGTTACCTAGAATTGCTTTTGCTATTCTGGGTCTCTTCTTGCTCCAGATGAATTTTTGGATTGTTTTCTCGAGGTCTATGAAGTATGCTGCTGGGATCTCAATTGGTATTGCCTTAAATCTATATAGCAGTTTTGGAAGTATGGCCATTTTCACTCTATTAATCCTTCCTACCCAGGAGCAGGGGATGTCTGTCCATTTTCTGATATCATCTTCAATCTCTCTTTTCAGAGTGCCATAGTTTTCAGAGAAGAGGTTTTTGATTTCTTTTGTTAGGATGATTCCTAGGTATTTCATTTTTTTGGATGCTATTGTGAAAGGAATTATTTGCCCTATTTCTCTCTCAGTGAGGCTGTCATTCATGTAGAGGAAAGCTATTGATTTTTGTGTGTTGACCTTGTAACCAGCTACTTGACTGAATTTGGTTATTAAGTCTAGAAGACTTTTGGTGGAGTTCTTGGGGTCTTCTTTAGAGAGTATCATGTCATCTGCAAATAATGACAATTTGATTTCTTCATTACCTATCTTTATTCCTTTTATTTCTTTCTCTTGTCTAACTGCCGTGGCTAATGTTTCCAGAACTATACTGAACAAGAGTGGTGATAGTGGACATCCTTGTCTTGATCCTGATTTTAGTGTGAAGAGTTTCAGTTTTTGACCATTTAGTATGATATTGGCTGTTGGTTTTTCATAAATGGCTTCTATCAGTTTGAGGTAGAGACCATCTATTCCAATTTTTTGTAGGGTTTTTATCATAAATGCATGTTGGATTTTGTCAAATGCTTTTTCTGCGTCTATGGAGATGTCCTTGGCTCTATTGATATGGTGTATTACATTGATTGATTTTCATATATTGAACCATCCCTGCATCCCTGGGATGAATCCCACTTGATCAGGGTGTATGATCTTCTTGATGATCTTCTGCATTCTGCTTGCCATTATCTTATTAAGGATTTTTGCATCTATGTTCATTAGTGAGATTGGCCTATGGTTCTCCTTTTCTGTTGGGTCTTTCTCTGCTTTGGGGATCAAGGTGATGCTTGCTTCCAAGAATGAATTTGGGAGTATTGCTTCCCTTTCAATTTCACTGAAGAGTTGAAACACTAGTGGCAGCAGTTCCTCTCTAAATGTCTTGTAGAATTCAGCAGTGAAGCCATCAGGGCCCAGGCTTCTCTTAGTTGATAAGTTTTTAATTACATTTTCAATTTCATTGGTTGATATTGGGTTGTTCAGAATTTTTAGGTCTTCTTTGTTCAACTTTGGTAATTCATATGTGTCTAGGAATCTGTCCATTTCTTCTGTGTTGTCCATTTTATTGGTGTATAGGTTCTGGAAGTAGGTATTGATGATCCTCTGGATTTCTGCTGGGTCTATTATAATTTCAAACTTTTCATTCCTAATTGCATGGATTTGGGCCTTGTCTTTCCTTTTTCTGACAAGGTTGGCTAAAGGTTTGTCAATTTTGTTGATTATTTCGAAGAACCAACTCTTAGCTTCATTGAGTTTTTTGTATCATTCTCTTAGTCTCCATTGCATTGATTTCTCCTCTGATCTTTATAATTTCCTCCCTTGTATGAGCTTTGGGGTTGTCCTGCTCTTCTTTTTCTAGAAGCTTGAGGTTCAGCATCAGGTTATTTAATTGGGCTCATTCTGTTTTCCTAATATGCATATTCACTGCTATGAATTTCCCTCGTAAGACTGCTTTCATTGTGTCCCATAGATTCCGATATGTTGTATTGTCATTGTCGTTTAATTGAAGGAACTGTCTGATTTCTTCTTTAATTTCCTCTGTGACCCATTGGTTATTCAGAAGTGTGTTGTTCAATTTCCACGTGTTTATGAAATTTTTTGAGCTTCTTTTGCTATGGATCTCCAATTTCATCACACTATGGTCTGATAATATACAGGGGATAACTTCAATTCCTTTGCACTTACTTAAACATGTTCTATGAGCAAGTATGTGGTCTATTTTGGAGAATGACCCATGTGCAGCTGAGAAGAATGTGTATTCTGATTTTGTGGGGTGGAAGACTCTGTAAACATCTGTTAAGTTCATTTGTTCAAGAGTTCGATTGAGTTGTAGTATTTCATTACTTATTTTTTGTCTAGTTGATCTATCTATTTGTGACAGTGGGGTGTTGAAGTCCCCCACTACAATTGTATTAGTGCATATATGGCTTTTCATGTCCATTAGTATTTGTTTTATATAGTTGGGCACACTAGTGTTTGGTGCATATATATTTAGGAGTGTCATCTCTTCTTCTTGGATTCTTCCCTTTACAAGGATGTAGTGTCCTTCTTTGTCTCTCCTAATCAGTGTTGGTTTGAAATCTACTTGATCTGCAAAGAGGATAGCTACTCCTGCTTTTTTTCGGGTTCCTGTCGCATGCAGTATTGTTTTCCACCCTTTAACTTTCAGTCTATGAGTTTCCTTTTGAATTAAGTGTGTTTCTTGTATGCAGCATATTGTTGGATTTTGCTTCTTGACCCATTCTGCCAGTCTATTTCTTTTGATTAGTGAATTGAGACCATTAACATTGATGGTTATAACTGAAATGTATTGACTTGTCATTGCCATGCCTTTTTCTTTTTGTTGGGTTCTCCCCCTTTACATTTAATTTCTTGTCATGCCAGATGGGTTCATTCTGCTTTGCTTCCTGGGGTTGTGATCCTGAATGTCTATTCCTAGGATATTGTGTAAAATTCTTTGGAGTGCTGGATTGGTATTCACGAAGTTCCTAAGGTGCTCTTTGTCATGAAAGTATCTTATTTCTCCATCCATTTTGAAAGATAGTTTTTCAGGGTACATCAATCTGGGTTGGAGGCTGTTTTCTTTTAGGGCTTGGAATATGTCACTCCAAGCTCTTCTTGCCTTGATGGTTTGTGTTGAGAAGTCTGCTGTGATTCTGATGGGCTTTCCTTTGTATGTGATTTGTTTCTTTTCTCTAACTCCTTGTAGAACTTTTTTCTTCTGTTGAGTTTCTGGAATCTTAACAATTATATGCTTACGTGTAGATTTCTTTTGATCATGGCTATTTGGAGTCCTATATGCCTCACTTATCTGTATGTCAAGCTCTTTTCCCCTGCTTGGGAAGTTTTCTGCCATTATTTCTGTGAAGAGATTTTTTTATGTCATCTCCACTCTCTCCTGTTTCTTCATTGAGCCCAATCAGTCTTATGTTATTCTTCTTTGCATCATCTGGCAGCTGCTGGATTGATTTCTCATGTTCCCTTATAATTTTGAAGCAATTTTTCTTTTCCTGGTCACTAATTGCAATCTTATCTTCTATATCTGAAATTCTGTCCTCACATTGGCTCATTCTGCTGTGTAGACTTTCAATGGAGTTTTTCATGTCCTGGAAATCTATTTGCATCTGTTTTATGGATTCCATTTGTTTCTTATGTTGGGATTCCACCATATTCCTGAGCTCCTCTCTAGATTTATTAATCATGTCTTGCACTAGGGGTACAATTTCTCCTGTTATCTGAGAAATTATTTCTGATTTCATTTTTTCCAGATCCCCTTTTGTTGCCAGTTCAGTGGGTCCAGGTGGTTGAGTATCAGAGTGTTCCATTTCATTTCCCTTTGGGGTTGCTGTAGGTGATCTGGAAGTCTGGTTTTGAGACTTATTTACATGTTTTCTCATTTCGACTGGGGTGGGGGGCTGTTAGCATCTGCACGGGTTACCTCCTCTGAGCTGGGTGAGGTGGGACAGGGGCCGGGAGCAGCGGTAGGGATGGTGACCCAAAAGCCCTTTCCTGTGGGCTGGGAGCAGTGGGAGGGATGGTGGCCTGGAAGCCCCTTCCTCTGGACCAGGAGCAGTGGGATGGCAGCTCAGAAGCCCCTCCCTTTGGGCCGGGAGCGGTTGGAGGGATGGTGGCCTGGAGGCCCCTTCCTCTGGGCCAGGAGCAGTGGGATGACGGCTCAGAAGCCCCTACCTCTGGGCCGGGAACAGCAGGACTCAGTACCTTGGTCTGGTGGTCTGGTGTCCTCTGCGTCTTTGTAGTGTGGCACCAGGTGGCTGCTTGCCTGCCGCGGGGTGATTCGGTGTCTTCCGCGGGGTGATTCGGTGTCTTCCGCGTGACTCAGGACCTTGGTAGGGCGAGCACAGACCTTCCTGTGTGCAGCGGACTGATTCAGCAGGTTCTGTGCGACTCAGGACCTCAGTAGGGCATGGGCAGACTTGCCTGTCTGTAGCAGGGTGATTTGGCATCTTCCACACGACCCTTTGTAAGGGTACCAGGATGACAAATTCTTAGAGAAATGGCTGAATCTAAGGCTGGGTACACACTATAGATAACAAGAGGCAGATGACTCTTCCATTAACCTCATTAACCCAAGTTGTTCATATGTCGGGCCAGTTGTAACTTGAGAGTCCACTTTCCGGAGTGCTGGGATTAGAGGCATTCACCAGCATGCCTTCTCTTCAAGGATCTGAAGTAAAGCACTCCATTTGCTGAACAAGAGCTAGGCCATTCAGTTTTTGGTTTTCAGTTGACTATAGATCTGCATCTTCTCCATATCACCTCACACTTAGGATGTAATTCCGTTATCTTGAAGAGTTCAAGTTGAGAGGCTCCACAATAATTATTTCTTGAGCAGTTTGCTCTGCGCGCCCGTACCCGGGCTAAGCGAGGTTTTTTCACGCAATATTGTATTTAATCATGATAACATGTTAACAAACTGGCACCATTATTATCCTCTGCTGAGGAAGCAGGCTTAGAGAGGTTTAGCACCTTGCCCAAGTCACACAGCTGGCCTGTGGATAAGAGAAACCATGTTTTCTATCTTACTATGTTATTAATGACCTTCAAAAAACAATTAGATCGGGCCGGGGATTTAGCTCAGTGGTTCCGCTGCCTGCCTTGCAAGCACAAGGACCCGAGTTCAATCCCCGGTACCAAAAAAAAAACAAACCAATTAAATCTCAGAAAGCAAGCTGCTTTACACAAGACCTCTTTTGTTTTCAAGATGTCCTGGCAAGGAACTATGTATTTATCCTCTCTTGGTCCTCTCTTGCTCTCTTTTCCTCTGTCTGCAGTTACATTCACATAATGCCAAACTAAAGGATCAAAACCAAAATATGGAAATGCCCAGATTTAGAATGCCTTGTGTACATGGTACCAGGCATCAGGCTAATTAAGTGAATCTGAATTTTTTGTTTGACTTTAAACTTTCATTCAGGATTGTGGTCTCTCTGTATGGCCCTATTTTTATAGTTTATCTCTCTCTAAAAATTGGGAAATATTATGAAATTGAACAGGATTAGGTATGAGTATCAGTACTAAAACCATAAAGCTTTTTTTTCTTTTTTCCCTCTTGAAAAACAGAATCTATACACTCCTCACCATTTTCATAAAGTATTTATTTACCAATTAGTCAGCACTGTGAACTGGTTGATTTAATGATCTCTCATATGATTTATGCATAACTCTTATTAAATGAGTCTGTGGAGATGGAGGGCTGATATAAATTAATGTGGAAAATGTATCTCTTATCATTCCTTTAAGGAAATACAGTTTTCATCAGCTGTTTAGGCCATTTTTTGTGGATTCCCCTGTCCCTTGATTAAGTGTTTCCTGGATTTTAGGTAAAAGATTATACTGAGTACTAGAGAATGCTCACTAGGATTGGATATTGGTTTGGACCTTTCACACTTGTTAACATGATTAATCAGACCTTTTATTGATATATGACTTGATTCTTAATAGTTACAATATTTCAGTGGGAGAAGGCAGTACTTTTAACAGGCAACTTAGAGTTTCTAGCATTGCCATCACCCAAGCAAGCTGCTGCTGATTTATTTTTAGGCTGTCTGCCTTTGATTCGGACCCTGAGGAGGAAAACTGAACCAAGTTTTCCATAGTCTCTAGGTAGTTACCTTAGAAATCTGAGACACTTTTGGTAAATCAGTTTTTCTGAGAGCATTTCCGGCCTTCTGTTCTCAGAGCCTGAGACTCAAGCCCTTGCTACTCTTATTCCTCTTATGTCTAGATTCTTAGTCTTGATTGCACATTGAAATCACCAGGAGGGTTTAAAAAAATCTTGATCTGCCTGGATCTCATCTCCAGAGATTCTGATGGAGTTGTTCTGGGATGTGGTCTGGGCACTGGGATTATTTAAAGGTTCCCCAGGTGACTAGTGTGCAGCCAAGGTTGAAGAACACTACTCGAGGGTCTTGCACAAAGAGGAAGCCTGATGAAGAGCCTTATGTACAATTCCAGCATACCCTTAGGTTGCCAGTGTTTCTACTAGCCTAACTAATGCATTCCAGGTGAATAACGTCTTACTCCAAGGGATTCTTTGTGCCCTGAGCCAACAAGAGCTTCAGAAGTCACTTGAGCATGTCTTTCTTTTATGAGGAGACCAAAGGAATCTCGTCTCCTACTCTGGTTTGTCTCTGAAAGCCCAGCACACGGCAGTGTGGGTGACCAGTCTGTTTGCCTCTCTCCCTCACCCACATGTTAGAGTCTGAGTCCTTGCATAATCGCCTTAACTGTGCATACCCTCATGTGGCTTTCCAGAAGTGGACCCAGAGACACACTGAGTACAGGCACTCTCCCCTTGAGACACGGTGAGATGAACAGCCAGCATTCAAAGTTACCATTTATGGGCGATGAACAGTCTAGATGCTGTGGTTTATATGTGTCCCCAAAAGCTCATATGCTGGAAATTGAATCCCCTAATTTATATGTTGGTAGTATTTAGAGGTGGATCCTTTGGCATGTGATTATGATTAGATAAGGTCATGAGATTGAGGTTCCTACGGTGGTGTTTGTGGCTTTATGGAAACAGGAAGAGAGACCTGAGCTAACACAATTGCCCTGTATCATCATGCTATGCTCTGTACCACGTTATAATGCAACAAGAAGGCCTTCACCAGGTGCCTAGCACATGGTGGCCCCATGCTCTTAGATTCCCTAGCCTCCTGTCCTGGGAACCAAATAAACTTCTATTCTTTATAAATGACCTGATCTCAGATATTTTGTTATAGCAACAAAAAACGGACCAAGACCCTAGGTGATCAGAAAATCTATAGCTGTTGTTGAAGGAATAGGCTATGAACAAGGAACTAAGTAAACAGAATCACACCTCTTGGAGTTGGAAATCACTTCAAGAACTTACAATGTTTGTCCAGGGAGAGAAGGTTTTATTGTCCTTAATTAGAAAAGTGGCCACTTTGGTGAAGTGAGTTTACTAAGCAGTGAACTGAAAATAGAATTTGAGTCATTTACTAGTAAAGACTGTACTTCAAGTTAATGGCACATCGCCGTGTTGTCTTGTGTTTAGCCTTTGGCTTTGGCTTTGTAGCAATTGGTTTGTGGTTGTCTTTACTTTGTGACCTGAAGTTCACAGGCCCAGTTATTCTCCAATTCCTCTGAACTAGACTCAATGGAAACATGGGGCCGAGAGCAGTCATTTCCACAGAAGCCTCGGCCTTGCCAATGTGATTTATGTGTTTTTACTTGGAGACTATATTTTAATGCTGAGATTTTTCTGATTATCTTTTTGTGTGCACCCGCTCACCATATGGGCTCTTAATTTAGAAAATATTTAGCAATTACATGTGGAATTGATACTTTACATAAAAGCAAAAATGGTGCCTCTTATGTATGTTACTGAAAAATTTTGATGTCTTTTACTTTCCTGGCAACAGAGATATGTGACCCCAAAAAATTGCTTGTTATTTTTCATTTTCTGTGAGATGAAAAGTTCTTAATTTAAAAGTGGATCTGCTCCCTGAATGAAGGTCACGTGGTGGAAACTCTGGTTTCAGTGGTCCTAGAGCCTTAACCAGGCACCAGAGATCCTGCTTTGTGTTCATGAACTTTAATTACCAATGGCTCTGAATCAAATCTAAATCAGATTTAAACTAAATCTAGAATTTTGTGAAATTAATTTTGATGTCCAAATCAGATGTCTTGTCAGCTTTGTAGACTATAATTCTTCCAGGAACTGCCACTTTGACAATTGATTACCTAAATATTTAATAGTTTATATAAACAGTACTAGAAGAAAAGCTTTGAAAATGAGCTTGGATGGTTTTTCTTTTTTTAATAAATGGATATGTCAGTTTTCTATCTTGCCCAGTCTGCCTGATACCAACAAAGTGAGAGTTTCAGCATTTTTGCTGAAGGGTCACTTTGTGATACAGAAAAGTAGTATCAACAAGCTCTGAGAGGGCTTACATAACTTCTCATACCTGCCTTTGCAAATGTGCATGACCTGGGTTTTTAACACTGCTTTGATGAATTCATACTAACACAGGTAAACAAACAAACAAACAACCAACTACTCCCAAACATAAAACCCTGGAAGATTTACAGTATATCAATAGTAGCTTGATTGAAATATAGCTCATACTTATCTCTTTCTGTAGTTAATATTCTTTATCACAACCACTGTCTAAATTATAGTAAACTCAGAGGGAAAAAAGTGATAATATATTTACATGTGCACACACATATGTACATATATATTATATATATTCAAATTTTCTTTATTTCTACTTTCCTTTGTATGTTTTGGTTTTTGGGGTACTGGGGATCGAATTCGGGACCTTGCGCTTGTGAGGCAGGTGTCGGAACCACTGAGCTAAATCCCTGGCCCCCTTTGTATGTTTAACAAAAATTAGAAATACGTGTGTGTGTATATATAGATATATATAGATATACATATCTGTACATATATACACTCACGCGTGTGCACGCACATGCACACACAGACACACTGGTATATGGGCTGGTAGAAGGAAAAAGTCACGACGCTGCACTTGCTCTCCACATTTAAAAGTGAACATTATCAAACTTAGCCTTTGGATATTTTATTATTTTGCCCTCCTTACTTGGAACCTTATTTTTTTTCCAGTAGCCTCAGGCATAGATAATTTTTTTCTTTCCTTAGGAAAATCTATTCATGTAATTATTAATTTAGGTTTTTGATTGCTCTCCACTGAGCACCAAGGACTCCCATGGATTTAAGAGCTTGTACAGTATTGACAAGTGCCTGCAATTTTAGACCTTCACAAACGCTCATCTCATTCCCACGAGGCCTAGACCTCTTGGGTCTCTGCCTTAAAAGTACAGAGGGCTAGTATTTCTCATGATCATGCTAAATAAGTTCAAACTATTTTCTCTGAGATCAAAACTAAAAAAATCAAAGCAATGTCAGGATTATAAACCATACCTTTTCAGAGTTCAATGGACAAAAGAGATCATCTATGAAAATGTGAGGCTGGGTCGAGGATTTAGCTCAGTGGTTCCGCCACCTGCCTCACAAGTGCGAGGTCCCGAGTTTGATCCCTGGTACCAAAAAACAAAACAAAACAAAATGCATACATTTCTTTTTAGGGACAAGGATTTAGCTCAGTGGTTCTGCCGCCTGCCTCACAAGCACAAGGACCTGAGTTTGATCCCTGGTACCAAAAAAAAAAGAATGAAAGAAAACGTGAGGTTGGAGACAAGAAAGGGTGGCTAATATAGTCAGTTGGCAGGCCTATATGGGAAAGGATGGTAAGGCAAGCATGACGAAGACATTGTTTTTCTTTTCTGTTAGGTTCTCTCAGATTTTTCAGCCCCAGAATCATAGAACTTTAGAATTAAAAATGAGTCTTAGAGACCATCTAATTCCAACTTCTTTTTTTCTGCAGGTAAGGAACTAAAGCCCAGAAGCTACCATACATGGTGGTTAACTTTTTCTTTTACTCATGCTGGGTATTGAGCCAAAGCCTTCTGCCTGCTAGGGAAGTGCTGTAGCATTGAGCTGCAACCCCATCGTGCTGGCTAACTTTCCTAATGTCTCTTCCCTAGTCTTCTGCTAGAAGAATAATACACCTACAGAATGCCCCAATATTATGTGTTGAACTCATTAAAAACATACAAGCCTGATCCTAGCAATCTAGAACCAGATGCAGGTGCTTTACTTGGCAACAAAAGTCCCTCACATCTCCCATTTTGCAATTAGCATGCAGTCACATCTCAACTTAAGGCACTCTGGTCTGTTTCTAAACACCTGCTCCATACCAAGCATCCCGCATATATTATCTTACTTGATCCTCACAACATCCCTGTTGAAATAAGTTTGTTTCCATTTACAGATGTAGAAAATGAGGTACAAAGAGGTTAAATCATTTGCCACAATCCCATAGCTAGTGCTGGGATTCCAACCAAATCTGTGTGAACCAAAGCCCACACAATAGCTATACTTTCTGTTATGTGTATGGTACAGTCACTTTTATTCCTACTCTTTTAGGTACTGGGGATTGAACCTAGGACCCCATACATGCCTGGAAAATGCTTTCTGAGCCATGTCCCCAGCTTTTACAATCACTTATTTAATAGAGGTGCTTTGTGAGAATGTCCTGGAGAGGGCCAGGGTAGATCTATCCCTAGCAAGCTTCATATTGGAGTGAGGTTGGTGATCCAGGGCCTGTGGCAATAATATGGGGCTCCCATTCTAAGACATAGGATTCAAATGATAGTCCACAATGAGTTTCCCTTTAGTGAACCCATTCTCCATACCCTAATGAAGGTCAGGGACTAAAGACTTGCAGAATAAAAAACATTAAAAGTCTCTCCCTCAATATATGAAGAGAAAGGAAGAGAATTTCTATCACTTTGAGGTTAAGATGAGTGACTTAGTCCATTTAGCCTGCTATAACAAAGTATGTTACACTTGATAATTTATAAAAGACAGAAGTTTATTGCTCTGGTATCCGAATGAAAATCCATTTCTCATAGATGGCAGTTTCTATTATGTGTCCTCACATAGCAGAAGGGACTGAAAGGAGGAAACAATATCAAGCCCTTTTATAAGGGCACTAATCCCATTTTTGTAACCCAGTCCTCTCTCTAAGGCCATGCTTCTTGATTTAATCACCTTGAGTATTTTAGGTTTTACTATAGGAAATTTGGAGGGAAACAAACTATTCAGCTCATTAGCAATGAATGAATGGATCAGCAGAGAAAGAAAAGGGAAGGCAATTCACATTTATTGAATACACATACCAGGCCCTGTGCCGGGTGGTTTTTGAATATCCTTTCCTTGCATTTGTCTGTCTCACTCACCATAAGATTTATGAGGGCAGGGATTGCATCCATTCAGCTTTACAGTGCATCCTTGATGCCCATCACACAGCTAGGGCAGGTGCTCAATAAATATCTCTGACTGTTTAAATACATTTATGAATGAATGCTTCACAAGCTTTCTCATCTCCAGTGAGAAAACTGAAGTACAGTAACTCAAGAAGCTTACCCAAGATTGAAGAATTTACCTAAGTCAGCTGACTCCATATCACACAACCCCTAGTGCACGTTAGACTGGAAAAGGTGCATCACTAGGCAAATAGCCCTGAATATTGACTTCCACTGTCTGTTTCTCTCTCCCTCTCTCTCCTCCTCCTCCTCCTCCTCCTCCTCCTCCTCCTAATAAGAGTTGGAAAACAGATTCAAGTGAGGTCTATTATTCCTAACACATTCTTATTTGCACAAAACATACCAGGATCCACTTATAATATGCTGTGAAGTATCATAAGTAATTAAAAGAGAACTGTACATCTTAAAATAAATGAGCTCCATATACTTGAACGTGATGCAGTGTTGGCTTTCCACTGTTTTGTTTCCAACTCTCTCTGATGTGTACGCTGGTAGTCATTAGGAACATCTGTAAGATTTTCCTGTATCATGAAACATCTAACCATTTTCTAGTGAGAATCCATATTGTTTCTTAGAGCTCACTGATTTTGTACATTCTGATAATCACAATGACACTGTCACCAACGTTGTCTTCCCTCTGTTTCTTTGATTTTGTTACCTTCCTTCCATTGAGAAATTGTCCCCAACCATACACACTTCATGGGTTCTGATTGGGCTGAGGAAAATTACATTGGACCCTGGCCAAAACTTTAAGTGTGTGACCCAGGCCTGCTATTCAAAATCATTTATCCCCCTGGCCCCGGTGACTGGTGGAAGCAAAAGCTTCCTCAGGCTTATCTGATCCTATACCTGGCTCCCTCTTATCCTCACATCACAGCCCCACCACCACCCAGAGAAGGAGGAGCAGAGCTGAGAGATGGGAGAGAGTGGTGTTTGGGAGCAACAGGAAAGTGAGAATCAGGGCTGCATGGTTTAAGTGCCTGCAGCCAGATCTTCCAAACTATGCTCACATACTCCAATGTTGCCCGTGTTGATTAAAACAAAAAACAAAATTGAGACGGTTTCTGTTATTTGCAACTATCACATTTTATCAAATGGGGATTTTACCAAGAATTTGGGGGATGAAACAACAAAATGGCCAATTTTGTGCTGCAGATTCATTGCCTTAAGACTGACAGATCCTGAGCAGCCCCCGACATTAACCAGCAGCAGGAGTGCCACATGCTAAGATGTGGATCTCAGGCACCAGTCCCACTCCCACCTGCCTCCTGCTGGCAATCTGGAGTGTGTGGTAAAGTCTAGGTATGCAGAACAGTTAAAAACGCCACCTTGCCTGTGACTGTGCAGCTGTCCCCAGCAACATTCCCCTTTATCAGTCACCTTTTGTCTACTTCCCTGAAGGTAAAGGGCACAGAAGGTGATAATAAAATCCTCACTGGCTGTGCTTGGCCCAGCTGAGAGGCAGTGTGGAGTGGGCCTAAGGATAGGCTCATGACCCAGGAGCCACAATACCTGTGCCAAAGAGTGACTCAGAAAGCATGCAGGCTCTGACACTGCCTAGCCAGGGGGTCCCAGCAAGTCACTCACCCTCCCAGAACCTAAGTTTCAATCTCTGTAAAAGAGAAACAATAAGCACTATTTTGGGCTGGGGATTTAGTTTAGTGGCACTGCGCCTACCTTGAGAGCACAAGGTCCAGAGTCTGATCCCTGGTGCCAAAAAAACCCCCAAAATAAGCACCATTTTGTGGTTGTGGTGAAGAGCAAAGATAAAATCTGCCAGTCTCACAGCATAGTCTCCAGCATGTTCAAAATATAATAGCAGTTCTTACATTACTGCCTTAACTAAAGATGGCCAGAAGGCTGTGCAGAATATTGTGGCCATGAAGGAGATGTGTTGTCTGGTACAACCTCAGGCAGGCACGACTAAGTTATGAGATAGAAGCCGTTGTTAGACTTGCATCTCTGCCACCTCCTGATTTTGTTCCTCTGCTATTTGTTTACTATAATATTAAGTGCTTTAGGGGTGTTCCCAGATATCCAGTTCCCCCAACTCCAAGGAGGGGTCCAGGTACCAGCGGGGCTTCCAGGTTTCCCTTCTTGCTCTTACCCCATCCATCCTTGTCCCCTCCTCATTTAGTCCAGTTAATGATTGATGGTCCATGGTCCTTGTTGCTAATGAGTCTGCTCTTCCAAATATGGCTACATCTCAGCAGAGGCCTTTGGCAGTCACCATGTCTGAATCTGGGTGTTTCTATCGTCTTCTCACCTGTAACACCTTTTATTCTTTTTTCTTTTGGATACAATGTTTTGAAATGTGTATCTTCTCCAAAGGGTATAATTTATTGAGTAAAATTAGCTTTCTCAATTTATTAATTATAGGAAAGGCTGATAGTAGGCCTTAACCTACCAGCACGACACTGTCAATGTCATTGCATTGAGGGAGTCACTTTCCAGCCAAAAGGACAGAAATATAAAGTTCTAATTAGCCTTTTAGTCATTCTGGCTGAGTTTGTTGGAATACTGCAAATAACCCTACACGCATTGTCCTAGCTCTTCTGAGAGGCAGCACTATACTAACCCCCTAAGAAGCTGTCATTTCAGGTCCCAGGCCTAGGAGAGGGCTCGGCCTCCTCACATCCCCCTTCCTGGCCGGGGGGTGTGTGGGGGGGTCTGTCTGTTGACATTTACCATTTCCAGTCCTTCTGCCTTCTCTTCACCCAAGCTGGCTTTTACCTAAGTTAGGCTGGCCTCAGGGTACAACTTAAATCATGCAGAACGGCGTTTTTAACTGTTCCACATACCTAAGCTTTACCACACATTCCTAATTGGACTTGATTTGCCCATGAAATTCCTTAATTCTGACTATATGTTCTGTCCTGCCCATAGGGCTTGTGAGAGAAAAGAACACTCTTAAATAAGCATCTGTTTCTCTTATTTTTTTCATCCCCCAGCCACCACTACCCCACACACCTCACTGTCCCCTTGGGCTGGTGAGGCCCTTCAGAGGGGATGAGAAGCGGTGCACTTTACAAAAGGCAAAGCCTCCATGCTGCACCAGGCTGAGGAGCCATTGTTCTCACCACAGTCACCAGCCACGGGCCTGTCAAATACACTTCAGTTCCCTAAGAAAAGATGTCCTTTTGCTCACTGGCCTCTGACTAGGGTATGGTGCTTCTATCACCTCTTCTTAATGCACACAGATCGGTTTCCTGTCTGTATACTTTTCTTCTCAGTCAGGAAAACATGGCTGGGCTGGGCAGGGGCCTCCATTTTAGGAATATGGCACCAGGATTTTTGACCCTAATCTCATCTCACTATCAGCAACCCCATTTCCTTTCAGGATCTCCGAACTATCTAGGTGGGACATAAGGGCCAAGCACCTGTCTTCCACGACAGAGCTGCCATGGAGCAAGCCCTTTAATGTGGTCCTGCCATGCTAATGTTCCTCCCAGACTCCTGAGCCAACCAAGGAGGCCTCAGGAAGTTGGAGGAGAGCAGCAGACAAGCTATTTGGGTTACCTGGCCCATCAGAGTGCCCCTGGGTCCTTCCTGTTATCTAAACTGGGTTCTCTGCCCCCTGCCATCAATTCTCAGTCTCTGACTTCCCTCCGGGGAATTCCTTTATTTCTCAAGATGGTCTTAAATGGTTTCTGGTGACTGCAACAAGAACACTGGCCAATTCTGGTATCAACCCAAGATGAATGAATCTGTTGGCCAAGAAGATACAATAGTATCTATTACTGGTGCTTCTGGGGCCAACAGTTCTGGCTCTGTTCAGTTGTTATTGCTCATGTAATTGCAAGCTGATACAGTGTATTGGAATAAGATGGCTAGAGAAAGATTGGGACAATATTGGGCTAAGGTACAAACAATACTAAATGAGTCTAGTTGTGCAACCTATTTCTTAACATAGCATTTAAGCATCATAATCATAGCATTTGGGGACAGCTGAAATGATTAATTTTGCCCAAAATATTTGTTGTTCAATTACAGGATCATATGGGTCTTTTGGCAACCAGCAGATGCCAAAGCAGACTTTAAGTACCATCTTGAGAAAGTTGTGATTTGCTTAGTGTGCTTTTAATTTAAAGCATATGGTTTCACATTGGACTGCAGTGTCCAAAATGAAGACATTAGCAATGAATCACTCTATTGGAGAAAACGCAGTGCTCCTGGACCAAGTCTTTTAGTCATGTACTCAAATGGTTCTATTTAGAGGCATAAACACGAAGCAGCTCTCCCTGTCTTAGTCGGGTGTTCCTAGGATGCACGTGACATCAAAGTGCCTCACAAATAAATTCCCCCGCAATGTACAGTGCTTGGCACTGTGACCTGCCTCCATCTGAGTAAACAGAGTGCAATCTGCCCACTGGAGAGTAGAATCGGAGTGATCAGAAAGCTGAAAAGATCATTGATTTTGTGGCAGCTCTTCTTTTGCAATCTCTCGGCCTCCTAGCTTACTTAGCCTGATGCTCCAGGGCCCTTGGAGAATCTAGACATCCCATATGGAAAATCAGAACTGCAGCCTTTCTGCTAACAGCGATACTGTGGCTGCAGGTCACAGGCATGGGTCTGTAAATCACACCCAGTTAGAAGACTGTAGTGGTAATGTGGGCTCTAGAGTTAAATGGTCCAAATTTTTTTTTTTTGGTACCGGGGATCAAACTTGGGTCCCTAATGGTCCAAATTTTAATCCTCCAGGCCCGGGCATGTAGCTCAGTGGCACTGTGCCTGCCTGGCAAGCACAAGGTCCTGAGTTTGATCCCCGGTACCACACAAAAAAATTTTTTTTTAATCATCCAGCTAATTCCTAATTATATGATCTTTGGTAAAGTAGTCCTGAACTGAGTCTGAATCTGTAAAATGAGAATCAAAGTACAAATCTTACACCATTGGTGTGGAAATTATATGAAATTACCTATGTCCAGAGCTAAGCTAAGACTGGCGCCTGGGAAGCTACATTGCCGTAACTTACTACTGTTGTAAGTATTACTAAAGGCAGGACCTATGGTCATCCTGTCTCCTCAGCACCTAGGAGAAGGTCTAGATCAAGCTAAAGTGCAGAATTCCATTAGGACTGGGAACCTTTCTTTGACCTTACACCAAGCAGCTACTTCTGAAAAGAGGACTTCCAAAAAAATGTGTCTGTCTGTTTTATTCTCTTGAAGAGAGCTCTGGGTAGAAAATTTCTCTCAAAGATATGTAAGCCCTTTATATATTAAGCATAATGGTCTGTTGTTAAATGCAGTTGCTACAAATATTTTTTTCCACTTTATCACTTGCCTTTTAATTTTGTTTAGATTCTTTTTTGTTGTTTGCTTGCTTGTTCTTATGGGTAAATGGGTGTTTTTGTTTTGTTTTGTTTTGTTTCATCTTAATGTAGTCAGTTCAATATTTTAAAGTGCCTGCCTTTGGTCTCATGCTTAGGAATGTCTGTCCTGCCCCCAAGATTATACATATATTCAGCCATATTTTCTTTTTATCATTTTTTTGTTTTATTTTTGAAGTACTAAGGATTGGACCTATATACTCACACATGTTAGGCAAGCACCCTCCCACTGAGTGTAGCTCCAGCCCTCTTAGCATTCTTTAAATTGTTTTCAATATTTAGATTTAAGTATTCTTGAAGTATTTATCACTAAACAATGTAGACTTTACCTCACACGGTACTAATGTCATCAGTGCAGCATCATCATCGATTACTTTCTCTCCTTGGAGGGCTCCCTGGCCAGTTTACCACAGTGATATCTCCCTGAAGGCACTGATGGAGTATGGGAACAGCCAGATGAATGTACTCGGTAGGGAATTCTGAACACAATCCCTTCTTTGTTTATATTTAATGGCTTAGCCTTTTACTTTGGATTTTCTGCTGCTTTTATAATAAAATTTGGAATACAAAGTATATCATTTCTAATTAATGGGATTTGTCTTACTGCTCAAGGGTACTAGGGCAGAAAAAAGGTTAAATCCACTCTGTTTCTGCTGTTCTAATTCCACCTCAGTCTGGACCACTATAATTTCCTTTTTGGTTCTCTTCCTTCTATCCCTCTTCCCTTACTCTGCATGCCACTGCCAATTTTTATATCTCATTCTTCTGATCAGAATTCTCAACTCCCCAGGGCCCATAAGATGAAAGACACAATCTTTAAGAATGACATCCAAACCTTCATAATCAAATGTTAGTCTATGTCTTTGCCTTAACATCTCCACCTCCCTGTCCCCGAGACACACCTTCCTAACAAGTAGTAGTCCTTGGTGACTTTGCCCAAATTCATGATTCAGGCCAAGGAGAAGTTTCCACCCAAATAAAAGTAATTGTATTGTCTGAAATTGAAAATATTAATTGATCATGGAATATAAAGAGTGAAAGAAAGCACCTTTAGGAAATTTTTTGGAAGAAATCTAATAACATATTATCCAAGAGTAAATAAAACGTTGCACTTGCTATATAAGCCACTTAATAGCCCATATGTTGTCTTTATTCTAAAGGATTACTATTATTTTTTGAGTGTGTATGGTATGGGGGATTGAACTCAGGACCTTCTGCTTTTGAGGCAGATGCAGTGCCACTGAGCTAAATCCCTGGCCCTAAAGGATTATTTTTCTAAATGTCTTAAAACATTTATATATATTTTTTCCTGTCTTCATTATTCCTATGGCATAAACTAAGATGGCAGATATCTCCATATTTCATAGATGAAAGTCATTACAGTTTGGTAGGGAAAGCACTCATAAGTAGAAATTTATATTTTTCTCAATTATAAATGAGATGGAATTATTGTTATTAGTTTGTTCCTATCAAATGATAATTTCTAAGGTGAAAACTAATAAGTAAACAAAGTATGCATATTTAGTTTAAGCTACTGTATCAAGCAGAATAGATTAGATTATGAGGGAAGACAAATCATCCCCACCACTCAGCACTCTACAACTCCCTCCTACTACACTTCCTGGTGCAGCTATGGTTCTGCTCTAGGATCTTCACTCCAGGACCCAGCCTCATGGAGCAGTTTTCACCCAGACCCTCACCAAGTGTTATGGCAGAGACTTGGCAAATCTTACTCTCATTTCTACTTAGAAACACACACACCTGTGCAGGCTGCATCTCACTGGCCAGAAGAAATCACACAACCACTCACTCCTGAGTTCAGCACATTGGAATATGAATATGCCGTGAGAGGCACTTTGTGAGTAGGAGCAGAAATATATAGTGTAAAAGGAACACAGGCCGCTACAGTCACCCTGAGCGGCTGCTGCTTTTCATGTGCCGCTGGCTATGCACATTTCAGGTTTGTGTCCTAGCAGTAAATAGAACTAGCTCACACCACATAAACACAATATTATATTGTAAAAATATCTACATGATGTTCTGACTGGTACTTAGCTAAAGAAACAAAGAAATCAAGAACTCTAAAAAGCAACAAAGTGCTCCCTTTGGCAGCACATACACTAAAATTGGAACGATACAGAGATTAGCATGGCCCCTGAGCAAGGATGACATGCAAATTTGTGAAGCGTTCCATATTTTTAGGCCATACTCTTAAGTGAAATAAATAGGACACACATGTGTACATACCGAATAGTTTCTCTAGTGTGAGAAATTAAAAGTGTAAATAAGGATGAAAATGATTAAAATGAATAATTGATAATTTGAAATAGGAAGAAAAGGTCCAAAGGGGTAGGGGAAGTGGGAGGGGAAGGGGAAAGGAAAGAAGGGAAAGGAAGAATTATGAGAAAAAAATGGAAACAAAGTCTTTGTAAATAGGGAAGGGTGGAGCAGGTGAAGGGCGCACAGGTAATGGGGAAAAAATAACCAAGATACATCATGTACAGGTACAAGCACCCAATGATAAATGTAAATGTATTGTATACCTAAAATGTACCAATGAAAGAATTTAAGAAAAAAATAAAAAGCAACAAAATTTACTTTGCTGATTTAAAAGATTTGTGAAGGGCAAGTAATATCTTTAGAGGTCATTGACTTTTGATGTTCTGATTTGAACTGGCATACTTCCAAAGCTACCTACTGACAAAATCCAAGGATCCTTAAGAAGTTGCCTGAAATTTGGGGAGAAGAATATTTTAGGTGATCTCTATTCCACTAAGTTAATCTTTTTGTTTGTTTGTTTGTTTTTTGGGGTACCGAGGATTGAACTTGGGTCCTTGTGCTTGCACAGCAGGCGATGGAACCACTGAGCTAAATCCCTGGCCCCTCCACTAAGTTAATCTTACAATGAAAATACTAGTCACAAGGACTGAAGATGTAGCTCAATGGCACCGTGCCTTCCTTGCAAGTACAAGGTCCCGAGCTCAATCCCTGGTACCGGAAAAAAAGATACTAGTCACAGACATTAGGGTTGGGAACATATGGGTTCTGGGATAATTTCACTATTGTTCTTTCTCTTTCCACAAGATACAGTATTTATAATTGTGCAAATGCCATAGACTTCTTGATAACAGTTATAAGCTACAAAAACAACTGAGGATCAATTAATAGACATTAAAAACATGGCACTTTGTAAGCTTTACTTTGACTCAACAATGGCACTCTTCAAGACTGAAGGACCCAAAAGCCACCAGGAGATATTCCATCAATGATAAACAGAATTTTCCAACTCTCTCCTTTGCTTCTCCAGAACTAGTGCCTCAGATTCTTATTACTGTCTAAATATTGTCCTTAACATAGAAGCTCTTGGAAAGACATAACCCAGTAGGTAAAAAAAATCACATAACTCTCCTCATGGTCCCGGTGCACTCCACCTGGCTCATTCAAGCCCTAAGAGCACATGTGTGCATGTGTGTGTGTGCACACGCCCGTGTGCGGGCATGCGTTTCAGCTCTCGGCCTCTCATGAAATTAACCATTGATCTAAAAGTCAGAGATGCAAATCCAGAGAAAACTGGATGCATTCCAGGGCCCATAATAAAAAGTTAATTACCTAAGGAAAATTACAAGAAAGACTTTTGTTTTCCAACGAAATCTCCTCCCCAGGCTGTTAGCTATGTCGTACATGGGCCCAATCAATATATTAGCGCTTGAGAACCGAAGTCCCTTGGAATAAATTAATCTGTCAGGGAAAGAAATAAACAAAGAACAAATTAACATGTTTTAAGACATTGCTTAAATTTTCATAAATATAGACCTTGAGATGGGATGATGAGTTCCCAGGGGCCAGAGCTAATATTTGGTTGTAATTAAGAGTTGCTCTTTCATGTTTCCTCTGATGTAGGTGGGAAATCACCCACTTGCTCACCGAGCTCCTGGCTCATGCTTCCTCACAAATGCCAGTGCCACTATTGACTTCATGAATGAGGAGTGGACACCTCACAAGTGAACCTGGCACACTTAGCTTGTTTCACCTCTGGCTAATGTTGAAATAATGAAATGCTTCGTACATATGTGCACACACACACACACACACACAACCATACAAGCAGTTATTTCTTCAAGAACCTCCATGTATTAGCTAATAAGCTAGTGGCTCAAAAGGACATAATGACCTAATACCTGATAGACTGGCCCCATCCCAGATGCTTAGGCATTGCTGGCAGAGGTGGCTAGGGTGCCCCACACTGTGTGCCCCATACTCTGTACAGGTGGGGACTGTCATTACTGAAATTAGCAAGAAGGACAGTGACCATGCAAGTTAATTATTTAGATTCAAGAACTAGAAATCCACCTTGAGCTAGCAGAGTTCAAATTGCAATTTGGGGAAACAAACAATATCTTGAGGTAGCTGTCTCTTTTTCCTGGTCACTCAGTGCTGCTTACTCCAGCAACTGACATTGTGACCACTGTAAAGTAGCCACTGCCAGCCCTGAGCCTATCCCACACATCCTATCCCACATTACAAAGGGTTGTCCCCTTCCAGTGTCGTATCTCCAGTCTCCTGTGGGACCCCACCCCTGCCTGCGTCCTGTGCCCACCCCTGAGCTAAGAACTGTGAGTGAAGAAAGGTGACTCTGTTGGGCCAGGCCTGGCCCAGACTGATCAGAGGGGAGTGAGAGGAACAGGATTAGCCATTCCAAGATGCCTGGGATGGGTACCTACAACTTACAGGAAAGCAGGCATTCATATTAGTATTCATTCATGCTCTCCCCCCCCCCCTCCCTCTCTCTCTCTCATTGGACCCAGGGATGCTTGACCACTGAGCTGCATCCCCAGCCATTTAAACATTTTTTTTTTTTTTTTGAGACAGGGTCTCACTCAGTTGCCCAGGTGGACTGGAACTTGCAATCCTCCTGCCTCAGCCTCCCTCAATGCTAGGATTACAGTAGTGAGCCACCATGCTGGGCTGAGGAGACTCTCTTACCCCCAGTACAAGGGCAGAGATGATAGGCCAAAGCAACCAACATCTACTTCAAGAATTTTTATTTCTGTTGTATTCATGATGCTGAATTGCTGAATGTGGTTAATTCACAGAAAGGGAGGCTGAGACAATGATCTCTGTTTGTATAGCAAATCTAACTGGTTGACAAAATTAATACCTTCTATCAGATGGGTGTCACCTAATTTTTATCAAGTTCTCCCTAAATGAAAACTCTCTGTGGTCTTGAGTTGCAGAAGTGAGATAGCTATTTGCATTCCTTTCCCCAGCTATTGTAGCACTCTGAAATAATTCAAAAGAGCTTTCTTCCTACTTCCCACCAAATTTTCTTCATGGAGTGTATATGTGCTCTATATCTTTTTACTTGCTATTACTAAGCCATACCTAAGAAAAATAAACAGGGTACAGTATTTTTTATCAGTTGAGAATTTTTGAAATGCTACTTTTCTATTTTTAAACAGTTTCAAAACTCAGCAGTCTGGAGGATTGTGCATTTGAGTAGTGGATAAAATCTGAATTGCGTATTCTGTTCTGAAATATTAATGAGCAAATTATATAGTGTGGAGTACGTTAGTCACTTTCTCCTCATTGAGGCACAATACCCAACACTTGAAACTTAAAAGAGAAGAGGTTTATTTTGGTTCGTGTCATAGGTGGCAGGAAGGCACAGCAGAAGGGTCTGGCAGAGGAGAGCTGCTCAGGTCATGACAGCTAGGAAGCAGAGAGTGAAGGGAGGATCCAGGGAGGAGACTTACAGGTCATGCTCGCAGTGAATGGCCTCTACCTTCTTCCTAACGGCAAGTCAGCTATAGCGCCCCCCATGATTCACTCAGCGTTCAAACATGTGAGGCTTTGGCGTCCATTTTAGATCGAAACAATAACATATTGGAGGGGGGTCATTCTTGATCTAAACTACTATAACATGGAGCTAGTTTATATTTCTCAGTACATGGAAATAAAGCTGAAAATGTACTTTCCAAAGCTATATTATCACAGAAAAGAAACCAGTCTCTGAACCAAGTAGCCATGGATCTGGGAGGTCCAAGATGTCACTGAGCCCCTTAGCCTTGTGGGGGAGTCCGGACAAGTGTGGTTTGTGCTTTGGTAACTGCCATGTAAGGTCGCAGATTAAGTCCAGCTAACAGTGTGGCAAATTCATCAGGACTACAAACAAACGTGTTCTGGATGGATAGAATTGGCAGGCCAGCCCTCTGGGCAACTGGAAGGGTACCACCTACATTCTTATGAAGCAGAGATTCGGCTGATTAAAAACGCTCTGCCTCAAAATTACTTACATAACTCACATAGAAGCAGTATATTTAACCCATGATTGGAGTAACTTGTTTCAATAAAAATTCTATCAACAAGGCTGGGGATTTAGAGTAACTTGTTTCAATAAAAATTCTATCAACAAGGCTGGGGATTTAGCTCAGTGGCACTGTGCCTGCCTCACAAGCGAAAGGTCCTGAGTTCGATCTCCAGTACCAAAAAAGGAATTTTATCAACAAGTGGTTATGTCTTAAATGATTAGGCTTTGTCATGCATTTATTTTTTTAAAGGGAAAGGTCCAGAGTCATTTAGCAAAATGAAATCCCCAACAGTATCCCCGTAGAATAATGCTTAATGCAGCTAAACTTCACAGGAAATCTGTCTTTAAAAATTTACACAGAATGAGAGTGTTGGGAACAGGGGACCTCTGGGAATTTTACAGATTGGTAGTGGGATCAGGAGTAGTTCAGTATTTTTTCCTTAAAGGCCACATTCTTCAGAATGGGAGAGGACAAGACAAGAGAACTCAAAAGCCTTTTACTGCTGTGTTCAATAAAAGAAATAAAAGACAGCATGCAAGACAGACTAGCAATAACATTACATAAATCTTTGAAAATAGCAAACATGGGCATAGCAGAGTTCATCTCCATATACCACTGCTTGTTCATGGGATGTCAAGTCCTCCCTCCCTGTAGCTTTAAGCAGAGGCTTACGGATTTATTTTGCCATGCTACAGAGAATGTGCAAACTGAAGCAGGGTTTTCTCTCCTGTGTGGACTTCCATCCAAATGTACAAATTTCATAAATCAATTTTTGAATCTCCTTACCCCCTTGGCCCAAGAATCTTAAAAAGTCTTGAAATGTTGTTTTTATCATCATAGTATCCAGGCCAGCTCTCAGAGACACAGGATTTTACCCATAAAGCAGCAGAGGCTGCTGGTCACACTGTCCCTTGGCATCCCAGAGGATGAGAGGGACCCAGAGGAAGCCACCCCTCCTTACAAAGCTGCATGTGCACCAATCACCATGAAGCAATGCATCAGCCTGTCACCTGCTCCCTGCTTTGCTCGAGCTCCCATGAACCCAGGGAAGAGCACAGGACTGGCCAGGCCCAGCCCAGTGGTGTAAGGGCCATCCATGGGGTGCATTTGCAGGCAGGGATTGTGTTGTATTATCAGCCCTTGAAAGGAAATGCAGCAGTGACAGCACTTTGGACCTTATTGGCAGTAGAGCTAGTATTATGATTTGTCCTACTATTTATTTTCTTTTTACAAAAAAAATCTTTATTGCTTTCTAACTTGGGAAATACTGCACTTATCCATTACCCTATTGCTAATGGTATCTTCCCCCCTTGTTATAATCTCCTTAAAGGCAGAAATCTTTGCTTGTGGCCACACCTCCTGTGTGGAGAACAAGGCCTGGATGCAGAGGAGGCCCTGAGTAGAATCAGCAGAACAACTGGGACAGGTTTCTCCATCTGGGAGAAAAGGTGTCCGTTGTGGTTTAGATCTAGAATGTCCCCCAAAAGGCTTGTGTGTTTAAAGATGGGGCTTTTGGAAGGTGATTGATCATTGGGATTATGGAATTACTCATTAGTGAATTAATCCTCTGAAGAGTTCAGAGCTGAGTGTACTGTTGGAGGTGGGGCCTGGTCAAAGGGGTGGGTCACAGGGATGGGATAGGAAAGGGCATATCTCTCTCCCAGAACCCTCTCTTTGCTCCCTGCTTCTGGTTGCCTTGGTGTTAGGGCCACTCAGCCGCTTGGCTTGTATGCTTAGCTTCACTTGCTCACGGCTGACCCAGAGGAGGGAGAGCAGAGAGTGCAGATCTCCACACTAGCCTTATCACTTCCAGTCATCTTCCGCTCATCCTCCTTTTCCTAGTTAAAAGGAAACCAGGCTCCAGCCTACAGGGGCTGCTGGCATCTGCATATTCTGACCCTGATTTGGGGCTGAGGAGAGGAGGGAGTATTGGTTATTTGTTCAGCAGGAAGAAGTTTGGAGAAGTTGCTTATCCCTAAAAGAAAAAAAAAAATCTAACCCTAAAGTTACATTTGGCAGTGGGGCGAGCAGCTGTCCTCCTCCCAAGCCCTTCCACTTTGCCTTGGAGCCAGCCAACCATGGACTGGAAACTTGAGCCCAAAGAAACCTCTCCTCCTCTAAGTTGTGGGTGTCAGATATTCTGTCCCAGCAACAGGCAAAATGACTAAGAAAAAGTCAGACATGCTGACCGCACGCAGCCATGAAGCGAGCTGAGAAGGGAATGATGACCTTAGATACCACAGAGTTCAGCCCACCTTAGCTAACCTTGGGGCAGGTTCAGGGAGCAAGAGGCCATACGTGCGAGACAAGCTCCAGGCCTTGCGAAACCCCACAGTCCTTGGGTCTTCCTTTGGGACTTCTTGGGTACCGCAGAGCACAAGGCAGGTAGGTGCTTTTCTTTTCTCTTTGCAGACAACTCGCACTCTGTCTTTCTAGGGATTGTGCCCCATGGGTAGGTGCCTCAGAAGGGAGGTGGCCTGGGGAAGGGAAGAGCCCCATGCAGAGTAGTGGGGATGAAGGCCTGACAGAGCGGGTGACGCTGGTAATGGGGAAGAAGAAATGGCCACAGTTGACCCACCTTCAGTCCACCTGGACCTTTCAGTCACCACCAAACTGCCTTCCAGCTCTCAGGAGCTGGTCTAGGCACAGCCCCAGGTTATCTCTATGAACCTCACCCTGCCGTTACTTTCCTGCAGCTCCAAAGCCAGCCTCCTGTCAGCATTCACATGGGCACAGACGGACTTCACCTGGATACTTTCAGCTCTGACAAACACATCAGTCTGTCTGTTGCTGGAGGGTGGGCCCCTGGGGGATTGGACAAGACACACAGAAAAGGTGCAAGGGCATACATTTATTGCAGGCGAGAAAGGACACTCTACAAGAGCATGGTAATGAACAGACTCAGAGCTGTCCCAAGGATAAGAGAAAAGGGTCTTTGTATTTGAAATTCCTGGCTTGGCTTCTCCCTCATGCAAATGAGGTATTGGGACAGTTGTTCTATCAAGAACTCACTTGGCCTGGCACCAGGTGTAAACTGCCCTATCAAAAGACCCACATGGCTTCCCACCAGATGTAAATGAAGAATTGGAAAGAGTACTTTTCTGTTTAGCCCTGCAAACAGTGCCAGATTCAAATGAGGGATTGCAAATACTGCTTTCTAATTGGCTCCATGTACAGTGCTCAGAAGCCCTAGAATCACCTTGGACCCTGTGTTCTGTGCATGTGCTGTGGGTTTTTACGACTTTGACCAGTTGCACCCAGTCTTTTGTTCAGTTAGGCCCCAGCCCTGATCTGCTTCTCACTTCCGGCCATTGGGCAGAGCACCAAACTCCAAGTTAATTCTTCTTCCTTTGCCTTAACAGCCAGGTTCCTGCTGAGAAGTCCATCAGTGCAGATGGACACCACTCACCAGCAGAACAGCTACCTGCACTGGCCCAGGTGGGCCTGCAGTGCTCTCCCAGCAATTTGTTCCAGCCCCATCGCATCCCTGCCTGCATCTCTTCCAGGCTTCTTTGTCCTCTTTAATCCTCTTCCTCTCCTGCTTATTCCATCCCTGCCATGTAGGGGAAGCAATAGGTCACAACAAAAAAGGCATGAGCTTTGGTGCCAAATGAACCCTGGCCTCTCCTTTCTGCTACTTAGTTGAGTAAACCTGAGTATGTGACTTATCCTCTCTGCGAAATGAGGACAACTATTCTCAACTTGTAAGGGTGTTAGAGTATTGAATGAGGTCACTTCTACAAGGCACTTGGCCCCCACCTGACACAGGGCAAGCCACTCAGTACACAGCAGCCATTTCCATGGTGCTCTTTATCCAGATCAGCAGACCATCTGCATTCCTAGACGCGGAGTGAAGATTGGCCTCGAGGTAGGAGCTCTGGTGGTTCCTCACAAAGATTTCCAAATGATAAGGGCACCGCACCCATCCTGAGCTGCCACTCTGATTTCCCAGAGGAGCTGGACTCCCTCCTCTCACCACACTCACTCCTCTTCTCTGGGCTCTAGACCAGAGTATCTCAAATTTGAAAGTCTTTGCAAACCATCTGGCCTCTTCATATGCAGATTCTAGGGCCGGGATTTAGCTCAGTGGTTCCCCTACCTGCCTTGCAAGCTCAAGGTCCTGAGTTCGATCCCTGGTACCAAAATAGGAATTCTTCATATGCAGATTCTGACCCAGAAGGTCTGTATTCCTAACAGGCTTACAGATAATGCTTTGCCCACAGCCCACCCTTTAAGGAGCAGTCTCCCTATTACATTCTCTCCTGCAGCCTCAAGGCCACCACTCCATCATCATTGCCTCTTCCTAGCTCCTGGCTCTCAGAGAAGCAGTGTTCTGGTCTCTCGTATCTTTACAAGGCTCCCTCCAACACAAGCCCTTCCTTCACCTACTGCTCCTGTCTCTGCTCTTCACAGCCAAGCTCCTTGATGGAGTAGCTCCCTCCTCCACACATGTTTACTCAGTGCTTACAATGTGCCAGGCACCAGGGGAAAGCTGTGACCACTGCCCTCATGGAGTCAACAGTGGAGGAAGAAAGACAAGAAACAAAATAACTTGTATATTGATTGGAATGTGAAAAAATAAAGCACAAATCAAGAATGTGGGATAGAATGTGCTAGAGGCACAAAGATACCTGAAGGAAAAACTTCCTATGAGGAAGAAATAGTGCAAAGGTCCTGAGCTGGGAACAAAGCTGCTATACGCAAGAAGCAGCAGGGCTGGGGATTTAGCTCGATGGCACCGCACCTGCCTTGTAAGCACAAGGTCCTGAATTCCATCCCTGGTACTGCAAAACAAGACAAGCAAGGAAGTCAGCATAGATAAGGTGGGTAGGGAGAGGCATCATGGGTGTTTTCATTAGCTACTGCTTCTTGCAAGTTATGCCAAAACTTAGCTGTTTAAACAGCAAATATTTATTATGTCTCAGTTTCTGTGGTCAGGAATCTGGACACAGCTTAGCTGGGTACTTCTGACCTCAAGGTCTGTCCTGAGGTTGCATCAAGCAGCATGACTTCATGTTCATGTTAGTTTCCCTTGTTCCCAGATGCCATGAGATAAATGGGAAACAAGCAGGTAGACTGAGCTCTTGTCATACCAGAGGAACTCTGAGCTTAGGAACTCCCAATCACATAAAGGGCTGCCGGCAAACTGGCCCAACCTTTAGCCTGGAGGGAGACATTTGGTTTATTCCCTAGTCTGGACACAGCTCTGTCCCCTGCACTGAAGAAGACACATCTCTGTCTTCCCACGGTTTGCTGTACAGATAATGTTGAGAAGGTAGTTCAGACAGAAGTTGTCACAGATGTGAGAAAGACAAGGATAACCGCTCCCAAGTAAGTTGCGCTCCCAAGTAAGTTGCCGAGTAGCTGAGACTACAAGTGTGCACAACCTTGACCAGTGTGTGATGCCTCTCTTGATATGACACCTTCTCAGCCATGTGTTTGACTTACAAATTGCCTGTGTCTCCCACCTTCCACAGAACCTCCTAGCTCCACCTTAAAGACCACCTCTGATATAACGCTGTTACTGATTCTCTGGCTGGAAAGGATAGTTCTTTTTCTTTCTTTCTTTCTTTCTTTTCTTTTTTTGGGGGGGCACCAGGGATCAAACTCAGGACCTTGTGCTTGCCAGGCAGACGCTGTGCTGCTGAGCTAAATCCCCAGCCCTGGGAAGGATGTTTCACACGCCATGTTCTGCCTTTACTTATTCACTGCCCTCCTCTTAGACTTAAGCCTCTTTGAATGTAAGAGCTGAACCTTATCCTGTGCCTGCTTTGCATATAGCTGACCCTCAGGAAGTAGTCTTACAACTTGGAGCGGTTATAGCTTGGTCTTAATTTTAAAAATCAGCTACCTAATATTTCTACCTTTAAACTGGTTCCACACTTCCGTCAATACTGACAATTGTTGACAATGACAATCTGATTCTCACTTCCTTCACTTCTACAGTTCTCAAAAGAAAAACAACTATTTCAGTATAAGGAAGCTTAATCTTAAATAATGTGCAGACAATCAGTAATTTCCAGTGTTGCAGTGTGGTTAATTGTTCAGGTTTCTATTCCTAACCTACCCTACATTCTGGAGGCTACAAATGGTAACTTAGTCCTTACACACTGTCTTTATTTCAAAAATCCTCAATCAGTGTTTAATTGAAAAGAAATTAATAAAAATGATTTTGCTGTAGGTGATCTGCAAGTCTGGTTTTGAGACTTATTTACATGTTTTCTCATTTCGATTGGGGGGGGTGCTGCTGGCACCTGTGAGGATCACCTCCTCTGAGCTGGGACAGGTGGGACAGGGGCCGGGAGCAGTGGGAGGGATGGTGGTCCAGAGCCCCTTTTTCTGAGCTGGGAGCAGTGGGAGGGATGGTGGCTGGGAAGCCCCTTCCTCTGAACCAGGAGCAGTCGGACAGCGGCCCAGAAGCCCCTCCCTCTGGGCTGGGAGCAGCGGGACTCAGTACCGTGGTCTGGTGGTCCGGTGCCCTCTGCGTCTTTGTAGTGTGGAACCAGGTGGCTGTACAGAGGAGCGGGGGGGGGGGGGGGGGGGCGTGGTCCAGTGGATTGCTGCCGGGGCGATTTGGCATGTTCCAAGCGATTCACGACCTCCAATAAAAATGATTTTGGATGGCTGGTGATGTAGTATGCACAATTCCTGGGTTCAATCCTCAACACTACAAACTTTTAAATGATTTTTTGGGCTGAGAAGAGTAGCTTTTAAACATCATATATAGTGGTACTGGACATGTAGCTCAGTGGTTGAGGACTTGCTTAACATGTGCAAGGCCCTGGGTTCAATCCTCAGTACCACACACAACAAAAATCATAATCATGTACATTAACATATGTACATATCTAAAAAACAAAACCCTCCAACAGTACCAAAAAGAAATATAGTAAAAACAGTATTTCTTTTGAAAGCTTCAGGCTAAGTCCTTGTTAACAGTTTCTGATGCCATTAATATGCAAGCAAATACACACGTTCATATATTCATTTGCATTAAACCTACAGTCACTAAAGGCACTAAAGCCACCGTAGAAGTTTACTTTACCAATGACTATCTATACTAATTCAATAAACAAAATATTTTATGAAGTTATAATACAAAATTGGCCAGGAATCTTCAAGTTTGGATATTTTAATTAAACAATTTATTTTAAAAATACAGAACCCCCATAACTCTAATCAGGCTGCATTTCTATTACTTAGAGGTCATATTCATGTAGCCATATTTATACTCTAAAGAAACTGAAAGTTTCCGTGAGAACAATAAGAACCATCAAAACAAGAGTGAGCCCAAGTGCAGAACTTCAAGGACAGGATCTGTCTGAGCTTCTCATTAATGCCGATAGCGTTCCATCTCTGGGACATGCACGGCTCTGTTCTGTGTAACCTTTAATTACCTGCTCTCTTTGACAGGCTGGCCAATTGTGGGTGTAAATTGTCAAAAGTTTAGGATAAGATGATTAAAAATAATCCAAGTTCAACATTCAGACTCTTGCATTTCTGCAGGTCTGCCATGCACCTTCAGTACCCCTCCAAATGCTGTCCCCAGCCTGGATCAGCAGCCAGGATTGCCTGACTCTACCACCCTGGGGTCACTGTGTCTGAGTGTCTGTACCCTTCTTTGTTGACTTCCTCCATTCCAGGCATCTAGAAACTTGCCAAAACTTCATGAGGGTAATGTTAGCAATATTAGGAAAGTATTTTCCCATCTAAAAACAAATACAATCCTACCTTTTTTTCCTTACACTGGATGCTTTATCAAAACAAAAGTTACAGTTAAGACTGGTGTTAAAACCACATAACAATGAACTGGAATCCATATTCTTCTTAGAATTCAACTATATTAGTGATTCAGGTAAGAGATTAGAAGCTTGTCTAAATTAGCTATGCAGTGTTTTTTTCTTTTTGGTATGAGGGATCGAACTCAGGTCCTTGTGCTTGCACAGCAGGCACCGAAACCACTGAGCTAAATCCCTGGCCCCTTGTGTATCTTAAAGTTCACACTATAAGCCATCTTTAGTCTCTATGATCAAAAGAAATAAAAATTACTATTTTAAAATATTTTTTCTTATTTATAGACAAGGGGGAGAGGTGAAGGGACTCAAAAGCCCCAAAATAAAGGAAAATGAAAGATAGAAGGAATTTAATCAATAATGTAAACCAACCCAGTGACCAAGTATATGCAAGTACAGCCCTTCTGATTACCACTTTCTTGTACAAACTGCTGTGGAATTACCTTAGAAACTATCCAAGGCTTGTTTTAGTTTTCACTGTGTTAAAAATATACATCTTAAGTGATCAACTTGGATGCAGCCTTGGTAAAGCTGCCACGTTTTTCTTTTTAGTCCTAGGTTGTACTACATTGTGTGGAATACAGTTGATGTGTTAGTTGATACAATATGCAAGCCACCTCATTATTCAGCATGTAAGTTGCAATCACTAACCACCATCAAAGAAATAGGAGTTTCCTGGCCATGTATTTATATGGTCATAGGCTAGTCTCAACCCAGCCAATAACTAGCCCATCCTAGCCAGATGACCTGGACACGTGGCTGGCTGTCCCTACTCTCAAAATTAGACCACTTTGAAAATAAATTTCATGGATTCCTGTAGGAAATAACATAACTGTTCATGTCTGTATCTCTAGGAAGAGGCTTCCAAGAAGTCTTTTTATTTTTGTTTTTGTTTCTTCAGTCCAGCTTCCACAGCCTCTTTCCTTCCAGATGGTGCCTGGAGCCAAGCCTGTCAGAGACCCTTAGTCTCCTGCTGCTTTTTAATGCTGGTGCTTGATTGCTAATGACCCCCAGCTGGACCAACTCCTCAACCCACTTAACCCCTCTCTGCTGGGTCCCCGGCTCATGCAGGATGAAAGGCTGGTAAGAGGTAGAAGTAGGAAGGCGCCAAGTCAGCGAGGGCCTCACACCGTTTTGGAGCTGGTGGCCTGATTCCCAGCACCATCACTGATCTCCAAGATCGTTCCAGTAGACAGCTCATGTTAGTATGATTTTCTCTCCATTGTCAGATAAATGCTACCAGGTTTTCAGTTGTTAGTATTTTAGTTGACTAAGCCAAGATAGCCAAGATTCTGGAAGAATACTGTGTTTCCTTCAGGGGTCAAGGGCTGAAGACTACCGATAAACTGAAATATTTTCATTTGGAAACTTTAAATTGCAGTGGAACTATCTTATAGTCTGGTCAAACTTGGTAGCCAGAGAGGCTCGTGTACATCATATATAAAGTCAGGACCGGGCCGGGATTTAGCTCAGCAGCACAGCACCCGCCTCAGAAGCGCAAGGTCCTGAGTTAGATCCCCAGTACCAAAAATAAAAATAAAGTCAAGACAAAGAAGCCTGAGGGGAGATGATGATTAATTTTCTCAAGACCTAAATCACTTGTCTGACACAGGAGAGGAGAGCCTCATTTTCAGAGATGCTGATCATGACTTTAAGTATTTTCTTTAGTTAAGCTTGGCTCGTTTTTGGTGACGTAGTAGAATGTGTTTACAACTAAGTTGATCAGGTAAGTGACTCAGAGAATGGGGATTTAAAGGGAAAATAAGTTACTGCCATTCATCTGTTGAGGATCTTGAGTCCAATATAGAGACTCAGGACAGGGAGGGCACAAGGTCATGATTTTAGGCATTGCTTCCATAATGGTTTTTAGCCTCAATTGTAAGAAAACAAGGCAGAGAAATCTCATTGTTTGGTGTGACCCTGAAGAAACGAAGTCTAACTTCTTGGTTGGAATAAAGAACTGGAAGGCTTATGTCCCATTCTTTTTATAAATCTTTAAATGTCTACTGGATAGTCGGGACAACATTGAATTTTTTAACGTACGAAAGAAATTTTGTTCTAAAATTCAGCACAGGGTAGAAAAGTAATTCAAACAGAACTACTTGCTATTTAATGTTTTTTTCTCCCAGATACTATTTTCTTGGCTCTTTTTAGAGATTAAAAGAACTACAATAATGGAATTTTTCACCCTGAATAATTGATTTTATTTTTGTGTCTCATTAATGCAAAAGGGAAATCATAACTCTGATTCCATTTGGGCCTATTATTCCCATTCTTTTCTACTGTATTTCTGATCAGCAGTCTGCACACACACACCCCACACAACACACACCTGCCAGTCATTTGTATCTGTAATCTCCCCCAAACCACAACGTTCATACTAATAACTACCCTCCCTATGTGTACAATACTTAGAATTTATGGAGCTGGCTGGGTGTTTGTTCTGCTGTGCAGTACTGACCTGTGCATTACAGTTTTTGCTCACAGCTGGGTAGAGGCTGGGTAGGTGGGATTATAATGAGCTATTTTAGTCCATCAGAAAGCCAATGACCTGAAAAGGGGTTCAGATGAACCCACCTCATGTAGCATTTCTCTTTGTATGAATGACTCCTTTTAGAATGAAATTCTGATATATTTAAAAAGAACTTGCCCCTCTGAAGCCAGAATGTTTTTTGGGGTTTTTTTTTTTTTTTTTGTGGGCGGTAGAGGTTGTTTTGAGACAAGTTCTTACTATGTAGTTCAGGCTGGCCTTGAACTCATGGGAGTCTTCCTGCTTCAGCCTCCCAAGTGCTGGGATTATAGGTGTGCACCACCACATTTGGTTTGTATTCTGATTAACCTTTAAATTCGAACACACTGAGGGTCTAAGCCATTCATATCCATTTCACAGATGAGGCCCCAAGAGGTTAAGTGGCTATTACTTTGCACTTAGAGCACCCTAAAGTTGGGACTTTAAAGAGCCTCTCTCCCATTTCCTGCCTGCGCCTTGGCTCCAGGCAACAGACCCCCATCAGGCACCTCCCTCGCTGCTCTCAGATGCCTCCAAGAAGTGTGACTCCTAGGAGAGCAGCTCAAAATTTCCAGGCTGGAACAGGTGTGATCTGCAGCACTGCTAGTATATCAGTTCAGTGCCTTTCATTTTACAGATAAAACGTGGTGGCCCAAACAGGTTAAGGGATTTACCCAAGGTCGAATACCTCTAAGTGCCAGAATCTGATCTATGTATGCACAGGTCTTCTGACTCCCCCACCACCCTGCCACCAAGTTGAGTTCGGATTCCACTGCACTGACCAGCCAGCACAACCAGAACCAGGGAGTGAGACAGAGCTGGGGATGAGGGCCCCAGGGTCCTCTGCCACAGGGAATCAAAGACCCAGTCAAGATTACTTTGGTAAAACCATTGCTATCTGGTGTCCCATATCCTCTGACATTTAAAATGCCGTTCCAGTCTTCAAAGAGATTCTTTCATTCATTTTTTATCTGCTTTTACCCAGGACATTGTTTCCAGCTCCTCAGTAATTCAGGAGGTGATTTGCATCTTATTAGGAGATCCAGAAATGACACCTCCCACACAGCTGCCTCTGCCTGCACCTGCACACAGGTTCTGAAGCATCAGGCCAGGTCTCTGAGTTCTCCTGTTGACAGTTTTCAAAAGGCTGAGTTAATGCTATTTTCCCAATGGGCACCATTTGGATAACTATTTTCACCTAAATTCTTGTCCCACTTGCAACTGAGATTAGGGAACAATAGCCATTGTTGAGAGAGAGATGGTAAGGCTTCAGAATAAGCAATGTAAAAACTAAAATCAAAGGTGCAACAAGAATCAAACATTCTAAGTACTATGTAAATACAAAGACATATACAAAAACAAAGACATTGCCTTGCATAGTGGCACATGCTTGTAATCCCAGCTACTCAGAAGACTGAGGCAGGAGGATCAAAATTTGAGGCTAGCCTGGGCAATTTAGCAAGACCCTGTCTCAAAAAGGGCTAAACATGTAGCTCAGTGGAAGAGTGGCCCTGGGTTCAGTCCCCAGTACTGCAAACAAAACAAAAACCAAAAAACACCATAACATTGTTTGCCTTTTAAATTTTTTCAGCTGGTTCCAACCCTCCAGAGGATTTTTGCCCTACATTTATGTTTGCTTTAAAGAAAACCTTACTAGGTCAGAATGACTTTTTGGCTTTGTCATTTATTTATTACCACAATGTCTGGAAGAGCACTGAACAGCAACTTACCTGTGAAAATCAGAGATAATATCTCCATGGTCAGCAAAACTGTTCTCTTGGAATAATAGAAATGATTTTTTCAGGGCTGGGGATTTAGCTCAGTGGTTCCATTGCCTGCCTCACAAGCTCAAGGACCTGAGTTCGATCTCTGGTACCAAAAAAAAAAATGATTTTTCCAATGTCCAGAGAAATGAAGAACCCTCACGTCTGCATTGGGTTCAAGCCATTTCATGTCACTCCCAGCACACATAAATGCTAACCCTACCCCTACCCCTAACCCAGTGTCCAGAGCTCTACAGGGCACTTTCCCTTTCCAAAATTCCTTATGCTCCATTAAAACTTCTCTGACCTTATGGCACATAGTTAATCTGAAAAATCAATTTAAAAGATGAGGAAAAGGTTAAATCTCTGGAATTTTTAAATGCTGGCTACAGTGTAAAGTCACCTGGAAGGGGGCAAACTTTATTTTAGCCCTATTTGAGTTAGGATCTCCAAGGTGAGGTTGGAACATCTGTATTATTTTATTATTTACTTATTTATTTATTTATTGGTACCGGGGATGGAACTCAAGACCTTGTGCTTGCGAGGCAGGCATGGAGCCACTAAGCTACATCCCTGGCCACATCTGTATTATTTTAAAGTGTACAGGTGATTCTGATGTGGAGCCAGGTGGAGAAGCACTCCATCATAGCAAGAATTACCCACAGCACCTCGGCAGCATCTGCAATGCCTCTGGTGTCTTGTTTTCTTTTTTCATACATCTGTCATTCTCACCCTGCAAGGAAGGGGCAAGTCATCATCACCAAGTTCAAACCTGTAGTAGATACTAGAGGTGGAATTCATACTCAGGTTTTACTAACTCCAAAGCCTCCCACCCACCCCTCAGCACTCATGTTTCTCAAAGTGTGGAACATGGGCAGCTGGTGGTATCCAAGTTGATTCTAAATAGCATGTGGACATGACAATAAATAACATTGAATTGTAATGAGCATATTACTTGTTTTTCAATTTTCAGTTTAAATTCTTCAGATTCCTTTAAGGAGACAGTTTTTTTTAATAAGCACAAAAATAAAAGAATAATGTCAAACTACACAGATTTTTTTCACTCTTTTATGAGTTATAGAGATTAATGAGTTTCATTTTGGCTGATTTGTACACACATGTAACATACTTGGATCATTTTCACTCCTATTACCCCTTGTCCCACCCTTCCCCTAGTTTCATATTTTTGGGGTGTTCAATGCATATATCTTGATCATATCCATTTCCCCAATTCCCACATTTATACCTCCTTCCCCTCCCACTTATTCCCTTCCTCTTGTCTAATAATAGCCTTCCTTCTTCTTTGTTACCATTTTAAGATTCCATATATTAGGGAGAATACATAATGCTTGTCTTTCTGAATCTGCCTTATTTCACTCAATATGATTTCTTTTTTTTGGTACTGGGGCTTGAACTTGGGTCCTTGTGCTTGCACAGCAAGCGGCGAAACCACTGAGCTAAATCTCGGCCCTTTATTTCTTTTTAATGCTACAAAATTTTTCAATGTTATTGTACTTGAACTACATGATCTTTGGTAAACTTGAGAGCTAGAACATATAAGGGGGGGCTGGGGATGTAGCTCAGTGGCACTATGCCCACCTGGCAAGCACAAATTCCCGAGTTCAATCCCTGATACAAAAAAATATATGGAAAATGTCAAAGCCAAAACTTAATCAAGTACAATGAAGTTCTCTATGGTGATGAAATGGAAAAAGAGGACACAGTGCCTTGCAAGATTGCTGATTCTCCTCAGGACCCACCCCACCACCTCTCTTTGCTTCTAGACCTATAATGAGACTTAAGTCCCAATGGATCCCAAAAGGGGACCAATGAGGAACTAAGCTACATTTCAGAATAACCGCAAGATTTTCCCACTTTGTACAGGTAAAATCCAGAGATTATGTGTGGGGATAAATATGAAGGGCATAGGATAATGGTGGAAGAAGCAAAAAGTTGGCTTGAGTTGAATTTTTTTATGTGAGCTACTAAGCAGAGATTCTAGGTTCAGTGCTGTAGCCCAGAGGGTTAGGAAGGGGTTAGGAAGTTTGGTTGGTTGCCTGAAACACAGACCAATAACTAAGTGATCAGGGGTCGCTACAAGTGGACCTATGTCATTTGTCTAAGCAAAATTGTTCTAAGACAGGTGAATGGAAGTCTAGTTAGAATCACAACAACAGAGTTGTGACCTCTCAATCAATTTCCATACTTGAATCAATTTATAAATTTGAGTCAGTTTATAAACCCAGAACCTTAGGAGAAATCCTCAGTGGTGCTAATGTCTTAAATTCCTCTCACATTTACTCATTTATTTTTTGTTTGTTTTAGTTTTTTTTTTTGTTTGGTTGAGACAAGGTCTCTCTCACTTTGTAGTTCAGGCTGGCCTTGACCTCACTATGCAGCCTAGGTTGGCCCCAAGCTTATGACATCCTCCTCCCTCAGCCTCCTGAGAGCTAGGATTACAGGCATGCACCACCATGCTTGGGTACTCACTTGTTTTTAACAAATCTTTTAAGAAACCCAGAACCTCCTGTGAGAAACAGAACCTAGCTCAGGTGTAATAACATTGTTTTGTTTTCATTTTAATTTACTATGTGGCATATTTGTAGCTCTGAAAAATGACACTGATTTTTCGTTTCCAGTGGTAATAAAACTTCATTTTTAAAGGAGTGAATGCACCTAAAGAGAAACTAGTTGATATAAAAAATTTTAAGGAATAGCACAGGTGATCTTGTATATAGTAAAAACGTTTAAGAGCTAGATGATGGAAATGTGGGAAACATTCCTCTACCACATGCTAGGTTTTTGGGGGGTTTTTTTTGGTGCCGGAGATTGAACTTGGGACCTTGCACTTGCAAGGCAGGCAGCAGCACCACTGAGCTAAATCCCTGGCCCTACCACATGCTAATTTTTAAAATAGGCATATGTGTAACTGTTAACTAATGGGACCACTCATCTACCACTGAGTGCACAGGACACAACCTGGTGCATCACTTTAGGTCTGGCCAGGACCTGTGAACTCTACTGCTGCTTCTGGCTTGAAAGGAACCTTGAAACACAGATGGTTTATGAACGTGGGCGGGAGGATGAGGGAACAGCATCCTCTCCAGTAGTCAGTGGAATGTAAATAACAACACAAATGGGGGGGCTGTTTTTGCACCTACTGAATTGTTAGACTTTTTCAAAATGATCTGTCCCTGCCAGTGAGGGGTGCCAAAATAGATCATCTTAGGCACAGAAGGCAGAAGAGTTTTGTGCTACGCACTTTCTAAATAGCAAGTAGGGAAAAATTCTGTTTTTTAACTATGCATATTCTTTGGCCAATAGTCCTACTTCTAGAAATTTAACCTAAGAAATAATGTGGGTTTGTCAAAGATCTAAGTATGGGTGTGTTCCTGAAAACATTGTTTATCATAGAAGAACATTAGAAATAACTTCTATGCCTCAAATGGAAAATTATATAAATCAATCATAGTTCACCCATAAAATGAAATATCATGCAGCCCTTAGAAATTATGACATTTAGACTGTTTCTGAAAGATGGATAAGAAACTTTTCCCAGCAGTTGCTACTGTTATAAGAAAGGGATCAGAGGGTCAAAAAGATCAGACTTTTTATAGCTTATCCTGTTTAAACATCATGCTCATTTATTACCATAAAAAAAGGAACTCTAAGGGCCAGGGATTTAGCTCAGGGGTTCTGGCTCCTGCTGGGCAAGCGCGAGGTCCTGAGTTCAATCCCCAGTACCAAAAAAAAAAAAAATGGAACTCTACAAGGAAGATAGTATTTCAAAAGTAGGCTAATCACATGGAAAAATATTTATGATTTTATTGTTACATGGGAGGAAAAACTGTAACCCAAATTAGATAAATGAATAAAAATTTTAGTTTAAAAAGTAAATACACATTCTCAGAAAAATTTTGAATGGCCACTTTTTAAAAATACTAATGAATATTGTTTTTAAAAGGCAGATTTCATCCCTCTCACCTTGGTAACTACAGGTTCCCAAGGCATCCCAGGACAGGAGAGGCCTTAGTCCTACTGCAAGCCTCGATAACAACCTCCTGGCTAATACTCTGAGAACCAAGGAGTAGTCATATAGATGGAAGAGATCTTCACATGAATGGTAAATAGTCACCATTCACTCATTCATTCTTTGTTGAGTGTGTGCCAGGCCCAGGCCCTGAGCTTTTGGGAGAAATTCTTGCCACCTCCCTAACTAATAAGTAGGAAAGTCCACATAGACGATTTATAACTCCAGCATCTTCCACTAATTTAACTCAGGGATGTTTTCTTTGTAGCAGTTTTACAATTTTGAAGAGGATTGTTCATGACATAACATGGCAACTGGGAAAATTTGTAGTTTTCCTTTCATCTTAGAAAGCAAGATCTGAATAACATGCACTCCAGGAGAAAATCTCTTTCTGGGTGTGTGTATATGTGTGCTTGTTTTACAGAAGCCACTGATGCCTTCATCCCTCCTGAAGTTAGACTTGCTGAGGTGAAATCATCTCAGAAAGGCTCAGTGAAAGAGTATCTATCATAACAGAAGCCATGGCCTAGACTTTAAGATTTTGAATTGAATCCTGAGATCTAGCTCCATTTCTCATGGGAGACCAGCAAAAAAGTCTAAGTTCCCTAGGCCTTGGGTCCCTCCAATATAAAAGCAAGAGGCAAGCCAGATGTCCTGTGCACACCTGTAATCCTAGCACTCAGGAGGCTGAGGTAGGAAGATCGAAAGTTTGAAGCCAGCCTGAGCTGAGCTACATAGCGAGACACTTTGCAACAGACCAAAAATAAATAAAAACAAGATGCCAAACCCCAGAGGATTATCTTCCATGTCAGGATTTAAATTTGGAAATCTGTACTGCCAAGACAAATGAACCCTCCTCCTCCCTTTCACAGCTCTGAACATTCCTGAAGTACCTGAGGCCCCAGGGCATATTGGGGGAGGTGAGTGATTTCTGTCCTATTGGGGAGATTCTTTTATAGGCTGTAAGTATAAGGTAGTGTAAGTTATTTCTAACTTTCTGCCACTGTGGTTCTTATTGGGAAGGAAGGATTTAATATGGTCAAGTACTATGGTTCTCAACCCTGGATGCACTTTAGAAGCACCTAAAGAAATTTATTTTTAGGATATCAGTGTCAGGCTGGGATGTAGCTCAGTGGTAGACTGCTTGCCTAGCATGTGTGAGGCTCTGGATTCAATCTTCAGTACTGCAACAACAGCAATAAAAATTAATGTCCAGACCTTGATCTTAGCAGTATTTTAAAAGTTGAACTGATGCAGTGTAAAGAGAATTTGCTAGTCTGAGGCTGACAGACCTGAATTCTCAGTTTGCCTCTAACTTACTGTCCCTCTGTCAATCTCCTTGTGCCTCTATTATCTCCTTGAGATTATTTGTCCTTCCCAAAGTGAAAGGGAAAGAAAAAGATACTTCACAAAGTAAAATTTGCTACATAAAAATGAAATGGTAGGGGGAAAGGCACAGAGCCAGAGATGATAGGTCATCTGTTTGGGGGCCACTTGAGGGAAGAGTTCACTGGAGAACCATGGGGGATGGTCAGCAGCTGAGTTACTATCACCTCCAAATGCCCTGAGAATCTTGGTCAAAGAAATGATGCACCCCTTTTATGCACAGAGTAGTTGGCAGAGTTCTCTAAATTAATTGTATAACTCTAATCCTCTTGAAATGCCCCAGGGGTATATCTCCTAACCTCATCTGGGATTTGCCATCTGTAAATCTAGAACACTGAATGCTCTGTTTGCTTCAAGAGGATGTTTTACTTGGCAAGAGACCCTGGGAATGCCTCATCCACAAAGTGGCAATTAGATCAGCAGTCATACTGCTCAGAAAATATCCATGCCTGCTGAAATCCAAGCAGGGGTCAGGGCCAAGAGCTCTCCCAGTGCGGTCTCTCCCTTTCCTCCCAGGACCCCGGCACACTGTCTGCCTGTCCTTCAGGCGCCAGGACCCCAAACTGCCCCACTATGCTGTGAATCCCATCCTGCCCCACCTTGTGATTGGTTTTCCTTACCTGCATGCCTGCTAGAAAACTAACCCAACTGGTACATGTGTAGCAGGTGATGAAAAGTGAGTGACACATTACATTCTAGAGGACAGTGCAGGGGGAAGCACTGATAGCCAAAATGGCTATAACTCAGCAAGCCACATGGAGTAGAGGAAGCTGTTTCCTTCCTTATCTCTGAGATCCTAAGAGAAAAAAGAGCTTCATTTGTGGCTTAAAGTTATGCATGAGTTAAGGTTGCAAGACTTAAATAAAAATATAGCACAGAAGATTTGACTGTCAGATAAATAATCATTTTTAATATAAATATGTCTCAAATATCGCATGGGATATGCTTAGACTAAAAAAGTATTGATTGTTACAAATTTCACTGGGTGTCATATTTATCTGGCAACACTGGCTTGAATAAAACTGCAAAATGGAGAAAAGAAATACTGAAGTTTTATATTCATTGTTTGAAGTTATGTAACAGTTTGACTAAATTCAACTAATTGGCCCTCAATAAGGTCTTGAGCAAATGCACAACCGCTATGTGATGATTTGGGGTTAGAGAGTAAGAAGTGTGTATTTCCCAGTGCTCCTGAAATGCTATCTAGATTTCTCTTGTTTTCTGGCAGATTTAGCTCCAATTTATTATAAAGTTCTACACTCAGAAGAGAAAGAAATGTTGAAGGTCTTAAATACAAAACCAAACGATGCAGGGATTTTTATAAAAGGAGACCTATGTTAAATATAAACTAGTATTTGGGACGTAATATACCTTTGAAAAGCCCAGTAAGGAGGTAGCCACAATTTATTACACACAGAACAGTTTGGTTGGGCTTGGACACATGTGAGATGGGTGAGCCGCTTAGCTCAAATATCACTTCAGGAAGGGTGAAACCTGCAGACTTAGGACTGGAGTCCCTCCTTGTCTTTTGATCTTTGAGTTTATTCTAAAGAATGGAAAAGCAGTAGTAATTGTTTTAATTGAAGTTCTTTGTCAGGGTTGTTGAAAATCTTTCAGTATCTCATCTCCTAAATGTAATTCAACATACATCTCTCCCTCAGATCCGAGGGGGATTGGTTCCAAGAACCCCACAAACACCCAAATCTGCAGGTGCTCAAGATCACTTGTATAAAATGGCATATGATTTATATACAGCCTGCACAAATCCTCCTCTGTACTCTAAATCATCTCTAAATTACCTGTTAGTACAATGTGAATGTCATGTAAATAGTTGTTACACCATATTTTGGGGGAATAAGGACAAGGGAAAAAGTCTGTACATGTTCAATACAGGCATCATTTTTTAAAAAATATTTTTTGGGGGCTGGAGTCCTAACTCGGTGGTAGAGCATGGAGGAGAATGTGTGCTTAGCATGCACAAAGTTCTGCATTCAATCTCCAGCACCTCCCTCGGTTTGTGATCTATGATGTAAATGTGCAGATGCACAGGGCTGACTCTCTTGCCATAGCTTATCTACATTACAGATTTAGACTTTTTTTATGGGTGTGTGTTTTTAATTGTTTTTAATCTTTCTGTGGCACTTCCTTTTATCTTGTGTTCTTACTTATAATATGGAATATTTTACTTTAATTGAACCCATCCTTGTCACTGATACCTTCTTCTACCCTGGAGTTTATTAATAGTCTTTGTTTCCTTCTAAACTCTCTGTTTCTATGGGAATGTTTACAGTGCTGAGCTATACAACTCATTTGAAATTCATCATGGCCTGTGAAAATGTGACGGTTAAGCCTGATCATCAGCTTGATTGGCTTGAGAGATCAGTAAAGTACACTTCCGGGTGGGTCATGGGGATGTGATCTTGGGACTATCTCTGATCCCCTGACTCCTTCCTCTCTGGCTCTTCCCCTACCCTCTGCTTCCTGCATGTCCTGAGGTGGGCAGTTTTCTCTGCCACACCCGTCCACCATAATGTTTCTGCCTTTGAGCCAGCCAGCCATGGAATGAAACTTCTTAGATTGTGAACTAAAATAAACCTTCCCTCCTTTAAATTGTATATGGAAAGTATTTATCCCAGCCATGAAAACCTGGCTATAAGGAGAGTCAACAGGTATATTTTAAAAAGCAAAATATTTTCACTATACCTCTTAAAAACTTAAAAAATATATATATTTAATTTCAGTCTAACATCACTAGCTTACAGCTTTAAATAAGTCACTTAGCTTCTTAAGATTCAGTAACCTCAATCCCTGACTTAAAATTATACTACAGAGCTACCGTGATTAAAAATAGCATGATATTGGAAAAACCAAAATTAAAAAAACTAGAACCGAGGATCAATGGGACAGATTAGAAGATGCAGATACAATGCCAAACACACTCAGCCACCTTATCTTTGACAAAGATAAGTCAAACACCTTCACTGGAAGAAAGATAGCCTCTTTAATAAATGGTGCTGGGAAAACTGGCTTTCCACATGCCAAAGACTAAAACTAGACCCATATTTCTCACCATGCACTGAACTAAAATCAAAATGGATCAAATATCTAAATATTAAAGCAGAAACACTAAATCTGCTGGAAGATAGAATAGGTAGAACTCTGAAGACACAGGTGTAGGCAAAGACTTTATGAACAAAACTACAATCGCACAGGAAATATTACAAAGAATCAATAACTGGGACCTCATCTTATTAAAAACCTTTTGCACAGCAAAAGAAACCACCAAGAGAGTGAAGAGACAACCTATAGAATGGGAAAAAATTTTTGCCAGCTGTTCCTCAGACAAAGGACTAATTCCTAGAATATATAAAGAACTCAAAAAAAGTCAGACCCCCCCCAAATTTAAAGACTCAACCCCAAAACAGGCATCTAAAATGAACAGACACTTCTCAGATGAAGAAGCAGCAAATATATACATGAAAAAATGTTCAGCATCACTAACCATTCAAGAAATGCAAATTAAAACAACACTGAGATTCCATCTCGCTCCAGAAAGAACAGCTACTATCAAGAAATCAACCAATAACAAATGCTGGAAAGGCTGTGGGGAAAAAGGAACCCTTCTCCACTTTTGGTGGGAGTGTAGACTGGTGCAGCCATTGTGGAAATCAGTGTGGAGATTCCTCAAAAAACCTAAAACTAGAGGTTCCATTTGACTCAACTATTCCTCTTCTTGGTATCTTCCCAGAAGAATAAAAAGCATTATATCATAGCCATATATGTATACTCATGTTTATAGCAGCACAATTTGTAATAGCTAAATCTTGGAAACAGCCCAGATGCCCATCGATGGATGAATGGATGAAGAAGATGTGGATTTTTTTAATGCACTGAAGTACTACTCTGCCATGAAGAAGGGTTAGCTTGAGACATTTCTAGCTAAATGGATGCACCTTGAGACCATAATGTTAAGTGAAATAAATAGGACACACATATATGAAAATGACATCATTTTTCTGGTGTGAGAAATCTAAAGGGTAAATAAGGACCGAAATGTATAATAGATATTGTGAAATAGGAAGAAAATGTTCAAATGGGAAGAGGAGCAAAGGAGGAGGGAGGGGAGAAGGAAAGAAAGGATAAGAAAAACAAGAATAGAAGGAAAAAAGGGAAACAAAGCTTTTGTAAACAATAAGGGGAAGAGGACTTGAAGGGAGGGGAGGAATTCGGGAAAAAAGAAGAATCAAGATATATTATGTACAGGTACAAATTCCCTATGATGAATGTGATCATTATGTGTAGCTAAAATGTACCAATAAAATTAATTTTAAAAAAGATTCAATGACCTCTACTAGATTAAGAGCAGGGCCTTTGTTTTATTTCAATTTGATTTCCTCACTATATCCAGCGAAGTACCCTGCATATAGGATAAATGTTACAATGTTTGAATTTAAATGGTATTTTTGCATATTAATATCAAATTGTTCCACTTGTATTTATTTAATAGTGATTCTTTTCCAATCATATATGTGGTTGCTTACAATGGCTCATGAATCAATGACATTTAGATGTTTTCCAATGCACCTAGAAGCACCTAGAAGTTGCAGTATTCTTTGCAGAACATTGTGATATATGAAGGTATTAAACTTCAAATAATAAAAATTAAAATTCCATGCTAAACCAGACAACCAGTTTATACTAGATTCTAGTCTAGCATAGGTAGCATACTATACAAAATAAATTGGATAAAATTCTATCTAATAACTTGATTCCCTCTAAGACTCAGGAGAATATCAGCCCATGGGACAGTAAACTTATCAAGAGTAAAAGTTGAGAGTTATATTTTATATTAAGCTTTGCCAGTTGAAAGAATATAAATAAACTCTCTGATCAAATGTAAACAGTACATAAATTCCAGCTGAACTGGGCTAAACTTCAACTGAACCCAAAAAACTATTTCAGATCAATTGTTTGAGTTGCCATGGATAGAATTTGAAAGTCTAAGGGAGACCAGACATCAGAGCTCAAAATTTGACCTCTGGAGATGTCTGCCCATTAATCAATAAATCAGAAAAGAGATAGCATGAAAGCTTCACAGACTCACACTCTACCATATTGTAGGATGTGGATTTTGCAAAGAAAACATGAAGTAGGTGTGTTGGATCCAGCAGTGGGGAGAATTTTTTTTTTTTTTGAGACAGGGTCTTGCTATGTAGCCCAGGCTGGCCTTGAACTCACAATGATCCTCCTGCTTCAGCCTCCCAAGTGCTGGGATTACAGGCATGCACCACCACACCCAGCAGAATAAAACCCATTTTGATTCTGACAAAACCAGTGCAACAGATCTATGCTGTGCACTGTGTTCCTGAAAAGAGTGTCTTTTAAGACTGTTGGAACACTGCAAGCAATATAATTTTGCTAAGCCAATTAATATGTTTTCATTAAGCTTCTGTGTAGACATTTGACTTTAAAAACAAGATTCTAGGGCCAGGGATTTAGCTCAGTGGTTTTGCCACTGCTGTGCAAGTGCAAGGACCCAAGTTCGATCCGTGGTACCAAAAAAAAAAAAAACAATATTCTTGTTTTTATGCTGACCAGGGATTTAGCTCGGTGGCTCCACGCCTGCCTTGCAAGCGCATGGTCCTGAGTTTGATCCCTGGTACCAAAAAATAAAAAATAAAGACAATATACTATAGTTAAAATACACACACACACACACACACACACACACACACATGTCTGCTACAGCAGGAGACAGAAGATATAGGCTTGAGTCCCCATCCTGCCACTTGTTCTGAGATGAGCCATTCAACATTTGTGGGCCTCAGTCTGTCTTCAGAAAAAAAAGAAAAAGAAGTGTTCAAGAATGACTATCTTCTGAGAGTCCGCGCTGAAAGCCAGGTGATGAGGATGAAGACTGGAGCTCTTTCAAAAGAACAGAAGCAGCAGCTTTTCATTTCTGCTTTATAACATCAAGATACATGTTTTTATACTGTCAGAATCATATGAGACTGTCTGATGTTTGCCTGACTTCAAAAGTAATAAGGGAGAGCACACAGGAGGTGAGCTGCTCCCAGGGCATAAGAGGAGGCTTCCGGGCTGCCGTACCACCCAACCCCACCAGCACAGAGGAAGTGAGCCCTGTGGGCACCAGCAACAGCACCTCCCCCCCGCCACTGTCAAAATGAGAAGACGCATAAACAAGTCTCAAAACCAGACTTCCAGATCACCTAAAGCAACCCCAAAGGGAAACAAGATGGAACAATCTGATGATACTCAACCACCTGGACTCCCTGAACTGGCAACAAAAGAGGATCTGGAAAAAATGAAATCAGAAATAATTTATCAAATAACAGCAGAGATTGTGGCTATAGTACAAGACATGATTAATAAATCTAGAGAGGAGCTCAGGAACATGATGGAATCCCAACATAGGAAACAAATGGAATCCATAAAACAGATGCAAATAGATTTCCAGGAGATTAAAAACTCCATTGAAAATCTATGCAGCAGAATGAGCCAATGTGAGGACAAAATTTCTCATATAGAAGATAAGATTGCAATTAGTGACCAGGAAAAGAAAAATTGATTGTAAGGGACCATGGGAAATCAATCCAGCAGCTGCTAGATGATGCAAAGAAGAATAACATAAGACTGATTGGAGTCAATGAAGAAACAGGAGAGAGTGCAGATGACATAAAAAAAACTGTTCACAAAAGTGATGGCAGAAAACTTCCCAAGCAGGGGAAAAGAACTTGACATACAGATAAGTGAGGCATATAGGACTCCAACTAGCCTTGATCAAAAAAAATCTACACATAGACAAATAATTGTTAAGATTCCAGAAACCCAACAGAAGAACAAAGTTCTACAAGCAGTTACAGAAAAGAAACAAATCACATACAAAGGAAAGCCCATCAGAATTACAGCAGACTTCTCAATGCAAACTGTCAAGGCAAGAAGAGCTTGGAGTGATGTATTCCAAACCCTAAAGGAAAACAGCCTCCAACCCAGATTGATGTACCCTGCAAAACTATCTTTCAAAATTGATGGAGAAATAAAATACTTTCATGACAAAGAGCACCTTAATAACTTCATGAATACCAAAGCACCACTCCAAAAAATTTTAGACAATATCCTAGGAAAAGACAATGAGGATCACAACCCCAGGAAGCCCAGCAGAATGAATCTATCGGGCATGACAAGAAATTAAATGCAAAAGAGGAGACTCCCACAAAAAGAAAAAGTCATGATGATGATAAGTCAATATGTATGAATTATAACCTTCAATGTTAATGGTCTCAATTCACCAATCAAAAGAAATAGACTGGCAGAATGGGTCAAGAAGCAAGATCCACCAATATGCTGCATACAAGAAACACATTTAATTCAAAAAGAAAGTCACAGTCTGAAAGTTAAAGGGTGGAAAACAATACTCCATGTGACAGGAACCCGAAAAAAAAAGCAGGAGTAGCTATCCTCTTTGCAGATCTAGTGGATTTCAAATGAAAATATGAAACACTCTGGCCCCAAGAATTTCAGATAAGGGATACTCAACTTGTATGTACAAATCTATGGTGAACATGTGTTTTCATTCCTCTCAAGTAAAAACTTAAAAACAGGACTATTAGTTCTTAACAGTAATACAAGAAATTTCTATATTGTTTTCCAAAATGGTTTCATCATTTTACATTCACATTAGCAGTATTAGAAAGTTCTAACTGGTTCACACCTAAGCTGACATTTGTTCTTTTAAAACTTTTAACTTCATCTCCCTAATGAGTGTATAATTCAATCTTGTTATTGTACTGATTAGTATTTTTTCTGATTCTAGTGTTGCACACCTTTCCTTGTGCTGTACTGGCTATTTATCATCTTCTTGTGTCTACTTTTTAATTGGGTTGTCTATTAATGAGCTGTAAGAGTTCTTTATATATTCTGGTCATAGGTTATATGCATTATAAATATGGTCTGTTTAAGGACTACTTTTCATTTTAACAATGTCATTTAAAGTTTTAAATTTTGATGGACTCTCATTTATCAATTTTTTTCTTTTATACATCATGTTTTTTATATCCTAGGAAATTCTTGCCTACCCTAAATTCATGAACATTTTCCCTTATAATTTCTTCTTAAAATTTTATAGTTTTAGTCTTTCATATTTAAGTTCATAGATCCTTTCAAGTTATTTTTATGTATGGAAATAAAGGGTTGAGGTTAACCTTTTATATACGGATACCAGGTGTTCTAGTGCCATTTGCTGAAAACACTATCTTTTCCTTGGCTCTTGAATTGAGTTTATGTTCTATAAAATGTTAATGTTAAATAATCTTTCAAAACTCAGTAGACCATATATGTGTGGTTCTATTTCTAGATTCTCTATTTTATTCCAATGATCTATATGTCTTTCCTCACACCAACACTGCCTTGATTACTGTAGCTTTAGAGGAAGTCTTAAAATTAGGTACTAAACTTCTTCTAACACTGTTTTATTTTTTTCTTTTTCTTTTTACTTTTCTAGGTCCTTTGTACTCCCTACATAACTTTTAATTTTCAATATCCAATTCTTCATTTATAGCAAGTATACATAGACCTGAATTTTTATGTATACCTGGTGTTTTCTAATCCTGCTAAATTCAAATACAAGTTCTAGGGCCTCCTAGAGATTTCTTAGTATTTTCTCTGTAGATGATCATTTCATCTACGTATAAAGATTTTACACCTACCTTGCCAATCCTATCCTAATTGTGTTATTTTATTGCCAGACTATTTTGGTTTGGGCCTAGGTTTCAAAGTTTAATGGACAGATGAAGAGTAGGCATATCTACCCTTGTTCCCCACCTTAGGGAGAAAGCATTGTATCTTCTCCATTCATATAAGGGATTTTTGCTGGAAGTATGGAGTACATGTCTTTGATCTGTTGAGAAGGTTTTGTTCTATTTCTAGTCTCCTGATAGCTTTTACCATGACCAGCTATAGAATTTAGTCCAATACTTTTTCTCCAACTACTGATATGGCTTTTTCCTTTCCTCTGTTAAAATGATGACTTTTGGGGGTGGATCTTCCAATGCTGAACCAACACTGCCATCCCTATAATAAAACAACTTTCTACATACGGCCAGATCTGACTTCTAATAGTTTGTTTTGTTAAACAAATTTCTATCTATGTTCATACTTTTTTCTTCTATTATCTTTATCCAGTTTTAGGATTAGCACAATGTTGATTTCCTAAAATGAGGGGAGAAGTGTTCCTTCTTTTTTCTGCTTTAAATGTTTAATATAATTTATCAGGTAAAATGTTTATGAGCCTGTTGTTGTCATATAGGTAGGTTTTCAAGCTAGGAATATACTTTCTTTAATAGGTGTTATTCAAATTTTATATTTCCTCCAGAGTTAGTTCCTTAATTTGTCTTCCAAGGTACTTCTTAGAAGTTGTCCAATTTATTTCAAAAAAGATTTTTGTAATATGCTTTCTACATCCTTTTAAATTCTATAAAATCTGTGGTAATGTCTCCTAGATCTTGACATTATAATTTTAAAAATGTACAATTGATATTGTGTAATAGGAAGAAAAGGTCTAAAGGAGCAGGGGAAGTGGGAGGGGTAGAGGAAAGGAAAGAAAGGAAAGGAAAAATTATGAGAAAAGGAAAAAAATGGAAACAAAGTCTTTGCAAATAGGGAAGGGTGGAGGGGCTGAAGGGAGGGCAGGGGAAGGGGAAAAAAATAAGAACCAAGATATATCATGTAAAGGTACAAGCTCCCAAAGATGTATGTAAATGTATTTTATACCTAAAATGTACCAATAAACAATGGGGGGAAAAATGACTATCTTCTAAAGTCTGTAAGATTATACTGTTTTCTAGATATGTTCATAGATATGTCCTGATTCAAGAAAAGTCAAGAGCTGGGCCTGGTGGCACATCCCTGTAATCCCAGCTACTCAGGAGGCTGAGGCAGGAGGGTCAGAAGTTCGAGGCCAACCTGACTGAGCAAGACCCTGTTTTAAAATAAGAAATAGAGGGCCAGGGATTTAGCTCAGTGGCCCAGCACCTGCCTTGTAAGTGTAAGGTCCTGAGTTCAATCCCCAGTACCACAAAAAAAAAAAAGAAAGAAAGGAAAGAGTTGGCAATATAGCTCAGTGGTAGAGTGTCCTTGGGTTCATTCCTCAGTTCCACAAAAAAAAAAAAAAAAAATGAAGAATGGAAAAGAAAAGCCAATATATAAACTTTGTACTTAGGAAACAATTTTCTGTTCACAGTGGTCCTTGCTAAGTCACTCTTCATTTTAAAAATTCCTCCAAAGAGGAAAAAATGTTTTGGGGCATTGGAGTAGACAACGATTTTTTAGGTAAGACCTCAAAAACATGGGAAATAAAACACAAAAATAGACAAATGCAATCACAGCGAACTAAAAAGCTCCTGCACAGTTAAACAAGAAATACAATGAAGAGACAACCTAGAGAATAGGAGAAATATTTGCAAACTGTACATGTGACAAGATGTTAAATATCTAGAACATGTAAGGAATTCAACAAACTCAATAGCAAGAAGACAAATAACTTGATTTTTAAAATGAGCAGTAAACCCAAATACAATAGATATTTTTCAAAAGAAGACACTGAAATGGCCAACAAGTGTATGAAAAAGTGCTCAACCACTAATCATCACAGAAATGCAAATCAAAACCACTATGAGGTATCACTTCACTTCAGAACAAATGGCTATTCTTAAAAAAACAAAAGCTAGCAAGTGCTGGTAAGGATGTGCAGAAAAAGGGGACCTCAACCATTTTGGAAATGACTATGGAAGTTCCTCAAAAAATTAAAAGTAGAACTACCATATGATCCAACAACCCCATATGTATACAAAGGAAATGAAGTCCATATGTCAGATAGATATCTGTACTTGCATGTTCATTGCATCACTACCTACAATAGCCAAGAAATGGAAACAACCTAAGTATCCATCAACTGATGAATGGATAAAGACAGTGTGGTACATAATCACAACGGAATACTATTCAGCCATAACAAAGAATTGAATTTCATCATTTGCAACAACATAGATGGAACTGGGGATCATTATGCTAAGTGAAATAAGCCAGGAAAGTTACAGGGTCTCACACATATGTGAAATATAAAAATGTTGGTCTCACAGAAATTGAGAGGAGAAGGATGTTACCAGTGGCTGTGGAGAGTAAGAGAGGAAGAAGAGAGGGAGAGATTGATCAGTGGGTGGTGAGTTATAGTGAGATAGGCCGAAGACAGTCTGGTGTACTATTGCATGGCAGGGTGACTGTAGAGATCAGTAACCTGCTGTACATTTCAAAAAACTAGAAAAAAAGTTTCAATGTTTTTTACCATAAAGGAATGATAAATGTTTGAGGAGATATGTCTAACCTGAATTAATCATTACACAATATATACAAATGAGGAAAATAATCATGTAGTACCCCAATAATATGTAAATTTTTATGTATCAGTTAAATTTAAAAGAATATGAAGTTATGAAGCAAAAAATTTCCCCAGAATTTTCTACAATAATGAAAATCTATTGAAGTTAAAGTATGATTTCAAGTACAAATCTCCAACTTTTTTATGAATAGTTTATCACAAATATCCTGTCTAGAAAAGACCTTTTCCCCTATATTATGACATTCATAGACAGGATTTTGTGCATCTATGTGTGTGTGAGCATGTGATGTGTTCGTTTTGGAAAAGTTAGGACTGCTGAATCCTGCTTCAGATATACAGTCAAAAAACTGTAGATTCCATGGAAATCATTTTCTTGGAAAGAAAATGAATTATGACTTCATTTGACATGTGGCTTCTTCATCTCCAGTATACTCTTGGACCAGACTTCTGAAATCAAGACTAAAAGAGGGCCGGGGATTTAGCTGCACCTGGCTCTCAAGTGCAAGGTCCTAAGTTGGATCCCCGGTGCTGCAAAAAAAACTGAAAGAGACAGACTACTCCATGGGATCATGCAGTTATCCTTTCCCCTCCTTTAGCCACCTCCAGTAACTGCATGTTCAGTGGTGTTGTTTAAAGTATTTTAGTGCACACTAGCTCCAGCTATTTTCCCCCAAAGTGTGTCCCACCAAAAGATTTGCTTCTCATCTGCCCAAGAGTACGTGTGCTCCAGATGTCTTTGAACTCTTGCTGTAGGATGTGGTGCCGATGATCCCAGATTGCCATGGATGTCCTAACAGTTTCCCTGCTAAAGGCACTCTGCTCTGCAAAAGCTGACCTCCACCCTGTACCTCCCCAATGCGGACAGCCCAATTTGCTCCTTGTCACTCTGGGCTGCCAATTCAGATCAGAGCAATGAAGGCACAGTTGGAGATGGCAGCCTTGTTTAACTTAGTGATAACTGTGTTTGTGTGTTTGTAGGATGACATTTCTCCTCGTATTTAGCAATGTTTCTACCACGTGCATCAAAATGGGACATGATTCTCCCAGGTGTATTTACATGAAGAGTCATTTTTCACTGAATTTTCCCAACACCTGGAACAACTTACAGTGAGGTTTTGCTGTCTGGTTGCAGATTCAGAAGATGGTCTTGCACAGAAGCAGCGGACACCTCGCCGACGATGTCAGCAGCCCAAAATGTTGAGTAGCCCTGAGGACACCATGTACTATAACCAGTTAAATGTGAGTTCAAAGTGGCCATAAAGCTGTTTCCTTGGCTTTGTTTCCAGTTAATAATTCTGTTATTAATACCTGTTCCAGCCCCTCCAGCCCCACCCCCACTCTCTTATGCTCTCTCGTGAACATGTGCTTAGGCTCTTTATCTGTTGCTTTCATGTCAGGATGTCTGCCTTCACGGTGAATAATTGATGTGGTTTATCAAAGACGAGCAAGATGCATGCTTCATCAGGCTCACTTGAGCCCTTTGATCAAAAAAATTATGCTGTGACTTCTGATATTATCAGCATCTGCTTGCATTCAACACAAAATCACTTTGAATTAAAAATTAACGACTTGCTGCTTTGCTTTGACTGTGTGTTCTTGGGCCTCTCCACAGGGAACTCTAGAATATCAAGGGAGCAAGAGGAAGCCAAGAAAACTTGGGTAAATATCTATCTTCTTAGTTCTAAGCAACTGTAAACAGAAGGGGTCCTTTGTGATATTACAGAAAATGCAAAACTTTCCAGAGAGGCTTCTAAAAATATTCAACCCAGATATTGCCACTGTTATTGACATTGGAAACTACTTTTCACAGTAGCAAGGATCCAAAACTTGAGTGTGTTCTGTCCAGAAAAGCTGACATTGTCACCTAAGGGTAAATGTTATTTCTCATAATTATTCTAGGGAAATTTACTTTCTTCGTAATTGAAGACATGTAGAAGGTTGTATAAAAATCTTCCGCAAATAACAGCATTCCATAAAGTGCAAATAGGCCATTTCCTCCACACTATGATACCCTGTGCCTAAAACATGCACAAAAGAAGACTTTCCCCAATGGTGAAAGAGGAGAGTAAAGATTTTGTGGCTCCTTTGATGGGTAGCATCTCAGTTGAGAATAGGAATGAAGTAGATAATTGGTACTAGTTTGAGAATTGGGGGAGGATAGGAAAGGAACTTTCTCATCTAGAGAAAGCCAGATAGAGACAGACAATTTAAGCACATAAATCAAGTTGCAACATAAATCAACAACCACAACTTCCAAACACTAGGAAAGTGGGCCCATTGTCACTGTTTGACCCACAAGCTAAAGGCTACGTAGATGAGACCCTACTACCTCTCTACTGGGAGGCCTTAAGCCCCGTAAGCTGTTCTTTCCTCCAGTCTTGGGACCCAACCCTCTTCCAGCGACTCACACAACTTTAGCTGTCTCTGTGATGTAACATTTGTTTCCTTTTTCTGTTGAAAATTGTCTTCTTTTCTTCATTGCAGCCAAATCAAAGTGCTGGATGGGGAAGATGAATATTACAAATCTCTCTCCCCTGTAGCCTGTCTCCCTGAGGAGGGCAACACAGCCCACCCTTTCTTTTTTAACTCGTCCTCAAAAGGAGATTCTTTTGCTCGACATTGAGTTATGCTTCCTGACCTCGAGTCTGTCCAAGGTGAGAACAATCGTGGTAACTGACTGATGGTCATTGAACAGGAAGGCACTATTACGCAGTCAGCATCTTTGGACTCATGGCCTGTGCCTGAGCCTTGCTAAACAATTTGCAGACCCTAGATACGGCTCCTATTTCTACCAGTCTCCCGCAACTGTTGTTTATCCTGGGGTGGGCAGTCTCTCCTTTTCTCATCTCATGAGTCCCCACTGAGAGATGCTGAGATGCCTCAACCCCAGTAATGACAGTCTCTCAGGCCCCAGATGTCTGAGAAAGTAGCAGACAATCTCATCTTAGACAATCATGAACACAGATAAGTTTTCTTTTATTACCTACCGAGTTACCTTTCAATCCATGCAGAATCTTCCCAGCAGAAAGCCAGGGGTCCCTTTCCGCTCCCTTCTCTACCCATTCCCTGGGCTGGGCTTGTACCTCCCACCTCGCCCAGGGCCTGGGCACCATTACTGAGCACACCCACCACTTTAGGAGTGAAAAGAAAGGAGTGAGAAGGAAAGAAAATTTGCATCTATGCAAGTCCAGGTCACATTATTCTGTAAGTCCATTCACTGGCAGCTGTCTCCACTAGTCTGTGACTGGCTGCCAGGGAAGGATTTGCTCTTGTCCATCTGTGTGTGCCCAGAACGTGGCCTGGCAGAGCAGGCATCCAGTACATGTAGGATGAGTGGAGAGATTTCATCTAGTTACACGGGTGCCTCAACAGGACAGTGACTTCCAGTTATACATGAATAATTTTTTTCTGATTTTTCATTCTAGGTTGATCTGGTCCTATTGTAATGATATTACATAGTATTCAATATGATCCAATACAACAAGCTTTTTTGAGCACCTATTCTATGTAAAACAATATCGTGTGACATAAAACTTTAAAAATCTTGTAAGAATCTTTCTTTAGAACATTTTTTGTACTCTAAAATATTTAGCAGATAGTATGCATGGAAATACCTTTAAGGAAGGTATTTCTAAGAAAAATAACATTAAGCATATAGAAAAAATATCTTTTACAGAGTTTTGAAAGAGAAGGCATTAATAAGCATTTTATGAACCGAATGGTAAAGTAAGATAAAGAGCTCAGGGATTACAATTTTATCAGAAAAAAGTAACTGTAGCCAATTTTTAAATAAGCTACATGAATCTTTTAAAAAAGATGAATCTTGGGTTTTTTTTCCAGATATGCACTCAGAAGTAATGTTTTTAAAGTAAGAGCAAGAGTGCAAGAGAAACAAACAAAAAACTTTACGTTATTGGTCAAGAAATAGCTCTAGGTCCACCTCACGCTGGAGATGTAGCTCAGTGGTAGAGTGTTTGCCTACCATGTATGAGGCCCTGGATTTCATCACCAGAAATACAGCAAAGAAAGAAAGGTGGGGTAGTGAGGCAGGTGTGTGTGCTACCCTAAAATATATAAATTTTAAATCAATGTTATGAATATATGAGTCCTTACGGAAATTTCACTTTTATCATTGATTAGTCTACTTTTAATATTAGCTGCTTTTCAAACTATTGAATAGGGATGTTCATAACTTCCTGTACAATGTGATTATAAACCTGCCTTTCTGATAAAATGTATTCATAAATAAAGTTAAAAGGGAAATAGAAGTAATTATAAAATCACAGTTGAGAAGTTCTATAATAATTAGTCAGTGAAAGGGCTCTAACTCCCGACGGTACATTTGAAATAGTGGTCACTGTCAGCGCAGCATAGACAAGGCAGACTGTAGGCATTATTCTTGGGCTATTCATAACACCACAAACTCAAAAAGCAATTCTTGGGGCCGGGGATTTAGCTCAGTGGTTCTGGTGCCTGCCTTGCAAGCACAAGGACCCAAGTTCGATCCCCAGTACCAAAAAAAAAGCAATTCTTCGCTGGGCATGTGGCTCACACCTATAATTCCAGCTACTGGGGAGACTGAGGCAGATGGATCACAATTTCAGAGACAGCTTGGACAATTTAGTGAGACCCTGCCTCAAATTTTTAAAAAATTTTTCTTTGGGCCAAGGATTTAGCTCAGTGGTTCCACCACCTGCCTTGCAAGTGCAAGGACCCAGGTTCGATCCCTGGTACCAAAAAAAATTTTTTTCTTTAAAAAGGGCCGGGGGTATAGATCAGTAATAGAACATTTGCCTACTTTGTGTGAGGCCCTGGGTTCAATGCCTAGTACCACACACAAAAAGAAAAGATTCTTAAATTGAGTGCATTAGAATGATACAACCTGAGCTCTCATGTCTTACTAGATTTATCAAAATAATATGCACATGGCAAAAATCCGAAAGTCCACAGGGTTGATAGTGGACAACAGCCTTCTCCTCTATGCCTTCACACCAGAAGCAACCATTTTAAAAAATTATTTTCAATTCTAATTCTAACACTTTCCATCATATCTCTGAATACACGAGCCACACAATGATATTCTGATCAACTTGACTGACACACACTACACAAAACAGCAGGTGACATCATAGAGCCTTAGGGTGCAGGAAGCGCCATTTGTGTAAGTGCCCTCACTGATGTTCATACAACCAAATCAACTAATGATGCTTTTCTCAGAACATACTCCATCCTTGAGTGACATATGACAAATTTGCTTCTACCTTCTTGCTTCACTGTATTAGATAACAATCATTCTCCATCTTATAAAAAATATAGATGTATTTCAGTCCCTCTCCCCTCCTTCCTGCTCCCAGTACTTACAAATTTTAAGCTGTTCTTGACTACCTTTAAAATTTAAACTTTTGTAATTAAAAATGTTGTTTTTTGTGCTGCTGACTTTCAACAGTCTCTGTGAGGCTATCTCATGCAAAGAAAACCAGCAGGGTGCAAGGTCATGTCAGGACAAACATCATTCTGAGACTAGGATGTTTTTAAAGAAACTTCATTGAACACTCTTGGTGTTCATATTCTGAGCTGCTGCTTCTTTCTTCTTGACTCATGGACAGATGTGGTTCCATGCACTTTTTCTAACTTTCTTTTTAGAATATAGTACATACACAAAAAAGCGCATAAGTGAGAAGATTCAGTCCAATAAATTGTCACAACTTGAGCTTCTGTGTTACCACCCCTCCAGTCTAGGAGAGCATCATCAGCCCCTGGCAGGGTTTGTATGTGGTATGTTCCCCAAGGCCAACTATAAAAGTGGGGGCTTGGTCCTCTGTGAAGCAATGTTCAGAGTTGGGGCTTTGGGAAAGTGACTGGATCATGAAACTTCTACCTTCATCAATGGATTAAAACATTGATGGACTGGAGATTTAGCTCAGTGGCACTGCGCCTGCCTCGAAAATGCAAAGTCCTGCATTTGATCCTTGGTACTGAAAAAAAAATTGATGAGTTCATAGCTCAGTGGGTTTCTTAGGAGGTGAGGCCTAACTGGATGAAGCAAATCACTCCAGGCAGGGTTTTGAAGAGGATATTTTGTACCCAGCTCCTTTCACTCTGGCTTTCTCACTCTCTCTGCTTCCTGACTGCCACAAGGTGGGCAGCTTTCCCCTACCATGCCCTTCTGTCGTGGTGCTTTGCCTCACCACAGGCCCAGAAGGAAAGGAGCCAGCTGACCAAGAACTGGAGTCTCTGAAACCATGAGCCCAAACTACCCTTTCCTCTTTTCATTTGTCAGCTGTTTAGTCACAATGATGAAAAGCTTAGAAGTCTCCCTGTTCTCTCTTCCCAATCATTGCTTCCCTTACAATGTCCCCAAAATAAACATTCTTATGACTTTATTGTAAACACTTCCTCAATTTTCTTACAGACATCCCTAAATACTATAGTTAAGTTTTACCTTTTATAGTTAGATTTGGGGAACTTTGTATAAGTGTGCAGAGAGTAATTTGTTAAGTCTTGTTTTATTCAGTGTTCTACTGGTGAGATTCATCTGGGTGTAGAATGTACATTCAGCTCATTCATTTCCATGACTGTGTAGTATTATAGTATATGAATGTGACAGTTGACTTAGCACTCTACTTGTAACAAAGAAATATGAATTGTTTCCGATTTACGGCTATTTTGGAAGTTGTTACAGTGAATATTATCATATATGTCTCTTGGTATCTATTTGCATACTTCTCTGTTAGCTATAGCCCTAGCATTAGTCTTGTACAGTCATAATGTATACATTTCTTCACCTCAGTAGTTAATGCCAAATTGTTTTCCAAAGTAGTTGTACCAATTTACAATCCCACTAGAGATGCAATAGTGCTCCCATTTTCTGCATTCTCACCATCTCACCAACTCTTGCTGTTATCACTCCTTTACATAGAGTCATATTGATGGATGTGTAATAAAATCTCATTGTGATAGATATACACACACACACACACACATATAGCCCTCATTACTTATGATACTGAGCACATTTTATATGTTGTGGTAACATTTTAGATAACTTCATTTGTGACTTGCCCATTTTTAATTAGGTTAACTATTTTTTAATTTGGAGAAATATATATTGTCAGTTATATGTATTAAAAATACTTTCCCCAATAGATGGCTAGTCCTTTTATACTCTCAAATTGTCTTTGGTTTTTTTTAAAAAGTGAAATTTAACATAATATAATTTATCAACTCTTTTTTTGGTACCGGGGATTGAACTCAGGACCTTGCTCTTGGGAGGCAGGCATGGTGCCACTGAGCTAAATCCCTGCCCCAATCTTTTACTTTTTTGACTAGAGATTTTTATGGCTTGTTAAGCAATGTTTCCTTATCCCAAGATCACAAAAATATTTACCTTTAGAATCTTCTAGCAGTGTTATTTTTTGCTATTCTCATTTAGATCTTCAGCCTACCCAGAATGGATTTTCTGAATGTTGTGTGGTAAGGGTCAAGCTTCATGTTTCCTGTAGAGAAATTCAACTATCTCAGTCCCATTTACAGAAAAGATCATTCTTTTCCTACAGCTCCTTATTCTATTCCATGGCTCTATTTCTTGTTTGTCTTTATGTTAAATACTGTACCTTTATAAGGGGGCTTAATATATGTCAGAGCAAGTTCTCCATCTTTATTCTTCTTCTCTAAGAGAAACTTCATTAGGCTGGGCACTGTGCATATTACAGAATCAAATAGTCAACTTCTACGAAAAAGGCTACATAGATTTCTGGGTCTGTAAGTCGCTTTGGAAGGAAGTGTTATCTTTACACTATTGACACTTTTAATCAATGAATATGGTACATGTGACAGTTAAGCTGGATTATCAACATGATTAGTTTGTGAGCTGCCTGAGGATTAGCAAAGCACAATTCTGGGTGGGTCTGAATGTGTCATAGAGTCATGACTTTGGATACTGTATCTGGCCCCTGGCTTCTGGCCCCTTCCTCTCTGGCACTGCTGCCCTGCTCTGGTTCCTGGCTGCCATGAAGTGAGGAGCTTTGCTCCACCATACCCTCCTGCCGTGTTGCTCCTGCCTTGGAGCTAGAATACCATGGACTGGATCATCTGAAACTGAGCCATATTAAACCTCTCTTCCTTTAAGTTACAGGCATCAAATATTGTGTGTCAGAGATGAAAAGCTGACTAATACAGAAAACTGTTACCAAAAAAGTTGGGCCATTGCTGTGATTATACCTGACCATGTGGTTCAGAAGCCTTTGGAACTGGTTTGCAGGAAAATTTGGAAAGATTTGAAGATGATGATTAAAATACTGTAAGCAGAGCCTGGTGAGCAATATTGTTTCAGAGCTCAGAAGACTAAAATGATGATAAGAATGTGGATGTTAAAGGCCAGGCTCATAAGGTTTCAATTAGGAATGAGGACTTCACTGGGAATTAGACAAGAGGCTATGAACGTTACACTATGGCAAAAGAAGGATTGTCTAAATTTTACCTATGACCTAAGATTTTGCAGGAGGCTAACTTTAATGGTGGTAGACTAATTGATCTAACAGAGGCAATTTCAAAGCACTACCAACATTCATACTGTGGTATGGAGGGCCAGGGATTTAGCTCAGTGGTTCTGGCGCCTGCCAAGAAGCACAAGGTCCCGAGTTTGATCCCTGGTACCAAAAAACAAACAAACAAACATACTATGGCATGGATACTGCAGGCTAGTTCTAGCCAGATATATAATGAGAATCAGTAACAAAAAGCAGAGCACAAATTTTGACCCATAAAGAACCATGTGTAAAGTTGGGATCAAAGAAGGTAGGATTGATGAAGTGATTAGCAGCATTTAAAAGACACCAGATCCCTGGAAACAGGACAAGAAGAAAGATGCCTTGAGAGCATCTCAGGAGTCAACAAACACCCACCCCTCACAAACTGAAAAGTATAAACCTTGTATTTGAAAAGAGAGCCCTTGTACCCCCTGCTTGAGAAGGTCCACCTAGTGAATTGGTTCCTTGGGATTCATTTCACTGTGTTCAGCCATCCAGACACTCAGGCTGCTGCAGCCATGATCCCAGGGGCCCCACCTACTGCTCACAGCAGTAAACCTTGGCATTGTCCACATGGTAATGGTGTTACAAGTATGCAGAGTACATGAGTTGCAGGGTCATGGAAACATCCACCCAGATTTCAAAGGAAGACCTGGGAGGCCAGGCAGTGTGTCCCTGGGTGGGCAATGTGTGAAGATATGGAAATGAAGCCAAAGGTACAGTGGAGACCCCAGGAGGTTGAAGATGCCAGAAACATGGAAAATCTGCCAAGGAAAGCTGCAGGCAGCAAGTGAAGCCAGCCCAAGAGAAAGGTTTTGTGGACTACAACCAACAATGTCATAGGCATAGAGCCATCCAAACTCTGGAATTCACATCTCACCACCATGTCCCACTACTACTAGATATAGAGCTACAGGACTTAGTGTTTGCCCTGCTGAGTTTCAATCTTGCTTTAGTCTTTTTCTTTTCTATCCTATTCTTTGGGAATGGAAATGTTTATCTCATATCATTATATATTGGGAATATACAATTTGCATTTTAAATTTTTTTTTTTTTTTAGTACTGGGGATCAAACTCAGGTCCTTGTGCTTGTGCAGCAGGTGGTGAAACCACTGAGCTAAATCCCCAGCCCTGCATTTTAAATTTTATAGCGGTTCACAGCTGAATGTTCACCTTGAACAATGCTGGGACTGTTAAAACTTTGAAGAGAGTCTTAGTACATTCTTAGTTGTATGCAGAATAGTCATATCATGTTAGGTGAAATTATGACCTCATGTTTACTTGAAGATTATTTATGGTTTTAGGAGACATACTTGGGTGTCAAACTGAAAAAGGGTACAATGTAAAAATTAAATTGGACTGTCAACCTGATTGGCTTGTGAGCCACCTAGAGAATTGATAAAGTACTTTCCTAGGTGTGTCTGGGTGACTCATGAAGTTGCGGCCTAGGATATTATGGTATATGAGGTATGGTTTAAAAAATACATTGGATTTGTACCTAAAAACAACTAAAACTTATTTCAATAAAAGACAAATTGTCCTTAATCCCCCTCAAAATACTCTTCCTCACTTTGAAAAATCTTATGCCATCATTCTTGCCACTTTATGAAGCCATTCTGGAAATCCTCTTTAGTGAGTGTCAATAGTTGTGCTATCACGACTGGCTGCCTCAATGTCCTGAACTGATTCAAAACATTCATGGCAATTTCTTTCTTTTTGTTTTTTTGGTACCGGGGATTGAACTCGGGTCCTTGCGCTTGCACAGCAGATGGCGAAACCACTGAGCTAAATCCCTGGCCCCTCATGGCAATTTCTGTTTAATAAAAACATTATGTTGTGTCTTCATTCACCTTAGTCACCAGATCTGATAACATGCAACTTCTGGCTCTTCCCCAAAGTCAGAATGACCATAATAGGAAAATGTTTTAAATCAATTCAGCAAATTGAGGCATTCACAACAGTACAACTAAAGATACTCAAAAGAGGGCTTCTAGAACTTTTTCAGAAAGTGGTAAGAACAATGAGGTAAATTTGTTCAAAGTAGGGAGTTGAAAGGGATTAATGGCAATGTATCTCTTACTGTAATAATTTTTAAAAATTTAAACATTCGCTGTATTTTGTGATCACTCCATATTTGATTCCTGGCCCATTCCTCTCTGACACTGTTCCCTTACCCTGCTTCCTAGCCACCTTGAAATGAGTAGCTTTGCTCTACCATGCCCATCTGACATGATGTTCCTACCTTGGATCCAGCTGACCACAGATTGAATTCTCTGAAACTGTAAGCATTAAAGGAAGATTAAACTTTTCTCCTTTAAATGATGGATGTTGGTCCTAGCAACAGAAGGCTGACTAATACAGTATATATTCCCATTTAATTATTTCTTGTCTTCGCTCAGTAATGATTTAGTTTTATATGAGAAAATTTTCAGGGATTGTTAGTTTTATTCCTATGTATCACATATAATTTAATCCTACATCAAAGATTTTTTAAATAACTTTTGTTTTTTCTTTATTGCTGTTATGGAAATACAACTGATTTTTTGCATTTGCAATCAAGCAACTTTGATAAATCTTGATAAATTTACAGTATTCTAACACTGTTAAGTTTTCTATTTATATAATTATACCATTTGCAAATACCCGTATAGAGTTTTTCTCTCCTTTCCAATCTTTATACCATCTTTCTTGTTGACATACTGCCTGCCCATAACAATTAGCTATTGCTGTTTTGCAAACTACCCCAAAACAGCCACATATTTCTCACGTGTCTATGGCTCAGTTGAATATTTCTGCTGATTTTAGCTGATCTTGTCAACACTTACTTGTGCATATGCAATTATCTTGGCCAAGTGCCTCTCATATCTGGGGCCACAGCACAGATACCTGGGCTTCATTCTGTTCCACACGTGGTCACATCTTCAAACATGCTGTTATCCCTAATGGCACTGGCAGAAAACTCAAGAAAGAGAGAGGGCTGGGGATTTAGCTCAGCGGCACTGTGCTTGCTTTACAAGTGCAATGTCCTCAGTTTGATACCAAGTATGAAAAAAAAAAAGAGAGACACAGACAGACAGAGGAAGAGAAAGGAAAGAAGGTATCTCTTAAAGAGCAGAACTGGGGGGCAGAGGATGGGAGCCAATTCCAGTGCCCAGGAGGAGACTCCCTGGCCACCATTCTGCCATTCCCAGGGCAGAGGAGGTGAGCAAATACAAGTACCCAGGAGGAAGCTCCCGGCAGCCATTCCACCACTCACAGAGCAAAGGAGGTGAGCCGCGCAGGTGCCACCAGCACACACAAACATACACCCCCCGCTGTGGAAATGAGAAGACACATAAACAAGTCTCAAAACCAGACTTCCAGATCACCTACAGCAACCCCAAAGGGAAACAAGATGGAACAATCCGATACTCAACTACCTGGACTACCTGAACTGGCAACAAAAGAGGATCTGGAAAAAATGAAATCAGAAATAATTTATCAAATAACAGCAGAGATTGTGCTCATAGTGCAAGACAGGATTAATAAATCTAGAGAGGAGCTCAGGAACATGATGGAATCCCAACATAGGAAACAAATGGAATCCATAAAATAGATGCAAACAGATTTCCAGGAGATTAAAAACTCCACTGAAAGTCTACACAGCAGAATGAGCCAATGTGAGGACAGAATTTCAGATATAGAAGATAAGATTGCAATTAGTGACCAGGAAAAGAAAAATTGCTTTAAAATTGTAAAGGCCATGGGAAATCAATCCAGCAGCTGCTAGACGATGCAAAGAAGAATAACATAAGACTGATTGGAGTCAATGAAGAAAGAGGAGAGAGTATGGGCCAGGAATTTAGCTCAGTGGTTTCACTGCCTGCTGTGCAAGTGCAAGGACCCGAGTTCGATCCCCGGTACCAAACAAAAAAAAAAGAAAGAAAGAAAGAGGAGAGAGTGCAGATGACATAAAAAAACTGTTCACAGAAGTGATGGCAGAAAACTTCCCAAGCAGGGGGGAAAGAACTTGACATACAGATAAGTGAGGCATATAGGACTCCAAGTAGCCTTGATCAAAAAAATCTACACATAGGGATGTAATAGTTAGGATTCCAGTAACCCAACAGAAGAACAAAATTCTACAAGCAGTTAGAGAAAAGAAACAAATCACATACAAAGGAAAGGCCATCAATGTCTATTAATGAGCTGTAAGTGTTCTTTATATATTCTGGGCACAGGTTATATGAATTATAAATATGGTCTGTTTAGGGACTACTTTTCATTTTAATAATGTCATTTAAAGTTCTAAATTTTGGTGGAATCTCATTTATCAGTTTTTTTCTTTTATACATCATGTTTTTTATATCCTAGGAAATTCTTGCCTACCCTAAATTCATAAACATTTTCCCTGATAATTTCTTCTTAAAGTTTTAGTTTTAGTCTTTCATATTTAGGTTCATAGATCCTTTCAAGTTATTTTTATGTATGGAAATAAAGGGTTGAGATTAATTTTTTATATACAGATACCAGGTGTTGTAGTGCCATTTGCTGAAAACACTATCTTTTCCTCTGCTCTTGAAGTTGTTTTAGAAGTTGTCAAATTTATTTCAAAAAAGATTTTTGTAATATGCTCTCTATATTCTTTTAAATTCTGTAAAAATCTGTGGTAATGTCTCCTAGATCTTAATATTGTAATTTTAAAAATGTATAATTCATATTGTGTAATAGGAAGAAAAGGTCTAAAGGAGCAAGGAAAGTGGGAGGAGTAGAGGAAAGGAAAGAAGGGAAAAGAAAAAATATGAGAAAAGGAAAAAAATGGAAACAAAGCCTTCGAAAATAGGGAAGGGTGTAGGGGGTGAAGGGAGGGCAAGGGAAGGGGAAAAAAAATAAGAACCAAGACACTCATGTAATGGTACAAGATCCCAATGATGAATGTAACTGTATTTTATACCTAAAATGTACCAGTAAACCTAATGGGGGAAAAAAAAAGATCAGAACTGGTACATTGTCAATTCTACCACACTATTTTAAACAAAGCAGTTCACCAGGCCAGCCAAATTCATGAAATAAACAAAGAGAATTCATCTCTGGATAGGAACAAATGCAAAGTGAATTATATTCCAAAGGGCAGACATACAGGGATAGATGGAGAATTACAACTATTTTTAATCAATCTGCCAGAATGATATGGGTAAGGTTTTCACTGCAAAGTTTATTAAGAAAGTTAATAACATGCCATCTTTTCTTTTTCCCAATCATAAAGGGAAATCTTTCAGAAGTTCGTTAGTTATATTAGTTGCTCTTTTCTATTCCTAAAAGAGTAATTTCCTTAAAATTCAGTGAATTTTATGGAATAGTTATTTGTATATTTAAATAATCCTATGATTTTTCTCATTTATTTTGTTAATATAGTGCATTACACTAGCTTTCAAATATTAAACCAACCTTGCATTCTTGCAATAAATCTTTCTTAAGCTATATTATCCTTTTACATATTGTTGGAGTGTGTGTGTGTGTTACTAGGGATTGAACCCAGGCTGCTCTGGATCCCCAGCCAAGGACTCACTGTGATGCCCAGGCAAGACTTGATCTTGTGATCCTCCTGCCTCAGCCTCCCAAAGTGCTGGGATTACAGGCATACATCATACCTGGCCAAATTTGTTAATTAAAAAATTTATATCTATGCTCTTGATGAAATTAACATAAATTTCCTTATTTTCATAATGTCTTAATTTGTTTTTCTGTGTAAGAGTTTGCATAAAAATTACATCAATTATTTCTAAATTTTTTAAATTGCCTGGGAGTTAAATGTGCCTGAAAGTTTTTATGACATCATTTTTTTTTAGACAAGGTCTCACTATATAATTCAGTCTGTCCTTGTATTCACTATGTAACCTAGGTTGATTTGAAGCCCCTGAAATTTGTTGAGATGATACAGCAAAGTGTATGATAAACTTCTGTAAATATTCTATATACAGTTAAAATTATATTTTTCTTCAATCTTCTATAATATACAGTAGGACAAGTTTCTTAACTGTCATCTTCTCCTTTCTTTCTGCTTCTTGCTTTTTCTATTAGTTGTTAAAAGAAATATTTGTTGTTATCATTGTTTTCAAGTATATGTTTTTGTTTTTATTTTGGGGGGTTGATTTTCATTTGTTTGTTTTATGATGCTAGGATTGAACCCAGGGTCTCATGCATGCTAGCCAAGTACTGTATCCCCAGCCTAGAAGAAGTATATTTAAATTTCCCACCATGATTATAAATATGGCTATTTCTCCTTTTTAGTTCTATCGTTGTGAAATTTATATATTGTAAGGCTATATTATTAGGTGCATACAAATACTTTTATTCTTTTATCATTCTACTCAAAAAATTACAATATGCATTCCTGAGTTATAGAAATCTAATATTACTTGGTACTTTCACTCTCCTATACAATTCAAGAAGTCAAAGATCTTTATTTTTAAAATTAATTTTATTGATACAATTTAGGTATACAATAGTTACATTCATCATTGGAACTTTGGACCTTTACATAATCTCTCTTCATTCTTATTTTTTCCCCATTCCCCTGCCCTCCCTATTTACAAACACTTTGTTTCCATTTTTTCATTTTCTCATATTAATTCCATTCCCTTCTTTCCTTTCCCCTACCCGTCCCACTTCCCCTTCCCCTTTGCCCCTTTTATTCCTATTTCACATTATCTATTATATCGTTTAGCCCTCATTTACACTTTCCATTTCTCACTCTAGAGAAACTATTTGGTATTTATACCTGTGTGTCCTATTAATTTCACTTAAGAGTATTGACTCAATGTGCATCCATTTCACTATAAATGGCTCTAATTTCTCATTTTTTATGGCGAGTAGTGCTCCATTTTATTTTAAAAAACACATTTTGTTTATCCAATCTCCAGTTGATGGGCATTTGGGCTGCTTCCAAGTTTTAGTTTTTACAAATTGTGCTGCTATGAACGTGGGTGCACATATATCACTGTGGTATGATTCTTTTAATTCTTTGGGGAAGATACACAGCAGGGGAATAGCTGGGTCAAATGAGACTTCCAGTCCTAGTTCTTTGAGGTATCTCCATACTGATTTCCACAGTGGTTGAACCAGTCTACACTCCCACCAGCAGTGTAGCATGGTCCCTCTTTCCCCACAGCCCCGCCAGCATTTGTTACTAGTTGATTTCATGACAGCAGCCATTTTTTCTGGGGTGAGGTGGAATCTCAGCATTGTGTTCATTTGCATCTCAAATAACCAGGGATGTTGAATACTTTTCATATGTTTATTTGCTGTTTATACTTCTTTGTCTGAGAAATGTCTGTTCATATCAGATGCCCATTTTTGGATTGGGTCTTTAAATTTGGGAGGTCTGATTTTTTTAGGTTCTTTATAGATTCTAGATAGTAGTCCTTTGTCTGAGGTACAGCTGCTAAAAGTTTTTCCCCACACTGTGGGTTGTCTCTTAGCTCTGTTGGTGGTTTCTCTTGCAATGCAGAAGCTTTTTAATAAGAAGAGATCCCACTTGTTGAATGTTTGTGCTAGTTCATGGGCAACTGAGGTTTTGTTCATAAAATCTTTTCCTACACCAATATCTTCAGAGTTCTACCTAACCTCTGTTCCAGCCACTTCAGTATTTCTGTTTTAATACTTAGATCTTTCATCCATTTTGATTTTACTTTAGTGTGTGGTGAGATATATAGGCCTACTTTTAATCTTTGGAAAATTGAAACCCAATTTTTCCAGCACCATTTATTAAAGAGGCCATCTTTCCTCCAGTGAGGGTGTTTGGCTGCTTTGTCAAAGATGAAGTGTCTGAGTGTGTCTGGAGTTGTTTCTGCATCTTCTAATCTGTTCTAATCTGTTTCTTTGCCAGTACCATGCTGTTTTTATCACAGCATCTTTGTAGTATAGTTTCAAGTTGGGGGTTGTGATACCCCCTGCCATGTCTCTGTTGCCTAGAATTGCTTTTGCTATTCTGGGTCTCTTCTTGTTCCAAATGAATTTTTAGATTGTTTTATCAAGTTCTGTGAAGTATGGTGCTGGGATTTCAATTGGGATTGCATTGAATCTCTATAGCAGCTTTGGAAGTATGGCCCTTTTCACTATGTTGATTCTTCCTACCCAGCACCAGGGGATATCTTTCCATTTTCTGATATCATCTTCAATCTCTCTTTTCAGAGTGCCATAGTTTTCAGAGAAGAGGTCGTTGGTTGATTCCTAGGTATTTCAGTTTCTTGGATGCTACTGTGAAAGGAATTGTTTGCCCTATTTGTGTCTCAGGCAGTCTGTTGTTTGTGTAGAGGAAAGCTATTGATTTTTGTGTGTTGATCTTGGATCCAGCTACTTTACTGAATTTACTTATTAAGTCTAGAAGATTTTTGGTGGAGTTCTTGGGGTCTTCTATATGGAGTATCATGTCATCTGCAAATGAAAATTTGACTTCTTCATTTCCTATCTTTATTCCTTTTATTTCTCTCTCTTGTCTGATTGCTGTGGCTAATGTTTCCAGAACTATATTGAACAGGAATGGTGATAGTGGACATCTTTGTCTTGTTCCTAATTTTAGTATGGATGATTTCATTTTTTGACCATTTAGTATGATTTTGGCTGTTGGTTTTTCATAGATGGCTTTTATCAGTTTGAGGTAGAGACTGCCTATTCCAATTTTTTGTAGGGTTTTTATAAATGCATCTTGGACTTTGTGAAATGCTTTTTCTGCATCTATTGAGATAATCATATGGTTTTTGTCCTTGACTCTATTGATATAGTGTATTACATTGATTGATTTGCATATGTTGAACCATCCCTGCATCCCTGGGATGAATCCCACTTGGTCAGGGTGTAGGATCTTCTTGATGATCTTCTGCATTCTATTTGCCAGTAACCTATTAAGGATTTTTGCATCTATGTTCATTACTGAGTTTGGCCTATAGTTCACTTTTTTGGTTAGGTCTTTCTCTGCTTTGGGGATCAAGGTGATGCTTGCTCCCAGGAATGAATTTGGGAGTATTGCTTCCCTTTCAATTTCATTGAGGAGTTTAAACAGTAGTGGCAGTAGTTCCTCTCTAAATGTCTTATAGAAGTCAGTGGTGAAGCCATCAGGACCCGGGCTTTTCTTAGTTGGTATGTTCTTAATTACATTTTAAATTTCATTGATTGATATTGGGTCATTTAGAATTTTTAGGTCTTCTTCATTCAACTGCGGTAATTCATACATATGTAGGAATCTCTCCATTTCTTCTGTGTTTTTCATCATATTGGTGTAAAGGTTCTCAAAGTACATATTGATGATCCTTTGGCTTTCTCCTGGGTCCGTTGTAATTTCATTCTTTTCATTCCTAATTTCATGGGTTTGAGCCTCTTCTTTCCTTTTTCTGATAAAGTTGGCTAAGGGTTTGTCAATTTTGTTGATTCTTTCAAAGAACCAACTCTTGGCTTCATTGGTTTTTTGCATTGTTCTCTTAGTCTCCATTGCATTGATTTCTGCTCTGATCTTTATAATTTCCTCCCTTGTATGAGCTTTGTGTTTGTCCTGCTCTTCTTTTTCTATAAGCTTGAGTTTCAGCATCAGGTTGTTTAATTGGGCTCGCTCTGTTTTCCTAATATGAGTATTCACTGCTATCAATTTCCCTTTTAAGACAGCTTTCATTGTGTCCCATATATTCCAATATGTTGTATTGTCATTGTCATTTAATTGAAGGAACTGTCTGATTTCTTCTTTAATTTCCTCTGTGACCCATTGGTTATGCAGAAGTGTGTTGTTCAATTTCTATGTGTTTATGAAATTCTTGCAGTTTCTTTTGCTATGGATCTCCAATTTCATCGCACTATGGTCTGATATTATACAGAGGATAACTTAAATTCCTTTGCACTTACTTAAACATGTTCTATGAGCGAGTATGTGGTCTATTTTGGAGAATGACCTGTATACAGCTGAAAAGAATGTGTATTCTGATTTTTTGAGGTGGAACACTCTGTAAACATTTGCTAAGTTAATTTGTTCAAGAGTTTGATTGAGTTCTAGTATTTTGTTGCTTATTTTTTGTCTAGTTGTTCTATTTGTGACAGTGGGGTATTGAAGTCCCCCACTACTATTGTATTAGGGCTTATTTGATTTTTCATGTGCATTAGTATTTGTTTTATATACTTGGGCACATTAGTGTTTGGTGCATAGATATTTATGATTGTCATCTCTTCCTCTTGGATTCTTCCCTTTACAAGGATGTAGTGTCCTTCTTTGTCTCTCTTAATCAATGTTGGTTTGAAATCCACTTGATCTGCAAAGAGGATATCTACTCCTGCTTTTTTTCGGGTTCCTGTCACATGGAGTATTGTTTTCCACCCTTTAACTTTCAGTCTATGAGTTTCTTTTTGAATTAAATGTGTTTCTTGTATCCAGCATATAGGTGGATCCTGCTTCTTGACCCATTCTGCCAGTCTATTTCTTTTGATTCATGAATTGAGACCACTAACATTGATGGTTATAACTGATACACATTGACTTATCCTTGTCATGACTTTTTCTTTTTGTTGGATTCTCCCCCTTTGTGTTTAATTTCTTGTTGTGGCTAATGGATTCATTCTGCTTGGCTTCCTGATGTTGTGATCCTTGTTTTCTTTTCCTAGGATATTGTCTAAAATTTTTTGGAGTGCTGGTTTGGTATTCATAAAGTTCCTGAGGTGCTCTTTGTCATAAAGTATCTTATTTCTCCATCAGTTTTGAAAGATAGTTTTGCAGGGTACATCAATCTGGGTTGGAGGCCGTTTTCCTTTAGGGTTTGGAATACATCACTCCAAGCTCTTCTTGCCTTGACAGTTTGCATTGAGAAGTCTGCTGTAATTCTGATGGGCTTTCCTTTGTATGTGATTTGTTTCTTTTCTGTAACTACTTATAGAACTTTGTTCTTCTGTTGGGTTTCTGGAATCTTAACAATTATTTGTCTATGTGTAGATTTTTTTTGATCAAGCCTAGTTGGAGTCCTATATGCCTCACTTATCTGTACGCCAAGTTCTTTTCCCCTGCTTGGGAAGTTTTTTGCCATCACTTTTGTGAACAGTTTTTTTTATGTCATCTGCACTCTCTCCTGTTTCTTCATTGACTCTAATCACTCTTATGTTATTCTTCTTTGCATCATCTAGCAGGTGCTGGATTGATTTCCCATGGTCCCTTACAATTTTAAAGCAATTTTTCTTTTCCTGGTCACTAATTGCAATCTTATCTTCTATATCTGAAATTCTGTCCTCACATTGGCTCATTCTGCTGCGTAGATTTTCAATGGAGTTTTTAATCTCCTGGAAATCTATTTGCATCTGTTTTATGGATTCCATTTGTTTCCTGTGTTGGGATTCCATCATGTTCCTGAGCTCCTCTCTAGATTTATTAATCATGTCTTACACTATGGCCACAATCTCTGCTGTTATTTGATAAATTATTTCTAATTTCATTTTTTCCAGATCCTCTTTTGTTGCCAGTTCAGGGAGTCCAGGTGGTTGAGTATCAGATTGTTCCATCTCATTTCCCTTTGAAGTTGCTTTAGGTGATCTAAAAGTCTGGTTTTGAGGCTTGTTTACTTGTCTTCTCATTTCAACGGGGGTGGGGGGAGGATGTGTGGTGCTGGTGCCCATGCAGCTCACCTTCTTGGCACTTAGGGTGGTGGTATAGCAGCCTGGAAATTTCAACTCCTCTGCCCTGGGGCCAGCTCTGCTCCTCTGTGCTGGGGTCGGTGGTATGGCGGCCCAGAAAGTTCACCTCCTCTAGGCTGGGGGCAGCTCTGCTTCTCTGGGCTCAGGGCTGTCAAGAAGTCAAAGATCTTAAAACACTATCTATATCTATGTGTATCTTCCTGTGCATATGCGTGTGTGAATGTTTGTTCCTCCTTGATAATATAGCCATTATTGTGGTATATTTTAATTTCATATATATTTTAAATCCCACATTCATTATTATTCATTATTATATTATTATTATTATTATTATTATTTTGATTGCTCTTCATTTCTTCCCACATCTGACCTGCTCTCCTGGTATCTTTCTTGTTTTGCCTAAAGATCCCTCTGTAGAATCTCCTTTACTGTGAGTAGACTACTATAAGTTTTTATTTAATTGAAAATATCTTTGCTTCAGCTTTTATTCTTGAAAGATATTTTTGACATTTGCAAAATTCTATATTGGACATATTTTCTGTTAGCACTTCAAAGACGCCACTTATATTCTGATCTTATTGTTTCTGTTGAAAGATGAGCTACAAGTCAAACTGTTGTTCCTTTGAAAATGATGTCTTTTTTCCTGACTGATTTTAAGGTTTCTCTTTCTTTTGCTTTTAGCAGCTTTGCTGCAATGTGGTTCTCAGTCATAGTTTTTGATTGTTTTTCTCCTTAGTTAGTTGTTTATTGCCTGTTGGAAATTATATTTGCAACATTACTTTTAAAGATAATCTGGGGATGAGGACAATGTTCCTTTCTCTGTAAGACATTTGCCATGGGCATGAGTAGACCTGACCCCTTGAATTCAGTCAAGGCCAATGATGGGTTGGAACTGGCCTGCAGCTCCTATAAGAGCTGTCTGCACCAGCCTCACTCTTTTCTAGAGAGTAGCTCCTGATGATCCTAAGTCAGAATGTGATGTGTTGAGGGATAGGTGGTTAAGACTCCAACTTTCTCCACTGAGCTCCATGCTCAGCCTCACCTTCTAGGTTGGCAAATGCTTCTAGATTGGCAAATGCCTCCCGGAAGAAAATTAGTTTCGAATGCTGAGTTCTTCTCTCAGGATCTCTGTCATCTCATAGCCTTTGGCTCAATATTTCTTCACTTTCATGCTGACTCTCCTATGCCTTCAATCAGGTATATTTTCCATTTTGTCCTATCTTAACCATTTGGCCTTGAGGGGAGGGCAGTATGAATTACTGGAAGCAGGTAGCTTCTTCTATCCATTTTGATCATTCAGAAATACAATATGTTAAACATGATTCTAGCTTCCAATCTCACTACTTTGACTTTACTCTCTTTAGTTTTGTTTTCTTTTCTTTTTCTTGGTACTGGGGATTGAACTTGGGACCTTGTGCTTGCGAGGCTTGCAGTGGAACCACTGAGCTAAATCCCCGGACCCTCTTTAGTTTTGTTTTTACTGCCATTTAAGTGTAGTCAAGAAATAGAGGACACAAATGTGTATATGCTGTATCTGCCATTTGTACCAGGTTTTGCTTAAATTTAATGTTAAATAGATCATGTACAAATATGAATTGAACTATATGATGGTTTTATTGAGATATAATTTACATGTCATATAATAACCCCTTTTAAGATACACAAATCAGTGTACTTGGACAATTATTCAAGAGTAAATTTTTTACCCTACCTCATGATAAATCTCTAGATCCCACTATATTAAGATACTGTTGTTGAGCAGCTGTAAGTGCTTATAGCATTGAAGAGAAGTCACAGACATATGATATTTACAGTGAGAAATGGCAATGTAAGTAAGATCAGAGAAGGACACAGAAGGGAGTGTTTCATGAATTTGCATTTAACCTGCATCTTGAATGGTCATTAGAACACAAATGAGCAGAACAAAGACAAACCAGCAGCCCCTCTCCTGAGCTGAAGGGCTGCTGCCAGCCCTGGGTGTAGTTTAGAGAAAGTGTCCTTCACCTCATATTCCAAGCACCCTTGTGCAACCAGGACAACCAAAAATGTGCTGGAAGAGGCTGGTTTGATTGAGGCTATAGGAAAATTCCAAGACCCATTCTGGTTTGGCAATAGCATAGACTTTATATAGAAAGTAAAACTGGACAAATAAATTGTGGAGGATTTTCAATGCTTCAATAAGGAGATTGGACCTTATTTAGTAGATAACAAGAAACCATTAGGAGTTTTGTTCAAAGGAATGCCTTCAACAGAGCTTGTGTCCATTGACAGTGGTATAAAGGGGATAGCAAGAAGCAAGACAATCAACTGGAAGACTTGTGAGGTAGTTCATCAAAAGGAAGGAAAAGACAATAGAAGGGGAGAATGGAAAGGGATGTGAAGCCTATAAGTCCTAGGAAAATATTCTCTACATACTGGGAGTGAGGGCAAAGGCTAGAGAAGGAAGGGGAGGAAGAAAGATACATTAAAGATGGCCCAATGCCAAAGAAATGGGTTGAGATCTGCCTCTGCAGTTCATTTAACTACCAGACTTTCCTGTGGCAGTAGACTACTGCCCCAGAAATCTGAGGTAAAAGAAAGAGAAGAGATGGAAAGACAATCCAAAGGAGTTGCAGGATTGTCCAGATTTTTAGGATGGAAAAAATCAGAGATTAAAGAGAAGGGTCAGTATTAAGGTTTAGACTGAAGATGAAGTGGATTAAATTCCTTCTGTGTTGGTTTGAGGATATGGTTCAGAGGTAGAGCACTTGCCTGCCATGTGCAAGGCTCTAGGTTCCATCCCAGAATGGGGGAGGGGGTAGAATCTGTGCTAAGTAGGTGACTTTACAAAAGTGAAAAAACAATCTAAGTACCGGGGCTTCAGATACCTGTTAATCATTAGTCATTGGAAGGTGGTTTGCTCAGGGCCATGTTTGCTGATGTATATTTGTGGAATTTCATAAGGTATTTATTACCAGTTCCCTAGCAACAATTAACACAACCTCCAATAGAAAAGGACTGCCATATCATCTACACCATTTTATAGACATTTCAAAGTTCAGAGACCATTTCTAAAGTAAATGTTGGGATTTCTTCTTTTTTAATTTCATAAGGTGTCCCTTTGCTATGTAAAATAGAATTATTTGAGTTTTCATCCTAAATCAAATTCATATTAAGTGGAGATTTTAAGACAATGTTAAAATTATTTCCATTTAAATTCTCAGGGCCGGGGATTTAGCTCAGTGGTTTCACTGCCTGCTGCACAGGCGCAAGGACCCAAGTTCAATCCCCAGTACCAAAAAAAATTTTTTTTAAATAAATTCTCTTTTATTTGTATAACTCTGTCACACTATCATATATATAAAATCACACCCAGTTGTTTGAATCACTTGATTTTTTTTGAGGACCTAATATCACTAACTGGTTATCAATCAGGTTAATTGGTTAAATCACTGAACTGGTGATTCAGACTGTGTCTCTATGTCAAAACCTGTTTGATTGTTTTTCCTGGAGGCTCAGCAACTCAGGTTTTCAGTATGCTTGGGTTAAAAATATAGAAGGGTTTTGTGCTGTACATGTGATCTACATGAACTAATGACAAGTCATCAATAAGAGGCGACTAGCAAGGTTTAGTTGAGTAGTGCATCCTACTTAAGTGAGCCTCTAGTATTTACTGTTCTCCAGGCCAGCCCCTTGATCAGTGACAGCAACGGTTTTACTGGGCCATGTAGCATTCAAATCAAAAGAAGAACGAAAACCAAAATAAAACAAAAGCCTATTGCCATTCACCCTGCAATGTTAAAAGTGAATGTTTCTACCAATTAGCCTTCCTTTGACAACATTGAATGGTTGGATGCCACTTGGCAATCAGTGTGGAGACATAAAATAATGATATATCATTGATTTGTACTCAAAAAGGCTAGATTTTAGAATAGTAAGAACTTTCGGAAAATACCTGAGCCAATCTACCCTTTACAGGTGAAAAGACAGTGGCCTGGTGCCATGGGGCCATGCAGTAAGTCAGTACCCAAGTCATGATAAGACTTGAGATCATTTTATTCTGTATCCTGGGTTCTCTGTACCAACTTCCAAGGCTTCCCAGTGACATCATACTATCTATAACCAGCATTGTTTCTACACAGAGTAGACAGCTGGCTTAGAAAGATGATGTTCTCCTTCCCAAATTATTTCTCTTATTCTCTCAATATATAAGATACTGACACCAGTAGTAGTGGCTTGCAAGAACTCCCCAGATCTTTACAGATGTAATCTGAGAACATCTAAGGCCATTATCAGAACAAAAACATTTAATAAGAACAGGCAATGTCTTAGTTACTTTCTGGTTGCTATGACACAATATCTAACATCCACAATTTAAAGGAGGAAAGGTTTATTTTGGCTCACAGTTTGTAGAGGTTTCAATCCATAGTCTGTTGAGTCCAAGACAGGAGGACACTGGGGCCGGGGATTTAGCTCAGTGGCACCCTGCCTGCCTCACAAGCACAAGGTCCTGAGTTCAATCCCCTGTACTGGAAAAAAAAAAAAAGTACCTTCATGGCATGGTGGCAGGAAGCAGAGAGAGGGATCAAGGGAGGCAGGAGGGAGATGCACCCTTCCAGGTCACACCCAGTGACCCACCTCCTCCAACCAGGCTTCATCTCCCAACATCACATTTAGCTATAAACTCATCAGTAGACTAATCCACTGATGATTATCACCCACCTCATGATCCAATCACCTACCCAAAGCCCCACCTATGAGTGCATGAGGCTTTGGAAAGACATTTAAATATAAACTATAACAGGCAATTTCACCAGCATTCTTCCGCATACTGTTCATACCAACTATGCTAAGTAGGTAAAAATTATCAGTGATCAGCTTAGAGAGGTTACATTGAGGACCATGGTCGGCACTCGTGTGGGGGAAGCATTATGCCAGTCCAGATACATCAGAGTCCTAAAGCCAGCAGCCTGCTTGTCAGTGTCATTCAAGGACACTGATAGTGGACCCCCAATCTGCCTGGGACCAGAGGGACCAAAATACAGTTCAATATAAGATGTGCTGCTGTGATAATGACAACTACATGTACCAAGGACTTAGGTGCTAAGGCCTGGCTTTATTCTATTGCTCCTGTTACTCTCCATGGTGACCTATTGGATAAACACAGTCATCACAATTAACACCATATTTATAGGAAACTGAGATGAGAGCCATTCAGCGACTTGCCCAAGGCCTGCCATATTAGAGTGGGGATTTGAGCCTGGCCAGTGGGCACCAGAACTCTCTTAAATCACTGCTCACACTGCCATGGAGACGACCCCAGCCTCTGCAAGAGGCTGCAGAGGTTCTGGGCTGACTCCATCAAGAAGCTGTGGGGACTCCAGGGTAGTTTATCAAACCTCAGTGGAGGTTTTCAAAATATTTGAAGTTTTCAGACAACTTTTGGTTTATGAAAGATGAAATTATTGGAGGTCTTCAGGCAGTGTGCAATAGCCTTGCCAGAGATTGACAGAGAAATTCTTGATCTGTTAATGACAGCTAACAATGGGGAAAATGGTGTGGCATGTTCAGTATACTGGGCCTTTCTGGCTATTTTTCTATTCTAACATTTTAAATTTCTATATGTATAACATGTCTGTGTGACTTGCCAACTCTTCTTAGCAAATTCATATCTTTCCCCTAATGCTAGCATGTGCAAGACAGCATTAGCAAGAAACCATCCACACTGAGCACTAGGAGGATTCCAAGTTGCCCTCAGCCTCAGCAGTATGTTCTCCATAACTAACTGCAGAGTAACCTCCTCTGCATTTGGGGCAGGTCAGAACCACTAATAATTGTGCATGCAACCGAGCACCTGTCGATTGTGACAGTCATGCCAAACAGCAGGCAGTTGAAATTATAAAAGCTATCACAGCTCTCTGAAGAGGAATAATAGAAATTATTTCTGTATCTCATATGTTTATATTACATAGCTTAAAACAGGATCTGTTAAAAAATACATTCATTTATTCAACAAGTATATATTAAATGCCTAACTTTATTTCAGACATTGGGTTAAATTCTTATCTCCAAATATGTTTATATAATATATATACATATATACATTCCATATATATTCTATATATATGTAATCCTTACATTTTTCCCCCTCTACATTCTTGCTAAAATAAGCTACACTAGACAAATTCTCTGATTTTCTTTCTTTTTTTTTTTTTTTTTGGTACCGGGGATCGAACTTGGGTCCTTGTGCTTGCGCAGCAGGTGGAGAAACCACTGATCTAAATCCCTGGCCCTTCTGATTTTCTTGATAAATACAGTACTGTGGTGTTCACTTGATAAGGTTTTCACACAATGATCACAGGGAAATAACTCACTTCCTACAAGGACATCAGTATCATTAAGGTATACCGATAGTGGTATTATCCATTTTTTTCTTCATGGCTTTGCCTCCAAAGGATCAAAATATTACACTTTATTTAACCAAGCCCATTCCCTCAGTGGTAGTGCCCACTTTTTCCATTTATAAGTAGAAAGGAGTCTGCTGTTTTTATCTTCAAGTGTATGTGAAAGATAGGGCCGGGGATTTAGCTCAGTGGTTCCACCGCCTGCCTTGTAAGCACAAGGTCTTGACTTCAATCCCCGGTACCAAAAACAAACAAACAAGGTGTATGTGAAAGAGCCATACAAATACAAGAAAGGGATGCAGGTCACAGAAACCTGACTGTCCTCATCTCCAGAGGAGCGGCTAAGAACTATCTGTTCTTCTTCAGAAAGAGGTAACAAGAGAAGAGGTTCTTGGGACCTAACCAGCCCAGGAGGGGTCAAGATCATGACTGCTGAGCCACAGTGCCCCCTAGGTACTCCACAGTCACTTGCCAGGCTAGGCATAGGGGCCATTCCCTGGACCCATTCGCTCCCAGGGAATCAGAACCTCCAGATGGAAGGGAGAGAACTGGGTCCCAAGTGGTTCCCCTGCACAAAAGATACGAGAATGCTGGCCACGGTGGCCAACATCTGTAATCCCAGGACTCTGGGGAGTTGGGGCAGGAGGATCAGAAGTTCAAGCCTGTCTCAAGATAAAAATTAAAAGGAGGGGGCATAGTTTAGTGCAAAGGCCCTGGATTCAGTACCTCCCCTCCCCCTGAAAGTATGAGAATTCCTGTTGAAAATCTTCATGGATTCATGTACAAGTCTTTTATTTTGGATGGACTAAAAACTAAAACATTGATTTAAACAGTGTGGAAAATATTGGAGTTGAGTTTATTAAAACTCAGGTCCTTAAAGCACCATGTTGAATTCCAAAAATTTACTTTGGAGTGAGTCTCTGATGTTCTCTCCTCCTATCCTCTTCTCTCCACCTTCCTGCTCTCTGGCCACCAGGAAGGGCCATAGAGCTAAACCCTAAATCACTGTGGTGGCAGCAGTAACAATAAACACTGAAGGTCAGATGCAGAGCAGCTCCTGGCTAAGAAACTGTCCCTGGAAAGATCAAAGCAGACAAGGCAAACATTTACATTTCTGTTGTAGACATATCCTATATCTATCTATCTATCATCTATCTATCTATCTATCTGTCTATCTATCTATCTATCTATCTTGTGAAGTAGCTTCAACTTGTAAAACTTAATAAGACTGGAAAATTTTATCCCTGAAATAAAAGTTTCCTTCTAAATTATCCATGAAGCTAAACTTCTTAATAATTATTACAAAAGGGCCGGGCATTTAGCTCAGTGGTTCTGGAGCCTGCCTCACAAGCGCAAGGTCCTGAGTTCTATCCCCAGTACCAAAAAAAAAATTATTACAATGATGGGAGCTGTTATCCCTATTGCAAGAAGTAGGACTTTTTCTGAGTCTCTCCTTTAACCTTTTCTTGAGCTGCCTAAACTCAAGACACCAGGGTCCCTTTGCTCCTCATCCTGCTGCTCCGGATGATTCTTCCATCCGGGCCAGGTTCTCTCTCTGCCTTCCTAACTTTCCCGTGGGTCTCTATGCTCCTTCCACATGGAAGGCGTCTGCCTGGTTCAGACACAGATGATGACCCTGGCTTCCACATTCATGCCATCTCCGGGGAAGAGCAGTCAAAGGCACCAAAATCAGATGTTCAGTTCAACCCAGATATTCCTGGCCATACCTCAGGCCCTTCTTTCACTCCTCTCTCCCCACCCGGGAAGCCTAACATTTTTCTATAAACTCTGTCTTTCCCACACATCATTGCATACATTTTGTTAATGAGAAAGAGCTTCCTTTGGGGACAGTAGAGTTTTTAAAAGACATTTGATGATGAAGTCATTTAAAATCATGTTTTAGGATAAGTACAAGTTCTAGCTGAACTTTGAAGAAAGAAAATAGTTGGCTTCATAGCATTTTATTTTATCAGGGGTTTTTTTGGGTTTTTTTTTTTTGGTACTGGGGATCTAACTCTGAACCTTACGCTTGTGAGGCAGGCGGCGAAACCACTGAGCTAAATCCCCGGCCCAGCATTTTATTTTATGAGGTGACCAAGGTAACTTTTTTTTTTTTTTAACCAGGGTAACTTTTAAATCACACCAAAGTAAAGGGGAAGAATGACAGAGCAATAGAAGAATGTACATTTAATTCTGTTTTCTGGCAGCCAAACCACTCAAGCTTATGAGAGTTAGCTATTTCCCCTCAATGTACTGGAAAATACATGTTGGTGTTAAGACCCACACACTCATGAACACACACATGCAAATTAAGTGGAACAGATTTACCATGAGTTACTGGTTAATATCTGAGGGAAGAACATGAAATCAGGCCAAGAACTTTGCCTACTAAACAGTGAAAACAGCTCTGCAGCTGGGCAGAAAGGGGACAGGGAACAGCTAAGCATAGTCCTTGTGTTAGGGTCATTTGGTCCCCACTTATCCTGATGATGGAAAATAGCAGTACAGCAGCCTTGGTGGTGGCTGCACTAGAAAAAGCCTTAGTATGGGACTTTGGAACATAATTTCGGCCATTCGTTTTTATATGGTGCTTTACTCTAAGAAGTCACCACATTTCAAAGCAGAACATCAATTAACAGGAAATATTTAGCCTCTTGTTGTATGAAGAACACTCAACACAGTCCATTGGGCACAGCAGAGCTTGGCACAGTCTGCCATAGTTTAGAACATTCCTTCACATTTATATACACCTTTTCCAAATATATATATATATAGCTTTCATTCATGTATTCTTCCACTCAATGGATCTCAAAAACCACCTATGTGCAAGCACTGCTCTGGGCCTTAGGACACATCGGGACACAGGTAAATGAGAAGCTCTGCCCTCTCACTCCAGGGGAAGCCAGTAAAGAAAATACCCAAGTCAACTACATAGTGTCAAGGCAGCCAGCTTCCTGGTTTGCTTGGGATAAGATTATAGATCTGGTCCTGGTCCCTGTTCCCAGGGATACCCTTCACTCTCAAAAGGGGTCTATTTGGTCAGTAAACCTCCCAGTCTAAGTAGGTATAAGGTGGTAAGAACCATGGCAAACGGGGAGAGCAAAGAGTAGGTCACAGTTTTTAAAAGGTAGTAGAGGAGGTGAGGTGTGATGGACCAAGACACATTTGAGCTACAATTTAAAGGAGGTGAGAGTTGGCCAGAATATGACCTTTAAAAGTCTTCTTATTATTATAAACACTGAAATAATAACAAAGTGTAAAAAGTCATATTCCTTTCTCCTCCACTTTCCCCACTTAATTCTACTGTTACAGGATTTTTAAAGTACATTTTTCAAGATTTTCCTACTCCACATACGAAAGGGGGAAGGTGTCTGTCACAGGTAACATGAATTAGATCTGATTTTATCTCCTCTCCTTCCTAACCTTTCCCTACCCGATCTGAAGATTGGAGCTAATGTCATACAGTAAGCTAAGAGATAAAAGGCTGGGAACAAAGTCATGATTCATAACAGAAACACTTCTCCCTGACCAGCACATCTGTGAGCTTCAGTTGATCACATTATGTCATCGCAAGTTAAGTGTGTAGTTCATTTCTTTGGAGGAATCTAGTCCTACAACAACAGTACATTTCATCTACCGTCTCTCATCAGGCCCAGGTTTAATACAGAGGCCATATCACTAAGACATTTATAGAATCAGGTTCAGTATGTCAGTATTTGATCCTTTTCGTTGATGTTTTGCTTTGTTTTGTTTTGGAGGTGGGGATTTGGTAAACAAGCACTCTACCACTGGTGATTTATTACTATAGTGAAGGCATACAGGCAAATACTGGGTATTCAGGACTTCAAAAATATCAGAAAGAGGGCAGAGGATTTAGCTCAGTGGTTCCGCCGCCTGCCTCACAAGCGCAAGGACCAGAGTTCGATCCCCAGTACCAAAAAAAAAAAAAAAAATCAGAAAGAAAAGTGAAAAAATTAAGACATCACCTGGGCATTTTAGTCCTTTGTACTCAAGTCATTATATGACTCTTTCCAAATAATATCCACGTGTTTCCCAAGTCTCAGGAAGACCAAGGATCCAGGCTGAAACCTCTGCTTGCGTTTATGGGATGTATACACAGCCAAACACCATCACTCAAGAAAGAAGAAGGGGAAGCCTTTAACAAATAGAATAAATCTCATTAAGTTAGAATTCAGACAGGATATATAAGATTTTCAGTGGCTGGGCCAGGGATTTAGCTCAGTGGTTTCGCCGCCTGCTGCACAAGCACAAGGACCCAAGTTCAATCCCCGGTACCAAAAAAAAAAAAAAGATTTTCAGTGGTTTAAACAAAATTTTCTCTGAATTGTCATGATCTTACTAATGTGTGCTAGAGATGTAGCTCAGTGATAGAGCATTTGCCAAGCATGGGTAAAGCCCTAGGTTCAGTCTCCAATACTGAAAAAAATTATTCATGAATAAGAAGAATCTGATTAACTTTCTTGGCTTTTCCAAATTAAGAGTTCAGCATAGTAAGACCTGCCTTCACACAAGGAATGTAAACATTATGTCCTGCAAAAAGTTACTACTGTAAAAACCTCCTTCACATGCTGAATCTAACTACTCATTCTCATAAAGGAGTACGTTTATTAGTTTATAATCCAAGTCCATTATGAAGTATGGTGTTTTTATTAGTGACTTCCTTTTTTACTCAGGCCCATCTTATATCAGATGATAGTCTCTTAGATTAAGTATGGTTTTCCTTTAAAAATGATATCATTTAGGCCTTAACTGTGTCAGACTATCCACAGAGCACCACACACACACACACACACACACACACATTCTGTTAAATAACGAAAGTTGACAACATTAGCATGATTGCACAAAGTAGTGAAAAATAACACAAATGTTTAAGCATGTTTTTTTCACCGAGATTTGTATTTTCTCTGGGAAAATCTAGGGAAAAAAGTGTATGTTCCAAACTTGTAACAGTCAGTGTCCTTCCTTTGGGCCCTTTTCTGTGTTATTGGACAAGAGGAGAAAGACCAAGATGAAAACAACAAATACACATAGTCAAGGCTGAAATGAAAGAAAGTTTGAGGACCACCTGCTAGACAGGAAAATCCTATCCCTTCATCAACATCTGAATTGCCTGAGATTTTTCTTTTTAGAGACATAAGTTATACATAGAAGATAAATTGCCTGAGCCTCGGATTCACAAAATCTCTAAGACCATCTAATGCCACTTAAAAAATGTATGAATACATACATCTCCATTTTTACTTTATAGTCTGAACTAAAGAAGACTTAATATAGCATTAGCATCCAGGCCTCATTACCTCGTAGTTAATTAGCTAACATATGTAAAGTGCTTTGAAGATGAAAAGCATCATATAAATGCTAAGAATTATTAAATAATATGAGAGGAAAGTCATAAAATGGATACATTGTTAACATTAATTCATATTTTATCTTTGCTTATTATCTTTTCCCTATCATCTGACATTTGGGGCTGAACTCTATGTATGAAGGCTGAGGAACTCGTGTGTCTCTTTCAGCTGTTACTCAGTATTTCAATGGGCTCCAAATTAATACTTGCCAAAAACCAGGTTCTCAAGTGGAAAGAAATTAACTATCCAGAGAGATCCCCAGTTTATACTGATTAAAGAAACAATTCACCCTGCCAACAGTTAAAAGATGTATTCAAAAGCAATTAAACATTCCTGCTTTATTTAAGACAATGCAAAATAAAGTAGTAAATAAATAGTAACATCAGCCAAACTATTTGGGTGTGAGACATATGATTCTACTTTGCCCTCACTGTATCCTTTATCCTTGCAGATCCTGCTGCTAGCTTAGGACGGTATATTATGTAGTGTTGACTGTTCCCTACATTTTGCTGTCATCAAAGCAAGTTAAACAAACTTTTCTGAAGCTGCAGCCCTACTCTCTGGCATCTCTTCTCCTCCTTCCCCCAACCCTAAGTGGACAGAAAGACAAACAGGCAAACCTGCTTCAAAAAGTCTTTGGCAGCCTGCCACGAGCTGACACCAGGGAGAAAAGGCTCTCTCAACATTCTTAAAATATGTGCATCATGAAGCCTGTTGGTAAAGCAGGAAATAATAGAGCCAGCACATTCAGAGTATTTGCAAACTGTTTAATTGGGTAAAGGCAAGTCAACTTCTTCTGATCACAGCAACGTCTTTATTGTGAAGCCCACTTCAGTGATACTAAAGTTAATCCCAAGTCCTGTTACAGGAAACTCGTCCTTATTAAAGCAACATTAAGTGCTCCTTTTTTATTGATCTTCCCCTTCAGCTTAATGATAGAAACTTACTGATGTTTTAATAATAACCTCACAAGCTTTATCTCATTTTACTTTGCCTGAGTACTAAAAGATGCAGTGGAAACTAACTTAGCATAAACATTTTGCAGACGTCTGTAAAGGCCAGGGGGAGGTGGAGAAAAAAAAAAAGATTCAATTGAGCTGTGTTAACAAAGATGGCTGAAAAACTAAAAGATAAAAGGGAGGCTCCAGTGTGAACATCAAAGAATTGTTAATGACAAGAAATACCATTAGGGTTAGCATCTCTTTTGTTTCAACCCTTTCACACCTGCAGTGTGTGGTGAGCTAAGCCTTTGTTCCAAAATCTGAATTACCTCCATTAGCATTTATAGAAAAAAATGGTTGCAAAACAACAGCACTGTACTTTTGGCTCTCCCCTTTGGCTTGAAAAGTCAGAAATCAGTTAGGTATCTGTGCATTTCCTTGTAGTCCCTGGGAGTAACTATAGAGACTGTAGATTTGTAAGGTAATAGGTTGCAAATGAGTCTGGTTGAAATCTGAGAATAGCTTTGTAACTAAAAAATAGAGGTTACATGGAGAAGCTCACATAAGAAGCTCAGACAGTAGCAATAGCAAAATCAGAGCGTGAAATTCAGATTAGCCCTCCCCAGGCTGTGAGAGGAAGGGGGTATCGCAAGAGTTGGCAAGGCTAAAGGTGTAACCTGTTTTATTTGGCCCCTGAAAAATTTTAACAGATGGTGGGACCAGCTGTCTTTTTCAGCCATTTAATAAACTCTTTGCTGGTAACAGTTTGGAAAGTGGGGGTTTTTCATTTTAGGCCAGAGGAGAAAATAAAGAAATCTGTCCCAAATTGTCTTTGCCAAGTAGTAAAGCCTTGAAACGTTATAAAAAGTTAAAGGGGGAAAAAAAAAAATCTAGCTGAGAATATTATCGTCTTGATTTTTTTTTAAGGGAGCAGAAACAAAAACAAATTCCTCTGTGCCAAATTACATAACTACTATGAAAATGTGTTTCATCATCTTTATCTAGGATTTTAATTTTTGTCTTTCAAGAGTTGCCTGGTTATTTGTTTAATGCTTGTTGACAAATTAACAGCACTTTAAGGCAACTACACACAGCATTACAAAAGGAAGCAAACTAAACATTTATGAGAAGTTAGTGCTCATCAAAGGTAAATACTGTGTTATAAGGAAAGAGAGAGTAAATTCCCTATTTACATAATTAGTCTAAAATGGCAAAGAACCTTCCTAATCATGTCATGCAAATTACAAACCCCCCGCTCCAGACCTCAGGGAATGGAGAAATGCTCATGTCAAGTTATTTTCAGAACAGGATCTAACAGGATCTTTTGTACTTAAAATATTTTCTAAAATTTGGAGTCCTTTTCTACCAGTAAAACGACAGTTCTTGGCTATGGAAAGAGGAGTTTATAAACAAACACAACTCCTTTTGCAAATGTACTTGATGGCTCATTGAGCAACAGCCACTTCCATTGGACAAAGCTTTGTTTTGTCCATAGACCTAGTGTGGATACTAAATCTATATTGTTGCAAATTGCCAATATGTTGCAACAATAAAATATAAACTTTTAAAATTCAACACACCTTTTTAGAAAACTAAAGCATATGCAGCTTTCGCTGTATCTAGTAAATCTTTTTTGCTTAGCTTCCAGTTTGCCTCTTTTTCTGGACTGTTAGTGATATTTGGCTTCTTGAATGGGTAGCAAAGTGTGTAGGTGGTTGCAAAAGGCATGATGAATAATTCCACTTGGAATAAGTGAGTTCAGCAATGGAGCTAGTTCCCAAAATTAACCTAATGCCATTGCTAATTCCTCAATTATCATGATTTACATAATGCCTTCGACAAATTATAGTTCTTTGGGGAGGGTTGCTTTAGCTAATCTGTAATACTGTCCCACCATCTATTCAACACATTCTTAATGAACACCTACTATACTTCAGAACTATGTCTGAAGCTGCAATATCGAGGTGACCAAGACAGAGAAGATCCCTGCTCCTTTGGAGCTTGTGTAGCCTCATGTCTGCACCGGATACAGTGAGGGAAAGGTTGGAAACCTAAAGCATCCGCAGGAGAATGTTTAGGCTTCATCTGTGCAGCGTCAAACTTATCTGAGTGATGTAGGTGAGTCTGGCAATTAAATTTGGGGCAGGGGAGTTCCACTTTCAAGAATGGTGAAAGCAATTTCAAGTTCATCCTAGCAACCCTTTGCAAAAGTCTAGCTTTTCATCAATGTAATGTTTTTGTTTCTTAATCACTGGTTTTAATCACAGGTCACAAGACCTTCCCTAAAGTATGATCACCTAGAAGTTATCATGAAATCATATGTATTTTCTTTATGCATTTCAGAGTGCTTTCTAAATTTTGGGAATAGTTTCAAGTGGAAAAAAGCAAAGTAATGGAGCTTTCTTTTGTAGAAAATGAAGCATTAAAAATATCTGAGAACTACATTTATCTTGTGATTAGAAGGCAGATACTTCTAGTACCCTCCTCCAATATTTCAGTACCCTTTATTTCTCTATGAACCACATACAAGTTCCAAAGATAAAATGATACAAATTCTGAATTTTATGATACAGGTGAAATATTGATATAAATTCTAACATTTTCCAGAAAGTAGAAATGTAGTTCACCCTGAATATAAGAGAAAAATGAAGAAATTCCTACAAAACCCACTGATTCTGGGGGGCGCGGGATTTGTTTCTCTATAAAGTAGTGTTTTGTTTTGTTTTGTTTTTTCCAGACAGAGTCTTCCTGTGTAGTCCAGAATGGTCTTGAACTCACTATGTAGCCCAGGCTGGCCTCCAACTCTCAGAGATCCTCCTGGCTCAGCCTCTCGAGTGCTGGGATTACAGGTGTGTACCAGCACACCCAGCCAGAGTACTATATTTTTATTTTTTTCTCTCAATAACATTGTATCAGTTAGTGCTTACTATAGAAACAGATTTAATGTAAGATACACAAATACATAAGAATTTACAGGATAGGTTTCCAATGGCCGCCCACAGAATCAGGTGTGGAAGTGTGCAAAAGGGCTGTCTGCATACTGGAGATCCGAGGGATCCAGTGGAAGGCCTGGAGCTCCGTGTAGTGTTCCGTGCAAGTCCACATCAGGAGGCCAAAGGGTCTGCAATGGAAGGTTGAAGATGACGTCCAAAGTGAAGGCGAAGACTGGAGCTCCTCTCAAGAAACAGAAGCAGCAGCCTTTCCTCTTTGTTTCCCGTTTGTACCACTCTGGCAGCAATCCTCCCTGGAGTGGGTCTTCCACACCCAGAACTATGCTGACTCAATTTAATTGGGCATTTCTTACTCAAATTGACACAATCAGTTAACTATCACCAACATCAAGTCACCTGTTGATCTGGAATCAGTGAACACATAGGATTCAAGATGATTTGTCACCTTTAATGCTTCCAGGTTAACAAACTTACCATCCCTGTTTGTGAGAGAAGCAAGTGCCTAGCACTTGCTGCCTTGGCCATGGCCTTAGACACCTATGCACTGTGAGTGGCCACCTCACTTCACAGCTGCCATGTGGCCAAAGGCCAAGAAGTGACCAGCGGAGAATAGGACATCAAAATCAGCCATCCATAGGAATAACCCCAGGGACACCCAAAGAGGACTTCTACCAATAGGCTAAATGCAGATATTTGTGCGACTGCCTTGATGCACATTTACAAATGAAGGTGATCTTTGACATCAATTTTTTTTAACTAAAAAGTCTCTCCTGAGAGTGAACTGTAACATCCCCAGCAAAGGCAAAAACAATACTTCACTGAAAAGCAGGCATGATAAAATAATAAAGTCTACTAAAAAGTGATAAGTAAACATTTGCCTATAAATTTGGTTAGAATTGTCAAGAAATACTAATTTAAGAATCTCCAAATATCCAGGACACTCTGGGATAAGACAAATAATGCAATAATTCTTTATATTAGGGCTTTTCTAGTAAGATAAAGTCTTATTAAATTGTAAAATCAGTAACAGTAAAATTCTTAACATTTAAAAAAATGGCGTAACAAATTAGTAGTCCATGAGAAAATGAAATTCTAGTTTCATTTCTATAATGAATATAATTACAAACATTCAAAAGGGATCCTGGGCCAGGGATTTAGCTCAGTGGTTTCGCCGCCTGTTGCGCAAGCGCAAGGAACTGAGTTCGATCCCCAGTACCAAAAAACAAACAAACAAACAAACAAACAAAAGGGATTCTTTCACAAAATAATTCTCAATTCATTAATGTCATTTAGAAGATACAGTGGACTCAATTTTATGAACTCAATTTGTTCTCAAGGGCTGGTTGTAACTCAAGTTAGTCAACTGAAGGCTCAGGCTCCTCTATACAGCCTTCAAAGTCTCTCTCCTGTATACAGGCAGATCTCCATGTCCTTAGAGACACATTGGCCCAGTACTTCTCAATAGCCTCACACAGGAAAAGATGTTGTAATGTTCCTTCCAGAACTCTTTAAGGGTTAAATCTGTATCTGAGAACATCTAGAAGCACAAACAGCCAGCATTCAGGTCCTAACTCAGACTTTGTTGATAAGTTAAAACTAAAATTCTGGTAATAACTCAAGTTATTTGTATGTCAGGCTGCTCATAACTTGTGTCAATTATATTTATTGAATACTTTCTATGTGTCTGTTACCATTCTTCTGGGGCAAAGAGCCCCCCAAAATTCTAAGGGTGACAAAGAGGAGGAAAACTGAGGAAAGAAGATATTTACTTACCACTGCATGTTAAAATATACTATAAAATTACAAATAATAACAGTATTTTACTGACTCACAAATGGACAAAGAGAAATAGAACAAATAAGGATATAAAATAAACACAAGTATAGCTAAGTGTTTCTTTATGACACAGGTGAAATTTCAAATCAGCCAAGAAGTGATTCAGTAAATAGTGCTGGGAAAATTAATTACATTTTTGGGGAAAAAATAAAGTTGAACCCTTGTCAAGAATTGTGAACTTGCCCAGCATATTGGCACAAAACTGTAATCCTAGCATTCAGGAGGATTGCTGCAAGTTCAAGGCCAGCCTGGACTGCATAGTGAGTTCAAGCACAGCCTGAAAGCATAGTGAGACTTTGTCTCAAAAACAAAAAGAGTTGTGAACAAGCCTGCCATGTTTTGTGGATTTTGGCAGAAAGGGGTGGTTTACAGGAGAGGAACTCCAAGCTTCAAGGAACTCAATCTTTTTGTAACACCCCCAGTGGAGATATTACCTTTATTTTATTCCGCAACCAATCAACCTCCCCTCTCCTCCTAAGAGGACACTTTCTCTGTTTTCCAAAACTGTTCATTATACAAACATCCTTGAAAAGATAGTTGAGGACAGTGGCCATTCGGACCTCTGGTCACATGACATCTGGCAGCATGAAAGACAATTGGAGAATGCTCTCTCAAGAAGCATTAACTAGTACTTCATTTTAAAAGAATTCTAGATAAAGAAAATGTAAAACATAAAAGAAGAAACTATTTAAAAAACTATAAGAAAAAGTATTTGAATACTTCTATACTTTTCCGGTAGGGAGACCTTACTAAATGTAATGTCAAAGGCAAACTAATAACAGATATACAATTTTTATATCTTCACATTATCATTTTAAAATTATTTTTTTAAAAATGAGTTTCAGAAAATAAAATTTATAATCTCTCCATGGCAAAGACATGTAATTACACTGGAAAATAGTTATTGATTAATGTGTACTGAATTTCTGTTCAGGAAGATGAAAAATGTTCTGGAGATGAATGGTAGTGATGGTGGCAGAAAAATGTAAATGTATTCAATGCCAGTGAACTGTACTTAAAGATGTTTAAAATTGTGTGTGTGTGTGTGTGTGTGTGTGTGTGTCTGTGTTCACGTGACTCTATATTGTCTTGGTTTTTGTTTGGCTATCCTATGGATTTAATTTAGGGCCTTGCTTGTGCCTAGGCAAGCACTCTACCGGCCCATTTTTTAAATTTTATTTTGAGACAGGGTCTTATAATTTGCCTCTTTCTCGTTTGCATTGAGCTCCTCCTGCTTGAGCCTCCCGCGCAGCTGGGATTACAGGCCACCACACCTAACTAACATTTGAAAGTATTAAATTCCAAATATAAGCTTAGAAAGTCATTTGTGGCATATATACTATTACTTTCACCTAACAAATATGTATTGATTGCAAATGATGCACCAAGAATGCAATGGAAATCAAGATGTAGTGTTGCCTTCAAGGACAATAATGAGCTCCTACAAGCTATCAAGAAAACTGAACTCCCAGTAAATACAGGCAGTTCACAAAACAATACAAACTGACACATTATGGAAAGGTGTCTAACTTCACATGTAATAAAATAGAAATTACCAGCAAAACATTTTTACTCTCAGAATGGCAATTTTCTTATTAAAAGCATTCAGTGTTAGTGAGGATACTGGAAAATGGGTCTTCTCAAACTCTGCTAATAGGAGTATGCATTGATGTTAACTTCCTGGCCTGCCACCTGTGAGTTCGAGGCCAGCCTAGGCTGCACAGTGAGTTCAAGGCCAGCCAGAGCTACATGGTGAGATGCTGTCTTTAAAATCAATCAATAAGATCATTCAAATGGTAGAAAAAGAAGCCTGTTTATTAAAAAGTGGTTTTGTACATTTTTATTGTCTACCTTTTTTTGTTTTGTTTTCAGTGTTGTAAGTCAAACCCAAGGCCTCACACATGCTAGGGCAAGCACTCTGCCACAAGCTACACCCTCAGCCTTTATGTATAGTACTAAAACACTGTGGATACTATTTTCAATTTTCATTTATGTAGCTGTGAGAAATATTAGAAGGACTTACATTAGAAGGTTCGCGATGTTGTTTTTCTGCATAGGACACTTAGTAGTTGTTATTAGGAAAGAAATATTTAAGAGAAGGAAGAGCTGGCTGGCTCTTTTCCCTCAGTATCTGTGTTTGAAGAAATTTGTATTTGAAGAAATCAAAAATTATAATTTGACTCATTCTTGAATTCAGAATGTCTTTCTGGGTAATCTTTTAAATATTGTCTTATCCTGTTTTAATCTTTGTGTTTCCCGTTAAAAGGTTCTAGGATGGACTCCCTACCAGTCATCCAGAGGACAAGCCTTATAAACAACATTATTAGATACTGAATAAATGTTGATAAATCACTCTCATAAATTATTGTGCCACTATGAGAAATTAAATTTTGTTAATTACATAAAAATATGATAGACTATTAAAGGTAAAATTAAACAAAATATTGGAAGAATACTTATATAATGTACATTATGATTTTAACATGTAATAAATATGGAATGTGGAAAGTAACACATAAAAATGATTGGAGATGTGCTAGCAGGGTGAGATGACAGATTTGAAGATTGAAATTTGCTTTTCTGTTTTCATTTGAATTTGCAATAAATACACAAAAGAAGCTGCATGAGGCTGGGAAGTTTTAGACCAGGATAATTAGGGTCTGCACTTTTGTAGGGTCACCACATACTCAGGACACAGCTTTAGCCCGCAAGCTAAGGCTCCATTTAATCATTGTATCAACTGGTGTTCTGGCTTGGGAAACCTGATAAATATAATCAGAATGTTTTAAGTCAAGAACTTATTCTTGCCATGAAGTCTCTGTAAAGCCTTTGAGGTACAGAGCAAGCAGTTCTAGGGGGTGGCAGGGATGGGAGGGGCCCCAGATCCTTCCCAAGGCTCCTCAATCCCCCACACTGGGCAGACACCCCTGCTGAACTTCCTGCATCTTCAGGCAAATTGAAACCTCTCCCTCCCTAATCTTCCAGAAGATGGATTTGTAAACAGAAAGGCAATGGGTTGTCCATAGGAAAATCTAAGCAAATGCCAAGTTCAGATGCCTGGGAGGATGAAGTCAATGAGCCAGAGCTGCTGGAGGGACAGTTCTCAAAGTACTGGCTGAGGATCCCCAAGTTATAGCCACACAGGCCCCACATAGCATTGCTGAGTCCCAAGTCCTAACATGCTGACTGGGCATCGTCCAAGCTGGAGACCCACTCTCCAAGGGGCCGGTCCAAGGAGAGCTGGAGTACAGTTAGGGTGTCAGCCTAAGTTGCCCTGGGCCCAAGGGTGCTTTCCTGGAGGGCAGGACCATGTGCTCGGGCCCTCTGAGCATTATCTTCCATGAAGCAATGCTTCATCCTCCAAAATTCTTTCCAGTATTCCGCCTCTGTCACCAGGATCCTCTGATCTTATGACATCGTCCCTGGGCCAACAGAATAGCACTAAGTATAATACTGTCCAACCTGTGTTCTTCTCATCAGTCACATTTGCAAATCATTTCTTACGGTAGTTGAAACTTCCTAAGATTCAACCATTTCATAAATACTTACATTTCAATGTCAGAAGGAGGTGTGTTCTTTTTGTGTTCCTACTTTTGCCTGTACATTTTACTTGAGTTCTGAAAATCTCCATATATTCATAAAAATCAATTTCAAAATTGAACTAATAGAAAACGAGAATAAAATACTTCAAAACTCCTTTCCTTCCTGGTATTCTTTTTTCTTTGGAAAGCTTCTAAAGAAAAGGTAATGTTCGTGGCACTAATTTTTGTTTCCACTTCTGACAGCTGAATTCAGGGCCTAAAACTTTTCCTTAATTATATTATTCTTTTGATAATGAAAGAGATGCATCTGACTCTTTGAAACAGTTGTGGCCAGATGGATGTTTAATGTGAACATAACAGTATCTATGAAAGTTGTTGGATTGACTGCTCTGGGGACCAGAACTTGAGATTTCACTGCAAAACAGAGCATGAGCAAAAGCAGTGAAGGTTTTCACTCTATTGCCCGTACTCTCACTGAGCTCAGTCCTGTCCTGCTGGGGCCACCGCACCAGGTGGAAGAGCAATTTGATCTCCTCTCGACTTAATCCTCGCCTGTCTGTGGAGACCACACCAAGGGTGCCAACTGCAAGGATGGCTCTGGGTCTCTAACCACCTGTCCACTAGGAACTGGACTTCTACCCCCAACGTCCTTTCATGCAGCCACAAGGCAGACATCAGATGGTGACAACTTCTGGTCCCTCCTGAAAGGATTGGTTACACGGCCTCCTGCAGCTCCCTGCTTTAGCTGCACGGTTCTTTCGGATATTTATCTGAGTGTGGAATTTTAAATGTAGACTAAAATAGCAAGCAAAATCTTCTTTGCTAAGCCTCACCAGAATTATATACAGGCGATATGGCTACACGTCCCTTCTATTTGATTCTCACAACAATCCTTTATTCTCATTGTATTTATTTGTGTGATTATTTAAAAAATTTAAATTCTGGGCATCATTCTAAACCCTTTACCTTCATGAGCTAGGAAGTTGCTACTGTCCTCATTTTATAGATGAGTAAATGAGGCACAGAGAGCTAAGGGTCTAAGGTTACCAAATATTAAATGGGGGAGCTGAGACTCACTAAATGTGAGCGGTAATCTGACGCCAGAATCTGTGCCTAAGTTAACATTTTTCAAAATTTACAAATACATAATCATGGGAGCTGAGAAGTTACTTGATTTACTCTGCCACATGCACCTTGAACTTGCCTCTTCTAAATCCTGCCTTGTTTCACTCTTATGGAGTCCCTGATGCCCATGTTGCTGCCCTGGTTCCCATCCTCCTGCCTCTCCTGTTTACCGTTTTTTTTTTTTTTTCTTTTTTTGGTACGGGGATCGAACTCGGGTCTTTGCGCTTGCATAGCAGGCGGCTGAGCTAAATCCCCGGCCCATGTGGTGTTTATCTTTGAACACTTGCTGTGTGAATGGGCTGCCCTGGAGACTCCCAGCAGGGACAAAGCAATGACTGCCTCAAGGCCCTGCCTTCTGCAGAGGCTTCCTTAGCCTGGACCACCCTGAATAAGCGGCACATCAGGACCTCCCAGGGGACTAACCAGGCACTAAATCCTTTCCTGCCATACTCACTAGCAGGACCCTGGCTCATTCACATTTAATGAGGACCATGTTAGGTACCAGAGACACCATGGGGAGAAGACACACAGTTCCTGTCTCTTAGGAGCTCAGAATGTATGCACCAATGCAGGCAGGTCCAACAAGAGGCAGTTCCAGTGTCCAGGAGAAAGAGTCCTAAGAGCAACAGGTAAGCTAGGGTGCTGTGGAACACAGCAAAGGAGCAAAATCCAGTAGAAGAATCTCAAGAAAAAGTGCCACCACCCTGAGACCTCAACACATGCAAAGGGTCCAGAGCAGGACATCAACAGCTATGCTCATTAAAGCTTTTGTGTAGACTCTGAACCAAGGTGTCTGGTATAATAGTCATCAAGGACCTTTAAGCCAGGAACCTACATGACCTAAGTTCAGTTTTCAGAGTAATAATAAGCTATGTTGTGAGCCTCTTCATGTTTATCGCCATTGCATGGCCACAGTGGCCTGAGGTTGGTGCTCCCACCCCAGTTTATAGATGAGCTACTGAGCCATGGCAAGGTTAAGCCATCAAGTGGTAGAGCCAGGATTTGGGCCCAGACAGTCGGACTCCAGCACCTGTGCTCCGGGGCACTCCTGCCCTGCCACACAGCACTCTGTCACACAGAGGACTTGATAAATGTTTAGACATTTTTCACACCCCCTAGTCCAACGGTTCTGAGCCCTGATTCTCATGGGAATCACCAGGAAGCTTTAAAAGACAAATAAGTGAAAAGTTGTATCCTCACACAAGAGCACATAAATTACATGAATGTTTATAGCAGATTTATTTGTAATAGCCGAAACCTGAAAAAAAAACCCTCAAAATGTTTTTTAATGGGTGATTGGATGAACAATGATATGTCCATGCAATAGAATTCTATACAGTGATACAAAGGAACACACAGCTTAAGTACACCACAATTTAAATGGTTCTCAAGGACATTATGCTGAGGCAAAAACAAGGCCAGTTTTCAAAGATCCCATACTGCATAATTCCATTTATTTAAGATTCTCAAAATTATAAAACTGGAGAAATGAACAGGTTACTAGTTGCCAGGGGTTAGCAGGATAGAATGCAGGATGTAGATAGCATTACAAACAAGGGGCAGGAAAGAGGCCTAGGGTAAAAGGATATTTCTGTATCATGACTCGTGGTGGTCACGCAAACCCATACACATGGTAAAATGGCACAAAATTATACACACACATTGTGTCAGTGTCAATTTCCTGGTTTTACAATTGTACTACAGTTTCATGAGATGTCACTGGGGAAGCTGAGATGAAGGTACATGGGACATCCCTGTTATTTTTACAAATTCTTACTTGCCTGTAATTATTTCAATAAAAGAGTTTGATTTTTGTGTATGTGATGCTGGGAGTCAGATCCAGGACCCTGTGCCTGCTCTACCACTGAGGTACACCCCAGCCTTTCAATATAAAAAAATAAAAGTACCAGTGCTTAGGCCTCTTAGAGTTTCATTTATTTAGTCCAAATGGGGCCTGGGTAAGCCATAGGTTTGAAATCTCCCTGATGATTCTCACCTGCAGCCAGAGGTGAGCACCTCTGTTCAGTGCCTGGAATCCCTAGCATTGTAGGCAGTCTTTGGAGACATTGTTGTTATGCCTCCCCTCCCCATCCTTCCCCATCTATTACCTGGCAGAGGACCAGGACACCAGACACCCTCTAATTATGTGGGGGTGGGGCTGCTAAGATGGAAGGAATGACCAACAAGCAGCTGCAGAGATTCCCAAGTCCCTTGCTTGACTGGACTCCATACTGGAGTTGCCCACAGATGAATTCTTAGTGCTGCATTAGGACCTTTTCCCTGCTGGAGGGCTGAGGTGCCAGGGCCAGTTTCAGGCCTTATCTATTTAATCTTGACCATGACCTCATAGAAAGGGTCGCTGAGTCCGTGTGATAAACTGTTCCCAGGACAGGTCTCCTATGGAAAGGTGCCAAGCATGTTTTTAACCCCTTGCACCCCAGTGTATATCAACATTTTTGAGTAGGTTATTAAAAAGGTATCAATTAAGAGCAGTTCAAGAAGTCAGCCGCTTATGCCTGGCAGCTGGCAGCTCAGGTTTAGGATGGAAGCCTCCAATCTCTCCAACGGTTTTAGATCAGGAAGAAATTGCTACTGGGTGATTGAAGGTCCCCCAGTTTCCTTGGACCCACTAAAGAGATGGGACCCACGTGTGCCTGTTCCTTAACAAGGGCCACCCACGGAGCCCTGGACAGCTGGGAGCAGCATTTTCTGGTAGTTGCGTCTGGGTAAGTGGCAGACTTCCTGGCTGCCTCTTTTCCTCTTTTTATTTTTTTTATAGCCTCTTGGCTGTCAGCACTCAGAGATGTTCTGGCAGCTGGGAACCTGCCTTGGGGCGCATTCGGGGTCGGGGTCCTGATGAGTGTCTTTGTTCTCTTAAACACTATTGTCATCTGACTCACCTATTACTGTGAATAATTTGCTAATTTTGGCCATAAAAACAAGTTCTTAGACAATCTCCAGTAATGTGTCTTTTTATGTCGATCTGGAGAGTGTTTTCCTGCCTCCTCTTTGTTTGATATGGAAATGAGCCTGATAGCTTTATGGCCCGCCAGGAATTAGAGCCTGGGAGAGAAAGAAAATTGTGTCCACCCTAAAGGTGGCTTCTGCTCTCTTCTTCAAGTCTTTGAAGAATTTGTTCTTGGGAAATAAAGTCTCTCAGAAGTAATGACCATCGTCAAGTCAGAGTTCCCAGGGGTGGGCAGGAACACTTTCTGGGTGTCTATAAAATAGACATGTTATATGTTGTCTGATACCAATATTTAAGAATCATCTAAGGCAAAGCTTCCTTGTTAAAGAAATTAACTGGGCTAAGAAAGTAAAATGATCATAAGTCATGCAACTCTACGATTTCATAGTCATATTGTTCTGGCCCACTCAGACTGGCCAGCAAGTGCCCAGGCCCACGATAACTGCAGACCACGGAGGCCGAGACTTAGCAAAAGAGCACAAACGCAGGTCATCTGGGCTTCCCACTCCTTTCTCTCTGAATTAATACCTCCCTTTTTAGCCACCCCAGCAGCCCACCTGTTCTGAAAGCGTCTGATGAAACCACTTCTGCTTGTGGAAGGATGTTAATTACACTTTAATGGGCCAGAGTGTCAATCAATCTGTTAGCCAGGCATCTGCAATCTAAGACTTTTCTCTGAGCTACATCCCCAGTCCTCTTTTTATTTTTTATTTTGAGACAGAGTCTTGCTAAGCCACTTAATTGCCCAGGTAGAGCTCAAATTTGTTATCCTCCTGCCTCAGCCTCCCAGAGTGTTAGGATTACATGCATGTGCCACCACAGCCAGGACACAAAGGGTCTGGAGTCATCAAATTCATGAGACAGAAAGTAGAATGGTAGTTACCAGGGGCTGAGAGCAGAGGAGGAAATAGGGAGTTGTTTATTGAGTAGAAAAATTCAGTTTTACAAGACATTTTGGTTGCACCACGATCTGAAGATACTTAACTGAAATGGTTAAGTGGTGATTTTTTATGTAACACATTAAAAACAAAAAACCGAGCTGAGGATTTAGCTCAGAGGTGCCAGTGCCTGCCCCTCAAGCGCAAGGTCCTGAATTTGATCCCCAGTACAAAAAAAAATTAAAAACAAAAAACCTTGTTGTTCTTGTGTTGTTGGAATCCACAAAGAAAAAAAGGCAGAAAATGTATTCCTTATTTCACAGGGGAAGAAAATTAGGCCCAGAGTGGTTAAGAGCCTTGCTCAGGGTCACACGCCTGTGCCTGTCTGTGTGCATGAACAGGGCCTGGCTGTTTTACAATTTCATAATCAAAACTAGGAAAGTGGGCAAGGAGTGTAGCTCAGTCGTAGAGAATGTGCTTAGCATGCAGCAGGATCTGGGTTCAATCCCCAGCAACAAAAACACCCAAAAACAAAACAAAACCTTAAAAACACATAGTTTTCCTGTACTGCTTTTAAAAGAAAACTGTTGCTCTTCATGAAGTGCCAAGGTGGTAAAGTAATATATATTTTTGTCAACTGTTAATTTGGCTAGTACAGAACAAAATACATAGGTATTTTAAATAGTTCTTCCTTTCAGATTTCCATTTAAGCCATCATATTCTTAAATTGCTGAGGTGTGGGGCAGATTAGGGTGTAGCCAGCTGGCTGGGCAAGTAGGTGTGGACTGTCAATCATGGAGCTCCAGGACCCCAGCATAGAATATATTTCCCAAGGACTGTATTTAGGACCAATCAGAAAGTGCTACCTTCAGTTCTCCCAGTGTGAAATCAAGCAGGTTTTTGATAGGATGGCTTAGATCTGACGTCAGCCTGAGGAGTGGGGTATGCAAAAGACCTGTCATTAACCTTATGGCCAGTTGTGAACTCTCTCTCTCTCTCAGTGACCTGCTCTCTTTACAGAGTGTACTTCTTTTCCTACCTTTAATAAATGCAAAACTATGTTTTCTACATGTTTTGCCCAATTCTTTCCCAAGGACTTGGAAAGAGTTTATAGAAACTCAGAACCTAGTAACAGTGTGAAGAGTGATGTCCATAAGGCACAATATTAAGAAAGTCATTAAAGCTTTCTTATCCTGGGATGGGGGTCCAGGGCCCCACTCACTTGCCAGGGGCTCCCTCCCAGTAAAGAAAGTGACAATGTCCTTGCCCTTGGAGGACACCTGGGAGGAAAAGGGGCGGGTTATTTGTCTGTCCTGACCACACTGAGGTGCCCCCAGGAAGAAGTTTTGCTTTGCCTCTGTCCCAAAGGCAGTTACCTAAAATGCTTCAATAGAAATGCTGGGACCTGTTGGCACCTTTATGAAATACCAAGAAAACGTCATTCTTTCTGCTGTATAAAAACCCTTCCTAACTAAAAAAGTTCCAAATGTTGCTGAAATAAGTTTGTTTTTTCTTTAAAACTATTCTAAAAGCCAAGAGAATATAGCTCAGGGGAAGAGCACTTGCCTAATCACTTGCCGAGCATTCACAAAGCCCTGTGTTCAATTTCCAGCACTGAAAAACAAAGCTATATCTAAAGAGACAGCTAAGTTAGGAGTGTAGCCCAAAACTATTCAAAAGATACTCCAGCTGGGCATTTAGCTCAGTGGTTTCACTGCCTGCTGCGCAAGTGCAAGGACCTGAATTTGATCCCTGATACCCACCCCCCCAAAAAAGAAATAAAAGATACTCCAGAATAAATAAATTCTCATTTATTACTATCAAAGGAGAATAAAGTTATTGAGTAACTGAGAAAGTACTTTTAGTACAAAGTCCAGGTTTTATATTTAAAATACAATGTTTAGGTTAAGTAAATGTTAATCTCAAAAATGTCTTAAGTTTAATAGAAATTTCACCTAGGAGTGATGGGAAATGATAACCATAAACACTGTTAACATGAACCAATAGTGTCATATATAAACATCATCAAAGGTTAGCTCTTGTATGGGCCTTTGTAGAAAACTGTGGTCTTGATTTTCATACTTAATGCCTGTGTTTTATTGTACAAGTAAAAATTTAGATAATTAAATTCTTCACTTTCTGTCTCTCACCATACACACATGACAAAGTAGTCTTGTCACATATTATGATTTTAGAGCTTAGTTTTATGTACTTTATTTGTATGAACATAATAAGATTGGCAACAAATTTTTCTGAAACTGAATGGAATCTTATGAGTCCAGTAATTGGCTGTTCCCATGTCCTCCTTGGTCAGAGGAAGGACAGTGAGGAAATTCTTCCTTAGCTTGATGGCATGTAGATTAAGACATCATGACAACTTGGCAAAAGTTGGCCTCTTTTGAGACAAAACACACACATGCTCTAAAATAATTAAATACCTAAAATAGTTACTGGACAGAATAGAAAGGGCTACACAGTGAAGCTCTTCTCAAGAGATTCTCCTCCCAAATCCTTTTGTCAGTTGAGAAACAGCTTTCCTGGGAGAATATATGTTGTTGAGTTTTTAGTGAAAAGACTCTAAGAGGTTGTTTAACCCAAACTCCGTAATGCGAGATTCATCATTGCTTTCTGGCAATTGAATAAATATTTGAGCCACCTGCCATTTACCAAGCAAGGTACTAAAAACATGGAATGCCAAGGTTCATATATAACTTTATAGCATTGGAATATATGACTTTCAACATATCATTCAACTCAAAATTGCTAAAAATGTAGTTGTAAGGTTGTGTAGGAGAAGAAGAGATAAAGTGAAAAAGGAAAAACTAAAAAGACAATGCTATCCAGTGGGCTGAGGCTACTGAGGCAGTGAGACTGAGAAACTAAATTTTTAATTTAAACAGTGTATATGTGTAAGCCTATTAATCTAGGAGGTGGATTTAGGAGAATCACACGTTTGAGCCCTGGAGAATTTAGCAAAAAAGAAAAATGGACTGGAGATGTAGCTCAGTACCACTAAATAAATAAATAAATAAACAAACAGTTTAAAATGTCACATGTGGATGCTGCCTGGCTACCATATTGGACAACAACATAGTCTTGGAGGATGTGAGATTTATGTCAGTGGTTATGAACACTCACCAAAAAAGGAAGCAGTCAGGCCTGGCCTAGTAAAAATCTAGTATCTGGTAAAATTGAAATAAAAGGTGAGAAGTGGGTTAAAGTGAAAGATAAGATAGAAATATTCAAAAGCATGATGCATCCTAAATGGCAGCCTGAAGAATATACAATTAATTCCATAGTCAGGAACCATTTAAGGTTTTAGAACAGAGTAAAAACATGAGCTGGTTGGTGTTCGGGAAAGATAATCATCAGCTAAAGTCCCATATGGATTTGAGAGCTATCACTGTGTAACAAACCACTCTACATTTAATGGAGTAAATTAAGGGCTATTTCATTGTGTCATGGATTTTCTGGGTCAAGAATTTGGACAGAGCAGAGAAAGGATGGCATTTCTTGGCTCCTTGTTGTCTAGTACCTCTGCCAGAGTGACTCAAACAGCTGCAATCACTCAAAGGTTTTCACTGACATGTGGGCTCCTGGGATGGGCTGGCTCAAGGGTTGGGTTCTTCTGGGACAGGTAACCAGAACATCAACAGGTAGCTTCTTATATGGCTTGGACTTTTCACACTGGATTCCAAGTCAGAGAACATAGAGAATGAAGCAGTCCCAGCAAACCAGGTGGAAGCCACTTGACATATACTGGCCTGTCCTTTAAAGTCACCTCCATTCACTATAAATGAGTCACTAAGGCCAGCCAGACTGTGGCATAAGACTTATTGTGGCAGTCATCACTGGAAAATAGTCTTTGGCAAAGGTCATGAAAGGAAATTTGAAAGATAATGAAGACTTCAAGAAAATGGAGGTAGAAAAAGAAACAAGAACCAAGAATTGGACAACAGCACTGAAGGAGAACTAGCAGTGATGGAAGTGGGAAATAAAGAAGGGGAAATTAAAGTGAATCAACTGCAGAGTCAGCAAGTGAAACAGATTATTTGGGTTGGCTCATTTACCAGGTATTCCAACCTCTTTCTAGGGTTTTTCTCCTTTTTCTAGAAAGCTAAACTATACCTCCCAGACTCTCTTGAAGCTAGGGTTCCAGATATATGATTAAATTGTCCCAGTCAAATGCAGCATACCAAATCTGCAAGGCAGAAGTAAATAATTGTCAGGCAGGAATTAGCTTTTGTTGTTCCTCCTAGTGGTCACAGTGGTGGCATCTTTGTTTTTTCAATGACAGCTATAACAGATGTTAAGTCTCAGCCCTATATTCATAGTTGTCAAGAGACAAGATATAAATCACAGTAAAACTGGCACCATTCTGAAGCTGGACAGCTGTCACTGTGGCTTTCAGTAGGCAGGCAGATTTGTGGTTCCATGCCTCCTGATCCTGGCAGGGACAGCAGTTGTCTTTACAACCAGCTTTATGGTGTATCTTTGGCAGCCATCCCTGAAAGGTCAATTGAGATTGTCCTTTCAGGGGCCGGGGATTTAGCTCAGTGGTTCTGGTGCCTGCCTCGCAAGCGCAAGGATCCGAATTCAATCCCCAGTACCAAAAAAAGGAAAAAAAAAAAGATTGTCCTTTCATTTCTCTAGTCATTCTCCGACTTTGTAATAAGTCCCTTTCTACCTCAACTAGATAGGGTGGCTTCTTTTCACTTTAACTAAACCCTAGGGGTACAGTAAGCAAGAGACAAGCGGGGATCTTGGTTTAGGTCTTTTTGAAATCACCTAAAAAACCTTAGAAATGTCACCAATAAGCAAGATTTCAGGGGGAAGCCAGGAACAGGCTAGAAAAGGAAAAGAAAGCAAATGAAAAGGGAGAGAGGTGCTGGGATCCTAGAGGGGAGGGAGGGTCTAAATCTGAGTGGTTATGCAGGGTAAAGAGAACAGGCCCAACTTGAAACCAAACCATGATACTGGAACCCAAATAAAAAAGGACATCACTTCCTCAAGACCAAAAGCCCAGAAGTGAGACTCTTGAAAGTCATACAGAAAATCAAGATGATCTTCTAAATAGAAATAGGGACAGATAGAGGCCTGGTATTTGTGCTAGTCTGTCCCCAGCTGTACTCCTAAAAATATTGGACTGATATTTACCTATAAGCTTAAAATTAGTACCTCAAAACTTTCAAGGTAAATACTGTGACTGATTCTGTGTGCCCCAGGTGGCTTGGGACTGGGGTAAGTGTAAAAAGGCTGCTCTAGAAATGAAAGTTCATGGGATCCAGACTATAATCCTTGAGGTCAAGACCCATATTTCTCGGTACAGCAAAATAAAAAATATTTCATGTGGGACTGACATTTTCAGCACGAAGCAAATAATAAACAACTTGTAGCATGGCCAGTACATTATGTGGGACTTCTTACTTAATGTTGCACAGTCTCACACACACACACACACACACACACAAACACACACACACACACACACAAATTTGCATTCACCCAGGGAGGCACTCTGCTATAATGGATAGAAAGTTGTCCCCTGGAGGAATATTACTTGGATTTAATTCCAAGAATAAGACATGGGACAAAGTACTTAACTCCTCTGTGCTATAATTTTCTCATCTATAATACAGACTTGGTGAGATTTTGTGAGATCCCCGGTTACTGTGATTGGCAGCAGCATCATGGTCCTATAGGGCCCCCACAGGGCCATATAAGCAACACTGCATATGAGTGCGCATATACAGGGTGCAAGTGTGGCCACCCAACAGATTACTAGCACACACAGGCACAAACCATGGTCTCAGGAGCTCTCCTTCCTCTAACCTAAATTAAGCAGCCCCACCTCTGCCCAAGGGCACTTGACTTACAATGTTGCAAATAGAAGACCTGGACTTTGTCTTTCTTTTTTTCCTTTTTTTTTGGTACCGGGGATCGAACTCTGGTCCTTGCGCTTTTTTTTCCCTTTTCTTTCTTCTTTTTTTAAACCTAGGGGTGCTCCACCACTGAGTTACATCCCCCGCCCTTTTTTCACTTTTTTGAGACAAGGTCTTGCTAACTTTCTCAGGCTGGCCTTACATTTGGAATCCTCCTACCATGTTCCTGAGGAACGTAGATTATAGGTGTGTGCCGCCATGCCCAGGTTATTTATATTTCTTGATCTCCAGTCCATTTTTCATTAAATCTTTATTTGGCTTACATCCAAAATAATTTTCCCACATAATAAAACATGGTTTTATTTTATTGCTACATCCAAATCAAATTTCAAAAAATTTTTAGTCTATAAAATTATTGCTTAGCTTCAAAGAAACTTTCATCTCTTTCAGGGAATAAGTGTCATCACAAATGGGTAACAGGGCTGGAGAATCTAGATACAGGGAAATACTGTCTGTGCAACTCAGTTTCTTCCTGCATTCTCTGATGTCTGGCCACCACCTCTCTGCTCTCAGCTTTACTTTCTTCACCAAAGATAATTGCTAGGGGGCCGGGGATTTAGCTCAGTGGTGATGCCACCTGCCTCATAAGCACAAGGTCTGGAGTTCGATCCCTGGTACCAAAAAACAAAACAAAACAAAGATAATTGCTAGGGCCCTTCTAGCCCTCTATATCCTTCTCATGGGCCCAACGATAGCTCCCCTGCAACCTCTCTTCTCCCCAGTACTGAATTATAAACTCTGAGGGCAGGGTGTATGTTCATCCCTGGGGTCTTCCCAGCACCAAGCACTCTGCCTGTGCCACCTGGACACACCTGCACTGCACTTGATGAAGATGTGGTTCTATCTGGGTATGGTGGCACACACTGTAATCCCAGCACTCTGAGAGTCTGAGGCAGGAGGAAGGCAAGTTCAAGTCCAGCCTGGACAACTTAGCCATTTAGTGAGTCCCTATCTCAAAATAAAAGAAAAAAATAAGAAGGACTGGGTATGCAGCTCAGTGTGAAGCCCCTGGGATCAAACCCCAGAGCCAGAAAGGAAGAAGAAAAAAAAAAGAGGAAGGAGAAAGACTGATTCAGTTCCTTGTGCCTGAAGAAATGTGGAAGAAAGAGCTACAGAGTGGTACTTTGACCTTCTGTAGGCTCCTGTGAAGAACTTCAGTCTGGATTTTTCTGTCTTCCTTCTGGTATCAAGTGGTACTTGGCACAGGGTCATTTTGGGTGTTTTGTTTTTGTTTTTGTGAGATAGGATCTCGCTATGTAATTTAGGCAGGTCTAGAATTTGCTATGTAACTGAGGATAGCCTCAAACTTGCCACAATCCCCCTGCCTCAGCCTCCCAAGTGCTGGGATTACAGGCTGTGCCACCATGCCTGGCAACAGGGTCACTTTGATACATGAATACCAATGATTAAATAGGAAATAATACACTTTAGAAGGAATTTTGGTACCATCTTTTCCTAAGATACTAGATGTGATCAAAAACATAGTATTTAAATTTTTAATATTTATGTTAGGAAGAGACACATTGCCATTAACCCCTTCAAAATACTAAACACGCTTATCCCATCATTCTCGCTTCTTTTTGAAGCAGTTTTGGAAGTCCATTTTTTCTTTTTTTTTTTTTTTTTTTGGTCTCTTTAGCTGCACTGTTGTGACTGTCTCAATGTCCTGAATCTATTCAAAACATTTACCTTTCACAGTCAGTTTGGCTTTGGGGAAGAGACTGAAGTCACTGTGCCAGATCCAGTGAAGAAGGTAAATGAGGACACTGTACAATGTTTTCACTAGCCTGCCTTTCTGTGGGATGGCACTCGGCAACAGCATTCACTGTATTTTTCATCAAGCCTGGTGAAGACACTCACAAAAGAGGACTTCCAGAACTGCGTCAGAAATGGCAAAAATGATGGGATAAGTGTGTCTGAAGTGAGCGGGAGTATTTTGAGAAGGCTTAAAAACCATCCACATCCAGGTCATTGCTGTTGACAGCAATTTCACATGCCCAAGAAAACGTGTGCTGGGGGACCTCCCTCCCATGGGAGGCAGGTGACACCCCAAGGGTCCTCCTCCTGTCCCACATCAGTGCCCCTCTCCTTGCTAAGGGAATCCAGTGGCAGCAGAGTGGAATAGAAGGCAGGAATTCTGTGTGCAAGGCTTAACCATGATCACATAGAGCAAAGGATGGAGCTTCACTCAGCTACAAGAATCCACATCTGTCCCCAGCTTCTTACTGCCCAGTTAATGTGTGCCCACCCCTTTCACTCTCAGCAGAGGCAATGGTTTGTCCTTTCAAGTAAGAAGCGCCCCCTGCCCCGAGCTTTTCTGGGTATTCCCCAAGTCAGAGGAGGAGACTGCTCTCCTCGCCAAAGGAAATGCCCAGGCCCCCTGCCTTCCCCCACCCACATCACCCCTACTCTCCAACACACACTGCCCACTCCCCACTGTACTCAGTACTTAAGGACAAATGCTCTCCCCTTTCCTTATTCTGCCCTTTCTATGAGCAACTGAGTTACTCTTGCTTCCTCATAAGCTAAAACTGTGGGTTCTTTTGATCTTTCTAAACAGCTCTATTGAGGTATAATCACATACTATACAATTCATCCAAAGTGTACCATTCAGTGTTTTCAGTATATTCAGACAGTGTTGTGCAACTATCACAATTTGAGAATATTTTCACCCCAACATGTCCTAAAACACAGACACAAAACTTGTTCCTTTACCCTACTATATTTTCTTCTCCTTCCTCTTCCTCCTCCTTCTTCTCCCCTTTTTCCTCCTTCTCTTTCTCCTCCTCCTTCTTTTCTTTTCTAGATAGGGTCTCCCTATGAATTCCATGCTGCCTCAAACACACTTTGTAGCCCAGGCTGGCCTCAAACTCTCGGAGGAGATCCTCCCACCTCAGCCTCCAGAGTGCTGCAATTACAGGCCTGCACCACCACACCCAGCTTCCCCTGCTATCTATTCTTGCTGCTGCTTCAATTCACACTCTGCTTTGTTCCCTCTTGCCTCTCTCTTTCCTTTGGCTGCTTCAATGGCTCCTCTTCCTCTTTGATCCTGTATATGTGGTTTCCCTCAAACTGTGGTTGTTTCTCCACCCGAGTGATCTCCACTCACTCCTGTGTGCTCACACTCTTTCCTGTCCCTGTTTGCAGAAATCCTCGTCCTTCCCCAGCTCTGTCACTCACACACCGCCCACTTCCTACCCTGAACTCACCACTTCACTCCAAACTCTTGCCTTTCCTTATTCTCCCTGTTTATCAGCAACTGTTATTCTTGCTTCCTCCTAAGCTAAAACCTTCGGGTCCTTCTGACTTTTAAAAAACAGCTTCATTGAGATATAATCATGTATTACAGTTTATCTAAAATGTACCATTCAGTGTTTTGTAGTATATTCAGTCGTTCAACTGTTGCCCCAATTTGAGAATATTTTCACCTCCACTAGAAAAACTGTACATTTCATCAGCCATTCTCTAATCCTCCTTCCTCAGTCCTGGTGCCTACTAATCACTTTGCCTCTGGATTTCTCTATTGTAGACATTTTATATAAACAGAAACATACAATATGTGATTGTTTTGTGATGGCTTTCTTCACTTATAATATTCTCAAGCTCCATCCATGTTGTAGCATGTATCAGTACCTCATTCCTTTCTGTGACTGAATAATGCTCCATTGCATGGATATATCATATTTTACCCATCACCAGTTGATGGACATTTTTGCTATTTCCATTTTGGAACAATAAGATGCTATTAACATTCACATCAAAGTTTTTCTGGGATGTGTATTTTTAGTTCTCTTTAGTATACACTGAGGAGTAGAACATTTTGAGAAAATGCCAAATTGTTTTCCAATACCATTTTACATCCACCAGCCTTGGGAGAGGGCTTGAATTTCTCCACATCCTATTTGAAACTTGCTATTATCTTTTTTATCATCTAACCATCTTGTCAGGGATAAGGTGTTCTCACTGAGCATTTCAGGGATGGGTGATGATACAGAACATTTTCCATGATCCTGTTGACTCCCTGTATATGTCCTCCAGAGGAAAGTCTACTCAATCCTTCATACAAAAGCCCCAATAAATTGTTATAGGCTACAGTCACCCTGTGTGACTCTTGTGCTGTGGAACTCAAGAGTTTATTTCCTCTATTTAATTTCATAGCCATTAAACAACTTCTATCCCCCCAATAACCAATAACTACTCACCAATAAATAGTGACCAGTAACTACTATGCTATCCTCCACATCTATAAGACCAGCTTTTTGCTTTCACATGTGAGAACATGAGATATTTGTCTTTTTATGCCTGTCTTATTTTACTTAACATTCTGTCCTCCAAGTTAATCCACATTATTACAAATAAAAGAATTCTGATCTTTTTATGGTGAAATAGAACTCTATTGTGTACATATATCACATTTTCCTTATCCATTCATTCCCAACATCACTGTTTTTTAAAACAAGGTCTTGATATATAGTTATGGCTGACACTGAACTCATTATGTAGCCCACGCTGGCCTTGAACTTGTGATTTTCCTGCTTCAGACTTCCAAGTAGCTAGGACTGAGCCAAGCTTCAACTCCATTCTTTTACAGGTGGATATCCACTTGTCCCACCATCATCTGTTCAAAAGAGGGGTCCTTTGTTTTCCCTTTTTTTTCTTGTTCCAATCTATCACCAAATTTTGCTCTTTTCTCCTTTAGAATGCTGAGCCACTACTACCAGTTCCCAAAGTTTCACCATCTCACACCTGGATATAACGGCCTCTGCATCTGTCCTTCCAGTCCTCCTAGGGGACAAGAATTCAGATATGGAATTGAATTGTTCAGTATTCACCTGATTGAGAGCTTATAATAAACTCCTACTATTTCCAGCATTGGGGGAAAATTCCTCTCCCTGACTTTTCCAAATGGCCCCACCTTGTCTACTCCAGCAAATCAAAGGCCCAAAACTTCATCATTGTTTAGCCTTCCATTGAAATGGGAGTTCCCTTTCCTCTTTTGTTCCTTCCACCCTCCCTTCCTTCCTTTCTAGCCACCACACTAAAATTCTATGGATCTTTAAGACTCCAGACTCCACCTGCTAGTAAAGCTTCCCTCGCCTTCTCCAGCCCTCATCAACCCTCTTCTCTGAGTTCCTACTGCATTTTTGCGCCCCCTGGCACTGCAAAAGCATTGCACAGGCTGCATTGCTACCTCCCAACACCAGCGAGCAGTTGAGTGCCTGGTGAAGTTCAGAACACCATGCATGCTTGAAACATTATGTAAATGTCCTCAAATGTTCTCTTGACAACAAATGAAGGAGCAGAATTAGATGAAATAAAGGATCCCTCCTAGTTTTACACTCAGTATATACTAATCCAATTTTGAAGTTTCAGCTTAAAATTAACTCCATTTCCATGGAAGGGAAACATTCCAAGGGAAAACTTGGTCACCAAACCAGATTCTCAGCAGGACAAATGCTAGTGACTGACCCCTCCACCATATTAATGAAGAGACCCTATCTATCTCACACAAAGGCGCTAGAGCATCTGCGATTTGGTCTGCAGCTTAAACAGGGAGACTGCACAAATCCTCCAACTTAACTTAGAGAGTATCAGATTGCAATCCCTCCCCCCTCCACCACCATCCTAAAAAAAAAAAAACAACAACTTTCAAATTGAAGAGGCAAAGTTTGATCCCTTCCTTGTTGAGAGCTGAGAACAATAGCAGCTTTCTGCTGTAGCAGGACTTCAAAAGGCCGCCGAGGGACTGCTCTGAGAACGCTCGGTTGTAGAAGACTGAAGCAACGCACAGGCATCCTCCTGCGGCTCAGTGCCCCATTAGCACCAGGAAAAATCTTCCCCCTTCCCTCCCAGCACCTTTAATAAAGCAAGGACTGCTGCTGTAGCAACTACGCAGATACACGCAATTGGTAGCTTCTTTTGGCCAGATCCAGCCGGTTAAGCAATGCTGCTGTAGAAGGCCAAAGAGTTAAAACTTTTTAGAGATGACCTAAATAATACCCAGGTTTTAAAAAATCAACTACTGAAGGGTGAATATCTGGACGGCTTCATGCCAGAGATATGGGTGCCCAAATGCTGGAAGAAAATGCCCGAGGCAGGTACCAGACTTAGGCGAGAAGTAGCAGTGCTCCGGGTGGTCCTGAGCGTGCAGACCTGGTCCGCCCCCTTGCTCAGGAGCCTCTGCGGGTTCCCTCACCCGCCCCTTCTAGCAGATCGCACCCGGTGGACTCTGGCGGCCCGCCCGCCTGCGAAGAAGCTGAGAGGCAAACTTCCCAGCCTCGGAACCCCGCTGCTTGGAAGCGGATTGTGCGGGCCGCTGCAGGGAGACCGGGATTCCACCTCCCTGACCCCCGCCGCGGAGAAAGTTTGCTCCCCATTCGCCGCTCCCCCACCTCCGCCCCCAGGCGGGAGGAACAAGTAGGAGCTCCTGGGTCCTTGGTGAACAAATACACCCACCAACAAAGGAAAGCCCATTAAATCTTCCCTCCTGTGAACTCAGGCCGCAGCGGATACCTCTTTGAACTGACCCCCGCCCCCGCAGCCTTCGAAGCCCCCGCGCCGTTTGGGGCGCTCCCGGCCCTCCCGGCTGTGCACTTTTGCAGCGCGCTCGGTCTTTGATGTCTCTTTACGGCAGAGCAGCCACACGCTCTTCCCCGACGCGGGGCTTTGTGTAACGGAACTGACATTTGGCCTCAATACCTGTATCTCAAGGTGATTGCAACAAATTTCTAAAATAAATATTGTACTTTGATCTCCCGGACGTTGCATTTTTAATGGATGCTCCAAACATTGCTTCATTAGGAAGAAGTTTTTCTGGCGCTCTGAGCGCGAGGGGAGGGAGGTCAAACAGCAGTTTGGAGAGGGAGAGGGAGCCCCTCTCCAAACTTCAGCTGGGGCTTGGGAAGGCCCGAATGCAGCGACTGCGAACTCTCCAGAAAAACCTACTGTGCACCTGGCACTGTCCTAAGATGTTGCATATATTGACTCTTTTAAACCCACCATCTCTCTTTTGCACATTTTACAGATGGGGAAACCGAGGCACAAAGAGGCAGGGTAACTTGCTTACCAAAATTGCCAACTAGAAAATGGCAGAGTTGGCAAACCCTGGCTTCCGAGTCGGAAACCTTCATCAAATCACCACTCTTTCACCCTGCTGGCCACGGGTGGTGGCCGCTTTCGCTAATTAGGGGGTCATCTTGGAGGAGAAGTTAACACCTGTAACTATGGAGCTGTGAATTGGCTCTTCTTGCTTTTTTGGTAAGATAGCCAAGAGCTTTGGCAAAAGAGGATGTCTTGAGCCTGCTGAGCCCAGCCTGCCTGCCTCCAGGAAAAAGTGGGTTCAAAGTAGTTAGAAAGGAAAGCAAAAGCCAAGGGAACAGGGTGCCTTGGAGGATGCTAGCTTGCGCTGCGGCAGTGTGTGCCGCAAGGTCCCCTGGACTCTGACTTGTATTATTAAAAAGGCTCCCTGGGTTCCAGGCTCCTCCCGGACTCCTCCTCCATCAGGTGAGTAAGAAGCAGATGTGCCAGGCCCCAAAGCAAACCGCTAGGACCGCTTCCCTTCCCACCTACCTAACAACCCAACCTCAAGTTCTGGAGGAGCCAGACCAAGCTTTGCCCAAGGTTCCAGCAGTGACGTTTTCCTAGGGAGCAGGGGTAACAGGAGTTCGGGGCGTGAGAAGGGCCCGTAGTCCTCGGTCCATTCGTCTTCTGTAGATGTTTCCTTCAGTGGCCGCGGTCTGGGCGTGGGAGACTGAAGGCCTGTCTGCTGGCATAGGGTCACGACCCTTGCTGGAAGTGTGAAGGGTGCCAGTATACAGCCCAGACTCCGGAACCACTGGAGTGCTAACCTCTCGCGCTGCAGTGAACGACAGTCCTAGTTGCACTTCGGCCAGGCCCGTGAGGACAACACGCAGACAGGTGGGGCACGAGCCGAGCTGCCTCCGGTCGAGGAGCCAGGCCACACCAAACTCCAGCGGACCACTTCACTGTGCAGTCACCAGAGCCGGGACGGCGAGGCCTCTGAGTTAGTTGAGGGCACCTCAAACCACCAGTGGAGTGAGGACCCCAGGATGCCACGTCAATTTCTTCCTCTTTCCCTTCCCGGCTCGCCCAAGGAAGCCGATGCCGCTGTGCGCAGCGCCCGGGTAGGATGCACCCAGCGCCCTGGGCCAGAGAGAGGCCTGCGGCCACCTGTCCCTCGGGACAGGACGAGGGTGGCCTGCAAGGTTGGGGGGACCGGAGCGTACCCTGGAGAGCGCTTCTCTTGGTGAACAACTTTATTTTCTTTTCAAAGATGACAGGAACAAGAGTTTGTATTGACTTTTCCTTCTCCTCCAGGGGTCTTCCTGTATGATCTGTGGCTTGCTGAACCAGGAGAATAAAAGGCTTCCTGACTTTGCCTTACTTTTCCCAAGAAGCTGCCTAGCTTGACAGCGCGCATTCACTTGCCGGGGGTTAGGGAGATAAATTACCGGCATCCCTGGGGACCTCGGTGGGGCCAGCCGTCGGACACCTGCCCGGCCCTCCTCCGAGCCCAGGGCTGCCTGCCTGTGGAAAACAGCACAATTTTTTCCCCTTCGAGTGTGTTAGGGGTTGCTCTGGAGTCCTGCCAAACTCAGCTCTGGCACTAAGCTCGATGCGGCTGTTTTTCCCGGTTCACTGTAAAAGTTGTGGCTTGAGGAAAACTTCCAGGTCACCAACAGGAACTTCACAAGAGTGCGGGGATCGCTCCTCTGGCGGGCGGCTCTGGAGCGTGCGCGCCACCCACTGCCGCCCTGGGCGGCCGCCTGGCCCCGCCCCGGGTCACAGCCTTCCCTGAGGCTCCGCGGCGGCGGGCGGGGGACACGCGGCCGACCAGTTGCGGCGGCTCCCACGCCCCGCCCCGGGAGCTCGCTCAGGTCCTCGGTGCGCGCGGGCGGGTGAGCTTGCCGTGCGAGTGAGGGAGAAATACCGGGGAGAGTTACTAGTTACCCTCATCCCGGTCTCCAAGTCTCGCGCCTGAAAGCAGATTTTCCTACAGATAACAAAGACACTTTGTCACTTTGGGCGCTGCCTCGGTGCAAATCTTTAATTGCAAGTGGGGGGCAGGGGATCGAGTGTCTCGAGCAACCCAAGCGCTCGTCTCCAGGCGGCAAGGACCCCTTTGATCAGGAAAATCCAATTATTTGTGTATATACATTTCCCACATAGTGATTACTTCATTAATTGTCCCGCCTTTATCTCCTCCCTTCCCATCCCCCCTAATAATCAGTTCTTTTATCCAGACCAACAAACACACCATAGGAGCTTTGTGGATTCAAAGGATTTGCTTTCGCTTCTGAAAGAGCCGCTATTCTTTGATGATTGGGCAGCGGCAAACTTCAAAGCCATAAATCTTCCCTCTGACTGGCTGGCGGCCCAGCAAAGTCCTTATCAAATTCTTGGAGGTGATCCTGAAGCGCTCAGACCGCGCGCGGGGTGAGCGAGCAAGCGGGCGGGCGAGTGGGGCGCGGGCGGGGAGGGCTCCGGCGCGGAGCGGGCGCCGGGGAGCCACGCTGGGCGGCCGTGCGTCCTCGCCTTCGGGTGTCCATGCCTGGGTGGCCGCGTCCCGCTCCGCGGCGAGCGGTGGCCACGCTGTAGCCATGGCCGCGGTGGCCGTCCTCCGGAACGACTCGCTGCAGGCCTTCCTCCAGGTCAGGCGGGGCCCGGAGGGGCGGGGCAGGTGGGAGGGCCGTGTCGGATCACTCCCGGTACCGCACTCTGTGCAGCCTGAATCTCAAAGGGGAGCCCGCCGGCGGGTGCAGCTGGAGTCAGACCTCGGGTTGCTCACGCCACCTTCACACCTACCCTGGTGTCAAGAGTGTGGCCTCTGAGAGAGACGCGAGGATCTGGGCTTTGGAGGTGCGCGAGCGGCAGCCAACTGGGCCCGAGTTCATCCCGCTGGGCCCTCCTACTGATGCCAGCCTCGGGCGGGCGGAGGAGCGCCGGGGAGCCAGGAAGAGAGTTTAAGGGCTGCGAGGGCCGGCGCTGGGGCAGCCGGGCTGTGGGCGTTTGCAGCCCTTTGCAGACCGCGGCCAGGAGCGGCCCGTCGGATGCCTCTGCCTCCCCTTCGCGCCTTCCTTAAAGGCTGGATGGCGTCCCTTCACACCAAGTAGTTGTGCCGCAAGCGCTCGGGCACCCCGCGTGCAGGTGGCACAGGCACCCTAAGTTTCCCGGGCCGGTGGGTGAGAGCGGGGCGCGGGGGAGGGCCGGCCGGGTGGAGGAGGGGCCGAGGTATAAGGGCGGGCGTGTTGGTGGCTGGCCAGCCCAGAGTCCGCGCTTGGAGCGCTAACCTTTTGTCTCTTCTCCGCCCTCCCTCGCCGCCCATGCAGGACCGCACCCCCAGCGCCTCCCCCGACCTGGGCAAGCACTCGCCCCTGGCGCTGCTGGCCGCCACCTGTAGCCGCATCGGCCAGCCGGGGGCGGCGGCGGCGGCTCCGGACTTCCTGCAGGTGCCTTACGACCCGGCACTGGGCTCGCCCTCCAGGCTCTTCCACCCGTGGACTGCCGACATGCCAGCGCACTCGCCGGGCGCGCTGCCTCCCCCGCACCCCAGCCTGGGGCTGACGCCGCAGAAGACGCACCTGCAGCCGTCCTTCGGGACTGCGCACGAGCTCCCGCTCACGCCCCCCGCCGACCCCTCGTACCCCTATGAGTTCTCGCCGGTCAAGATGCTGCCCGCGAGCATGACGACGCTGCCCACGGCCTGCGCGCCCGCCTATGTGCCCTACGCCGCGCAGGCCGCGCTGCCACCTGGCTACTCCAACCTACTGCCCGCGCCTCCGCCGCCGCCAGCCTGCCGCCAGCTGTCGCCCGCCCCGGCCCCCGACGACCTCCCGTGGTGGAGCATCCCGCAGTCGGGCGCCGGCCCGGGGGCCTCCGGGGTGCCTGGGGGCGGCCTCCCCAGCGCCTGTGCCGGGGCCCCCCACGCACCCCGCTTTCCCACTTCAGCGGCTGCGGCCGCCGCGGCAGCTGCAGCCTTGCAGCGGGGCCTGGTGCTTGGCCCGTCGGACTTCGCGCAGTACCAGAGCCAGATCGCCGCGCTGCTGCAGACCAAGGCTCCCCTGGCGGCCACGGCCAGGAGGTGCCGCCGCTGCCGCTGTCCCAACTGCCAGGCGGCGGGCGGTGCCCCCGAGGCGGAGCCAGGCAAAAAGAAGCAACACGTGTGCCACGTGCCGGGCTGCGGAAAGGTGTACGGCAAGACGTCTCACCTGAAGGCGCACCTGCGCTGGCACACGGGCGAGCGGCCCTTCGTGTGCAACTGGCTCTTCTGCGGCAAGAGCTTCACGCGCTCGGACGAGCTGCAGCGGCACCTGCGGACTCACACCGGCGAGAAGCGCTTCGCCTGCCCCGAGTGCGGCAAGCGCTTCATGCGCAGCGACCACCTGGCCAAGCACGTCAAGACGCACCAAAATAAGAAGCTCAAAGTCGCGGAGGCCGGGGTTAAGCGAGAGAATCCGCGGGACCTGTGAGCCCACCTCGGGCCACGCTTGCCTCAGACTCCCTTCCCAGCACCTACAGGAAGGGACAGGACGTCCCTGGGGCCTGGGGGCAGCTGTCACTCGGAGCCTCAGCAGAGGGACCTCCCGCTGCCCTCCTCCTAGAGCGGAGCCAGGCTCCCAGCCTCCTGGCCCTAGGACAGAGGGAGGGGCAGGGGAGGCTGCGTTGGTTGGGAGGTCTGAGTTATGCCAGGCTGGCTCCAAACTCCAACCACTGAGACCAACCAAGGTTGGTCACCACCTTGAGCTGGCCTTGTATATAGGAAATGCTGCTGAACGAAAGCGGAGGGACCTTGGGACCTTTGAAGTAGTGCTCGGGTTTTCTCTAGGACCGGTTCAAGCTTTGTACAGGTTATTTAATAGCTTTGTTAAAGCGTAATTATAATAACTTTAACATTAATAAAATTCTTTTGTCCTCAGCTCCACGCAGAGCTACAGCATGATGTGTCTCTGTAAAGCAATCAGCAGTTGCAGCGTGAAAATAAATACTTTCGCTCTAGGGTCACCTCGGGAAGACCCCGCAGAGCCGGTCTCTTTTGATCTTTTCTTCTTCCGGGAGGCTTTACTGAGTGGTCAGGTTTCACTGGGAATTTGATGGTCCCTGTGGATGCTAGTGTGAGAGGCTTTGGTTTGGAAACTTATGTGGGCAAGTGTGTCTGGTGCTTGCATGGAAAAGTAGGACAAGGTCAGTTTTGTGGAAAAGAGGCTAGGGCAAGACTTAGCAATCACAGCTGGAGTTGTTCGTGGGGTGTTAGGACTGAACTCTCCGGTTTCTCTTACAAGTTCGGCCCCTGCTGCTCCTAAAATGTCCCTAATCTTTATGTGGCGAATCCCCTGTGGCTTTCCATTTGTCAGTACTCTGGGCCCTGGACAGGACAGGTCGCTGAGTTTTCACTCCGCAGCGGGCTTTGCTGGTGTCGGGAGAGGTGTTAAAGACGGGAAGAGCTGTTCACAAGAGAGTTTTGGGAGAGTTAAGAGAACCGAGGCATTGGAAGCCTTTGTCAGGCTTAGTCTTTTCCCAGGAGAGAACCAAGAAGATAAGTGTCCCCCGTGACAGTCCTGCCTTTCAGTCACGACATACAACACGCTCTTGCTCGTTTTCTTAGCCTTTTCTTCCCTGTGGAAATCTTAGCAAGTCTTGTATCATTGTGACCAGAGATTTCTGGTTAGGCCAAGAAGGTTAATATCCTCGTTGGTGTTTTGAGATTGATTTTATTTTTTAATCATTGGTGTAGATAGATTTTTCTCAGGGAGGAGCCAGGAATGAATACTCACAGCATGGAATTATGGAAACAGGATGTTTTTTGAAAATCTAGGATTCTTGGCTTTCTTTAAAATTTGCAGTTTTAAGGTTTACAGTGTTCCCCCCCACCACCACCACCACCAAGTGTCTCAACCGACTCCTTGATGTTTTCTGATATTTGAATTTTTAAGTCAAATCTTTTGATTTAGGATTAACAGAAAATGGTTTCAATTTTGTTAATATTTTAAACTAGTTTCATGAATGCCAAATTTCAATGGAACTAACTTTTCATTATAGTTAGAAGTGTATATACATTGATAGTATTTCACAGCCTACAAACTGCTGCGACTTTGCTTTTTGTTGAAGTCAAGTTGAAGGGGAAATTCTTAAAATCTATGAGGGCTGTTCTTAAGATTTGTATTAAGTAAAACACAAACATGATTGAGATGAAAACTTTTATACTGAGAAATAGCCTTTCACTGTGTAATGTGGGACAAGATATGAATGAATATTAGATTCTTTGTGCCATTGACTCTCGTTAGAGATTTGGGGACTGTTTAATGACAAATTAGAATGGGAATGGGCCTGGTTTTTCACCTGGGAAGAGCAGCTGGTGCTAAATTTTCAATGTTGTGGCAGTTTAACAATCAAAGTTGCAAAGTTGCTAAGCAGTAACATTAATACATATTCAAGTATATTGCTCTTAGTCTAATCAGTTTGAAATAATAATCTAATCTTGATTTAGATTAACAGCACATGGTTAGATGTATAAATCAATGAGAGAAAAGTTACAGAAACTCTCAACACCTGAACCATACCCAGGGCTGCACTTCAGTCAGAAAAGGCTTCTTGGCAGAAACTGTTTCTAACCCTTATTAGAGAGTGAAAAGAACTAGGGCTTTAGACTCAGGAAGTTTGAAGTGATTATCTCCTGTGAGAGAGTGGCCTTTGATAGAAAGAGTATTAACTATTACTAATGATCATGTATTTAGTATTTCAACAAGAGAGGTTGAAAGTAGTTCAGGAGAAAAACAGGTAAAATGTATGGAACCTAACATCTAAACAAATGAGGTGTTGAAGATAATTTTCTTATAACTTTGTAGTTAAGAGAAAAACTAGATAGTAATGGAATTTTCCAAAATAAAGTATTATAATGGTTAAAACAGAACAAACTCATTAAAGACAAAAACTCTTATTGTTGTACTTAAATGAATCTTCCAAATTTAAAAAATATAGTAAAAGTAGTTTTCAGATGAACTTGATACAGCTGAAAAAGACTTGCTCATTTTACCACTGCAAATCTGTGTTTCAGTTACTTTACAAAAATATTTTGCCATTATCCAAGTGGAAGTCAGAAAGCCACAATAACGTATTACAGTATTGTCCAGGTATTGGAAGGCATTTAAAATTTATACTAAAAATATGCTAAATTAAATGCTTAGAAATACAAGTTTGACAATGCAGCAATGTGTTACTGTATAAACTGTTAATATTTGAACTGCTGCTGTGTGCTTTGTTTCATAAACCTACAACCAGAGAACCATTTAGGACATTAAAAGTTATTTTAAAATACACCAAAATGCAATAATTAACATGCAGAACTTATTCATAAATTAAGCATGTTGTAGAGTTTTACCTACAGACTGGTGGCACATAACTCAAAACAAGTTTTAAAGGAAAATATTTTAATCCTTGCCTCAAATTTGCCTGGACTTTAGATTTTTTTTAAGCAAATGTTTTAGTAGCATGCAAATATGACATTTTAGAAAATCCTAAAATTAGCTTTATATTTTACACATGAAACACTACTTTGATCCAGAACTTGGAAACCCAGAGAAATCGAGTTATCAGTAAACTAGCTAATTTGGAATTGTGTCTTTCTGAACTTAACACTCCATAATTTTCTGCTTTTCACAAAGGAAAATTGTATAAATTGTGCAAAATTGTACAAATCAGCCTTAGCTGATCATTAATGAATGAAAATAAATTATTTTATTTTTTGTGGTACTGGGGATTGAACCCAAGGCCTTAGCACTGAGCTACATCCCCAGTCCTTATTTTATTATTTTGAGACAGGTTCTCACTAAGTCTCTATGTTGCCTGGGGTTAAGCTCAAATTTATGATCCTCCTGCCTCAGCCACCTAGTATGCTAATATTACAATGTGTAACACTGTGTAACCAGCTGAAAGTAAATCATGTTTATGAAAATGCACCTTTTATTCACCTCCATGTTAATGCTTTCTACATTTAGCTAATTTAAATCTTATAACTATGGTGCATATATTGTTTGAAATTATTTTGCTGTAAATCAATCAAACAAGGCATGCTAATTAAAAAATCTTGCTCAACATGATTCTTGCAGAAACCTATTTCAAACATTGGCATTTCCAAAAAGGCAAGTTTTCACCCCAACATGTGCCATTCTCTATTCTAATACTGTGGATTTTAAATGATCAGTTTAAAGCAGTGTCATCAGTATTTTTTCTATTTTTTATTCTGCTGAGAATTTTACTACTATAGCAGTAGCTGTAACTTAATTCCTATAGATACACAGTAAGTTATGTAGGGTCCTAAAGTTGCAAACCACTTTTACTTGCTTTAACTCATCACATAACATAATGTCAAAAATATCTCATTGGGAAATAGTCTGTTTGAATCAGATTCAAATGTCAAGCTTTTTTTTCTTTATATTAAATATAACTTCCCAGTTAAATATTATTAGCTTCCTTTGGTTTGCATGATAGAGGGAAAGTTTAAAAGAGTATGAAATCCAGAGTAATTTTGAAATGCTATGTGCCAACATAGTTAACATAGTTTGATGACATGGGAAACTAGATAGATGCATGTTGGTAAGGAGATTAATATACTCAAAGGACATGTATCATTATTAGCCCACTATTGTAGTAAACTAATTAATGGGGCATTTGAGATATAATTTGAACCATAAATTTTTCTCAAGTTAATTCAACTATATTTTTGTGTAAAAATTTTATCAGTTGTTCCTTGTTTTTAAAGAATTTGATACATTACTAGAAAGAGTAATGTTTCAAATTAACTTAAGGACATTGTAAAATAACATGCATAATGTCCCTATTAAAATAAGTGATTTTTGTTTAACCAAAGTCAAATCAAACAGCAATGGAGCATCACAATTTTTAAACAATTTACTATTAATTGAAGGCTTACACATGCATGATATAAGTTCATGCTGACATTTAATTACTTTCCCTTCTAGACTACACACTTTTCCTTCCATGTGTTCAGTGATAGTGGGATAGATGCTTAAGTCTTGGTGCATGCGTGTAAACTGCAGTAGTTTCTGCACAACATATAATAAACTATATTAGCTAGTACATTTTGGTTATCAATATCAATACCAAAATTCAATCTGGGGAAATCAGTTCTCAGTTTGATATCTTGGAGAGTCTGCAGTTTTCACCTCTCAGGAAGTTGTTTAAATGATTAAGATTTAATCTGCATATTATGTAATGGAAATATGTTTCATAGTAAGACTAGCCATCTAATTTTTTCACCATTGTCAAATTGACATCAAATATGCACTAAAATTTTCTAAAGCCTGAGGAGATTTCTTCATATCTGATTTTTAATATAAAGTTAAACCATTCGGTCATATAGGTGATTTCTAAGTATTTAATGTTTGGCATAATCTAAAACAGATGGCTTTCAGATTAATCTAATTCACAAACCAAATATCAAGACTAACTCCTCATTCATGCTCAAAGTTTTGACTGAGGATATGCTTACAATGAGGAAAGTATGTTTTAATTTTTTAAATATTTGATTAAAATTTTCCTAAAAGTATATATAAGACAACTGTTAAAGCTTTATTTCTCTTATTTCCATGAGTTTTGCTCTAATGTGCTGGCACCATGTTTTCCATTCTGTGTGTCTCTTGTGGATGTCACCTTCTCTAAACCTATGTCCACCTCTGGCATGAAAACTTTGTATCATGTCTCTCTTCCCTTCTCCAAGAAAATATTTATGCCCACATTTGATTTGGCTTCCCATATTGTGAAACTCAACAAATTTCTAAACTGTAGTTATTTTCAATGTGTTGTATTTTAAACAGACAGTTATATTATTTGGTGTTTATTGTACATATGGGTGAAGTAAGTGTATAGTTCTATTTGTAGATTCAAGTTATGTTTTACTTGTATAGTACAGTGCTGTGGACCTATGAACATCAGTGGGAAAAATATTCATTGCAATTGAAAGTGAAGTTGCCAATGATAGATTATGGTTTGAGATAATCTCAGGTTGGATAGATTTTAATTAGTTAAAACTATATAAAAAAGAAGTGGATTACTCAAATCCTATAAAGTTTTAAAGAGGGACATATGAACATAAGGCTGTAAGTTTTCCTACTAATTTCTTACTGAGGTTATTATATTTGATCCAGTCCATGTCATCTCTTGATAAGACTGCAGATGACAGAAAGTCATTGTGGTTACAAATTTTGTACAGTGCTGGGGTTTGAAGTAGAAGGTTGCTAAGCTAACACTCCCTTTATCAATCACAATTCAGACTTCATAGCAAGCTTTTGTGTTCAGAGCAGCCAGTAGCTGGAAGCTGTAGGGCTGGAGCTGCCCTTCCTCTTCTCTACTAGGCAGAGCTAAAAGTGGGGGAAAGGGAAGCAGACCATTGGGATAAAGGAAAACTGTGTGGAAACATGGTATTGGAAGGAGTTAAAATAGGACCATGGGGTAGAGCTGAAAGGCAAAGTTTGAGAATGGACTCCCTTGGGAAAGAAAGGGCTTCCCCATCCCCCAAGGTGTCTAGGCTCCTTGCTTTTTGTTTTCATTTAAACCAACAGTGAGTTACAAATATGTCAGAGGAGCTGTGGTTTTGACTGAGGACATTTAGACTTACTCAATCTTTATGGTTTCTTCCAAAGTGGAAATACTTCAAACCTCAAATATCTAAATCAAAAAATTCAAATCTGTTGGCTACTGACAGTGCAAAAGTACTGTGATGATTCTGGCATCTGATTTCAGAAGTCAAGTTTTTAAAAAGTACTGTTTGTTCTTATAGTAGTTTGTTCTTTTAGTTGAACTGGCATTAAAGAGGAGCAAGGCTAATTTAAGGATAAATCAATGAGCCTCATGAAAGTAATACCAGCATTTCATGACATGGTTTTGGTATTGTCTTTCAAAAGTAATACTTCTGGATATGTTAATATTTTAAGTGCCGTACTATATTGCACTCTTGTAAGTTCTGTTGCTATCTATGAAAATTCCACAGTAAAATGACAGGATTGGAAACTACCAGTAACTTTTCAATAAGTAGGTACAATTAGTAAATGTGACCAAAGTGGCTGAATAGAGGTGTCCCATGTGCAACTGCCACAGAAAAGAACTAGGGCAACAAAAGACAGTGATTGAGGAAGAATTCTGGAAATCAGCAAGGGGCCCTCAACAGCACAGAGTGGAGAAAACAACTGATACTGAGAAAGAGTTTATATCCAGAGTCCACAGAAGCTAATACTATGACACTGAGTTTTTGCAAAAAGGAAAGGCTGAAAAGCACAGCTGACTAGCAAGGAGACCGTGAGCCATAAGCTCAAACTTGCCTCCCTGGCAAGGAATTTATAAAAAGGACAAATTGCCTGGTGATTGGGTAGTGAGGCTCGGCAGTGTCCGTGTTTCTTTTGGGAGGAAGGAGTTATATTGGGTGCAGAGAATTTTGGGCTTGTGATGTCATTGACTAGGTGAGCCGGCTGCTTTTGTGCATATCCATGTGAAAAGCAGGTTCAGAACAGTAAGAATTATTAATGGAAGATCTAGAGGCTTTTCCTGAAAGACAAGAACTTTGGAATTTAGGGAATGTGTGTCCAAGCCTGGTCAATTTCAAACCTCAGTTGTCTTTTTTTTAATTCCTTAATGTACTAGGGTGACAACCACTCTGGCTACATTCTAGAAATCAGGTATACTTTGGGGCCTAAGTTTTGTGTTGAGAAAAGGAGTGCCTTGGATAGAGGAAAAATCATTAATGAAAGGCCAGTGTTGTGTTGGGGGTATCAAAATAGATAAGAGTTAACTAGAATAAGAAGAATCATTATAAACTAGAGGCAAAGCAGAAAAGACCTAGCCCAGTAGGAAACCAACTGAGATATCTGAAAATGGGAAAGACAACCAATCAAGGGCAGCAGATGGGACTCCCATGAGTGACTTTGCTAGTTTTAAAGTCTTGGATACTCCTAATTCTACTTGAGTGGAAATAGCTAGAGTAGATCCTTCTTTATGAGTCTCTTCTTTGTAAAAAGTGTCTAGGACAATTCTATTTACCCAAGGATACACAGGCCACAGATTCCATCATGGTACTGCATCCCTTTTTATTTTGGGGACTCTTTTTATTTTGAGGACTCTAATGCCAGCTGCACATTCAACATCAGTTGCTGCAGTCTTGTCAGTGTGGGTTAAGACCTTCCAGGAAAGATGGGTGAAGGAATAAAATCATCTTTGTTCTTATTTTTCTGGAAAGTAATTCAAGATCAGTTAAATAGTTCATGAAAATATTTAGGATGAGAGACTCTTTCCTGTTTTCTACAACTATCAAATATTTAGTGATCCTACTTGGCCATGATTTGGTTTTCCCTGGATGTTAATGTAAATGCAGCAACTCTGCATATTCCTGCTTGCTTTGCCAGCAAGTAAAGAGTATTCTGGTTATCAAGAAGTACATGGACAAGGTAAAGGTTTTTAGAGACAAAAATGAGGGATGTCATATCAGAGATTCTGAATAACAATTCTTGACCACAATGATTAATGAGAGATAAATAACAGAGATAAATATAACACTGTCTGGCCAAAAAATCCAGGTAAAAATGTATGCTAACAACTTTGAACTAAAAGGCAGTTCTGTTAATTTAATGGTTTTAGTTTATGTGAACACTTATCTGTAAGCTCTTTTGAATAGAATTCTTTGAGAGAATTTATCATACAGACACAGCTTGTAACATGTAGGTGACACAGAAACACATAAATATCTTATAGCTTTCATCTTAATAATGAGTAATATAAACATACCAGTCTCTATGAAGAGTTGAATCCAAATTATATTCATAACCAAATAAAATGAGTTATTTCTATGGCTAAACTACAGTATAAAATTTTTCATTTAAGATTTCAGTAAGCATTCACCCAAATTTGTCATGTAAAGCAATTCGCATAGCACCTTGTGAAAAACAAACTTTCAGCCCCCGGCCCTTTCAGTCTCAAATGAGTCTAGGATTTACCTCTTAGATGTTTACATTTTAACTAGGATTGGCTAAAAGTACACTTCCAAACAACTGAATAATCAACATATTTAAAATAGGCAGAAAAAAATTACACAAAGCTACAGCCTTCCCATATTAATTCTTAAACTACAGTTCTTGTAGACATTGCAAGAATGTTGACAAGAAAATTCTAAATTAAATTCTAAAATGCCAGTCAAAATATTAAACTAGGTACGCAGAACCAAAAGTGAATTCCACAGGAAAAGAGTATAAGATGTTGCAATGAGTTCAATAATGTTAAAAAGTAGAGGAAGGCCGGGGATTTAGCTCAGTGGTTCTGGTGCCTGCCTCACAAGCCCAAGGTCCCGAGTTCGATCCCTGGTACCAAAAAAAAAAAGTGGAGGAGAAACCCATGCTCAAAGTGGGGAGGGGTAGATCAGCACAGGAATCCAAGGGCAGTTTGCCTTGATGGGTGTCATAGTTATTTTTCTCTCATTGCTGAGACAAAATATCTGACACCCAAAGTTAAAGGGAAAAAGGTTTATTTGGCTCACACCTTGTACAGTTTTCAGTCCATCATCGGCTGGCTCCAAGGCAGGGTGGCATGGCAGGCAGGCATCACAGAGGAGAGACAGTTGATGGCAGGAAGAAGGTAGTAAAGCAATCAAGGGGCCTTAATAGCTTATTTCTGCTACTGGGATTAAGGCAGTGCTAAACCAATCAGTGGACTGATTTAGTAATCACCCACCCTTAATTCCCAGGATCACACACTAGAGTCAGCCACCCCTGAAAAAGCCCCACCTATAACCACATGAGGTTTTCAGTGGACATCTAGACAAACTATAACAATGGGTTTGAGTTAAAATCTGTGCAAGGATGTCTCCAGGACTCATTTTGTGAGAGGGTTATCTACTGGCTCAGACAAGCGCTCAGGAAATAATTCAGGTCAGTTATGTGTTGCTTATAGGGATTCCTTTCTAGAGTCACTAATGGGCTAGACAACCCCCCGCCTTTTTTGGTACTGGGGATCGAACTTAGGACCTTGCGATTGTGAAGCAGGCAGTGGAACAACTGAGCTAAATCCCTTGCCCTAGACATTCCCTTTTATAAGTCTATGAACAACCTGAACACCCAGGGGTGCAAGATAGCTCAGAGTGCAGGTTGATCACTCCATTATATGCACCTTCCAGATGAGCTGTTAAGAGTTCCTTCCAACCCAGAACAGGGTATGTTCTGGGATGATTCTCTATGAGACCATTTAACATTGTGGATAAGTTACCCTGACACCTCCTTTAAGACTCTAGTACCAAGGAGGACACAGTGGGCTGAAGGGACCATTTGTGGTGTCTTCAGAGTCCAAAAGACCTTAATGCAGATAAATTTCTAATACGACTGTTGCTGCAGTCACCAAATCCCATAGTTTCTACAATAACAATAAAATAACTCAGAATAATAGGCAAAAGGGCACATAAAACAATTAAACCAGAGTGCACTTCCAAACCAGACAACTGGTAACCAGCCCATAAGTAAAACATTCTGCATCTAACCCACATTTCAGAGACTAGACTGCACCAGGACTCCCAAAAGAATTATTTCACTCATGAAAGTCAAAACCAAAGGGACAGTGTATGCCCCTAAAGTAGAAAGGCCATTCAAAGCACTGTCCCCTTAGTAAGTTTACTTGCCCAGAGACATTTTCTGCAAAAATAAAGTTGCTGAGGGTTAGAAGCACCATAGCAGGAATGCAAGTTCAGGTACCTCAGCCTTCTAGACCAGTGGTGGTGAACCTATGGCACATGTGCCATGGCACCGTTATCATTGAAAGCTCTAAAAGGTTCGTCATCACTGTTCTAGATTAAAATCAATCCAGGTGAACACTAAAGGTCAACAGCCAGAACCACATCTGTGGCCAAAGGGCCACTGAGCCTTGGGCAGATGGTTAATGAACTCTTAAATCCCATCTGGGTCACCAGAAATTTTTATCAAGCAAGGGCTCTCTGCCCATTGTGCAGAGAAGCCAATTCTATAGTACCAGGGTTTTGCAAAAATAAAAGGTTTTGTTGCACAACTGACTGACAAGGGGGCCAGTGTTATAAGGTCAAATCTGCCTCTTTGATCAGTTAGTGATGAGAAGTTGCTTGTTGCTTGGATGGCATATGCCTTTTTACAGATTGTATGTTTCTTAAGAAGATTTTGAGCTTGTGATGTTATTGATTCACATATGCTTCAAAAGCAGGTTCCAAACTGTAAGAATAATTAACAGAAGATCAGGAGGCTTTTCCTGAAAGATGACCAAAAGTTTGTTATTTAGAGTTTATGCCCAGGTATGTCCAGGCCTTAGCCTATTTCCCAGCCTAGAGAAAAGAACAAAGCAAATTTTTTTTGGTACCAGGGATGGAACTTGGGACCTTGCACTTGTAAGGCAGGGGGCGGAACCGCTGAGCTAAATCCCCAGCCCCTAAAAACAAAGCAACCTGCAACTTTAACCCTGGTTCCCTGGCTGGGAGCGGAAGAGATGCTGGGCAAAGGTAAGTGAGAAAGTGCCAGCAACTCCAATCATAGCAGCAGACTGGCAATTCTAACTATGGGAGAATTCCACAGGACTTACAGGCAATCTAGTTTGGAGAGCCGGCTGGTCTAGGAGTGACTACTCTGTTCCAAAAGTGGAGCTCACTTTGGACTTTTCCCAGTGCCTAGAACCTAAGCTACCACAACTATCATATATCATCTTGCCTTAGGAGCCAGCAACCTGATGTCTCCAAAAGTCTTAAACCAGTGCACGCCTCACTGGATAGAAGACAGACCCCCTAGCATATTGCAGTTTCTGGACCAGTTGTTGTACCCACAAGCCAGAGTCTCTCTCATACTTGCTCTGTGGGAACCGGGAAATTTTTATCCCCAGCCCTTACCCTTGAGACTATAGCTACTGTTGCAAACTCCCAGCTTTACCCATACATGTTCAGGAGCTGGGAAAGTTCCAAGCCGAGTCCCACAATACCAGTAACTTGGCTACTAGTGGCCCCAATCCCAGAACCTTCTGCTCTTGTCTGGAGGGAACTAGGGAAGGTCTCCTCCCCAGCCCACAGCCTTGAGACTGTAGCTACTGGTGAAAGGTCCTGGTATCACCTGAGCTGCATCCTGGAGCCTGTCTCCCAAGCACCAGTAATCCTCACCCAGCAAGAACTAAAGAAATCTTTTTCCCAGTCCACAGTCTTGGGACTGCTGCTGGTACAAACGAACAAACAAAAAACCATGGCATCATGCAGGCTTATCCCAAGAAGGTCCTATCTATGTCCTGCAGTTCCAGGATTATAGCTACCAAGGCCACAAGCTTCATTCCCACCAGGGATGGCTCTGCATAACCTAGGGACATTCCCATTCATGTCCTGCAGCTTCAGGCCCACAGAAACTGAAGCCACAAACTCAGCACCACAGGTTTTCTTCCATGTCTTTCACATCCAAGAGCATGGGTACCAGCACCATAAGCTCAAACATTACCTGCACATGCCCTGGGGGAACTAGGAAAGTTCTCCACAGCCCATAGACTTGGGACAACAACTGCTGGTGCCGAAAGCCCTGATGTTGCTGATTCTTGTCCTCTGAGACTTGGAGCAGTTATCATCTGGTTCTATAGCTCCATAAAAATAGCTGACAACACCATAGGTCCCAGTATTGACTGTAGTCACCTCACAGGAGCTAGAGAAGGTCCCTTTTGTGTTCTGCAATCCATAATTACTAATGCTACAGACATGACACACATCTCTGCTCATCCTATGGATCCAGAACTGTGGCAGCCAGTGCTACAGGCCCAAGTATCTCCTGCATTCATCCTGAAAGTCTAGGGGAAAGTCTTCATATCCTGTGGGTTGGGGACTGTAGCTACTGACACCACAATCCCTGGTGTCACCCTTACTTGTCCTGATGAACCTGAGGAAATTTCTCTCCATATCCTGCATTACCCAGACTATTGTAGATGCTATGACAAGCCCTGTGCCACCGGTGCTTGACTCTCTGTTGAGCCTGAGGACACACTCTGGAAGCCTATGTCCACACCCTCATGGACAGTGGCAGTCTAGACTGAGGTACTCATAGGTATTGCTGATATCAATTAAAGATGAAACATCACACAGAGATTAAACCCAGGGCCTTGGCACTGAGCTATATCCGAAGTCCCCCTCTTTCCTTTTCAGACAGGATCTTGCTAAGTCACTAAGTTGCCCAGGCTAGACTCAAACTTGTGATCCTACTGCCTCAGCCTTCCAGAGTACTGGGATTTCAGGTGTGAACCAATGTGCCTGGCTGAGATTACATTTTTGAAACCTCAATAACCAAATCATCTACCTAGCTGAAATCCTATGTTCAATCTAAATGAAAAAAAAAATACAAAATCTACTTGAAGAGATGACAAAAGAAACATCAAAGGAAACATTAAACCTCCACAGGGAAATGATAATTCTCTATAAATCAATCCCAATTTGAGGGAAATCTATTAATACAGTATCTGAAAAAATTCAGTTTCCATAATTGACTAGAAAGAAGAAAGAATTTCTGAACTTATGGACAGGTCTTTTGAATGAACCCAGTCAGAAAAAAAGTAAAAGAATGAGAAAACCCAGGTATTATGGCACAAATCTGTAACCCTAGCACTTGGGAGGCTGAGGCAGAAGGATCATGAGTTCAAGACCAGCCAGGGTTACTTGGAAGGGCCAAGTCTACCTTGGACAACAAAATGAGACATTAGCTCAAAGAAAATCTAAAAATGAAAGCCTATGAGACATATGGGACACCATTAACCAAAGAAAAAGTCACACTATGGGAATTCCAGAGAAGAAATTGAGGGGAAAGACATGAAAAACCTGTTATACAAAATAAGCAAACTTTTTCCAAAGATATAAACATTCAGATATAAGAAGCTGAAAGGACCCCAAGTAGATTCAACCAAAACAGATCTTCACTAAAAAATATCATTGTCAAAATGTCATATTTATTAGACTCCTAAGGACAGCAAGAAAAAAGCATCAAGTCACATATAAGAATGCCCATTAGATCTACAGTAGACTTCTCAGCAGAAATCTTACCAGCCAGAAGAGGATGGGATGATACTAAAATACTAAAAGGAAAAGAAAAGAAAACCCTGCCAACCAAGAATACTATATGCAGGAAAATTATCCTTCAGAAATCAAGGAGAAACAAAAATCTTCCCTAAATGAGCAGAAAATAAAAGAATTTATCAACACCAGACCAACACCACAAGAGATAATTAAGGGAGTCCTACTTAATCTAGAAATAAAAGGATGAAAATTATCATCATAAACACACATGAATAAACAAAACTCATTGGAAAAACAAATAAAAGAAAAAAATGCAACCTTAGCATAACAGAAAACTACCAAATCATAAAAATAAATAAGAGGTGGAAAGGAAAAAAGTATATACAAAATAAACAGAGTACAACTTTTTAAAATGACAACAGGAAGTTCATATCTATCAATAATAACCTTATGGATTAAATTCATCAAAAGATATAGACTACACAGATTTTTTTAAAGGCCCAACAATATGCTGCCTACAAGAAACTTTCTTTACTGGTAAAGATACACATAGACTAAAAGTTAAGCATTGGAAAAAGATATACCATCCAAATGGAAGCCAAACTCAAGTTGGGTTAGCTATCTACATGTCAGATAAAGCAGACTTTAAAAAATTGTAATGAGGGCTGGGGATTTAGCTCATTGGTTCCAGCACCTGCCTCACAAGTGCAAGGACCCGAATTCAATCCCTGGTACAAAAAAACCCCAAAATACAAACAAAAAAAAAAAATTGTAATGAGACAAGTTGTATATTTATAAAAGGACCAATTCAACAAAATACAATTATAAATATATACGCACCCAATATAGGATAACCTGATATATAAAGCAAATATTATTAGATCTAAAGAGAGAAATACTCTAATGCATAATAGTTGAGGACTTCACACCACTTCACTCAATGGACAGACTATCCAGAAAGAAAATCAAACATCCAAATTGAGCCATACTGTAGAGCAAATGAACCCACTAGACATTTACAAAACATTTTATCCAACAGCAGTCTCTGAAATAGATTATGTTAGGCCACATATTCTTGATAAATTTAAGAAATTGAAACCAAATATCTTCTCAGGCCACAATGGAACAAAACTACAAAGAAGAATAAAAGCATAAAAATACATGGAATTTGAACAGTGTACTCCCAAATGAGCAATGGGTAACTGAAATTAAAAGGGAAAAAAAATTTCTAGAAATGAATAAATGTGGGAACATAACATCAAAATCTGAGGGATACGGCAAAAGTAGTACAGAGAGGAAAGTTTGTAGCAATAAATGCATACATCAAAAAAACTTAACCTAATAATAGATCTCAAAGACTTTAAAAAATAAGAACAAACTAAGACCAAAATTTGTAGAAAGAAAGAAATATAAAGATCATAACATAAATAAATAAATTCAGAACTAAAAAAATACAAAAGATCAATGAAACAAGAAGTTGGCTTTTTTGAAAGGATAAACAAAACTGATAAACTTGTAGCTTGATGAAGGAGGAGGAGGAGAAAAGATCCAAATAAATAAAATCAGATAAAAATGGAGACATTACAACTGATACCACAGAAATGCAAAGGATCATAGTAAACTACTCTGAACAATTACATGCTGGAAAACCTAGAAGAAATGGATAAATTCCTAAACATATATAATCTACCAAAATTGAATCAAGAAATGGAAAAACCTGAACAGTCCTATAATGAGTAATGAGATTAAAGTAATTAAAAATCTTCCATTTTAAACAGTCTAGGACTTGATATCTTTATTGCTGAATTCTACAAAACATTTGAACTAACTCCAATTCTTCTTAAACTATTTCAAAATATGGAACTGGAAAGAGCTTTGCCAAACTCTGTTTTACAAAGCCAGCACTACCCTGATATCAAAACCGACAAAGATACAACAAAAAAAGAAAACTATAGACCCATACCCTTCATGAAGATTTAAAACTTGTCAATAAAAAACTAGCAAACAGAAATCAACAGAGAAAAAACAAAAAAGAGAAAAACCTTAAAAGCTCATACACTATGATCAAGTGGTATTCATCCCAGATTTCAAGTATGTTTCAGCATATACAAATCAAACATGATACAACTCATCAACAGAATGGACAAAATCTATTATCATTATGTCAATAGATGCAGAGAATGTATTACATAAGATTTAACCTCCCTTCATGATAAAAACTCAGTAAAGCCAGATGTAGTGGTACATCCCTGTAATCCCAGTAATCACGAGGTTAAGGTAAGGGGATCACAGTGAGTTCAAGGTTAGTTAGCCTGAGCTACCTAGTGAGACCCTGTCTGAAAAGCAAAAAAAAGAAAAAGAAAAATCCTCAGTAAATTAGGTATAGAGCAAACATACTTAAAGTAGTAAAAGATACATATGAAACACAGCCAATAGCATCCTGAGAGCTAGGGATACTGCTCAGTGGTAGGCCTGCTTTATATGTGCAAAACCCTAAGTTCAATTCCCAACAATAAACAAAAATTTATACTGATTGGGAAAATTTGAAAGTGTTCCCTCTATGATCAGGAACAAGACAAGGATGTCACTTTTAACACTCTTAATGTAGTTACTGGAACTCTTAGTAAAAGCCATTAGGCAAGATAAAGAAAAGACATCCAAATTGGAAGGAAAGGAATTAAATTATCCATTTTGCTGATGATATAATTTTATACAGAGAAAGACCTAAAAATTCTATCAAAAACTGTTAAAACTTATAAAAAGATTTAGTAAAGTTGTTAAATACAAAATCAAAATACAAGAAAGTAGCATTTTTGTACCTCAATGATGAACTTGCCAAAAAAGAAATTAAGAATGCAATCACAATAGCTATTAAAAATAAAATATTTAAGAATAAATTTAATCAAATGAAAGAACTCTACATTGAAAATTATAGAACATTGATGAAAGAAATTATAGAAGACATCAAAAATGGAAAGCTATCCCATGTTCATGAATTTTAAAAAATAACATTGTTAAAATGTCCATACTATCCAAAATGATCTGTAGGGCCAATGCAATTTCTATTAAAATACAAATGACTTTTTTCACAAAAATAGAAATAATCCTGAAATTCATATGGAACCACAAAAGACTCAGAATAGCTAACAATGATCCTGAGCAAAACAAAACAACCCCACCTAAGACCCACAAAGCTCAAGGCATCACAATACATGACTTCAAACATACTGCAAACCTACAATAACCAAAACAGCATAGTACTGCCATAAAAACAGACATATGGACCAATGGAACAGAAGAGAGAACCCAGAAATTAAGTTTGTATAGCCAACTAACTTTTGACAAAAGTCACAACATACAGTGGAGAAAAAGTCTCGTCAATAAGTGGTATTGGCAAAATTGGATGCGTGCATACAGAAGAATGATCCCTTTCCCTCATCATACACAAAAGCCAACTTGAAAAACTTCGAAGACCCAAATGAAAAACCTGTAACTATGAAATTACCATAAGAAAACAGAAGAAATACTTCAAGGTATAAGCAGTGATTTTTAAAAATAAGATCCCAAAGGCACAGGCAGCAAAATTAAAAATAGACAAATGGTATTGTATCAAACTAAGAAGTTTCTGCACCACAAAGGAAATAACAGAGTTAAGAGACAAACTGCAGAATGAAAGAAAATATTTGCAAACTATTCATCTGACAAGTGATTAATATCCAGCATATATAAAGAGCTCAGAAAGCTGAACATCCAAAAATCAATCCAGTTTTATTATTATTTTTTTTTTTTGTGGTACTGGGGATCAAACTCGGGTCCTTCCACTTGTGAGGCAGGTGGTGAAACCGCTGAGCTAAATCCCCAGCCCCAATCCAGTTTTAAATGGACTAAAGAGCTAAGAAGACACCAAACAAAGAGATACAAATGGCCAACAAATAGATGAAAGAGTGCTCAATGTTACAAATCATAGAAATGCAAATCAAAACCACAATGAAATCTCTCACCTCAGGATGTTGTCATCAAAAAGACAAAAAATAGTGCTTGTGGGGATGCAAAAAATGGGTGACTCTCATACACTGCTAGTGGGAATGTAAATTAATATAGCCATTATGAAAAACAGGATGGAGCTTCCTCAAGAAACTGAAAATAGAACTACCATATGACCCATGAAATTACCCAGTGATTCCATTATTGGGTATACGTACAAAGGAGATGCAATGTTTATACCAAAAAGACACTTACACTCCCTTGTTTGTTGCACCACCATTCACAGTGGATCATGGTGGAATCAATCTAGATGCCCATCTGTTGGATAAAGAAAAAGATCAGATGGATCCGGAAAATGCAGTCTATATAAATAATAGAATATTATTCAGCCATAAAAAGAATAAAATCCTGTCATTTGCAGCAATATAGATAGAACTGGAGGCAGGGGATTTAGCTCAGTGGTTTCACTGCCTGCTGCACAAGTGCAAGGACCCGAGTTCGATCCCCAGTACCAAAAAAAAATAGAACTGGAGGAGATTATGTTAAGTGAAGTAAGGCAGACACAGAGAGATAAGTATCACATGTTCTCATTCATTTGTGGAAACTAATAAAATTAATCTTATAGAAGAAAAGAATAGAATAGTGGTCACTAGATATTGAGAAGGGCAGACAGGTAGAAAGGGGATGGAAGAAGTTCAGTAAGAAGCACCAAAACACAGGGAAGAGGAATTAGGTCTAGTTTTTCTATAGCACAGTAAGGTAACTATTGGTTAAAATAATTTATGATATATTTCAAAATTATCAGATGAAGGGCTGGAATGTAGCTCAGTGGCGTCACACCTGCCTTGCAAGCACAAGGTCCTGAGTTCGATCCTCAGTACAAAAAAAATTATTAGATGAGTACAAAATTCCCAATACATCAAAATAGAGGACTGAAAAAAAAAACAGAGTACTGTTTGAAAAGATGGAAGTGTTTGTTACCAAGATTTGATTATCACACATGGTATAAATGTATCTATTCACTGTAACGTACCCTATAAAGATGTATAAATACGTGTCTCAATAACAAAGTAGGAGACTAGCATGGTCGCTCATACCTATAATCCCAGCAATTTGAGGCCTATTCTGGGCAATTTAATGACTTGGTGATGCTCTGTCTCAAAATGAAAAACTAGAAAGGAGGCTGAGGAAGTAGCTCAGTGCAAAGACCCTGGATTTAAAGGTTCAATCACCAGGACCACATACAGGTTAGTATAATGAGATTTACAAACTCTGGCCTAGTTTAAGGAAACCATTCTTTTCCCACATCCTCAACATCAATTAAGTTGATTTGTTCAATTTGTAATATATGAGCTGTATGCTTAATTTAATTTGGTATTATAATTTTTAGATGTAGAAAGCTAAGCACTAAGTAAATACAAAACTTGTATCAATAGCTAAATTCAATTCACCAAATAATTATTTGATGTCTACAAGATGCAAAGGACAATGGAGGATCAAAGATGAACACAGTAATTCAAAGGAAATAAAACTCTTATGCAAATGAATATAAGGCTTAATTCCTGCTAAAAGCACCCAACCAACAACCAACAAAGTTCTATAAAAAAATGCAGAGGAAGGAAAAATTACTTCAGTAGATTAACTGTCTTATTTCACAAACTGGTATTCTGCTTTGAAAAACAATCCATAAATTATATCTGCAGTCTTCAGAATCCAATTAGATTTCTTGAAGTCTAAGAGGTGATAGTTGAAGATATCTTGGTCTCCTGATCAGCCATACCAGTGTCAGTTGGGGGTCACTTATAAGAAACATGAATTTGTGGACCCAATCCCTAGCCTTTCCATGAAACTCAGGGGACTTGGCAATCTGTATTTTAATAAATCTTCACGTATTTTAATGCACACTGAAGTTTGTGAACCACTAGTTTAGAAAAAAACTTGTTTATTTTAATTATGTGTAAGATGGAAACAAATCTATGGAAAATAAGCAAATGCTAAAACATTTCTCACAAATTCCTTTGGGGAAATGAAAAACAGAGAAGCTATTTTGCTGAAATGACTCCCAACAAGAAGATAGCAAGAGTCTTGAAGAGTGATTTTCATGTACATGTCAAGCAATTATGTAGATAGTTGTCTTTTTATAGTATTTAATGCCAAAAGAATATTTTTATTTTTGAATGTAAATCACATGTTTTCCCTTTATTTCTTGTCTTCTTTTTATAAATTACATATTTTACATGTAAGTGGAATTTTCTTCATAAAGTAAAACAGTGACTTTAAACAACATCTGTTTTGTTAAAGGGAATACTTGGCTAACTTAGTTATTCAGTGTCATTGGATGATTAATAACCAAATATTGGGCACATATAAACTTTACCACTAAAAATGAAAAAGACACGTACACCTCGTGCTGCAGAAATGCAAAGATGGTACTTCTAAAAGTTACTAAAAGCCTCTATTTTACTCAATAGCTTTAAAAACCTACCAAGAGAGCTGCAAAAGCCTGGGGATTCTCTGCAAAAACTTAGGAAGTTACAGATATTTTCTAATCCCACACTCTTCACTTCTTCTGGTTCCTCCCAGTTCTCCCTGAGCCCACCTACTCCCTTTTTTCCCCATGAAATCTTTCTTGCTCAAGGTGCATCTCAGGGCTGTTCAGAACATGACTGAGTAAAATTTCTTTTTTGTTTTTTTTGGTACTGGGGATCAAACTCAGGACCTTGCACTTGCAAGGCAAGTGGTGGAACCACTGAGCTAAATCGCCAGCCCTAGATAAAATTTCTTTAAAAGACAACTTACCTTGTTATCTCTGACCTTAAAAATTACAGAAAGCTGCTGGAATTAGCCATACTGAGGAAGCTTGCAACATAAATAACTCCCCCACACACAAACACACAAGTATTGAGCTGCTTCTCTGCTCCAGGTCTAAGCTACTCAATTATACTTGGGTGTCCTTCAGGAGGACCCTTTATGAATGAAAAGAATGTAGGTTGATGCTGTCTATGGCATATCCCCAAGAAGTCTCCAGAAACCTAAGAAATCCAGGAATCCAAGGAGCTAAGACTAGATAAATTCTATTACTACAATTATCACTATAATTGCATGCATGCATGCACATGCCAGCACAATGCTGGGGATCAAACCCGGGGCCTCACACATGCTAAGTGAGTGCTGTACCACTTAGCTGCATCCTCCGCCTAGCTATTAGGATAAATTTTGGTTGGGAAAATTTAACATCTTCATGTTCGAGATCTTAAAAGCCAACCAGTCTGACCTTGTTTAACATAGGAGAAAACTGAGAGCATGCCGGATCAAATGCAGCCACCATTATCCAAGATGCACTAAAGAGCAAGCACACTCAGCAGAAGCCCAGCAGCTTAGAAAGGGAGAGCTGGCTAAGGATGATGGAGACCTGAAGAGGACTCAGGGAAGTGACACAAGAGAAATTTGGCTTGAAGCTGTCAAGGAACAGAAAGCAGTGGCTCACAACTTTTTCTGTGTGCGAAAATTGCCTGAAATACTTATTTAAGTTCAAAATCTTGAGGAAACCCAGAGGCCTAGGAAGCTAGTTCCATTATAACCATTTCCCCAGTGACTCTGTCATAACTCAGAGTCTCTTGCAATTAAGGTAGTCATATGAGTAAGTTCTCATCAATAGGATATGAGCCTAAGTAATATATGCCACTTCCAAGGAACATCCTCAAAAGAAAGTTACATGCCTCCCCTTTGTTTCTTCTTTTTTGAGACTGGAATGCAGACAGAAGGAGGGCATCCAACTCAATCATGAAGATGACAACAACCTGGGAGATGGGAGAACAACAAAACAGAAGAAACCAGAGTCTCCCACTCCATCACTTGATGCAAAGCAGCCCAACTTTCTGGGCTAGTTGTCTGTAACAGTAACAAAACATCCCAGCTGATGAATCACACAATGCTTATAAGGCAGTTATTAGCAGCTCTCCTGCTGATCTTCTTGGAGCAGCTGTAAATTACATCTCTGCAAATTGCAGAGTCCCTGAGAAAGCAAGTCTGTGAGGAATTACAAGCTGCCATCTTTTAGTTCCTTCTATCCTGAATCTGCTGGTATCCTCAGAAAGACCTCTCACCCCCTCAGGCACACCTCTCGTAGGATGCTGCTGGGCAGAACTCATCACTGCTTTCTAGCTTTGCCCACACATGGTAGTCACTGTTTTAGGCACTGAGGAAACAGCAGTGAACAAGAGAGACAAGACACAAACCTAGTTCTTTCAGGAAAGTGATATTTTAGAAAGACAGGAAAGACACAATACACAAGATAATTTCTGAAAATTAAAGAGCAAAACAACAACCTGACCTTGCAAGTGCAAGGACCTGAGTTCAATCCCTGGTACCAGAAAAACAAACAAACAAAATCCTGAAATTCATCTTCATGTGACTACAAGACTACATAGAAAAACAGTTTCGGGCCAGGGATTTAGCTCAGTAGTTCCACCGCCTGCCTCGCAAGCAGAAGGACCTGAGTTCGATCCCCAGTATAAAAAAAAAACAACCCAAAAAACAGTCTAAATCACATTGCTGAATATCTTATTTAAGAGGGCCTCTGAATAGAGATAGATTTTCTTCACTCGCATGCCTTCAGTGAGAATTGGCTCCATGAACACACCTAAAAGCATTGAGGGTAAGAAATATAGAGAACACATGGATAGTTGTTGAACACTGAGAGTAACTGGCCAATGTACTCATCATAAAAATTCAAACAAAAAACATATGAAGTAGACAATTCAAGGGCTGCATAATCCTCCTCCTTCATAATGAACTACTTTTAACATTTGTTTCATTCATTCAATCAACATGTCTTTTTATTTCCTGCAATGTACCCAGCCCTGTCCTAGATGCTGAATATACCAGATATGGTTCTGCAAAGTTTGAGTCTTTCTCTCAAAGTGTATGTATTGGAAACTTGATTTCCAAAGCAATAGTGTTGAAAGGTTGGACCCTCAAGAATTGGTTAGGCCATGAGGGCTTGGCTCTCATGAATCAGTTGTCATCACAGGAGTGGGTTCATCATAAAAGTGAATTTGGCCCCATCTTACCTTGTACAAGGGGTGATCAAAATATATAGTGAATGTTTACATATTAAAAATGTATTGGGCTGGGGATTTAGCTCAGTGGCGCTGCACCTGCCTTGAAAGCAGAAGGTCCTAGGTTTGATGCCAGGTACCAGGGGGAAGAAATGTATTACACTAAAACATACATTGCCATTAATCCCCCTCAAAATATAACCTCTCACTTTGAATATAATTATGACACTTTCTGAAGCAGTCCTGGAAGTTCTGTTTCATGAGTGTCTTTACAAGATGTGATCAAAAATATGGTGGATACTAGTGCCAAGTGCCATCCAACAGAAAGGTTGGTGTGTCCTCATCCATCCCATTCACCAGATCTGGAACTGTGTAACTTCTGATTCTTCCCCAAAGTCAAAATGAACATGAAAGGTAAATCGATTCAGGACATCAAAGCAGCCACAATAGCATAATTCTTGTGCTCTGGCCCTGTTTCCTTTCACCATGGGATGATGCAGCATGAAGATGCTCTCCGGAGGCCAGCCCCTTGATCTTGGATTTCCCAGCCTCCAGAACTGTAAGAAATACAATTGTTCTGTATAAGTCACTAAATCTGTAGTATTCTGTTATAATAGTAGATAAGATTCCCAACCTCATGTGGCTTCCAGTTGGTAGGGGGGACAGAGTCAGAGACAAAGACAGAGACAGAGACAGAGAGAGACAGAGAAAAACTCCCCAGTTTGTATCTTGCCTTTACTACACCTACTTATGTGATTTCAGGCAAATTACTTAACTCATGGAGACTCAGTTTCCTCATTTGCAGAATGAGGATACAGTAATTGTATGTAACTCATATGGTTGCTGTAGGGATTAAATCATACAATACAGATTAAATAATTTATAAAAGTATCTGGTATATAACAAGTACTCCATCAAAATTTGCTACTATTGCTATATGAGTAAAATGAACATTTAATTTTTAATAAGAAGTATTATATTATAGATATGGTACTATTGTGGTCTAATTCTTGAGCCTTTTCAGTAACATTGCTCTATTTCCATTTTAAAATACATGTGAATGTCTAGGTTACTTTTTTCATTGCCGAGACAAAATACCCAACACCCAAAGTTAAAGGAGGAAAAGTTTATTGGACCTCACAATTTGTAGAGAATTCAGTTCATAATCAGCTGGCTCCAAGGCAGGGTGGCACAAGAGGTGGGCATCACAGAGGAGAAACAGTTCATGGCAGGCAGAAAGCAGCCAAGCAGCAAAGTACCAAGCAGCAAGCATCAACAACAGCAACCCAGAACTATGCAAAACAAATCAGTGGACAAATTTAGTAATCACACAACCTCGATCCCAGCATCACACTCTCTATATCCAGCCACCTCTGAAAAGCCCTACATATGACCACATGAGACTTTGGGGGAGGGGTCATCTAGACACAAGCCATAACAATGAAGTTCATCATTTCAGTTACTTTATCCATTATATGAATTTAGCGTATGAATGCATATTGTATGCTGTTATAGACTGAATGTTTGTCCCTCCCACCAAATGCATATGTTGAAATCTTAAATCCCAGTATGATAGTAAACAAAAGGAAGTAAGACCTTTGGGAAGTAAATATATGACAGTAGAGGCCTCATAAATGGGATTAATGCCCTTATAGGAGACTCCAAAGAATCCTCTCACCCTCTTTCTGCCACATATGGCTGTAACATATAAATCAGTTCAGGACATCAAGGCAGCCACAATAGCTGACTTATATAATAAACTTTCATATAAAGAAACTGAGCCTCATAGAGTTACATTATTTGCTGAAAGTTATGCAATTAGTTGGCAGCTGATGAGTCTAAAGTTCTTTTCCACTATATGCCCACCAGACTATGAAATGGAACAGCATTAATTGCTCTGCCAAGGAAAGATTCTTCACTAAAACTCTAGCTTTCTGCAGAGATAAGGCCCTGGCTTTGGGTAAATCTTTAAGCTGAAGCTCTCCATGGGGCCTGTCTGAAGAGTCAGCTCTTGTATTATAGGCTGGCCAAATTATGTCTTCCTATTCTCAATCTTCCTTGATCTCTCTTCATCTTTCTGTGGCTTATCCCAATCTACTGTTTTATTCCATTTCCCTTTCTCAATATTTTATATCCAAATGCTGTGTTAATATCCATGGTCCTGAGAGACATGAGTTATGCTTGTAAGTCTGTGGGGTTCAGACTCATAACAGAAGGGAAAGGGACCACAGGTCAGTGGTTTTCAGAGGAGATCGGGATATGAGAGGGACAGAAGCAGAACACCTTATCTACAGAGCATCCTACAGCATCTCATCACTCACCAGTGATTCATTCTAAGGAATTACATTTTGGAAACACCTTAATTTCTCCCACTTATAAAACATTTACCTTTCATAATCATTTTGACTTTGAAGAAGAGCCAGAAGTCACACAGTGCTGATTCAATCAATAAGGTTGATAGGGACACACTGTTGTTTTCACTAGCCTATCTTTAGGGTGGCACTCAGCAGTCACCATATTTTTAATCATATCTTGTAAAGATACTCATGACTTCAAATTTTGAAGTTTTTTTATAAAATAAAAGAATTACAAAGAAGAAAGAAAGTGGCATGAAGGGTGAAATACATGAGTTCAAAATGAGTATTCTGAGGGGGATTGATGGCAATGTGTCTTTTATTAAAACAAATTTTTAAAATTTAAACATTCACTGTAAATTTCCATCACACTTCATAACAACCCCTGTAGTATGCTGTATTCTGCAGGACAGGAATTCACAAAGGGCACAGTGGGGTATGGCTTATATTCCCCATTGTCTGGGAGTGACTCATTTGAGGTATGATTCAAATGTCTGGAAGCTAGAATCCTGGAGGCTGCTTTACTAACATGTTTGGCACTCGAGATAGAAGGACTTGAAGTCTGAGCTCGGTTGAGCCTGTCAACTAGATCACTCACTTGTGGCTTCCCCATGTAGATTTGGCTTCACACAACCTGGTAGCTGGGTTCCAAGAGTGAATGTCTTGAGATTGAGCCTCTGGAGGGTAAGCATCCCCAAACTACAATGGCCTTTTTATACCTTGTCAGAGAAGTCACTTAGAGACAATTCTGTTGTATTTTGTTGACCACAAGCAGATCACTAAGACTAGCCTAGATCGAAGAAAATGAGTTCACATCACAAATAAATCATTTCTGTTGCCACCATCTTTGGAAAAGTACAACCAGCCACAAACTGCACTGTGGCAATGACAGTTCACATCCCTTCCCCACACAAACATACTCACATCTCTTCAAGATCCTCAGAGTCTCATCCATTATTGCATCAGCTCAAAGTTGATATTTTGCCATCTAATCAGCTGCCAGTGCTTATGAGGTTTCTTAGGCACAGTCAAGTACAGTTCCTGGAGATCTGAAGACCTGTGAACTCAAGAGACAAGCAGTGGCTTAAGCTCTTTGAGGTAGGACAAGATAGCTGAATAGACTGCCCAGCATTCACCTCCTCTTTCCTAGAAAGAGGAAGCAAAGTTACAGCTGTATAACCGCAGATTGCAGTGAGTGGCTGTGGGAGAACACTGGGAGTCAGCAAGAGACTAGCAGCTTGTAAGATTCAGAGATCTGGGACACCACATTGTAAGAGAAACAGGATACTCCACCATCTGTCACCTTGGATCCACGGCCAAAGGAGGGGGAGTCTCTCCTCTTTGCAGGGGTAAGGATGAAAGAGAGTACTGAAAACTATCAGTGCAGATTCTGGCAATCCTATCTGCTGGAAATTGTTATAATCCTCACAGGCTTGCAGCCCACATAGATAAATAATCTGAAATCTGCATGATAGCCTTACTTTGGAAAAGGATCTCCCAGCATCTCCTACAAACCCCCAGGGTGCTATAGCCAAGAGTCATCCATCTTGAGAAGGGAGCTACTCTCTAAGTTTGGACTGCTATTGAGGTCAGGAACCTCTGCATATTCCTATCTCTGAGACCCCACAGACATTCTGCTGCACTGTCTCAGGGACATAGCTGCTTGATGTACCGAACTTGGCCCAGCAGGGTGACTCTGACCCAAGCCTGCAGGATCCCCAGCATTGTAGTTATGACATAGATGGGAATGGAAGGCATCACCCTTGAGAACCAGGAGATCAGGGAGCTGGTCCTCTGAGACCAAGGGTATGACCAGCACTAGGACTGAAGACAGATACCCATATGGTTCTTGCCAATCTTCTCCCTGTGCCAGGCTCAGGTGCCTGTTACTAACAGGGCAGGGAGGAACTTTGCTCTACTCACAAGGATGTAATGAGATGGCCTTGAATAACTCTGTGGCTGAAGCCATTACCTCACGTTCATGGCTTGGGGAGACTTTACCTGGCTCCTAACAAGGTACTGTTCCCTGATGGGCACTACCACTGAGGCAGCAGAAAGGGACATCATGGTTCCTGCTGTTCCCCCACCTATATAGTTCCCACTACTGGCTGCCCCTACTCCTTGTCTGACCATGCACTGGAGGAAGGACTGGACGTGAGTGCCTCAAAAGGGCTTCTTTTTGTGTGTGTGTGGTACCAGGGATTGAACTTAGGTCCTTGTGATTGTGCAGCAGGTGGCAAAAACACTGAGCTAAATCCTTCGCCCTTAAAAGGGCTTCTTGCAGTCACTGCAACTATCCTTCCCTCTGTAGGATCTGAGTCCACATTACCGAGAAGTCAGAGGACAAGTGCATCAGGCCCCTCACCAATGCTGATGCTACCTGTGCTTCAGCCCTTGCTAGTAGCAGAGCTGACATCAACAATGCCTGAAGAAAACCCCACTTCCTAATAGGGGCCACCATTCCCATTGTGGGAGTAGCTACACAGTACCCCATACCCACTGCTGTCTGCACACCTGCCTGAATTGATAGAGTGACTCTGTCCCTGTGTGGCCCATGGAAACAGTGGGGCTCTGACTCTGATACAGTAAGTATCCCACGTAAACTCTAATCACAGCTAAAGAAGCTACAGGGAAATGATGCAACAATACCTAGCTAGAATCAAAGCGAACACAACATAACAACCACACAACCAAATACCCAAGATGCATCTTTAAGAGAAAGCTACTTATTAAAAACAGACCCCATGAAAGTAGTGAGGGTAAAGATACATGAGCCAAGTGATGCACAAACCTTGGCTTAGGAGCACAAGAAATATGAAAAAAACATGATACCTCCAAAAGAAAATCATATCTAGCAACAGATTCCAAAAGAATTGAAATGGATGGCTTGATATAAAGATATGCAGAGAATGATAATTTTAAAAACTCAATGAGATCCAAGAGAACACAGAAGAGCTGCTAAATGAGGGCCGGGGATTTAGCTCAGTGGTTCCGCCACCTGCCTCACAAGAGCAAGGACCTGAGTTCAATCCCCGGTACCAAAAAAAACCAAACAAACAACAACTGCTAAATGAAATTAGGAAGGCAAAGTAGGCTATAAATGAGAAACTCAGCAAAAAAATAGAGATTTTAAAAAGAACCAAACAAATCTTGGAAATTAAGAACTCCAAAGTCAAAGAAAAACTACAGTTGAAAATTTCAACAGCAGACTAGATTAAGTGTAGGAAAGAATGTTTCAACTTGAAGATGACCTTTTGAAATATTACATTCAGAAAAAGAAAGGCAGGGAGAAGGAAAGAAAGAAAGGGAGAAAAAGAGAAAGAGAAGAGAAGAAAGCAAGAATGAATTTTCAAGGTGTTTGCAGTTAGAAAAAAATAGAAATGGGGGAGGGGAAAGAAAGGGCGATAACCAAGATATGGTAAGTACATATACCAACTCCCTTAGGTGAGTGCAAAGATGTGCTAATAAAAAAGTTTTTTTAAAGATACTTGGGGTTGGGAGGAAGGAAGGTAATGGAATACAAGTATTCTTCACATGACTCTGAGAGCGGTAAGAATCAGGGCAACAAAGAGAGACTATATTCTGAGAGAAAGAGGAAGAGCTATGGGAATCAAGAAAGAGGGGATAGGAAAGCTAAAAACCACACAGAGGAGAAGAAAGGCAATTCCAAGAGAAGTACAAAGCAGTCTCCCCAGTTCCACAGCACTGGGAAAATGCAGACAGCCCTGATGATGACCACAGACTGGGAGTCTTAGCTGCAGGGACAACTTGTGGTTCTTTTTAAATCTGTTAGATAAGTTGGTCTGAAAGTGACTCCTCCAGCTAACAAACTAGAGAAGAAATCTAATATATTACTCAGCATCTCTCAGAGTGGGATAACCAGGAGCCATCTTGAGAAGGGCCCATTGTTGGGGAATAACTACCTGGCGAGCAGGAAACACAGAATATTCACAATTTGAGGTCCCTGAGGACATCCTGTCACCGTGACTGATGGGAAACAGCCACGAGAAATAGTCAGAGAAGGGAAGGGTCTGACAAACTTGCTGAGAAGTCTAAGCAGTGGAAACCCTGGCTGTGGAGGGTAGAGGGTAGAGAGAGGTTTGGTGACCACTTTGTCAAGGACTGAGAACAGTCCTGTGTGGTTAGAGTCAGGTCTCAGAGCCCTGAGATTGAGACCAATGGATCAGTTGGTTCCTACAGGACCCCATGGCCCATGCAGAACTGTGGTCTGTTTCCTTCCCCCACTGTCTGAGCATTAAGGGCTACCCTGTATCACATATTTGCCACACCTGTGGGTACACAGACTGATGCACTCTGTAGTGAATGAGCACCTTCCCATCCCACATACCACCAAAGCTCATCCAAACTGGGGGCTGTCCCAAGTGCACACACAAAAAGCCTGTAGAGTGAATCCAGCCTTGTAGCGGCATGTACCTATCCTTTAACTGGACCAAGGGGATAAGTGGGGCTGGGCTCAGCCTACACACAGCACCAACCTGTTTGGTGGGAGCTGAAAGGAATTATAACAGCCCTCAACCACCATCCCCCCAAGCCTGGCAAATTCCACCACTAGAGGACCCAGAAACAAACTTCTCTAACTCAAGTACTCAGCAGGAAGGAATAGGGTCTTCCCATATCAGCATAAACTAATGGAATTCATGACCACTAAACCTGCATTACAGAAGATATTTAGAGGACTCCTACACACAGAAGAGCAAGCAAGAAAAACACAATCATGAGCACATGGGGAAAAATAAATCTCACTAGAAGAGTAGATAAGTAAACGTGAATTATGAAAGATATAAACATTACTAATTCAGTAAACAATAAAACCGCTAAGATAAATAAAGGAGGAAGGAATGAACTAGATTATTCAAAGAATACCATTCAAAAGAATACCAGTGAAGTGATAGGGAATAGTATATACTTTTCAATAATAACCCTCAATGTAAGTGATGTTAATTCTCTAGTTAAAAGGTACAGATTAATTGCATTAAAAAAACAAGACCTAAAAATTTATTGCCTCCAAGAAACTCATCTTGCTGACAGAGACATGCACAGTCTGAAAGTGCAAAGATGGAAAATGATATCCCAAGCAAATTGAATTTGACAAATGGAACAGAAAAGAGATCTCAGAAATAATATCTATACTATCTATAACCAACTGATTCTCAACAAAGATGTCAAAAACATATTTGGAGAAAAAAACAAGTGCTTCAGCAAATGGTGCTAATAAAACTAGATATCCAGAGGCCAGGGATTTAGCTCAGTGGTGCCACACCTGCCTCACAAATGCAAGGTCCTGAGTGTGATCCTCAGTAACGAAGAAAAAAAACCAACTAGATATCCATATGGTGAGCACTAAAACTTTACCCCATCTCTCACCCTGAACAAAAACCAACTAAAAATGATTGAAAAACTAATTTGAGACATGAGACTACTAAAACACAACAAGAAAACACTTTAAAACATTGGTACGCCAATGATTTTCTGGACGAAACTCCAAACACAGAGGAAACAAAAGCAAGACTTGGCAAATAGGATTACATCAAAATAAAAAGCTTCTGCCCAGACAAAGGAACAACAGAGTGAAGCAACAACCTACAGAATGGAACAAAATACTTCCCAAATATTTATCTGATGGAGGCTTAATATTCAGAATATATAAAGAATTTTAAAAATTTAATAATCCAATTTATTGGAACTAGTAATCCAATTTTTCTTTTTTGGTATCGGGGATCGAACTTGGGTCCTTGCGGTTGTGCAGCAGGCGGTGAAACCACTGAGCTAAATCCCTGGCCATAGTAATCCAATTTTTTAAATGGGCAAATGTTCTGAACCTCTCAAAAGCAGAAACTTCTCAAAAGAAGAAATACAAGTGGCTAATGAATGTATGAAAAACTACTTAATATCATTAGCCACAAGGGAAATGCAAACTGAAACTGCAATGAGATACCATTCCACACCAGTTAGAATGGCTATTATCAAAACACAAAATAATAAGTCAGGTGTGGCAGTACACATTTGTAATCCCAGCACTCTGGGAGGCTGAAGCAGGAGGACTGCAAGTTTGAGCCCAGCCTGGGCAATGTAGTGACCTAGTGAGACCCTGTTTCAAAATAAAAAATTTAAAAGGGCTGGAGATGAAACTCAGTGCTGAGAGATCCCGAGTTCAGTCCTCAGTAGTACTACACATGTGCATGTACATGTGCATGTGCACACACACACGTGCACACACACACACGCACACACACACACATAAAAGAACAAAAGAAAGAAAGAAAATGACAAATGCTGGCAAGGATATGAGAAAAAGGAACTTATACATTGGGAATTAAAATTAGTACAGTTATTATGGAAAACAGTATGAAGGTTCCTCAAAAAACTAAAAACTACTATATGATCCAACTATCCCACTTTTAGGTATCTATCCAAAGGAAATGAAACCAGCAAACCAAATAGATACCTGTATACCCATGTTTGTTACAGCAGTATTCACATTAGGTAAGATAAAATCAGTCTAGCTTCGGACTGGGGATGTACCTCAGTGGCAGCATACCTGCCTGACACACGCAAGGTCCTGAGTTTGATCCCCTACCTGGAGTGGGGTTAGGTGGGGTGAAATCAGTCTAGGTTCCCATCAACACATGAATGGGTAAAGAAAATGTGGTATATATACCCAATGAGTATAGCCATAAAGACAAATGAAATTCTGTCATTTGCAGGAAAATGTATGAACTAGAGGTCATTATTTTAAATGAAATAAGCCAGACACAGGAAGTTAAGTATTTCATGTTCTCTATCAAATGTAAAGACTAAAAAAATGTCAATCTGAAGATTAATAGTGATTATTAAGATTAATAGTCATTATATGGGTTGGGGAATCTGTAGAGAAAGGGAGGAGGGTAGGAAAAGAGTACATGCTATATCTATGTAGGGAAACATCACACTGAACTTTAATACATACAATTAATAAGTGTTAATTGGGGAGGGTGAGAAGGGTGGGGAGAGAAAGGGGATGAAAAGAGGAATTAAGATGTGTTATGTACATGTACCAACTCCACATAAGGAATGTGAACATCATGTACTGCAAATATGTAAAAAAAAAAAAAAAAGAGGAAGGTCATCAAGAATAGGATGGAGGAGGAAGGAAGGATAATGGGATAAAAAGGAATTTAATTATGTATGTTTATAATTAATTTATGTACATATTACACACATAATTTGATTATGTATTATGTGCATAATTATGTGTTTAATTATGTATTGTGTACATGTACAAATTTCCCACAAGGAGTGTAAACATTATGTACTACCAACATGTACAAATAGATAAATAAATAAATGGGTCCTTGAAAGACCTAGAATCAATCTGAAAGTGCTCATGAGAGATCATCTTAACTCTTTCTGAGGTTTCCAAAGACATTTAAAGTCATTCCTTTGGCTACATCTTTACTCTGGGTCTTCCGGATAGCTCCCTGAATTCGACCTTTCCACTGAGGGTCTGTCTTACTTTGAGAATGATATGCTTACTGCAAATAATGTTGCTAGCCCTCTATAGTTCCTCTAAATTTTCCTAGAAAATTGATCCATTCTTCTTTCTCCAGCTCTATTTTATCATTTGCAGCTAAAATAAACCAGTTGGTACTTTCAATCTTCTGCCAGGAAATCTTGGCCAACCCCAGCCATTATTTAAATGAAGTTTCTATTTTCCATGTTAGTACAAGTGACAATATTATTAAACATTTTGCTACAACTTTGCAAAGTCAGCTTTTTGCCACTCTCCAATAATAATTTCCTCCTGATCCTTCCAGCTTTCACTGACAGTCCTCTCAAGGTTAGTCCAGTTTTCACTAACAAATGTTATGACCATTTGAACCTGAGACACCAAGTATACAAAAGGTTCATCGACCATACAATATGTAAAGGTAGGACTTTGACCACAATCTGCAGCAGCCAGCCAAGGAAATCAACCCATTATCTCTAGTAGCCAATCCAGGAAGCCGGCAAACTATGTCAGACTTATAGAAAGTCATACTGCTTGTCTTAGTTTCCTTCTTGTTGTTGGGAAAAAATAGCCAACATCCATATGTTAAAGGAGGAAATGTTTATTTTAGCTCACAGTTTGTAGAGATTTCAGTCCACAGGTGACTGGTTCTAAGGCAGAGGACCATGGCAGAGGAGAAACAGTTCATGGCATAGCAGGCAGAAAGCAGCAAGCCTTCCTTCTTTCCCTTTTTATTCCACTCAGGCTGCAAACCTATTGAATGGTGCCACACACACCCAGGATGAGTCTTCCTGGCGAAGCCCGACAAACCTCCAATGCTGCTTGACAAAGTTCCAGCTGGGGGAAAAGGAGGGTGGAACACATCGTACCCTCATGTTTTATTTTTTCTTGCCCTAATGTTTACAATTGTTACTCTGGTCACAGGAATCATTGTATTTGTGACTAACAACATATTCTCCATGATACAAATTGGCAATGTTGTATTGAAATCTGATCTGGCTCAAAAGTCCCAAATTCCTGTTTCTCTTAGTTCTATTGTCACACCCACTTCTAAAGAAACCCCTCCTAAAACTCCCTCTGTTTTCCTGACACTGTAACTCCTTTCCTCTATTAATGACTTTCTTTTTACTAAAGGGGTCTTATAAAGAGATTGAAAGGACAGATTTTAGATGTAAGACACAGTAGAAAATGGGAAATAGAAAGAAAGTTAAGACAGATAAATACACTAAGGAGGCAAGTTACTCAGCTTTTCTCAAAGTACTGTAAACATTTCCTGCTCATGGACCATGAACCCAAATAACATTTAAGCAAGATGAATAGAGGTATTGAAAAAATAGAGAGCTAATAGCAAACTATATTAACCATTGTGCAGTTTCTCAAGGGCCAGCTGACGACCACAAGTTTGACATTTAATTAACTAAATCTTGCTTGTATCCCCGCTGATATAGAGATTTTGATTAAGTTACTTTCTGTTCTGCTTAGGTGTGGGTAAATAAGGGGACAATTGTAATTTTTAAATGTATTCATGATGTTCAATGAAATGAATCAGCTTAGGAAAAATATACTTTGTTTAGTAAAAAAATAACCTTTATTTCTATAGAAATTGCTAAGGCAACCTAAAATGTAAACATGTTCTGCCCAATGCCTCCTAGCCATTGCTTAAAGATATAAAAATAAATCAGACCCTGAGACTTCTCAGAGGGAACCTGCACATTGCTTGCAAAGGTTCTTTTCTCACTCGCCGGCCTGAGACCTCTCCCCTTCCTACCCTGCATCGACTGCAGCTGGTCTGCAGCATCTTCCTTCTTCAGTAAATCCATCACCCACACCCAGAACTATGCTATCACTGGAGTAATCTAGTATCAAACACCCATGAGTCAATTACTCCCAAAAGCACATGAGCCTTTGAGGGGACACCTAGATATAAGCCATAACACTGCTATCTCTAACAATAATCCAGGAAATCAAAGTGTCAGCAGGGCCTTCTCCCTCTGGGGTTCTAGGGAACAACCTGTCAATGCCCCTCTTCTAGCTTCTAGTGCCTCTGGCAATCATTGGCATTCTTTGGCTTGTAGAGGACTCATTGAGACATCTGCCTCCATCTTCACATGGTCATCTTTGCCATGTACGAATGAGAGTCTTTGCCCAAATTTCACTCTTCTTAGAAGGACACCATTTATACTGAATTTAGGGCCCACTGAAATCCAACATGACTTCATCTTAACTTATTTACAATTACAAAGACTCTATTTCCAAATACGGTCATGTTCACAGATTCTAGAAGAACACAAATGGGACTATTCAACCCAGTACAGGAAGTGATGGTGGAGAGCTCCTGTCTGATCTTACTCATGGTTGTGTAATCATGCTTTCTATACTATTCCAAGTAATGCATTGAATTACAGAAACAAGCAATGTTCCCCTGCTGTTAAGTACTTTAACTTGAAAAATGAAGCTTCAAAGATTTTAATAAAACTGCAAAAAACACAAAACAAAACATTGTGGCTATTTCTTTAAATAAAAACTAGATTTTACTCATCTATCTGCATATTTATCAGAGAGTACAAATGTAAATCTCAGGAAATTCCACTCAGTCTATAAACTTCTATGATGTAGTCTTGATAATAGCAGAGCTCCTAGTCAAAGTGAATTTACATTTGGCTGTGTTCAGTTTTACTGCTGCATAAAAGAAGAAAAGATGTCCTAAAGGCTGCAGGCAGTTTGGAGAAGTATTATTGGAAAAGGAAACAGAAAAATTTCCTACCACATCATAGGACAGAAGGAACTGTGCTAGTTATTTTTTATTAAATTAGGTAATATCTGTTTAATTAAGACCATTTATGTTCTCTTTGAAAATAAGTATATTTATATATCAAGAATATACAATAAAGGCTGGGGATTTAGCTCAGTGATGCCACACCTGCCTGGCAAGCTCAAGGTCCTGAGTCCCTGGTACCAAAAAAAAAAAAAAAAAGAATATACAATAAGACCTATAAATTTAAATACCCAAAAAAGATATTCTAAAAATTGCATCAGAGTACAAGAAAATTATTAAGACATTATATTTTACTCACCTTTACTGTTTAGTTAGATCTATTAATGACTTCTAATTGCATTATTAATTAATCCTCTCATTGTGTATTAATATAAGTTGTAAATAATAACCTATTAACTTATAGGATGCTGTTATTTTTGATAATTTAAATAATTTACATGGTTGTATACATATGTGGTCTCATATTCTGCTCTTCAGAATAGAGATTTGAATAAAAATCAGAAGTAACTCCATTAATTTCATTATACATAATAGTCATAATCATATTTTCTGTTTATTTTATGAAGTAGAAATGTAGAACCTGCTTTACACAACATTAATTTGAAGTTAGCAATCATTTTTAATGGGAAGTAGACAATATTATTTTTTCTAAAATGAGGATTGATTGTAATTGAAATACATATTTCATATGACTTAAATAAATACTACTTTATTTAATAATATATACCCAATCTGAGAGAAATCACATAAAATTTTATCTGTGGGTTATATTTAATGTATTTTTAAAAAAACTTGCAGTCCTAGAACTCATTCCAGGTACACTGAAAGAATCAGTGTTATTTATTTTTATTTTTTAATTTTAATATAACACAAGAAGATATTAATAAAATATAAAAGCCATTCTGAGTGAATAATTTTTCATAACAAAAATTGTTAATGAATAACAATGATAAATTCACTGTGCATCATGATCTAAAAAGAATATATTTTCATATGCTAATCTCTCAGCTCAATTCCTATTAATAGTAAACCTTTTTTTTACTTCAAACATTTAAAGTATCTCACATTCTGTATAATTTTGAACAATTTCTTCTTATTTCACTGTATTTATTATTCTTTTTGGTCTTTATTTTCACTTTCAGTTTCTCACACCAGAGATAATGTGATATTTACACGTATATTCTATTTATTTCACTTAGAAGGTATACCCATTTAGCTAGAAATGTCTCAAGTTTATCCTTCTTTATGGCTGAATAATACTCCATTATATAAAAGAACCACATCTTTTTATCCATTCATCAGTTGACGGGCATTTGGGTTGTTTCCAAGCTTTAGCTATTACAAACTGTGCCGCTATAAACATGGGTGCACATATATTGCTGTGGTATGATGCTTTTAATTCTTTTGGGAAGATACCCAACAGGGGAATAATGAAACCTCCAATCTTAGTTTTTTGAGGAACCTCCACACTGATTTCCACAGCAGTTGCTCAAGTCTGCACTCCCACTAACAGTGGAGAAGGGTTCCTTTCTCCCCACAGCCCTGCCAGCATTTGTTGTTGGTTGATTTCTTGATAATAGCCATTCTTTCCAGGATGAAATGTAATCCTGGCATTGTTTTAATTCGTATCTTTCAAATGACCATTGATGTTGAGCATTTTTTCATGTATTTATTTGCTGTTTTACTTCTTCATCTGAGAAGTGTATATTCATCTCAGAAGCCCATTCTTTAATTGGTTCTTTAAATTTTGGTAGACTGTTTTTTTTTCAATTCTTTTTATGTTCTGGATATTAATCCTTTGTCTGAGGAACTGCTGACTAGAGTTTTTTCCCACTCAGTGGATTGTCTTTTCCCTCTGTTGGGGATTTCTTTTTTTGTGCAAAAGCTTTTTAATAAGATGAGGTCCCTGTCGTTAATTCTTTGTAGTATTTCCTGTGCAGTCTGGGCTTTGTTCATGAAGTCTTTGCCTACTTCTGTCTCAAGTGTTCTACCTATTCTCTCTTCCAGTAGATTTAGTGTTTCTGTTTTAATATTTTGATCTTTGATCCCCTTTAATTTTAGTTTAGTGCATGGTGAGAGACATGGTTCTAGTTTTAAAAATAGTTAGTTAAAAAGCCAGTTTTCCCAGAACCATTTATTAGAGTCCTATCTTTCTTCTAGTGAACATATTTGGCCCCTTTGTCAAAGACAAGGTGGCTGAGTGTGTCTGAGGTTCTTTCAGCATCTTCTAGTCTGTTCCATTGATCTTCAGGTCTGTTTTTTTCCAGTACCATGCTGTTTTTATCACAGAAGCTCTGTAGTATAATTTCAAGTCAGGGATTGTGATGCCTCCTGACTTGCCTTTGTTGTTTTTGCTATTCTAGGTTTCTTCTGAGAATCAATGTTATCAACTTATACAGATTTGATGCTCAAAAATTTTTTCTTTCTAATTAATAACATAGCCCCCTAAAGGTGAATATTGAGAATAGCTAAAAATATTTGTCAATGTTTAAATACATTTGGAAAGCTATTTTTCTCATCAATATTAAACACTCTACCAATCAGTATTCTCACCAATATTTCTCACCAAACTTTTGTTCTTCCAGAGTCTTCCCAGGCTGGGGATTTAGCTCAGTGGTTCTGTCACTTGCCTTGCAAGCACAAGGACCCGAGTTCGATCCCCAGTACTAAAAAAACAAAACAAAACAACAAAAAAAAACCAGAGTCTTCCCAAAGAATGATGTGTTCTTTTTTTTTTAGCACCTTTCTATTTATTTATTTTTATCTTTTACTTGTTTTTTGGTACCAGGGATTGAACTCAGGACCTTGTGCTTGTGAGGCAGGTGCCAGAACCACTGAGCTAAACCCCCAGCCCAAATGCTGTGTTCTTGAAAAAAATCTGTAGATGAAGGAGACCAGGTCTTCCAACAAAAATTGTCATCAATTGCACTAACCCATGCTATAATATCAGAACTGAAAACATTTCAGTGTGAGTTGAAGCACCCAATGTCTAATACTGGTTTCACTTAAAGAGAAATATATTTAGAAGAGAGAAGGGGACAGAAAGTCTAAATATTGATATGTCTTGATCAATTGCACAAAGAAATTGCCTTTTGGCTTAGCCCAGGGAGTAGTTACTTCAAGAGACCACCTCCGAGGTTGGACATGGCAAACACTACTATTGAGAGAATGAACTTAGGTATGCAAATACAATTCACAATGTGTATTCTCAGTTGGAAAATTTTTATGAAAGAGTTCATAAGCTATTGAAGACCTGCTCACTGATTTTTAAAAAACTGTTTTCTTCTTGAAGTCCACTGGTGCAGGAGAGAACAAGAGGGAGCAACCTCATTGAGCGCATATGGTATTATTACATCAAAGTGTGACAACTCAGCATTACAGCCAAATGTTACAGCTCAGTGTTACAGCCAAGTGTTACAGCTATCCAAAGGTCTCTTGAGGCAAAGAAACTGAGCAGCACTCAGAGAGATGCAGGCAACCAAGTTTTATTACGCCAGCAGACCCAGAGGAGTTTGCACTCCAAAGTCTGAGCCCCAAACAGAAATGGAAGCAACATTATATAGAGATCTATGGGGTAGGAGGGTTGGGTTCATGTATCTGGCAAGCATATATACAGAACCAGAAGGGCAGAGTTAACAGAACATCTTGAAACATAGGGTAGGAACATCTTTCAGCTTGAACAGTTACATTTGCAGTCAGGATGCTTGAACAGTTAAATTTGCAGTGTAGGTGGCCTTAACAAAACATCCTATGATTCCTGGCAAAAACATGGAGAAGGGCTTGGGAACAAAGACCTGTCATGTTGTGCATTATTTCCTTATTAGTATAATGGTAGAGCAGCACCGAGGGCCTCCAGGGGAACAAACACAGGGAATATGAAGTGAACCTGCTCAGTGTTTCACCAGGCATAAGCATGAAGAGCTAGTGACCTGTGTCTGATCAGAGTTGTACATTTAACCAAGCAAGAAGTTTTGAGAATTTAAAGATGTGATATAAGCTGGCAAGAATAATGAGGGGTCAGTAGGGAGGACTGTACAAGAAAAGAATTGTCATGGTATGCTACTAGATTCTACTATGCCTATTTTGCATACTATGCATATTTTAGCTCCTGGCTCAGCACACCCTCTAGGACTGGTCTGTCATAATTCTTAATGGTTCCTTACCCTTGAAAAAGGGTATGAATGCAGACAGTGATTAAGATGATGGAGCATGGCATTTAACTAAGTGGCAAGGGCTGGGAGGGCCTGAGAGGAGGGAAGAAGGCCCAGAGAAAAGGCGAGATAATCAAGGATTAAAAGTCTGCAGGGGGATGAAAAATGGTTAGAGCTGAAGCCCCTTAGAAAGTGAGCTGAGCAAGTGGTATTCAGAGATCAGGATGATTAAAATGGAGGTTATAGAAGATTTATTATATTTATAATAAGACCTAGGATACCATTAACAGAAATATAAGGTGACTCACATATATGATTTTAAATTTTTCTACCATTTTCAAAAGTAAAAATGACATAGGTGAAACACAACATAACTTTTTACTTAACTTACCTATCTGAAGTATTATTATAATGTTTAATTGATATAAAATTATTAATGACATATATGTATTACATCTTTAAAATCCACCACTTATTGTATACTTCAATACATTTCAATTTATCCTAGCCACTGTTTTTTGGTGGTAGGGGAGCCAAACCCAGGGCCTCTCACATTCTAAGCATATACCCTACCACTTGACCTACACCCTCTGCCCCTAACCTAGCCATATTTCAGGTACTTGATAACTAAATATGGCTTGGTGCTACAGTATTGGACATCTCAGATCTAGGGGCTGACCAAGGGCATGAATGGTGGAATTGGCCGGAGGACATATTCATTCTAAGACAGATCAAAGATTTAAGAGTGCAAACAATTGGAAGGATATTATATATTCAATATTGAATCAATATACATGGATATTGAAATCTCCCAGAACAATGACAAGATGGTGTCAGAAGAGATCATAAAGAGCTGGGGATTTAGCTCAGTGGCACCGTGCCTGCCTTGCAAGTGCAAGGTCCTGAGTTGGATCCCTGGTACCAAAAAAAAAAAAAGAAGAGATGGTAATTAGAGGCTAAAATCTTTGTAAATATTTTTTGTACCATGATTACAGTTCATATCTTGTATTTTTTAATTGGTTCCCTTTATCACTTCCTTAAGTTCTCAAGGATCTTCTCCATTCTCTTTTCTCAAATGTTCTCAGGAGTCCTCTCTAGGCTTGCTATAAAGCTGTCATTGTGAGACTTATGTGTGCATATATTGCATATATTCTGCATCTCTGAAGGTGGCTTTATCCTGGTGTTACTCTGATTTGGTTTGATATAGAATTCCTAGGCCTTTGGAACAATTTTTCATTGCTTTCTAGGTTAGGCATTGCTGATGAGAAGTCTAATATTAAGGTGATTCTAATTCTTTTGTAGGTGACTTTTTTAAAAACTGAAAATGTTTTTATATTCTTTAATTTAATGCATTCTGAAATTTCACAATCATGTTATATAAGCCAGGATCCAACCAGGGGACAGAACTTATATGAAGAAAATATATGAAATTTATCATTATGTAAATTTTGATATGAACAATCACTAACTGGTAAAAAGGATTTATCATCCCAGAGGGATAAAGAATGCAGAAATAGATGCCCTACCTAGGTCCTGAGTCGCACAGAACACGTCGAATCAGCCCGCTGCAGACGGGCAGGTCTGTGCATGCCCTACCAAGGTCCTGAGTCACTCTGAAGACACCTAATCACCCCGCTACAGACAGGCAGGTCTGCCCATGCCCTACGCAGGTCCTGAGTCCCACAGAACACGCCAAATCAGCCCGCTGCAGACAGGCAGGTCTGTGCAGGCCCTACCGAAGTCCTGAGTCACGGGGAAGACACCGAATCACCCCGCTGCAGACAGGCAGCCACCTGATTCACACTACAAAGACACAGAGGACACCAGACCACCAGGCTAAGGTACTGAGTCCCACTGTTCCTGGCCCAGAGGTAGGGGCTTCTGAGCCGTCGTCCCACTGCTCCTGGTCCAGAGGAAGGGGCTTCCCAGTCACCATCCCTCCCGCTGCTCCCAGCCCAGAGGAAAGGGCTTTTGGGCCACCTTCTGTCCCGCTGCTAATGGCCCAGAGGAAGGGGCTTCCAGGCCACCATCCCTCCCACTGCTCCTGGCCCAGAGGGAGGGGCTTCTGAGCCACCATCCCGCTGCTCCTGGTCCAGAGGAAGGGGTTTCCTGGCCACCATCCCTCCCGCTGCTCCCAGCCCACAGGAAAGGGCTTTTGGGTCACCATCCCTACCGCTGCTCGTGGCCCCGTCCCACCTCACCCAGCTCAGAGGAGATAATCCGTGCAGGCGCTAACAGCCCCCCACCCCAGTCGAAATGAGAAAACAATAAGTCTCAAAACCAGACTTCCAGATCACCTACAGCAACCCCAAAGGGAAATGAGATGGAACACTCTCATACTCAACCACCTGGATCCACTGAACTGGCAACAAAAGGGGATCTGGAAAAAATGAAATCAGAAATAATTTCTCAGACAACAGGAGAAATTGTGCCCCTAGTGCAAGACATGATTGATAAATGTAGAGAGGAGCTCAGGAACATGATGGAATCCCAACATAAGAAACAAATGGAATCCATAAAACAGATACAAACAAATTTCCAAGAGATTAAAAACTCCATCGAAAGTATGCACAGCAGAATGAACCAATGTGAGGATGGAATTTCACATATAGGAGATAAGACTGCAATTAGTGAGGAGGAAAAGAAAAGTTGCTTTAAAATTGTAAGGGAACATGAGAAATCAATCCAGCAGCTGCTAGATGATGCAAAGAAGAATAACATAAGACTGATTGGGCTCAATGAAGAAACACGAGAGAGTGCAGATGACATAAAAAAAATCTCTTCACAGAAATAATGGCAGAAAACTTCCCAAGCAGGGGAAAAGAGCTTGACATACAGATAAGTGAGGCATATAGGACTCCAAATAGCCTTGATCAAAAAAAATCTACACATAGGCATATAATTGTTAAGATTCCAGAAACTCAACAGAAGAACAAAGTTCTCCAAGCAGTCAGAGAAAAGAAACAAATCACATACAAAGGAAAGCCCATCAGAATCACAGCAGACTTCTCAACACAAACCATCAAGGCAAGAAGAGCTTGGAGTGACATATTCCAAACCCTAAAAGAAAACAGCCTCCAACCCAGATTGATGTACCCTGCAAAACTATCTTTCAAAATGGATGGAGAAATAAGATACTTTCATGACAAAGAGCACCTTAGGAACTTTGTGAATACCAAACCAGCACTCCAAAGAATTTTACACAATAGCCTAGGAATAGACATTCAGGATCACAACCCCAGGAAGCAAAGCAGAATGAACCCATCTGGCATGACAAGAAATTAAATGTAAAGGTGGAGAACCCAACAAAAAGAAAAGGTCATGGCAATGACAAGTCAATACATTTCAGTTATAACCATCAACGTTAATGGTCTCAGTTCACCAATCAAAAGAAATAGACTGGCAGAATGGGTCAAGAAGCAAAATCCAACAATATGCTGCATACAAGAAACATACTTCATTCAAAAGGAAACTCGTAGACTGAAAGTTAAAGGGTGGAAAACAATACTGCATGCGACAGGAACCCGAAAAAAAAGCAGAAGTAGCTATCCTCTTGGCAGATCAAGTAGATTTCAAACCAACATGGATTAAGAGAGATGAAGAAGGACACTACATCCTTGTAAAGAGAAGAATCCAAGAGGAAGAGATGACAATCATAAATATCTATGCACCAAACACTAGTGCACCCAACTATATAAAACAAATAGTAACGGACATGAAAAGTCATATATGCACTAATACAATTGTAGTGGGGGACTTCAACATCCCACTGTCACAAATAGATAGATCAACTAGACTAAAAATAAGTAATGAAATACTAGAACTCAATGGAACTCTTGAACAAATGAACTTAACAGATGTTTACAGAGTCTTCCATCCCACAAAATCAGAATACACATTCTTCTCAGCTGCACATGGGTCATTCTCCAAAATAGACCACAAACTCACACATAGAACATGTTTAAGTAAGTGCAAAGGAATTGAAGTTATCCCCTGTATATTATCAGACCATAGTGTGATGAAATTGAAGATCCACAGCAAAAGAAACTGAGAAAATTTCATAAACATGTGGAAATTGAACAACACACTTCTGAATAACCAATGGGTCACAGAGGAAGTTAAAGAAGAAATCAGACAGTGCCTTCAATTAAATGACAATGACAATAAAACATATCGGAATCTATGGGACGCAATGAAAGCAGTCTTACAAGGGAAATTCATAGCAGTGAATATGCATATTAGGAAAACAGAATGAGCCCAATTAAACAACCTGATGCTGAACCTCAAGCTTCTAGAAAAAGAAGAGCAGGACAACCCCAAAGCTCATACAAGGGAGGAATTTATAAAGATCAGAGGAGAAATCAATGCAATGGAGACCAAGAGAACAATACAAAAAATCAATGAAGCCAAGAGTTGGTTCTTTGAAAGAATCAACAAAATTGACAAACCTTTAGCCAACCTTGTCAGAAAAAGGAAAGAAAAGGCCCAAATCCATGCAATTAGGAATGAAAAGGGTGAAATGACAACAGACCCAGCAGAAATACAGAGGATCATCAATACCTACTTCCAGAACCTATACGCCAATAAGATGGACAACACAGAAGAAATGGACAGGTTCCTGGATACATATGAATTACCAAAGTGAAACGAAGAAGACCTAAAAATTCTGAACAACCCAATATCAACCAATGAAATTAAAAATGTAATTAAAAACTTACCAACTAAGAAAAGCCTGGGCCCTGATGGCTTCACTACTGAATTCTACAAGACATTTAGAGAGGAACTGCTGCCACTGCTGTTTAAACTCTTCAATGAAATTGAAAGGGAAGCAATACTCCCAAATTCATTCCTGGAAGCAAGCATCACATTGTTCCCCAAAGCAGAGAAAGACCCAACCGAGAAGGAGAACTATAGGCCAATCTCACTAATGAACATAGATGCAAAAATCCTTAATAAGATACTGGCAAACAGAATGCAGATCATCAAGAAGATCATACACCCTGATCAAGTGGGATTCATCCCAGGCATGCAGGGATGGTTCAATATACAGAAATCAATTAATGTAATACACTATATCAATAGAGCCAAGGACAAAAACCATATGATTATCTCCATAGACGCAGAAAAAGCATTTGACAAAATCCAACATGCATTTATGATAAAAACCCTACAAAAAATTGGAATAGATGGTCTCTACCTCAAACTGATAGAAGCCATCTATGAAAAACCAATAGCCAATATCATACTAAATGATCAAAAACTGAAATCCTTCACACTAAAATCAGGAACAAGACAAGGATGTCCACTATCACCACTCTTGTTCAATATAGTTCTGGAAACATTGGCCGTGGCAATTAGACAGAAAGAAATAAAAGGAATAAAGATAGAAAATGAAGAAGTCAAATTGTCATTATTTGCAGATGACATGATACTCTCTATAGAAGACCCCAAGAACTCCACCAAAAGTCTTCTAGACTTAATAACCAAATTCAATAGAGTAGCTGGTTACAAAGTCAACACACAAAAATCAATAGCTTTCCTCTACACCAATGACAGACTCACTGAGAGAGAAATAGGGCAAATAATTCCTTTCACAATAGCATCCAAAAAGCTGAAATACCTAGGAATCATCCTAACAAAAGAAATCAAAGACCTCTTCTCTGAAAACTATGGCACTCTGAAAAGAGAGATTGAAGATGATATCAGAAAATGGACAGACATCCCCTGCTCCTGGGTAGGAAGGATTAATAGAGTGAAAATGGCCATACTTCCAAAACTGCTATATAGATTTAATGCAATTCCAATTGAGATCCCAGCACCATACTTCATAGACCTTGAGAAAACAATCCAAAAATTCATTTGGAACAAGAAGAGACCCAGAATAGCAAAAGCAATTCTAGGTAACAGAGATACGGCAAGGGGTATCACAATCCCCTACCTGCAACTCTACTACAAAGCTACTGTGATAAAAACAGCATGGTACTGGCAAAGAAACAGACCTGAGGACCAGTGGAACAGACTAGACGATGCGGAAACAACGCCAGACACACTCAGCCATCTCATCTTCAATAAAGGAGCCAAACACCCTCACTGGAGGAAAGATAGCCTTTTTAATAAATGGTGCTGGAAAAATTGGGCTTCAACTTGCCAAAGATTAAAACTAGACCTATATCTCTCACCATGCACTAAACTAAAATCAATATGGATTAAAGATCTAAATATTAAAATAGAAACTCTGAACCAGTTGGAACAGAGGTTAGGTAGAACCCTTGAAGACATCGGTGTAGGAAAAGATTTTATGAACAAAACCTCAGTTGCCCATGAACTAGCACAAACAATCAACAAGTGGGATCTCTTCTTATTAAAAAGCTTCTGCACAGCAAGACAAATCACCAGCAGTGTGAAGAGACAATCCACAATGTAGGAAAAGAAATCTTCACCTGCTCTTCCTCAGACAAAGGTCTACTATCTCGAATCTATAAAGAACTTAAAAAGATCAGACCTCCCAAATTTAAAGACCCAATCCAAAAATGGGCATCTGAAATGAACAGACATTTCTCAGACAAGGAAGTAGAAATAGCAAATAAATACATGAAAAAATGTTCAACATCACTGGTCATTCGAGAGATGCAAATGAAAACAACGCTGAGATTCCACTTCACTCCAGAAAGAATGGCTGCTATCATGAAATCAACCAATAACAAATGCTGGCGGGGCTGTGGGGAAAGAGGAACCCTACTCCACTGCTGGTGGGAGTGTAGACTGGTGCAACCACTGTGGAAATCAGTATGGAGATACCTCAAAGAACTAGGACTGGAAGTCCCACTTGACTCCTCTATTCCACTGCTGGCAATCTTCCCCAAAGAATTAAAAGAATCATATCACAGTGATATATGTGCACCCATGTTCATAGCAGCGCAGTTTGTAATAGCTAAAACTTGGAAACAGCCCAAATACCCATCAACTGGAGACTGGATAAAGAAAATGTGTTTTTTTTATAAAATGGAGTACTATTCAGCCATAAAAAAGAGAAATTAGAGACATTTATAGCGAAGTGGATGCACATTGAGGTGATACTCTTAAGCAAAATAAATACGACACACATGTGTAAATACTGCATAGCTTCTCTGGTGTGAGAAACTGAAAGTGTAAATAAGGACTAAATGTATAATAGGTAATGTGAAATAGGAAGAAAAGGGGCAAAGGGGAAGGAAGTGGGAGGGCTAGGGGAAAGGAAAGAAGGGAATGGGATTAATATGAGAAAATGGAAAAATAGGAACAAAATCTTTGTAAATAGGGAGGACTGGAGGGGTTGAAGGGAGGGCTGGGCAAGGGTGAAAAGTAAGAACCAAGAGAGACTATGTAAAGGTGCAAATTTCCAATCATGAGTGTCATTATATTGTATACCTAAAATGTACCAATGATTAGAATGAATAATCGATAATGTAACATAGGAAGAAAAGGTCCAAAGGGGTAAGTATAGTGGGAAGGGCAGGGGAAAGGAAAGAAGGAAAAGGAAAAATGCTGAGAAATGGAAAAAATGGAAATAAAGTCTTTGTAAATAGGGAAGGGTGGACGGCATGAAGGGAGGGCTAGGAAATGGGGAAAAAATAAGAACCAAGATGCATTATGTAAAGGTACCATTCCCAATGAGAAATGTAATTGTGTTGTATACCTACAATGTACCAACAGAAGAAATTAATACAAAAAAAAAAAAAGAATGCAGAAATATCTGGTGTAAGGCGTAGTTAATACCCCTAGGCCTAAGGAGAATACCCAGGAAGGAAGAAAAGTACCTTTGATCAAGGCTGACCACCTTCAATCAAGGCCATAGTGTAGCACATTGTATAAGTGAGATATTTACTAAAATGCCACAAGGTCAGACTGGCATGACAAGCAGGAAGTCATACATGGGAGTGCCAGCAAAACTCTTGGGAAGGTACCTTTGGGGTGCTAGAAAAATTTGTTAGCAGGTATACAAGATTTCTTGCACATCACTGTTATGGTTTAGATCTAAAATCTCCCCACAAAAGTCTCATATATTCAGAGGTGGAGCTTTTGAAAGGTGATTAGATCATGGAGTACTACACTCACAGGGGACTGAATAATCTGTTGATGAGTTCATGGCTGATGCTGTTAGGAGGTAGGGCCTGGGAGGACATACAGTGGTACCTTGGTTCTTGAACTTGATTCTTTCCACAGTTTGGTTGCAAACTGAGTTGGATGAGAAACAAATCAAATTCAATGGTTAGGTTCAATGTTGACCTCATGGGGAAATATGGTTTAGTACTTATAAAGTTCAGTTTGTGACCAGAATCATGGAGAGAATTGAGTTCGTGAACCAAGATGCCACTTGTTCCCAGCTCCTCCATGCACCCTCTGCTTCCTAGTAGCCATGAAGTCAACAGCTTTCCTCCTCTAGGCCCTCTTGCCATGATGTTTCTGCCTTAGAGCCAGGCAACCATGGACTACAACTTCTGAAATGATGAGCCAAAATAAACTTCTCCTTTAAATTGTTGGTGTCCAGTATTTTGCCCTAGTAACAAGAAAGTGACGAATATAACCACTGTGAAGGAAGCTGCCTGCAGGCAGGGAAACATGCTTGCATTCAGTGAAACAACAAAAATGATCATGGGAGTCAGGAAGGAAAGGTACTTCCTCTTGCAATATCCTCCACACTTTCTTTCACTGTATTGTCCCCACATCTTGTACTGAAAAAAAGCCTAGGCTTGTAACAGCTATAAGAGGAGAACTATTTCTAGGATCCACCTCCAGTTGTCCATAAAAGGCAAAAACTGATACTGGTATTTGGCATACACATGCATACTGTAGTCTTTTGTTTTAGTTTTTCATTCCTAGGCTAGGCACTTCTTGGCCCAATGGAATCTTAAGATTTCTTCTTTCAACTCTTGGAAATTTGTTTTTATGCCTTCACTTGTGATACATTTACTTTCATTTTCTAGGTTACATCTCTTGTAAGTTACATCTCTTGGATTGATCTACATTTCTCATCTTTTCACACATATTTCTTTATCTTACCCAATCAAGGATATGTCCTTAACTCTATTATCCACCTTTTTTTAAGACAGTAACTTTCCCATTTCTCTTCCACCCCTGGTAACCACCATTCTAATACTCACTTTTATAGACTTGACTATCTTAGATGCCTCATGTAAGTGGATCATACAGTATTTGTCTTTTTTGTGTCTGACTTATTTCATTTAGCACAATGTCCTCAAAGTCTAGCCACACTGTTATATATTATAGAATTTTCTTCTAGGTGCAATAGTATTCTATATTAGGTATATATTACATGTGCTTTATCTATGTATCTGTCAATAAACATGAGTTGTTTCCAAATCTAGGCTATGTTGAATAATGTTTCAATGTAGGTGTAAAAAATCTCTTTAAGATCCTGTTTTCTATTATTTTAGAGATATACTCAGAGGTGGGATCACATGGTAGCTCTATTTTTAGTTTTTTGAGGAACTTTTATACTGTTTTCCATAGTAGCTGCACATTTTGCATTCCCACCAACAGTGTGCCAAGGTTCTAATTTCTCCACATCCTTGCTAGCACTTGTTAAAAATAGTGACACAAGGTGGTATCTCATTGTGATTTTCACCAATGGCTAGTGTTGAGAATTTTCTCAAGGCCTGGTGGTCGTTTGTATATATCCAAATTTTGTAATTAAATTATTTTGTAGAAATTATTTATAATTTTGCAAGAGTCATTTCTTTCTTTTTAAAAAAATATTCTTTTATTGGTACATTTTACATATACAATATAATGACATTCATCATTAGAAATTTGCACCTTTACATAGTCTCTCTTGGTTCTTATCTTTCCCCCTTCCCCTGCCCTCCCTTCAAACCCTCTATCCCTCCCTATTTACAAAGACTTTGTTTCCATTTTTCCATTTTCTCATATTAATCCCATTCCCTTCTTTCTTTTGCTTTACCCCTCTCCTTTCCAGTTCCCCTTTGCCCCTTTTCTTCCTATTTCACATTACCTATTATACCTTTTAGTCCTCATTTACACTTTCAGTTTCTCACACTAGAGAAACTATTCGGTATTTATACATGTGTGTCCTATTTATTTCACTTAAGAGTATCACCTCAATGTGCATCCACTTAGCTAAAAATGTCTCTAATTTCTCATTCTTAATGGCTGAGTAGCACTCCATTTTATAAAAAAACAACATTTTCGTTATCCTGTCTCCAGTTGATGGGCATTTGGGCTGCTTCCAAGTTTTAGCTATTACAAATTGTGCTGCTATGAACATGGGTGCACATATATCACTGTGGTATGATTCTTTTAATTCCTTGGGGAAGATCCCCAGCAGTGGAATAGAGGGGTCAAGTGGGACTTCCAGTCCCAGTTCTTTGAGGTATCTCCATACTGATTTCCACAGTGGTTGCACCAGTCTACACTCCCACCAGCAGTGGAGTAGGGCTCCTCTTTCCCCACAGCCCCGCCAGCATTTGTTATTGGTTGATTTCATGAGAGCAGCCATTCTTTCTGGTGTGAGGTGGAATCTCAGCATTGTTTTCATTTGCATCTCTTGATTGACCAGTGATGTTGAACATTTTTTAATATGCTTATTTGCTATTTCTACTTCTTTGTGTGAGAAATGTCTGTTCATTTCAGATGCCCATTTTCGGACTGGGTCTTTAAATTTGAGAGGTCTGCTAAGATTCATTAAGTTCTGCATAGATTCGAGATAGTAGACCTTTGAGGAACAGCGGGTGAAGATTTTTTTCCCACATTGTGGATTGTCTTTTCACACTGTTGGTGGTTTCTCTTGCTGTGCAAAAGCTTTTTAATAGGAAGAGATCCCACTTGTTGATTGTTTGTGCTAGTGCACGGGCAACTGAGGTTTTGTTCATAAAATCTTTTCCTACACCCATGTCTTCAAGAGTTCTACCCAACCTCCGTTCCAACTGGTTCAGAGTTTCTATTTTAATATTTAGATCTTTAATCCATTTTGATTTTAGCACTATTCATAACACCCAAGTTATGGAATCAGCCTAGGTACCTATCAACAGATGGATTATTTAAAATGGTAAACATACACAATGGAATTCTATTCAGCCATAAAGAAAATGAAATGAATCATGTGATTTACAGAAAAATGTATGGAACTGAAGGTCATCATGTTAAGTGATATAAATCAGACACAGAAAGACAAGTATCACATGTTTTCTCTCATATAGAAACTAAAAAGAAAGGAAAAAAAAAAAGGCCTGAAAGTGCAAAAGGTACTGTTAAGGAAGGGAACATTCGTAGAGAGTAGACATATGAGGGCTGGGGATTTAGCTCACTGGTTCTGGCGCCTGCCGCACTAGTGCAAGGTCCTGAGTTCGATCCCTGGTACCAAAAAAAAAAAAAAAAGAGAGAGAGAGTAGACATGCGATTAAAGGAAGGTACGAAAATTTCAGTGAAATCCACCATTTTATACAATTAATATGAGTTAATATTTATCATTTAAAACTTCTTTTTTTCGGTACCAGGGACTGAACTCAGGACCTTGCACTTGGAAGGCAGATGAGGCACCACTGAGCTAAGTCCCTGGCCCTAAAACATTTTTGTTTGTTTGCTTTTTGGTACCAGGGATGGAACTTGGGTCCCTGCGCTTGCGAGGCAGGTGGCAGAACCACTGAGCTAAATCCCCGGCCCCCTAAAACATTTTTAAAAGAGTAAAGCAATAGGAACTTTGCTTCCAGCTAAGATGGAATAATAGGAGACTCATATTCTAATTTGAAAAAACTTTAAAATAAGTTTTTTTAATTAACCAAGAGTTCTCAAGATACTAGACATCTAACAACAAAAGAAAGTGATTCCTAAAAGACTAGAAAGAAAAAAGCAAGCTGTATGAGACACCAACTTGTACCTGGAGAAATTTTTTATGTTACAGCCCAGGGAAGAGGAAATTAGAAATAACCCAAATGTCTCACCAGGTGAATGAATAAATTGTGGTATATCCATGCGTTGAAATATTACTTGCCCATTAAAGGCAGTGAACTATTGACACATGTAATAACAACAATAAATCTAAAATGATGCTGAGCAAAAAAAAAAAGCCATACAAAAAGGATTACATACTATATAATTCCATTCATATAAAATTGTAGAAATTTCAGACTTAAACATAGTAGCAGAAGGCAGAACAGTGTTTAGGGATGAAAGGAAAAGCAGGGTTTTTTAAATAAAAGGAATGAGAGGTATGATGGGTACTTCAGTGGTCTTGATGGTAGTGATGGGTGGGCATATACATATGTCAATGGAAAAGGTGATAACGTATGAATATAGTAGGTTTACATTTAGCTGCATAGTAATCATCCTTCACTGTGGGGGACCCCTTTGTACCACAATGAAGAGGCTGTGCTCTAGTGCATCCTTGTTCACAAGAACTGCCCTAATTTTCTTCAGAAAGTACATTTACAATCTCTAGAGTGATTCCTACTCTTCTTCTTCCTCCTCCTTCCTCTTTCACTATCTCCCTTTTCTTCTCCATCTTATCTCTAGACTTAGGAATTTGTGTTACCTTGAGGTCTTAAGTCTTCCCTAGACTAGCTATAGTGAAGAATAGGCTGACACCACCATTTACCTTAGGAACTCTTCATAACCTAGGGCCACTAGGCAGTTAGCAAAAGATTGGATGGAAGATAAAGATGGTTGTGGAGAGGGTTAGAGAGATATCTTTAATTAAGGCTTGAAAAAAATCCTCAGTCTATGAAAGGAAGTGCTCATTTATTAGATACCTTCCTAGAAGAATGTGAGCTGAAGCAGGATCAAAGGGCCTCAGTACAGGTTTGGAGAAAGCAATCAACTAAACTACAATGAGTGTAAATTGACACAGATTGGAAATAGTAACAAAGTGTGAAGTTCTGATGAAATAAAGAATCATACTATAATGCCCATGGAAAAGGTTGAGTGACATTATGAGTTGAAAAGGAGAAACTGCAAAGCCCAAATGTGTCAGTGTGGCAATGTACTGTCTCCTGTGTTACTCAGAGATCTCGGTTAATCATAGCAAGAACCCTGATGAAGTCCCACCTACATGGCAGCCAACCTTCTCATTTTATTAAAGTGATTTTTTAAGCATAATGAACTGTTTTTTAAAATCACTACATCACATATATACTGGGTTTTTTTTTTTTTGGTACTGGGGATCGAACTCGGGCCCTTGCACTTGCACAGCAGGCAGTGTAACCACTGAGCTAAATCCCTGGACCTATACTGGTATTTAAATTCATTCACACATCAAGAATTGGAAGACAATCATCTCTACAATAACAATGTTTTAGCTCTAAGCTCCCTCTACTGTCTCCAAAATAATAAACAAATATTTTATGGTTCTTCTGACTGGTGCAAAAATTTATGAAAGCTAAACAAACACAATCTTGGGCAATAATAAAGGAAATGCTTTCTTATGATAATCAGGAAGCTCAATATTTGGAGAAAGGGGATAAAAGCATAAACCAACTCATGAAGTATTTTTATAGATGGAATCACAAGAAGTTGCCCATTATTTGCCCATTTGTTATCTACAAATGGCAATTTATATGGCTTGACCTAATATGTAAAAATTAAATTGTCAATGAATAGTAGGGAGGTATGCATCCATGTCCATACACATGTGTGTTATGGGGATGGTTATTGCTTTTAATGATTCCTGTTATGAAATTCCCTAAATGCACTAGTTAATTATATATTTCTTGACCAAAACTAAGTATAGGAGCTTGCTGAGTCCAGTAACTTTTAGGACTCTGTGTATTGTAACTTGGGTTTGAAAAGATAGAAATCTACCTACAGGTTTGTAAATGTAAAGATACAAAATACTTCATAACAGAAGATAAATAAAACAAATGTAGGAAAGCCATATGTTTACAAGAAGAAAGCTGGAAATAAAATACTGTAGTTAACATTTTAACTGTGAGAAGAGGAAGTAGGGCAATTTGCATAGACTTCAAACAACCTCATACTATTGAGAAAACCAGCAAATCCTGGAAAGAATTAGAAGTATAAGCCAAAGTCAATACACTTCAAAAACGCTTGGTGATTCTCAGCAACTAACAAGAAAGCATCTTCTGCGTAAGTTCACACTTTGCACAAAATAAATATTAATTCTCTTGTTGGTATTATTCCAAAAAGTTAATATTTTACAGTTCAGAATTTTAGTTTAAATTTGCCTTTGAAGCTTCAAGAATGCCTTTTGAAGTTATGTTTTCATAGTTACTAGGAATTTCAGTGTAGGAATGAAAGATGCCATCAAAGAGTTATTTACAATAATGTTCATCCAAACCTTATTTTTTACAGTTACTCTTCACCACTTATGTCTTTTGCCTAGCACAGTGTCTCCTATTACTAAGCGCCCCCCAAATACTTTCCAGACAATTAATTACAAAAGAAAAGCTGGAAATTTCAAAATTGGAAACTGGTTGAATAAATTATAAATTATGGTTTCCATATATTATATAATATTATATAGACCCTAAAATGTTTTGAAGACCTAAAAGACATTGAGGAAATGTTCAAGAGAAAATGATAAGCTAGAAGGAATGCTAGCTATACGTATTACTTCAAATACATTTGTTATTAAAATGCACTAAAATGGACTACAAGGAAAAATAGAATTGGTGACTGAGATTACTACTGGATGGAGGAATTCTAGGTGTTTTTTTTTTCATTGTGTCCATCATGAATATGTATATTTTTTGGTTTTGGTTTTTGGCTTTTTTTAATACCTCTAGGCTCTGATGTGTTATTTTTATAATCAGAAAACACTAACAGTTACTTATGCATTTTTATATCATGTTCTGCTAACATCTAGATCTGTAATAAAACTTTTAAAGTGACAGAGTTGGGCTGGGTTCAGTGGTAGAGCTCCTGCCTAGCATACATGAGGCCCTGGGTTTCATCCCTAGCACCACCAAAACAAAACTTGATGAAGTATGATGAAAGGTAGTTGTTGTGGGGTGATTCAATATTTTCATAAGAACATTTGGCTTTCTCCTCCCCATCTTGTCAGAACAAACCCTCACTAGATAGATACTTTTAGTAATTTCAGTGCTCTGAATGCACAGGCCAGAGCTACTATGTATTTTACTTTTGAATATTATACCAATAACAACTTCTGTACATAAGTTGCAGAGACAGGTGAATTATTTCTCATGTTACACAAATAAAGATGAAATGTAATCATTTTTTATCAAAGAGAAAAAAAAATAACCACTGTAATTTTGAATAGGCGCTGGGCCAGGTATTTTACCTAAATGATCTTTAATCCCTACAGCTACCCTGAAATTAGGTGTTTTTATTCACATGAATAATACAGTAGGAGTAATAATAATACCTAAAGGTTATTGTTCAGACATCACGTGCCAGTCTGTGTGGCAAGGGGCTTGACTTATTTTCTCTTGGCCATGTTCTGAGCTACAGGAATGAGTAGTACACTCATCCATGCTGTGCATACAAAGACCGTGATGTCCAAAGAGGAAGCCAGGTCTGTCTACACACTTCCTGCAAGGAGACCATAGTTCTCTAAAGTCACTAATCTATTTTTGCCCCTTCTTTCAGGAGCAATAAACAAAAATTGAAAACCCTGCATTCTATAAATCAACTTGAATTTTTCTTTTGAATGGAAGATGGGCAGGAAAAGAAAGTTTAATCTGTTCAAACTGATAGTGCCTTATACTTTCTTGGAGTAGGACAATGGGAATAGCCAGTCAGCCCCTACTTAATTATCAGTACTAAGCAGATTCAACAAAATTAATGTTCAAAAGACGTTAATAAAGAAATATAATGAATTACCTTTGCCTTGTTTTTAAATAGAAAGTCTTTGATCAAACTTAAGACATCAGCTATATAAGGATGTTGCCATGACTGAGAGCTTTGCTGTGTGTGCCCTTATCAAACCAGGGATGTATCTGTCCAGGGATTCACTGAATTCTGTTTTTGTTTTTGTTTTTGTTTTCTGGTACCAGGGATGGAACTTAGGACCTTGCACTTGTGAGGTAGGTGTGGTGCCACTGAGCTAAATCCCCAGCCCTCACTGAATTATTTAAACTTCTATTCTGATTTTTTTTTTCCTTTGCCCAACTATCATCCTATTATATACAGATGAGCTAGGTAGAAATATTATAGGCAGTCAGATAGGGCCAGGTCCTGGAGAGAGTCAGGACAAAGGTGAAACACACTGTAGCTGCACCAGAGGCACCGGGCCTCAAGATAAAGACAAGATGACCAGACCTACATACTTCCTCAATGAAAAAACACTGGGCCTAATGAAGTCTAGATAGACATCAATCACCCCAGTGGGTGACCAGAGACCTCTGGACCCACCACTTCCTAAGAGAATCTTTGTTTTTTCCATCCACACTTGTCATGTGATTTGTTTCCCAATTGGACCACCATTACCTAAGTGACTATACTTATAACCTTATTGGATGTTCATGGCTCTGGCCCACTTTGTACCCATGTGGGTTTCACCCCATAAAACTCCTCTGTAAAGTGGCGTTACTCAGGGTACCCACTCAGGTCCCCTTCCTGCCCCTTAGGAGCTTTCCTATCAATAAATATCTTCCTACTCTTAACCCCTGATTTCTAGAGAACAAGAACTGGGCATCATACAGTTAACAGGTTAAGAGATATAACATTTCATATTTCATCTTCGGAATTATTTCCTGTAACAATCCTAGTTTATAAGAGATGTGGAGAATTTCAAAATAACTAAATTTTTGTATATTCTTAAGCTTAGGGAGTAAAATAATAATGCTAAATAATTGCCATAATTAAGCATCTTTTACATAGCAAAAATTACATATTTTTATCATTTGAAGTTCAGCACCATCCATGAAGGTACCCAGAGGTTACACAATTCCACAGGTTAAATAGCCATTATACCTAGTATGTGGCTACTGTGTGAAATTCGAATCCAGATTTAATTTCAACAAAAGGCCTTCCTTCAGAACACATTGCCTAGCAACAAGAAAGACTACTTCCTGCATCCCAAATTGGGATTCTTTCCTAAAAGACAATTTGTGGAACAATTAGAATTTTCTAACACAAAAGCTCTCCTGTCCTCTTTTGTAACCAAAGCAGTTTTTTAAGCAATGACATTTCCCAAAGCTAAAGGAATTTGGCCCAGGCTGGTAGGACAGTTGAGCCTCCGGTTGTAACCTTTTGGGTAGTATTTCTGGGCTAACTGGCTCACAGAGGCCCCTGGGAAACCCATAATCTTCCTGGGGTGACCACATGTTGGGAAACCATGTTCTTCTAGGGACATCTGTTCATCTACATCCAGGGACATTCATCCCTCTTGTTTTAGTCACCTTCCTGGGGGACCTTTGCTGGAACAAAATAACCTACATCTGCAACTTGAGGAAAGGTTTGTTTTGGCTCACAGTTTGTAGAGGTTTCAGTCCATAGCTCTGGCTGGCTCCAAGGCAGGGCAGCATTGTAGAAGAGCTTGGAGGATACAGGGCTGCTCACCTCACGGTGATCAGAAAGCAGAGCCGAGGGGGCAGCAGCGAAGGGCGGTGCGCCATTCTTGGCCATGCCCACAATGCTCCGCCTCTTCTGTCCAGAAGGAACCCACCTTGTAACAGCAAGTCAGCTGTACAGCCCCTGTAATTCAATCACCTCTCATTAGACCCACCTTTGAGCGCCCGAGGCTTTAGGGGTACATCTAGATATAAACTATAACACCTCCCAACTCAAAACACCTTTTACTCCCTAAGTTTAAAACACCCTGCCTCTTTCCCTCTAGCCCCTAGAATCAGAATCAGGAATAGACACCGACATTCCAATCCCCCCGCCTCACTTCGGTCCCTCCGAGAGTAACCAAGCCGCGTCCTCCGGTCTGTCCGAGGCTGTGTGCCGGAGATTTGCTACCCTGGGTGGGATCTCTGTCCCCGCGCCCGCTCGTCCCGCCCTCTCCGTAGCTCTCAGAGTTTACCCGGCCACCGCCCCGCCCTTCTCGCCCTTCTCGCCCCGCCCCTCCGCCTCTCTCTCCCCGCCCCTTCGCTCCTGCTCCGCCCCTTCGCTCCTGCTCCGCCTCGTCGTGGCTCCTTTGGCCCCAGTAGTAAGCGATCCTGTCTCCATGACGACGACGCGTCCCTGCCTCCCAGCTCCGGACCCAGAGATTGGCGAGCCCCGCAGGCCTTCAGTGTCCGCCCTTCGGGTGATTGGCTTGAGGGGACCACATCTCGTAAGAAGCGCTGAGGGGACTGCGGGTCTCCTCTCCCCGCTCCCGCCTGCGTGATCTCTGACACCCTCAGGCCCAGCTCCTGAACCCTCAAACTTCCCGGCTTCTGCGGGTGCCAGCTTGGTGTCCCGTGGCTGCCGAGAGGCAGCCCCAGAAGGTAAGATCCCCACGGCTGGAGTGACCCCCTCCCCCGCCACCACCATGTATTGGCACTGAAGGAGGCAGGTCTGTGTTTTCGTGGGTGTGCAAGGTAACTGGGAGGGTCTGGCAGGCGTGTCTACAGCGCACTGCTCTGACCTGAGGATTTGCACGCGCTGTCTGCCACATCTGCACAACGAAAATAGCCGGTTCCGTCCGGGGGCTTCCTGCTCCCTCGTCGGCCCTCGTCATGGCCCCCAATTCTTGTAGTTATTTTTGGAAACAGTTTAATGGCTTATAGTGGTGAGCACCCACTGGCTGTAAAGACATCACTGCTCACGAGATGTAAGTTGTTTGGCAGTAAAAATGTCTGCGGAATTTGAAAATCCTGGACCTCGCTTTCATCTCCTATAAAATGAAGGGTTCAGTCAAGTCACCTCTAGGGTCCAGTCTGAATGACTCCCAAGTAGTCTTTTGACTACTCCAACTTTTCTAAACTGTGCCCCGATAGCATTTAAAGTAACACACGGCATAATGATCAATTTATCACTTGGCCCAGGTGAACTGTTAAAGCAGTTCTATCTCAAAAGAGCTTCTGGAAGTTGATTTTAAAAAATAAATCTGAAAAAGACACTAAAAATGTCTTTTTGTTTCATTTTTCAAAAACCAAATACAGTGATCCCAAAATCCAATTTGTTTGGGGAATTTTGCTAATTGAAATTTTGTTTTTTTTTTTTATCTCCACAAAGCAACAACAGAGCACTGCTTTTTAAGTGTTAAAGAGTTTACCAGACCTGAATTTCAACACCTTTGTAGGAATTCTGCCACACCTCCAAATTCCAGAGCTTCCTACTGGACCACCGATTAAGTTACAACCTCAGTGCTTTCTCCCCTTTCTTTGCTCTGTGTGGCACTTCAAACTAACTTCATCAGTGAGTACACCTGCAGGATGGTCTTACTAGGCTGTAGGTAATAACAATAGTGATAGGAGGAGGAGGCAGTGTTGTAATTGTAATTCTAGTAAGAGATATGTGCTATTATTATTATTTATTATCAGTGATGATTTTAACCTGCACAATATCTCTCTTGAGCTTACTCTTCCCTTTTCAATGGGATAGAACAACATGCATTCAAATTATCTACAGACATCTCTAAGTATGCTCCTCCTGGTTTACCCTCATCCTAGCCACCCAAAGTAAGAAGCTTCAAATTCTTTCTTCTCCCTCACTTCACTGCCCAGGGACTGTCTTTCCCATTTTGTACATCATTATCTTTTCCCTGAACTAGAGTTTGGAAATTTTGTTTCTGTAAAGGGCCAGATAGCAAATATTTTAGACACCACCAGCCATACGATCTTTGTTGAAACCATTATAGCTTGGAAACTACAAACCAATGGACAAATCCATCTACATTCCAATAAAATTTCATTTACAAAAGTAGACAGTGAATCATACTTGGCCTGTTTGCTGTAGTTCTTAGCTATCTCCCTGGCTAGTCCTTGACTAGTCTCTCTTGGCTTCACCCTCCACTGAATTTCCTTTCTTAGGTAGGTCTATTGTGTGATTCCCCTTAAAAGCTTTAGTTTAGTTTACATTGTCTGTGGTTAAAGCCCTAAATATTTAGCATGTGGCAACTAATGACTCTTATAATTTGTCCCACATACATTTCCAACTTCATCTACTGCCATTTTCTAAGAACCCACAGCTGGACTACTCTCCTATTATTAACTGTCTACTTGGTCCTAACCTGGCTACATGCCATCTTCACTGTGCAGCTTGACTCAGTCTTGCTTCCCATAGTAATTTTGGATGTCCAGTCTTATGATATTCCAAGATTGTGAGTGTGATGCTAGTGATTTACTCAACCATAGCAAGTGTAACTATTTCTCACTCTGTGGGCTTATGGATTATGTTAATTCTAGATCTTATCACATGTGTGTTCACTTTTTTTGGTTTTCAAACAGTAGGAGGCATTTTAATATAGGTCTCTTTTGGTTTCAAGTAACCAAAAAATCACCTTATTTCAGGAGACAGAGAAAGAAATTAATTGGCTCTTGGTAAAGGCTAGGTTAAGCAGGAAACAGGGATTCAAACTTCAGTAAGGATGTGTATGAGAATATCTCATTTTCTTTCCCTCTCTCTCTCTGCCTTCTTCCCTCTCCCAGCTCCCCCTCATGTCTTCATTTCTCATTACTGAGTCTTCTATATATTCTGCTTCACTCATAGGCCATTTTTTTCCCTAGAGGCTAGAATCATGAGTGCTGGGAGGTCTAACATTCTCCCAACTTTATAACAATTCCACTTGGAAATGACTCAGGGAAAGGTTGTGATGAACTTAGACTAGGTCATCGGCATACACACTTGTCACTGTGTTAGCTTATGAACCACCATGACCCATCTGTTCTGGGGACAGTACTACCCTGTAGTCAGGTAAGCAGGATCTGTTAACCAATGCAGTGTTTTGTATTGAGGTTGGGTAGGTTCATCTACAAATCAGGAGGTAGGGTCTGTAGGTGGATAATACCTTATTCAAGGTACTCGTAGAAAATAATGATACTTGAAGGTATGCAAGAAACCCAGAAAACAGGTCTCAGAGCTGGATTCTGAACTGGAAGAGGTTCCAGGGCAACTTGTGGATTGGACTCTTTCTCTGTCTTTCCAGTTGTCTCCACTGCCTGCTAACTCTCTTTGGCTCAGCCCACAAACCCAAAAGAATTTGTTTGATCCTGGTAATCACCATGATCTCAGTTTAGTCAGCATGGAAAAATCACATGATAGCCCCTTAGAAGGAAGCACTAGGTGTGCTACTTTGAAGCTTGATTTGTACCTTATATGTAGGAAGCTCTCCAGACCTTAGCACAGACATCTGATACATAGTAGATTCCCATCATAAGTTCTTTTCTATTTTGGATTTGTTGCTGGGGATTGAACCCAGGTACTTGCCCATACTAAGCAAAAACTTTAACCCTATGCTACAACCCAGGCCAAATGTTTGTTTTAAACAGACATTGACTGTTGCATGAATATTGGAGATTATCATAATTGTTGCCCCACTTGCCACAGGAACTGTTGGAAGACCTCAGGAAAGTAAACCCATGTTCCAAAAGCCAAAGGGTACATTTGGTGAAGAATCAAAGGGATAATTAAATGATGTGATATTAATGTTAACAAGGGCTGCTGCACACGCCTTACTGAGGTCCCGAGTCACACGGAACATGCAGAATCAGACCACGCCCCGGCAACAATGCACTGGATCCCCACCCCCGCTCCTCTATACAGCCACCTGGTTCCACATTACAAAGACGCAGAGGACACCAGACCACCAGACCACGGTACTGAATCCCGCTGCTCCCGGCCCAGAGGTAGGGGCTTCTGAGCTGCCGTCCCACTGCTCTTGGTCCAGAGGAAGGGGCTTCCTGGCCACCATCCCACCCACTGCTCCGAGCCCACAGGATAGGGCTTTTGGGCCACCTTCTGTCCCGCCACTCCTGGCCCAGAGGAAGGGGCTTCCCGGCCACCAACCATCCCTTCCACTGCTCCCAGCCCACAGGAAAGGGCTTTTTGGGTCACCATCCCTACCGTTGCTCGCGGCCCCATCCCACCTCATCCAGCTCAGAGGAGATAATCCGTGCAGGCGCTAACAGCCCCCCGCCCCAGTCGAAATGAGAAAACACATAAATAAGTCTCAAAACCAGACTTCCAGATCACCTGCAGCAACCCCAAAGGGAAATGAGATGGAACACTCTCATACTCAACCACCTGGATCCACTGAACTGGCAACAAAAGGGGATCTGGAAAAAATGAAATCAGAAATAATTTCTCAGATAACAGGAGAAATGGTGCCCCTAGTGCAAAACATGATTAATAAATCTAGAGAGGAGCTAAGGAACATGATGGAATCCCAACATAAGAAACAAATGGAATCCATAAAACAGATGCAAATAGATTTCCAGGACATGAAAAACTCCATTGAAAGTCTACACAGCAGAATGAGCCAATGTGAGGACAGAATTTCAGATATAGAAGATAAGATTGCAATTAGTGACCAGGAAAAGAAAAATTGCTTCAAAATTATAAGGGAACATGAGAAATCAATCCAGCAGCTGCTAGATGATGCAAAGAAGAATAACATAAGACTGATTGGGCTCAATGAAGAGACAGGAGAGAGTACAGATGACATAAAAAATCTCTTCACAGAAGTAATGGCAGAAAACTTCCCAAGCAGGGGAAAAGAGCTTGACATACAGATAAGTGAAGCATATAGGACTCCAAATAGGCTTGATCAAAAAAAATCTACACATAGGCATATAATTGTTAAGATTCCAGAAACTCAACAGAAGAACAAAGTTCTCCAAGCAGTCAGAGAAAAGAAACAAGTCACATACAAAGGAAAGCCCATCAGAATCACAGCAGACTTCTCAACACAAACCATCAAGGCAAGAAGAGCTTGGAGTGACATATTCCAAGCCCTAAAAGAAAACAGCCTCCAACCCAGATTGATGTACCCTGCAAAACTATCTTTCAAAATGGATGGAGAATTAAGATACTTTCATGACAAAGAGCACCTTAGGAACTTTGTGAATAGCAAACCAGCACTCCAAAGAATTTTACACAATAGCCTAGGAACAGACATTGAGGATCACAACCCCAGGAAGCAAAGCAGAATGAACCCATCTGGCATGACAAGAAATTAAATGTAAAGGGGGAGAACCCAACAAAGAGAAAAAGTCATGGCAATGACAAGTCAATACATTTCAGTTATAACCATCAATGTTAATGGTCTCAGTTCACCAATCAAAAGAAATAGACTGGCAGAATGGGTCAAGAAGCAAAATCCAACAATATGCTGCATACAAGAAACACACTTCATTCAAAAGGAAACTCATAGACTGAAAGTTAAAGGGTGGAAAACAATACTGCATGTGACAGGAACCTGAAAAAAAGCAGGAGTAGCTATCCTCTTTGCAGATCAAGTAGATTTCAAACCAACACTGATTAGGAGAGATGAAGGACACTACATCCTTGTAAAGAGAAGAATCCAAGAGGAAGAGATGACAATCATAAATATCTATGCACCAAACACTAATGTGCCCAACTATATAAAACAAATACTAACGGACATGAAAAGTCATATATGCACTAATACAGTTGTAGTGGGGGACCTCAACACCCCACTGTCACAAATAGATAGATCAACTAGACAAAAAATAAGTAATGAAATACTAGAACTCAATTGAACTCTTGAACAAATAAACTTAACAGATGTTTACAGAGTCTTCCATCCCACAAAATCAGAATACACATTCTTCTCAGCTGCACATGGATCATTCTCCAAAATAGACCACATAATCACACATAGAACATGTTTAAGTAAGTGCAAAGGAATTGAAGTTATCCCCTGTATATTATCAGACCATAGTGTGATGAAATTGAAGATCCATAGCAAAAGAAACCGAGAAAATTTCATAAACACGTGGAAATTGAACAACACACTTCTGAATAACCAATGGGTCACAGAGGAAGTTAAAGAAGAAATCAGACAGTTCCTTCAATTAAATGACAATGACAATAAAACATATCGGAATCAATGGGACACAATGAAAGCAGTCTTACGAGGGAAATTCATAGCAGTGAATACACATATTAGGAAAACAGAACAAGCCCAATTAAACAACCTGATGCTGAACCTCAACCTTCTAGAAAAAGAAGAACAGGACAACCCCAGAGCTCATACAAGGGAGGAAATTATAAAGATCAGAGGAGAAATCAATGCAATGGAGACTAAGAGAACAATACAAAACATCAATGAAGCCAAGAGTTGGTTCTTCGAAAGAATCAACAAAATTGATAAACCCTTAACCAACCTTATCAGAAAAAGGAAAGAAAAGGCCCAAATCCATGCAATTAGGAATGAAAAGTTTGAAATGACAACAGACCCAGCAGAAATCCAGAGGATCATCAATACCTACTTCCAGAACCTATGCGCCAATAAGATGGACAACACAGAAATGGACAGATTCCTAGATACATATGAATTACCAAAGTTGGATGAAAAAGACCTAAAAATTCTGAACAACCCAATATCAACCAATGAAATTGAAAATGTAATTAAAAACTTACCAACTAAGAAAAGCCTGGGCCCTGATGGCTTCACTACTGAATTCTACAAGACATTTAGAGAGGAACTGCTGCCACTGCTGTTTAAACTCTTCAATGAAATTGAAAGGGAAGCAATACTCCCAAATTCATTCCTGGAAGCAAGCATCACATTGTTCCCCAAAGCAGAGAAAGACCCAACCGAGAAGGAGAACTATAGGCCAATCTCACTAATGAACATAGATGCAAAAATCCTTAATAAGATACTGGCAAACAGAATGCAGAAGATCATCAAGAAGATCATACACCCTGATCAAGTGGGATTCATCCCAGGGATGCAGGGATGGTTCAATATATGAAAATCAGTCAATGTAATACACTATATCAATAGAGCCAAGGACAAAAACCATATGATTATTTCCATAGACACAGAAAAAGCATTTGACAAAATCCAACATGCATTTATGATAAAAACCCTACAAAAAATTGGAATAGATAGTCTCTACCTCAAACTGATAGAAGCCATCTATGAAAAACCAATAGCCAATATCATACTAAATGATCAAAAACTGAAATCCTTCACACTAAAATCAGGAACAAGACAAGGATGTCCACTATCACCACTCTTGTTCAATATAGTTCTGGAAACATTGGCCGTGGCAATTAGACAGAAAGAAATAAAAGGAATAAAGATAGAAAATGAAGAAGTCAAATTGTCATTATTTGCAGATGACATGATACTCTCTATAGAAGACCCCAAGAACTCCACCAAAAGTCTTCTAGACTTAATAACCAAATTCAATAGAGTAGCTGGTTACAAAGTCAACACACAAAAATCAATAGCTTTCCTCTACACCAATGACAGACTCACTGAGAGAGAAATAGGGCAAATAATTCCTTTCACAATAGCATCCAAAAAGCTGAAATACCTAGGAATCATCCTAACAAAAGAAATCAAAGACCTCTTCTCTGAAAACTATGGCACTCTGAAAAGAGAGATTGAAGATGATATCAGAAAATGGACAGACATCCCCTGCTCCTGGGTAGGAAGGATTAATAGAGTGAAAATGGCCATACTTCCAAAACTGCTATATAGATTTAATGCAATTCCAATTGAGATCCCAGCACCATACTTCATAGACCTTGAGAAAACAATCCAAAAATTCATTTGGAACAAGAAGAGACCCAGAATAGCAAAAGCAATTCTAGGTAACAGAGACATGGCAGGGGGTATCACAATCCCCAACCTGCAACTCTACTACAAAGCTACTGTGATAAAAACATCATGGTACTGGCAAAGAAACAGACCTGAGGACCAGTGGAACAGATTAGAAGATGCGGAAACAATGCCAGACACACTCAGCCATCTCATCTTCAATAAAGTAGCCAAGCACCCTCACTGGAGGAAAGATAGCCTCTTTAATAAATGGTGCTGGAAAAACTGGGCTTCAACTTGCCAAAGATTAAAACTAGACTGGTATCTCTCACCATGCACTAAACTAAAATCAAAATGGATTAAAGATCTAAATATTAAAATAGAAACTCTGAACCAATTAGAACAGAGGTTAGGTAGAACCCTTGAAGACATCGGTGTAGGAAAAGATTTTATGAACAAAACCTCAGTTTCCCGTGAACTAGCACAAACAATCAACAAATGGGATCTCTTCTTATTAAAAGGCTTCTGCACAGCAAGAGAAACCACCAGCAGTGTGAAGAGACAACTCACAATGTGGGGAAAAAATCTTCACCTGCTCTTCCTCAGACAAAGGTCTACTATCTCGAATCTCTAAAGAACTTAAAAAACCTCCCAAATTTAAAGACCCAATCCAAAAATGGGCATCTGAAATGAACAGACATTTCTCAGACAAGGAAGTAGAAATAGCAAATAAATACGTGAAAAAATGTTCAACATCACTGGTCATTTGAGAGATGCAAATGAAAACAACGCTGAGATTCCATTTCACTCCAGAAAGAATGGCTGCTATCATGAAATCAACCAATAGCAAATGCTGGCGGGGCTGTGGGGAAAGAGGAACCCTGCTCCACTGCTGGTGGAAGTGTAGACTGTTGTAACCACTGTGGAAATCAGTATAGAGATGTTTCAAAGAACTAGGACTGGAAGTCCCATTTGACCCTGTTATTCCACTGCTGAGGATATTCCCCAAAGAATTAAAAGAATCATACCACAGTGATATATGTGTGCCCATGTTCATAGCAGCACAGTTTGTGATAGCTAAAACTTGGAAACAGCCCAAATGCGCATCAACTGGAGACTGGATAAAGAAAATGTAGTTTTTTAATAAAATGGAGTACTACTCAGCCATAAAAAATGAAAAATTAGAGACATTTATAGCTAAGTAAATGCACATTGAGGTGATACTCTTAAGTGAAATAAATACGACACACATGTATAAATACTGCATAGTTTCTCTGGTGTGAGAAACTGAAAGTGTAAATAAGGACTAAATGTATAATAGGTAATGTGAAATAGGAAGAAAAGGGGCAAAGGGGAAGGAAGTGGGAGGGCTAGGGGAAAGGATAGAAGGGAATGGGATTAATATGAGAAAATGGAAAAATAGGAACAAAATCTTTGTAAATAGGGAGGACTGGAGGGGTTGAAGGGAGGGCTGGGCAAGGGTGAAAAATAAGAACCAAGAGAGACTATGTAAAGGTGCAAATTTCCAATCATGAATGTCATTATATTGTATACCTAAAATGTACCAATGATTAGAATGAATAATTGATAATGTAAAATAGGAAGAAAAGGTCCAAAGGGGTAGGGGTAGTTGGGAGGCAGGGGAAAGGAGAGAAGGGAAAGGAAAAATGCTGAGAAATGGAAAAAATGGAAATAAAGTCTTTGTAAATAGGGAAGGGTGGAGGGGGTGAAGGGAGGGCTAGGAATGGGGAAAAAATAAAAACCAAGATGCATTATGTAAAGGTACAATTTCCAGTGAGAAATGTAATTGTTTTGTATATCTACAATGTACCAATAAAAGAATTTAATAAAAAAAAAATGTTAACAAGGGCTGGGGATTTAGCTCAGTGGTTCCACCACCTGCCTTGCAAGTGCAAGGACCTGAGTTTGATCTCCGTTATCAAAAAAAAAAAAAAAGTTAACCACATCAATAGTGATGAATATAAAGTATGTATCTGCAGACCATTCTTTCTGGGTACCATGACTCTATCGTGAACAGGTACCAAGGAGAGGAAAAGTAAGGTAGCCCAAGTTCAACATAATGTTTGCATGCTTGTAAGAGATGGATAAACATAGAGATACAAATGGTATTGCAAAGTTTAAATCATCTTTGTCTTTTAAAAAAATAATGTATTTTATATTGTTCATAGTGCAAGAAGTACCAATGAATATAAAGCAAAATACCCCTCCTACCCTCTCCTCCAGCCATCTCTTTATGAGTCAGTAAATATCACTTTCTTTTCTGAAAACATTTCCTTTCAGATATTTTCTGCATGTTGGTAGTTCTTTTCTAAAATGCATATTACCTTTACCTTATTAGCTATTCCTTATCTGCTCAGCTTATAGGTTGCTGCTTTAATTTTACTTGCTTTCTGAATTATTGCTTTTCCCATGCAGCTCATGATCTTTGTAAACAAATATAAGTAGTTTAGTGCTTCTGTGCTTTTAAATTAATGAATTAAAAGCCTTCACAGCTAGTCAAATGTTTGTCTCAATCACTATAAAGCCCTCTATGTCTCCCTAAGCAATCTTAACTTGCCTCATAGACACCTTCCCAGCTTTCCCTTTAGATAAAACATCAACTTGTTTCTACAAGTGTCCCAGATGTGTGCCAGGCTCTGTGCTAAGCATGTTATCCAGATTACCCCCATTTGATCCTATGATAGTCCAAGGCATTTAGTACCACTGTGATCCTCATTTTTCAAATGAAAAAACTGAAAGTTCAAGTAGTTAAGCAACTTTCCCAAACTCACCTGAGAAATGACAGAACTGCCACGTTGAATCCAGTCTCTTTTTACCAAGAGCCCCAGCTCTTGAGTATTACTCCATTACACCTCCTAAGGAATTCAACTTAAGAAGGAAATTAAGTGGGCATTTCCCAGATAATGATAAGCCGGGCTGAGCAGAGGCTGGGTCTTCATCAAGTGCTGGATTTTCCTTTCACCAGGTAAAAATGGGAAAAGAGGTATAGGCACTGGTATTGCATCCAGGTAAGTGTGTACTGTTGCAATCCACGAAGATCCTAGAGCTAGAAAGAAAGGATGGCCCTAAATAAGGCAGTGTTCTACATGTTCTGTGATCCACAGGATTATAGAAATCCATGGAGCAAAAATATCTAGCAAGAGATGTAATTTAGATTTCTTTTGTTAAAGCCTGTTTAGTTCATTATGTGGGGACCATTAGAGGAGGATGTAGAACATGACCTGGGTGGCTGATGGCTATGTATTTACCAAAAACTTATCATAGGCTATGTAATTGAGGAAGCTAGCCCTTGTGAAACTGTAACATGCACTTGCTATAAGATCCTAGCCCCCTGACCTTTTCCTCAACCCAGAAACAAAGGCTAAGACCCTGATTGGCCTAGATTACACCAATCAGTGAAACAGTTATTCTTAGAAACCAGCTCACCTTTGTAAGTGTGGGTACTGTACAGTGGTCCTCTGACCCTTGGGAAATTCAGTTGAATTCCCCTTACCTTGTAGCATACTGTTGCAAGGTAGCTAATTCTCCCACATTCACACAGTAAATAAACTTTTGCTTCACATTACTTTCATTTCTGACTTCCTCATACTTTGATGGCCAGACTTCTGTATTCTCTGCAGGGGGCCTTCAGCTCTAAGCCAGTCTTGCTCTACTTCTTCATTCTTCGCTGGAATGAGTGGAAATGAGGGACCCTGAGATTCCCAGGGGAGACAGGAGGTCGTTGAAGACCCCTGGCCCCTCAAAGATCACCCATCTGATACAACAATTACTGCCTTTTTTGCCTTAGAGAATCAGTAAAATGTCTTCTTTATCCTAAAGATACCTTACTTTTCTGAAAATCTTTAGCTTCTCTGTGAGCTTCTTAGAGGATAATCAAATTAATAACACAATTAATGTCTGGTTTGGTTAGGGTTCCCCAGAAAGCAAAGCCTAAGATAGAAGTCTAGATCTAGAGTTCAACTTATGTAAAACCAAAGAGGTAACAGAATTGGAGGCTTATTTAATACAGCACTGTTCCTCAGTGAAAAATCATAGTTGTAGCCCTATTTACTATTTACCTGAACTCCAAGGTGGGATGGGAAGAAAAGAAAGGGTTAATTTCTGTAGATTTGTAAACCAATTTCATAATTTGGAAGGAGGTTTAACAGTTAAAATGGAATTAATGCTCAAATTACAGAAACAAAATACTATGCATGCTTAATAGCCTGACAAATTTCCATTTCATTTATATTTTAAATTTATATGGGTGTTTAGAGACTTCTGAAATAAATATTTTGGGTTTGCAGGAATTCTCTATACAAGACAGATGCTATAAAGGTAAGAGTATATAATTTTTTTATAATGCTTTGGGTCTATTTTATCATCAATTTATATGGTTTAAAAATAATTTCCTTTTGGGCCGGGGATTTAGCTCAGTGGTTCCAGCGCCTGCCTCGCAAACACAAGGTCCCAAGTTCAATGCCTGATACCAAAAAAAAAAAAACCAAAACTGCCTTTTAGCCTAGTTAATAGAAATGTTTGTATCGAGGCTCGTAATATATTACAGTACTTCAAATACCTCAAGCTAAAGTAATGCTATTTTTTTATTGCTGTTTCTATTTTAGGCACCCACACCTAGACATCATGGCAGATTGTTAACGTTTGATCCAAAGGGTAAATGATTTATTATTTAGAATGCATTTGAGCATGATTTTGTCTTAAATATGAATTAAGAATAATTTGGAATGGTTGAATGTGATTGCATAATTTAAAAATTAAATCCTCGGGGCGAGGATAGGAGGGGGCGGGACCGAGCGCTGGTGGAGGAGAGCGCGGCCGAGAACCTGGAGGGAGGGAAAGGAGGAAGAGGGAGGCAGGTAGGCTGGCGGGCGCGGAGGTCGGGGACTGAAGCAGCAGAGGCCGGGGACTGAAGCAGCAGAGGCAGGCGAGAACCCGGCCGCCGCTCCGTGCGGTTGCTGCGCGGGCTTCTGGAGGGGCGGCCGCTCAGCCGGCTGAGGGGAAGCGGCACCGGCGGCGCTGGCGCTGCTGCTTGGGGGCGGGGGGCCGGAGCGGCGAGAAGGGGGTCGCTGCGGAGCGTCCTCCCAGCCGCGCTCTTCGCGCCGCTCTCCGGCCCGGTGGGCTCCTCCCGGCGTCTCCCTAGCCTCCGGGGCCCCGCTCCCCGCCCCCCGCGGTATGTCTTGATCCCGAGCGGCGGGTTTCATGGGGCTCCTTAGGATTATGATGCCGCCCAAGTTGCAGCTGCTGGCGGTGGTGGCTTTCGCGGTGGCTTTACCCTTGATGGGAACCCTCAAGCCGAACCTTCAGGGCCTGTACTTCCCAGTTCACCAGGGCTAGGAGAACAGTCCAAGGAGCGGGAAGGCACCTACGAGTCTCTCTGAAGAAGGCAGAGCAAAACTGGCCTTAGGAAACTAAATTGAGGTCGGCGTCGGAGTCGGGGTCAGCGGCGGGGTCCGGGTCCCCATCCTCCTCCCTGCGGCTGTGCGTGACCGGATCTCCTACGCCTTCAGGCCGTCCATGACAACCAGATCCTCATCGTCATTGGCGAGACCGGGTCTGGGAAGACCACACAGATCTTGTGGCCCAGTACCTGGCCGAGGCTGGCTACACATCCTGGGGCAAGATCGGCTGCACCCAGCCCCAGCACCTGGCCTCCATGTATGTGGCCAAGCGGGTGTCCGAGGAGTTTGGCTGCTGCCTGGGGCAGGAGGTGGGCTACACCATCCGTTTCGGGGACTGTACCAGCCCCGAGACCGTCATCAAGTACATGATGGATGGCATGCTGCTGCGCGAGTGCCTGATCGACCCCGACCTGACACAGTATGCCATCATCATGCTGGACGAGGCGCACGAACAGATGATCCACACCGACGTGCTCTTCGGGCTGCTGAAGAAGGTGACATCCTGGTCTTCCTGACTGGGCAGGAAGAGATCGACACGGCCTGCGAGATCCTGTATGAGAGGATGAAGTCACTGGGCCCCGACATCCCCGAGCTGATCATCCTGCCCGTGTACTCCGCCCTGCCCAGTGAGATGCAGACCCACATCTTCGACCCAGCCCCGCCGGGCATCTGGAAGGTCGTGATTGCCACCAACATTACGGAGACCTCGCTGACCATTGACGGCATCTACTACGTGGCGGACCCCAGCTTCGTGACGCAGAAGGTCTACAACTCCAAGATGGGCATCGACGAGCTGGTGGTGAAGCCCATCTCCCAGGGCTGATGGCATCGGTTATGAAGAGGAAGGTGGCCCAGAAGCTTGCTGCTCAGAAGGCTTTGACAGGCGCGTTCCCGAAAGTGTGCATCGTGGCTCTGGGGTGGAACTCAGGACCTTGTGCTTGTGAGACAGTTGCAGCACAACTGAGCTACATGGCCAGCCGTGCAGTGCTTTCTCTGAAGCTTTGCTCATTGTATCCCAGGGCGTTGTGGTTCTTGGAGAATAAAAATTGCCCCTGCCTTCTGATCTGAAGTATCTACTGGTCCCATGGTCTCCGTCCCGGGTTCGAACTCCCTTTGAAACTGTGAAGTCATCACAGTGGGGATGTCTATGAAGCCCGAATCTGATGGAGAGGAGTGAGTTCTGAAACATGGAACCCTTACCAAGTTCAGAGCAAATGGCAACACTGTGGAAGAAATCGCCTTCAGATGTGCTCTCCTGCCTCCACCCCACCTGGTCTTTATTTTGCTTGGAAGCAGTGCAGGCAAGGGGAGGAAGACTCACTCTGTGTTTCAGGTGGAGGGGGAAGAGCTCCAGTTGCCAGGGCTGGACCACTACTTCTGATAGAGCAGTGCTAAACAGTATGACAGGCCCTGGCCTTGCCTCCATTTTTTTCTCCACAGAATGTTTTGTTTTGGAAATGTAAGTTTATGTGGCTGGGCTCCTGCCCAGTGTATCAAAGTGGTGTGTGGCTGTTTGAACTGTGTGACCTTTCAGGAATGTTCTGTTAAGCCCTGCCCTCTCACAAGAAGGTTCTGTTAAGCTCTGGACCCTGTCAGAAATGTTCTGTAACTCTGCTCCCGCGTCCCCGTCCCCCCCTTCCCCTGCTTCAATGAGCATGCTCACCTACCCTGTGGCTCCCTATATAAAGAGGCTCTCATTTCTGGTAGAGTGCTCAGACTCCTCTACTAAAAGGCTTATCTCTACCTCTTCAACTGACCATCAGATTCTCAAGTCTTCAAAGAATGAGAGCCGTGACCTGGAGTTGCCACACTGAGCAATAAAGCTCAGCTGTGCCTCAGAGCTGTGTTTCAGAGCCACCACACTGAGTTGTAATGCTTGGCTATAGCACAGAGCTGCTCCTCTCTGCTGCAACACTTCTGAGCATCCCAAGACCAAGCCCTAACTTCCAGGGGAACCTCTTCCCCACCCCACCCAATGGCTGGTGCAGGCCCAAGACCACACGTTGGCATTGCTATGGAGAAGAGGCCCTGTGAAAAGCCACTGTCACCTTTTAAGGGAAAGAGAATCAGGCCTGGGCACTGATGGGCAGCCCTGAGAAAGGTTTCCTCCGCTATGATGTCATACAGAACAGGTGGGGTGTGGCAGAATGTGGGTGAGCACCGTTACCAAGGCACTTGCCACACAGGTGGCTGCCAGAAAGGTTCTAGCAGACCTAGGGTCAGCACCCTACTGGCCTAGATCTGTGCGACTGAACCTTGCCCTGTCATGTTTTTGCTTTATTTCTGGGCTATGCTGTTGCTGCACTGGCAACAGCTGTGCCTGCCCATCCTGGCTGTCCCACAGCCAGGCTGGACCCCATACTGAGTTCACCTGAACTCTGAGCCCCTAGCAGCTAATAAGGCCTCTTCCCTCAATTCTGATCTCCCACTCGAATCACTCACTGGCCTTACTCCCCCAGAAGAGCCTGGGGGCTTTGTTTACCCGGATTCCTCAGTGCCCACCAAGATGTTGTCTCCACCTCAGAGGTTTGCAGGACAGCTGTCCCCACAGCTGGATAAGGTTGCTGCCCCACCTCAAGGTCTGCGTGCCAAGCTACCTTGGCAAGAGAGGCTCTGAAAACTGGTTCTGAGGTCTGCAGCTGTTCACACAAGGCCCGCCGAGGTGACGCTTCCACCACCAAACCTGATTCTGGGCACAGTTGGACCTTTGGACCCACAGCTTACCAGAACTCGACCGTGGACTGCAGAAGCCAGAGTTCCTCCAGCTGTGCGGAAGCCTCTCTCCTCCCAGCCTGCAAACCCCGCTGAGTCTGTCACTCAACCTCCAGCGCCTCCGGAGACGGGAGCTCCAAGTCCTGGTCAGGAGCCCACTCAACATCGCCCATCACGCCTGGTCGCAGGCCTACCTTCCCACGTGGATCCCAGCAGCACTGCCGTGCCCTCCACAGGGGCTGCACACTCTCCGTCCCTGCAGAAATCTACAGCTCCTGTAACACAGACTGGGGTGACGCTGCCATGCCCAGACCAGGTTCAGGCTCAGCATCCAATCCTGACTGAAGTCACCACTCAACCAGCAGAGGTGAAGGCTCTAACTGTGCTAAGTGCACAGAGCAGCACGACACACAAGGACATATGCGAGCTCTGTTCCTGCCAGGAGGAGACCCTGTCTTGCACTGACCTCGGCCCCACCCGCAGGCTGCAGGAGGCGCCTGCCCTCTAGCCCAGTGCCCACAACAGGACCTTCACCATCTTAAATTTCCAAGGAAATTCTATTTCTTCCCTTGATAAGAATGTTTGGAGAATATACCAGTGGGTTGAGAAACTAAATCTCAGTGGAAACTCCCTGACTGAATTACGAAAAGACTCCTTTGCAGGCCTGCTATCCCTGCAGTACTTAGATTTATCCTGCAATAAAATACATTCAATTGAAAGAGGGACATTTGACTCACTACCCTTTTTGCAGTTTGTAAATCTTCGTTGCAATTTTGTTTCTCAGATCAGCTACGGAACATTTCATGCATGGCACGGGATGCAGTTTTTACATCAAGTAGTCCTCAACAATAACCCTCTGACAACTATCGAAGATCCATCTTTTTTAAATTACCAGCATTAAAACACCTAGACTTGGGAGCAACACACGTGCCCCCTGCAGTGCTGGAGAACATCCTCACCATGACTCTGGAGTTGCAAAAACTGATCTTGCCGAGCCACATGGCCTGCTGCCTCTGCCAAATTAAGAGTGATATCAAGGTTGTGTGCCCGACAGTCAAGCTGGACTGTGACAGCACCTGTCTGTCCAACACCATGCAGTGCCTTGAGGCAGCAGCCATGGGGAATGTGGATGGGACGCTCATGAAGGCGCTACAGGCCCGGAACAACAGCACCAGCACCCAGCTGAGCATCGAGCCTGAGACGTCATCTTCGCAGCAAAGTGTGGCCCCCTGGTTGGGCATCATGAGCCACCAGCTCAAGTTTGATGACCAAAGTGACGTGATCAACACCCTCAGCTACATGGTGCCCTATCTCTCAGAGGGAAACCCAGAGGATGTGCAGTCAGCTCTACTGCCAGTCATTGCAAGGCTTTTTCCAAATGCATTTCATGGAGATAACACAGATTCTTTAAAAAAGGACATAAAGAACTCCTCCTTTATCCATGAATCCAACAAAAATAAATTGGAAGAGCTGAATTTGCTCAGAAATCGGTCAAATGTAGAAATTCAGAAAAAAATGGAGGAGATTAAGAAGGAAGAAGACACTGTCGGGCGTATACAGCCCAGCATTTTGGGTCCCACCTTGGAGCCCCAAATATCTAGAACACTGGGAAGGGCTCCGACACAGGAAAACAGCATGGTGGAGAACCTGAGAGGAAGAAGGCTGCACACAGTGGACAGGGGCCTCAGGGGCCTGAAGGGCACAGGTAAAAGGCTGCTGCAGGACAGGAGGAAGCAGCAGGTCAGGGACAGGCAGGTCACCTGGCCCCTTGCACAAGCAGCCTCGGGGACCCCAGTGCCACGGAGCTGGAGCAGCGTCATGGGGGCCCCCAGCCCCAGGAACCTGGAGAGCTTCTCCATCCTCACAGAAGGACAGAGGGGGGCCACCCCTCCCTCCCTGCCACCTCCACCCCTGCCAGAGCCCAGCCTGTGGTGAGAAGCAGAGCGAAAGACTTCACCCACAGCATATGGTTTCTAAACCACAGGCAGGACAGAGTGCTAAGAATGAAGGCAACTCCACCTGCCTGGCAGTCACAAAAGAGTCGTCGCTTGGCTGAAACTCTCTTCCCTGTGTCCCTCAGAACAGCCCAGGCCAACCTGAAGGCACAGCTCACCAAGGGAAATGCACACAGCGACCTGAGCCCAGCAAAGAGGCCTGGGTTCTGGGCACAGAGGAGCCTCATGGACTCCCCTCCAGGAGGCTTCCCGTCAGCACCAGGGGACCTGAGTGTGTCTGCTGCAGACTCTGCCTCGGGCTCAACCTCAGCCCCCACACACATCACCTCCCCAGTGCTGCCGTCCCTGGGGGTCGGGTTAGAAACACAGCTGAATCACTTGCTGCAGCCGCTCATCCCTGACTACAGCGTGAGATGGCTCATCGCCCAGGTCGTCAGCATTTTGAAAATGGACTGTGCTGAGCCCCCCGTGTCCCCCTCCTGTGCCAAGCTCATCTCCAAGTCTCGCCTCCTGCTGATGCGTCTGACTGAGCAGCTGGAGTCCACGGTGTCCCAGGCCCAGTGGGAGCAGCAGCAGCTGTATTCTGACCCCATGGTCACAGAGGGGACAGAATATTCTGACCCCATGGTCACGGAGGGGACAGAAGCCCATGGCAAGCAGAAGGGACAGCAGACGCCTCGGATGTCCAGAGAACATGTTCTTGAAGACATGTATATATACAACTGGATCATCGGGGCATTAGCAGCCCTGGTTGTAATGATGATACCTGTCATCATCACCACCATTGCCTTCTGCGTCAGGCACAGAAGAGCCAGAGTGGAAGATCCAGAGGCCGGGTGGAACCCCAGCGAAGAGGCCGAGCCTGCAGAATCAGCCAGTTACAGCGAGAGTGATGTGCTAGTGGAGGTGGTCATCTAGTGATCTCATCCTGCGAGTGACCAGCAAAGCTTATTTTTCCCTTGTCAATAAAGATGTTCTTATCTCCTATTAAAAAAAAAAACTGGAAAAAAAAATTAAATCCTCTATTACATGTCTTTCAAAAAATTCCTATTTCCCAGTTAGAAATTTACGTTGGGAGTATTACTTTTGAAAAAATAGTCAAGATTTTTTCCTCTCTTTCAGAAAATGTGATGATGCAACCAAAGGAAGCAATGTCACAGTAAGAAAATGTCTTTGGTTGTTCAGCTGATCTATCACTTACCTTTCAAACAATTAGACCTATATAATGCAACTGTTTGCCACCTAATTAAATTTGAAAAGCCAGAAATGCCTGGATTAGTATTTCAGTTTTTGCTTCAGTCAAAACTATTGTTACTTAAGTAGGAGGATATTTAAAATGCAAAATGAATTTTGATATGTGTAGAGGTATAGATATTATTCACTTTTACTTTTCAGTGCTTAGGGGCCAGGGATTCAGCTCAGTGTTTCTGCCGCCTGCCTCCCAAGCACAAGGTCCCAGGTTCAATCCCCAGCACCAAAACAAAACAAAACAACAACAAAAACCCACAAACTTTTCAATGCTTAAACATTATGTATTTTATATTTTACTTGTATAATTTCTATTGTTCATTCCTATTTCCCATTGATGCTTATTTTCTTCAGAATGCCTTTAAGTGAATATTTACTATAACATGAATCATTTGTACTAAAGAAATAATCTCAACTGGTATTAAAAAACCTCAGAACAATATCAACTTCATAGCTAAATATGAAGTACCAGTTCTATTCAAAGCACTGATTCTAAGAATTCATTAAAGTCCCTTCCTGATATTAACATCTCCTAACTTTTGAAAAAAACTTTATTATTTATTCTATGAAAAATTAGTTTGAAAGTGGGTCATAAATTCATACAGATTATTGACAAATTAAAAAGTTTCTTCTATTTAAATTTATATTATTAGGACTGGGAGTATAGCTCTGAGGGGCTGGAGATATAGTTCAATGATAGAGCACTTGCCTAACATGTGCAAGGTCCTGGGTTCAATCCCCAGCTCTGCAAAAAAAAACCAATTTACACTATTTTGGTTTATTCTGAATATCATTGTCTGGGAAAAATTTTTCTTTATGCAGAATTTTTAAATTTCATACTTTTGGGGCTAAAAATGTACACTTTGGCTTTTGTTGCCAAGTGTATATATTATATAAATGTGATGTGTATTTTTATATCAAAGTAATGTATAATAGATCAATGACAGATTTGTGTCCTATTACATAGTTGAAAACATACTTAAATTTTAAAATCTAAAAAATGTTGTCTTTGAGGGAAATATGAGATACAATTTTTTTTGGTACCGGCCATCAAACTTGGGACCTTGTGCTTCTGAGGCAGGCTCTGGAACCACTGAGCTAAATCCCCAGCCCTACAATTTTCAATAATAATAGAAATTAATAGATCACTGGTGAAAAGAAATGACCATTGTATCTATGAGCGCAGTGCTTATAGACTGTGGTAAGCAATGGTGGAACTTGATTGAGCAGGTATAATCCACATCCTGAGGTAGATAGAGCCCAGGGAGAAATCATATGGAACCTGAGCAAAAATAGAAAAGCAGAATGACTATTTGTTCTCTTGATCCCAGTAATTATTGCATTTAACTATTAAACTTTTTGTAAAGGAAAAATGATCATGTTCCTATGAACAGAGAAAAACAATGGTTGTTAATGTAGCCTGTAAGCATCATAGATGTGTGATTCTGTCACCTCAGGTGACAGCTGGAGTCGGAGGTAAACAGGACTAGTCTTTGAAAGCATCCATCAGTAGGGCTTGATGGTGCACTCCTGAAATCCTAGCACTGAAGGAGGCTGAGGTAGGAGGATAGCAAATTCATGGCCCACCTGGGCAATTTAGCAAGATCTTGGGGGGGATGTAAGGTGCTTGGAGAAGAAAGTAACTGATCTGCAAAACTGATGCATTTTGTCAGTGTAGTTTCCATTTTGCACCCCAGTGCTGGCTCCATTGTTTGACTAGCAAGTAGGATTTGTCAAAAGGTCCTCTTTACTTGCATGAAGGGAAATAGAAGTTTTCTGTCTTTCTTTGCCTTAATCTTCTGATTCTTTACTCCAGACCCAGCCACAGAGAAAATAAGTAAAGCAAATCACAGCACCCAACTCTGACTAAGCTTGAAAAAATTGTATCTGTACTTTTTTTGTTATATAAGCACATGTTCTGCCATCTCTTCTAAAGTGAATGATAAGTTATTTTTTATTCTCACTTGTGTACTTTTAAGTAAATGTCTCTTTGGACACAGACCAAGATTTGCAAGCAAACTTTATTCTTCACCAACAAAACAAGTCTCTCTAAGTGTAGCTAAGACATTCTCAGAAAAGTAAGTTTTATTAATTTTGTTTTGGAGCCCATAGTTAAGCAGTATAAATCAATTTATGACAATGTTTAAAATATAAACCTTCTGAAAAAATAATGGAAATTTGGGGACATTTCTAAAATCCCCAATGTTCTTTATGTACTGAGGAAAAACAAAATATCTACCTTCCAACATAAATATATTCCAGTGGGATATCTAACTTGACTAACTCTAGCTTTAATAAGTACTAAATTAAATACCTTTTGTTTCCAAGAATAACATTATATGAAATATAAATTTGAATCTTTCCCTGGTTGTAACCATATTTAAGTTAATGAAAATTGATCTTTTAGAATATAGTAATAATCTGTTTTAAATGATTAGAGACCTGATTGTCACACACATTATTAATTTCTCAAATGAAAGTCAATAGTTTAAGTTGACTAAGTTCAGTTTTAGTTTAGTTTAATTTTAGCTGAAGAGACTAAAATCTTATTCTTTGAAACTGTGTATGAGAAAGATTGCAGGGAGTGAGCAAAAAGGAAATTTATAATTTACCATTAAAATCATGATTTGATCAGTTCTCATGTAGATTGTGTGTGTTTATTTGGCATGATCATCACTTCCAAGTAGTAACATTCCATTTATATTCAGGGCATTGAGTATGTTGATCACCTCCATGAGTGTTTTATTAAGATTATTAAAGGCATTTCCGATTACTCAAACACCCAGAACTATACTGGGTGTATTAGCTTTTTTTGCTGCTGAGACAGAATATCCAACACCTACAACTTAAAGGAGGACAGGTATAAGAAGCTCACGGTTCCGTTCATGATCAGCTGGCTCCAAAACAGTGTCTATGGCTGAAGGGAGTTGGAGAGCAAAGCTGTTTAGTTCATGGCAGCTGAGATGCAGAAAAGGGTAGGAGGCCAGTGCAGAAGGGGCAGGCAAGGGACCAGATAGAGATCCTAAGGCCAAGCCTCCTTGACCTCACCCAGACACACCCAGAAGTACACTCCACCAATTCCCAGAGCAGATCCCAAAGCCAACCCAGTTGAAACTCCACATAACCATCTTATTAGGTAAATTCCCTTACTTTAGTACTATATTTCATAGATTCTTAGATATACATTTTTTCATATTTAACACCTCTTAAAATTAATGTCATCTTACACATAGTGGGGATATTTTTCTTTCTTGGTGGAACATAAAATAATAATAAATCCTATAATAAATATATGGTACGTTAGATTCAAGGAAACATTGTAATTTAAGAAAGAAAAAAGGCATCAAAATTCTTTTTATTTAGTTTAGATCTTAGAACTTATAAATTCTAGTAATTGGGGCCAGGGATTTAGCTCAGTGGTTCCGCCGCCTGCCTTACAAGCACAAGGTTCCCAGTTCAATCCCCGGTACCAAAAAAAAAAAAAAAAAACTTCTAGTAATCACTTGTATAGTGGTCTATGGCATGCCAGGAATCTCACTATCACAGAAATTAAATATTGCAGCGAGTTCTTAACTTCTTACCTATAGAGTTACTTCTTGGATGCTTTATCACACAATTAGAAAAATCAAAGGAACAGAGGCAGTATAAACAATGGCTTTTGATTTAGTTGTGAATACCAAAGAAGTAAGTTCCATTTCACCAAGTAAAAGTTCCATTTCCGGCCGGGGATTTAGCTCAGTGGTTTCGCCACCTGCTGCGCAAGCAGAAGGACCCAAGTTTGATCCCCAGTACCAAAAAAAAAGTTCCATTTCCTCCCATAGTAAGGAACATGACAAGGGGGTCAATTTATTTGCTGTATCAGAACAGAAACCAAGACCAGTAACCTCACTACTAATGTTCTTGATTCTCACTCATATCAACAGGGCAAAATAGAACAGCCATAATTTTGGAGAAAAAATAATACTTTACATTTTTTATATCTTTGCATGCAAATGACAAGTTAAATGTTTTCACAACTTTGCAAAGGAGACATTAAAAGATTCTTAATGGCTGGGGATTTAGCTCAGTGGTTCCGCTACCTACCTTGCAAGTGTAAGGCCCCAAGTTCAATCCCTGGTACCAAAAGAAAAAAAAAAGGATTCTTAAGACCTCAAAAAAGAAACCTGGGGTTATGTTTTCACAAATATAGGTGTCTGCCTCTAAGGACAGATTGCACTATATAAGAATCCCTTGTCTCAATGTGTTAGTTAGCTTTAGCCATAAAAACTAAAAGAGGAAGTTAGTCTATATTTAGTTTAGTTGTCTAATGAAAAGGCTATTTTACGTTATGACCAAAGGTTAATATTAGTGTTGAGCTTTCTATAAGTGTAAAACTTAGCAATGGCAGGAATCTATTTATAAATTTAAAAAAAAACAACTCAAGACGAATTCCTTAAATAGTTTTAGTGTCATTGTGCCACAGTGATGTATCAAAGGCATTTATATAACTGATTTCTGTATGTTTTATGTTAAGGAAATCTGAAAAGATTCTAGGAATTTTTACACAATAACAAATGCCAGGTAGAAATAGAATAATAATCATCAATAAAAATTATTTATAATGCCTTTCTACAAAGATACTATATTTTGGCTACATAGGTTTACTAGTACTATATTATATTAAACATAGTATGTGTTCATGAACCCATGTGTACCATTAGCCAGAATTATAACCTAGGAAACATTTTTTTTCACTATTTGCTTTAACATTTAGGAAGGAAGTCTCTTCAAAGAAGATTGAAAATAAAGTCTCTTTAAAAAATACTGAAAAGAGAGTATCTTCAAAGAGTATCAAAAAGAAAGATATCTTAAATCTACAATCTGACCTACGGTCATCTTACTTCTTGAAAGAAAGTACAGGTAATAGCATTTGTCTTACTGAATTAATTGTGACTTCTAATTAAACCCTCTTTCCATGACCTCTGGGAGTTGAGATTACTGTAGGTCTGAGACAGGTCATGGGAATCAAATTTTTTCAAACTCAGCTAACTGACCAATTCTGATATGCAGCCAGAAATGGAGTCTATGGGTATATATTATCTAAGATGATAATTATATAAGATGATAATCCTAGAATGGATTAAAAATACCTATGAAAGCATTCACATGTTCTAGTTACTTAACAATGGTTGAAAGCCAGAGTCCAAGCACTAAATTAGAAGTTGTGAATACAACAATTAGCAAAACAGACAAAGTTCATATTCTGGTGGGAGATAGTCAACTATTAAAAAGAAATAACCTAATTGCCCATCAACTGATGAGTGGATCAACAAAATGGGGTACAGTGGCCATAATAAGTGAATGAAATGTTATCATTTGCAACAACCTGGACAGAACTGGAGATCTTTATATTAAGTCAAATAAGCCAAGCACAGAAAGATAAATACAGCAGAATCTCACTAATAAGTGGAATATAGAAAAGTTGATCCTATAGAAGTTGAGAATAGAACAATGGTTACCAGAGGTTAGGGGGAGAGTAGGGAAGAAGAAGGGCTGGGGAAAGGTTGATCAATGGGTACTAAGTTATAGATAGTAGTGTAAGAAGTTCTGGGGTGTTAGTGTACTATAGAATGATTACAAATAATGGTAATGTACTAATATTTCAGTATATATCCTGCTACAGCAAGTAAAATGTAGTAATATTTCATACATCTAGAAGGAGTCTGAATGATTTCAACATAAAAGAAATGATAAATGGATTCTGCACTGGAAATCTCTGTGACTGCTGTTGTTTCTTCAGCAGTCACCTAGTATTTTAGCCCTCCTCCCTTTCCTCTTTCTCCTCCTCCTCCTCTGAGACCCAGTCAGGCCGACGTGCTCTGCTCTCAGTGACTCTGCAACTTGATGGATGACAACAGCCCTTTTCAACAAAAAAGGTACAGAGGCTCAGCTGGTCACAGCACCTGGAAGGAAGCTCCCTGCCTCCATCCCAGGCTCCAAGGGCAGAGAAGGTGAGCCAGTCCCAGTACCCAGAAGGAAGCTCCCCACCTCCATCCCAGGCTCCTAGGGCAGAGAAGCTCAGACAGTCCCAGCACCCGGAAGAAAGCTCCCCCTCTGCCACCCCAGGCTCCTAGAGCAGAGAAGGTGAGCCAGTCCCAGCACCCGGAAGGAAGCTCCCCCACCACCATCCCAAGCTCCTAGGGAAGAGAAGCTGAGCCGGACCCAGAACCCAGAAAGAAGCTCCCCCGCTGCCATCCCAAACTCCTAGGGCAGAGAAGGTGAGCCGCGTGGGTACCAGAAGCATCCCCTCCCATGGAAATGAAAAGACACATAAACAAGTCTCAAAAACAGACCTCTGGACACCTACAGCAACCCCAAAGGGCAACAAGAGGGAACAATCTGATACTCAACCACCTGGACTCTCTAAACTGGCAACGAAAGAGGATCTGGGAAAAATGAAATCAGAAATAATTGCTCAGATAACAGCAAAGATTTTGCTCATTGTGCAAGACATGATTAATAAATCTAGAGAGGACACAGATTAAAAAAATGGAGGATCTGAGGAACATGATGGAATCCCAGCATATGAAACAAATGGAATCCATAAAACAGATACAAACAAATTTCCAAGAGATTAAAAACTCCATCGAAAGTCTGCGCAGCAGAATGAATCAATGTGAAGATAGAATTTCACATATAGAAGAAAGGACTGCAATTAGTGAGGAGGAAAAGAAAAGTTGCTTTAAAATTGTAAGGGAACACGAGAAATCAATCCAGGAGCTGCTAGACGATGCAAAGAAGAATAACATAAGACTGATTGGAGTCAATGAAGAAAGAGGAGAGAGTGCAGATGACATGAAAAAACTGTTCCCAAAAGTGATGGCAGAAAACTTCCCAAGGAGGGGAAAAGAACTTGACATATAGATAAGTGAGGCATATAGGACTCCAGCTAGCCTTGATCAAAAAAAATCTACACATAGGCATATAATAGTTAGGATTCCAGAAATCCAACAGAAGAACAGAATTCTACAAGCAGTGAGAGAAAAGGAACAAATCACATACAAAGGAAAGCCCATCAGAATCACAGCAGACTTCTCAATGCAAACCCTCAAGGCAAGAAGAGCTTGGAGTGATGTATTTCAAGCCCTAAAGGAAAACAGCCTCCAACCCAGATTGATGTACCCTGCAAAACTATCTTTCAAAATTGATGGAGAAATAAGATACTTTCATGACAAAGAGCACCTCAGGAACTTCATGAATACCAAACCAGCACTCCAAAAAATTTTAGACAATACTCTAGGAAAAGACAATGAGGAACACAACCCCAGGAAACCCAGCAGAATGAATCCATTGGGCATGACAAATTAAACGCAAAGGGGGAAAATCCAACAGAAAGAAAAAGTCATGGCAAGGCTTTTAAAACTTTTAACTTCATCTCCCAAATAAGTATATAATTCAATCTTATTATTGTACTGATTAGTATTTTTCTGAATCTAGAGTTGCACACCATTCTTTGTGCTATACTGGCTATTTATCATATTACGTCTACATTTTAATGGGTTGTCTATTAATGAGCTCTAAGAAATCTTTATATATTCTGGTCGTAGATTATATGTATTGTAAATATGGTCTGTTTAAGGACTACTTTTCATTTTAATGATGTCATTTGAAGTTCTAAATTTTGATGGAATCCCATTTGTCAATTTTTTTCTTTTATACATCGTGTTTTTTGTATCCTAGGTAGTTCTTGCCTACCTTGAATTCACAAATATTTTCCCTTATAATTTCTTCTTAAACTTTTATACTTTTAGGCTTTCTTATTTAGGTTCATAGATCCCTTCAAGTTATTTTTGTGTATGGAAAAAAAAGGTTGAGGTTAATTTTTTATATACGGATACCAGGTGTTCTAGTACCATTTGCTGAAAACATTATCTCTTCCTCAGCTCTTGAATTGAGTTTATATTCTATAAAATGCTAATGTTAAATAATCTTTCAAAACTCAGTGAACCATATATGTGTGGTTCTATTTCTAGATTCTCTGTTTTATTCAAATGATCTGTATGTCTTTCCTTACACCAACGCTGCCTTGATTACTGTAGCTTTAGAGGAGGTTTTAAAATTAGGTACTGAACATCTTACAACACTGTTTTTGTTTTTGTTTTTGTTTTTGGCTTTTCTAGGTCCTTTGTACTCCTACATAACTTTTAAATTTCAATATCCAATTCTTCATTTATAGCAAGTATACACAGACCTGAATTTTTATATATACTTTGTGTTTTCTAATCCTGCTAAATTCAAGTACGGGTTCTAGGGGCTCCTAGAGATTTCTTAGTATTTTCTCTGTAGATGATCATTTCAACTACATATAAAGATTTTGCTTCTACCATGCCAATCCTATCCTAGTTGTGTCATTTTATTGCCAGAGTATTTTGGTGGGGACTGGGTTTCAAAGTTTAATGGACAGATAAAGAGTGGGCATATCTGCCTTTGTTCCCCACCTTAAGGAGAGGGCATTGTATCTTCTCCATTTATATAAGGCATTCTCACTGGAGGTGTGGAGTACATGTCTTTAATCTGTTGAGAAGTTTCTGTTCTACTTCTAGTCTCCTGATAGCTTTTGCCATGAACAGCTGTGGAATTTAGTCCAGTGCTTTTTCTCCAGCTAGTGACAGGATCATATGGCTTTCTCCTTTCCTCTGTTAAAATGATGACTTTTGGGATGGATCTTCCAGTGCTGAACCAACACTGCCATCCCTATAACAAAACCACTTTCTACATCCTGCCAGATCTGACTTCCAATAGCTTGTTTTGTTAAACAAATTTCTATCTATGTTCATACTCTTTTCTTCTATTATCTTTATCCAGTTTTAGGATTAGCACAATGTTGAGTTCCTAAAATGAGGGGAGAAGTGTTCCTTCTTTTTTCTGCTTTAATTGTTTGATATAATTTATCAGTTAAAATGTTTATGAGCCTGCTGTTGTCATATAGGTAGGTTTTCAAGCTAGGAATATACTTTCTTTAATAGGTGTTACTCAAATTTTATATTTCCTCCAGAGTTAGTTTCATTAATTTGTCTTCCAAGGTACTTCTTAGAAGTTGTCAAATTTATTTCAGAAAAGATTTTTTCTAATACGCTTTCTATATCCTTTTAAATTCTGTAAAATCTGTGGTAATGTCTCCTAGATCTTAATATTGTAATTTTAAAAATGTATAACTGATATTGTGTAATAGGAAGAAAAGGTCTAAAAGAGCAGGGGAATTGGGAGGGGTAGGGGAAGGGAAAAAAGGGAAAGGGAAAAATATGAGAAGAGGAAAAAAAATGGAAACAAGGTCTTTGCAAATAGGGAAGGGTGGGCAAGGGAAGGGGAAAAAAATAAGAACCAAGATACTCATGTAAAGGTACAAGATCCCAAAGATGAATGTAACTGTATTTTATACCAAAAATGTACCAATAAACTTAATGGGGAAAAAAATTTTTTTTTACTTTGGCCTTCCAGAGACTTCCAAGTCCTCGGTATTTCCATAAATTTTGTCCTAGCTACTCATTATTTTACTTTGTCATTTTCTTCTAATCCAGAACTTTATAGTCATTATTCAATAGATACTTGGAATAAAGACAGCAAACATAGTAAAGCTCTGGATTTTAAATAAACCTATTTGCAAACCACTTTAAAAAAAAAAAAAGAAATGATTTGGGGCTGGGGTGTATGTCAGTGGCAGAGTGCTTGCCTAACATGAGCAAGGCCTTGGGTAGGAATAAAAGAAAAAAGAAATGATTTGTGGCATAGCTGTGTAGAGGGGGAAAATAAAATTAAAAGAACGGCACTGAAAAAAAAAAAGATAAATGTGTAACCTTATTTAAACATTCTACAATGTATACAGGTATCAGCATCACATGGTGCTCCATAAATATGTGCAACTTTTATGTGGCTGTTTATAATAAATCTTAATAACAAAAGCACACAAACAGGAAAGATAATTCCAAATTGTCATAGGTGCTACAATTAAATGGTGTCAGGGGAAAGGACTAGTTTAGATTTAGGAATCAGGAAACTTCTCTGTGATGCCAAGTATTTATGAATTGAATGTGACAGTTCCTGTGACATCACAGGTTCTTTAATTCCTTATTGTGACCTCCCCTGATGACATCAGTGTGGTGAGTTAGGCACAGACTGGGTGGAAGTGGTTGTAAGCAATGGAGATTGTAAATGAGACAGAAGCAGGTAGATGGATGATTTGAATAACTCAGCTGTCACACCCTTGGAAGGGCTTCATGTCCTTTTCCAGGGTACCACTTATGCCTTAGAGTCAGAAGTCTTATTTGTGTGTGTGTTTTCCTAACCTCGTCTTCTTTGGAGCTTTCCTGGATTTTCTTATTTTCTTTTAACATTTGTGCCTTTACATTATTTAGAATAGCTCATGGCCATCCTCCCACATCCTCCCACAAAAGAGGGCATCTCCCATACTTCCCAAGTGCTCAAACTCTTACAAGAAAGAGATGCGTGTATCACAAGTTTAGTCTGAAACTATGAAAGACTCCATAAAGACAAAAAAAGTCAGCAATCTCACAAGTGTTTCCTAAGGAGATGATTTTAGGAGACACATAGTAAACGTTTTTAAAAATTACTTTATAGTTTCACATTTATTTTAATCTGTATTTAAAAATTATACTCTGGAGCCAGTCTAACTCCTAGAATCTACCACTTAACTAGCTGCATGAAGTTGAGCATGTACCTCTCCGTACTCTAATTTCTTCATCATAAATAGAAATAAAAACAGTACAATCTCACTGAAGATACTGGGAGAATTAAGTGAGTTAATATATGTAGTGCTCAGGGGAATGATGCTGATCGTTACAATGATTTTTTTATTTATATATGTTAGATGCATGGATGCTAGTAGGATCTGGCCAAATTTGACTTCTGAGCTTTTCATTGTTTATTACTTAAATTATATATGTTCTGTTTTAGGTGAAGGGGGCAAAGATGCAGTCATTGCAAAGCAGGAGAAAATTGATGACTATTGCCTTCAGGATACTGATAAACTGTCAAAATCAATGGATGATGATGGTGAAGATGATACCAATGATGAAGACAGTAACCCTAAAAAGGATATTCCTGCCCCATTAGAGTTAATGGCAGAAGTGAGTTTTTTTGATATATTCTAATTTTAAAAACTTAAAAATATTGAAATAACTAGGTAGTATATATTCTAATTTAAGAAACTTTAACATATTGAAATAACTACATAGTAAATAACTAGATAGACTGATTAAAAGTTAGTCTGTGTTAATTAATTAAAGATTTAAAAATTAGTAAAATGATCCTTGCCCACATGCAGATGCTTATGTGGCTACTCATCTCTCTTACTACTGCTACCAAGTTAGAGATGAAAGAAATTCTGTGTAAGGCAATATTCCAGTGCAGCACAGGCAGGAGTAAGAAAAGTTTGGGCATAAAATCCTTCAGGGACTGCTTTAGGGAATCCTGGGTACCATGCTGGTTGCTGGGAACGTAGCGATAAATAAGAGAGACCTGTTTTGTCCTTGAAAACAACACACAGAGAAATAATTACAATAAAATGAAATGCATGTTAGAAAAATGTTTGTGAAGTTCTCTGGGAAAGGGGGGATTTAAATGACTTAGAAAAGAAAGCAGGAGGTAAAATGGAGAAAGATTTTTCGATAAAGAATACTGTAGAATCTTAGAAACTTGAAGAGTATAGACATTCAACTGGCAAGCAAGATTTCAAAACTGTAAACACTGTATTCTACTGATCACTTCTCTTACCATGATCAACAAAACTAGCCATCAATAACAAAATACAATAACAAATTAAAACTACTTGAAGAGAAAAGATATTCTTCTACATGACATTTGAATTAAAAAGAAAAATCAAAACTAAGCTATTTGGAAAATAATGGTAGCCACACACTAAATATTAAAAATATTTTTAAAAGCTTAAAGTTTTAAAGTGCTTCAATGATGATAATTATGATGATGATGACACAAGAGTGAGTATAAATGCACGGAGTATTAGTGCCAGAAAAATGTAAAAATAATAAACATAAATGCAACAAGAAAAAGAATTGAAGAAACAAGTTAATAATTCAAAGTAAAAACCAAGTTAATATATCAAGAGCTAGATAATTGAAAAAATGCATAGGTAAACTAATAGATATGATTAAAATGGAATAAAACCACAAATAGGAATGAAAATTAAAATGTTCAAGCTTAGACAAGACAAAATTTTTTAAATGTAAGAATTTTATTGCATGCATTAATATAACATTGTTAATATTTAAATAAGTGAGATTTTTAAATGAAATTATGATTTATGCAAAAATCTCCCAATGACTTGGATTTATATTAGAAAAATGATTTCAAAAACTTAAGGGACAGGGCCGAGGATTTAGCTCAGTTGTTCTGCCACCTACCTTGAAAGTGCAATGTCCCGAGTTTGATCCTCAGTACCAAACAAACAAACAAAAAAACAACTTAAGGAACAAACAGCGAAGTGGTAGAAAAGTACTTAAAATGGTACCTGGGTATTTATCACACATCTGGAAATGTATGAGAAATATCTTTATATTGGTCAATGCTGCTGTCTTTGCAGAATAAAACCCTGGTACCTGCATGGGGTTCAGAAAATGCCAAACACAAACAAGAATAACCATCAAAGTAAAGGGCTTTTTGTTTTCTTTAAATCAGTCTAAATAGCTCATAATATGAGATTAGTTCAGTAAATTGTTGCCTAAGTAAAGATTATAAAAGAATATTTAATGCCAGGCTGGGGTGTAAGCTCAGTGACAGAGTGTGTGCATGCTTAGCATGCTTAGGATTGGTTCAATCCCTAGCACCCTTCCCTCAAATAAAAGAGTATTTAATGGCACAGAAAGAAGGCACTCAGAACATGTAGTTTATTTATTTAAAAACTAATGAATAATGCTAATTTTTGTAAACAAAAATATATGTGTTCATTTACAGGAAAAAACTAAAAAGATTACACTAAGACGTTAAACATCTCTAGATGGTAGAAATATAGGTACTTTTAATTTGGAACAGAAAGCATTTATTTAGTCTTTTTTTTTTGGTACTGGGGATCAAATTCAGGTCCTTGTGCTTGTGAGGCAGGTGACGGAACCACTGAGCTAAATCCCCGGCCCTAGTCTTTTAATTTCATATATTAAAAATACATATTGCTTTTTAACAAGAAAAATACAATAAAAAGTATAAGCAAAACTGGATGATATAAAAAACTATATAGATGCAATACTGAAAAATATTGAATGTACAATTACTTTTTCAACTAAATACTGTCATGTTATCATGGATTAAGTTCACAGATGAAACCTGAATGTAAGCCAAAGGAATGTTGAAATAGCCATGTTATCACTACCTGTGCCAATCAAATCAACCAACACATTCTCAAATTGTCCAACAGTACATTTAGAGCGTGACTACAGCAAAGCAGGGGTGTTGGACCTATCCCAAGTGCTTTGCCATCAGAGGTCCTGAAATATCCTTGATTGACTGATTGATTCAAAACTCACTTCTGGAAAAACATGTATAAATGTTAAAGCAAAATAGAAGGGCTGATCAAAAACTAGTGTGTACTTAAATAACAAAAATGGATGACAGTACAAGACACATTGCCACTAATCTCCCTCAAAACACTTCCCTTCACTTCAAACGCACTTATCCCATCATTCTTGCCACTTTGTGAAGCAGTTATGGAAGTCCTCTTTCATGATGTCTTTACAAGGTGTGATAAAAAATACAGTACATGGTGCTGCCAAGTGCCATCCAATGGAAAGGCAGGCTCGTAAAATCATTACAGTGTGTCTCCATCCACCTTAGTCACAGGATCTGTCACTATGTGAGTTTGGCTCTTCTCCAAAGTGAAAATGACCATGACCATGTAAGGTAGATGTTTTAAATTGATTCAAGGTAGCCACAACAGTGCATCCAAAGACACCCACGAAAAAAGACTTCCAAAACTGCTTCAGAAAGTGGCAAGAACAATGGGGTAAGTGTGTTTGAAGCGAGGAGAGGGGAGTATTTTATGGGGATTAATGGCAATGTGCTTTTTACTGTAGTACATTTTAAAAAAATTTAAACATCCAGCATATTTTTCAATCACACTGCATAACTAATCATTAATGGAATATTTTCTAGAAAGTTTATAATTCACATTCAAGTTCTCTCTGAAATATTCTATGTTTTCTAGTTCCTCAGAGCTGAAATGGGCCGAGACTACCACCTGGCAAAAAAATTATGTCAGATGAGTAAGTACAAAATATTTTCACATTTTCCAACCCTTGCTTTGTTTCTAAAAATATACTGTACTCTATGTGAGGTGGTTTTATTATCCTAAGTCTAGTGAACTCTCTTTTATTCTCTCAGTGACTCCTCAATAGTAGATTAATATAAGGACTAATTTAGATGTCTGGAGTGCTTTTTAGTGAAATAAATCAATGTAGATTAGCACAGACTACTTACCCCCACTAGACAATAAGCCAGAACACTTACCCTCGTGGTAACAGCTCAGTAAATTCATGCTTTAGTTCCAAAGAAGAGTCGGGTGGTACAGCTGTCAGGTCTAACTTAACATGTATGTGTTTACTCCACAAAGGCTTGAGAGCCCCATGTGCCTGGCACTGTGGTCGACAGGGGAAGTATAGCAGTCAACAGGCACACCAGTATCCCGCATATATGTCTAAGTGCCAGACAGAATAAACTAATAAATAAATGGTGTGTCATAAGTGATAGATGCTACAAAGAAAAATCAAAATACAGAAACAGGAACCACTGTGGAAATCAGTATGTAGATACCTCAAAGAACTAAGTCTAGAAGTCCCATTTGACCCAGCTATTCCCCTGCTGGGTATCTTCCCCAAAGAATTAAAAGAATCATACCACAGTGATATATGTGCACCCATGTTCATAGCAGCATAGTTTGTAATAGCTAAAAATTAGAAGCAGCCAAATTGCCCATCAACTGGAGACTGGATAAAGAAAATGTGGGGGTTTTTATAAAATGGATAATAGCCATAAAAAACAAGAAATTAGAGATATTTATTGCTAAATGGATGCACATTGAGGCAATACTCTTTTAAGTGAAATAAATAGGACGCACATGTTTAAATACTAAATAGTTTCTCTAGTGTGAGAAACTGAAAGTGTAAATGAGGACTAAAGGGTATAATAGATAGTGTGAAGTAGGAAGAAAAGGGGCAAAGGGGAAGGGGAAGTGGGAGGGGTAGGGAAAGGAAAGAAGGGAATGGAATTAATATGAGAAAATGAAAAAGTGGAAACAAAGTCTTTGTAAATAGGGAGGGATGGAGGGGTTGAAGGGAGGGCAGGGGAAGGGGAAAAAATAAGAACCAAGAGAGATTATGTAAAGGTGCAAATTTCCAATGATGAATGTCATATTGTATATCTAAAATGTACCAATAAAATAAAATAAAATTTATTTTTAAAAAAGTACAGAAGGGGCTGGGGATTTGGCTCAGTGGTTTTGCCACCTGCTGCGCAAGCACAAGGACCTAAGTTCGATCCCCAGTACCAAAATAAATAAATAAACAAATAAAATAAAAAAGTACAGAATCAGGAATAGAGAAGATACTGGGAAAGGCAAAACAGTATTTAGTAGTTGTCAGGTCTTCACTGAATGACTTGATGATGTAGAGGAAATTGGCTGGTGTATAGCAGAGGAAAAGTGTGCCAGGCAGGGTATACAACAGGTGTGCTGATAGAGTGCAGCCAGGCAGCCAGTGTGGCTGGAGCCGAGGAACACACAATAGTGTGCTAGAAGCTGAAGCCACACAGGTCGTGGTCAGGGGTTGTGCAGACTACATAGGATTTTCTCCGTTAGGGAAGCTTTTGAGTAGAGAAAAGATACAATACAACTTGCCTTATCTTTCTTCCTCTTCTTCATTTTAAGTAGTTTGATTTACCCAAAATAGTTGTGATTTTCTTTGTCTTTAAACTATTGGGGACGTCCACTGGGTTTCTTAAATTTGTGGGTTGGTATTTTCATCAGCTTTGAAAATTTCTTGTCTGCTATTACCTTTTCAAATAACACTTCTGCTTCTGTCTGCCCGCCCCCCTCCCCAGCTCTTCCTGGGCCTCCAAGTGCACATAAATTAAACGTTTTTCCCCATGGCATCCCATGGGGGATATATATTTTTTAGCTCTGTCTTTTTAAATTGCTTTATATTTCTATGCATTCACTTGGGTATTTTCTATTGACCTATTTTATTTACTTATCTCCTGTATACATTTCTCTGTTAAAACTATCAGTGAGTTTGTAAAGTCATAGATTATATTTTCCAATTTCAGACTGTCCATTTAATGTCTTGGAAAGATCCCAGCTCTCAATTAACAGCCACTATCTTTTCAAATATTCTACCCATGTTTTCCTCTAATATATTCCTTATAGTTGTTTTAAAAGAAGAAATAACAGCTCTCCCAGTAAATCTTATTGACAGTCTGGCTTAAAAGTCATAACTAGTGTTGACCTAAAATCTATGCTGAAGTCCTTGAAGGAAATATAGCACAGGTATTGTGAGGGTCTATGCATATGAGTAGTGTACTTAACTCTCTGGCTGATTTTTGAAATATATTTCTTGAACACATTTTACCTACTTTATATCAGAACTAAATATTTTGCCCTGCTTAATCCTGCCAAGCATTTTTGACCCTTTAAGCCATCAAATAAAATATTTTGGTGAAGACTATTTCTGGTAGCCCACAAACATAGAATTTCCAAAAAGAATTCCCAGAGAAAGTAACATTCAGTCCTCTTCTTTATAAGGAAACCAAACCAGAGAAAGGTAAGCAGCTGGCCCAGCTCTGTACGGTGACATTGGACAGGAGCCCCAGCCTGTCCCTCCCGCACCTGTCCCCCCTCCACTGGCTCATTGGAGGTGACTGGTCCTGCACTACTCACTCCCAGTTCTGTGCATTTCTTTTTTTTTTCCATTTAGTTTATTGGTACATTTTAGGTATACAATACATTCATCATTGGGATCTTGTACCTTTACATGATGTATCTTGGTTCTTATATTTTTCCCCATTCTCCTGCCCTCCCTTCAGCCCTTCCACCCTTCCCTATTTACAAATACTTTGTTTCCATGTTTTTCCTTTTATCATATTAATTCCATTCCCTTCTTTCCTTTCCCCTACCCCTCCTACTTCTCCTACTCCTTTAGACACTTTCTTCCTATTTCACAATATCAATTATACATTTTGATTCTTATTTACTCTTTTAGTTTTTCCCACCAGAGAAACTATTTGGTATTTACACATATGTGTCCTATTTATTTCACTTAAGAGTATCACCTCAATGTGCATCCACTTAGCTATAAATATTTCTAGTTTCTCATTCTTTATAGCTGAATAGTACTCCTTCTATTAAAAAAAACCCACATCTTCTTTATCCAGTTTCCAGTTGATGGGCAATTGGCCTGTTTCTAAGCTTTAGCTATTACAAACTGTGCTGCTATAAACATGGGTGTGCATATATCACTGTGGTATGATTCTTTTAATTCTTTTGGGAAGATACCCAGTAGAGGAATAGCTGGGTCAAATGAAACTTCCAATCCTAGTTGTTTGAGGTATCTCCATATTGATTTCCACAGTGGTTGCACCAGTCTGCTCTTCCACCAACAATGAAGAAGGGTTCCTTTCTCCCCATAACCCCACCAGGATTTGTTATTGGTTGATTTCACTATAGCAGCCATTCTTTCTGGTGTGAGGTGAAATCTCAGCATTGTTTTCATCTGCATCTCTCGAATGACCAGTGATACTGAACATTTTTTCATATGTTTATTTGCTGCTTTTACTTCTCTGCCTGAGAAATGTCTGTTCATTTCAGATGACCATTTTTGAATTGGTTCTTTACATTTGGGGAGTCTGATTTTTTTGAGTTCTTTATATATTCTAGATAGTAGACCTTTGTCTGAGGAACAGCTGGCAAAAATTTTTTCCCACATTGTAGGATGTCTCTTAGCTCTGTTGGTGGTTTCTCTTGCAGTGCAGAAGCTTTTTAATTAGATGAGATCCCAATTATTGATTCTTTGTGCTAGTTCCCATGCTATTGAGGATTTGTTCATAAAGTCCTTTCCTATGCCAAAGTCTTTGAGAGTTCTACCTAACTTATCTTCCAGCAAGTTTAGTGTTTCTGTTTTAATATTTAGATCTTTAATCCACTTTGATTTTAGTTTAGTGCTTGGTGAAAGATAGGGGTCTAGTCTTAATCTTTGGCAGGTTGAAATCCAGTTTTTCCAACACCATTTATTAAAGAGGCTATCTTTCCTCCAGTGAAGATGGTTGGCCCCTTTGTCAAAGTGAGGTAGCTGGGTATGTCTGGAGTTATTTCTGCCTCTTCTAATCTATTCCACTGATCTTCTATTCCACTGATCTTTGCCAGTACCATGCCTTTTTTTTTTTAGTCACAGTGGCTTTGTAGTACAGTTTCAACTTGGGAATTGTGATACCCTTGCCATGACCTTGTTGCCTAGAATTGCTTTTGCTATTCTAGGTCTCTTCTGGTTCCAGATGAACTTTTGGATTGTTTTCTCTAGTTCTATGACATATACTGTTGGGATTTCAATCGTGATTGCATTGAATCTGAATAGCAGTTTTGGAAGTATGGCCATTTTCACTATATTGGTTCTTCCTATCCCAGAACAAGGGATGTCTCTTATATCCTCTTCTATCTCTTTTTTTTTAGAGTGCTGTACTTCTCAATGTAGAGGTCTTTTGCTTCCTTCATTAGATTGATTCCTAGATATTTCATTTTTGGGAGTGCTATTGTGAAAGGGATTGTTTCCCTAATTTCTCTGTGAGTCTGTTATTTGTGTACAAGAAGGTTATCGATTTTTAAGTGTTTACCTTGTATCCAGCTACTCCAGTGAATCTCACAATTAAGTCTAGAAAACTTTTGGTAGAGTTTTTTTGGGTCTTCTATGTACAGTATCATATCATCAGCAAATAATATCAGTTTAATTTCTTCTCTTCCTATCTTTATTCCTTTTATTTCTTTCTCTTGTCTAATTGCTGTGGCTAATGTTTCCAAAACTATATTGAACAAGAGTGGTGATATTGGACATCCTTGTCTTGTTCCTGATTTTAGCATGAAGGTTTTCAGGTTTTGACCATTTAGTATGATGTTGGCTGTTGGTTTTTCATAGATAGCCTTTTTCAAGTTGAGATAAAGACCATCTATTCCAATTTTCTGCATGGTTTTTATCATGAATGGTTGTTGGATTTTGTCAAATGCCTTTTCTGCATCTATTGAGATAATCATATGGTTTTTGTCCTTGACTGTTAATACAGTGTATTACATTTATTGACTTACATATGTTGAACCATCCTTGCATCCCTAGGATAAATCTGACTTGGTCAGGGTTTATGATCTTCTTGATGACCCTCTGTATTCTGCTTGCCAGTATCTTATTCAGGATTTTTGCATCCATGTTCATTAGAGAGATTGGCCTCTAGTTCTCTTTTTTGTTTGGGTCTTTCCCTGGTTTTGGAATCAAAGTAACACTTGCTTCCAGGAATGAATTTGGAAGTATTGCTTCCCTTTCAATTGCATTGAAAAGTTTAAAGAGTAGTGGAAGTAGTTCTTCTCTAAATGTCTTGTAAAATTCAGCAGTGAAGCCATCAGGCCCTGGGCTTTTCTTTGTTGGTAAATTTTTTATTATGTTTTCAATTTCACTGATTTTAATTGGGGTGTTTAGACTTTTATATCTTCTTCATTAAACTCTGGTAATTCATATGTATTTAAAAACCTGTCCATTTCTTCTGTGCTTTCCATTTTATTAGAGTACAGGTTCTTGAAGTAGGTATTGATGATCCCCTGGATTTCTGCTGGATCTGTTGTGACTTCACCTTTTTCCTTCTTAATTGCATGGTTTTGAGCCTTTTCTTTCCAAAGTTGGCTAAGGGTTTATCAATTTTATTTAATCTTTCAAAAAACAAACTCTTTGATTTGTTGATTTTTTGTATCATTCTCTTAGTCTCCATTGCATTTATTTCTGCTCTGATCTTTATAATTTCCTCCCTTGTAAGAGCTTTGGGTTTGTCTTGCTCTTCTTTTTTTAGGAGGTTAAGATTCAGCATTAGGTTGTTTATTTGAGGTCACTCTGTTTTCCTAGTATGGGCATTCACTGCTATGAATTTCCCTCATAGAACAGCTTTCATTGTGTTTCATAGATTCCTGTCTGTTGTATTGGCATTATCATTTATTTGTAGAAACTGTCTAATTTCTTCTTTAATTTCCTCTGTGACCCATTGGTTGTTCAGGAGAGTGTTTTTCAATTTCCATGTGTTTGTGCAGTTCTTGCGGTTTCTAATGCTATTGATCTCCAGTTTAATTGCACTATGGTCTGATAATATACATGGAATAACTTCAATTACTTTGCATTTACTTAAACATGTTCTATGAGCTAGTATGTGGTCTATTTTGGAGAATGACCCATGTGCAGCTGAAAAGAATGTATATTTTGATTTTGTGGGGTGGAACACTCTGTAGACATCTATTAAATTCATTTGTTCAAAAGCTTGGTTCAGTTCTATTATTTCATTGTTGATTTTTTGTCTAGATGATCTGTCTATTTGTGCCAGTGGGGTATTGAGGTCCCCCACTACAATTACATTAGTGCTTATTTGGTTTTTCATGTCCCCTAATATTTGTATATTGTAATATTAGTATAGTTTGGGGCAATAGTATTTGGTGCATACATATTTATGATTGTCATCTCTTCCTCTTGGATTGTTCCCTTTACAAGCATGTAGTGTCCTTCTTTGTCTCTCTTAATTAGTTTCAGTTTGAAATTTACTTTGTCTGCAAACAAGATAGCTACCCCTGCTTGTTTCTGGGTTCCTGTCACATGGAGAACTGTTTTCCATCCTTTTACTTTCAGTCTATGAGTTTCTTTTTTGAACTAGGTGCGTTTCTTGTATACAGCATATTGTTGGGTTTTTCTTCTTAATCCATCTGCCAGTCTATTTCTTTCGATTGGTGAATTGAGGCCATTAACATTGATGGTTATAACTGATATGTATTGACTTATCATTGCCATGTTATTTTCCTGATGTTGGTTCTTTTTTATTTTCTTCCCTCTACTTTTAATTTCTTGTCTTGGCTGATGAATTTGCTCTGTTGATCCTCATGGAGTTGTGACCTTTGTTATCTTTTTCTAGGATATTGTTTAGAATTGTTTGGAGTGCTGATTTGGTATTCATGAAGTTTCTCAGGTGTTCTTTGTCATGTACTTCTCCATCAATTTTGAAAGATAGTTTTGCAGAATACATTAGTCTAGGTTGGAGGTTGTTTTCTTTTAGGGCTTGAAATACCTCACTCCAGGGTCTTCTGGACTTGAGGGTTTGTGTTGAAAAGTCTGCTGTTTTTCTGATGGGCTTTCCTTTGCCTCTGATTTGTTTCTTTTCTCTGCTTGTAGTATTTTGTTCTTCTGTTGGGTTTCCAGGACCTTGATTATTATGTGTCTAGCTGTAGATTTTTTTTTTGACCATGGCTAGTTGGAGTCCTATATGCCTCACTTATGTGTATGTCAAATTCTTTTGCTCTGTTTGGGAAGTTTTCTGTCATGAATTCTGTAAATATTTGTACTGTCTTTTGTACTTTCTCCTGCTTTCTCATGGACTCCTATCAGTCTTATATTATTCTTTGCATCATCTAGGAGCTATTGGATTGATTTCTCATGGTCCCTTACTATTTTTAAGAGATCTCTCTTTCCTTGGTCACTGACCACCATTCTGTCTTCTATATTTGATATTCTGTCTTCAGATTGGCTTGTTATCTGCTGTGTATGCTTTCAGTAGAGTTTTTAATCTCCTGGATATCTGTTCAAATCTGTTTCATGGATTCCATTTCTTTCCTATGTTGGGCATTCATGGTTTCCATTTCTTTCCTATGTTGGGCATTCATGGTTTCCATCATGGTCCTGAGCTCATCTATTTTTTTATCTGTTTCTGTTCTAGAGTCTAATCATGTCTTTCCTTCTGCTCACCATTTCTGTAGTTATCTGGGAAATTATTTCTGTTTTGAATTTTTCTAGAGCCTCATTCATCCATTTTGTTATTTCCTGTGCTATCAGTTCAGGGTGTCCATGTGGTTGATTATCAGACTTTTCCACTTTGTTTGCCCCAGAATTTGTCTTTAGTGGGGTGGAAGTCTGGGTTTGTGCCTTGCTTAAATGTCTTCTCATTTTTGTTTTTGGTACTGTCCTTGGTTTAATTCCTGAGTTGATACTTCAGTATTGCTTATTGTAGATATCTTTGTTGTTTGTATTTAGAACCATTATGGAATGATTGCTTCTCAGAGGTGTCTTCCAGATATAGCTGGTCTTCAGGTTTTGAGTCTCTAATGACTCTGAGGCTATCTCACTTTCATTATACCAGGAAGGACAACTGATTAGATCAATCACAACACCTTAGCCCAAGTGATACAATCAGCAACACCATAGCATCAAGCACAGCCTAGAAAATGACATTTTGTGGTAGTTATTAATCTATCACCTTTAACTGTATGAATTAAATCAAAATTGAGGACCAGCCCAACATATGTTTATAGTGAATAAACTCTTCAATATAGCAACTTTGCCCTTTGCAATGGGGAGTTAGAAGGAGTTGAGGTGGGAGGAATAAATAGATAGAAGGATAGGGAAATGTCAGCAGTAAGGCCAGAGGACACAGGAAGATCATGCAAACTCTAGGAAACTTTTGAAGACAAGAGGAAAAGAGAATGAAAGAACAAAGATGAGAACAGAACAACCTAACAGCAATAGGGATGCTAGAAACTATTTACTTTCCTTTAAGACTAATGACAACTGAGAGAAAGAAAAAGAGAAGAAAAGAAAAAGAAAAAAGAAATCTGAATTAGGGCCAGAACAGGAACAAAAAGGGAAATGAAGAACTAGAGTGAGAGGATAGAGAGAGAGAAAGAGCGAGAGAGAGAGAGAGAGAAAAGAAAAAATTAAAAAGAGTAAAAAAAGTAAAAAGTAAAAATTAAAAATAAGAGAGAAAAAACTAATTTTGAAAATAACAAATAAAAAATAAAAATGAAGGGCCTCCTTCACAGTATGTCTCTGCTGTCACAATAGACAATGTGGCAGCAGTGTGCAGACCTAAGTCAATGAGTCTCAGCAAGCCAATAGCAGACCCAGGAGATTCAGATAGGTTTCTGGCTGCAAGTCCCAAGTTGAGCTCCCTGACCTCCTGCAGGGTTGAACTCTGCAAGGTTCTATTGCAGGTTCCAGCTGCCTTTCCCCTTAAGATAGTCCAGGTTCCAATGGGAGGTGATGATCCCTCCAACTTACCAAATATGAAGGTCTGGTGTGCCTTTATTGCAGAGATTCTCTTCACTTTTCCAGTGGTCTTCAATTTTCATTAAGGAGCCAGAGAGAGGCCCTCTTTCTGTTGTTCACTTCTCTATCTTCTGGAGCTCAGGACAATGGCCTTTATGAACCCCTGTGCCTCTGTTGTGTGGAACTGGCACAGCCAGGAGGCGGCGGGAGGGCGGGGGAGGACAGAGCCCCGCTCATTGCGGCTGAGGTCCTCACCTTCTGCTCACTGGTCACTCGGAGGTCTCTGTGCATTTCTTATGGAGCCATCATTGTAGAAATATTTATATATGTTTCATTTCTGTACCCATCATTTTAGAAAGCCTCTGCCTGAAGCTTACAAAATATATGCACCGATACCACCATATCTGTCAGTCAATTTGAGCCATTAGCTAAGCAGTAAAGCTACATACACAGCAAGTGCTCAATAAAATGCTTGTTGGCCTGACTGGAGCCGGTGAGTACATAGTCAATGTCAGGTCAAGGGGAATGAAAACTTCAAACTGATCTTCGTGGGGTTATATCCCTTTAAAAATGTCCTGCCTCTCCCCTCTGCCTCCCTCTCTTCTGCTGTCTTTCCTATTCTCCTTCCAACAAATACATACTGAGCACCTACTCTTTTCCTGACATTGTGCTGGAAGCTGGAGAGTAGGCAGGAACCAAGGCACACATTCTAAACCCTCCTGGGGCCCGACTTGAAACATAATTCTGTTCTTACCCCTATTGATTCACCTGTGTACACAGGTCATGCTTTTCAGTCAGTGTCAGGTAGTGGTGCCTCTAACACTAAGGACTGGATTATAGGAAAAGGAGCCGAGGAGGCTCCCAGACAGACGCCAGGATCCAAGGCTCCCACTGGCAAAGAGCACTGCTTCCAAGGGGGACAGGGGACTGATTGGAATGTGGAGTGAGAGGCTCAGAGATGGGGGTGGGGTGGAGGTGGGATATCTTCCTCTGAGGCAGATTCTCAGCCAAAGGTTTGAAGCCAGGAAGGCCTAGGTTCTGCGATGCCAAGTGAGGCCAAGGAAGAATGGAGGGTTCTTAGGGAGAAAAAAGCATTTGTTCTTTGCTGTTCATAACAACACAAGTTTGAGGGCTACCCCAAATCCCTTTCTGTATTTAGAGCCACATACAAAATGAATTTTTCTTATCTAGCAGGAACCCCAAGATTTATATATAAATGTTTATGGCCTAGATATTCTTGTCCATTGTACCATATTCTAACTCCTCTGCGTAACACTCCTTCCTCTATACAAATGCATAACTACTGAGGCTGGGGATTTAGCTCAGTGGTGCCACGTCTGCCTAGCAAGAGCAAGATCCTGAGTTTAATCCCTGGTACAAAAAAAAAAATGTATAACTACTGATGTCTATAAGTGTAGATTATATATTTCTATGTTTATGCATTTATATAGGTATGTATTAAGTATCTACTAGGGAAACATTCATGAGATCAATGTTTAATTTTAAAACAATTCTATAGCTAGACATGGCAGTGTACACTTATTACCCCAGAAGTCTGGGAAGCTGAGCTAAGAGGATCACAAGTTTAAGCTAAGCCTGGACAACTTACTGATCTAGCAAGATCTTGTCTCAGAATAAAAAAAAAAGTTGAAAACAGACTGGGGTGTAGCTCAGTGTAAAGGTGTAAAGTTCAATCCATACTACCCCCCACCAAAAAATTCTGTGAGGTGGACATCATTAACTTCACTTTACCAAGGAAGAAACTGAGGCTAAGCAAGGAGAACTAATTCATATATAAAGTCATAAAACTACTCAGAGGTAGGATTATAGCCCAGATCTAATTTAACAGCTTGTAATTTCTGTATTTCCTCATTTGATTCACAAGTTTATTTCTCTGGCAAAGACTTAGAATATAAATATAGCTTGGATCAATCAGACTAGCAGTGGCTGCTATGATTAACTAGTACATTTCTTTGTGTCTAAGGTAATTAATTTATATAAAGTCATGCATTCTTGTGCCTCAGAAATGCTGTACATATTCATTTTCCTGCATAAAGTCTCTGGTTCCTGGGATGGTTACTTGTGGTCCAATTGTAGTAGAGTCATTTACATCTTAATTTGGCTGTAGAGCATCCCACATCCCACCTGGCACCCAGGCTTTTTTTTCTGTTTGCTTGCCTTTTTAAAAAACGTGTATTGGGTTCCCCCAAGAAATTTCATTTCCTGGCATAGGCTTAAGTTTTATCTGTCTTCCACACACAGTTTTTACATTGTCTCAATCTTGTCTCAGCCATTTTCCTCCTGTCTTGACAGAACTTATATCTCTGCTCTGTGCTGTTTCCTGCCAGGCACCCTGGGAAAATGGCTTTTAAATGGTACTGAAAGGCAAGAGTCCCAGTTCTTTTCTTTATTCATCTCATGAATGAATGGGATTTTTGTGCCAATCCATCTTCCTGTTTCCTGGTTGCTTCACCTGTGAGTCAGAAGCTTGCAGCTGAGATTCCTCAGGGCACCACGCTTCTGCTCACAGGCAGCCTGAGATTCTACCTCAACATGGAAACACACTGAGCCATTAGGAGACCCAAGTTATCAATTTTAACCATGTAAATATTAAAAAATAATGGCTTCAAAACCAAAATGGTTCTCATTATTATAGATCTAATGCAAATACGGATATATCTTCAGAAAAAATGTTCCTTCTCATTTTGAGTAAACTCACGTTTTCCTATTTGCCTACAATATAATTTTGTCTAGGGATTAAAAGTCTGTTTCCTACTCATTTGTCTATATTCATCTGTTCTACTTCTAATATTTCAGGGGCTTCCGCTATATGGCAGGCACTCTACTGGGAAAGCAACAGTGAATAAAACAAGCACTTTCTGCCCTATATTTGCCCCAGCCTGAGAAACATTAGAGCCCCATAGGCAGCAGAATGCCCTACTTCCCTACCCCACCCTGCAGTCAGCAGAAACCACCCACTGAATTCTTGGAAAGGACCCAAACATATAGTCCAAGAACCATTCTAGAAAATCTAATAATAACCAAGCTTTATTCAGCATTTACTACGTGACAAGGGCTGGCCTGAGTACTTTACATCATGAAAATTTTAAAACTATATCCCAAGGGATGTTAAGGATTTCTTAATAAGTGCTCCACCAAAATAGTTTCCATTATCAAATAAATTTAGAAAACCACATATCCTGCTCAATAAGATTCATAATAGTTTTGAATATACAAATGATTTTCTAAAATCTTGTGATTATTCTTTAGTGTTTTTCCTAATTAACTTCATTTAACCTAATATCCCAAAAGCATATTAAGAAAATCATATCCTAAGAAGCTAGTGAGAGAAATTCTTCTCTAGAGGCTTAGCCTCAGAGAAAGGTTTATACTAAGGATAAGCATATTTTAGTTCATTAAAATGTATGAAAAGGTACTTTTATTAGAAAATTTATATTATGTGTAATGATGTATAAAATACCTAGGAGCCTTAAAAGCTACTTTTGAGCAGGCACACAGTCACATTAACCCAGGTTGATAATAAGTTATTGGTTATTTTAGTGGATTAGAAAATAAAGTCACTGGTTTGTTGTGCCAGGATGAAAGCCATGGGTAGAGTCCTCCTGTCAATGGAGCCTTGAACCATCCACAATTCTCTTACTTTCAGCAAGATGAATAGCACACTTGATGTTTCAGTGCCCCCTGGGGGCCACCATGATATTGTGCAGGAGTCAAATTAAATGGATCCAGAAAGAATGACAAATACACCTCAAGACAGGAAGAAGGTACAGAGCAAACTGTGGAGATAAATCTGAAAAACTAAAATTGGTCTAGAAAACTCTGAAATCAAACTGAAACTCTGGCCTCTGGAACATTGATAACATACCAACAAGCCTAAAAAATTCTACTAGTGTGATCCAAAGAGAAGATGACACAGTCACATAAAGGATCCACAAAAAGGAACAAATAGTGCTAAAACTGTTGGTACAGTGAACACTGTTAAGCAGGCAATGACTGGGTATAGACCAGGGTAAAAGTTGTCAGGATGAAGAGAAAGAAAGGGCATCAGTTTTCCCTAACTCTGGTCCTTTGAGGTAGATGACACCTAGAGTGAAGATATCAGGTAGAGATTGGGTGCAGGAGATGAGCAATTAAAAGACACATTAGAAGGAACATTAGTAGAGATGTGCTTAGAAGACCTCTAGGCACCCAGTCTCATTACCAAAGTACATTCGCAGGATCTCTCCCTCTTTATATTCGTGAATCACTGTGGTTACTGGCCTGTACAGGGCTCCATATCTAGGTGATGGAGATAACAGTCTTTAGATGGGAGGCAGAAAATATAATGAAGATCATTTCTCTTACAAAGCACCAAATATAATGAGCATTTTCTGTTTGTGGTATCATTATTGGTGTTTATTTGTGCATTTTCACCTGCTTTGATTGACAGCTTCGATCTCACTCTAAGGAACCTGTTTGCTGAAACACTTTGGGCATTAATAACACATTCTTTTGTCCATTTTCAGTCCTCATCTATGAACCAGAAAATCCTGAGGCCAAGGAGTTTTCCTTACTTATTGAAGAAATGTTGCTGAAGGGTAATTTTAAAAATTGAAATTCCTTTCTTCTCATGGAACTATGAGCAGTCAGTCTTTAAAAGCCTATTATCCTGGGAAATTGTCAAAATGTGTCTTCAGGAAGTGGTTAAGAAGGAGCTAAATGGCTGTCTTAATGGTTTAGTGAGACCAGCTTGTCCTTGTGCATGACGAAGATGACCGTCTCGCACTATGGAGTGCAATTGCCTGGCAAAGCAGATTCCCTGGGTACCACACATCAGGTACCAAAAAGCAGAACATGCTAATCACCCCCATAGGTTAAAGGTGTTATCCCTTAATTTCAAGGAAAGCCAATACCCTCTAAGTTACCCTAAGTCTCTGTTTCTCTTATTCCATTTCAGAATTTCATTAACAATAGTAAAAATGATTTTCATAGGTCTATGTTTTAAACTGTTTCAATCCACAAATATCATCAGGCCTGTAAGAATGTATTTCTTAAAAAAAAAAAGAATGTATTTCTTCCTTATCCTACCACTTTGACCCTCATAAGTTAGCAAAGTTGAGCTCAATTCTTTTGTTTCCAAAATATATATTTCTTGGTAGAGGGATAGACAGGAGAATTATGATATTTTTGAAGAGTGGAAATATTAAGAGACATTTTAAGTATTTATCTTTCTTTCTGTGGCAGAGGAAGCTCAGAATCTTGAGGAAGACGAGGAAGAAAGTGAAGAGGACAGCAGCACTGAGAGTGAAGAAGAAACCAGTGAGAACGTGAGCAACGAGAGCACTGACGAATGCGAAGATGGATCATGACAGTCGCTGCAGTTTAAACATCATGTATTTTCATTAATGTATACCACAGAAATATAAAGAAGACTGCCATATCTCACTCTAGTTGTTCTTTCTTTGGTACAGTTCTTTTAAGTTTTCCATATTCTTTGTTTGAGCTCCTTCCTAATATTTAGATTTAGCTCAATGTGAATTATTTGGAGGAAAATAAAGAAAAAATAGTGTGCGCCAAGTGTTGGTCAAACTGCTCTACACACATTAACTTATTTCATCCAACAGCCACATGAAGAAAGTACCACTATGAACCTTGTTCCACAGAACACTGAGGCACAGAGAGGGTAATAGTTTGCCCAGCCTCATATACCTATTAACTTGTACATCCTGGATTTGTACATGGACATTTGGGCTCTGGAACCCATACTTACAGTCCAACATAAGTGATCACCATATTAGACACTTTTATATCATTTGTACTATATTCTTCATAGCATGCATCCATGTCTGGAATGCTGCTTTAATTACTTGTTCTTTTCCACCTCTGCTATCAGCAGAGAATATCACCTCCTTGAGGCAGAATTTATCTTTTTCACTATTGTATCCCTCCCAATGGGAGGATATATTTTATATCCCAAATGAATAAATGGAGTGAAAGGTAAATAAAATGTTTATATCTTTTCATGCAACTTTTACAAGGCATTTACATTTCTTATTATCAATCTACATTATCTTGCTGAGTCTCTATTCCTTAATGAACTTCTGCCACTTCCAAATTAGTTTGTAAGGTAACCAAGGTAAGCATGAAAACAATCTGTTTATGAATGTGCCAATCTAAGTTGAGAGTAATCATCTTTTTATTTCTATGTTAGCATGATGTCATGACATACCCAAAATGCTCAGTGTGGTTTATTCTTTAGGCATTTTCTGGCCTCTTCACGTTCAGAGGAAGAAATTTTGCTGCACCAATTGATAGGCATAACTGAAAGAAATGAAGATAGGAATTTATGATTCTCTAGGTATCCTTTAATTTGCAGTAAATTCCCAGAGCTCTGTGTATAAACAAATAGTGTCAGACATCTAGCAGACACACATCTCAGGAATGACCTGTTTTAACCTTAATTTGGGCTGAATATTCTTCCTTACCATAGGAAACCCACCAGATGCCAATCTGATAATGCTAACACAATTATGAAGCTACCTCTGCCCCATAAGAAGTTCATAAAAATCCTCTAAAACTGATACTGTAGATTAAGTTACAGTAAGATTTTAGTTTTAAAGGAACAGGGTAGTTCTAAGGAAACTGGATAAAAGGCCACGATATCACAGGCCATGTTACGGATCTAAATTCTAAGAATTTATAATTTGTTCCTCCAGGATCACCAGTCCCTCCCCATGTTCTCCACCCTACCTACCTCCTTAACCAATAGAACTTGGGGTGTTGGCATAGCCTGATCCTAGGCATGTGTGTGTATGTAATAAGTGTTAAAAAATAATCTGTTTGGCATTTGAAAATTTCTTAGCTTCTCATGAGAGTCCTAAAAGCATGCTATTATTCTCATTAATTATAGAAATTGAATTTGGAAAGATTGAAGGCATGCAAGGTTAAATGATAGCTTGAGTGTTGAGAGTCAGATGAAGAAATAGATAGCTGGAGATGCTGGTTATGTCCTAGTTTGAGAGATCTAGTGAATCTGGAACCCACTGTTGGAACTGCCTTATACATAGCTAATCTCCAGAAACTGAGTCAGCCAACATGTTCTATCTTTATAGACAGTTCATCCAAATCTGTCCTTTAATAATATTGTAACATGTTGCAATGATGTTAACTCAAATATCTGAAAGTAGTATGGTGGCATACATGAGTAATAATCCTAGCACTCTAGCAGGCTGAGGCAGGAGAATTGCAAAGTCCAGCCCAGCCTGGGCAATTTAGCAATTTAGTGAGACCTGTCTCAAAAAATAATGAAACGACTTGGGAGGTAGCTCAATGCAAAAGCCTTAGTTTCAATCCTAGTACAAAAAAAAAAGAAAAAGGAAAGAAAGAAAAGGAGGGAAGGAAGGAAGAAAAAGAAAGAAAGAAAGACCGAAATATCCAGCAGTTTGAGAATATGTAAGTATACCCACTCAGTAGACTTGAGATGGGAACCCAATGGAAAGGTTTAATTTATTCAACAAATATTTACTGAAAGCCTACTATGTATATCATTAGGAACAAAATCTGCTCTTAGTGCTGTTGTTGCAATACAGGATGACAAACTCTGCCAGTGTGGAAGTCCAGGGATTTAAGGAGGTATTTAGAGGGCTACTGAGCACAGTCTAAGCACTGGGGAAAGCCCTCAGGAGACAAGAGAAAGTCTAAAATGAGATGGTAGAATAAGTGGGAACAAACTATGAAAAGTGAGTGTATGGAAGACAAGCTGAACAGGGTAACACAACTTGCAAAGGCTCAGGAACACATTCTGAGTCCAGAAAATAAAGACGGATTATAAAATGAAAATGAACCAGTGAGAGTAGAGAAAAAATGAAGCTACAGTAATCAAAGGACCAGGTATTGGTGGGTCTTAGAAGTCAGGACAGAGTTTGAACTTTATCCTCAGCGTTTTAAAGCAAATAATTGTATTTTAGAAAGCTCATCCTAGAAGCCAGGTAGAAAAATGTTTTCTCAAATTATAGCTCATGATGCATTGGTTGGTTATGACATCACTATGGCAAATCACAAATATCTGAGCTTTTAAAAAATTAAATACAAGAAATAGAAAATACCAGCATATGCTACAGTGGAGCATAGAAAGTATTGTTTTGCAAAACTTTTGTGTTTCTAGCTGAGTGTGAGTGAGGAATGAGTTTGTATGCACTGGAGGTGGGGAAAAGGAAAGGAGGGAGTTTGATTATTAAGAAAAGACACAGTGTCACTGGAAGATATAAGGTAAAAGTACAGGTACACATCACTTCGGCACAGGGCACACCGAGAAATGTGTCTAGGCAATTTTGTCGTCGAGTGAACATCATAATCTACACTTAACACAAACAAAGACAGCAATGTCACTAGGCAATATAATCTTGTAGCCCACTGTGAACTGAAGTGATGTTAGGCAATATGTGACTAATTTTTAAAATGCTTGCTCTGAGCCTGTTTAGTAGGAAAGATGGTAACATATACTGAGAGTCTGTTATGTGTTAGGCACTGGATGAAGCTTCTTCATGTTTGCATTTTTACTACAACACCTGAATGGAGTAGATATTAATCTCCCCAATACACATATGAAGAAACTGAGGTCTAGAGAAGTTGAAAGTGACTTTCTACAGATCACTTACCTGGGAATTGATAGATGGATTCAAATTCAGGTCATTTACTCTAATGCCCTTCACACTGCGCTTTTCCTCCCTCAAAGGCCAGTAAAGAGGAACTGAGTGAAAAAGGGAGATAATTTACAAGACCTTTACCTACCACCATAGAAAACGCAGAGAGTATGACCCCAACATTCTGCCATGAGCTACAGTGGGCTGCAGCCCCAGCAGTCCCAGTATGGAATCAGAGAAGCCCCTCTTTCTTCCCCAGCCTTGGTCCTGTCATGGCTTCAATTGCCCTGCATTTCCTTACATAGTGAACAAGGTGAGAAGCTGCATCTACTTTCATTACAATGTGGAGATTGTTCCTTTACCCTGATGATAAGTAAGATATATATAATGTTAGAATTTGCTGAGATAGTGATGTTGGTCAAGAGGGAGCAATTGAATGGATCTCATGGCACCGGGTAGACAGTAAAACCTAGATCCAATGGTACCATTACACGCACATGTCCACGTCACAAGGGGGCTGGAGCTCACAGGGGCAGGTGAGATGCAGCCTCCAGGGACACACTAAGGAGGAGAAAGTCCTCTCTGATTAGCTCACCAGGGGAGTGAGCAGAACTTGGACAGTCTTGGCAAGTGAAGTGCTGGGAGATGAGATAGTGTAGCCCTGTTCAAAGTGTGCCCTTGTGAACCAGGAGACAGCCTCAGATGTACATTGTGGCTCACTCCCATTCATCTACTCCACTGTACATTATAAACCTAAACTAATCATGGCAGCCTCACCCCCTTTACTAGGCACAGGCTTAGATCTAAGCCCATTTTAGCCGACAGAACACGAGCAACAATTGGATGTGAACAACAACAAATTCAGCGCTCGTGGCTACTGGCAGCCATCTGAGAATTGGAGGTGAACTTATGTTGAAGCAATGCCAAGGACAGCAGAGCAGAGGGGGAAAAAAATTGATCCTTGACAACACTTTCAGGGCTCAGTCAACCAATAAATAAATTGTCAAAAGACCATAGATTTTCTTACCATTTGAACCATTTTGCTTTGGGTTTTCTATGACTTGCTGTTGAGAGTATGTCTGATATATCTGCCAGGACACAGTAAGCATAATACTATCAGTAAAATCCCCCGGGTCTGTGTGAGCCAAACTGGACTCTCAGCTGCCCAAGGGTCCATGGCTATCAAAAGTTAAAGAAGGGAAATTGCTGGGTCCTGCTGTCAGGTACAGTGTAAGCAGAAATATGAAGCTGGTCGAAATGGCTAATCTCTGGGTTGCTCAACTCAGAAAGGGAGGTAGATAAGAAGACTTCTACTTTCCATTCGAAACCCTTTATTCTCAGGGTTTTTTGTCATAGACGGATATATAGCTTTCATAACTAAAAGTTTGTTTTGTTTCGTTTTTGTCTTTGTCTCTGTTGCCCAGCTGTTTCTAACTCTTGAGTTCAAGCAGTCTTCCCACCTCAGCCTCCTGGGTAGCTAGGACCCTAACTGCAAGCCATCACACCCAGTCTTAACTCTAAGATTTTTGTTGTTGTTGTAAAGTGTACATAACGAACATGCCACCTACTCCTTTGGCCACCTTAGGCATCCACTTCAGGGACGCTGAGTACTTTCACAATGTTGTGCAACCCCCATCCTAAGCACTTTCTAACCTTCCCAGCTGGAACTCTGTACCCATTAAACAGCTACTCCTTATTCCTCCTTCTCCCCACCCACCATTCTACTTAGTCTCTATTAATTTGACCACTCTGGGTACTGTATATAAGAAGACCTATTCAATAGACTCCTTTTGTGACTGGCTAGTTTCACTTAGCATAATGTCTTCAAGTTTCATCCACATTGTAGCACATACCACCGTGTCATTCCTTTTTATTGCTAAATAATATTCCACTCTATATATACACCAGATTTTGTTTCACCCATTCATCCACTGAGGGACACTTGGACTGTTTCCACCTCTCAGCTGTTATAACAGTGTTATGAACATGGGTGTATAAATATCTGCTCCAGGCCCAAAGTTTTCAAATTAAGCAATGGATAGGATAGGGAGAAACCCTGGGGGATAAATGAAAATGTTGATCGTGATTGTGTTTGGGTGATAAGTTCTCATTTTTCATCATTTTAAATCTAAACTTTCTTTAATAATTCACATTACTTTAGGAAGAAAACACACGCTTTTTAATTTTTTTTTGGTACTGAGGATCGAACTCAGGACCTTGCACTTTTGAGGCAGCCAGTGGAACCACTAAATCCCCAGCAACACATGCATTTTTGAAAGAAACTTAAAATGAGAACAAGGAAGGAAGAAAGCACAGAAAACTATTTATGGAGGGCCTATTACACACAAAGCATTTTAGAAGACCTTAGTACTCTTTATGGTGGCTAGAAGCTGCTAATGAGGAAAAATAATGATTAATAAACAAACAGGTCATTAAGTTCAGGAAAGAAATTCTATTTAAGACAAATTTGCTTATCTTTGTAGACTATTAACTACTCAGTACATTCAAAATTCGCTCCCTTGTGACCACTGATAATTTAAAAATTACAGTAATTATAATTCATTACAAATGTCACACCTCCCTCTAAAAAATGTCCCTACTTTCTTAGGATTTATTTATGTAGTTTCTCTTGTTGGATAACTGTACAAATACATTTTTTTTTTGAGACAGGGTCTCACTATGTAGTTCAGGCTAGCCTGGAACTCACTGTGTAACCCAGGCTGGCCTCAAACTCGTGTAAATCCTCCTGCTTCAGCCTTCCAAGTGCTAGAATTACAAGTATGCAACACCATCCCCAGTAAATACATATTTTAATAATTAACTTTCATGAGTTTCCCTTTAAAAAAAAATTACTCTGTAACAAGCTTTTTGTTTTTCATACCTTCGGGTTCCTGAATATACCTTTATTTCTAATAAAAATTTTTCTAAATGTCTTTTCACAAAATGGATTACTTGGACAGGACCATCCTGTAAGAATGATACATTTCACATTTCCTTGTCTACTGTTAAACAGTATGTTAGGAGGAAACTCTCTTCCATCATGACACACACCAAATCCAATTTCTTATTGTCATCAGACCTCAACCAAAGGTGGGGGCCAGGTATTTCAATCAACATTGAAACACTGCCATCCTAAAGCCACCTTCTCCTAGCTCACAACCCACCAATGAAAGAAAAGAGGACAATTATTAAAAATCATATGTCACTAAATGAAATTAAGACAATACTTTGAGCAGGGATGATGGCACATGCCTGTAATCCCAGCTACTTTGGAGGCTAGAGCAGGAGGATTGCAAGTTCCAGGCCAGCCTGGGAAATTTAGCAAGACCTTGTCTCAAAATAAAATTTTAAAAGGGCTGAGGAGGGCTGGGGATTTAGCTCAGTGGTTCCACTGCCTGCCTCAAATTTGTTACCAAGTTCAACTCCCGGTAACAAAAAGGTGTGTGTGGCAGGGGGGCTGAGGATGTAGCTCAGTGGTACAGTGCTTGTCTCGTATGTATGAGGCCCTGGGTTCAATCCCTAGCACATTAGGAAACAAAACAAACAAATGAAAAACCAGAAACAAACCTTTGAGAAACTTGTCTCAAACTAAAATCTGCTAAGCCCAGTACTCAAAACACCTGTTAAAACAATGGTTTAAATACCAGTGTAGCTGGCTTCTCTTGTGTGGGCCAGTTGAGGTCTCTGACTTGGAACTTATATCTCTGTGCCTCTCATCTGAATCCAAGCTTAGGAAATAAACAAACTGACACAAAAAGCCTGGCCACATTCATTCTTCAGTTGCCAGGTGCCTCCAGCTCTGCCCAGGGACCTAGATGCCCACTAGAAGGTTTTAGGACTATATCGTCTATTCAGGTGCTCAAAATATGTATCATGTGGTTACAATGTTCAGGAAGCATTCTGTGCTGGGACTGCAATAGTAAATAAAACGAAAAGACAAAAACCCCACTCTGTCCTCGTACATCTTATAGTTTAGTGGGAAGAAAGAAGCAATAAATAAGTAAAAACACATGTGAAGTGGTTAGAAAAAGAAGCCTTACAGGGAAAAACAGGAGAAAATGAAAGGGAACACCAAGTAGAGGAATCCAATTTTATACAGAAGGGTAAAGGAAGGCCTCGCTGAGAAAAGAGAATTTGAACATTTGAGAGAAGACCAGAATGAGAAGGAACAAACCCTGTGCATACCTGGGGAGAATTTTTTAAGCTGATCAGTAATTGCAAGATCCCCAAGGTGGGAGCAGGCCTAGAATGTTCAAGACAGCAGTGTGGTTGAGGCAGAGCAAAAGGAAAGGGGAGCAGATCCCCGAGAGCCATGTGGGCACTGTCAAGACTTCAGCTTTGACTCTTAGACAAGGAATCACTAGAGGGCTTGGAGGGGAAGAAAACCACGACGTAACTATGACCTATGAACTAGACTCTGTGAATATGGGGGGAGAATGGGGGGTACTGTAGTAAGAGTAGAAACAGAGACGTTTGTAAAGTTTGAAAGTAGACCCAACAGAATCTACCAACAGACTGAAAGGGAGGAATAAGAACAACTGAAAGGTTGGAGTTGCCTCTAGCTGTTATTTACTCCGATGGAGAAGTATGTAATAGGAGTAAATTTGGGGAAAGGAGTAAATTTGGGACACTTTAAATTTAAGGTGCCTATTAGAAATAATGGAGAATTCAGCTGGATATATGAACCTGGGATGTTGGGTAAGAATGTAAGTATTTGAGAGTCAACAATATACAAATGATATTTAAAGGAGTGAGACTGGGTAAGATCGCAGAGGGAAATAGGAAAATAGGAAATACCCAAACAATGGATCCTGTAGAAACCTACAACTATAAGCAAATGTCAACTCATCATAAGGCTGGCTCCCTTTCACTCCTTAGGTCAATCTGAATATTTCATCAGGAAGTTTTCTCCTTTGTGAATCAAAACTTCTCTGTGGGTCAAACAACCTCTGCCAGAGAAGAGGAAGATGACAAGTCTCATCCAGGGGATGATCAGCACCTCTGCTGAAACAAGTGGGCTACAAAATAGATGCTACACTTAGCCTGGGCATTTAAGGGCAAAAAATTAAAATGACACAAAATCACTGTTGATCTGGGTGGGGAGCAGGAACAGTAACTAACATTTATGGAACACCATCAACCAGGCTTTATGGACACCAAAATAAGATGGTCCACGGAGCTCAAATCAGTTCCCGTTTTGCTGATGAAAAGATTTGCAACAATTAAATAACAGCTGATAAATAGAATCAAGAAGTAACCTCAAGTCTTACTGACTTCAATGTTCTTTTCCTCCAGTCAAAGCTGCCTTGAAATCTCAAGCAGTCTTTATCTTCTGCATAGCAAAATAAATAAATAAATAAATAAATAAATAAATAGAGTGAAAAGAAAACCTACAAAATAGGAAAGAATTTATCCCAGCTATTCCTCAGAAGAGGACTAATATCTAAAATATGTAAAGGATTCAACAAAATTAGACCCTCCCAAAATAAAAGATCCAATCAAAAAATGGTCAATTCAAATGCAGAGACATTTTACAGAAGCAGCACAAATGGCAAATAAATACATGAAGAAATGCTCATCATCGCTGGCCATTGGACAAATGCAAATTAAAACCACACTGGGATTATTCTAGAAAGAATGGCCATCCTGTAGAAATCAAATAATAACAAATGCTGGAGGGCCGGGAATTTAGCTCAGTGGTTCTGCTACCTGCCTTGCAAGTACAAGATCTCGAGTTCAATCCCCGGTACCAAAAAAAAAAAAAAAAAAAAAATGCTGATAAGGCTGTGGAGGTTGAGTGGTGGGAATATAAACTAGTACAACCACTACAAAATCAGTATAGAGATTCCTCAAAAATCTAAAAGTAGAAATTCCATTTGACCCAGGTATTCCCCTTCTAGGTGTCTTCCTGAAAGAGATAAAGATATGTTACTGTGATATGTGCATACACAGCAGCATAATTCATAATAGCTAAATATTGGAAGTGGTCTAAATGTCCAACAGATGAATGGATAAAGAAACTGTGGCATATATACATAATGGATTTCTACTCAGCCATAAAGAAGGATGCATTTGAATCATTTGTAGGAAAATGGATGCACTTTGAGACTATATGGTGAAGTAAAATAAATCCGATACACAAGCCTAAATATTACATGGTTTCTCTTCTATGATAAACTCAAATTATAAATAAAGAGCAAATTAAAAGATAATAGGAAGGGCTGGGGATTTACCTCAGTGGTTCCGCTGCCTGACTTGCAAGTGCAAGGACCCGAGTTCGATCCCCAGTACCAAAAAAAAAAAAAGATAATAGGAAGTAGGGGATAGACCTTCCTCAATGGGAAGGGGATTGAGAGATGGAGAGAGGGCACGGAGAGGAGGGAAAGAGGATGCAAAAAGGAATTAAGATGTGTTTCATACATGGACCAACTCCACACAAAGAATGTAAACATTATGGACTGCAAACATACAAATAAAAAATTTTTAATAAACCATGAGATAACTCTCCAGTGGGAAGAGCCCCAGAATCTTAATAAGTTGTTTCAGATAAATGAAGTCTTGTCTGGTTTCCTCTGGTATCTTAACCCTCTCATTACAGAAGTCCTGGGAGATTAAATGATTTTTGCAAGGTCAAATTGTTATTATGTGACAGAACTAGAAGGCCTCACCAGCAGGGCACAGGGCACTGGGGCTAATGGAAGAAGAATTTCCTATCTACTTTTCACCCAATGTATAGTCCCAGAAGCCCTGCAACCTCTCTGGACATAAATTTCCTCACCTATAAAAGAGAGTAGTTCAAGTGATAATGAAAATCCATCCAATAAACACATGACACAATGTCCATGAGATTAATTTCTTACCTCTATAAGGATAACTATTTTTGTTAGTCATGTTGCTAAAGAAAAAAGATTGAAACAGATACAGAGACAGAAAGGTCTCTAAGGGTCCCTACCCTATCTCCCATCACTACCACCATTAGGCCAGACTAGAACCACAGTAAGCAATTCTGGGCAGCCCAATTCCCACTTTGGTTCTCCTTGCTTGACCTTCTTGGAATGAGAGAATGTATTCATCAGAGATTGCCATAATAATGCATAACACATCACCCCCAAAACTCATGGGTTTGCAGGGCAGCTCCATTCCAATGGTCAAGAAAATCACAAGGCCAAACCCAACATCAACAAGGGGGCTGGAGAGGTGAGAATATTGCCCTGGTTTAGGGAGAGGAACTTTCCAGTCTCCCATGCTATGATGTTTGTCTGTGGCTATGAAGTTGAGACAGCATGGCCATAACCCCAGTGAGAAAATGACTCTCATTTAATCCTCATATTTAGGGGCTGTGACTTCAGGTTATATAGATCTAAAAGATCTTCAGCTCACTCATGGTTGAAGAGAACAGGACTCAGTGTATCAACTGAGAGTAGAAAGAATGAGGTTCTGACAATGTTGGGAAAGCCCATGGTAATGATTCACATACATTCCAGCGGGCTTTTTCATACAAGCCCTTCGCATATAAGGGGTTATGCTGGTGCCTCTGTGAAGAATCCCTCCTGGGAAGGTTCCAGTTGTCTCCCCTGAGTTACTGGCCACGTTTAGGAGAGAAACCTAATCTGAACTAGAAGTTTAAATTATAGATTCTCCAATCAAATCAGAACCTTCCAGAACCATCTCACAAACAGTTCCAGATACCCAAGCCTGAAAATGGGGACTGAATGCCTGTTGTCTTAAAGAGTTCAAGAGCTTTTACGCTAAAAGAAATGGAGAAAATATTACTATACCTAGTCTCCCATTCAATACTCTATTTTGATTAAGGAATCTTGTGTGAGAAATCATCTTTCTTGCATCCCATTCACTTTTGGGAAAAGACTGATTTTTGCCTTAGTTTTTGTTGAGAAGAGAACAGAAAATACAGATACATCTTTAATGCTCCCTGCCAAAATTGCAGTCCGAATCTGTTATTTCCTTGGCTTCTGTTTTTGCAGTGAAACAGTTTCTTGCTAAATACCAAAGGGTTCACACCTTAAGTCTACCTTGGGATGCAGCTATGTGGGGGAAGAAATAGATACCATGCATCAGCCTTTTCTGTTTCTCCAAAGGAAAGGACAACCCTAGGTGTTTTAGGTCACGTCTGGAGCATTTTACAACATTTAAAAAGACCCTGCTTTGTGAAACCCGGTAGGGATGAGTGTAAACAGTGCACGTTTCCTTGAAGAATGGCTTCCTTGCGCAGCCCGTTCGTTGTTTCTTCTCAGAAACTGTAATCTATCGCCACCTGGTGGTCACTCTGTGTCCGTGTTTGGAACAGCCCGAACTGGGCGTTTTAAAATTTGTACAAGGCGATTTACCCGAACATAAATCATCCAGTCCCCCTTGATTTATGTCATTATGTTAGAATATTTGCATTTTCTGAAATATCAAAGAAGGGCCATGGGGAAATTATCTGAAGAATTCAGCCGTCCTCTTTAGGAGATTGTACGATTGTGATTTCCAGTGCTCTCAGGCGTTCTGGCTAGGAGTCGGCGTCCCTTCCCCGCCCCCACCACTCTTTTAACCCAGTCCCACTCCCGCCTCTGGGGGAAGGGTCCTGTAGTCTGCTGGGAGGCGGGTGTGGACTTAGCTGCAGTCCTCCAGTGAAAGCCCAGCACGACTTGGAAACTGTCTCTCAAGTTTCCAAATGGATCTTAACTCCTACTTAAGAAAAGCCGAATATAAGGTTAAGCAACGCTTCCCTCAGCCTTCTTCTCGGGAAACAGACATTTAAACGGTGAGCATTGCCTTTTTGCTGTCATCAATTAGATACTTAAAATAGACCTTAAAGAGCAGCTAAAATGAACCAATACTGTGGCTCCAAAATTAGCCTTCCTGGTGACTAAAACGGTTAAGTGCATCGAAATAGAAAGACTGACGTTTCTCAACTACTCACCCTGACAGAGATATTTTAAGTGGGGGACCCCTGCGGAAGCCCACTAAGGGCCAGCCTCCATGCCTCAAGTTCCTCCCCCCCACCACCACTCCTTTGGAGGGAAAGCAGTGGCCCCAAAGAAGTCTGCAGCATCTTTAAACATCCAAAGAAAGGGCATTGTGGCCACTGTGGACAGGGGGTCTTGTTCTCAAGTGCCAGCCCCGGTTATCCTAAGGGAATATTGTTCTTGGCAGACAGGATGGCGGTGGCGGAAAGAGGTCACGCAAACCCCCGCGCCAGGACACAGGGACCGGAGGGAAAACATAACCCCTTCCTGTTCTGTTTCTTCAAAGCGCTAAACTTTAGATCAAACGCAAACGAAACAGCTGGGCAGGCACCCCTCGCTTCCAGGCCCACCTGCACCACCGGTTCCAGTCCCCGGAGAGGATATCTTTGCTCCACCCCCATCATCCTGAGCATCTCCCTGCCCCGGGAGAATTCAGATGAAAAGAAAAGTGACAGACACAGATAAAAATATAAGTTCTAAATGTTCTGAAGAGTCAAATAACAACCACAGCCACCCCCAGTACAAATTCTTACCATGGGAGGAGAGGAGTGGGCGAAATACTCCACCTCCCCTCAACCAGGCAAAATAAATACAGCATTTACTGCCAAGAGGGAGGAAGGCGGGGGCGAGCCCACGGGAGGCCAGGCACTGCCAGGACGGGAGCCGGGAAAGGCCGGCAAGAGGGTCTGCGCTGGTGGTGCTGTCCTTGGTGCTGAAGGAGCAAGGCTCTGCCTCTAACTCCATACATTGGAACTGAGTGAATTTCCAGGCCCTCGACTCTTTATTTCTCCTTTCTGAGCCCAAGAGTCTGAGTGGGAGTGGGAGACAATTGGAAATTAAAGTCCTGAAACCCTTAATCTGCCAGTCGCCCTGGCTTACTGGAAAGTCACTAGCTCCACAAGTACAAGGATGACATAAATTGAAGGAACAATGTAAGCTCCAGCAGAGCAATGTGTGGCACACAGTGGGTCATTAATAAGTATCCGTTTGATTAATTAGCTACTAATATTTAATTAAACATTTTAAAATTGAGGATGAGAAAGAGACTTCACTCCTTCCCTCCCCAACACAAAGGAGAAAGAAATGTCCTCGAAGCTGGATGGAGCTAGCTTTAATTTGTGATAGCTAATCTTGCAGGCAAGTATTTTTCCGACGTGATTATAATCTTGGCTAAAACGTTAAGGTTGAGCAAGGAGGAAGTGCTTGGAAATTTCTGAATCTACTGCCATAGGTGAAGTAAACCCACCTTCCTTTACAGGAAATCTCGGGTTTTGGAAGAAGGTCGAGGGAACAAAGAGCAAGCCAGCATCCAAGTGGGACATCTGGGGACACCAAGGTCTGTTTCCTCCTCCCTCGCAGGTCTCCTTGCCCGTGGATTCGAATGACTTAGCTCTGACACCCAGCTCCCTGATTGGTTCGAGCACCTCTTTATGGAAAGCTGGAGGAGGGCGCGTGGATGAAATTCCGAATTCACGTCACTGTAAATTGCTCGTTTCAAGGGAGTGAGAGGCTTGGGAGGACGTTTCCTACACAGCCGTGTGGTTACCCCTTACCCATCCCATACGCACCTCAGCTCTTGCTCCCAGGCTGCCCTTATCCTGCACCCTGTGGTTCAAGATGCTTTTGTATCCTTAAAAAGTGCCCAGGCTTTTACTGTAAGGTGGAAAAAAGGCGACAGTATTTTCCTTACTATCAAAAGCAACGCTGTGATTCCAAACCTCTCCGGGAGATTCCTCTTGCTGATAGGACTATATTTTTCCAGGGTGGAATCTTCGAAATCCCTTATAGAATCTTCGGTGATTTACAAGATTTTGGGCCTTTCCACTGTGTCGTGGTGAAAAGCGATAAGATATTCAGAGAGAAGGGACAAGCTTCGGGTAAGCCAGCGAGGCCACAGATATGCACATAAATAATCCCAACTACCTACATCGCAGCTGGGGGGAAGTCACCGTGGAAATAAGGAAGAAATCACTGATCCGCGGTGTCACCCAGACTCGGAGATCAAGTTTGTTTTGCCCTAAAATAACTGAGAAGAAAGGAGGGGACATAAACTGGACAAGGCGGTGGCTGAGGGAAGGCTTGGAGGGAGGCAAGTTAGGGAGCTGATCAGCCCCTCCAGGTGCGGGCAGGGGCTCCAGATCAGCCACCCTCGAGCGCGGGGAGTCTCGGTCTCTGTGCGCTTGGCGCCCTCTGGTGGGAGATTTTCCGTCAACGGCTTTTTACAGTAAAGGGTTTACCCAACGCAGCAGTTCATCAAGGCTTAAATATTGCAAAGGAAGAATCTTTAAAGGGCGTGAAATCGAAAGGGAGTGAGCAGAGGGACCCGGGCACGTCCCTTGTGCTGGGGTTCCCCATGCATGTGGAGCGGCGCTCGTGCGTGTTATTAACCTTCAGACATGATCAATCAAGAGAAATTTTTTCCTATCACCGCGGGAGGGAGCGCATAGAGAATGGGAAAGGGGGCCCCTTTTTCGTTGGTGGCACCAGGTAGCTGTTCTCAGATGAGGTACTTTGGGGACGCCTCGAGCTGCCAGAGGAAACTGGAGTGAAGAGATAGAGACCCCTCCTCTCTGCCTCCTTCGCCTTTACAGCATTCCTGGCTCACTGGGGACCCGGCGAGGACGCTACCCCAAGCGATTTCGCTGGAGGAAGCGTTGTGTGGTCGCAGATCTGGGGGACTCACGGGGAAAGGGAATGAGGTAAAGCCATTGCTCTAGTCTCCTCCAAGATAGGGGAGGCGGAGGAAAAAAAGAACCGCTCAGCCAGGCAGAATACTTAGTAGGAATTATCTTTTCCCTCTTCTCACCGACACCCTATTAAAAAAAAAAAATAGAGCGTGCTGAGTACGCTTTGGATTACTCATAGGACCTTTTTTTTTTTTCCGGGCGCAAACCCGTGATCTGGATTTATAATCGCCCTATAAAGCTCCAGAGGCGGCCAGGCACCTGCAAAGGAGCTCCGCCGCTCCGCCGAAGAGCTGCCCCCGCGAGCTGCGGCCTCGTGATTCCCCCGCCAAGCGGTGCCCGCCTCCCCACCCCGCCCCCCTCCCCCGGAGCCAAGCGCAGCCTCTCCGGATCTCGCTCTGCTCCTCCAGGCGCTCGCGTGCCGGACGGGGGTGGCGAGAGCGAGGAAGCAGCTGGAGGTGACGCCGGGCGGCTACGCCAGTGGCAGGGCGAAGCGGAGCTGAGCGGATCGCAGGACGCTGCGCAGACGAACGGCGGGAGCGTCCAGCTCGCATCGCCAAACCGAGGTGGGTACGCGCGCGACCGCTTGACTTCCCAGCTCCCAGCCTCGGCTGTTCCGCTGGGTCCTCTCCGCCTGCGCACGGCTTTTCGTCTACCTACACCGGGCACCCGCCACCCACCTCCTGGAGCTGAGCTTCCCTTCCGCCCCAGTCCGGCCCTCTGTTGGTGCGCCGCGCAGGGACCCCTGTCCTCCTCACGCTTCGTACCCTTGCCCAGAAGACGCCTGGAGACCGGGGTTCGTGCTGAAATAGGACAGGAGCATTTTTCCCCTCGCCGCTTCCAGGCTGTGAGCGCCTTTCTTTCCAAAGGACAGCTGGGTAGATGCAGCCGAAGGTGCAACTAAGAGCGATAACCTGTTACTTCCCCAGGAGCACCGTTCTGCCCTCTTCCGCGTTTATGCGAGAGTGAGCGCTAGGCCAGGCTTGGGGCCCGCAAGCAGGTGTGGAGGCAAGGGCCGGTGGGCCCCGCTCTGACAGTCAGATCTGCCAAGATGAGCCCGCACTCTGTCCCGCGGCCTCCGGACGCCATCGCGCCAGAGCCAAGCGCCTAGCAGCGGCGCTGCGCACTGATCTTTGTCCGCCACCTCTTGCGCTTGGGCGCAAGTTCGTTTCCCCGGTGCCATTCTCCTTTCTTACCTCCCCCACTCTCTCCGGTTCTCTAGGGCGAATTCGCTGGGTTAGGTAGAGGCGAAACGCAGAAACTGGGACAGAGCCTCGCCTTAGGCTTCGAGATGTCTCAAACCCGGGTGGGACTAGAAGCTGCTGAGCAAGGCTCTGACCCGCTCTTTCTGGCTGTCTGGGAGTGCAAGGTGACTCTGGTTTTACCTGGGCAAGTCCGAGGGAGAAGCATAAAGATATCAACCTTCTTTTTCTCTCACCTTGTCTCATCCAAGTCCCTGGTCCCAGAGCAGTTAGCCTCCTTCTTTCCAGGGAATTAGCCAGACACAACAACGGGAACCAGACATCGAACCAGACGTGCCCTCCCCGTGCGCGCTCCCCCCACCCCTGCCTGCCCGCACGCCGGCGGCCGAGAGCCCAATGGAGCTTAACGCGGCTCGGCGGGGAAATCACGCACTGAGCGCTCCCTTGTGCCCCTGGCCCAGTCCCCCACATCTCCGCGTCCGGCACTGGCCTTGGGCCCCCCTCGTCACAGAACTGCACTCCAGGTCCCCCCACCCCCACCCCCGCTATGCCCAGACTGGAGAGCCGCCCAGGGCTATGTTGCCTGCCCCGGAGTCCCGGAGCCAGGGCGCACGTCCCCCGCCCCCCCGCGCGCCCGACCGCGCGCCACGACCCAGCCAGCTCGCTGCCCTTCCTCCCTCTTCTCGCTTCGGCGCCGGCGAGACTTCCAGCGGAGCGTCTGCGCCCCCGCCGCTCAGTCGCCCCCGGTGCCAGGACCCCGGAAGTCCTCCCCACAACAGCTCTCGCTTCTCTTTGCAGCCTATTCCTGCCCCCGACCCGCCGAAGACCCCGGAGAGCAGAGGCCCCGGGACGACCAGGCTGATGGCGTCTCCGACCCCTTCTTCGTCTGCAACCTCCTCGAACGCGGGAGCGGATCCCAATACCACTAACCTGCGCCCCACAAGTAGGTCCTGCCCCAGTTTCCTATCAAATGGACTGCAGGGAAGATGAGGGCGCTGGGACGTCGGGAGGCTGCGCTGGGAAAGGGAAAGAGGAAAACGGAGATGATGGAGGCTGAGAAACAAATGGGGCCCTGACCCAGGTTCTTGCCAGAGGTCATTTGGCTGTCAGGGACCCCAGGTTACTCCTAGGGCACCGAAGAGCAAGGACCGCGCAGGGTCCGGGTGGAGGCGCTGGCTAGGGGCTTCGCGGCAGGGGAGGGGCGCACGGAGAGAGCGCTGTTGTTGTGTTGCGTGTGGTTTCTTTGCTTGGTGGGACAACAGGGGTCAGGGCAAGGGGCCGTGAGGAACCCAGAGTCCCAGCGAGAATTGAGTTTCTTGGCCCTGGCTTTCGTTGAGCTAAGATCTGACCTCCGCCTCCTCCTTTCCCTCTGCGCTGTGCTCAAAGTCTATAATCAGCGGAAATTTCGACGTTAATTGCAGCTTTTAGAAAACTCGGGGTCTCTAATTGCTCCAAATTTGCGTCGATCTATAGACGAGGGAGGGAAAAGCCTGGGGCGGGAAAGGTGTATAAAAAAACTGTTTGAGTCTGAGCCTCGACATTTCGTACAGTTAATTACATCTCACAGACAAAAAAAAAAAAAGGGCGGGTAGGGGATCGGGCAGCAGCCTGAGTAGTGGGGGGGGGGGGGGGGAACGACTAGAGAAGGCAGAAAGGTTTGCCTAGCGGGAGGAGTAAACGCCCGCTTCTTTCTCCCAGGGCCAGAGACCTGTCAGCAGGTGACAAGTCCTGGAGAAAGGGCGAGAAATCAGATAAAGGGGATCGGAAATTTGTACCTCTCCATCCTTAGCTCTACTCCCTCCTTGACCATTTGCAGAATCTGTTTTTAATTTGGATCGAGTTTTTACTTCTCGGTTTAAAGGCATGAGGAGGAGGGAATTTTTTTCCATGTTAGGCCCAATTGTTCCCTCGCCCCGCCCCACCCCAAATATCCATCAGTTCCAAACAGTAGCCGCCCCCAAATTTCTATTTAGAAGAGACACGGGGAGGACAGGTGTGGTTAGGAGTGTTTACTGCTGCGCTTTTATGGCACTTTCTATGAGCTTGACACAATAACTGACCTCATCAGCGGAAGTGGGGAGGGGTTACTGGCAAAGCCCCCTCTCCAGCCCTTTGCCCCTAGCTCCTGGGCAGAAGGCCTCGTCTCAAGTCCTCGGCTCGCACGCATTCCAGTTCCCTTAGCGACTCCCTTTTCCCGCCACCCAGGCGGGCTACAATTACCACACAACAAAGAGGGGCGCGGGAGAGCGGCCAGGCCTGGTGGCACGTGAGCCGGGCCGGGAGCGGAGCTGGCCCGAGCAGGGCAGGGCGGAGGAGCTCGAGGCCTGCGCGCCTTTTGTCTGTTGCTTTGGCCTCTGGATAGCTTTCTTTTCTGATCCTTAACCCCCCCACCACCATTTTTTCTGTCCCGTGGGTCTGGGGGGCATTTGCATTCATCTACCTCCCCCACCCCAAGCCCTGCGTGGCTATATGTGGTTATTTCCCCCGTGGACCATCGATCGCCCGAATGCGTGAATGCCCAGCCCCAGGTGCGACTCCCAGCAGAGGGGATGGCCCCAGTCCACACGTGGCCTGGCATGCCCAGAAGCCACCAAGGTGGACGCCAGAGAACCGAAGACCGGCTGAGGAAGAACGAACCGCGGGTGGAATAGAAGTACCCGCCCTCGGCAGCCCCGCGGTGGGGTCAGCACCCCAGGCTGCGCGCACTCCCCACGCCTGGCAAACACACCCTCGCCCACCCAGCTGGCTCTATTTCCCTGCCCCGTCGAGGTCTTCCGGAAGCTTTCCTTGCTCCGCCTGCACAAATTTACTCTCTTACCGTAGCAACCCTCAGCGGGGCATGGAGCCTCCCTTACCCTCCAAAACACTAGAAACCCGACTCCTGCAAAATCAAGGGGGCTTCTCTCCTCCCTCCCTCCCTCCCTCCATCTCCCTTTTCTTTTCTTTCAATGTAGCTTCCAATTTTGCAAGGTTTTAAAGGGTCAGAGCTTCAAGCTCCCGCTGAGTGACCTTGGAAAACTCGCTCAACCTCTCTGAAGTAGTATTGTACTGTGTCAAATGTGCCTAACATCAACAAACATCCTCCAGTCTGTTTCCTTGGGTTGTTTTGAGGCTTAGATGAGATGGTGTTTAAAGTGAAAGCACTCTATTGGCTAGAAATGGCTCTTAACGCGCCAGGTATTATTTTTGTTAGGGTTTTGCTTTCCAGCTGATTTCTCGTCCATCAGTGCAAGTCCGTCTATGACATATCAGGCCGTGTCTTCTCCCGCGGGGGGCTCTGTTGTGCCTCGGTTTAAAGGACGTCTCTGCTTATCTCAGCCGACACCCGCGCGGCTGGAGGCTCCGCTGGGGTGGGTGGGGGATGGGATATTGGAGGCCCCTTGCTTTGCTCTGAGGGGTCTGAGGGGGTTTCACGGTGGGCCGGACACACCAGACTGCACGGGGACTTCGGCACCCGGGGCTGCCTTTCGCCCTCGGTCCTGGAAGTTGTCCGCTGAGGCAGGTAAATCCAGAGGCATGGAGCACGGCCTGGCGAAGAAGGAAGCCCCGGCAGCCCCTCGGTCCGCGGCTCAGACTCGGAGAAAAGGTGCCGGATTCCATTCGCTTGCTCCAGACCCGAAATATCTAAGAGAAGGGTTAATGAGGGTCAGGTTGGGAAGAGGGGCCCTGGATGAGGACAGGAGGCGCACTATTGTCTTCCCGACTCCCCCCAAGTCGGACTGAAGAGCAGCCATGCAAGTCCCATCATCTAGTCAAATACTATTTTTCACCCAATTAATTCTTGAACTCTTCCGCGACCCCATTTCATGCCAGTTTATTTTAAGCTGCCACTAGGCTGGAGACCCGCCAAGAAATTATGAGACGTCTCGGTCCCAGATGCCTCTGTGTTCCCTTTCCACGCTGGCGAGGTCGCCCTTCGAACCTGCAGGCCAAGGCCGCGGGACCCGGTCTGCGGGCGCTGAGGAGCTTGAGTGGCAGGGTCTGGCCTTCTGCGCGTGGGTGCGCCTTAGCCCCACCTGGCCTGCGTCTCAGGGCGGCCGGCGGGGGCCTTTCAGAGACTCCGGGAGCTGGGACCAGGAAGGAGAGGGCACGAGGGTGCCTGTAGGCCCACGGACCCGGCTCCTGTTTCCTTTCAGAGAAGAACTTCAAATGAGTTGCACTGAGGACCTCCCCTTCCCGGGCGAAAATCCTTGCTCAGCCCAGCTTCGTGCGGTCCTGGCCTCCCTAACAGCTCCTTCTCTCGCTCTGTCCCCCTAGCCTATGACACCTGGTGCGGTGTGGCCCATGGATGCACCAGAAAACTGGGGCTGAAGATCTGCGGTAAGTGAAACGGCCAGCTGGGGCCCCGGGGCGCGGCACGTAGACCTTGAGGGTTTGGAAGAAGGGATGAACGCAGAGGGGGGCCCTGGCCCTTGGGTCTGGTTTTCTAGTATTTAGTGCCGACGCCCAGGGGAGACGCTCTTTTCGAGGGCCTGGCGCTCCTGCGCCCTCCTCCACCGCTCAAGGGCCTTTTCCTTCAGTGTCAAACGGGAACCTAGCGCCCCCATGCGGCAGCCCCCGCCCGGGCCCCTCAGACCTGCGCGCTCTGCCCAAGTCTCGAAGGTCGCGCAGAGAAGGTGAACGGACCAAGAGAGGAGACCGAAGGCACGGTATCTGCCTAAGGCTGTGGCCGACAAGTACCCGTGCCTTTCAGCGTCGCCCACCCTCACTCTCCACCTTCTTCCGGGTCTGGGAGCACTGGAAGTGGCCTCGCCACCTGCGGGTTTTACCCGAGATGCCATAATGGATTCAGATTTCGCTCTTCGGAGCCTCTGAGGCCAAGGGAATGGGTTGGCTGCAGACCTTGATGGCCTGCCTAGGGGAGGTGCCGGCCACGCAGGCCAGAGGGTTTACGGGTTCCCTTAAAGGCCAGGAAGCAAATGAAAGGGATCGGGCGAGGGGCGCAGGGGAGGCGGGGTAGTGGGTTTTCTGGCAGGATCTGCTGAAGAGGAAAATGAATTGCTCTCTGCTCCCTGGAGACGTGAGGGTCTGAATGAAAACGCCCAAGGGACGTAATTTTTTTTAAGTGAAAAAAGGAGATTTGTTTGAAGCGATACAGCTGAGCGGCCCCAACTGAACAATGAGGACTGGCTCTCCTTGCTACATTTCACCGTCTAAAATTCTCTGGCCTTATCGGTCTAGAAAATACGTGTGTCCCCGGACAGGCAGTAGAGAGGCGGGGAAGATTAACGAGGGGCTTATTAAAGAGCCATCGGTCAGCTGCTGCGCCCGGGAGATAGCGGAGTCGGCCGGCCCGATGCGCCCCAGGCTCCTCGGGCAGCAGAGAGGGTCACTCCGCGGCTTTGGGGAGCCACCGCCCCTCCTCGCTCGGCCGCGCCACGCCCTCCTTGCCTTTCTGGGGCCCTGCCCCCTAGATCCCGGGGCCGAGCATTTAGGGCGAGACCCAAAAGCCCCGCCCCGCCTCGCCCCGGGGCTGCCTGGGGCTTGGCCGGCTCCCCAACACGCGAGGCGGGTGGGCGAGGCAGGCAGCGTCCCGGTGCCCAGGCAGCCCGCGGCCCGAGCTTTGTTCTATTAATAGCCCCCTCCCGGCCCATCCCACCCCCCTCCGCCGCCTTTCCCGGCTTAATGGCCCGTTTCCCGCCAGGTCCCTTCGGCGGCCGCGGCTCTCGCCTTCTGCAGCCGTCGTTGTCATGCAGCCGGGCAAGCGGAACCGAGCGAGCCGGGGCGTTCGCGGAGGCCGAGGAAGGGGTAGGGGCCGGCTCGGGTGAAGGCCGCCTTCCCCGCGGTCCTAGGCAGCCCTCGTCTTCCCCATCCCGCCTCCCGCTGCTGCCCTCTGCTGCTCGGCTGCGAGCCCTCTGGGTCCTCGGGGAGGAAAGGGCTCCTCCGCCCTCCTGGGGACATATCCGAGGTCCTGAAAGGGGTGAGGGGCAGAATAGAGTTAAGCTTAGCCGGGTCTGGAAATAAGGGGCCTTAAGTTAGGAATATCCTCTCCGTTGCTGCCAGCCAATGCCACAAGGAGCGTTCTTGGGCATTTGGGGGCCACGGTCCTCAGAGTTTCTTCCGTTTCTCTCTCCCTTCAACCCCACCCCACCCCCACGTTAGTTTTGGGAAAGTTGCAACCTGAGGGATAGGAAGGAGGAGAGGATAGGGTAATCTGTTGAGGGGAAATTGACTTCTGCTAAAGTGCCCTGCGTTTGGGGGCATGCATTAGAAGGCTTCTCGTCCAATTTGACTGTGCAAGAAAACAAAACACCAGCAGGATTTATTTTTCACCCTTTGGGCCATCTCCTTGCGGCTTTCCATTTTAATCTAGGGGAAACCCAGGGCCCTGGCTCCACTGCCCCCTCCCACCTCCACACACACCACAGTCCCTTCATCCCAGACGTGCATGTACTTGGAGAGTGCCCTCTAAGCCTGACGCCATCGAGGTTGAACTGCCACCTTAGGGCAGCAGAGGGACCTCTTCCCATGTCCAAATTCCTGGTCACACCCATGCCATCCTCAGTGCCTTGTCAAGATTCAGCCCCCCACCCAGTCTCTCACCCTCCTTCCCCTTTAAGTCAGGGAATGAAGCTACAAGAAGGCCCTCAGTGCCACTAGTGGTACCCTTAGCTCTGAGGCAGAATTCTCCCGAGAGAGCAATCAGAAGAAATGCAGGGATTTTGCCAAGAGCCAGAGAGTGGCTGCCGGCATGGTGACATGACCTAAATAGAATAAGTCTCAGGGATCCCTAAGTTCTGGTCTGGGCTCTGCTAACTCCCCAGTGTGTCCTTTGGTCTCCATCACTTATCTATAGAGTCCCCAACTTGCTGCCTGTTACAGCCCTGAGCCGCTTTACCTAATCCTTGAAGGGTGTTGAATCTTGTATTAGTTTCCAGCTTTTGAAACTAGGGAGCTCAGTATTTCAGGTTTCTCTTGGGGACAGAAAGTAGAGGGAGATCTGGCAGTGTGCTAGCCCATAAAAGTCAGAAAAAGCCCCTTCTAAGCAGAACCAATTTCATGTCACAGTTTGGTGGGCAGAAAATGTGCAGGGATTCCACCCCTGTGACCCACTGGCCACGCATTCTGATGCCGTGCACAGCTCAGGGCCGCACTTGGAAACAAGTAGCCGGAGCCAGGTGCTTCTGGTTCCACACTGCTTACCAGGCCCCCCAGGTCTTTGAGTTGGGGAGCAGCGGTGAGGCTGCAGTAGCAAGATCCTCACCCAAGTGGTGGAGCCCTGACAGACACTTCTCTCCTTTGCTACAACTTGACCAAGCTCTTAGCTCTCCTTGACTTTCTTCTTTGCCTTCAGAATGGAGAGCTCTGTGACCGACCAGGTACCTATAGGCTGAAACTAGGCCCTTAAAGCTGGGGGCAGAGCAAGAGTAAGTACAGCCTGCCCAGTCTTGGGGTTCCCTGCTCCAAGGACGCCATTGCTAGCTAGGGATTTTGTCAAAGCACTGACCTCAGTGTCACCTTCCACCTTGTTGTCGTCCTTGGAGAAGCAATTCCTTCTATGGCCTCTCAGACCAAAAGAGGCCTGGGTTGTTTACCCTTTTTTAGGAGCCCGATATTTCAGGAAACTGACACCTTCCTAAACAAAAAGAAAGTCTACACAAAAAATTTATATTAGGACAAATTATAATGCACTGTAAGAGAAAATTCTGACTCCTAGTGGACTACAGGAAATGTGGTCCTGGAATGGGATGTGGGTTTAAAATGTGACATCATTGCCATCTTTCAACCCCATCGGAACATCTCCAGGCAAGCCTGTATGAAAACCTCCTTTGGAGGCAAAAGCCAAAGCCTGGTGGTTTCTAAAGGGGCTTCAAGGTGGAAAGACTTAAGGCTTTTCCCAAGAAGGGTCAGAAGCTCAACCAGGTCTGAGACTACAGAGTGGGGTTCAGCTGAGCAGGACCCCACCTCCACTGGATTTGGTCTCCAGCCTGGAAAATTCCACAGTCACTGTTCTGAAACAGCAGGAGCCAGGTGACCCTGCCTTCCTCTGGCAAATGAGTGCTGGCTCCTGGTTCTGGGTGCTGGGGAGTTGAAGGAAGAAGAAAGAAGGGAGGAAAGGATGCACTGTGATCTTCATAGTCAAGTACGAAGCTCTATTACAGTGTATGTCCCTCTTTCAATGTTCTTTGGGGCTTTAGTGATAAGTTTAAAAGGTGCTGGAAACAGCAAGAGCCTGGTGCTTCTGCCTTCCTATTCTTCCCTCCAAAAATAGACCCCGGCTCCAGCGTGGGAGGATTCTAATCACCACAGCCTTCTTCCCGCATCCCTCTTCCATTCATCACCATTGAATTCCCAGATTAACTTGCTTTTCTCTGCACCTCATGGGACTTTCTTCCAAGCCTGTCATGTGATGTCTGTGATTCCCCAAGGATCTTGGTATCTACAAAGACAGCTTCAGGGTCACCAAGAAGCTTAGCGCTTTCTTCCTCTTCTCTGTGTGTTTCATATGGGCCAAGACTAAGACCGTGTTGGATGAGGAGACTCTGGGGAAAAGAGTGGGTTTGTGGGCTGAGGATCCTAGAGGGGATGGGTGGAGGGGAGAGGCCTGTGATCCAAGTTGGCACATTCTCAAGCCCTTGAGGCTCAGCCCTGCTTCTCTTTTGCTGCTGGTGTTGCTTGTACCACTCACTGGGGGTAGGAGAGATTACTGTTCCCCCTAGGGCAGTGGCGCTGAACCTAATCCGAAGCAGGCATGCAAAGCCCTCTCTGTTGGCCTTGCAGTCAAGTCGCCCCAGCAGCCAGGCATCAGATATTCAGGTTTAATTGCAGTATTGACTCTTTGTGATAAATAAGTGGATTGTAGGTTGCAGTTTGGGCATGCATTCTCTAAAAGTTTCTCCATCACTGTGGGGAAGAGATGACGTGGTGCTAACTCCACCCTAGACTCACAATTTGTGTAGTTTCTACCCACTTCCACCAGCACCATACTGGGGCAAGCACTTTGCCCCTGAGCTACATCCCCAGCCTTACGTTTTCTCTTTATTGTAACACTGGTTGCCATTAGGCAGACTATAAGCTCTTGGAGGGTAGCAGGTCTGTCTCATTTATCTTTATCTGTCCCCATCCTAAATGCATATAGCAAAAAACTTTTCCATAACAGATGATCAATAAGTAGGTATATAATTCAAGGTCAGGGCCTATAAGAGCTTAAGCTTTCTCGTCTTTCTCCCTACTGCCTTTCTTAATGGAAAGAGGGTAGTATAGGAAAAGCTACATTGCAAGAGTGGGTCAGAATAATTATACACTGCCATACAAGCCTGTGAGGGTTGCCTGGTGCCGGTGGAAAGCATCTTCCCTAAACCTCAGGGCCTCCTCCCTCTCCCCTCTGCTGTCTCCTTCCTTCCTCCTTCTGCTGGTCCTCACCTTCCTCCTTCCTCTGTCCCTCCCTTCCTCCCCCTGCTAGTCCTTTCCCTCCTTCCCGCACTGGCCTCCCCCTCCTCCTTCTGGTTACATAGCCAACAAACTCAGTGCCAGCAGCATCCTCTCTGATTGGGTCCCTTCCTTCAAAACCCCATCCTCAGGCTGGTAATTGAAGTGGAAGCTGTCCAGCTGACTTAACTTTGAGCTCACTGTCACGTTCGGAGAGGGGGGCCTCACTCGCTGTTTTTCTGTCTCGCGTCACTGGGTCTGTGCCAGTGACGGCACTTGGCGTTGTCCCCTCTCCGCCTGAAGGCAAGCAGTGCCAGAGCCACTCTTTATAAAACCGGTACTTGATCAGCCTCTCTCCCAGCAGGAGCAAGAGCCCTGCTTGGACAGTGGAGCTGGTCCAGCAGCTGGCCCCGGGTGGCTGGGTGGTCCCCAGTCCCTGACCCAGCTTCTTGTTCCTTAGGCTTCTTGCAAAGGACCAACAGCCTGGAAGAGAAGAGTCGGCTTGTGAGTGCCTTCAAGGAGAGACAGTCCTCCAAGAACCTGATTTCCTGTGAAAACAGCGATCGGGATGCCCACTTCCAGCGCACAGAGACTGACTTCTCCAACCTGTTTGCCCGAGGTGGTGCCATCCCCAGCCCCTGGCCCTCCTGCTAGTCAGCTGCTTCCTTATTTGAGTGTCTTGACATTTTCCTGAAATACTATTGTTCTAATCCAAGAAATGTCATTACTCTCTGTGAACTTTCATGACATCGTTCTCTTGACATCGGAATAGAACAGATTCCCTCCTTCCTACTGTTCAGGCCTCTATCGTTTTGGAAGGTAGATGAAATAAACCAGTGAAGCTCTCAAGACACTTGCAAGGACAAATATGGATTCAGAGTGTCTCAGAATCCAAAGAAAATCAGTTATTTCCTTAATAGTTATCCTCCAAAATTGCACTACCCCCAAAAGACCATGCTGTGGGAAGCTGTACAGCTGAGTCTCATAACCAAGGACAGTCCTGAAACTCTTTCCCTTTGGAGATCTTTTGCTAGTTCCTGCTGCCTCAACAATGCTGGTCTCTGGAGGTGTTTACCAGTCTCTCCTGAGCAGCTCAAAGGCAGACCCACCTCTGTCCCATTCTGTTATCTCCCCAGAAGGCCACAGAAGCCAGAAAAGAACACTGAACAAGACTTCACTGAAACCACTGAGATGCTCTGAGAGTAACACAGAGAACCACATGCAGCCAGACAACCTGCTTTTGAGCACTGGCTGACAGCCTCAGTTGGGATCCCCACAACTCACATCCTTGGCTAGCTCTCCCCTCCTCCCCCACCCTCACCCCTCCACCTAACTTTGTCTTGCAGAGTTTGGAGCCCCAAATCACCATCAGACATCTCAAACCCAGTGCTGAACATGAGGTCAAGACACAGGCAGGGATCGTTCTATCACCTTCTTGAGCCCTCCTTTCCAGTTCTCATCCAGCTCTACTTTGCTGTCTAAGGACACCACGAAGGACCTCTGTCTTTAGGAGAGACCTCAGGCATTAACCTCAGAAGCCTTACCCTCTTCCATCATTAACACCAAATCAGATGTACAGGGACACTTGGTCCCAGAGCAGCCTGACAGAAGTGCCTTCTGTTCCATTCTTCACACGGGTCCACTCAGCCTGCCATGGACAACTTCAGTAGCAGGTTGCTCATGCTCTGCAAAGCAGTCAATTCCATGTGTGACCACCCTGACTATCAGAAAAGTGTGAACCCTCAGAAAGCACATACAAAACATATCTGTATGTACATACAAGGTGTGATTGAAATGTACAGTTAGTGTCAAATATTTTTTAAAATTTATTAGAGTAAAATTCACCTTGTCATAAAGCCCCCTCAAACTACTCCCCCACTTTGAACATACTTATCATCCTTCACACTTTCTGAAGCAGTTCTGGAAGTCCTCTTCGGTGTCATTATGATGTGATAAAAAATACAATGAGTGTTGCCGATTGCCACCCATTGGAAAGGTGGCCTCCTAAAAACATCACAGTATGCTCTCATCCACATTATTTCCTGGATCTGGCACCTTGAAGTTTCTGGGTCTTCTTCAAAGTCAACATGACCAGGACAGGTAGACATTTGGAATCAGTTCAGGACATCAAGGCACTAAGCAGAGCAACAAAAGACATTCACAAAAGTGAACTTCCAATGCTTCAGAAAGGGGCAAGAACAATGGGAAAAGTGTGTTCGAAGCAAGAATGAGTATTTTGAGGGGGATTGATGGCAATCTGTCTTTTACTATAAATTTAAAAAAATTTACACATTCACTATACTTTTTATCACATCTTTGTATATGCATTTTTCTGGGGTCATGATACGTTAAATTCTCAGTGCATATAATTATCCTGGGGTATAATTAGGCTGGTCGGGATATCATGGCTGACAGGTATCTCTGGGTATGGCGCAGGTGATGACTGTTCACTGGCTTTCTTCCCTCAGATCTGCTTCCAGCTAAGAATGGGGAGGAGCAAACCGTGCAGTTCCTACTGGAAGTGGTGGACATACTCCTTACCTATGTCCGCAAGACATTTGATCGCTCCACCAAGGTGCTGGATTTCCACCACCCACACCAGTTGCTAGAAGGCATGGAGGGCTTTAACTTGGAGCTCTCTGACCACCCCGAGTCACTGGAGCAGATCCTGGTTGACTGCAGAGACACCCTGAAGTATGGAGTGCGCACAGGTAAGGGCGAAAGCCAAGCCAGGTGGACATGCAGAGGCAGCCTCGCCTTATCTCACATTGGCCAGTTGTGAGGCTGGCAGACTCGTGCTGGAGAAGAAACAGCCTGGTGAGGGGAGGCAGCAGAAGGGGATCACAACAACCTTGGCATAAGGTCCTCACCATTTCTTGTAAAAGTAGATTTAAAAGATAAAGAGACATGGTAATAGTTCAAGTTCATTTTGGGTTTTAGGCTATTCAGAACCTAAAGAGTGGAGCGTTCCATCTACTTCCCTACTTCTTTGTTTCTTTTGTTTTGTTTGTTTTTGCAGAGCCTTCACTTGATAGAGAACTAGTAGTGCTATTTGGCTAGATTTTAAAAAGACTCAGAATTCCCCATGTATGATTTGCTTTAATCCAGCATTTTTTAATCCAGTGTCTGTTTGCTCTACACACACTTTCTCCAAGAGATGGGGGCCGTATATTTTTATCACTAAAGCTCAGAATGTTGGTGTCCCTCAAAGAAAAATATGTGATTGTGTTATAATAGCATCTCATGTCATCTCCAAACAGAAGCATTTCGTTGTCTCAGAAAGCAGGTCATTAGCTAAGTATGAGCCCACTTACGTATTTAGTCTGTAGTCATCCACTTCTATTATTTAGAGCAGCTTATGGGAGCAGATATGTGCTTTTACCAGGGTTCATAATCTTCCAAGGAACAGCTCCGCTGCAGGTCAGGTGTTGGCCCTGGTTACAGTAGACAATTGCTGCTACATCAAAATGCAGCTCGTGGTTGATGTTCTATAATATGAATATAGACACAGGAAGAAGATAAGCCCTTCAGGTGGCTATGCACAGTGGAAATTTTTTTTAAAACCTGATAAACTGGGTGCAGTGGCGCATGCCAGTAATCCCAACACTGAGGTAATCTGAGGCAGGAGGATTGGAAGTCTGAGTCCTGCATAGGGCTGAGGATGTAGCTCATTGATAGAGTGCTCCTGGTTTTTATCCCCAGTATTGTGAATATATATACATATATATATGTATATTTACTTGAGTTTTAATGGTAAAAACATACTAATCTGGGTATAATCTGTGAACAGATGATGAAAGCATTTGGAAATTCATATATAAATGAACAAAAAAAGACTTCTTTTAAAAAAGGAACAAACATATGCAATTTCTCCCCATACTGACACAGACACTAGTCAGCCTTCAGAAACAACAGCTATTTAGGTGATTTCTGGATATGCTGGACTTCTTAGTTGTTCTTTAACTTCTTCTTATGGACATTTTTTAATTTATGCAAAAATAGAATTGTATCATGAACCTCATGTACCAAACACCCTTCTTTAACTATTGTGAACACCTGTCAACTTTGCTTCACCTGTATCTCCACCCATTCCTCCTTCTTCTCTATCATATGGAAGCAAATCCCCCATCAAATATTATTGCATCTATACATATTCTTCAACCTCAAGAACTCTTCATAAACCACAATATCATTGTCATCTGTGAGAAAACATAAAATCTATAGTTTCTTTTCTTTTTTGTTTTTTGGTACTGAGGATCAAACTCAGGAGGACCTCATGCTTGCCAGGCAGGCACTGTGCCGCTAAGCTAAATCCCCAGCCCTCTCTAGTTTCTTAATGCGATGAAATATTCAGTATCTAAATTTCCAACTGTTTCATGAATGAATGTCTTGTTTTACTTTAATTCATTTGAATCGGGATTCAGGTAAGTCCCTTACATTGCTGATTGTTAAGTCTTCTAGACAATAGATTTCCTCCACCATCTCTTTTTTTCCCCTTGTCATTTATTTGTTGAAATTATTTACTTAAAAAAATAACTCTTTCTTTCTCCCCCTACCTGAGCCATTTGTTGCTTAGTGTCTGATTTTTCTTGGATACAAAGACTTGAAATTGAAATCTAAACCAGGATGTTTTGGTAGTTGATAGAAATTCTAGTAGAAGATTTTGGGGACGTAAGTTGTAGCCATATGGTAAAAGTAAGGCTCGAGGGAAATTTGTGGGTTTTGTATTTTAATGGAGAAAAGAGAGACTATTTCACTTTCTGTCAGTCTTTCTTTTTCCATCTTTTGCCTCTGCCATGCTATGTGGGTTTAATACCTTATCAAATAAAGTGTGATTGCTTTTATTTGTGATTCAGTATATTTTAATGACTTGCAACAGAGCTCTTTATGTTGCTGATCTCATAGGTTCTGTTGACACTGAGAAAAGTACAATAAATGAAATAATTTAAGCGATTTAGACTAGTCTATGTGAACATCTGGAATCTGGCTCAATGTGTACACTAAGTTTACTATTTTTGATTCTCACTTTTTTTTCTAAAAATCAGTATTATTTGTTGAGGACTCGTGATATTGAAGGATTGACATTTCCTGGTATAAAAAAAATCATAGTCCAGGTGTTCTGAATAAGAACCTCTCTGATCTAGGGAAGAATGGCCATTCTCAGGGAAGAGATTTAGACCAGGAACATTCAAACACTATCCTTCTGACAGTTATTTCAGAGGCAAAGGCAATTTCCTCTGGAAACATAGCAGTCAGCAAATCTTTCTCACTCAAGTTCTCTGTCACACATCCCTAGATAATCTATTGTGTCGACTCCTTCATGACAGCTGAGCCAAGCCTGCAGATGTGGAGTTGGGTTTTTCAGTGAATGCCAAGTTGGCAAAAAAAAATGGCAACAGTCCCGAATTTGCTGAGGACAAAACCTGTTAAAGCACACTATGGGTTGCACAGGGCTTTAAAGTAGCATAGCAATAACAACAGTTACTGCACCAGCCATGCAATAAGTGAATGAGGACTATGTCTTCCCATTTCGCAGAGGAGATGCTAGGTCAGCCCAACAATCAAGTTGGCTTAATGGGGCACCTAACTGTAGACCAGAAAAACACACTGAAGCTTGACATCATGCTTGTCACAGAGACCCAGAGAGCGATGGGATGGCCTCAGCATCAGACCGGAATCAGAGCTGGTTCTTTCCCTAAGTCGGATGTGGTCAGTGTAGCTAAGAATTCTCTCTGAGGCCTAAAGCCTCTTCTCTATCAGCAAATCTTGATTTGGGGATTAAAATCCTTGGGTTGTTGAGTTAAAAATTGAAACACTTTTAATCGTTTTAATCCTTATTTACATTTTCAGTTTCTCACACCAGAGAAACTATTCGGTATTTACCCATGTGTGTCCTATTTATTTCACTTAAGAGTATGGCCTTAATATGCATCCATTTAGCTATAAATGTCTCGAGTTTCTCATTCTTTATGGCTGAGTAGTACTCCATTTTATAAAATTGATAATTTGAAATAGGAAGAAAAGGTCCAAAGGGGTAGGGGAAGTGGGAGGGGAAGGGGAAAGGAAAAATTATGAGAAAAGAAAAAAATGGAAACAAAGTCTTTGTAAATAGGGAAGGGTGGAGGGGGTGAAGGGCCCACAGGTAATGGGGAAAAAATAAGAACCAAGATACATCATGTACAGGTACAAGCACCCAGTGATAAATGTAAACCTATTGTATACCTAAAATGTACCAATAAAAGAATTTAAGCCCCCCCCCCCAAATTGAAGCACTTAGGGCCGGGGATTTAGCTCAGTGGTTCCACTGCTTGCCCTGCAAGCGCAAGGTCCTGAGTTTGAGCCCCGGTATCAAAAAAAAAAGAAACACTTATAAAAAATTAGGACACCACATTCTCTTTTGTAACTAAAAAATAAATGTCACAGAGGAATTCATCTGGCAGTCAGTGGAAATATTAGAAAGCATGATTAGTTTCATGAGATTCCTTTTTTTTAAAGTATGATGCTTTAGAAACATAGAGGTTGGTGGGGCATCTTTAGAGTTAGTGGTTGTTATAGGAAAGATCAACCTGCCCTCCCTTTTCCAATATCCTTGAGTAGCCCTGTTAGACCACTGGGATGGAGACCTCATCAGTGTGATCTGATAAGGCAGGGTACTTGCTCTGAAGATAGCTTGAAAAACCCAGGTTTATCTTGACACCTGCCTGTTACCTCTCTAGGTCACCCTCGATTTTTCAACCAGCTTTCCACTGGCCTGGACATCGTTGGCTTAGCCGGAGAATGGCTGACGTCAACTGCCAATACCAATATGTAAGTCTCGTATTCTTTTCATATCAGCTACCATGATGTTTGACTGTGGCTTATTGCTTTAAAAGTCTAATTCTAATACTTCTATTTTATTAAAGTTGCCCCAGTCATCTTTTCTCTGAAAATCTTCTAGTTTTCTCACAGTTCTGTTAATAGTAGATACTTTGTAAACTATTTTTGGAATTGAATAATACAACTTAGTAAGAGCATGGTCATGAGAAAATAACTCTAGCTTTCAATATTTAGTGCGAAATTTCATGTTAATAGATTCTGTTTCCTTCACAGTATATCTTAAAAAGTCATATTTTGGATAAGATCTTAGTTTCTCTTCTCATCCAAGCACATTTATCCTCATTGTTTAGCTCATATTTTCCCCAAAATTAGAACTTCCATAAAGTCACAAATCAACTTGATCAACCTATTGCTTAACTAAAAAATCTTAAAACAAAATTCAGCTGGTATTGATACATCAGATAGTCCTTTCAAAATAGCTAATTATTTTTGCTGAGTTTAACATTTTTACCTGTACTTATTTATGTAGACAAAGCCTTCACTTATTTCTAAGTTCTTATAATTTATATGAAACTGACTCTAAGGTCCTGGGGTACAAGTGCTGCCTAAGCAGCCTCCCTGCAGTCACCCCAGCGCTTCCTCTGCCTACGTGTGCCCTCTTGGGACAGGTGACAGAATGATGGAGTCGCCGCAGCATAGTGGCCACTGTCTTTTCTCCCAACCCTAATGGCACCACTACCCGTACAGCCAGACAGTGACCCCACATTTGACTAAAGTGTCCAGGGGGAAATAATGAAACAAATTTCTTAAAATAATTTCTTACAATCACTCTTTAATTCCAAAAAGTGAATTCAGGTAAAAGAGTGATATTTAAAATGAGAAATTCCATCTGACATCAAAATAGAATGCAAATTATTAAAGTTCAAGGTATTCTATTTTTCTTTAATAAACTATGACCACTCATAATCCAAAAGGACATTTAAAGATTATGTATCATTCATATGTATTCAACGGTCTCTTATGCTATGACTCAAAATGCCAAAATTACATTCAGAAAAAGTTTCTATCAATTAAGGATTCCTGCTTTGTTAATTTAAAAGAACACTGATAAAACTTAAAAAGTAAGTATGACAAGTGAAACCTTTAGTGCTAAAAGGCATAAAAAATTCAATTGATTAAAAAATGAAAACTGTTTTCATGCTCCTTGCTCAGAGTCATGGGTAACTTCACGGAGTGTCTAGGTTGGATCACTGAAACTTCAAAGGGCTGAGAGAAATTCAGGTCAAAGATACAATCAGTTGGAGGAACTCCCCCAAACAGAAATCTCCCATTTGCAATATTTGCTGTATTATGATTTGTGGGATAAAAATACATACATCAGCAAGCACAGACACCATATGTTAATTATAACTTTAAAAAGATACTAATGCCAGGCCAGGGATTTAGCTCAGTGGTTCCGCTGCCTGCCTCGCAACCGCAAGGTCCCAAGTTCGATCCCCCGTACCAAAAAAAAAAAGACACTCATGCCTAATTGTAGTGTCTACTAACCCTATGGAAGAATTTAAATTGGAAAACACAGTTTGCTTGTTTGTTTGGACTCAACTATTTGGAAAATAAATGAGAAGAGCAGAATAAAAGTATATATCCATTAAGGCTCAGGGACCCATAGTTTCATAGGCACTGATTTCCCCAAACATCTTTAAACATGTATTCTGAAGACCTCTCAGCTGTGGCTTCCTAATGTATAAAGCCAATCTCAAGGTAAATAAAAGGAACTCACCCCTTTGAAGTGCTTATGGCCAGATATTCTCCTAAAAGGCTTTTCTTCTGCCAGAAAGATCCCACAGATTCTCCCTTTTTTGTCTGTGTTCATAAAATCAGTCCTTTTACCTCAGCTCAGCCACGAAACACTAAAACATGCCCCAGCCATCTGAGGTCAAGGCCAGTCCAACTAAATGACATATCGTAATTGCTACTGTCCTGAGAGTAGGTATTTATAAAGTATGATCCGATTCCAGCAGATCGATAGAGAAGGTTATTTAAAATAGTGAAATAGTTTCTGTCAGTTCTAGAGACAAGGAATTGTCCGAAGAAGTAATAACTATTATCTAGAAATTGTTCAAAGCCAGTTCCCCTGGAAGATCATGAAATGCGGCTGCATTGTAAGAGCCTAGGCAGCATTCACTCCTTTGTGAAAAATCCTTCTTCAACAGGGAACAGTGTTCTGAATAAGTCTGGGAAAGGATGGCAGAAGGATCTTTCTTTGGCAGAACATGGTTAAATTAGTGATATGCTCTTATTCATTGTTTTTTTAACTTGCACTCATTGTGTTGGGTGGCAATGGTAATAGAGAATAATTACTATATTCCTCTGTATAGTGTTTTTAAAAGAGATATTCAATGTCCCCATTCAAGTGGCAAAGTGTAAGTGTCTGTTAGTAAAGAAAGAACATTTATGTTCTTGCTTTTATACTGGCTTGTGCATGAATTTTTGAGATCTGTTCTTCTAAGCAAGGACCCAGTGAATATCCAGAGAAAACTTTGCAGATGTGTAATTGTCCTTGGCACCTACAGCTCTTTTCTTCCAAAACCAAGAACAACTGTGCAGGGTGAACAGCACTCAAGTGTAAACAGCAGCCTGCCCTCAAACACCTGATGGCCATACATAATCTTAATGGCAGGTCATTTGCAGCCCATTGCCATGAGGTTATGATTTCAAGCATCTACTGCCTTATTTTCACAGAAGTCACACAGGAGAGATTTGCTAGGGAAGCTATCAGTCACCATGTACTATTGAGCAGACTGTTAGAGGGGAGCCTGAGCCTGTGGTGACCAGTTCTCATTTGTCACAGGAAAACAGTTGTGACGTAAAGGACTTAAATTCTGGCTCTGAAACATACTAACTTGAGATCTTGACATAAATCACAGAATTTCTCTGAACCTCAGTTTCTTCATCAGGAAAATGGGGGATAATAATATTCATCCTACAGAGTGGTCCTGAAGGCTGAAAGAGGCTGTGGTCTTAAGTGCCTATTGTGTACAGGGCACCATACACGCACCTAGGCGAGGCAGGCCTACAGGTCACTATTGCCATTGAGGACTCCCTCCCTTCAGCCTTTTGACTTTTTTGTTTCTGCCTCTCATCATCTCTGGACAACAGAGGGTTTCACTGAGCTCTCTTCTGCTCAAGGGTGTCATCTTTTTTTTTTTTTTTGTACTGGGATCGAACTTGGGACATTGTGCTCGAGAGGCAGGCAGCAGAACCACTGAACTAAATCCCTGGCCCAAGGGTGTCATCTTTTAAGGTGAAGATGTCTTATTTGCCATATCTGTGAAGAGAAGAAGTCTAAAAACACTATTGAGAGAGAAGGTCAACATGGAAGAGTATCTCTTTCTTTCATTAAAGACGTCCTCAGTTTGACAGTCACCAGCACACAGGTTCTGGGTGCCTTTGTGATTCAGATTGTAGCATATGGCTGCCATCCCCAAAGTTTCCTCATGGTGAATTCTGACTGCTGGAGCTCTAGCCATCACTTCTGTGTTCCAGAACTCAGGAAGGAGGGAGGAAGGAAAGAGTGAAGAAATAAAGGACTGAGGAAGGAAGGAAAGGAAAGGGAAGGGCAGGCAAAAGGGGAACATACTCCCTACTGCTAAGATCTCAGAAGTCACATACAACTTCCCATAACAATTATTTGGTCAAAACTTAGCCCCATGGCCACAGCAAGGAAGGCTAGAAAATATAGTCCTTGATCTGGGTAAACTGCAGCCCTAAATAAAATTTAAAGAAGCAAGAGAAAAGTGATATAGTTAGCAACCAGCAGATTATGGCACAAGGGAACTACAATGTCTTGACACTTTGCCTTAGTTCTGAGTAAATCCCATTGGGAAGATGAATTGAACCACAAAAAAAGGGCTGATCACCTCAATACTCAATTTAGAAAGGCTCCCAACTCTCCTTTAGTGTCACTCCAGGAATGTCACTGTCTTACTGTTTAAATCCTTCCAATTCCATGTTCTTATGCTGTCACCCAAGCAGATTTAGTTTCTTGCTCTCTGATTCTGAAATGTAATCTTGTACCTTAGCTTCAGCATCTAATCAGCTTCTTCTGAATTCACATTTGAACTTTGATCTCTTGATCTTATCTGCTTTCATCTGTCATTTAGAGAAGGGGTGCCTAACCTGGGGTCCAGGTCGTGGGAAGAAAGTTTCCTGTTATTGTACCCAAAATAATGTGCATATCCTAATCTTTTACCTGGAAATAGGGACCATAGCTTTCCTAGGGTTCCCAAAGTGGTTTGTGACACCAATTAAATCAAGAATCACTGCTCTAGGGTGCACTTCAAGGCCTTCTGTAAGGCTTTGGGTGGAAGCACACCCCCTACTCCAATAATAAACATGGCCTAAACTCAGAAGGCAAAGTGAGAAAGAGTATGAGGAACAGAGAGGGCCATGCTGGCCTGTTTGTCAGGCCTAGCTGTGGGTCAACAACCATGGACCAATCTTCCAGCTTCTAGGAGAGGAAAGATGACAGGACTCCGTGCACAGGTCAGAATAAGCTTGTTGTTTGCTGTGGAATAATTGGTCTTTCAGACATAGGCAGGGACTGTCAAGATGCACCTGAGATCAAGAATCAGATTCTGGAGCCTACCTAGTAAGCTTCCTCAAGGTTGGAAATGGAGTCTTATAACATCTTTGTCTCCTCCATACATAGGATGTTGCCTGGCAGAGAATAGTCATTCAATAAGTATTTGCTGAACAGAACTGAAAGAAGATTTAGGAATCAGGTAGCTAGCATAGGTGAGGAACCTGAAGTAGATGAGATCAGTTGGTCCCCTAACTGAACTCGGGATTCCTGTTGCTGATCCTGAGAATAATGGCCATGTTCTGGGTCCTTAGGTAGAAGGACTAATTCCTCAATACCTGGGTCCTAAGTTGATTCTAGTCGTGAAGTACTGTGTTGGACCAAGATCCCTGTCCTCAGCACCATGCCTTCTCCCTTCCCCATGTGGTTCCTGCCTGGCCATCTGACACAGACTTGACTCTAACTCTACTTTCATCCAGTCCTCCATAACATTCTGATATTACGGTATATGATTCCATTTGTTCTTTGCCTTACTCCAGAGTGCTTTCTTATTTGGTATTGTGAGATTCTAGCACCTACACTGCCACCAGTACGTCTTTACTATGCAAACAGTTTTGCCATTCCAACATTTCCAAAACTCAGTGGAACCACTGATAATACATTTGTCCAAGGATGGGTGGAAGCACATCATGAGTTTGCCTCTTGGTACACTCAGCAGCACAGGCTAAACCGGGAATCCTTCTCTTCTTCTTCCTTTATCAGGCCATCAGACATGAGTGTTGGTTGCTACGGTGATGGGGCTCAGAGCAGAACCAAAGCATGATTGTGACCTCCAGAGGTGATGGTAACTGAACACATGATTTCCAAGGGTCTTCCTTCTAAATGTCCAAGGGCATCTCAAGGAAAATGGGCATATTCTTTTGGAAACAAAATTCTCCTACCAAAAGACATATCGTGAGGATCCTGCAATAGCTATCTCATTCTTGCAAATAGATTTTCTAAATAACTACAAAGCAAGAATCCGCATTAGTGCTTGACTTTGGCACTCAGCCCAAACACACAAACAAATGCTAACACCTCCCTGTATCACTTGGCTGAGTCAGCCTAGGCATCTCTCTTCAGCAAGGATGGTCTGAGCCTCGCAAACAAGCTCTAATGCCAAGAGTTTAAGCAAAAAGAAGAAAAACAAAGAGCCTCAGAACTTAGTAAATATCTTTTTGTTCCAGCTTAGTTATCTGTGGACAGACCTTCCTTGGTTTCTTGTAGACCCTGTTTGGTACCATGATCTTGTTTCAATGACTGTTCTACCATAATGTGGCTCGGCTTTGAAAAGAGCATGGCTTGCAACTTTTACATCAGTTTGTTAGGAGACCAATGTAACCTAGCAGGAGATCTTTTGCCCCCAGTTAGCGGTGTGTGCCAGTTGACTGTCTTCTTGTTATTTATAATTTGTAATTAGAAAATCATCACTTATAATTATTCTTAACAGATATTGACTTTAGAAAATTATAGGCACATACTTGTCCTTGGGGATTACCAGTAGAAAAACTATGTAGATAATTATATTGAGATCCTTAAAACACAGGTCAATATTTCCAATTATCTTCATAGTTAGCTTTCAGATGTTTACATTGTTTTTAAAAGATAGAATTTGGCCCTGGCTTTTATAGATTCTACAGGTGTGGAACTGGCAGTGTTTTTATTTTTAAATGTTGCAAACCAATTGTAAGTAGAACTTAAAATACATTTTTTTCAAATGTTTACACTGTCCTGCAACCTGAAAGATAAGAGACCTAGAAAAGTGTTCTCTTTCTTTCTGTGAATCTGAGTAAACCACACCTAAGACAGATGAGAATCTATTTTGCTGGTGAAGTATTAGAGAAAAAACACTTCAACCACCTCTCTCTGTAACTCAGGCTGGTTTTGACATTTTATGATTGATGGCTTAATACATTTCCAGGAAATGAATTGCTTTAGTGATTTGGGTTTTGTTGAGACAGGGTCTTGCTATGTAGTTCAGACTGGCCTTGAACTCACTATGTAGCCAGGCTGGCCTTGAACTCACGGGGATCTTCCTGCCTCAGCCTCCCGAGTGCTGGGATTACAGGTGTGTGCCTCCATGCCCAGCTCTCTTTAGTTCTGAACGTCTTATTTTAGAACCCAAATACAAGTACTAAACCAGTCATGTGTGTTCCCAAAATAGGTGACTTGACTTCTTTCTTTTCACCCTTTTCCTTACCACCTTTCCAGGTTTACATATGAAATTGCACCAGTATTTGTCCTCATGGAGCAAATAACACTTAAGAAGATGAGAGAGATAGTTGGATGGTCAAGTAAAGATGGTGATGGGATATTTTCTCCTGGTAGGTTTCTCTTCTCTCCCTCTGACTGTCTTCCAGGTTTATAGTATGGATCCTTGAGATTCTTGGAACATTAAATAAAATGTGGGCTTGTGGAAGAATAATGACATTAAAAGGGGGTTTTTTTGACACTGTACCTGCCTGTCATTGTCAGAATGAAAATTCCACATTCTCTATGAACTAAGCAACAAAGGCTGTGCCTAAATCCGTACAAAGTCACAAAAGCTGCGTCTAGGTCACGTGAAAGACACTGCTCTGTCAACATCAGTTTGATGTGCTGGGGAATCAGTGGATCAAGATTAATAATTAACTGATTGACTTCAGCCTAAATAGTGTATCTACTTTGAATCTGTAGATTCAATCATGTACAATAAGAATCTTTACAAAAGCACAGGTAGTCTTAGAGGTAAGGAGAAGTTGTAGATGGTGTCAGCGTCTGTGTGATTGTCAAGGGGAAGAGAAGAAATGACCGATACAATTGTTCAGGCAATTCAAGCAAACCATGATTTGCCTATATCATCCTCAGGTAATAGATACAAAAGTGGCTATTTTTTGTGGCTAGACATACCTAATTACCTCGGTTCTCCCTCTGTCTTTATTTATGTTAACATGCATTTGTTTTTATTTAGAGAAACTTAGAGTTCTCTTTAATGACTCAGTAACTCAGATGGGCAATTCTTTGAAGAGAGTACCCAGGCCAGTAGCCAAGCAATGTCACTGTTTCCTTTTATAAGCTCCATTACTCTCTCTTTCTCTGTCTTTCTGAACTCAGGGAATAGATTCATCTTTGTTCAATAAATAGATTGAAAAGAAAGTGGAAGCTAGAAGGTTATAACTCACCCATCTCTCTGCAGCCACTGCCTCCTCCTCTTATATTTTTGTCTGGGCTGCTAGTGAGAAGGGCACTGGAGTAGTGAATCACCTCCACCCAAGTTGCCTACATAGCTTTGGGAATGAGTGTGACCACCTATATTCCCAGAGGAAAGGGTCCAGAGGCAAGCTCTGGCAGTAGGGAAGCCAGCCAAACCAATCAGGGTATTATCTTTCCTGACCCGCTTTATCGTAAAACACCAGCTCAGCCTTTTTGTTAGAAACAATAATGAAAGAGCCTCAACACTTCCCACTTTGCTTGCTGATAGGGGGAGCCATATCCAACATGTACAGCATCATGGCTGCTCGCTACAAGTACTTCCCGGAAGTTAAGACAAAGGGCATGGCGGCTGTGCCCAAACTGGTCCTCTTCACCTCAGAACACGTGAGTTGGAGGCTCTTGCTCATGGATCGTGATGGTTTCCAAGAGACTAACTTTTAACTTCAAGCCTCTCTTTGTTGCAGAGTCACTATTCCATAAAGAAAGCTGGGGCTGCACTTGGATTTGGAACTGACAATGTGGTTTTGATAAAGTGCAATGAAAGGTAGGGAGGGGAGAGTGAATATTAGGTTCTTGATGTATTAAATGTGTTCATCTGTTAAATTTGTTTTATTGTGCTTAAGGACTGGCTCAGTACAGTGTGCCAAGCTGCTAATGGTCTGTTGAAAATATCTGATTAAATTACTTTTGCCATTGCTAAAGTTTTTTTTCAGGTGCAATCTCATTGATTCTTCACTTTAATTTCTCTCCTTTTACAATAATTATAGGGGGAAGATAATTCCAGCTGATTTAGAGGCAAAAATTCTTGAAGCCAAGCAAAAAGTATGTACAATACAGTGCATCTAAACTCCAGTGATTATAAATTTTAAAAAATAATCTTCTTTCTGACCTAGATAATAAAAGATCTTTGATAATAGGAGATAATTTTATTATTTCTAAAATTCTATTCTTAGGTATTTGATTATTTCTAACTATGAAATGATTTGACCTCAAAGCTGTGTCTATAAAACATTTATTTTCGTTTTTGATAAATGAAAAATTTAGTCATTAGCCCACTTGTCTTCTTTATGGCAAGTGATCACTTGCTATTCCTCAATAAGTCAACTTAGGTATCATGAAAATATTTGATCTTCTTACTTGTTTCTTGTTAAGTGTATCATTATTTTAATAAATGCCATTTTACCTTAGAACTCTGTTTAGCGAAGTTCTTCCATGCCGTAGCAGATGGCCCTTGGTATTTGACAAATCCAGCCTCAACCAACTTTATTAAATACAAAAATTTCATGGAACATTTGTATCCCCAAGTCTCTGTCAGGTAGCTGTCAGACCATTTACCAGCATATTATTGTTTTGGTTTCCTTCTTGTGCCACCTTCTCTGATTTAGTTGTTTTTACCATGTATTAGTGTTTTACCTTTTGCAGTGTATAGATTTGTTTTAAATAACTAACAAGGCTTCCATTTAATTGTTATACCAATACACATAGCACAACACAGACCTGTGAAGAACAATAGCAGATGATATTCAGAAGTGAAGTATTTATAGTAATACCTGCTCTTTATTCCACTTATTATTACTCTTTTTAATTTTTTTGGCACAGAACTCATCTCCATCAAACACACTGTATCTTTTGTTTATTTAATTTTTATTGCCTGTCACCCTCCCCCCATTAGAACATAAACTCCACAATGACAGAATTCTTCACCTGCTGGGCTCACTGCCATATCTATAGCACCTACAACTGAGCCTGGTATATCAAGGTCACTAAAAACAATCTGTTGAATAAATGAATGAATGAGTAAATGAGCTAACAAAAAATACTACCAGACATAGTATCTGATACCACACCAGCTGGGTTGATCACCATTTAAAATAAATGCCATTGTAATTCTTCTACTTTGTGTGAAATGAGCAAAAGAGAAAGGCTGAAAGCACTAATCAGCTTGCCGTCTCTCTCACCTTGTAGGGATGTGTTCCTCTTTATGTCAATGCAACTGCTGGCACGACTGTTTATGGAGCTTTTGATCCGATACAGGAGATTGCAGATATATGTGAGAAATATAACCTTTGGCTACATGTCGATGTAAGTCATATAATTCACAGAGCAGCCCAGTCCATTGGGGGAGGAGGGTGGAAACAACTCTGCTTTCTGATTTGCCTCAAGCTGCTCCCAACACCCCAGCTGGCCCGTTCTGCACACTACATTAGTTCTAGCTCTTCCCGGCCTCCAGCCAGCCACTCGTGACGGGTACCTATCACAGACCTGCCCACCTTCTGGGATGCATCTAGTTCCTTCCTGGCCAATCTCTGTCTTCCGTGGTTCCTCCTATAATATGGTTTCCACTGGCTTCCTGGTTTGCTTTGTTTGGACTAATGGCAACAAAGTAAAATGTAGCTGATATCAGAGGGGGAAAATATACAATATAGAAAGTGGCCATGAATGTGAACATTTAGCTACCTACCTGCTGCCCAGCTATCTATGATACTTTTCCAAAAAGAATGCCTATCTGCCACATATAGGAAAAATCAGGAAGCATATAGAAGGCGTTTTCAACTAAAAAATACAGTTCTGAACTTTTCCAGCAATACAAACGGTGCGTGTTAACCTGTGTGGCAAAATGTATATTTTTCTTCTTTCTCTCTGTCCATTCTCTTGTGGATTTAACTTCTCACAACTGGGAAAATCTGTCCTGTTGCTGAACAAATGACTGAGAATGTTGTGTCACATAACATGCCAAGCTATCCAGTAGACATGCACCATGGTCCCACTCAAATGTCTTGCTATTGCTGGAGCTTTGTGGGACCTGGTGGGAGCTGGTGCTTTCTGAGTTTCTCAGGAGCTGTTAGAATTCTACTGTACGGAGAAGCAGACAGTGTGACAGAGTTTGTGTCACTTCCAGAGTCTCTATGGCTCCCTGGAGGGTTCAGGGTGGCCTGGCTCTCCATAGTACTTTGGACCTCTTAGACGTGTGGAGTGACTGCCTGGGTTTAGATTCTTCAATGTCACTGTTCCCTCTCCTTCTCCTTTCTCTGTCCTCACAGGCCGCCTGGGGCGGTGGGCTGCTCATGTCCAGGAAGCACCGCCATAAACTCAGCGGCATAGAAAGGTACGGGCGAGCTTGCTAGGCTTCCCTGCATCCAGAACATTCCACACACTGTACTCCAGTGTCAGCCTTCACTCCCCCACCCCCCGCCAGCCCTGGTTCCCAGCATCTTATTTCAGTCTGATTAAAGTGCACATTAGTTCAGCAGGCATTTATTGAGCACTTATTTTATGATTGATTTCTCAGTCAAGGAGTCCTCACTGAGTTCACAATTTAGAAAGATCCAGAAACTAGTGATTACAACACTATGTGATAGACGTAACTATAGATGAAATTGCAGGTGCCTGGGTTGGAGAAAAGAGAGCCTCATCTGTGTAGAGAATTGGAGGCTGAATCAGAATTTGCCACAGGTACAGGAAAGCCCACTGATTCCTTTTATTTTTCTTCCTCAGCAAGCTAGATGACTCCTGGGAAAGCAGCAAGACACTCAGCTCCCCCTAACTTATTTCAGCAGATGCTGGGATAAAGAGAGGCAGGAAGCAAGGATATGGGAAAGCATATTCCTGGCAGTAGGAATAGCAAGTGCAAAGGTCCTGCGACAAGACCATTCTTAGCAAGCCGGAGGACCATCACAGAAACCAGTAGGACTGGAGCAAAGTGGGAGGGGGTAAGAGCAGACTAAGATTGGAGAGATTGATGGGAACAAGTAGCATAAAAGCACACCAGTGACTTCTCTTGCAGTAATGACTCTTTGTTTTGTTGCCATTACTATGCCACCCCCTTCTGTCTCAATTTTGAAAGGCCAGCATCAGGGTGAGAGAGACTGACTCTTTGAAGCATAATTATCTGACCCTATAACTTAGAGGATAATACAGTAAATATAGATGAGGATACTATAGTAACTATAAATTTCTCAGGCGATATTCATCTTCTATCCTTGAGTCTAGGAAAACTTAAAACATTCTGTGTGCTAGACTTTCTTTTTTAACATTTTAAAGCACATGTGTTCTAAACTGAATCTATATCAAGTCTTTCACTTTCCATTTTTAGCAGCATAGAATCATTATTTCCTAACTTTTAGACATTTAGAAAACCATTAAGATAGTCTGTGAGATCTAAATATATATATTTTGGGGGGTGTGTGCCAGGGATTGAACTTGGGACCTTGCACTTGCGAAGCAGGCAGTGGCACCACTAAGCTAAATCTTCAGCCCTCTAAATATATTTTTAATGACTTCATAAATGATAGCAATGAGAAAATTGATTGAATTCACTACTCTCTAAATATGGCTTAACACACATGCTTTTTCATGAGATCAGCATCTTTTCATGAAATCAGTTAACTCTTTGGGACATTTCACAGGCCTCTTTCAGCAGGTTTTCCTGCTTACACACTTAAAGGGAAAATACTTCAGGACTTTTTCTCTATTCCTTGAAATGCAGTGCATATATGTACTAAATGAGCTTCTCTCTGAAGGACCTAAATCAGACAAAGAGGTTAAAAATTCACAATGAGGACTTAGTGCTAGGAGAGCAGAGACAGTATAATTTTGAGGCATTTGCTGTGTTAGGGGAAACATCCTTCACATGTGTTGAAACACCGAGCCCAGCTGTGGCCCAGGCCATTGGGAAGGTTTCTGTAACCCACAGAAGCAAGTTACCCAAGTTGCAATCATCAGACATTATACTCAGTTGTTTCCGTGATGTCCTAGTGTGCTCCTTCACCATCTAATTGTGTCTGACAGGGTGATGCAGTTGCTAGGAAACCATGCTGGTTAAGCTGGCATTGCAGCCCAAACTGGCAAAAGCATGCTCATTTAGCATTTAAACAATACTGCTAAGTAGTCAGAGTCTAGAATATTCCAATGGATTCTTGCTCTTAGGTGTCATTCTTCATACTACCCATAAGTACATCAGTGTACCTCATCAGCCCATTTTATAAATAAGAATAGAAAGACAGAAAGAATCCAAAGTCTGCTCTGCAATTAGACTCCCTGGACTGGCTGTGTGACTTTATATAATATATTTAACATACTTGTACATCAGCTTCTTCACCTAAGTAGAATAGTGGTATTTATATCAGAGGATTGTGAAGAATTATATAGTGTGGGAATTATGTATTCCAGACAGTACTATAAGCATTTTATATTTATTTTTATTTAGGCTGAAGCTTTCTTTAACCTAAAATGAGGTAGACTTCCCATTTTACAGATGAGAACCCTGAAGCACAGAGGAGTTATTAAGATGCCCCAGCTACCAAACATCAGAGCTGAAATTCAGACTTGGATAACCTGGCTCCAAAGCCTGAGTTGTTAACCACAGTACCATAATGATGCCTGCCTAAAGCTCTCAGAACAACAGGACACAATGAGTTCCTTATAAACAGCAGCAATTATTGATAGCAGTTACACAGAAGATGCTGTCTGCAACTTAATGCTCCAAGACTGTCTGCAGAAATGTTTCCTGCATAGGGCCGGGATTTAGCTCAGTGTCACTGCACCTGCCTCACAAGCACAAGGTCCTGAGTTTGATCCCCAGTACTGGGGGGAAAAAAAGCTTCCTACTTGATTAGTCAATTTAGGAGAACACCACAAAAAACATTTGTGACTTGATTGGAGACGAGTGGTGTCTTCCTTGACAGAACAGTTGCCTCTCACTCCGGCACCTTCTCCTCAGAGCCTCATGTGCTTCTTTCAGGGCCAACTCAGTCACCTGGAACCCACACAAGATGATGGGCGTGCTGCTCCAGTGCTCGGCCATTCTCGTCAAGGAGAAGGTCTGTTCTCCAGACAGGCAGGCGGCCTGCACAGGGTCTTCTCACAGTCCTTGCTGTGACAGCCCCATCCTGGTCCTCATAGCTGACCCTCATTCTCCTCTTGGCTCTTAGAGCCCTGGCAGTGACAGAACCATTCTTTAATTGAGTACAAACATGTGAGTGATCAGCAGAGACACCCAATCGATTTTGTCCTCATTGAGAACAAAGTGCTCACTGGAACATACTTTGAATTCTTGGTATGAATTTATGGTCCCAGGAACTGAAATAAATTAGACAAGAATTACAAATACCTATTTAGGACAACAAGGAATGTGGACATAAAAACTTCTGTAAATGAGTTACAGCCATATTCCCTTCTTCACACACCTAGCAGTGGGACCCTACCCTTGGATGTGTTGTTGCTTCATAGACTGCAGCATGCTGAGGCATCCCCAGGTCTGTCCCAGCCAGTAGGAGTGGGAACCCACTCAGGGGCTTTCCTTCACTCACATGTAGAATCTCCCTTAACTTCATAGGAGATCTTACAAAGGTTGGAAGACTTTGGTGGGAGATAGGGGAAGTGTTTGGCTGAGAAAATTCTCCACAGCGTGAGAAAATTCCATCCAGTTATGAGGTTTATATTCCAAACCCTGGCCCACTCAGTGCCATAGAACTTCCCAGACAATGCTTACACTTTTCCAAATGTCCCTTAGAGAAACAGGGGGCCCTTGTTTTAGGCATCTTAGAGTGACACAGAACAAAGGGGCAAGGGTTTTTCCAAGGATGATTTTAGAGGACATCAGGACAAGTGCAAGGGCTCTGAAAGCCATCAGAAAAAAGGCTGCATGTGACCCCAGATCCTTGCTGCTAGCCACATCTCTGATCCCTGAATGAAGATGTATGCATCTTGATTCCCACCGCAGGGTATACTCCAAGGATGCAACCAGATGTGTGCAGGGTATCTCTTCCAGCCAGACAAGCAATATGATGTCTCCTACGATACTGGGGACAAGGCAATTCAGTGTGGCCGCCATGTGGACATCTTCAAGTTCTGGCTGATGTGGAAAGCAAAGGTATGAAAGGGGAAATCCAAGAAATAAAGCAGGAGTGTAATACACACAGACTGGCTGGTGAAAGAGAGGCTGTGATATTACATAGATAATTTAATTATGGGGCTAATCAGTACTAGATATTTGAGCTCCCTCTGTTTTCTTTGTGAATTAAATAGCTATCTTTTATCGTAGTCTCCCTCCTTCAGTTCAGTCTCCTCAGTTTGAATTATCCTGAAATTCTCTTACAACTTTCCCTTGTAACAACTAAACGTTATGTGAAGATAAGAATTTCTATAGCAATCTTTAAGATAAAACTACTGCATTACTCTGAGCAGAATCCTGGATTCCTTTATGAGGCTTCTCATCATGGAATATATATGACAGTTTTAAGCTCTACTTAGATAGTGGCTTCCCTGTTATTTGTACTTTATACAATATTCTGGAAAATAATTTAAATTTTTTTTTTTTTGGTAATGCAGGGGACTAGAAACTGCATACTTTATTCTAAGAAATCCTACTGCCACACTGAAACATACTGTGTTGGAAGTCATTAACCTCTTCAGTTGCATTTCTGTATATAGGAAGAAAACTATTAGAATTTTCCCCAAAATATAAGTACCACTTGGCTGTTTCAAAAGAATTTTTATATACTCAAGTAAAGGCAATTTTTAAAATTTCACACCTGTACATCATACCCACTGTTTTTATTTATTACCTACTATAAACTAATTTCAATAATTTCTGTGTTTAAGGCTGGGAGTATATAATACCAAAACAAAAAGGTTTTCTGGCAAAATATCTAATGAAGTATTTCTTCTGTAGGAAAACTTTGACAGATCATTCATTTGTTTTCCTCATTAAGTTATTTGTCTTAATATAGAAAAAGTCTGAGTTTGATTTCTACCACAAAGTAATCACAGATCTTTCAAGCATGTAAGCAATAAGAGGAAGAGCCTATCCTGCCTATAATGACCACCTGGCCTGTCACAGTAATTTGTGTTTTCATTTTGCCTGACAATAATCTTCTGAACTGTCTTTGGAAGATTTGGCCCATCGTGCTCTGGTTGCAGAGACAGGGTCCTGGCACGGGCTTCATTCCCAGTGGACAGTCATCAGGGACGCCACTTGGGGAGGCTCATGCTTTGCCAGTACTGGACTCTACCCAGGCCCATTAGCCATCCACAAGCCAAACTTGTGCATCTGCTCTCCTTGTTAACACCAACCTACTCGACAACCCTCGTGTGTTAGTACTCAGCCACCCTGGCTTTTGAAACTCATGCTCAACTAGTTTGTCAATAGTTGGAGCTATGACAATCTCAGGGGATGTGCTGAGACTAATGGCTTCCCCATCTGCCTGCTCGCCTGTCACAGGAAAGGAATAATACTGTGTTCTGTGGAAGGTAGCCTGCCTGTGAGTGTGTGGGGTGTGTTTGGCCAGGACTTCCTGCTGGAGAAGATAGATGCAGAGACAGGGTCTTTCAGTTTCTATCATAAAGAATAATTGTTTGTTCTTTCAACCTATCTGGACCAATATAGTAAAGATGAACTGCTAGAAAAAATGAAAGCTGAAACATACAAAGTCTAAGCTGCTTTTTAAAAATAGAGTCAATAGACATAAAATTACTCTGTCAAATTACATTAAAAGTTTCTTCATGTCTAATCTCAATTCTATCCTCGTCTCATCTTGGAGCAATTATAGTTTGTGGACTGGCCTCTGTCCAGATATGATACTGTGGAGTAGCACTATTCTAAAGCAAGCCAGAAATAGGTTTTGAGTCCAGGCTGTGAATAACAAGCAGGAAGCTAAAAGCTCTCTTGAGAACAACTGTCCAGAGACTAGAACACCTTCAAGAGAAGACGGGATGCTTCATTTTATTGCTGTAGAGCTGAGAAGAAGCTGTACGTATTCAAGTACATGGTTCTTCTTACCTCCACAAATACTCTTTTGTATATTCCCTTAGAGGTAGGACAACCTAGCTTTCCCAAATGCCCATCACAGGGAAACACAACTGACTGTCAACTTTCCTCTTTAAAACAGGGCACAGTGGGATTTGAAAATCAGATCAACAAATGCCTAGAACTGGCTGAATACCTCTATGCCAAGATTAAAAACAGAGACGAATTTGAGATGGTTTTTGATGGGGAGGTAAGTTGCCATCATAGACAAGATACATAGCACTTCAGAAAAACTACTGAAAGGATCTTCTGAAGTCATGTTTTCCACACTGCCACAAGCTACTTCTCAATTTTCATTTTATGTACTTTTCATTTAATTCCCACCATATTTGTGAACTCCTCTTCCAATAGCATTGGGATGATTTTTTCCCCTTCAGCTCTTCCAAAAGTATGCAGTTCTGAGCCAGCCTTTGCAGTCTTCCCATGGCAGATCTGAATCCTTCATCACTCTTGGGTTTGTCCTGGGTTGTATCTCCATGACAAAGAGGTTCTCAGTTCCAAGAAGCTTAAAGGATGGTTATAACCTTACCTCCAAAGACTGGCTCTAAAATGAGGTTCTGTTCTACAGAGATTACGAGGAGAGCCAAATAAAATGATCTCTGCCCTGAGTTAACACCCTGATTGCACAGTAAAGTATTTGTCACACCAATGTTTACTGCCTGCCATGTGCCAGACTCCATGCCAGGGGCTGGGTTATGTAATGTTGGCCAAAACACATACTGTCTCTGCCCTGATGGAGCTCACAGTTGACTAAGGAAAGATGGAATCAGAGCCAATCCCAATAAAAGAAAATCCACTCATAATCCAGTGTAATGTAACCACTTATAACCCAGTATAATGTAACACTAACTACATTTGGCATTTGTGTCTCAGGCAACCTCAACTATTAGGAAAACACCCAAAAGTCACCAGATGAGTGCAAAAAAGCCTTGAACTTTAAAATCACTGGTCTGGTGTTTGTCCATCTCACCGATGGGACTTTACTCTGATTCTTTACACTATTTTAAACATTCTACTAGCAGACTGAAAAAACAAATGCAATATCTTAAACAAGCCAGTTAGATGCAAGCACAGTGCTGGCAAACAGCAAGTAGACAGGAAACTGAAAAACTACATCAACAATGAAACAATCAGTGTCAATAAAATTATCTTGAGCATTTTCTATATGTGAGGCACTACAAAAGGCAAGATGGGTAATGGATAATGCTTTTTTTTCCCCAATTATCCAAATGTAATTATTTTAACATTTAAATGTTTAAAGGTGGCAACTTTAGTTAACTAGAAGACTGCTTATGGGAAATTGCTCTCTTGCCAGATATAATTGGATAACCCGGGCATTTTTCTTCCTAGTGTACATAGATATAACACTGCCTTCTAGACATCCAAGCCTCTTTTTCAGTATGGAAACTTCCCCTCAAGAGTGCACATTTATGGGTTTGGGAAGTTTTCTCTTAAGTTGCCATAACTTGGTTTGTTTGCTTGTTTGTTTGCTAAAATCTCTGCAGCCTGAGCACACAAATGTCTGTTTCTGGTACATTCCACAAAGCCTCAGAGGTGTTCCGGACAGCCTTGAGCGACGGGAAAAACTACACAGGGTATGGGTTTGCTTTTGTCTCATTCAGTGTGGCAGAAATAAAAATTAATGCCTTGAGGTGGGCTTCCAGGAATAGTGTGTTGGGGAGCTGCCTTGTTACGATCTTCTCAGGGCTGCACTGTCGCCTTGCTGCTGGTCAGACTCTTAGGCTGGTGCTCTTTACTGTGGAGTCTCCGTGCAGAGCAAGAATGATATACATATTCCTGGGAACATTCTACATTAAACTGTATCTGCTATAATATCTTTTTACTAAGCTCAAGTCTACTCTATTGCTGATTCATTTTAACTGATTTCTATATCTAGTTTATATAATATTTGGGGTTGTTGGTATTACGTTTAATTTATGTAATATTTAATTCATCCAACCATTGAACAAATGAAGACACCTAGATATAGTTTTGAGTTTTGTTTTTTTTTGGCTTTTATGTCAGTATAAACACAAATAGTATAAAGCAAATTGGACTGAACTGTTGAAAAGGGGGTGTGTGTTAATATCCACTTTTAAATTTTATTTTGCATTACCAGGTGGCCCCAAAGATCAAAGCCCTAATGATGGAGTCAGGCACAACCATGGTTGGCTACCAGCCTCAGGGGGACAAGGCCAACTTCTTCCGGATGGTCATCTCAAACCCTGCTGCCACCCAGTCTGACATCGACTTCCTCATTGAAGAGATAGAAAGACTGGGCCAGGATCTGTAATTGCTCTTTGCAGAAAAGGAGTTTATAGGAATTCCCTTTCCCCTCTGGCACTGTAGAACAAACCTAAGTTGCTGAAACACATAGGCCATTTCATTGAAGGAAAATATAATACCTTGAAGAATACTTGTTTCAACCTTATTAAGCTTGTTTGTTAGAGTTAGCAGGAAATGCTGTTCTTTTTAAAAAGTTGCACATTAGTACACAATATATATGTACAGTTATATATACCTCTCTATATATATGTATAGTGAGTGTGGCTTAGTACTAGAGCTCAGCATGTCTCCTGCCCCAAGAGAATTAACTTCACCTTCAGCAGTTACTGAGGAACTAAACATGCTGCAAAATAGCTCACCTGACAACCACAGGGAAGATAGTTTCCAGAATGCTGTGTCCTGGGGACCGAGGGCAACACTGTTGGTGGAAGTTGACCTCATTGCCAGTGCTTCTCCCATCTGAAGCATAATGGATGAAAAAAAGCAGTACTAGATGACGACTGTCCAGCCCTCCCCATTGGTACCCTGTTAGGGGACGACAGTAGCAGAGTCACTCTTACAGGTGTACCGTTGCTGTATTTTCAGAGATTACTTTGTGTAGATTGTGTATATTACTGTTGTCTGACCTGGGTAGGGGGAGACTTGTAATGATTTTAATGACTGTTTAACTGTAGGTGAGTGAAATATTTGCTGATTTATATTCAGAGATTTACCATGTTAAAAGAGGCATCTTGTATTTTCTTCTCATTTGTAATGTATCTTATTTCTATATTAATGAATAAGTTCTGAATACTGTTTATGGTATTTTCGTGCATTTGTGAGCCAAAGAGAAAAGATTAAAATTAGTGAGACATGTATTTATATGAGTGCCCTTAAAATAATGATTGAAGCATAAGTGTACTATCTGTAAAAGAATTCTGATGCTGCACATTGAGTCATGTATGGAAATCCTCTTACTTTGATAGCGTTGCTCTTCTCATACCCTCTGTCTGGCTCTGTGTCTGGTGTTCTCAATGCTTTTCTAGTAACTGTTGGATAATACCTAGATCTCCTGTAATTTTGTAGTTGTTCATGACCAATCTCTGTGACTCGCTTGGCTGAAACCTAAGGCAATGTTTCTGAAGATCTTGATAAATCGACCAGTCTCACAACTGTTTTTGGAAGAAACAAAATCCACACTGTGCGTTTTAGAGTATGCAAGAAGAATATAAATAAATATATTCTCCATGGAGAATTTGAACAAAATTTAATTCCAGTCTGTGCTTCCTATAGAGAGATTTCCAGTTCCAGTTGCTTGGGTCACCCACAGCCCATTCATTGCTCATGAGCTGACTTTAGATGATGTATCCTTAGTAAAGCAAGACCTAGCCCATTGTCATAGATTCCTGAGCCCTTGCCTATAAAATCCTTGTGATTGTGGTTAAATAAAAGTGACTGTTGACGCCTTGAGAGAGAAGAGGCCATCCTGCTTCTCATTTTCATCTTGGAGTTTCACCCAGTCATTCTGGTATTTTCTTCCTCTGTACCAGGTTATATATGAGGCTATGTATGTATAAGGTTACAGTAGTAGACACAGCAGACAAATAGCCCCTCTAGTGAGGATTTATATCATTTGGCACTGTGGTATTGGAATGCCTGTAAGGTCATAGATCTGTTCCACCTTCTTCCTGCATGTCTTACCTAGTGGTCCCAATTCATTTCCTCTGGAAATATATTTGGTGCTGGCTCATTAGGAAATAGGGCTTAGTTGCTATGATAGCCTATTAAGGTATAATAAATACGATCTATCTCATTCCTTTGCCATATGAGGAGCTCCCTATTAGCACATGTAGGGATTAGAGCAGTCTTTTCTAATTAGCATACTGATTCCATGTTTATTATATGAACAAACTGCACTCCACAGAGTGATCATGAAGACACTTTATTCTTTCTCCCACAGTTTTTTCAAATCCTTCCTGGGGGCTTTTTTTCCCCATGCCCTTATTTGAATTCAGGACAATCCTATAGGTTTTCTGGACTCTTAGGCACGAGAGTCTCATTTTAGCAATTACAGGCCAAGCTCAATGTAATAAGCAAGCCTTCAGATTTGTAGACAGTGGGAGTTTCTCTTCTCCCTGTCTGTCCATGTGGCTATAAGCCTACAGTGACGGGGAGAGAGGCTTGTGCTGGGCTGAAGTCACTTCCTTCTTTCACTCTTTCAGCTCCTCTTCCTGGCAACTGAATTTGCTCATTTGGGGTGGGGTGGGGTGGTTAAAGTAACAAACAAAGGCACAATTTTACACAGCTGTTAAATTGTCATTTGGCATCTGGGCCCTTCGCATATGAGATTGTTTTCAAGTGGAATAGTGCTGTAGGTGGAACAAGGATTTTTTAAATTAAGGAAAATTCACTCTTTATGTGTACAGTGTGTAGTTTTCTGTGAATTTTGGCAACCCCATTTAGTCATGTGACTGCAACCATGACCAAAATCTAGAACAGTTCCATCACCCAAATAAATTCCCCTATGTCCTTTCATACTCAATGTCTCCCTTTCCCAAACCCCTGGCAACTTTCTTTTTCTGCTCTTTGAGTTTTATTTCCCTGTTGTGTAAACAGAATCATATATGGCCTTTTGAGTGTATTTTTTTACTTAACATAATGCATTTGAAATTCATCCATGTTCTTTATATCAATGTTCATTTTTCATTACTGCATAGTATTCCATTTGTACACTATACCACAGTTTTTTATCCATTCTCTAATAAAGGAAAATTTGGGCTGTTTCTAGTTTAGGTCACTTAAAGCTACTATAAACATTAATATGCAGGGCTGGGGATTTAGCTCAGTGGTTCTGCCGCCTGCCTTGCAGGTGCAAGGACCCGAGTTCGATCCCCAGTACCAAAAAAAAAACAACCCAAAAACATTAATATGCAGATTTTTGCGTGACCATAGGTTTCATATAACTTACATTAATACCAAGGTGTAATATTCCTAAATCGTATGGTAAGAGTATGTGCAACATTATAAGATACTGCTAAACTTTTCTAAAGTGTCTGCACCATTTTTTGTCATTTTTATTAATAATGCACAAGGTTTTCAATTGATCTATGTTCTTCATGACACTGGTGTTTTCAACTTTTAAAAAAACATTTAGCCACCCTGTAAGTGGGTATCTTGTGATTTTAATTTGCTTTATCATGAAGCACTTTGGAGGGATTCTCATGTCCTCACACAGGGGCAATTGCAGCTGCATTACCACTCAGGACACAAACCCTTCACCTTGAGACCCTGGCAGTCTACTCTGTCCAGATCTTATGTTGGTACTGCTACTTCTTCAGGCAGTACTTTTGGGGGAAGGCCCTATGATTTAAAATCCGTCACTGTAGATTAAAGAGGAACTTTTTAAACATACACAAGACGAAGGATGACAATAACATACTTGAGTCCCCATTACTCAGCCCGAGACATAGAACATTCAGTCCTTGAGTGCTCTCCAACCCTGTCATGTATCTACCTTTCCCTAATTGGATTCAAGCCTCTCCCAAAAGAGATCACTATTCTGAATTTGGTCTTAATCACTTTTGTGTCTCTATGTAGTTTTACCACATATGTAGGCAGCCTTATTGTTATGTTTTATTGGTTTTGCACTTTATATAAGTGAGATAATGCAGGATTTATATACCTTTGTAACTTGTCTTTCTATTTAACATTGTGATTTTGTATGTCCAGAGCTAACCCATAGACCAACGATGACAAACCTCTTAGAGACGAGGGCCCAAATTGCAACCCAAAACCCACACTTATTTATTGCAAAGTGCCAATGCTGCAATTAAACCTAAATACTGAGGTTTTAGTTTAGAAAAAAACAAGTCACACATAAACATCTTTTGTTTTAAAAGAAAAACAAATACCTGGGCATAGTGTTGCATGACTGTAATCCCAGCACTCAGGAGGCTGAGGCAAGAGAATCACCATGAATTCAAGGCCAACCTGAACTACAAAGCAAGACCCTGTCTCAAAAACAAAACAAAACAAAAAAACCCAAAAACAAAACAAAACAAAAGAAAAACAAATAACATGTGTGCCATATGTTCACTACCACTGCCATAGAGGAACTTTATACAGTTAAAAGAAGAGGGGGTCTTTCTGTGGAACCTCATGTTTTTGAGATTCACCTTTAATAACTCATTTGTTCTTATGGCTGTAATGTTATCACATCTATGAATATACTTCAATCAGTTTGTCCATTCTTTTTGGGAGTAAACTTACAGATTTTTCTAGTTTTTTGTCTTTGGGCACAACGTTGCTACAAGCATTCTTGGACTTCCTAGTGCCTGTGGGCAAGTTTTTCTACATTTTAGAAGTGAAGTGGCTGGGTCCTAGTGTACCTGAACTTTTCTGGATAAGAGCAGCAGTTATGCCAAGCATGGCAGTGCAGCCAGAAGTGCACATTATTCCCAAACTCACTATCACTTGGCCTACAAATTTTCGCAGTCTGGTGAGTATGAAATGTTGATTGAACTTGTTTATCCCTGATTACAAATGAGGTTGAATATCTTTTCATGTTATTATAAACCTCTTGTGTCCTATGAAATGCTTAAATCATGCCCTGTGTATAAATTTCAATCAAGCTGCTTGCCTTTTTCTTTTAATTCTTTAGGCACTCTTTATATACTCTGAATACTAATTCTTTTTGATTATATGTTTGGCAAATATCTTAATTTGGAGCTTGCTTTTTTGCTCAGTTAATGGTCTTTTTAAAAACATAAATTCTTAAACTTAATGTAATAAAATTTACCAATATTTAATGGCATTGTGTGTATCTTTAAAAAATTGTTCACCACCCCCAAACCATAAAGATATTCGCATGTATTATTTTGAGAATTTATACCTTTCACATTTAAATCTTTAGTCTACCATAAATTAATTTTGTCTGGTTCTTCTTTGCAAATGAAAAGGCTATTACTGGCCCTTTATTGATTTGAAATTTTTATTGGAATTTCACTGAATCTGTGGATCAATTTCAAGAACACTAACATATTTTTGATATTGAATATAATAACCAAAGTATACTATGTATCTATTAACTAGGTCATCTTTAATACCTTTGAATAAACTTTCACAATAGACACGCACAACTTTTGATAGATTTGTTTCTAGGTGTGTTGTAGTGGTGTTTCACTTTTATTTTTATCAGTATATGTTTGCAGTATGTTCATCATGGGGAGTTGGTACATGTGCATAACATTTTAATTACTTTTATGTCCCCCTCCCTCCATTTCTTGGTTTCCTCCCCATTTGCAAATGATCCTTCTTACTGTTTCCTATTATCTATCTTTTATTTTGTGCTTTAATTTATTTATACTTTGGCTTTCTCATACAAGAGAAACTATGCGATATTTAGCTTGTGTGTCTCATTTATTTCACTTAACATTATAGTCTCAGAGTGCTTGCATTTTCCTACAAATGATTCAAATTTATCCTTCTTTATGGCAAAGTAGTACTCCATGGTGTGTGAATACCACATTTCTTTATCTGTTCATTTGTTGATGGACATACAGGCTGCTTCTAGGATTTAGCTATTGTGAGTCATGTTGCTATAAACATGGGTATGGATGTATCATGCAATATGATGTCTTTAACTCTTTGGGAGAGATACCTAAGGGGAAAAGAGCTGGGTCAACTGAAATTGCTATTTTTAATATTTTGAAAAATCTCCATACTGATTTCCATAATGGTTTTACTAGTCTACATTCCCACCAGCAATGTAAAAGTGTTGCTTTCCCCCCACAGCCTCGCCAGTATTTGTTATTATTTGATTTCTTGGTGGAATCTCAGTGTTGTTTTAATTTGGATTTCTCTAAAGGCTGGAAATGTTAAAGTTTTTTCCTGTATTTATTGGCCACTTGTACTTCATTTTCTGAAAAGAGTCTATTCATTTCAGTTGCCCATTTTTTGATTGGGTTTTTTATTCTGGGGGTTCTAAGTTTTGAGGGCTCTTTGTATATTCTAGATAGTATTGTCGGAGGTATAGCTGGCAAAAAAAAAAAATGTTCCCATTCTGTATGCGCTCTCTTCACTCTGTTGGTTATTTTCTTTGTTGTACAGAAGCTTTTTAATTGATACAATCTCATTTATTGACTGTTGCTGTTATTTCTTATGCATTGAAGTTCAGGTAAGAAAGACCTTGCCTACATCTATGACTTTCAGAATTTTATCTATTTTATCTTCCAATAGATTAAATGTTTCTGTTTTAATATTTAGATCTTTGATTCATTTTTATTTTAATTTAGTACATGGTGGGAGATACGGATCCAGCTTCAATCATCTGCATATGGATAGCAGCATCACTTGTTAGAGGCTGTCTTTTCTCCAACATGTTTTTGGTCCCTTTGTCAAAGATGAGGTTGCTGAATGTGTCTGAGGTTATTTCTGCATCCTCTGTCCTCTTCCATACATACACATATCTTTATTTTTTTCTTTTGCCAATACTGTGCTGTTTTTTGTTTTTGGTACCGGGGATCAAACTCGGGACCTTGCACTTGCGAGGCAGGTGGCAGAACCACTGAGCTAAATCCCCAGCCCCATTACTGTGCTGTTTTTAGCACTGTAGCCTTATAGTTTAATGTGAAGTCAAGTGTTGGAATGTCTCCTATTTTGCTTATTTCCAGGACTGCTTTTGTTACTCTGGGTCTCTCGTGGTTCCATATGGATTTTAGTATAGTTTTCTCTTGTTCTGTGAGGAATGCTATAGGTATTTTGATTTGGATCGCATTAACTCTGAATATCAGTTTTAGAAGTATGGTTTCAGGGCTGGGGATTTAGCTCAGTGGTTTCACCGCCTGCTGTGCAAGCGCAAGGACCCAAGTTCAATCCCTGGTACCAAGAAAAAAAAGAAAGAAAAAGAAGTATGGTTTCTTTGACTATAATGGCTCTGCCTATCCAGGAACAGGGGATATCTTTGCATTTTCTGATGTCTTCTTTGATCTCCTTTTTCAAATTACTGTAGTTTTCATTGTAAAGATCTTTTACTTTCTTGGTTAGGTTAATTCCTAAGTATTTAATTTTTATTGATGCTATTGAGAATGGTATTATTTTCCTAATTTCTTGCTCAATAAGTTCATCATTTTTGTACAGGAACACTACTGATTTTTGTGTGTTGATTTTGTATCCTGCCATTTTTATCCTGAATTTGGTTATTAATTCTGGGAGTCTTTGGTGGAATTTTTTTGGTCTTCTATGTAGAGGATCATGTCATCTGCGAACAATGATAATCTAACTTCTTCCTTTTCTGTACATACACCTTTCATTTCTTTCTCTTGGCTGATCCCTCTAATGTTTCAAGTACTATGCTGAACAGGAGTGATGGTAGTGAGTATCCTTGTCTTTTTCCTGATTTTAGAGGGAAAGCTTTCAGTTTTCCACCATTTAATATGATGCTGGCCATTGGTTTATCATAAATGGCTTTTATCAGATTGAGGTAAGATCCTTCTATACCTATTTTCTTCAGGATTTTTAGGATTTTTATCATGAATTGTTGTTGGATTTTGTTAAAAGCTTATTCTCCATCGATTGTTATGATGGTGTAGGTTTTGTCCTCACTTCTGTTTAGGTGCTATATTACATCTGTTTATTTGCGTATGTTGAACTATCCTTGCAACCCTGAGATGAAACCTACTTACTTGGTCATTGTGTATGATCCTTTGGATGATTTCTTTCATGCTCTTTGCCAGGGTCTTATTGAGCATTTTTCCATCTCCACTCATTAAGGAATTTGGCCTATGACTTTCTTTTTCAGTTGTGTCTTTGTCCAGTTTGGGGATCAGAGTAATTCTGGATTCCTGAAATGAGTTTGTAATTACTCCTTCCCTTTCAATTCCATTGAAGAGTTTGAGGAGTATAGGTGTTATAACTTACTCCTTGAAGTCCTGTAGAATTCAATATTGAATCCATCAGGTCCTTCATGGCCTGTCATTAGATTGTTCAGAATTTTTATGTCTTCTTGGTTCAGTTTCGGTAATTCTTTTTTTTTCTTTTTTCTTTTTTTGGTACGGGAGATCAAACTTGGGACCTTGCACTTGCGAGGCAGGCACCAGAACCACTGAGCTAAATCCCCAGCCCCAGTTTTGGTAATTCATATGAGTAGTGTTCATGTATCTCTTAAGTTGCTCTTTTTCATGGAATGCCTTTATTTCTCCATCTGTTTTGAAAGAAAGTTTCGCAGGCTATATTAATCTGGGTTGGAAGTTGGTTGCTTTTAGGCATTGAAATCTTTCACTACAGGCTCTCCTGACCTTTAAAGTTTGTGTTGAGAAATCTGCTGTGATCCTTATGGGTTTACCTTTATATATTATTTTTTGCTTTTCTCTGACTGCTTTTAAGATTCTGCCTTTTTGTTGGATGTCTGGGATTTTGACAAAGATGTGTCATGAGGAGCTTCTTTTTTTCATCAGGATTAGTTGGTGTTCTATAAGCCTTGTTATCTCTATTTTAAAATCTTTCCTCATACTTGGGAAGTTTTCAATTATGATTTCTGTAAACAGATTTTTTATTCCAGGCTAACTCCCATCAGCCTTCAGTTAGTCTTCTTAGCATCATTTAGTAGCTGTTGGATTAATTTTTCTTGTTCTCTTATCATTTTTAAGACTTCTCTGAATAATTCATCTTGATTTACCATTTTGTCCTTGATTTCAGAAACTTTGTCTTCACATTGGTCATTTCTACCATTCGTGAATTCTATACATTTTTAAAATTTCTGGTATTTCTGTCTGACACATTTTTGTGAGGTGTATATCTTTGTTATTTGTCATTCATGTTTTAGACCATTTTCGTCAGCTCTTTCAATTTTTTATTTATTTCTCCCATATACACATTGATCAGCTTATATGGTAGTTCCATGAACTTTTGGGTTATGTCCTCTTCGAATTTGCCAAGTTTCTTTACCTCTTCTTTACCTCTTCTTTAATCAATATGTAAAGCTCTACTATCTGGTGTCTTTTTTTCCTCTCCATTGATGTCCCCTGGATCTGACTTAGAAGAGAGGGGAGACCTCCATAGCCTTTTGTTACCTTGTTTCCCCATTTCCTCTGGGTGGGGGTCTGGGGTTGAGATCAAGTAGAGTGAGGAGAGACTGTAGTTGACATGAAGATCTTGTAAGTTAGATTCTGCCTTTCAGTGACGTGTTCATAGCTTTATTTGTCCAGGGTAGTTTCTGTTTTGTTTTTTGTTTTGTTTTGTTTTGTTTTTTTGGTACCAGGAATCAAACTCTGGTCCTTGCACTTATGCAGCAGGCAGCAAAACCACTGAGCTAAAGCCCCAGCCCCAGTCCAGGATAGTTTTTGCCCCTTCAGCTATTCAATTTAAATGGTTTGGACTCTGTCACTGCATTGTGAGGAGTTACTCTTGGCTATAGCAGCATCAGCAGATCAGATCCACACATCACTTGTACGTGTTCAACCTTGCGTTTACATTTCCATCCTTTATCGGTGCCCTGTAAAACTTATGCTATCTTATTACCAGCATTACTGTGATGTGGAAGGAGAAGGGAAGGGAAAAGATGGAAGAACGGGTGAAAGAGGGGTGAAAATTAGGAGGAGAGATAGATAGGAGAGATAATAAGAGGTAAAAAAATAGGGGTCACACTCTGCTGGAGGTCTTTTATAGTTGGTATAAAGGGTTAGTGTTGAGGCTGTTAGAAGATATTATGGGGGTGGGGGATGTAGGAGGAGGAAGGTATAATTCAGGATTGAGGAAAGCTGCAAGATTGTCAGAACTTGTTGATATATTTGTTCACCTGAAAGGTGGAGGAGAAGCAAGGGAAAACAAGGGGAGAGGTAAGATAAGCAAGCGCAAAAAGAACAGAAGGGAAGACAGAAGTTTGAATACAAGAGAAGATAGGAAAGACTAAGAGTCAGCAGAATATAAGACAAAAACTTGAAGAATTTAAAAAGTGGGAGAAACAAGAAAAATAAGAAAATAGAATTGACACAGAAGCTGTATTTTCAAAGAATCTTCTCTGAGTATCTCTGATATAAGTCCTCCTCTAGTCAGCCGTGTTGAATCTTCCAGATTTGTCTTGTGTAAGCTGCCTATTGCTGGATTTTGTCATTTTTTTTCCATCTGACTATTTGTATATTTTAACTGAAGGATGTCATTCATATCACTTATTGTGACTACTGATATATTTGGATTTAATTCAACTGCTTTAATTTATATCATGTGCTCTACTTTTTCTGCCTTTTTTTCCTCCTTTCTTATCCAAAGATTTGGACTAATTGCTTCTTGCTTTTAGTTTCTATTGTTTTTCTGTTTTCCCCCTTTGCTCACAAGTCATACTCTGATTTTCTGTTTATCTTAAATATATTAGCATGAATTATTTATTATTCCACAGTAGTTTTACTCTCCTTACATGAAAACCTTAGACTCCTTTTATTCCAATCATCTTCCTCATCTGCATGGCAGTGTTATCCAGAACTTGAAGTCTCTCTTGTTCAACCCCACAATTTGGACATTAATAATTTTGGTTGAGTTTTGCAGAGATATACCTATATACTCACCATAACCTTTTGCATGATTTCTTCTTACATGTCAGAGCTTCCATTTTGGCCATTTTCTCTTTCCTTGAGCTCCATGTATTTAACTTTTACTTACTGAAACCTATTATCAGTCCCACTCCTTAGAGCAGGCTCTCTCACTGTTTCCCAGGCTTCAAGGGTGCTGTAATTTGAAAGCATTGTGATCCAAATGATGTGCTGCCTTAAGGCAGATTTTGTTAAACAGGAAATGTTCCAGCCACACCAAAGGGCTCTGCTTCTAGTCATTATGAGATTCCATTATTTCTTATACATAAAAGAAACCAGATGCAGGCATCAAATTTACCTGACAGAATCTTAAATCCTTTCATCTGAGAAAATGATATAAAGCACATTAATAAAAGAGATTTCGCTGTATTGGGGGCTGAAGAATGGAATTTTTATAAGAGATGTAGTATGCAAAGTTGATTTAATACTCCAATAAAACCACTTCAAAACTCCCCTTCCTGATTCCCTCGGTCTCCATAATGGACATGCCCGTCCACCTGTACTCTTTCTTCTTCTGACCACATCACCCTCATTCTCCTTTGAGAAAGTGCCCCTTCTTCATTCTTGCCCAGTGTAATTTGGAGGGACAAACTCACCCTCTGATTTTGAGTGGTCACCTAGTTTAGGTGTGGTCAGTCAGTTAATTTCATCCCCTGGGCAACTCCTAGATCAGCTCATGAGACCCATGACTTGAGATCCTACAGGCCCAGGCCAGTAAGGAGTTTGTGACCAGTGCAACATTCAAAACCTGAACAATTCTAGCCTTGACATGACAAAGCGAGCCCCAAGGGCCCTGTCTTGCAGGACCATGCTGTGTTCACTCTAACATTCTCAAAGAATGGCTGATCTTGTCTTGAGGGATATAGTAGCTTCCTATTGCTGCAGGTAATTACCACATGTTTAGTGTTTCATTGTCTTTCCCAGGTTCTGGAGGCTGCCTACATTTCTTGGCTCATGGCCATACATCACCTCTCCATCTCTGACCCTCCTGCCTCCCTCTTTCCATTGTAAGAACTCTGGTGTTTACACTGGGCTCACCTAGAGAGCCCAGAATAATCTTCACATCTCTATAATCTTTTTTTTTTTGGTACTGGGGACCAAACTCAGGACCTTGTGCTTGTGAGGCAGGTGGCGGAACCACTGAGCTAAATCCCCATCCCCATCTCTATAATCTAAATCATATCTGCAAAGTCCCTTTTACCTTGGAAGGTAACATATTCATGGGTTCCAGAGGGCAGTGATGTGAGCATATTTACGCGCTATTACTCAGTCTGCCACAAGAACCTTAAGGTAACATGCCACATAAGGTAATGTGTGTATGGGCTAAGGTACCACCTGATACCAACCTCATCTGAAAAAAAACGGGGCAGTGGATGGTCCAAGGACAATGAGTTGGTGTGAAAATGAATAATCTGTTAAATTTGACTGGAAATGTGTTACTGAGACTTTTTTTTGTAGAGGAAGACTTCAGATTATTCCTAAGAACTAGTGCCTGAAATCTGCAAAGAGGAATTTTTAAGAGACACTGTTTCACTAGAATATGAAGTATTTAGAGCATAAACTGTTATGTGGAATCTACAATGAGGATGTCTCATGATTTATATCTAGATGTCGCCCTTAAACCTCATGCACTCATAGGTAGGGATTTGCAGAAGTGATTGGATCACAGGGGATTAGTCACTCACCAATGGGCATGGGGTGGGTGTATTTCCCTCCTTCCTCCCTTGATATCTCTCTCTCTCTCTCTCTCTCTCTCTCTCTCTCTCTCTCTCCTTCCTGTCTGCTATGCTATGAGCTGTTTCTCCTCTGCCATGCTTTCCTGCTTTAGAGCAAACCATGGACTGAAACCTCTACAAAATATGAGCCAAAATAAACCTTCCTCCTTAAGAGTTGTGGGTGTCAGGCATTGTGTCTCAGCAACAAGAAAACTAAGATGGGATGCTTCAGAAGCAGAGTCCAATGGTTCAATGGAAAGAATTATGCCTTCTGCCTGGAATTTGAGTTATTAGATTAAGTTTGACTGAAACAAAGACTAATATGATGACTTCAAAGTAGTTAACTTTTGAAAGTGTTTTATTCCCAACCATAAATACAACTCCAGGCTTCAGGGGGAAGGAATGAGGTGAAAAGGACTCTCTCCTGTTCCTACGCCCAGACAGCTTGGCCATTATGGTGCCCACGTGGTCACTCCAGTGGAGATGAGCAGAGGAACAACAGGCAGACCTGATGCAGGAGGACATGGTGTCATGAGGCATCCCAGAGTGTGCCTGTACAGGCTCCTGGACATCAAAGCATGGATGTAGGGGAAAGAGAAGAGGGTGTAAGGGATGGTTTTGTACTTCGGGGCACAGGTTTTTCAAATTAGTACTTGGGATCTAATGCTGGAAAGAAAAAGGTGAAAAGTACCCCTTATTCTAAAGGCAGCTGACAATCATTGTGCCACTTCACAGCTTACTGGGAAGTTGGAACTGGAACTTCTAACAGCAATCATAACCTCAAAGTAGCCCTCCAATCCTACCACCTTCTCAGAAAGAAGAGAGAGTACATATTAGGATTGTCTGAGGTATGGTCAAAATATACAGTGAATATTTAAATTTAAAATTTTCATTACAGTAAAAGACACCCTGCTGTAAATCCCCCTCACAAAACTCTGCCTTATTGTGAACACACTTATCCCATCATTCTTGGCACTTTTTGAAGCATTTATGAAAGTCTTTTTCATGAGTGTCTTTAGTTCCAATGTTGTGTCTGCCTCAATATTCTGAATCTAGTCAAAATATTTACCTTTTATGGTCATTCTGACTTTGCAAAAGAGCCAGAAGATGCATAGTACATATCCAGTGAACAAGGTAGAAGAGGACACATCATAACATATTTATAAGCCTGTCTTTCCAATGAATGACACTTGGCAACAGCATTTACTGTGTTTTTGATCACTCCTCATTAAGACACAAAAGAAGACTTCTAGAGCTGCTTCATAAAATGGCAAGAATGATGGGATGATGGGATAAGTGTACTCAAAATGAGGTGGCATATTTGTGGGAGGATTAATGCCAATATCTTTTACTGTAATACTTTTTTAAAATTTTAAAAATTCATTATCTATTTTGATCATACTGCAAAAGTTGAGACCAATACCCCAGATCAGCTAGAGCTTACAGCTAGAGATTACAGGGAAGTAAGCCTCTCAGAGGAGAAACCAGTGCCTCCTACAATGGGGTGAAGGAAGAGGAAGAGAGAAGTCTACCTCCCTGGCCTTATCACTTCACGTGCCTTGAGTCACAAGCCTAGCAAGATGGAATGTCTCTGAAAAGCTGGAACTTCTTTAACAAAAGTGACCTGAAAGTTATGGAATCTAAACTGTCACGAAGAGGTCCACTATTTGGTGAGAAAGAGAGATTCAATGATTCAGACAAAAGACTGGAAGATAAGCAAAGGCAGTTTGTGTTTTATTCTACTCTTAGGATTGTTCAGACTGTTTATAACTAATTGACAATAATGGTCAAAAAAGCACAAACTTCTTTTCTTCCCTTGGTAGTTACACCTTACTCTTTCCTAGAAGTTGGAGGGATTTCCCCCAAACAACTTCTGATAACAAAGACAAAGGGCCCAAAGTAGACTCAAGCATTTTGGAAGCAGATGAGGAAAAGGACTTTGACTAGGTTTCTGTGTACTTACACATTGGGAGGGAGCATGGGTCTCATCAAAGAAATAGCTCCATTAGGCCAGGGAATAGGGGCCCTTCCCTGCCTGAGTGAAGTGACTGTTGGAGCTTGCCTGCCAACCTCAGACAGTATGTCCCACACCGTGGCTGCTGAGAGTCCCCAGATGGATCTTGTTGAATCACAGCATACTGCAAACTGCTGCAGTTAGGTTCCAGTATCCTGCCCAGTATACATCGCAGGCCTGAGAAAAAAATACACACTAAGAGACAGAACTAAGACAGAGAAAGAGGGGTGCCAGGATGATCAACGCTGGTGCAACTGATAAAGATGCTGGCCAGTCCCAGGCACTCATTTTTATTGGCAATCAATTGGGGTAAAGGTGAGCTATGTGCAAGGGTGGGACTACGTGAGAAGATATGCAGTCGTGCAGTTTCTATGGAAATTAATGTAAGCAAGGCTCATGAAGGACAAGACAAAGCATTCTCAAATTAGGAACAGAATAGTCAAAATATATGATTGTAATTAGAACATTGTCATTCTAGTAAGAAGGTTTTAATTGTGGGAATGGAATTTGGGTGCAAGTTACTCTGACCTCAGCATGTAGGCTTCATCGGCTTGGGCCAGACTCACTTTTCAAAACAAGCCAATCGTGGGGTTAAGTCTTTACAGACTGTTTTGGGAATAATCAATATTACAGTCCTCTGCAACAGCAAACACTGGAGAATGAAGCCCAGCCTGCCTGGAGGAAACACCAATTCCCTGAGGGACCTGAAAGGCTACCATACCCACCTGGAAGGCTTTCTGAATGAGCTAGAAAGAACTAGCCCTGGAAACGGGGTTTGCTACTAATGTTGTGGCCCCTACTTTTCCTCCCATGCAGATGTGGCCTGGGGAAAGGTAAGGCACAGAATATAAGACTATACTCAGCAACTCAGAGGCAAAATTTCACCCTCCTTCTTCCCCACAAGCTGATTTAAAAACTTACTTTTCAACTACAGACTTCTTAGAATTCCCTAGAAATGGCTGTGTCGTTTATTGGTATAGCCTCAGTTTTTATTTTGCAGGAAAAAATAACTCCTCTCTATACCTTCTGTCTGCATAGATGTTCATAAGCCATGCAGTCCCTGTAGTCAACTCATGTTCAGTTTGAAATAGGACCCTCATGAGAACAAGAGATAGAGGGATTCTTGAACCTTAATCTATGACCTGCTCTGCACTAAAAAGTAAGATGTATCTTTTTCTATCCTCCCTTGATAACAATGTGTGGAATGCACCTCCCCTTCCCCTTCTTATGGCTTGGAACAGGTGCCCTGTAACTGCAGGGATACCATGATGTCTCCAAGAATAGCCATTGATCCATACCTCACACTAGGAAGAAATCCCCTAACACACACACACACACACACACACACACACACACACACACACACACTTTTAAAATATCATGTGCATGACCCAGTGGAAAACTACCAGATTCTAGCTCACCCTAGCAAAGCCTTTAAGAGCCATTCCCGGACAGGTGTGGTGGCTTCTCCTGTCATCCCATCACTGAGGTATCCCAGGCTGAGACAGGAGGACAGCAAGTTCAAGGCCAGCCTGGGCTACATTGCAACTTGGTGAGGACTTGTCTCAAAATAAAAAAAGGCTGGGATGCACAAGGGTGCAAGCGCCCTGGGTTCAATCCCTAGTACCAGAAAAACAAAACAAAACAAACATACAAAAAACCCACATCCATCCTGTTCTTTTGTTAATGGGCCAGAGAGAGTTGTGTAGCCTTCAGCTTTTCTGGCCCTCAAGCTGAAAGCACGTCCCCATTCTCTCTTCTTTCTCAGTTAACGCTTTTGCTTCAGTTTTCATTTCCACTGGTGCAACTTCCCATGTGCGTCCTGTATCAAGTTGACAGGAGAGATTTTCTTCTGCGCCTCCTTCCAAAGTAAAGTGAAGGAGAAATCTTGAAATAAAGAAAGAGAGGGACAAAGAAGAAGAAAAGAGAGAAAGAAAGGGAAACCTGTGGCTAAATGTCCCAAGGGCAAGGCCTTGGAGTAAACGAGCTGAAAGGGAAGGAAGGGAAGGAGCTGAGGGCACTCAAAACCTCCAGTTACGGCCCTTCCCTTGTGCAGACGGAGCTGCTTGGCGGTGGCTTCAGACAGAAGATCAAACGACTCCTCTCTTCCTCCAGTCTGGGGCGGCTCAGAGAAGCTGGAACCCCCTGGGAGGAGGAAGTAGAAAGGTGCTTTGTTTTAATGTTACTTTTAAGATTGAGGGTAGGGGATGGTGGGTGGAATAAATAGAAAAAAAGAAAAGCAAAAGAACCCTTTGTGCCCTAACAGAAAAGCCCTCGTTCTCTCCTCAGGTTCCACAGACGCCACCTAGTGGCCAAACAAGCAGCTCACACGCAGCCGGAACTCACCAGCAAGGGTTGACTTTTCACACCAATATTGCTTCAGATAATCAGTCGCAGTGTGTCAACAGTGTTTTGGCCCCTTAAAAGCTGCCTGTCAGGTTGGGGAAGAGGTGTCAGGTTGGGGAAGAGGTATCAGCTTGATCGGGACTGAGGGAAGTGTCTCAGGGGGGCCAAGGAGCAATAAAAAGGGTCAATTTACCAACCTGCCCACAACTCGTTCTAAGGGGTTAGTCCTGTGAGGAAAGCATGGGGTGGGGCTGCCACAGACAGCCAAGCCATCAGCTGGGAGGGAGAACCCATATGCAGACTTGCTTTGTATTGAGGCAACACTGACTGCTGCGACTTCTAACTTCTAAATCACGGGTTCTTAACACAGTCACTGCTTATTTCCCTCCCACTTTACAATTCAGTGTGGTTCTCGGCAAGCAGCTTTCTTGATGAGTCAGAGGCCCCGTGTCCTCCCATGTAATTTCCCCACCATCCCTGATGGCCTCAGAGTCCTCTTCCAGCCAGCTAACAGGGAAATAAAGGGTGGAAAAGTAAGAGCAGGGACTTCTTAAAGACTGTGGTTCCTACAGTTTAATCTATATGCAAAATAGCCTAGGAAATAGAGTTCCAGCCTGGACAGCTACTCTCAACCACAATTGTGAACTACAAAGAGGGAACAAAATCTCTGGCGGAAGCGAGCCATCCCTGCTATAAGAATTAAAACAAGCAGCTAGACAGATCTTTCTTTTGGGAATTTTGACTATCAAACACTAAACAGGAAGTTTCCAATTTGTGAAGGAGCTGTAATTAAAGGAATATATCAGTTAGGATTGGATTGGGGTGACGAGGAAGGAGTGTGCAGTAACTTTGTTTTTTGTTTTTTTTTTTATTGGTACCAAGGTTCGAACTTGGGTCCTTGCGCTTGCACGGCAGGCTGAGAAACCACTGAGCTAAATCTCCGGCCCTGCAGTAGCTTTTAAAAGACTTGTGTTTCTATGTACAAAAGCCCAGAAATGAGCAGCCCACTGCTGGTGTGGTGCCTGTGCTCTACAAAGTCCTCAGGGGTCCTGGCTCCCTCTCTCTTATTGCAATAGGCACAGCCTTTACTCCCAGGAATGGTTTCCTCCCCGTCCCCTGGGACTATTCTATGTCCAGTCATCTGTTCAGAGTCTAACCAGCAAGTTGACCTTACAATAGGGAGATGAGCCTGGACTGTCTAGGGAGACTAGAATCACCTGAGTCTTAAAACCAGAAAAATTTGAATAAATTCAGCAAAAGAAGAATGCAGGGAACAGTGGCTGTTTTGAACACGAAAGGTACTAGGTGAGGAGGAATGGCGGTGGCCTCAGGAGCCAAAGGCAGCCCCAGACAGAAAGCCAGCAAGGAAACAGGGACCTCACGCTTACAGTTAGAAGGAACTGGATTCTACCAACAACCTGAATAAGCCAGGAAGTCAATTTTTCCCCAGAGCCTCTTGGTGGGACCTTATGTAGTGGGTCCATCCAAGCCCACCCAGACTTCTGAATATAAGAGAATAAACTGTGTGCTGGAAGCTGCTAAATGCATAATAGTCTGTTTCATAACAACAGAAAACTAATACCAGCACAAAGCACAAACAGGATTAGCGGGAACAGTGGATGACCCATGATGCAACCATTTTAGTGAGCACTCTCAACTCAATGTACACCAACATGGCTCAATTTTCCTCCAGCCACTGCCTTCAGTTGTTAAGATATATCTTATGACCCATGAGTTAACAGGTACTCTAACAGTATCTTGACTGGTTTCTTCAACCTCCTGGTTACTTTTAGTTACTAAAAGCCTCCCTCTAAAATTCCAACAGTGAATCAGATTGAACGCATTCCCTCCCCTCATCACCTGAGGGCTGACTCCTGGGAAGTAAGGTGGAGAGAACAGCATAGCAGCTCTTTCACTCCTCTCCAGTCTCATCTGGAGTCTCTATGGATGCCTCTGAAACATCAGCTCCCCCTTTCTTCTGTGGGCTGTAGCTCCTAGAGGGGGTTAAGGCAGGGAAGAGGCAGAGAGAAAAGGACAAGCGTCTCCACTCACTCAGCTGCTGTTGTGGTCTTCTCTCTGGTAGCTGTAGGCACTGGCTATCTTAAGGGGTATGTGAGTTCCTCAGGGGGCCCTAGGCAGGGAGCTTCCCTACTGTACAGGCGGACACATGGGACTCCAGCCCTGGCTCAGCTTCTCCCATTCCCCTTACTTCCTGCCTCTTGGTTCAATGGTATTTACCCTCACCAGCATCCATATGACCTGTGGGACCCTTGCCACACTGGCCAGAGGGAGTGGATCCTGCTCCACAGCCACCCTTTTTTGCCCCTGCCATCACTCTCCAGTTCTCATTCCTCCTGCATGGAAAGATACAGGACAAATCCACATGTCTACTGCCTAACCTGACACCCAACAAGAGAATAAAATACATAAATCCCTCTTTTCATACTTCTCCACTCTGTGAGTGGGTCTCTTGGAATTCCTCCCCCATCATATGGCTTCACTAAAGCAGCACTGTTTGAGAAAATTACTACATGGACCACCAGGATCATGGCATCACGGCTCTCTGCTTGTAATGGATGGAATGAAAGCGTAATTGATAGGTGCAAGCATGAGAGCCAGTTGAAGATTTGTCCCTGTGGCTGATGATGTTCTTTAAAACATAATGCTTCTTTGTCCTATATCTTTGAGCCCCTGTCACCAATTCCTGGGCAGCATAAATAGTCTCATGCAACATTCTGCTTCAACAGGAAAAGAAAGAAAAAAAGAAAGAAAGAAAGAAAGAAAGAAAGAAAGAAAGAAAGAAAGAAAGAAAGAGAGAGAGAGAAGAAAGAGAGAAGGAAAGGGAGAAAAAACCAATAAAATAGTCAACACAAATACAAAACATTTCTTCCTTCCTTCATTCCTTAGTGGCATATAATGTTTTTGTTTTTGTTTTTGTTTTGCTACCAAGGATCGAACTTGGGACCCTGTGCTTGCAAGGCAGGTGCCAGAACCACTGAGCTAAATCTCCAGCCCAGTGGCATATAATGTTAATAGAAGCAATATGAACAAGACAAATACACAGACTTGCCCCAACACTGAAATGCATCAACTATGCTAACACTGAAAGAGGACGTTTAAAGAAGTCCAAGTAAAACTAAAAATAAGAAAGTTGGGAGATTTTAGTGGCTGAGCTTGCAATGCAACTTGGCTGCCGAAGAACTTACTGAATCTGTGACCACACACCTCAGAGTGTATTGTCCAGCACAGGATGATAATGGCCTCACTGTCCTCTACCCTTTGTGGCCGTATCTGGAGAACCATGTGCAATCCTAGGAGCCACTTGAGAAGGAGTGATGGTTGGGCAATATTGACAAAGCTCAACAAAGAGCTGGGAGGTGGGAAAGTGCTTGCATAACATAACGCAGGGAGCATTTGAACAGACTGGGCATGTTTCACTTGGATATGACTTGAGGAAGGGGAGAGGACAATGACTGCTCTTTGGTGTTATAGGTCATACCAGAAAACAGAACTGAGCCAGAAAGGAAAACAGCAACTAGGCTCCTCCATCTCTAGTTCTCTGCTGCTATCTGATAACTAATACCAGAAAAAAGTTCAAGAATTTGAGTTTTCTGATGGAAGAAACCCTGAGTGGGCTGAGAAGGGAAAAGAAGGGGATTAGGGCTTTCTTAGGGGAGAGAGGGGAGGCTCCTTCTCAGTTTGAGTTCATGGACTTCCCCAGCTCCTGAGGATAGCATCAGTTTATCACCTGAATCAGTGCCTGAATCTGCACAGCTTAGGACATTCCCAGCCACCTAAGAAGTGGAGCCAGTGGAGGGAGGGAGGGAGGGAGAAAGATCCAAAGAGCAGTTTGGAGGACCTCCCTCAGGCTAAAGTGTTCAGGACCCACAAGTGTGAATGCTTGGAGATGGCTTTCTCCAGTGTGACTCAGAGGCCAGTTCTCACCACTGTGTCTCAGGACTGGGGTTTCCTGTGCTGACTGCAAGGGAAACTTCACTCAAGACACTGGATAGCGGTGGCCTCATCCTTATTTTGTGTCTTCTTGGGCAAGCAAGATTTTCAGAGTCCCATCTAACCCAGGGACAGGTTGCAGCACTAACCTAAAAGAATATAGAGTGAGGTCACCGCACACCTGCAGCTTCTCCGGACTCCTTTTCCCATTTCTGATTAGAGGGAACAAGAGCCTCTTGATCTTTAGTGCTTCTATGTACAAGTATTCATTTTTCTAGGGGCTTAGGAGACTAGCTACTAAAAAGAAATCCCGAGCTTCAGGGGCAAAAGGCTGTACAGATAGAAACCTGAGTGGCACATGGAATTTTTCTTACTCCTGGAGCCTAAAACTCTCTGTTCCACAGCCGGGTTTATCCTTTCATGGAAGTTTTCTTTTCATGTAGCAGACAGCCTAATGGCATTTGACAGTCTGGGCCGTGCCTACAATGAGTAACCAAAGACACAAAAATAGGAGAGAAAAAATATAAAACCTCCCTAAAAGAGGCCCTACCTCCTGCCAATGCTCAACAAGATGTTACTGTGCTTGAGGAGGTTCCAGGCAGGTTCCTGGGCTCTCCTCCACAAGGAACAATGAGTTTGACACGGCTGGTGATGGTAAGGAAACAGCAGAAAAGCTTAATCAGGTGACAGTATGCTCAGAGCCAGCACATGGCTGCAAAAGAAAAGGGTGTGAGCTCTGAGGCCACTGGGTTTCAGTATTTAAAATGTTGAGCAGGTTCCAGGGCACCTCCTAGCGGGTCTTTCAGAGTGTGATTGACAATGTGATTGACAGGGTGCGGAGTAACGTCAGCTGTGTCTATTACGCATGTCCTTTCCCATAATTCACTCTGTTATAACTGGATGTGTGAGGTGCAGTGCATGAATCTTCAATGAGCTCTAGGTGAAAAAGGTTACTGTAGACCATGCAGGAGGATCTGGCACACATACATCCTGGTTTGGGATTTTGGAATTTTCCAGGGCAGGCTGAGGAATCTTTGTTTTTTGTTATTTCTTCCTCTGCACAGTAAGCCTTAGGACAAACGTTGAGGGGGGTTGCCCTGGGGTTTTGCCCAGGCCCAGGTGAATGGAAGGGAATGGTCCAGTGGTGAGTGGAGGGGAGCAGCCCTGCACCCCCAGTTAAACTATCAGTATTATCACTACAAGAAGACACTTGATGGCTATTACTTGATATGTATGCACTCACTCACTCTACATAGCAACCTAGGAGGCAGTTGCTTTTATTATCTCCGCTTTGCAGATGAGGAGACTGAGTGGCATCCACTTTAAGTAACTTGCCCAAGGTCACAAGCTCTGGAGCGTCAGATTCAGTTTAATCTAGGCCGTCCAGCTTCAGAACACATTACCTGCCACCCTACAGTGCCATTCCATGCAGTTGGATTCTTCAGTCCAAGGATTCACTAGGCTGTTGTTTCTGCATTGGGCACAAGGTTTCATTAAGAGCTCTCCAGGGTCTTTCCAAATTGCTATACTAAATTAATTATAATAGTTGTCCATGAAAATAGTTTTTCACTTAAAAGGACTTATTCATTCTCGTAGTCAACAAACATATATTGTTCATTTATTATGGGTTAATCACTGTATATAATAGTATTCACAGATGAAGTCTTTCAAAAAACTAACTTCTCTTATATATCCATATGACTATTTTTGTTTATAGCAAATTTTTCAGAAATGCATCTATGAAGGGAAAAAGCACATGCATGCCTTTCATATTTGCAGTGTTGATTCAGTTTGTTGTATGTACCAGTTAAACATTTCACCACAGTAGTGCTGGCAGGAGTCCTTACAGACTCAAACTCTATAATCTATACCTGTATAAAAAATTTGTTTCTGAATTTTCTTAGATAAAAACAGCTTCATTCAGTGGCCAGGAAAAGTTGTTCTATCTCTTTAGAAACTCCACAGTACCCAAATTTCCTAAGTATCCTAAGAATAGAGCTGTTGTCTCTCCTGAGAGACTCAACACATATTTATTACCTCTACAAGATGTGGAATAAATACAGAGAGTGCTCTGTTCTGAAGAACCACAGAAGTCTTGAGTCACCTGGAGATTGTTCCAGAAGGAATAAAAGATGTCTGTATATAACCAGCTTATATGTGTATCCAAAATAAACACAAGGACTGTTTAAACGTGACCAAATACTACAATTAGTTAATAATGAAACCACATATGACAGGAAGGGAAGAAAGTTGTTTTCAGAGCTGGTTTGAGAAAGTTGACTGGTGGCTGCCATTTTGTCTTAGAAAACAGTCATATAGATAGGATTGGTTATCAACAACAGACTTTTTTGGGATTGACCTAGATGGGAAAGAGTTAAAAACTATTCAGTTGCCATTCACAATAAAATCACAGAAAATTTAACTCTTTCTTTGTTATGCAGAAGAGCAAGACTGTAGAAACACAGGAAAGACAGAGAAAGAGAAGCCTTAGGGGAGAGGAGAAGCTGGGTACAGTGTATTGTTTCTGCAGGGCTGCCATAATAAAGCACCACAGAAGTGGGAGGGATAGGGGAAAGGAAAGAAGGGAAAAGAAATAATATGAGAAAAGGAAAAAAATGGAAACAAAGTCTTTGCAAATAGGGAAGGGTGGAGGGGGTGAAGGGAGGGCAAGGGAAGGGGAAAAAAGTAAGAACCAAGATACTCATGTAATGGTACAAGATCCCAAAGATAAATGTAACTGTATTTTATATGTAAAATGTACCAATAAACTTAATGGGGGAAAAACTGAAAGAAAAAAAAATAATAATAATAATAAAGCACCACAAATGAAGTGGTTTAAATAACAGAAATTTATTGTCCCACATTTCTGAAAGCTAGAAGTCCAACATTGAGGTGTCAGTGCACAACAGTAAAAGAAAAAAGCAGCAAAATTTCATTAGGTGACAATATACTTGGAATGAGCAGGCTTGTGCCAGCAAAAGGATAATGGCACTCACAGCAAGGGCACTGGGTTTAAGGATTTAAAGTGTGGTGCCAGGTCAAGAGCACTTCCCATTGGGTCTTCCAGAGCATGATTGACAGGATGCTGAGTCATGCCAGTGGCTCTATTGCATATATCTTTTCCCATAATTCATTTTGCTACAACTGGGTGTATGAGATCCAATCCATATATGTGAACCTTTAATTAGCTCCAGGTGAAGAAAGCTCATTATAGATCATGCAGGAGAATCTGGCACACTTGCATCTTGGTTTGGGATTTTGGCATTTTTCAAGGCAGGCTCAGGAGTCTTTGTTTTTGTTATCTCTGCCTTCAGGTCATAAGCCTTAGGACAAAGATTGAGGGGTTGTCCTTGGGGTGTTGCCCAGGCTTTCAGGTGAATGGAAAGGAATGGTCCAGCAGCAAGAGGAGTGGAGAGACCCCATAGCCCTAATTCTACTATCTATATTATAAGTATGTCTGTTTCTGTGACAAAATTTCTCCTTCTTATGAGCATACAAGTCATACCAGATGAGGATCAACCCGAGTAACCTTATTTTAACTTGATTACCTCTAAAGAGACTTATCTCCAAACAAGGTCACTTTCTGAGGTACTGAGGGTTAGATCTCAATTGGGCACACAATTCAGTGCCCCCAGTACTGAAAAGAATGGCTGGGATAAATTCTCTGGAAAGGTTGTCAAGAACCTTTAAAAACAGCAGTTTAACAATGCTGAGATTCCACCTCACCCCAGAAAGAAAGGCTGCTATCAAGAAATCAACCAATAACAAATACTGGCGGGGCTGGGGGGGGAAGAGGAACACTGCTCCATTGCTGGTGGGAGTGTAGACTGGTGCAACCACTGTGGAAATCAGTATGGAGACACCTCAAAGAACTAGGACCCAGCTATTCCCCTGCTGGGTATCTTCCTCAAAGAATTAAAAGAATCATACCACAGTGATATATGCGCACCCATGTTCATAGCAGCACAGTTTGTTACAGCTAAAATTTGGAAACAGCCCAAATGCCCATCAACTGGAGACTGGATCAAGAAAATGTGGGGTTTTTAATAAAATGGAGCACTACTCAGCCATCAAAAACGAGAAATTAGAGACATTTATTGCTAAATGGATGCACATTGAGACGATACTCTTAAGTGAAAAAAATAGGACACACGTGTAAATACCAAATAGTTTCTCTAGTGTGAGAAACTGAAAGTGTAAATAAGGACTAAAACGTATAATAGATAATGTGAAATAGGAAGAAAAGGGGCAAAGGGGAAGGGGAAGTGGGAGGGGTAGGGGAAAGGAAAGAAGGGAATGGAATTAATATGAGAAAATGAAAAAATGGAAACAAAGTCTTTGTAAATAGGGAAGGATGGAGGGGTTTAAAGGAGGGCAGGGGAAGAGGGAAAAAATAAGAACCTAGAGAGATTATGTAAAGGTGCAAATTTCCAATGATGAATGTCATTATATTGTATACCTACAATGTACCAATAAAAGGATATACAGTTAAAAAAAAAAAAAAAAAGAATAGCAGTTTAAGGCTGGGGATTTAGCTCAGTGGTGCCGCCACCTGCCTCGAAAGTGGAAGGTCCCGAGTTCCATCCCCAGTATAAAAAAAAAAACAAAGAATACTAGTTTAAGATTCAGAGTATGTATATTATGGCCACTGTGATCTCTTGCATTGATGGCCCATCCTCACACTGCAGTGTGTACATACTTCTTTTCCTACTTTTACTTGGCCCAATCTCACTCTGCAAAGCCTGTTTCTTTTCCTACCTTTAATAAAACTTTGCTACCATTAAAAAAAAAAATCAGATTAAATGTTCTGTTCTCCAAACCCCTTCTATTACCCCAAAACTTCAGTAAAAAATTTGGCACAAATAAACAATGTGTAGGTTGTGGGTGCTCTCAAGAATGTGATCCTCTGTGGGAGAAAGATCTCTTACCTTTATTTCCCACTCGACCCACTCTCAAAGCAAGCCTGGAGAGCAAGCGACCCTGAAAGATCTCTAACCATTGCCAGAGGAGGTGTAGGGAGATAACTGTCCTGGCTTCCTGGCCTCCTGGTTGGGATAACTCTGAGGTATGTTCCTTAAGTCCCCAGGTTCCCAGCATCTTGAAGCTCCAGTTGTCCATGGTGGTCATACACATTTTATCCCCTCCCTTATCCTCCTAAGCTTACTTCCCCATTTCCCACTGCTCCTCTACCAGTGCAATCTGGGGTCACCTCACACAGAAACTACTTGTGCTCGATCCCTAATCTGAGGTTTTACTGGATAATCCTAGACTTGGACAATCACCAAAACTATGGGTCCAAAGAACTATGGGTCCTAAAACTAGGGTCTAGGAGTTTTCTTTGCTTAGTATGGGGGCAGGATTCCAATTTTAATTAATGTCTGTTGATGTCTTTGATAACACCCTGCCCCAGAAAGCAAGACTGCATTAGAGTCTCTTGTTTCATTCATAAACTTGCAGTATTAAGGATGAAAATTTAGAAAACAACAAACAATTGTATTTTTTAGGTCAGTTTCACTTTACTCCCTGCTAGCACCTTAAAAGAGATGGTATCCATTTAGATGAAGGTGAGGTATAAGATTAAGAGTAACATTCAATTTAGGTTTTGCTTTACTATGCAAACCTCAAAAAATGGTGGGAATTCCCTGTAAATAAGTTGTATATATGACATAATTCATAGTTATTCACGTTCTACCAAATACGCTGAAATTATGATTGGAGTTACCACAGAACCTCAGTAATCATTACTCCATAATTTGCAGTTTTCCAGATTGAGGAACTCCTTGAAAGCTACAAATAACTAGCCAATTGTTTTTAGGAAGTGCAGTAATGACTGTTACTCCTGAAGAGTTGAATGAAGTTCCTTTTTATGCCCTGAAGATTACTTCATAATTACACTTAATGCTGCCATTTAAAAAAAATAACCAACAGATAAACAGACCGAAGACTAAGTATATAACAGTCCAATAATGTGGTCCAAATTCTTGCCTGAAAATTAATGCAATCTTCCAGTGATTTTTATTTCTCTAATTGGAACACCTGCTTATACAAATACACTTAATTAAATGAGTTGTCTCGGCTCCTAAATGGTCTCCAAGCAACAAGTGAAATTAAAGGGGAGATTTCTGATGCTTGGTTTAGTACATGAAGGTACAATAGGCTGCAAGGCTGACTCAAAGCCTGCTCCCTCACCTACCTCAGAACACACCCAGTTCTATCTGCCCTTCGAAGAGGTTTGCAGGTCCCCAAAACCACTCCTCTTCCTTTCAGCAGCCTGACTTTGAATAAAAATGTATTACTCCATCCCACTTCTCAGACAGTCTTTACTTTCCTTAGATGAAACCCAGTAAAAGATTTCTTACATTTAAGTACTTGAAGGCAATATTGCCTCCTTTTTCCTTTTCAAGCTACACCACAATAGACTTCCTTCAGTCATGTTTTGTGCATAAAACAAAAACAAAAACAACCCCCCCACACACTTCCTCCTCCATGACTAGTCCCAGGCTACAATGTCAAGCTTTCAAAGATTGCATTCAGTTTAACCTCCTTCTCCCCACTTCTTTCTGCACTCACCTTTAGACAATCTGTCCTATACCTTTCACCATGATAATCACTCTGTAACATCACCTTTAGGAAATGAATATGATTTTTCTCTCCACCTTACACTACTTCAGATAAGGGTTGGGGGAAGACATTTGAGGAGTGCCTTCTAAATCTACTATCATAGGCTGTACCTTGTGAAGTTACCTTCCTGCAACTCTGGGTATAGCTAGCAAAACTGACTTCCCTGCCAGAAACATGGAGCCATAATTACAGTATTAGGACTTGCTCTTTGATGCCCTCATTTTCTGCAGCTATTCCAAAATAAAATCTGCCTTTCACTGATATGTTGCCCCGGGAACCATGATAATATGTTCATTGAGATCTTTATTCATGCTCTGCTAGGATTGGTTCCTATTTCTACTTTGTGTGTGTGTGTGTGTGTGTGTGTGTGTCTGTGTTTTGTACCGAGGATCAAACTCAGGACCTTGGGCTTGTGTGGCAGGCAGTGGCACCACTGAGGTAAATCCCTGGCCCCCTATTTCTACTTTTAATAAGACTTGCACTAGCCAGCTCGCTGAGACAGACTTCCTATATTTTTATTCAACTGATTAACTCCAACTGTTTTATAACTAAACTACTTTCTTTAACAGTCTCCAAAAGCACCTCATAAAATGCTTCATGAGTCTTTTCTTGGAGCTATTTTAACAAGCAAGACCTACTACACTTTCAAATTCTCATGACCAAAGTCTCATTCACTCCAAAATGGAAATACCCCTGGTAGAAAATCTATTGCCTGTGAGGAATGAAATGACAAAATGACAAGATCAATAGCAGAAAGGCTGACATAGGGGCATTAAGTTCTGCTCAGCTCTCCCTTGCTCAGAAAACTTCCTTCTGCACCCTCTTCCACAGAGTGGGCCACTGGTAGCCATGTCTACACAGCCCCACTGGCCACAGCTGATTGGACTTACAGGGAATGCCTAACCAACATTGGGCCACCCCAATTCTCTGTCCCAGGAATTTGGGATTAAAATGGAGAACTAGAGGCTGGGGATTTAGTTCAAAGGCACTACACCTCCCTCACAAGCACAAGGTCCTGAGTTCAATCCCTGGTACTGAAAACAAACAAAAAAAGGAGAGTAAGATGGAGAACTTGGTCTGTGTATGTGTTGTGAGCTAATGGTGAAAAGTGGATACCACAAGCTCCCATGTGGACAAGGAAAGCAAGAAAGCCAATCTGAAGAGAAAGGAGAACAAGTGGAGCAAACAAGAGGTAAAGGTTAAATGGTTCTCATGGCATCTGAGTCCCTGGGCTCAGATTAGGGTCAGCTTCATTTGTGCTTGTCCAAGGGTCCTGTAGCCTTATAACAAAGTCATCAGTTCTGCTTAAATGACCTTTTCCCAGGACCAAGGTGATGCTCTTAAACTATATCCACAAATTCTTTGACCCTCTTCTCTTCAATTCCCTTGAATGTGGGCCAGATTTAGGACCCATGTTTAACAATTAGAGTGGGGTGAAACTGACTGTGTGATTTCTGAAGCCACTTCAATAAAAAGTACTACCACCCTGCACCTTCCCATTCTAGAGCAACCCACCAGCCATATCCTAAGAACACTGAAGCAGCCTGTAGAGGGACCCAAAGTGAGAGGTGCTGAGATCTCCTGCTCTTCTTGCCACCATTAAGTGCACCAGCTTGTAAGTGGACTTTTCTGGACTTCCGGGAAGATGGCAGAGTGGTAAGCAGCAGAGAAAGAGCCTCTCTGAGATTTGGTGTCCTAACCAAATCTGGATTTGGAATATAGCAGCACAAGGAGGAGAAGGAGGAGGGAAGTGGGTCTCTGGGACCCAGGAAAGATCTGAGGTGAGAATTGAAGTCTACAGGGAGAGTGAAGAGACAGGCTTTAATGCAGAGGTTGGAGGTACCCAGCAGCACTCTCTCCCAGAGCCCAAACTCTCCGAGCAGGATCACCAGGCCAAACCTGCAGATGCACAGTGACTACTGATGACCCCAGAGGCCTCCACAGAGAAATGCACCAGTGGAACAGAGCAGTGGACAAACTGGACGGCACCTAGTGAGTTATCTGGGTTCAGACCTCACCCAGGAGAGTGTGATTGGCTGGTAGCCATTTTGGAGAGGGGCCTACAGAGCTCGGAACTCAGAACAGCTGCAGGTGGACTCCATCTAGTGGCTCCTGGTGCCATGGTGTCAGGTAGCAGAATTCAAGGCAGCAGGAGACACATAGATTGTTGTAGGCTCAAGGAATCTGGTTCTAGCCTCACAGCCAAAAACCAGCCTGAACTTCAGAGGAACTACTGGGGCAGGCTGGCTGAGATTATCTACTACCCCACAGTGAAGCTGCAGCTAGCTTGCTGGGATTAATCGATTTGGCTCTGGACTTGGTTTGCGCACATTGCCTAACAGTGACAGCAGAGATGTGCTTTGAATTGGATATTTTTGGTTTATTTTTATCTTTTTTCTCTTTCCTTTCTTTTTTTCCTCCTTTCTAGTTCTTATTTTGTTTTGTTTTTTCTCAATTGTTTGAACACAGTTTCTAGTTTTTTGTTGTTGTTGCTCTGTTCTGTTCTTGGTTTTATTTTTTCCTTTTCTCGTTCACACCTGTCTTCCTCACCAGTTTCCTAAAGTCTGTCCTCTAGCCTTGCTTCTGATCTCTTCCTCTTCTTCTATTTCTGTATTTTACCCCCTAACCCTTTTTAAATCTTCTCCCTAAGGGTAAAAATGCCATATTAAGGGCTACAATTTGTCACTTAGAAGGCTGTATTTGATGCTATTGTTATTGTTGATTGTACTAATTTAGTGAAGGTGGTATAACTATGTTAATCAGTTGTCCCTCATGTGTGGAGAACACTTTGAAATAAGATTGAATTGTATAACCCTAAGTGTGCTGTAACCCTAAAGTGTGCTGTGACTTTAAGAGTGTTGTAACCTAAGTGTGATGTAACCCTAAGAGTGATATAACCCCAAGTGGTATGGAACTGATAAGGGTGTAGCCGGAACTGGACAGGGCGTACCCCAAACTGGACACAGGGCGTACCCTGAATTGGACAGGGCGTACCCCGAGTTGGGCAGGGTGTATCCCAAACTGGACAGTGTGATAAGTCTGAACCAAAACCACAAACGCCCAGTTAGAATAGTATAAAAGGAGCCGAAGACCCCAAGCAAGTCGTCGATCCGTCCACCGACCAGTCGACTAGTCGATCTGCTGATCTGACTACCGACCGAGACATCTGCACACCTGATCCCGCTGGAAGGAGCATTGCCGCCAGACGAGACCAGAGGACGAGGCAAGCGGAGAGACGGATAGCCTAGCGCCGACTCGACTCCCTTCATCTACGGATCGGACCCTCTGACCCCACGGGAGGAAACGTCGCGCTCCCATAAGGACTTGCGAAGTACAGGTACAAGGATGTGGTAATTGGCAGACTTAATCTTGTGTGATAACTGTATTGAAGTGAAGTGTATTGAAGTGAATCATAATAATATAATTGTGTGAACTGCCATCCGAGTCCAAGTCCTCTTTACCCACGGTACCTGCTCGCGACATCATGGTATACCAAGACTGAGATTGGTAAAGGTCATTAAAAACAAAACAAAACAAAACAAAAAACCTACAGGCCAGTGCCAAAGAACTGGCAGCTGGGCCAGTAAGCACAAACGTCTCATCCCCATTAAATTGAAGAAGTAGGATCCTGCAACAGAATCAAAACCCAAAAGCTAGCTACACCTGGAAGATGTTTCTGACTAGTCATTTTCTAAGGATTCTGAATACTGGTAATAAAACTACTCGCCATAAGCAATTTACAAGCATCAACTCAGGAATCAAACTTAAACAGGATGCAACCCCACAGACTTTTAGCTCGCCAAAGGCAAACCCCCGGGGCAATGAAGTGGAACAATCCAAAAGCCACCCACCTTGACTCTCCGAAGTGGTAACAGCTGAAGTAACAAAACAGATGAACAAGGCTCCAGAAAAAATCAAAGCAGAAATAACTTCCCAGTTAACTACAGAGATGGTTACCAGAATGAAAGATACAGATACAAAAATAGAGGAGCTCAGGAATATGATGGAAACCATGAGCGTCCAGCACAGGAAAGAAATGGAATCGATGAAACAGATTCAAACAGATATCCAGGAGATTAAAAACTCCATTGAAAGTATACACAGCAGAATGAGCCAATGTGAGGACAGAATATCAGATACAGAAAACAGGATTGCAGTTAGCGATCATGAAAAGAGAGATTTCTTAAAAGTAGCAAGGGATATGAGAAATCAATCCAGCAGCTGCTAGATGATGGAAAGAAAAATAACATAAGAATGACTGGTGTCAATGGAAAAGCAGGAGATAGCACAAATGACATAAAAATATCTGTTCTCAGAAGTAATGGCAGAAAACTTCCCAAGTATGGAAAAGGAATTTGACATACAGATGATTGAGGCATATAGAACTCCAATTAGCCAACATAAAAAAAAAAAATCTACACCGAAGCATATAATAAAAATTCCAGAAATTCAACACAAGAATAGAATATTAAAAGCTATTAGAGAAAAGAAACAAATCACCTATAAAGGAAAGCCCATCAGAGTCACAGAAGATTCTCAACACAAACTCTCAAGTCAAAGAGAGCTTGGAGTGAAGTATTTCAATCCCTAAAGGAAAAAAATCCTCCAACCCAGACTGATGTACCTTGCAAAACTATCCTTCAAAATTGATGGAGAAATAGGATACTTCCATGACAAAGAACACTTGAAGAAATTCATGACCACCAAACCAGCACTCCAAAATGTTCTGGATATTCTAGAAAGAGACACTAAGGATTACAACCCCATAAACCCCAACAGAATGAATCCACCAGGCAAGGCAAGAAATTAAACAGAAAAGGAAAGAAGGAACCCAGCAGCAGGAAAATAACATGAAAGAGATAAGACAATACATATCAGTTATAACCATCAATGTTAATGGTCTAAATTCACCAATCAAAAGAAACAGACTGCCAAAATGGATCAAGAAGCAAGATCCAACAATATGCTGCATAAAAGAAACACATTTAACTGAGAAACAAATTCATAGACTGAAAGTTAAGGGGTGGAAAACAATATCCCATGCAACAGGGAACCAGAAAAAAGTAGGGGTAGCTATTCTATTTCCAGACAAAGTGGATTTCAAGCCAAGACTGATTAAGAGAGATAAAGAAGGTCACTACATTCTGGTAAAGGGAACAATCCAAGAGGAAGATATAACAATCCTAAATATATATGCACCAAATAGCAGTGCACCCAATTACACAAAATAAATATTAACAGACATGAGAAATCATATAAGCACTAATACAGTTGTAATGGGGGACCTCAGTACCCCACTGTCACAAATAGATAGATCAACTAGACAAAAAATCAGCAATGAAATATTACAACTGAACCTAGCTTTTGAACAAATGGACTTCATAGATGTCTACAGAGTGCTCCACCCCACAACATTAGAATATACATTCTTCTCAGCTGCACATGGGACTTTCTCCAAAATAGACCATATAATAGATCATAGAACATGCTTAAGTAAATTCAAAGGAATTGAAATAATCCCATGCATATTATCAGACCACAGGACAACAAAATTGAAAATCAATGGCAAAAGAAACCACAAGAACTTCATAAACACATGCAAATTAAATAACACCCTCCTGAACAACCAATGGGTCACAGATGAAATTAAGGAAGAAATCAGACAATTTCTACAATTAAATGATAATGACAGCACAACATACCAGAATTTATGGGATGCAATGAAAGCAGTCCTATGATGGAAATTTATAGTGGTAAATTCTCATATCAGGAAAACAGAACGAGCCCAAATAAACAACCTAATGTTGAACCTCAAGCTTCTAGAAAAGGAAGAGCAAGTCAAGCCCAAAGCTTATATGAGAAAAATTATAAAAATCAGAGTAGAAATTTATGCAATGGAGACTAAGAAAATAATACAAAGAACCAATGAATCAAAGAGTTGGTTCTTTGAAAGTTTAAATAAAATCAACAAACCCTTAGCCAACCATATCAAAAAAAGGAAATAAAAGAATCAAATCCATGCAATTAGGAATGAAGAGATCCTACAGAGACCCAGAGGATCATCAATACCTACTTTGAGAACCTATATTCTAATAAAATGGAAAATACAGAAGAAATAGACAGATCCTTAGATACATATGAATTACCAAAACTGAATCAAGAAGATATAGAAATTCTAAATAAACCAATAGCAGTCAATGAAATTGAATATATAATTTTAAAATTACCAACAAAGAAAAGCCCTGGCCCTGATGGATTCACTGCTGAATTCTACAGGAAATTTAGAGAAGACCTAAAGCCACTACTCCTCAAACTCTTTAATGAAGTTGAAAGGGAAGCAATACTCCCAAATTCATTCCTGGAAGCATGTATTACTCTGATTCCAAAACCAGAGAAGGATCCAACCTAAAAGGAGAATTACAGGCTGATCTCCCTAATGAACATAGCTGCAAAAATACTCAGTAAGATACTGGTAAACAGAATGCAGCAAATCATCAAGAAGGTTATGCACCATCACCAAGTTGGATTCATCCCAGGGATGCAGGGATGATTCAGCATATACAAATCAATAAATGTAATACACCGTATTAACAGAGCCAAGGACAAAAACTATATGATCCTCTCAATAGATGCAGAAAAAGTGTTTGACAAGATCCAACACTCATTCATGATAAAAACCCTACAGAAAATTGGTATATATGGTCTTTGTCTCAGTCTGATAAAAGCCATCTATGACAAACCAAAAGCCAACATCATACTAAATGGACAAAAATGGAAAGCTTTCACTCTAAAATCAGGAACAAGACAAGAATGTCCACTATCACCACTCTTGTTCAATATAGTTCTGGAAACATTAGCCATGGCAATTAGACAAGAGAAAGAAATAAAGGGAATGAGGATAGGAAAGGAAGAAGTCAAATGATCATTTGCAAATGACAGGATACTCTACATGGAAGACCCCAAAAACTCCACCAAAAGACTTTTAGATTTGATAACCAAGGGCCAGGGATTTAGCTCAGTGGTTCCGGCACCTGCCTCACAAGCACAAGGTCCCGAGTTCGATCCCTGATACCAAAAAAAAAAAAAAAAGATTTGATAACCAAATTCAGTGGCATAGCTGGATACCAAGCCAAAAGTCAATAGCATTCCTGTACACAATAACAGACTCATGGAGAGAGAAATTAGAGAAACAATCCCTTTCACAATGGCATCCAAAAAAAATTAAATACGTAGGAAACAATCTAATGATGGAAGTAGAAGACCTCTACATTGAAAACTACAATACTCTGAAAAAGGAGATTGAAGAGCATATCAGAAAATGGAAAGATATCACTTGTTCTTGGATAGGAAGAACTAATATAGTGAAAATGGCCATACTTCCAAAATTGTTATACAGATTCAATGCAATCCCAATCAAAACCCCAACAGCATATCTCACAGAATTAGAAAAAACAATCCTAACATTCATTTGGAACCAGAAGAGACCTAGAATAGCAAAGGCAATTCTAGGCAACAAAGGCAAAGCAGGAGGTATCACAATTCCTGACTTTAAATTATACTACAAATCTACAGTGATAAAAACCGCATGATATTGGCAAAAGAACAGACCTGAGGATCAATGGAACAGACTAGAGGATACAGAAACAACTCCAGACATACTCAACCACCTTATCTTTGATGAAGGAGCCAAACACCTTCACAGGAAGAAAGATAGCCTCTTTAACAAATTGTGCTGAAAAAACTGGCTTTCCACATGCCGAAGATTAAAACTAGACCTGTATTCACCACACACAAACCTAAAATCAAAATGGATCAAAGATCTAAATATTAAAACAGAACCACTAAATCTGCTGGAAGAGAGAATAGGTAGAACACTTGAGGGCATAGGAATAGGCAAAGACTTCATGAACAAAACCCAGACTGCATGGTTAATACTACAAAGAATCAACAACTGGGACCTCATCTTATTAAAAAGCTTTTGTGGGGCTGGGGATTGGATCCCCAGCACCAAAAAAGAAAAAAAAAAAAAAAAAAGCTTTTGCATAACAAGAGAAACCACTGAGTGCAGAGACAACCCACGGAGTGGGGAAAAAAATTTACCAGCTTCCCAATGATGAATGTAACTGTAATTGTATATCTAAAATGTACCAATAAACTTAATGGAAAAAAATTTTACCAGCTATTCAGATAAACGACTATTATCTAGAATGCATAACAAACTCAAAAAAGTCAGACCCCACAAATTTGAAGACCCAATGCAAAAATGGGCATCTGAAATAAAAAGACACTTCTCAGATAAAGAATTAGAAATGGCAAATAAATATACGAAAAAGTGTTCAAATCACTGGTCATTTGAGAGATGCAAATGAAAACAACACTGAGATTTCATCTCACTGCAGAAAGAATGGCTGCTATCAAGAAATCAGCCAATAACAGATGCTGGAGGGGCTGTGGGGAAAAAGAAACGCTTCGCTTCTGGTGGGAGTGTAGACTGGTGCAACCACTGTGGAAATCAGTGTGGAGATACCTCAAAGAACTAGGACTAGAGGTTCCATTTGACCCAGCTATTCTCTTTCTTGGTATCTTCCTGAAATAATTAAAAGTATCATACCACAGTGATATATGCACACCCATGTTTATAGAAGCATAGTTTGTAATAGCTAAATCTTGGAAACAGCCCAAATGCCCATCAACTCATGAGTGGATAAAGATGTGGGGTTTTTTTTACACAGTGGAGAACTACTCTGCCATAAAGAAGGATGAGCTTCAGACATTTATTGCTAAATGGATGGACCTTGAGACCATATTCTTAAGTGAAATAAATCAGACACACATGTTTAAATACTGCATTGTTTCTCTGGTGTGAGAAACTGAAAATGGAAATAAGGACTAAAGTGTATAATGGATGTTGGAAAATGAGAAGAAGGTGTTCAAATGGGAACGGGAACAAGAGAAGAGGGAGGGAGAAAGGAAGAAAGGGACAAGAAAAAAGTGAAAAAGAAGGAAAAAATAGAACAAAGCTTTTGTATGTAGGGGGCTGGTGGGAGGGTGGGATAAAATAAAATAAAATTTATTAAAAAAGAAAGTGCACTTTTCTGCCCCAGTCAATCTCAACTAAAATCTAACGGGAACCATCCAGCCAAGCTGCTCCCAGGCTCCTGACCCACGGAACCTTTGAGGATAATAAATGCTTATTGTTTAAGCCACCAAATTTTGATGTAATTTGTTACCAAAGCAGTCCTCAAGGCTCACATGATCTGGGGCCTCTCTCAGCCACCATTTCTGGCCTCTGGACTTCTACCTCATCATGCCCTGACTTGGGATTTTCCTTTCTCGTAGCCTTACCACAAGGTATTCCCATTATTGATGTCCCCTTCCCCCAGTAGCACCTCCTAATCTTTTAGGTGGCAGGTTAAATGTCAGTGCGTCAAGGAGAATTTACCCAGCCACTCAGTCTATAGTCAGTCCTTCTACTCCACCCTACTATTTTCTCATAGTATCCCATCCTTATTCTTCACAGATTTTACCAAAACTTATAGTCATGTATTTATTTGGTTGGGAATTTTCTATTTCATATCTGTCTTTCCACTGTAACTCTAAACCCAAGCACTGTCCCTAATGTTTGTGAAATAGCTATTGTAAATGAAGTGGTTTCCATGGGTTACAACCGGAGTTATAACAATGGCCTGATATGTAAACAAGGGGCCAGGAAACCCAGATTGGATTTTTGCATTTGCAATAAACAGAATGCTCTTTTCAGTGTGTAATTAGGTCTTCAAAGAGACCGATACAACAGGCACCTAATGATGCTCACCTAATGAAGAGGGCCCTTGAGCCCAGGTGGATTGACTGGCAGAGGCCAAACAGTTAAAGGACCACGGACAAACTGGCTGACCGGTGACTGAGAATCACTGAGTCACAGGTACCACCAGCTCTCGCAGGCCACTCTGCCAGCTCTCTTTCTCCTCCCATGGCTTTGGCACACTTTGCTTCCAGCCCTTTTGTAATAGCAAGATTTATCCCAACCCCAGAATGTGAGAAAAATCACACATCTTGGGAAGACCCCTGATTCCTTTCTATCAGTACTAGAAGCTCCTCGTTCGCCTGCTCTCCTCTTCCATGACACAGTCCTCAATCCTCTCATCCTGACCTCATCCTGTCCAGCTCACTCAGCATTGCCTCTTCCCCAAAGGCCCCACTACATTCTTGGACTTTGGCACAAAAGCACTGCCCCCAACTCCCTCGAGTCTCTGGTGAACTTCTATCTAGAGCCTTCAGGTCACCCGTCCCTAGGGATCCCACGGTAAGATGACTTTTCCTCATACCTTGCAGGGCCAAAGCCTGAGGAGGGCACTGCTAATCTCAGAGAGGAGCCTTCCACGCACACAGCCCAGGGTTTCTGTGGCCATCTTGATAGCCACGGTGCACTGGCCACCCTCTTTCCTGCCCAACACCAGCATCTCATCCTGTCTGTGTCTCTGTTTCCCTCTGTGCCACTCTTCAATTCTTTTTTCACTCTCAACCAGTTTCCTTGCTTACTTACATGAGGCCCACACCAGACTCCCTTTTCACAGGCCCACACACAGAGTGATTTCCCTCACTCTTTTACTTTGAATTCCTAAAACACCTTTTGAAAAATTCAGATCATTTTTTGGGCAAGTTATGCTGATCAGAGGCCCCTGGCAGTGATCTGGACTGTAAGGAACTGGGTACAGGGTCCTTAGCAGACAGTAAACAGCAACTCTTGCAGAAGGGTAAAAGGTAGGCAAGCAGCCTCCTAAGTGCGAGTCCTTCACCGAAACCTGCCTCTCAGGAGGCTAAGTGTGCCTTGAGGGACACCCAACACCTTAAACAGCTCCTCCTTTAAGACTTGATGTTCAAAGAATTTGTCTTCAGAAAAAAACATCCTGCTACTGGACAATATATTAATCACAAGCACAGCTTGGAGTCTTGTAAAATAGCATAGTAGAGACCATGCAAGTCTAGGAATAGAAAACCTGACTCATCTCAGGCCAGTTCTGCCTGCCTGCAGTGTCAAACTGTAAGCAATATGCCCTGCTCTTTCTGATGTTTGGGTATGAGGATTTGCTGGATATTTGTCTGAAGAAATATCACTTCTTCAGGGGAACTGTCCCTGCTCCCCTAAGGATGACAGACTAGAGTGTCCTTGATGGTGTCCTGTCCCTCTGGTGGTGGGCATGTGATCCAGGCTGGGTGAAGCTTGGCCTTGGTGATTGAGCCAGAGAGGATATGTGCGCCTTGAAGGGCCTTTGGGAGCGTTTTCTATGCTATGTCTTGTTGAGCTAGCAAGCTGAGGCTGCCATGTGCCTCCTCCCCTCGGACACGAGAAAGGCTGCAGGTAGCCTGAAGACAAGGAGAGTCCCGTAGAACAGTAGGAAAGGAGAGAAGAAGATGGAAAAGGAGAGGGCAAAGAACAGGGAGACAAAGGAGGAAGCTTAATAACATAGTTTGACCTACTGGATCCAACTATACCTAAAGCAGCAAATAAATCCCTTCTCTCAAACTGAGTTTTCTGTCACATGCAACTAACAGAATTCTAACTAATAAGTCCATTTGTTTTATAGATGAGGAGATAGAGAGTTTGAGAGGTTAACTGATTTGCCTGACACTGATCTCATTAATGATATAGCCAGATGGAAATCAGGTTCTAAAAATATGTGACATGGACCAGCTATTCTTGCTGTGCGGGAGGAAAAGTCCCTGCTGAAAGCTATTTGAATGCTGTTGCTGTCATTAACTCTCTCTTCCAGCTCTCTGTCATCTGAAAATTTGGTAAGCATACTATAAATGTCCAAGCCACTATTACTATTCTTAGACAAAACAAAACTAAGTTCCAAACAGAAACGATTCCTCAGAATGACACTGAACCTGCTATGGTTTCAGTATGGTTTTCCCCACCAAAATCATGTTGAAGCTCAGCCCCCAGGGTGGCAGTGTTGGAAGCTGGGGCCTAGTGGGAGATGTTTGTACTGTGGAGGCAGAGTCCTCATGAATGGATTAATGGCTTTCTTGTCTGAGGACTGGACTGGTCACTTGAGAGCAGGCTGTCATCAAGCAAAGCTGCCCCTCGTGGTTTGTCTCTTCTGCCTCTATCTCTAGAACAAGGCACACAGCATTTTTAGTTACCATAGCCTATGGCCCAAAGATGCCAGAGAGAGAAACATTCTTTAAAGACCTTCTTGCCTTGGGCTGAGACCTGATTTAATTAGAACTTATCTTTTGTAAATTTATTTTCTAAATTTCTTACATAATTAAGATCCCTGAGGGAAGAGTGACCATCTGAAAAGAACCAGGAAGACATCTGGAAATTCCAAGGTAACTTCTAGAAAATCAGTTGATAAGAAATTCAGGCATACTCACCACAGTTCCTGAAGCCCAGGAGTAAGTCTTAAAAAGATAACCAGACTCACACTCAGTGTAGATGCCTCCCGAGGCACTGCCTGCCTTCTCGCTTGAGGGCATAAATCTACCTAAATCTGCTTTACAATAAACTCCATCTGTATGTCTGTCTGCATGGCCACCTATGTGCCTGACTGAATTCTTTCATCAAAGGAGCAAAGAATCAAGGAGAACAACAGCTGGCTCCTTGTGGCATTGGGACCCAGCCTGCCAGTGACAGAATCATGAACCAAGACAAACCTCTTTCCTTTATGAATTATCCCATCTCAGCTATTCTGTCATAGTGACAGAGAACAGACCAAGATACCCATTGACATTTGTTCTTTCACTATAGTTGTTCAATTGCTTACTAGCCCACTTCTCTATGATGTTATGCAGTCTAAAGTTGCAACGCAGCGGGTGGCCTGTGGACCAGCAGTACTGGCAGCACCTGAGAGTCACTGAGCTGTGCTCCCAGGTGTCGCTCCAACCTGTGGAGTCAGAGTTTGCATTTAAACAAGAGCCCTATGGGATTCACTGCACAGTAAACTATCTGTCTGTCTCTCTGTCTCTCTGTCTCTCCCTGCCTCTCTCTCTCTCTCCCTCTCTCTCTCTCTTTTATATACCTTCTAAAATGTAATGAACTTATATATACAGGCTCCTTATAAAAATGAGACAACCCAGCTGGGTATGGTGGCACAGGCCTATAATCCCAGCACTAAGGGAGGAGGAGGCAGGAAGATTGAAGTTCAAGTTTAGTGAGATTCTTTCTCAAAAGAAAAATTAAAATGGCTGAGGATGTAACTCAGTGGTAGAGCACCCCTGGGTTCGATCCCCAGTACCAAAAACAAAGAATCCTAGATGCCCTACCGAGGTCCTGAGTCAGGCGGAAGACGCCGAATCACTCCGCTGCAGACAGGCAGGTCTGCCCACACCCTGCCGAGGTCCCCAGTCCCGCGGAACACACGCCGAATCAGCCCGCTGCAGACAGGCAGGTCTGTGCACGCCCTACCGAGGTCCTGAGTCACGCAGAAGACACAGAATCACCCCACTGCAGACAGGCAGCCACCTAATTCCACATTACCAAGGCACAGAGGACACCAGACCACCAGACCATGGTACTGAGTCCCACTGTTCCCGGCCCAGAGGTAGGGGCTTCTGAGCCGTCGTCCCACTGCTCCTGGTCCAGAGGAAGGGGCTTCCCGGTCACCATCCCTCCCACTGCTCCCAGCCCAGAGGAAAGGGCTTTTGGGCCACCTTCTGTCCCGCTGCTCCTGGCCCAGAGGAAGGGGTTTCCCGGCCACCATCCTTCCGGCTGCTCCCAGCCCACAGGAAAGGGCTTTTGGGTCACCATCCCTACCACTGCTCCCAGCCCCTGTCCCACCTCACCCAGCTCAGAGGAGGTAATCCGTGCAGGTGCTAACAGCCCCCCGCCCCAGTCGAAATGAGAAAACACATAAATAAGTCTCAAAACCAGACTTCCAGATCACCTACAGCAACCCCAAAGGGAAATGAGATGGAGCCCTCTGATACTCAACCACCTGGACCCACTGAACTGGCAACAAAAGAGGATCTGGAAAAAAGGAAATCAGAAATAATTTCTCAGATAACAGGAGAAATTGTGCCCTTAGTGCAAGACATGATTAATAAATCTAGAGAGGAGCTCAGGAACATGATGGAATCCCAACATAAGAAACAAATGGAATCCATAAAACAGATGCAACTAGATTTCCAGGACATGAAAAACTCCATTGAAAGTCTACACAGCAGAATGAACCAGTGTGAGGACAGAATTTCAGATATAGAAGATAAGATTGCAATTAGTGACCAGGAAAAGAAAAATTGCTTCAAAATTATAAGGGAACATGAGAAATCAATCCAGCAGCTGCTACATGATGCAAAGAAGAATAACATAAGACTGATTGGGCTCAATGAAGAAACAGGAGAGAGTGCAGATGACATAAAAAAATCTCTTCACAGAAATAATGGCAGAAAACTTCCCAAGCAGGGGAAAAGAGCTTGACATACAGATAAGTGAGGCATATGGGACTCCAAATAGCCTTGATCAAAAAAAATCTACACATAGGCATATAATTGTTAAGATTCCAGAAACACAACAGAAGAACAAAGTTCTCCAAGCAGTCAGAGAAAAGAAACAAGTCACATACAAAGGAAAGCCCATCAGAATCACAGCAGACTTCTCAACACAAACCATCAAGGCAAGAACAGCTTGGAGTGACATATTCCAAGCCCTAAAAGAAAACAGCCTCCAACCCAGATTGATGTACCCTGCAAAACTATCTTTCAAAATGGATGGAGAAATAAGATACTTTCATGACAAAGAGCACCTTAGGAACTTTGTGAATACCAAACCAGCACTCCAAAGAATTTTACACAATAGCCTAGGAACAGACATTGAGGATCACAACCCCAGGAAGCAAAGCAGAATGAACCCATCTGGCATGACAAGAAATTAAATGTAAAGGGGGAGAACCCAAAAAAAGAAAAAGTCATGGCAATGACAAGTCAATACGTTTCAGTTAAAACCATCAATGTTAATGGTCTCAATTCACCAATCAAAAGAAATAGACTGGCAGAATGGGTCAAGAAGCAAAATCCAACAATATGCTGCATACAAGAAACACACTTAATTCAAAAGGAAACTCATAGACTGAAAGTTAAAGGGTAGAAAACAATACTGCATGCGACAGGAACCCCCAAAAAAGCAGGAGTAGCTATCCTCTTTGCAGATCAAGTAGATTTCAAACCAACACTAATTAAGAGAGATGAAGAAGGACACTACATCCTTGTAAAGGGAAGAATCCAAGAGGAAGAGATGACAATCATAAATATCTATGCACCAAACACTAGTGCGCCCAACTATATAAAACGAAGACTAACGGACATGAAAAGTCATATATGCACTAATACAATTGTAGTGGGGGACCTCAACACCCCACTGTCACAAATAGATAGATCAACTAGACTAAAAATAAGTACTGAAATACTAGAACTCAATGGAACTCTTGAACAAATGAACTTAACAGATGTTTACAGAGTCTTCCACCCCACAAAATCAGAATACACATTCTTCTCAGCTGCACATGGGTCATTCCCCAAAATAGACCACATACTCACACACAGAACATGTTTAAGGAAATGCAAAGGAATTGAAGTTATCCCCTGTATATTATCAGACCATAGTGTGATGAAATTGGAGATCCATAGCAAAAGAAACTCAAAAAATTTCATAAGCCCTTGGAAATTGAACAACACACTTCTCAATAACCAATGGGTCACAGAGGAAATTAAAGAAGAAATCAGACAGTTCCTTTAATTAAATGACAATGACAATACAACATATCGGAATCTATGGGACACAATGAAAGCAGTCTTACAAGGGAAATTCATAGCAGTGAATATGCATATTAGGAAAACAGAACGAGCCCAATTAAACAACCTGATGCTGAACCTCAAGCTTCTAGAAAAAGAAGAGCAGGACAACCCCAAAGCTCATACAAGGGAGGAAATTATATAGATCAGAGGAGAAATCAATGCAATGGAGACTAAGAGAACAATACAAAAAATCAATGAAGCCAAGAGTTGGTTCTTCGAAAGAATCAACAAAATTGACAAACCTTTAGCCAACCTTGTCAGAAAAAGGAAAGACAAGGCCCAAATCCATGCAATTAGGAATGAAAAGGGTGAAACTACAACAGACCCAACAGAAATCCAGATGATCATCAATACCTACTTCCAGAACCTATACGCCAATAAGATGGACAACACAGAAGAAATGGACAGATTCCTAGATACATATGAATTACCAAAGTTGAATGAAGAAGACCTAAAAATTCTGAACAACCCAATATCAAGCAATGAAATTGAAAATGGAATTAAAAACTTATCACCTAAGAAAAGCCTGGGCCCTGATGGCTTCACTGCTGAATTCTACAAGACATTTAGAGAGGAACTGCTGCCGCTACTGTTTCAACTCTTCAATGAAATTGAAAGGGAAGCAATACTCCCAAATTCATTCTTGGAAGCAAGCATCACCTTGATCCCCAAAGCAGAGAAAGACCCAATCGAAAAAGAGAAGTATAGGCCAATCTCACTAATGAACATAGATGCAAAAATCCTTAATAAGATACTGGCAAACAGAATGCAGAAGATCATCAAGAAGATCATACACCCTGATCAAGTGAGATTCATCCCAGGGATGCAGGGATGGTTCAATATACGAAAATCAATTAATGTAATACACTATATCAATAGAGGCAAGGACAAAAGCCATATGATTATCTCCATAGATGCAGAAAAAGCATTTGACAAAATCCAACATGCATTTATGATAAAAACCCTACAAAAAATGGAATAGATGGTCTCTACCTCAAACTGATAGAAGCCATCTATGAAAAACCAACAGCCAATATCATACTAAATGGTCAAAAACTGAAATCCTTCACACTAAATTCAGGAACAAGACAAGGATGTCCGCCACTCTTGTTCAATATAGTTCTGTAAACATTAGCCACAGCAATTAGACAAGAGAAAGAAATAAAAGGAATAAAGATAGGTAATGAAGAAGTCAAATTGCCATTATTTGCAGATGACATGATACTCTCTATAGAAGACCCCAAGAACTCCACCAAAAGTCTTCTAGACTTAATAACCAAATTCAGTAGAGTAGCTGGTTACAAGGTCAACACACAAAAATCAATAGCTTTCCTCTACACGAATGACAGGCTCACTGAGAAAGAAATAGCACAAATAATTCCTTTCACAATAGCATCCAAAAAACTGAAATACCTAGGAATCATCCTAACAAAAGAAATCAAAGACCTCTTCTCTGAAAACTATGGCACTCTGAAAAGAGAGATTGAAGATGATACCACAAAATGGACAGACATCCCCTGCTCCTGGGTAGGAAGGATTAATAGAGTGAAAATGGCCATACTTCCAAAACTGCTATATAGATTTAATGCAATTCCAATTGAGATCCCAGCACCATACTTCATAGACCTCGAGAAAACAATCCAAAAATTCATTTGGAATAAGAAGAGACCCAGAATAGAAAAAGCAATTCTAGGTAACAGAGACATGGCAGGGGGTATCACAATCCCCAACCTGCAACTCTACTACAAAGCTACTGTGATAAAAACAGCATGGTACTGGCAAAGAAACAGGCTTGAGGACCAGTGGAACAGATTAGAAGATGCAGAAACAACGCCAGACACACTCAGCCATCTCATCTTTGACAAAGGAGCCAAACACCCTCACTGGAGGAAAGATAGCCTTTTTAATAAATGGTGCTGGAAAAATTGGGCTTCAACTTGCCAAAGATTAAAACTAGACCTATATCTCTCACCATGCACTAAACTAAAATCAAAATGGATTAAAGATCTAAATATTAAAATAGAAACTCTGAACCAGTTGGAACAGAGGTTAGGTAGAACTCTTGAAGACATCGGTGTAGGAAAAGATTTTATGAACAAAACCTCAGTTGCCCATGAACTAGCACAAACAATCAACAAATGGGATCTCTTCTTATTAAAAAGCTTCTGCACAACAAGAGAAACCACCAGCAGTGTGAAGAGACAATCCACAATGTGGGAAAAAATCTTCACCTGCTCTTCCTCAGACAAAGGTCTACTATCTCGAATCTCTAAAGAACTTAAAAAGATCAGATCTCCCAAATTTAAAGACCCAATCCAAAAATGGACATCTGAAATGAACAGACATTTCTCAGACAAAGAAGTAGAAGTAGCAAATAAACATATGAAAAAATGTTCAACATCACTGGTCATTTGAGAGATGCAAATGAAAACAATGCTGAGATTCCAGTTCACTCCAGAAAGAATGGCTGCTATCATGAAATCAACCAATAACAAATGCTGGGGGGGCTGTGGGGAAAGAGGAACCCTGCTCCACTGCTGGTGGGAGTGTAGACTGGTGCAAGCACTGTTGAAATCAGTATGGAGATACCTCAAAGAACTAGGACTGGAAATCCCATTTGACCCCGCTATTCCACTGCTGGAGATCTTCCCCAAAGAATTAAAAGAATCATACCACAGTGATATATGTGTGCCCATGTTCATAGCAGCACAGTTTGTAATAGCTAAAACTTGGAAACAGCCCAAATGCCCATCAACTGGAGACTGGATAAAGATAATGTGGTTTTTTTATAAAATGGAGTACTACTCAGCCATAAAAAATGAGAAATTAGAGACAGTTATAGCTAAGTGTATGCACATTGAGGCAATACTCTTAAGTGAAATAAATAGGACACAGATGTGTAAATACCGAATAGTTTCTCTGGTGTGAGAAACTGAAAGTGTAAATAAGGACTGAATGTATAATAGGTAACGTGAAATAGGAAGAAAAGGGGCAAAGGGGAAGGAAGTGGGAGGGCTAAGGGAAAGGATAGAAGGGAATGGAATTAATATGAGAAAATGGAAAAATAGGAACAAAATCTTTGTAAATCGGGAGGGCTGGAGGGGTTGAAGGGAGGGCTGGGCAAAGGTGAAAAACAAGAACCAAGAGAGACTATGTAAAGGTGCAAATTTCCAATGATGAATGTCATTATATTGTATACCTAAAATGTACCAATGATTAGAATGAATAATCGATAATGTAAAATAGGAAGAAAAGGTCCAAAGGGGTAGGGGTAGTGGGAGGGGCAGGGGAAAGGAAAGAAGGGAAAGGAAAAAATGTTGAGAAATGTAAAAAATGGAAATAAAGTCTTTGTAAATAGGGAAGGGTGGAGGGGGTGAAGGGAGGGCTAGGAATGGGGAAAAAATAAGAGCCAAGATGCATTATATAAAGGTACAATTCCCAATGAGAAATGTAATTGTGTTGTATACCTACAATGTACCAATAAAAGAATTTAACACACACACAAAAAAAAGAATCCTGTTGAAGTAGGGATTGTAGTTAGTTTGATGTTTCTTTTTCCTGCTGAATCTGTGGGAGAACATATTGATCACTACTGATAAACCACAATTTTAATTAGAAAAATTATAAGATAGAAAAAAAGGATTTTGCGTGTTTTCACCATAAAAAAGTGATAATTGAGGAGATAGGTATGTTTAGCCTGGTTAGAACATTACACAATGAATACATGTATCAAAATAACATGTGATATCCTACAAATATGTACAATTTTTTATATCAGTAAAAATTTTTAAAAAGAACAAAAGAAATATTGCATAGGCTTAACACCTAGTTTTCAGAACTATAGTTTAGAGGTCTTTCTCTTTTTGACTTTGTGAAAATTGAGGTCATATTTATCCACCCCAAGTTTTCCCAAAGCCAATCCTCATCAATATTCTTCCATCACACTCTTCCCAGTTCTCTGAAGATGACCCAAGAGCTTCTATGATTTCATTTGAAAGTGGTTTCAACACTGGAGTCAATCCAGTCAGGTTGCTCAAGCTAATTTAGAGAACTTGGGCCAGTACTTTGAACCCTGGGAGCACATTAGAACCACCAGAGATAGGGGGTCCTGTCCAGGGGGCCTGGACCCCTCAGGCAAGAGCCACTTGATTCAGCATCTCTGGGTGGAGCTCCACAGGGTAGCCCCATTTCAAGCATCCCTAGTGATTCTAACTAATGTGCTCCCAAAGTTAGAAGCCACTGGCTGTGTGCTCTTGTTTTTTAATCTAATCCATGGGGCACAAAGACTCAGTTTCTAAGGCTGAAGCACAGTTTTAAATGTCCTCAAGGACATCAGGTACAGCCCAAGGAACCACCACTGAGGGCGTGCAGTCAGCACTCTTACCTCACATCAGCTCCAGGGTTTTCAAATCATCACTCACCTGTCTTTCCTGTCCTGTGAGGAGAATTCTCTTTGACAAAGGAATTCTCAAAATGAAGTTCCTGATGCCTTTTAGAGAAGCTAGTTCTCCAGTTATTTTTGAAGTGTCTGTCTTCCCTCCTCAGTACAGTCTGAAGTCTTCTTGATTTGACCAGCTTGTCCACTGGAAAACCCAATTCTCATGAAACCTTCCTTAACGTTAGTTTCAGAATCCAAAAACCAAACACTATTCTGGCATATTTATAGGGCTGATAGAGTAAGCAATTTTTAGTCCACCACCTTAAGGCAGTATCTTTCCAAGATTTTTTTTTTCAAAAACCTGCAGGACAGATATGCTTGGCACCATTCTGGAAATGAGGAAAGTGAAGATCAGAAAAATTGACTTAATCAAATTCATACAGCCTGAACGAGACTGAACAAGGACTTGAACCCAGGTCATTTTGGTTCTTAAAACCATGCCCTTTCAAGGTAGCATGGTGCTTCTGGAGGGTTTTTTGGTTGTTTGTTATTTAATTTGCTTCTAAGGATTTTTAAAATTAAAGCTGGGTGTGGTGGTGCAGGCCTGTAATCTCAGCGTTTGGGAGGCTGAGTCAGGAGGATCGCCATGAGTTCAAGGCCTGCCTGGGCTACATAGTGAGTTCAAGCCCACCCTGAACTACACAGCAAGACCCTGTTTCAAAAAAAAAAATTAAAATCTTAGGTGTATAAAGAGTTGCTACAGATGAGAGCAATGTGAATTCTCATCACAGATAGATAGTTCCTGGATCAGCTGTGTCAGCCTGACATTGAGGCAGGCAGTCTATCACTATCTAGACATAAGGCCTACAAGACATGACCCTAACATTTGAGGATAATTTCATAATCTTTTGATCCATGGGAGTTCAATCCTTATAGATGACTGTACTGTTTCCAACATGTCCCTTTGTTTAAATAATATTTTAAAATATTGAAACTCTTTACAGTTTTCTCCCTACAAAAAGAAATTAAATAAATCCACTACACCTTTTTACCAAAGTATCTTTTAACCAAAGTGTCAACTTTTGTCTTAAAAACAATTGTAAGACTCCAGAAATACTCAGTCACCTCATCTTTGACAAAGGAGCCAACCACTCTTATTGGAGGAAAGATAGCCTATTCAATAAATGGTGTTGACAAAGCTGCAGTCCATAGACACCCTTGGTCCACACCCTGGTGTGTGCAGAGGGACGACCTCGGCAGAGATGGAGAGGTTCCCTCCCTGAGAACCCCTGCCAAGCCCCTGCCTCCATCCCTTGGAGACTGCACATCTCCCCTCTCTGCTTCCTCATTTTTTATCAGGCTTTCTCTCTGGGGGGCTAGGTCTCTGGGCATCTGAGAGCCCTGAACCCTTGGGATGGTGCCCGGCATGCCCCCCTTTTATATGAATGTTTTTATACCTGTGTGCTTGGGTCTGCTGTGACACAGGGTGAAGTTACTATGGCATCCTTATTCCTCTCTGCAGATCTGCGTTCCCTCCCCTGTGCCTGACTAAGCCAGTTCATTGTTTTCTCTTCATTCCATGGGACAGCCAGGGAAGGAAGGGACCCAACCCTGGGAGGCACCTGGGAAGCAGGGGCAGGCCTGAGGATGGGAAAATAATGTTGGGATTATTTTTTAATTTTTAAAAAATAAACAGTATCTTATTTAAAAAAGTAAAATAAAATAAAAAATAAATAAATGGTGTTGGAAAAACTGGATTTCAACCTGCCAAAGATTAAAACTAGACCCATATCTATCACTATGCATTAAACTAAAATCAAAGTGGATTAAAGATCTAAATATTAAAACACAACCACTAAACTTGCTGGAAGATAAGTTAGGTAGAACTCTCAAAGACATTGGCATAGGAAAAGACTTCATGAACAAAACCTCAGTAGCACAGGAACTAGCACAAAAAATCAACAACTGGGATCTCATTTTATTAAAAAGCTTCTGCACTGCAAGAGAAACCACCAACAGAGCTAAGAGACAGCCTACAATGTGGGAAAAAAATTTTAGCAGCTGTACCTCAGACAAAGAACTACTATCTAGAACAACATTTAAAGAACTGAAAAAAATCAGAGCCCCCAAATTTAAAAACTCAATTCAAAAATGGGCATATGAAATGAACAGATATTTCTCAGACAAAGAAGTAAAAGCAGCAAATAAACAGATGAAAAAATGTGCAACATCACTGGTCATTTGAGAGATGCAGATGAAAACAATGCTGAGTTTCCCCCTCACCCCAGAAAGAATGGCTGCTATCAAGAAATCAACCAATAACAAATGCTGGCAGGGATGTGGGGGGAAAGGAACCCTTCTCCATTGTTGGTGGGAGTGCAGACTGGTGCAACCACTGTGGAAATCAGGATGGAGATACCTCAAAGAACTAGGACTAGAGGTCCCATTTGACTCAGCTATCCCCCTGCTAGGTATATTTCCAAAAGAATTAGAAGAATCATACCAAAGCGATATGTGGGCACCTATGTTTATAGCGGCACAGTTTGTAATAGCTAAAGCTTGGAAACAGCCCAAGTGCCCATCAACTGGAGACTGGACAAAGATGTGGGTTTTTTAATAAAATGGAGTACTACTCAGCCATAAAAGAATGAGAAACTAGAGACATTTATGGCTAAATGAATGCATATTGAGGCCATACTCTTAAGTGAAATAAATAGGACACACGTGTAAATACCGAATAGTTTCACTAGTGTGAGAAACTGAAAGTGTAAATAAGGATTAAAATGATTAAAATGAGATGCAGGTTTTTGTGGTTTTTTTTTTTTTGTCCTGGGGATCAAACTCGGTTCCTTATGCTTTCGAGGCAAGGGGCGGAACCACTGAGCTAAATCCCCAGCCTAAAAATGATTAAAATGAATTATTGATAATTTGAAATAGGAAGAAAAGGTCCAAAGGGGTAGGGGTGGTGGGAGGGGAAGGGGAAAGGAAAGAAGGGAAAGGAAAAATTATGAGAAAAGAAAATAATTTAAACAAAGTCTATGTAAATAGGGGAGGGTGGAGGGGGTGAAGGGTGCACAGGTAATGGGGAAAAAATAAGAACCAAGATACATCATGTTCAGGTACAAACACCCAATGATAAATGTAAATGTATTGTATACCTAAAATGTACCAATAAAAGAATTTAAGCAAAAAATAATAATAATAACTGTAAGACTGGTGTCTTAGTTGTCTCGTTTCTGAGACAAAATACCCAACACCCAAAGTTAAAGGAGGAAAGGTTTATTCGGCTCACAGTTTGCAGAGGTTTCAGTCTATAATTGGCTGGCTCCAAGTCTGGGTAGCTTGGCAGAGGGGCATTTCATGACAGGCAGAAGGTAACAAACCAAGTAAAGGACCTTAGCAGCTTTTTTCTGCTCCTTTTATATCCTATGTGGGCTACTGGGACTAAGGAAGTGCCAAACCAATCAGTGGGCTGATTTAGTAATCACTCACCCTTAATCCTAGCATGCTTAATCCTAGCATTGCACCATGAATCAATCACACACTCCAGATTCAGCCACCTCTGAAACAGCTCCACCTATGACTAAATGAGGCTTTGAGGTGATATCTAGGCACAAGCCATAACAACTGGTAAGTGGTCTCCATTTTCAAGGATGATAAAACATAAAATGCCCTTGAATTGTATTTCAGATATTTAAATTAGATATAAGGAAGTTCTCTATAATGTTCAGTAAAGGAAAAAGGAAGGTTGATCCTCCATCTCTAAGACCTTTTACCAGCAAATTCGGAACTTAAAGGAAAGTAGCAACAGGAGGAGTGCCATATTATCTCTTCAGGGATTAATAATTTCACATTGGCACTTCTCCGAAGTTGGAAATGCTTTCAGATGAGGTGGAGGAATCCTGGCCTGATACCTAGGGAGAGGCTTGGGGATTCTGAGATAATCCTCATTATAATTACTTTAAGGCTACAAAAGGGCACTGCATCAAAAATGGGAAGTATCTGCCTTTTGAAAGTTAAACTGCAAGAAAAGTATGTTCCAGATTAGAGTAGGGAGGGAGACAGTCACGTGAAGGAGACAAGATGCCTCCTTAACTAGAAAATCTCCTTTACAACCTGCTTTCATGTCATTTCTGCTCTTTCTCCTCCTGCTGCCTAGAATGGACTGGGATGGTTGGAGCCCTCTCAGCTATACCAGATCATGAGATGATCTTAAGAATAGAAGTCACTTTACTGAAGATAGCAAATAAAAAATACAGTAGGTTAAGTTTCTAATGGCCCAGGAAAGATCCTATAGCACTATAACTTGAAGTTCTATTTCCAGATAAGAAACTTGTCTGGACTTCAGCAGATGTTATGCATTCTTCTATGACATGCAGACCAGCCTAAACTAAACTAATGCAACTAGGGCCACCATTTGGGTAAATCCTTGGACTGATATCAACTTGACCCCTCCCAGCCCAGGATCCCTAGAAAGCAAGGAAAAAACATCAAACAAAGAAAAAGAACAAAAGATCAGTTCAAGAAAAAAATACAGCTGTCAAAGCAGCTTAACAACTCAGGGTGTTATCAAATTGAAAATATTCCTCAAAAAAAAAAAAAAGAAAAGAAAATATTCCTCTAACCAGCACAAAGATGGCAAAATGGACCTTTGCCAAACTAGAAGAAAATGAAATTTTGGGGGGTTTGGTCCAAGTCCCTGGAAGAAGCCTAGGAAGGCTGGGGGTGATAATAAAGATAGAAGCTGAGTGGAAGGAAGGAGGGGAGGGCGAGCTGTCCACGGGCTTCACCTGCACACAGGCTAATTGTAAAGGCATAGGAATCAATGCAGTGTCACCTCAATCCCAAAGCTGAGCCAGTGAGGCTTTTTCTGCACCCCAGGAACTAACCCTGTGCCAAGGGCAGCACATAAATGAATCTCTAATTACTCTTCTCTTTTTTTTGTTTTTGGTACCAGGGATCAAACTTGGGTACTTGCCCTTGCAGAGCAGGCAGCGGAAACACTGAGCTAAATCCCTGGCCCACTCTTCTCTTTTATTGATCTTGGCTGATCTATTAATCTGGTCCAAGCTACCCTGAATGGAGGCTGGTCTGATTAGTCGCCTCCAGGCTGTGGGGCTTGCTTAATTATTTCTGGCATCTGGTTGATCGCCTTAGAGCCTTCCTCATGAAAGATGTCATTGACACCCTGGGGAAGAGAGTTCTTTATAACACAATGTTTTCTGGAGAGGATTTCACCTGCTAGATGGGTAAATACAGCTTACCAGGCAGGCTGGTGGAGGATTTTTCATGCACTGAGAGATTTCTTTCCACTGTTGAGCAGGCCATGATCCGGGCCATTTTCAAGATCTCCTGAGAGCCAGCGAATGGCTGTGCCCACACACCAGGCTGCACATGCTTCCTGGAAACACTATGTGTTTGGTCCCACTATGTTTCATCAGAGGTACAACTGTACTTTAGAAAAGCAATGAATTTCTGTACTAGGTTCAAGTTCTGACGCAGGCCTGACTCCAGTGTGGCCTAGGATGAAACTATTGGGCAAGTCAGTTAACTTTCCAGGGCTTCAGTGCACTTATTTGTAAAATAAGAGGTTCAAATATTCTCTAAGCACTGTGGGTGTGTGGCCCATGCTACTAATTTCAGCATTCTGTGAGGCTGAAGCAGTAGGAGTGCAAGTTCAGGACTCGCCTGAGCAACTTAATGTCTTAGTGAGACCCTGTCGCAAAATAAAAAATAGAAAAGCCTGGGAATGTGGCTCAGTACAAAGGCCCTGGCTTAAATCCCCAGACACATATGCACAAGAAGAAGGAGGAGAAGGAGGAGAGGAAAGAGAAGGAGACAGACAGAAAGAACAGCTGTACAATAATGATTTTGTGGGTTTTCTTATTTGGAATAGAAAAATGAAAACTCATCTTTTTTTCATTGCACATAAGAAATTGTTTCTAGTTTCATCGAGGCATAATTGACAAAATTACATACATTGAAGGTATACAGGTGATGATTTGATATACATCTCTATTGTGAAATGATTTTTATAATTAAGTTAGTTGATATATACATTACCTCACAGTTACTTATCTCTATGTGTGTATGGTGAGAACATTTAAGATCTACTCTCTTAGCAAATTTCAAATATTTGATACAGTATCATTAATTATAGCCACTATTTTTTTTCCTGTGGGAAAGCATTTCCTTAACACAGTTCATTTTATAAACATAAAAGAATACACACTTTGTTGAAATCTTTTGTATATAAGCAGTGAGTGAATGCTTTCCCCAGTCACGGTGATTTTAAAAAAATTTTTTAAAATAACTCAATTATCAAACACACACACACACACACACACACACAAAAATAAAACCATTCAAAGAAGAACAATGCAAGGGGGAAAAAACTACAATAATATTCAAATGCAGTAGAACTCAACCAAAACAAAACTGAAAAGCACTTAAACATTTTTCCATATAACTTTAAAAAAGCATCTCAAATACCAACAAGACACCAGAGGATGTGATTTGTTTCAGAAAGGTCCCCCAAACCAACATTGAACAAATAGCGATCTGGAAAAAACTCCAGTTAGTTACCAGACTCCACATAAGCCAAACTTCTCCCTAATTTAAATTTCGATACAGTCATATGACACACGATAGAAACACAATCGGAGAAATATGTTGTTAGGCCATTTCATCCGTGTGTATCCTTAATTACACTTTCAGTTTCTCACACTAGAGAAACTATTCGGTATTTACACGTGTGTCCTATTTATTTCACTTAAGAGTATGGCCTCAATGTGCATCCATTTAGCTGTAAAAGTCTCTAGTTTCTCGTTCTTTATGTCTGAGTAGTACTCCATTTTATAAAAGAACCACATCTTCTTTATCCAGTTTCCAATTGATGGGCACTTGGGCTGCTTCCAAGCTTTAGCTATTACAAATTGTGCCACTATAAACATGGGTGCACATATATTTCTGTGGTATGATTCTTTTAATTCTTTTGGGAAGATACCCAGGAGGGATTTAGCTGGGTCGAATGGGATCTCTAAGCCTAGTTCTTTGAGGTATCTCCATACTGATTTCCACAGTGGTTGCACCAATCTACACTCCCACCAACAATGGAGAAGGGTTCCTTTTTCTCCACACCCCTGCCAGCATTTGTTATTAGATGATTTCTAAATAGCAGCCATTCTTTCGGGGGTGAGGTGGAATCTCAGTGTTGTTTTCATCTGCATCTCTCGAATAACAATTGATGTTGAACATTTTTTCATATATTTATTTGCTGCTTTTACTTCTTTGACTGAGAAATATCTGTTCATTTCAGATGCCCATTTTTGAATTGGGCCTTTGAATTTGAGGGGTTTGATTTTTTTCAGTTCTTTGTATGTTCTATATAGTAGTCCTTTGTCAAGGTACAATTGCTGAAAATTTTTTCCCACATTGTAGGTTGTCTGTTAGCTCTGTTGGTGGTTTCTCTTGCAGTGCAGAAGCTTTTTAATAAGATAAGATCCCAGTTGTTGATTCTTTGTGCAAGCTCCTGTGCCACTTTGAAAAAGGAGATTGAGGAGGATATAAGAAAATGGAAAGACATCCCTTGTTCCTGGATAGGAAGAACCAATATAGTGAAAATGGCCATACTTCCAAAACTATTATATAGGTTTAATGCAATGCCAATTGAAATTCCAACAATATATTTCACAGAACTAGAGAAAACAATCCAAAAATTCATTTGGAACCAGAAGAGACCTAGAATAGCAAAAGAAATTTTAGGCAACAGAGATATGGCTGGGGTTATTACAATCCCCAACTTGAAACTATACTAAAAAGCTACTGTGATAAAAACAGCATGGTATTCAAAAAGAAACAGACCCGAGGATCAGTAGAATAGATTAGAAAATGCAGAAACAACCACAGATATGCTCAGCCACCTCATCTTTGACAAAGGAACCAACCATCCTCATTGGAGGAAAGATAGCCTATTTAATAAATGGTATTGGAAAAATTGGACTTCAACCTGCCAAAGATTAAAACTAGACCCATACCTATCACCACGCACTAAATTAAGATCGAAGTGGATTAAAGATTTAAATATTGGGACAGAAACACTAAATTTGCTGTAAGATAAGTTAGGTAGAACTCTTGAAGATATTGGTATAGGAAAAGACTTCATGAATATAGCTACTATTTTAAAAATTAATTTTATTGGTACATTTTATTGGTACATTATACAATATGATGACCTTCATCATTGGGAATTTGCACCTTTACATAATCTCTCTTGGTTCTTATTTTATCCCCTTCCCCTGCCCTCCCTTCAACCCCTCCATCCCTATTTACAAAGATTTTGTTTCCATTTTTTCATTTTTTCTAATTAATTCCATTTCCTTCTTTCCTTTCCCCTACCCTCCAACTTCCCCTTTCCCTTTGCCCCTTTTCTTCCTATTTCACACCATCTATTACACCCTTTAATCCTTATTTACACTTTCAGTCTCTCACACCAGAGAAACTATTCAGTATTTACACGTGTCCTATTTATTTCATTTAAGAATATTGCCTCAATGTGCATCCATTTAGCTATAAATGTCTCTAATTTCTCATTTTTATGGCTGAGTAGTACTCCACTTTATAAAAAAATAAAACACATTTTCTTTATCCAGTCTCCAGTTGATGGGCAATTGGGCTAATTCCAAGTTTTATTTATTACAAACGGTGCTGCTATGAACATGGGTGCACATATATCACTGTGGTATGATTCTTTTAATTCTTTGTGGAAGATACCCAGCAAGGGAATAACTGGGTCAAATGGGACTTCCAGTCATAGTTCTTTGAGGTATCTCCGTACTGATTTTCACAGTGCACAGCAAAAGAAACCACCAACTGTGTGAAGACACAACCCACAATGTGGGAAAAAATTTTCACCTGCTGTTCCTCAGACAAAGGTCTACTATCTAGAATATATAAAGAACTTTAAAAAATCAGATCCCTCAGATTTAAAGGCCCAATTCAAAAATGGGCATCTGAAATGAACAGACATTTCTCAGACAAAGAAGTAGAAATAGAAAATAAACATATGAAAAAATGTTCAACATCACTGGTCATTCGAGAGATGCAAATGAAAACAACGCTGAGATTCCACCTCATCCCAGAAAGAATGGCTGCTATCATGAAAGCAACCACTAACAAATGCTGGTGGGGCTGTGGGGAAAGAAGAACACTGCTCCACTCACTGCTGGTGGGAGTGTAGACTGGTATAGTCACTATTTTTATTACTCAAATAACCCACATAATTTTCTGACAAAGTACAAATATGCATTAACAGAAAGACTACAATGTAAATCTTTTGTAATCTCACTGGTTAATATTTTATATATACCCTTCCAGACTTTAAACATAATTATGTTAGCATTTTTATAAAAACAAATCACAGGGCCTGGGATTTAGCTCAGTGGCACTGGCCTGTCTCACAATTGCAAGGTTCTGAGTTCAATCCCTGGTACCAAAAAAAAAAAAATCACATTTTCTCAATTATTTCATAATCCTCTTTTTCACTGAACATCATGTTAAAAACATTTTTCTGTGCCAAACATATATATATGTTATACATACACATATACATCATGTTACATGATAACATAATATTCTAAGAATATAATAAAAAAATTTTAAACAAACTCCTGGGTGTTTTGCTATTTAAATATTGCTTTATTGAACATCCAGATATATACACCTTGTCTAACTTCTTTGCTCTTTGGAAAAAATTCCTAGACATAAAATTCCTGGATTAGCAGTAATCTCTCTTAAAGAATTTAAACATATTCCAATTGTCCTCCAGTGAGTTGTGTGAATTTACATTCTCTATAGCAATGTGTGAGCATATCTTTCCCATGTTCCTTCTCTCTTCCTTTCATTTTTTTATCTTTCTGATAGATATGGCCTATTGCCCTTAATTTTATGTTGTTGTTTTTTTATAATCAGTAGGATTTGTTCTTTTTATTTATTTTTCTTGGATATTTTGTAGTTTCCTTGGAAAACTGCCCTATGTTGGTTCTCTGGGACTCTCTCTGGGTCCCTTTATGTAGAGGTAGCTGCTAACACCTTACACATGATGGATGGAGGAGCTAGAAAGGGGATGGGGGACAAAAGGCCTCCTGTGGTACCTGAGAAATCAGAACTCTGGAGCTAGAGGACAACCCTGTGCACCCCACCTCTCCATCTCACACTCTTGCCTCTAGTAACCACTCCGGGGCAGGGCCGGGGGGAGATGCAGAACCTATTTCCCTGAGGATGTGGTGGGGAGCTGAAGCAGGCCCTGAACCCTGGCTGCCATATCAGGGTCAGGCAGAGGGAGATGACGCAGAGCAGCCCAGGAGCTGTCACATAGGAAAAGAGTCCAGGAGAAGACAATGAATGACATCATGGAGACAGGTGCTGTTTCCACAATGTCTGGCTGCAGTGCTGATACTCATTCCACATTGAAGCTTTTAGTTTTTTGACAAATATTTACTGAGTATTTTCTATGAGCCAGAGACTGTGCTTACCAAAATAAGTAAGTTCACTATGGTAAATTGTTAATGTACATAAAAATTTGGTTTTCATCCTTCAAAAAGGATTCCATGTTCAGTGTTTAGCATTCAACAGATTACGGATATTTCATTTGGGACACTTAGGAACCACAGGATACTTAGTGGAATAGGATATGAATGGCCAGAATGGAAGACTTCCCCAAATGCTCTGTTGTTTCTGTAGGGCTGTGGGATCAGACAGGACCTGGAGATGACTTGAGTAATTGTAACAATGCCTTAAATAGTTTCTTTGGGTCTGGTCTGAGAGAACTGATAGAACCCCATTCCCAGCCAACGTATATCCTATGGGAATACATTTTCCCAAAAGGCAAATCCATCAAGACTTCATACTGAGTAGTGATGATAGTACAATTAGCAGTAGTGATAGTGGACCATCAGACAGTTTTCCCAGTGATATATGTTGTAACAGTTTAATGCAAAAATCTCCATGCTAATGACTGGAGAGAAATGGAGATTTCTAAATATGATGCAATGGCAGCTGTTCAGTAATTTCACTACAGCTGACTCAGAGAAGATTTCAAAAGCAGTAGAGTCCAGCCCCTCTTCCTTGCCTGCCCCGGAATACCACTCTCTGAAGAGTGCAGTCAAAAATCAATAGTTCAGTCATGTGCACCATCTCAAAGGCATTAAGCAGGACAATAAATAAGGCCTTCCTTCTTTATTCCATCCTTGTTTTGTGACTGACTTTATCTCTGTAGGCAGTTTTCACATATCATACTGCTCACCTAGCCAGTTTCTCCTTTCCATGAGTTTTGTTCCTATGGACCAGAGGCTAAATTTCACAGCCTGGAGCTTCCAGAAACAAGGTGGGGAGCAGGGGATGTTTCTTAGAGTCTCTAGCAATCTTCCAAATAAATAATAGCCATTCAGGAGCACAAATCTTTGTTCAGCAGTTCAGAAGAATTCATTCTCAGTGAGAAAATGCATTTGCTCATGGCAGTGATCCAAGCTGCTAACTTCACACAGAACACTGTCAAAGCTGAATCCTTTCTCAGTTATGGAGGTCAGAGGTGAGGCAACTGTGCTTGCAGGACAAAGCTTTTTTATAGATTCCCTTGGCTTTCTGCTCTCTTCTTTACAACTGATTAACATCCAATGGCCATTTCTTTAAAAAAGAAAAATTCAATTCTTTGGTTTAATTAACTTCCCTATCTCAGTGTTTACCACAGCCTGCCAGAATCCAGACAATGCCTTGAGACTTCATACTACTTGGTTTCAGTTCAAAGCAATTCACTGCTGCAGCTCACTAAATTCCAAATATTATCTCAGGGTTGTGTGGTCAGAATTAGGCCTGGTCTTAACCCTAGGCTCAGACACTTGAGGACTTCTGAATGCTGAGTTAGTGCACCTAGCCCAGGGGGCTGCAGAGCCTGGAATTTTTGTCTTTGGTTTGGCATTTTTGCCTCCACTTCATGATCAAGTCTTAATATTAGTCTTCCATCTCTCTTTCAAGCCCAAACTCACTGACAAGCACGGGTTTCATTATTAACATTGACTGTGGGGTACTTCTTTCTGCCTCATTTTTTGAACCATCAGTAAACAAATTTTTATTGCGAATCCAGGGAGCTTGGTTTACTTTATACATTTCCTAAGTATCTGTAGATTTAGGCAATCATATGCATTTTTATCCTTTTATTACAGCTCTTCCGTATTATAGGGTAGAAATATAACGGTATAATGGTTAAGAGCATGAATGCTGATGCTGATTTCCTGCATGCAAATCTAGTTCTGTCTGACATTAAGCAGCTGTGTGATCCTGGGAAAGTTAATTGATTGTTCCATGCCTCAGTTTCCTCATATATGAGATGAAGATTTTTAACAGTATCTACCTTGAGGTTGTTGAATCGCACAGATTGTCCTCATTGAACGACCCATTTAACAACTGTTCAGACTTATGACCAAGGCATGTTGTTCCAACTTATGACCCACCACTTAGACTTACAACCCATCTTTTCTTTTTGTACAGTTTCATACATCTTGTTTATAGAGTTTCAATGTCCTTTTTTGTGCAGTACACTTTGTTTATACAATACTGTAATTTTTGCTGATTATACTGCACAGTTCAGTATTGTAGTTTTATGTTCTGTTATACATCACAGTACTGTGGATAAGAGTTATGCAAATAAAAACAAAGTCATCAAGTTGAAGTTTCCTTTGACCATTTCTTTGCTCTGAATATTGTAATGTACATATTATATACAATTCCTCCTTTTGTGATCAACCCATTTAATGACCTAGTCACAAGAAAAGAACCCAGTCATTAAATGAAGGATGTCTGTAAATTGGTTAAAAAATATAAAGCAATTAGAGCAATGCTTGGGCCCATCATGGCCTTCATAGCGGTCTCTCATAGTGAACATTTATTAGAAGATGTTACTACTGAAAGATGATTATTTCATTGAGGGGTGAGATTGTAAATTATCTGCAACTAATTGTGTCAACTATTACCTGTTTCCTCTATTATCTATTTTGTGGGTAGTAGTGGGTGATGGAACCATAAAGGTGGACCCTCCACAAACCCTCCTCAGAAATCACTTGAGAATTTGACACATATATTACAATCATGTGAAATCCCCCCTGTTGTGCCAGCCTGGCTATTAGTGAATCAGGGCCCCATACATCACAGGATACTATGAAGTGTCCAGGGCTCACAGGATACTATGAAGTGTCCAGGGCTCTGATACCCAACTCACGATTTCCTCGCTGTGTGACCTGGTCTATTCTCCACCTCCAGGGACCAAGGGATCCGCGCGCTTCAGCCTCTCAAACAGCTAGTGCCACAGGCACACACCTGGCTTGTAAGGTGCATAATTTTTTTTCACCTGTTTTCTCCTTTGAAATTGGAAGCAGCAAAAGTTTTGCTATTGCCAAATATGGCCTCAGACAGTAGAGTGATAGGCATTATCCATAGCACAGGATTTAATATTTATTGTCCTTAAAATGTCCTTAAAATTCAGATCAAAGTGAAAAGTTACTGTAATGCACAATAGATTATTTAAAAGAAAAAGTAATGTCCAGTCTGTCTAAAATAGTGCTTTCCTTACCCATAAAACATATTCTAGATGCTAAGAAAGCATTGCACCATAGTTTAGTTGGCAGCATTCTCTTATTTCTTTATGGTACATAAAATAATGTCTCACTTTGCAATTGAAAGCTTCTTAGATTTGATAAAATACAGTACATTTTAAAGTACTAAGTAACAATTAGGACATTCTATAATAGTAATCTTGAAGTTTTCTGGACATTCCAAATTTTCAGTTTCTAGCAGATTCACGTCCCACCTGCAGTAAAATCTTTTCTGTTGTTATTTTTCGTGAGTGTGAGTGTGTGTGCATGTGTGTGTATGTGAGTGTGTGTGTGTGTGTGTGTGTGGTACTGGGGATTGAACCCAGTCTTAGTCCATGCTAGGCATGTTAGGATGTACCACTGAGGTACATCCTTTAAAAAAAGTCTACATTTTGAGATAGGGTCTCATTAAGTTGCTCAGGCTGGCCTCAAACATACTGTCCATCCTCCTGGCTCAGCCTCCTGAGTAGCTGGGACTACAGGCGCGGGTCACCATGCCTGGCTTAATTTTAAAACATAATTTTCTAAAAAATCTAAATATATTTATTTTGAAAAAGAATATATTATTATTATTGTTATAAACGTAAGCTGAAGGTTTTGATGAGGTAGTCAAATTACTTGAATGTGAGGTAAAATAAATCCATTGCCATTACAATGAAAAAAGTTTGACTACCTCATAAAGTCAGCTGACCGTCAAATGCAGGAATGCATTAGACAATGTTCTCCCTCCTCAGATCCATCCCTTTCTCCCAGCCACTGAGGCAGATTCCAGTCTGACCTTTCCAGTTCCTCTGTATCCATCATTCCCAAGCTTATTTTTTTTACTAAAGGGAAGAAAATTCAGAGCCTTGCTTTGGCTATGATGGCTGACTCCCTGAGGCCCACAAACTTCATAAGAGATTTGCCATGAATTCTTACCAACATGTTGACGCAATCATTTAGGAAGCCTGAGGGAGGAGTCTAGTTTTAGTGTAGTGGAATTGTTTTCAAGATTAGTACTTGTCCTTCAATTCACTTTCAACTTGTCAACTCAGTCACGAGTTATGAGTGACTCAATAGAGCATCACTTTCATATAGGGGCAGGATTCTTGTCTCAACAAGGTGAGGAAATCCCGTTTATCAGCAAGTGACACTTTCCCCTTTTTGCACTTCTCACTAATTATGGCTGTTAAGTTTTCCAGGGCCTATCACAAAGAGCAGCTCATTAACTTTAATTCTTTTTGAAATTCATTGGCTGCATTATAGAGTGAAGCTGGCAGGTGCCAGAGGGTTATTTTTGCAGAAATTAATTAACAAGTCAGTGTAAGCTCTTATTAGCTGATACTTATTACCATCTTTCTTTTTCCCATTCAACCAGTTCAGAGTGGGCCTAAAACTCCACCAACCAGTGGCAGAGAAAAGGTAAGAGCTAAGTGTCCAAAATACAAGAAATCCAAGTTTCAGGCCCTAGCTACAGCCTTTTCAAGGGCTCACTTTCAATGATTTAAAACAGTGGTGATGAACCTATGGCATGTGTGCCACAGCCAGCTGTTTCTTATCTTTGAAAGCTCTAAAAAGATTGTCACCACTGACCTAAAACCTCTCACTAGGCCTCATCTCCTAAAGGTTTCCACCATTTTCCAAGCTGAGGATCAAGCATTTAGCACATGGGCCTTTGGAGGACACTTATCCAATCCATGCCAGTAGCCTTGCTGTGACCATTAATTTAATCGTGATATGTCAACTTAAATGGATTAAGAAATGCTAGCAGGTTAGTAAGGCACAGTTCTGCATATGTCTGTGCGTGATTGACATGTAGGCCAGCAAACTGAGAGAAGACAACCCACCCCATAGATGGGTGGCACCAACCAATAGGCTTGTAGCCTGGGTGGGAAAAACCGGAATGAAGGAAGTGTTCCATTTTGCCACTAAATCCCCGGCCCTTTGCCATCACTTTTGATTTTAGTATATTTGCTGTCAAAGCAAGCACTGCCATCACCTTTGAACATCAGTCTCCAGTTTCTTTAGCCTTCCAATGCAGGCTTGTACTGATAACTCTACAGTGAACTTCAACCTTAGACTGGTGCTACATCCTTGACTCTCTTGTTCTGCAGCTTCCATCTTCTTGGGGTTAGCATTTATCTTAGTTACTTTCTTGTTGCTGGGGTAAAATACCCAACACCCACAAGTTAAAGGAGGAAAGGTTTATTTTGGCTCACAGTTTGTAGAGGTTTCAGTCCATAGTCAGCTGGTTCCGAGGTAGGGGGGCATGGCAGAGGCACATGGCAGAAGACAGGAGAAAGAGCCCATGGCATTGCAGGCAGGAAGCAGGGAGGGATGAAGGGAGGAAGAGGGACATACACTGTTTCAAGCCACGCCCAGAGTGACCCACCTCTTCCCACCAGGCTTCACCTCCTAGCATCACACCAGCTATAAACCCATCAGTGGACTAATCCAGTATCACCCACCAATGATCCAGTATCACACATCCAGTATCCCAGTCACCTCCCAAAAGCCCCACCCATGAGCACATGACGCTTTGAGGGGATGTCAAGATATAAGGTAGAACAGCATTACTGTAACCTCCTGCTTTCAGCATGTAGATGGCCATTGTGGATTCTTCCACTTCTGATCCCATGGGTTGACTTTGCGGACTGTTCCACCACTGATTCTGTAAGCCTACCTAATAAGTCTCCTTGCATAATTGTATGTTTTCTCTTGATTCTGTTCCTCTAGAGAATCCTAACCATTACACTTGCTGTTTTAAATGTATACTTTTGAGACTTATCCATGTTAATACACGTAGCTCTAATTTACTCATTTTTAAGTACAATGTTGTATTCAATACTGATATTTCTGCAAGGGGACCTGTGAAGAGAGAAACAGACATCAATGACATTGGGATAAAAGAGGTATAAAGATAATATATGGCAATCTACAAATGGTAGATAAAATTAAAGGAAAATGTTTCTAAAAGCTGTTCATACCTTCATTCAACACAGATTCACTGAGCTTCTCTGCCATGTTGTAAGCATTATGCCTAACAAAAAAGACAGAAAATCAAACGTGAGCTTGTCTCTGCTCTCTACTTCCTGACACATGACAGTTATGTACAATTTCTATCAGGGTGAGAAGTACTATGAGAGAGACATAGCTAGGGTACTATGGAAGCAGAGCTTAATAAATAATAAAAAAGAAATAACAGAGCAACTTAAGTTATAAATATCAATTTTAAATTTTCTAGATAAATAAAATATTGTATTGCAAATGGAATCCAGCTGTATAGCGAAAAAATAATACCATGCCCAAGAATTCTTATTTCAAGAATGCAAAATAATTCAACATTTTTTAAAAAATCTGTAAGCATAGCAATTTAAATGAGAAACGCATGGATTAAGTGGAAATGTGTCAAAAGTTATTTGAAAAAATTCAGCAGCTTTTCTAATGAAAACAAAGTAAAGTAAGATTAGCAGCAAAGTATCTTAAAATGCTAGCAAATGCTCTACCACTGAGCTACACCCCCAGCCCTCTTAAAATGATAAAGAGTAGCTAATAAAAACCTCAAGCAAGTATCATATTAAATAATGAATTATTAAATGTGTTTCCTTTTAAATCAGCAGTTAAGATACCAATAGTAATTATCTTATTTTAGAAATCTTAAATAATACAGCAAATTTTTAAAAATGGAAATGAAAATTAGGCATTGTAACAAGTATCAAATCAGCTACAAGGATATTGTTAAACTAGTTTTTAAGAGTTAAAACATTGCCTCCTTAAATATTTGGCCTGCCATTTTAACGAATTGCCATTAAATTGTCTCTTTGTTAAAAAAAAACAAAACTGTACCACCTCTATCTGTCATTGTCTAGGAAAAATAGATTAGCATAGATTGCCATTAATTCAAATCTCTTTATCTCTAAAATATGAAATTCTGTAAAGAACATAGTACAAATTGAAAGAAGGCTGAGTTCATATTGAATATTATATTTAGAACAAGGTTTTTAAAAATATGATCCATGAACTACAATTCCATCCCTCACTAATCTCCATTGTTACCACTCATTGTATATCTCGCTTATTCTCCTACAAGTCTAAATAGGCAGAGCTCTGGAAATTTGCACTAGTTTAGATATCCTCCAATGGTGTGAGAATCCATATATTTTCCACAAACATTGGGTTTGATCATTTTTTAAAAGCCCTTGCTAAATCAGTAGCAGAAACATTGTACTACATTTTTAATTTTTGTCATAAAATATACATATTAAATTTGCCATTTAAACCACTTTAAGCTTCCAATTTAGTGACCTTAACTATATGCACCAGTATCGTGCAACTTTATTGCTATTTCCAAATTCCTTTTACTGCCCAAAGAGAAACTCTGTACCTACTAAGCAACAGCTCCCTATTTTCTACTCCCCAAACGCCTGGCTGCCTCTAATTGACTTTCTGCCTCTATAAATCTGCCTATTCTGGATAGTTCAAATAAATGGTATCATATACTATTTGTCTTTTGATGTCTGGCCTATTTTACTTAGCATACTGTCTTTCAAGGCTCTTCCATGTTGTCACAAGCTTCGAAACTTACTTCTTTTTATGGCTGAATACCATTTTCTATATATCTCGCGCATTCTGTTTATTCATTCATCCACTGGTGGACAGGTTGTTGCCACATTTCACCTTCATGAATAGCATTGTTATAAACATTCATATACAACTATCCATTTGAATACATGCTTTCAATCTTTTGTGTTTAAACTAGGAGAGGAATTACTAGCTTATGTGATATTTCTGGGTTTCTGTGTTAGCTTTTTGAGGAGCTGCCACACTATTTTCCACCCTTTTTTGGGGAATGGGATGGTTCTGGATTCTGTTTGATTGTTCTATTTTATTTTTTATTTTTTGGTACCGAGGATCGAACTTGGGATCTTACACTTGCGAGGCAGGCAGCAGAACCACTGAGCTAAATCCCTGGCCTGATTGTTCTATTTTTTTGTTTTTGGTACCGGGGATGGAACTCGGGTCCTTGCTCTTGTGCAGCAGGTGGCTAAACCACTGAGTTAAATCCCCGGCCCTGTTCTATTTTATTAATAGCCATGCTAGTGGAAGGTAAGTGGTATTTTCCTATAGTTTTGATTAGTAGTTCCCTAATTACTAAAAATGTTGAGCATATTTTTCATGTGCTTATTGGCCATTTGCATATCTTCTTTGAAGAAATGTCTACTCAAGTCCTTCGTCCATTTTTATTGGGGTTTTTTTCTTGTTATTGTTGAGTTACATGGGTCTTTATATGTTCTGGATATTAATCTTTTATCAGAAATATACATTGTAAATGTTTTATCCTATTTGTTGGTTGCCTCATCACTTTCTTGGTAATATTCTTTGATACACAAAGGTTTATTATTTTGATTAAGTCCAATCTGGTTTTTTTTCCCTTTTTGTTGCATGTGCTTATGGTGTCATATCTAGGACTACATTGCCAAATCCAAGGTCATGAAACCCTCTATGTTTTCCTTTGGGAGTTCATGTTTTTAGCCCTTTTATTTAGCTTGTTGGTCCATTTTAGTTAATTTTCATATATAGAGAGAGTCAGGGATCTAATTCATTCTTTGATAGTGATTATCCAGATATCTCAGCACCATTTGTTGAAGAGACTATTCTTTCCTCCATTGAATGAACTTAGCCCTCTTGTCAAAAATCAGTAGGCCATAGATGTTTGGGTTTATTTCTGGACTCTCAAATCTAGTCCATTGGTTTATATGCCTATCCTTATGCTGGTATCACACTATTTTGATTTCTATAGATTTGTACCAAGTTTTGAAATCAGGAAACATATTTTTTCACTCTTCTCTCTTTTTTGTTCCTCAAGAATTCTTTGGCTCTCCTTCCTGTTTCCCTTACTTCCTGTTCCTGTGGTACCCTGGACGGAGACCTGAGGTGATGAAGATCAGTGGTGTGTTAGTTGTGCTCCTCATGGGTTTTGTGTCCATTCATGGTTTAGAAGATGGTATGCTCATGGGGTATTCTCATTGAAAGTTCGATCAATTATGAACCGGAAAATTCAGACATCTGGGGTTCCTTACCAATGCCGTGCGTGCTATATTCAAAGATCATTTACATTAAATTATTTGAAAAAGGTAAAAGACAATAATGGTGACGAGTCCAAAAAATCAGGCAGAAAGAAGAGCTCAATGTCACGTGAAGCGAAAAACTCAGGGACCCATCCAGAAGGGGCAGTAAGCAATATTGCAGGACCATATCCATTTTCTCCTCCCGGTTAAGTATGGAAATTTACCTGTGAATTCAGGAGGGAGAGGCAGCCACACTGACCCCGAAACTGTGGCTCCTGAGGACCGTCCTGCCTGTTAGAGAATGGGCTAATGCCTATGGATTTCATTTTCTACCTGTTTTTAAATTACCGTTTTAAATTTCCTCTGCAGTCTGTATTTATGAACATTTTGGTGGGGGGGGGGCGAGAGCTTCTTCAGAGTTTGAGGTTGTAATGAAGGAACTTTTTTAAATAAAGATTTGAAATTCTTTAAAAAAAAAGAATTCTTTGGCTCTTTGACGTCATCTGCAATTACATGTGAGTTGAAGATCGGCTTTTCTATTTCTGAAAAGGGGGGGGGGCTACAAGTACTGGAATTTGGTAAGAATTACACTGAATCTTTAGATCACTTTGAGTAATATAATATTGCCATATTAACAATATTAAAGTCCTCTAATCTATGGACATAGATGCCTTTCCATTTAATTAGGTCTCCTTTAATTTTCTTTAAGCAATATGTTGTAGGTTTCAATATAGGTAATGCCTATTTTAATTGCCTTTAAACAATTTTTCTGGAGATATTTGACTTCTGCAAATTTCTATTGGCTATCTAATTTCACCTTCTATAATAACTTGTTTGAATTATTTGCCTTATTGTCTCTTGAGATGATAAGCTTTCCCTATTATTTTCTCTGCCAATCTTCACTTGTTAAATCATTTATTGTTTTATCTTTTGGGGGTCTCATTTATGTATTGAAAATATTTTCTTCCATTCTGTGGCTTGCTTTTTCATTTGAGTAGCAATTGTCTTTTGAAAAGCAAATTTTTAAATTTTGGTAAGTCCAATTTATTTTGCTTTTTGAGGGCTATTTATAAATCTTTGCCAAACTTAAGTTGCTAAGATTTTCTCTTTTGTTTCCTTCTTGCAGTTTTATAGCTTTTCTTCTAACATTTAAGTAAGGAAATGGCCTAGGATCCAGGACCTATTACAAGGTATTGTGAGTTCTTTTTTTTGTTTTGCTTTTTGGTTTGGGGGGCACCGGTTTATTGTTGTTTTGTTTTGTCTGGACTGGGGGACTGAACTCAGGGCCTTCAAACTGAGCTATATCCTCTGATCTTTTTTTAATATTTAATTTGAGACAGGGTTTCACTAAGTTGCTAAATTGTCCAGGTTAGGCTTGAACTTGAAATCCTGTCTCAGCTCAGAGTGCTGGGGCTACAGGTTCAAATTAATTTTTTATTTTATTTCTTCATTTCTTTATTTTTTATTTACTTTTGATTTTTTTGAGACAAGGTCTTGCTATGTAGTTCAGGTTGACATTGAACTCACCATGTACTCCCAGGCTGGCCTTGAACTCCTGGGAATCCTCCTGTCTCAGCCTCCAGAGTGCTGGGATTACAGGTGTGCGTCATGATACCCAGCTTCAATTTAATTTTTTAGTATGTTGTGAGAAGAGTTTAGGTTTATATTGTATTTGATCGTTCAATTGACCCAGCATGATTTATAGGAAAAAATTTTATTCTATCAAATGGCTTTTTCACCTTCATGACACAGCTGGAAGGTCACCCTTCCCCCAAAGATTGATATCCAACTTGACAAGATTCCTTTTTTGGTTTTTTGACAACTTTTTATTCCTACCAGAGGTTTTTATTATCAGTACAATACCTTCTTTAGACTGCAAAGGAAGCTCAGGATCCAGGAGTCATTAAGAGAAACACAAGTAGATTGGGAGACTGGGAATAATTTTTATCAGAAAATCCTAATAACCTAACATAAAACTAGGGTACTGAATTACATGTTACACACTCAAATCACAGAGCTGCCCCAACATCTAGATGGTCTTCTACTGATTATAAATTAGTGAAAATGGATCAGGTACAAAAACCTAATTATATGTTTTATATAGTTTCTTTGGTGAGCCAGTTGGACAAGAATCCTGCAGATGTTATTGGAAATGTTCAAAAGGAAATCCCAAGCACAGTTCCATGGAGATGGCACACCAATGTGCCCTATAGTGTCTTGGCCAGCCTCAAAGACAGAGGGACTCAGATGATGGAGAATTTCCATTCTTTCCCACCTGCTGGATGATTCTTTCCCCTCATTAATCCATTCTTCTTCCTCCTTCCTCAATCACACTATCCCAACCTTGCTTTCATAGCTGTACCATGAACATTTTCATGGTCAAGTTGAGATGGTCAAGTTATCCCTGTGCTCTACAATGATGTCCTCAAGTCAGGCATCATGAAGGCACCCGTGAGAGAAAGTGTCTTCCCTTTTCCAAGATACCTACTCAATGGGGAGACCTCATTGTGGAGTTCATACTGTATTTCATACAGGTTTACAACAAACATATGACAAGGCTGATGTAAACATTTATGTACACATATTTGTATGGACATTTTGTATGAACTTTGATCTGTAAATTAAGGAGATCACTGGATTATATGGTTAAGTGTTTAATTTTAAAAGAGATTGTCAAGATGTTCTCTAATAGGACTATATTATTGCGTTTCCACCATGTTTGAGCACTGTAAGTGCCCTGCATACTTGCAAATGTTCAAATGTTTGTCAGGTCTTTTTATTTTAGCTCTCCTAACAGATAGGTAGTGGTAACTCATTGTGGTATTAATTTTAATTTCTTTAAAGCCAATGATGTCAAGCATCTTTTCATACCCTTGTCATTCATATGTATTTTTGTGTGCATAGATATTGAAGTCTTTTGTCAATTTTGAAAATTGGGCTGTTCTGTTATTATTGAGTTATGAGAGTCTTTTATATATTATAAATATATTTATTAGGTATGCGTTTTGCAAATATATTCTTCCAGTATATGGCTTATTTCTTTCATTTTCTTACCTTTCTTTTTTGGTACCGGGGATTGAACTCGGGTCCTTGCACTTGCGCAGCAGGCCGCGAAACCACTAAGCTAAACCCCCAGTCCTTCTTACCATTTTTTGAAGAACCAAGATTTTTAACTTTGAAGTGTTCTTTTATAGTTGATTTTTGTGTGTTCTATATAAAAATACCTTTACCTATGTTTCTTATAACAGTTTAAAATTTCTATTTTGCATTTATGTATATTATCCATTTTGAGTTGATTTTTATGAGACTGGGTCCTTCCTTTCATCCTCCCTCCCCTCCTCCTCTCCTTCTTACCCTCACTTCCCTCCTTCCTTCTTTTCTTTTTCTAAAATTTTGTATATGGATGCTCAGTTGTTCAGCTCCACTTGGTGAAAAAAATTACCTTTTCTCCATTGAATTTCTGGGCAATTTGCTTTTGTCAAAAATCAATTGACCCAGGCCAGGGATTTAGCTCAGTGGTGTCACCACCTGCCTTGCAGGCATGAGGTCCCCAGTTCAATCCCTGGTACCAATATATAAATGAATAAATAAATAAATAAACAAACAGACAGACAGATAAATTGACCATGTATTAGTCCATTTTTCATTACTATAATGAAATACCCAAGTCTCCAACACTTCAAAATAAACAAATAAGTCAAAAGATAACTTCAGGCTGGAGATGTAGTTTAAGGATAGTGTTTGCCTGGTACACAAGGACAAGGTTCAATCCTTACCACTGAAAAAAATCTTATATCAAATGATTCTAACAGGATCTGTACCAGTTGCTTCCAGGAGGGAGACTTGTATGGAAAGAGGCAAACTTATTTTTCACTATTCACTTTTTTTTTTTACTATTCACTTTTATATCTGTTGGATCTTGTTTTAAATACATGTATTATCTACCTAAAAATTAACAAATAAATGTTATGTTCTAACATAATAGGATCTAAAAATATTGAAGATGAAACAAGAAAGGATAAATAATTGTTGAAAAACCCAAAGCCTGAAAACTGGCTTTCCACATGCTGAAGATTGAACCCAGGCCCGTATCTCTCATCGTGCATTAAACTAAAATCAAAATAGATCAAAGATCTAAATATTAAAACAGAAGAACTTAATCTTCTGGAAGACAAAATAGATAAAACTCTTGAAGACAGACTTTCTGAACAGAACCTTGGTTGCACAAGAAATAATACCAAGAGTCAAAAAATAGGATCATATAACATTAAAAAGCTTCTGCATAGCAAAGGAAACCACCAATAGAGTGAACAAACCACATAGAGGATGGGAAAAAGTATTGCCAGTTACTCCTCAGACAAAGGACTGATATCCAAAATATATAAAGAATTCAGAAAAATTAGACCCTCCAAATTTAAAGACCCAATCAAAAAACGGATGTTTGAAATGAATATACACTTCTCAGATGTAGAAGTACAAGTTGCCAATAAATACATGAAAGAATGTTCAATATCTCTGGCCATTTGAGAAATGCAAATTACAACAACACTGAGATTCCACCTCACTCCAGAAAACAATGTCTACCTTCAAGAAACAAACCAATAACAAATGCTGGAGAGGCTGCAGGGTGGAGGGTGAGGGACACCTCTTTATTGTTGGTGGGAGCACAAACTAGTACTAAACAAGTATGGAAATCAGTATGGAGATTCCTCCAAAAACTAAAATTAGAAATTCCACGATCCAGCTATTTCTCTTCTAGGCATCTTCCCAAAAGAGTTAAAGACATCATACCACAGCGATTTTTGCATGCCCATGTTTAGAGCAGCACAATTCATAATAGCTAAATTTTGTGCTCACTTTGGCAGCCCATATATGTAATAGCTAATCTTGGAAGCAGCATGTATGTCCATCAACAGATGAATGGATAAAGAAAATGCAGTATTTATATACAATGAGGTACTACTCTGTCATAAAGGGCAAACTTTAGTCATTTGTAGGAAAATGGATGCACCTTGAGACCATAATGTTGAGTGAAATAAACCAGACACACAAGCTTAAATATCACATGGTTTCTCTCATATAAGAAACTCAATATATAAAGTGCAAATAAAAGACAGACAATAGAAAAAAAGAGAGAAATGGACAATGTTTCTAAAAGTGTACCTTGATTTAGTATAATTGTCTTATGTGTTTTCTATGTGTTTGGGGGCCTGTTAGTTTAGTTGTTAATCTGTAAATATGATAATTAAATTTATAAGGACTTATAAGATGAATAAATGAATCCGATGTCGGCAAAAGGGGGGGCGGGGGGAAAGGGAAGAAAAACAATTGAGATGTGTTATGTACATGTAACAATTCCCCACAATGAATGTAGTCATTATGTACTGCAAACATGTATTAATAAAACTTTTTTTAATTTAAAAAGCCCAAAGTCCTCACAATTTTTATGTTTCTAAAAATAACTACAGGTCAGACATGGTATGCATGCTTATAATCCCAGCACTTGGGAGGCTGAGGCAGGAGGATTGCCATGAGTTTGAGGCCAGTGTGGACTGCATAGTGAGCTCAAACCCAGCCTGAACTATACAATAAGGCCCTGTCTCAAAAAAAAGAAAAAAAAAAAACAAAAAAAGAAAATCCCAATAAATAAATAAATACCACATCTAAAATTTTATAATTCTTTAATATCATTAAATATCTAGTCAGTTTTCAAACTTCCAGTTAATTTTTTAAAATTAAATTTACAATTAATTTTACAAGTAATTTTTTAACTTTACAATTAATTTTACAATTAATTTTTTACAATTTATCAATTTGTTTATGCTTTTACAATTAATTTTTTTTTAATTAAAGAGCCATAGCTTGTATTATGTTTACATACTGCAAGTATTTTTTTACATGTTTCGCCACCCTATTTTTGGTTTGTTTTGTTTTCCTGGCATTTTTCTGCTGAATAAACCAGGTTGGTTGTGCTGCAGTTTTCCTGTCTGGAGTGTGCTTGTTGCCCCTTCCACAGTGTTGTTTAATTTGTTCCTCAATATGTTCTGTTTACAGAAAACTCGTAGTTAGTATCCAGAAGCTTATTCAGATTTATGCGTGTTTGTTGTTACCCCCCCATATATAATTTATTAGAAACACCAACATAACCATATTGCCATGAATATATTCTGACTGAAACTGCTGAACTTTTCTAGAATGTATTCTATAGTCACAGAGTTTCCTCCAGGTAGCTCAGGGATTTAAATAATGCTGGTAGTGAGGTCCTGGTTTCAACTGCCCTGCTCCACACAGGACAGCGAAATCAGTTCCTCCAGCTGCCTCAGTGTTCTCCGCTCTGGATTCTCCCTCCTCCAGCCTAGCAGGAGAGATGAGAGTGGAAACTCACTTCCCTTCAGGAGAGGCCAGGTGTGATTTGTTGATTTGTAGCCAAAGATGGACTTTGGGATCAATGGACCTGGATTTCAATCTCACTTTTCCTCTATCTAAAAAAGAAAAAAGGGGAGGAATAAAAATCATTGAATAGGATTAAAGAAGATTCGATACTGCAACATAAATGTCGATGTGCTCTAACAAGATATTGTTATCCCATTTTTCAAGGTGACACTAGTAATTATTGGCACAATGATCTAGTATATTGTCTAAATCAGAGACCACAAACTGAGTGCCTGTGGACCCCTCCCTCTCGCTTTCTCTCCAAACATGTCCCCAAGACATATTTGTTTGGTATGTGTTATTTTGGCCCTCAAAATGTTGTTTAAAAAAAGCTGAGTGAATGAGTGGGAAGGGAAGGAAAGGGATGGGGGAAAGGATTGAAATTGATTTGGATATGTTAAATACACGTACTAACTTCCCAAAATAAATTTCATCATCATGTAATATTAACACGTACTAATAAAATTTGTTTAACTTTATAAAATAAAAAAGAATCACTAACATTAAATAAAATTGGTTGATTTTATAGGTGATTATTAAATTTCCTGCTCCTCTTAAAAATCAAATTTGGCAATACTGGACCCAAATTCCTGAACATCTTTAATCAGGAGGTGAGCATTGTCCACTCCATTTAGAAGTAGTTGGGAATGTCCAGTTCTCCAGGGCCCACACTCCTCTCACTTCTCTTATCCCAGCCCAATTCATTCCTTCAATGGATGTATGAGCTTGTGACCCTTGACTACAGCAGCAATGTGTTAGTACTAATAATGGGTCAACTGTTGCATATGACATCTTACCCCCACTAGGTTCAAAGTTTTCCTGTAATAATATCAATCTCATCCAAACCTCAGACATACCAATACATTTTTTTAAGAAAAGACTTAAGTCACAGTTATCAAACTGAGAACTTTGCATCACCTTAGATATGCCCCAGGTATGTGTCCTCCCATTGAAAATCATTTGTTAAGAGTGTCATGGGAGAGAAAGAATTTATCTTAACATAAAATAGAGCAATCTCCTTGGGTGATTTCCAGAAGTGAAGATTAATGTGTTATCAAGGCTTTTATAAGATCCTGAAAGCCCCTTGACACATTATGACTTTTGTCTTAGACAAGAGACCTGCAGCAATCACATTTCCACATCACTGTACACACAGTGCTTTAACAACGTGACTGACATTGTCCTATGATACAAACAAGGGACCAAGAAGAAATGCTGACTGAAATTGGTAAGATGTGTTCTCCATCTCCCAGAACCATACAGAAATTTCACCGCCTTCCTATATATTTTGAGAAATTTGTGCAGCTCCATGTCTCTACATTAAATAAGAGCTTACCAAGCAATGAGATGGGTTTCAGAAAGAGTTAGTGGAGTTCTTACTGCACTAACTACTGGCCTCTGCCAGTACCTTTCATCTTCAAAGAACCCACAGGTAATAATCAACCCGGGCACTCGTTCCCTAAAATTAGGCACCTGCAAAGTTGCTAGGACTCAGCACTAGCAGACAGTGAAAGAGGCAGACAAGAGAGGGCTGACCTGGAAAGAGTAAAGAAGTGAGAGAGCATCTATATAGTTTGCTCCTTGCACTGAGTTTGTTTGCTTGAATGATCTCACCCAGCTCTAGAGATTTGGTTTGCCAAAGGTGCAAAGACAAAATTCAATGGTGATAGGATAATCTATTCAACACACAGTGCTGGGACAATTGCACGTCCATATGCAAAAGAAATGGACCTCACCTTTTATGTAAAAATTAACTCAAAGCTGAACATACAGCTAATCATAAAATGTAAAACTGTAGAACTTCTAGGAAAAAAAACCTTAGAAGAAAATCTGTGTGACTTAGAATGTGGTGATAAGTTTTTAGATACAACAACAAAAGTCTGGTTCCTGAAAAAAAAAAAATCAGTAAATGAATTTTGCGAAAATTTAAAACTTTTCCTGAGATTGATACTCTTAAGAGAAGGACAAAAAGTTAAAAATTTGGGGGAAATATTTGTAAGTCACATATCTGGTAAGGATTTATATCCAGAACATATAAAGAACACTTAACAGTATAAAACTAACCAAGTTTTAAAATGTGAACCGACACTTCAGCAAGGAAGATATATGGATGGCATATAAACATATGAAAAGATGTTCAATAGCTTTTGTCATTAGGGAAATGAAAATTAAAATAACTGTTAGATACACACTTAATACAATGGTTAAAATTCAAAGAAACTGACAATACCAAATGCTAGCCAGGATGCAGAGTAGTAGGAATGCTCATTTAGTGCTGCTGGGAATGTAAAACAGTACAGCTGCTTTGAAAGATAACTTGGCAGTTGGTTATAAAGTTAAACATAAATTAACCATACAATGCAGCAAATCTACTCTAGGTATTTACTCAGGTGAGTTGAAAACTTATATCTACACAAGACTCTGTTGGTTATAGCATATTTATTGATAACTGCCCAAACCTGGGAACAACCATCATGTGCTTCAACAGGTGAATAGAAAAACAAAATATGACATATTTGTAAAATAAGGATACTTCTCATTTTTAAAAATGCTATGGAGTCACACAACATACATGAGTCTTAGGTGCCATTTTCTTAAATGAAAGAAACTAGATTCAAAAGGCTATATATTGTGGGATTCTATTCATATGACATTCTGGAAAAGGTAACACTAAGTTTGGAAGCAAGTTTAGCAGTTTCCAGTTCTAAAGGAAGAGGGAGAGATTTATTAGGGGACACAGACATAATTTGAGCAACAAAACATTCCATTTTGGACCTCCCCCCAGCAATGAATAATAGTATTAACCACAGTGTAAAATAGGGGTCAGGGACACAGCTCAGTGGTAGAGTGCTTGCCCAGCATGCATGAAACTCTAGGTTCAATCCCCAGCACCGCCAAACACAAACAAAATCAAAGCAAAACAAAAACAAAACCCAAAGTATAAAAGAAATGTACAGGAGCCCCATACTGACAAAAATTGTTTAAGAAAGAAGTAAATGGAAGAAAAGGGGCAAAACTCCTTACAGAATTCCCAACTGTGCAAATAATCCCGTCTCGGGAAGTGGAGGTTAATTCCCCAACACACATACCTCCCACTTCTTGAGGATGGCTAGACATAGTGACATGCTCCCACAGGGAAATGGAGAACTAGTGAATTTATTACTAAGACAGACAGCACCTTAAATGAGTGATAGAGGTTACATCACTCTGTACTGTATTACACCAGTAATGATACAGGAAAAATGTGACTCCTGACCTGCTAGATGTCAGATGTCCTGAGTTTATGTCGAAGAATGAATTCCAAGGGACAAAGGAGGTTAAAAGTAGGAAAGGTTTAGTGAAAGAAAGCTCCTGAGAGACAGGAGGGATCCCGAAAAGGTGACCACTGAGGCTCTTTGTCAGGGATAATTTATACAGCAAATCACAATGTGGGTACAATGTGGGCCAAACAACAACCAACCTACAGGATTACAAGTATAGCCACTTAGCCACTATTGATTCAATAGGGAAACAAGTCACATAGCAAGAATGTATGGAAAGAACGAAGGAATTCTTAGAAAGGGAGGGGAGTACGGGTCCAGGCATTCTGGTCACCCACCTGTGTGCCTAATGCCTGTCTGGGCTCACTGGTCTTGATGGTGCCAATTGCAGTCTAGTCTCAAGTTGCTGTTTATCTCCAGGGAGACATGCAGGCCTGGTTATTGCTTTTCCATCCTGAGGTCTGGCTTTCTTCATATTCACCCCTGGACACAGACACAATTCTGATGTCTTTATTTTTTGTGCTGACTTCCTTGAGTGCAGAGTTCCTCTCTGTATATTCATTTCTAACTCACTTAGCTGTCTATAATAATAAGACATATCAGTAGCACACAGTCCTGATATGAATAATGAGAATGGTGCTTTCCCAAACCCATAACCCCAGTTTGATCATGCAAAAAATAGTAGACACACCCTAACAAAAACAGACTCTTTGAAACTGCCAAGCTCCTAAAAAATAAGAGACTGAGACACCATCACAAACCAGAGAAAACAAAGGAGACATAATAAATAACTATGATGTAGGATCCTGAACGAAATCCCGGTACAGATAAAAATTAGTGGAAATACTTGAGAAATTTAGATTTTAGTTAATGATGTGCAAATGTTGGTTTCCTGGTTTTGACAAATGTACCATGGTTGATCTAAGACATTAACAAAAGAGGTAACAGAGTGAAGAGTGTATGGGAGCTCTTTGTACTACCCGCAGATTTTCTGCAAATATAAAATTGATCTAAGTAGTTTATTTAAAAGTAAATAAATAAAAAAGAAACGCTTGACAATAATAGTAATGAGAACATCAGAGAAACACAAGAACAATTTGGACCTTGTGGCCATTTGGGTTCTGAAAGGATCCCCTCCCCACTCAAGAGTCTCCTTGATTACCTGGTTACCATTGGAAACAGCGCAGGTTTATTAAGCATCGCTCTAGTGTGGGACTCTCCAAACTTTGCGTGCACCAGAATCACCTGGAAATAAATAATGACTACTGGGTCTTGGGCTCACTGAAATTAGCACTTGGGTTTGTGTATTTTTATGAAGTTCCCTGATGTTCCCCATTGGCATCCAAATTAGAGAACCACTGCTCTGGTACTTTCTAGTAACATAACTACTTCATTGTTCTTCATTCACTCATTCAAAACCATTTATTGAGCAACTGTTCTATTTCACCCTTTGTCAGTGCTAAGTAGCAGACAGAGAGGCAAAGACCATCCCTTGTGGAGCACATGTTTTAATATACAAATAAATGCACAGTGATGAGTCTTTCCTTTCTAAGTCTTTAAAGAGAAAATATGATTGGCCTAGTTATCACTACCTTCTGTTTTAGGGGGCAGAACTTTTCCCAAAAGCTATCGCATGGAGGTACTATTCAGTGTAAGTGTTGGTTACCTGGAGGTCATGGGTTCCTCAACTCCAGATGGCAGTGAACAGTGAGGTCCTGTGGAACATGATAGGACCTCTCAGCAAAATGAACTAGGTTAGGAAGGGGCCATGACATGTGAGGCTCCCTTGTCTGACCCATCCAGTGGGGTTGCCATCCCAAAACAGCAGGAGCCAAGCTTTCCTAGGCTAGTCTGGAAGCAAAAAATAAGGCTGAACTAGTCAATACGATAAAAATGATGCTTCCATCACAAACTAATTATTTATTAGAACTCAGAAATAATGAAACCCAGAAGAAGCATACAAACTCTTGTTCCAGAAAAATAAATTGCTTCTGCTTTTTTTTCAGCCTGTAGATATTTGCTTTCGCTGGACTTTGCTTTTCTGCTGCCTGTGATGTTTCAAATTGCCAACTTGCCTGCAGCAGATTCCTACTCCAGTGGAGACTGACTTGGACAATAATCTCCCATGAGTTCCCTTCCATCATGTTGCGTTCATTTTTATTAACTTTGGCAATATCCTTTAGATTTTATTTTGCCCTCTGTTTGAGTACACTCTTTTTAAATAAAGAAGAAAGACAAGAGGCACCAGGAACCGGAGCAGTGGTTATTACATTTTTTTCATTCCCAAATCATGTGAACTTTGTACTTCACCCTTTACCAACTGCTACTTAAAAAAACTGTAAGGCATCAATAGTAGCCACAGGGGTAACTTATTAACTGCGTCTGAAAAATGAAAAGCTTTAAAGCTGTTCATTACATATATTCAATTCAAATAGACAAATATCACCACTGCACTGTGTTCCCAGCCTAAAACTGGGGATCTAAAGATGAAAAGAAGCAACTCTTCCCTGAATGAATGGACTATCAATGGTGGAAGACAGACCAGTGATGATGAGGAAGAGGATACTCATGATGATGTTACCAAAAATGAGGGAACTAGCTGTTCTAGGAGCTCAGAGTGAGAAGAGGGTCATTTTGAGCTTAGGGACAGATAAGTGATGTTTAAGATGGACTTATGGAATAGTTAGGGTTTTTCTAAGTAGAAAATGTTGGAAATGTCATTCTAGACTGTTATGGCTTGTGTTTAGATGTCCTCCCAAAGCCTAATGAGGTAATAGGTGGGGCTTTTTGAGAGGTGGCTGAATCTAGTGTGTGATGCTGGAATTGATTCATATTGCAATGCTAGGATCAAGAGCACTAGGATTAAGGGTGTGAGTGCTACCCACCCTAAGTAGCCTGGATAAGATAAAAGGGGCAGAAAGATGTTATTAAGGTCCCTTGTTGCTTTGCTACCTTCTGCCCACCATGAACTATTTCTCCTCTGTGATGCTTGTCTGCCATACCACTCTGCCTTGGAGCCAGCTGACTACAGACTGAAACCTCTACAAACTGTGAGCTAAATAAACCTTTCCCCCTTTAACTTTGGGTGTTGGGTATTTTGTCTCAGCAACAAGAAAAGTAACTAACACAAAGACATGGTGATTAGTATGGATAAAGCTAAGAGGGTAAGAAAGTAAATGGCCTGTAGAGAGAAGAGCAAGTAGTCCCTCGTGTGCTGGAACACACAGTCTAGCCTTAAGGAAGGGCTACACTTGCTCCATGACCCATCAATGGCCAAGTCCCCTGGGTTCTGCAAGCCATGGCTAGTATCAGATGTCTGGTTAAAAAAAAATGCTCCAAAAATTTTGATCACTGAACATAGCAATAGTTTGTGAAACTCTCAAGAAGAGGTTTTTGAGAGCCAGGGATGTAGCTCAGTGGTGCTGCCACCTGCCTTGCAAGCTCAAGGTCCTGAATTCAATCCCTGGTACAAAAAAAAAAGGAGAAGGAGGGCCGGGGATTTAGCTCAGTGTTTCCGGTGCCTGCCTCTCAAGCGCAAGGTCCCAAGTTCGATCCCTGGTACCAAAAAAAAAAGGAGAAGGAGAAGAAGAAGAGGTTTATCAATTGCCAAATAGAACAAGAACATTATCTTCAAATCTAGTTCTTACATTCATTCCCTTGCATTAAATTCATTGACGTGTTGGCTTAGCCACCCAGCACTCTGATAAATGTTAGGAACATGAAGCCAGGTCCACTGTAGTTCCTGCCTTCCAGGAGCCTAATAACTGCAGACTTCATTATTTATTTATATATTTCTTAGGCCTTGTGAAAACCTGATACTGGTTTATTAGCAGGACAGAGTGAAATGATTTTTTATTTTTAGGTTTTAAATAATCTTTTGTTATTAGAAAAGAGCAGTCCGTGATCATTATAGAATATTGAACCAGCCAAAACCAAGTTAAACATCTCTGGAACACTCACTTGGTTCATATGCTCCCACACCTTTATATGTACGCATGTACTAATATGTATTTTGTGGTGAGCATGCATCCACCTATAATTCCAGCTATTCAGAAGTCAGAAGCAAGAGGATCACAAGTTCAAAGCCAGCCTGGGCAACTAGTAAGACCCTGAATCAAAGTAAAAAATACAAAAGGCTGAGAATGTAGCTTGGTGGTATGTGCACACAGCTCTGAGTTCAATCCCCAGTACAGCTCCCATATATACATATTTTTAGTACTGGTTATTGAACTCAGGACCTTGCATTTCTGAGGCAGGCAGCAGCACCACTGAGCTAAATCCCCAGCTCCAAAAAATATATATTTTAAGAAAATGCTTTTATATGTCTATGGACTCACCCTGTCTTTTGACTAGATTTTTTTTCAGTAATTTTCATGGTAAGAGATGCTTCTCTTCTCATACTTAGTACTTACTCAAATTTCTCCACCTGAGCCAATCATGTCCTTTATAAGCTGGGCACAGTGACATAGCTTGTAGTACCACATATTCTGGAGGCCGGGGTCAGACGATCTCTGGAGCCTAGGGAAACCAGCCTAGACAACATAGCCAGATCTTGTGGCCAACAAAGCAAAAATGTCCTGTACAACTAATCAGCTACACTCTCCAAATTAGAACTGTGTTTGTCAGCTTTTCATTGCTGGGACAAAGTACTCAAGATAATCAATTTAAAAGCAGAGAGATTTATTTTGGCTCATGATTTCTGAAGTTTCCGTACATAGTCATTGGCTCTGTTGCTTTTGGGCCTATGATGAGATATAATATCATGGTAAGTAGCACCGAAGCTGCACACCTTACGGAGGTTAAGAAGCAAAGAAGCACCAGGGTCCCAATATTCAGCTCGGGAGCACACACCCAATGACCTAATGTCCTTCCAGTAGGCCCCACCTTCTAAAGGTTCCACTGTCTCCCAATAGCCCACAGGCTGTTGACCAAGACTTTGGCATACAAGACTTTGGATATATTTAAGATCCAAACCATAACAAGCCTCTAACTCAAGACCTTATGCCCTCAGTTTCTCTTTGAATCCAGCCTTGTCTCTTTCGTATGATTGACTTGATGAAGAGAACTGGCCACCTGTCCTGAAGAAGAGCCTACTTCCTGTATTTACCAGTTCCTTAGGATGCCCTTTTCTTGATCCTCTGTCCTCTGTATTTCCTGAAAACTGGAAGTTCTAACTAAAGATGCGAGAGAAGTGAGTTAAACCCTTGGGGTTAGAATACTTTCTGGGCGATAACATGACATTCATACTGCAAAACAAAACAGACAACTTCTGGTTGAGTCACCATTAGTGATGGTCAAATGACCACTGGACAACGACAATAACTGACAGCCTTAGAGGGAGCAATGGAAGGACAGAAGGAGCAATGGAGTAGAATTAAGAGTGGAAAGGAGATGGGATGGGGTCTTGAGCAGCCCTGAGTTGGGGTTCACCAAGGAAATCAAATCGTGCTTCCCACTCTGGCGTATCTCTGATTGTGACCAACTGCTCTTCTGATGTTCTCACAATCAGAGAGAAGAGGGAAAAGGAAAACAAAAATGAAATACCTTTGGTGGGTGTTCCAGGACCCCGTAACTCTTTGGGACAGCCGTTTTACAAAGCAAACTTTCCCTTTATAAAACTGAGCTCACCAACATGGTATACAGCCCACAGAGAGAGAGCCACTAGTATTACCCTCAGGCGTACAACCTGGGAAAAGACCTATAAACCTAGGCAATTAGGAGCTTGATGGGTTCTGTATTCGCTTTCTTTTCAGCGACAGCCTTTGCACTGCCTTTGGCCACCAGGGGGCACTACAATCAAACAACCATTTTTTTTTCGCGAGTGAGAACGCGCCTAGATAAATCTTGACCAAGCCAGCGTCCCGTAGCAAGGTGTTCAGGCTGAGGAACAGTATTTCCGCTTTCTCGCGAGCACACCTAGGCTCCGCCCCGCCTTCCAAATCCGCCCCGCTTGCGCTGCCGCCTGTCCCGGTGGCTCGCAGCAGGTGGCGCTGTCTGAGGCGACTCTGTGTCCCCGCTGCCGCGGAGACGATCTCCCGGCGGGCTGTGCGGCCCGGCTCTAGGGCGGCAGCGAGTGCCACGTCCCAAGTGCCGAGCTCAGGAGCGGAGCGGGCGGTGCGCGTGGGGCGGAGAGCAGCGCGAACCCGGCTCGGCCTCACCGATCGCCCGCCGCCATGGGCTCTTCGCAGAGCGTCGAGATCCCAGGCGGAGGCACGGAAGGCTACCATGTCCTGCGGGTAAGGGCTCCGACGGCGACCCGGGAGCGGCGGACTGGAGGCGGAGCCCGGCCGCGGGGAGGCGGAGGCGCCGACGGCCCCCCTCCTGCTGGGGCAGCCAGGCCGGATCCCACGGAGGAGCGGCTGGCTCGGGCGCTGCCTTGACCAAGACTGACCTGGGAAGCTGCCCTCTCCCGCGCCTCCGGAGCGCCCTGGGCCGGGGTCCGAAGCTTTGCGAGGACGGGCCAGGGCCGGGGCTGGGAAGGGGCAGCCTTGGCTCCTCTTCCTCCGCACGGCCTTCTCTGTCTCTCTAATCCTTAGCTTCCAAAGTTGGGAAGGGTTTGGGGACAGCGTCTCCAAAAGGGCTGATGAAAGTGGCATTTAAGGTTTCCCAGAAACAGCGTCCTGAACCCTGCAGTTGAGATGGGGGATGCGACGGTAGGTGTCTCTTCGCCTCGGCACTGTCCGGAAAGGACAGTAGGAGGTGGCAAACGAAATGGCCTCGAAGTAGGTTTGACGGACTGAAATTTACGTGACTTTGACAGGTCTTTTTTTCCCCTGTGTCACTCCAGACCCTTCCAACCCTCCCCTTCAGCGTTTCCTGGAGGGGGAGCTTTGGGTCTCTTCTAAGACGCCTTAGGGCACAATGATTAAGGTTTAGATCCACAGAGGTAATGGGGAGGAATGTTTCTGAAGTAAACTGGACAAATAAAGGAAAGCAGCGTCAGACATCTGAGTGCAAAGAAATATCTACCTATGAAGGGCTTGGATTGCACAAAGCATGCGATGCATTTTTCGTGGAACCAGGAACCGGGAGGCATCGATGGTTGTGTGCAGTGACACCTGTGTGAGTAATAGCAGGACGAAGTGTACAGAGTGGCCCCAGTCTGCAGCGCCATTTAGGGACGTAATAGAGTGTCACCAGATATTGGCTCCTCACAGGCAACGGCATCTTCACTCAGTGCACTTCCTGGTGCTACCTTTATATTCTGCCCCAGGTCCCCTGTTTTTCTAAATTACCAGATATCTAAATGATAGCAGTGATATATCACCTTTCTTATCCGAATTATTGCGTGCAGTTGCTTCTCCATTTCACGAAAAATCCCTCTGGAAACTGCACTCTTGCTTGCAGTGGATGATTTTTTTTTCCAGGAAAAAAACAGCCATAAATAAACCATATTACTTTCCTATTCCCTTCAGCTGACCAAACACAGGGAAAATTGAAGAACTGGCACATCTTCGAGACGAAGTGAAAATTAGTGGCATTGCTTTTTCTCTAGTATCTGGTCTGATTTTGCGTTTTCTATTCTGGGATATGTTATCTAGTGACTAGCTAATTCTCACAGTGGCTGATTGTGGCTGTGAATCCTTGGGGGATTTGTGGTATTTTTATAATATGTACACTTAGGGATGCTAAGTAAAACACATTAGTGTTAATGACTGGGGGGAAAAAATCAGCGTTTGAAAGAGCCCTATGTATCAAAAGGAACTCCACCAGTTCAGTGACTTCTGTAAATGGCATTCTGATGCAAAACAACTCCTCGAAGTGTATCTTCTTTGTATAGATGCACTTCAGTAAATTCTTGTTCATACATTTTCAGTAGTGCAGAAGTGTTATTAAGCCATGAATCTGAGTTTTAGAAACACTAGGGACAGCCTTAGTTACCAGTCTGCATCTGGAGCATAAATGTTGCAAAAGGTGAAATAATTCTTTTTTTTTTTTTCTTTTCGTTACCGGGGATCAAACTCGGGTCCTTGTGCTTTCGCAGCAGGCGGCAAAACCACTGAGCTAAATCCTGGGCCCAAGGTGAAATAATTCTTATTATTTAGAGTTGTGTGCAAGGGAACTTTAAAGTAGTAACAACCACCTAGTTTGAGAGAAGTTTCTTGAGTTTCTAACCCTCTCTGCCCTTAATTCTGTAATTGATTTCCTTCTCTTTGTTTTCAGAGAGGAAAGTACTATGTTATATCAACATAAAAATGTCTTCCTTTCATTTGTTATTCCCCAGATTTTCAGTAGTACATTCCACCTGCTGTATTATTGCATTTGTAAACCAAAGTAAATATGCCAGGAAAATCTTGGGATAAAATCTTCATATTCAATGTATTCTATATTGATTTAATTAGAAGTTAGTTTTCTTTGGTAATCAAAACCCCCTGGCCATTTCCTTGTAGTAAAAACTTGCAAATGCATTTTGAAATACCAGTTAATGGCATCCATATCCACTGCTGTTTCATTGTTATTTCATGAGGGTTTTTTCCATTATTTTTCAATACCCACTATTAGGTTGTGCTCTAAAAATCTTCATTGGACAACCCTGAAATAGAGGCAGAAATTACTTCTAGCAGTATACCTGCCTTTTTATGTGTTATGTATCAATGCATATTTCCATGTGGCTATGATCATATTGTATACCCAGTTTCTTATTCCCATATCCGAGGTAATTAACTACTGTTGAAAGTTTCCTGTGTGGCCTTTTAAGTGTGTTTTATGCATATAACAGCATTTTTTCCCCCGCATTCTTTTTGTAACTGTTGGAAGCCTGTGATACTACTGTTACACACCTCAGTCTTCTCATTTGGTAACCTAATGGCAGTCTTTCCAGAGCAGCAGTTAAGAGATCAGCCTCGAGCTTTCAGTTAGCTCTGTAGTGGTCTGTTGTTCCATAGTTTGGTTAAGCAGCACCTCCTGGTATTGGTCACTTAGTTTTCTAGTCTTTATAAATATAAATATAAATATAAATATAAATATAAATATAAAAATAAATATGTCTACAACCAGAAATCCTATTTTTTGTTTTCACTTAAAATATACGTTTCTTCAAATTATTGAATTTTAATTTTTTATTTTCATAAATGTTGATCTTCATTTTAGTAAATTGCTACTTTGTTTTTTGATTCATTGGAAACATTTGGTTGGGTAAATTCCAAAAGTATAAGAATCCAAATTACCTGTAATTCCACTACCTAGAGGTAGTACTGTTGAAGTATTTGCTTAGTCTTTTCTTTATCTTGTGCCTAACATTGCACCTTAGCCATGCTTCACAAAGATTTTGAATGAAACAACCTATTTAGCTGCAGTATGATTAAAAGTTATGTTACCATTGAACTTAAATATCCAACAGCTTTATTTATTATTAAATAAATCAGAGCCTAACCACTGATTAGAATGCTATGCATTCGGTGGAAATTGTGCTTCAAATTCTGTGTATATGTACATTTGAGTCCCCAGGGAAATAAAACTGAAAGGTAATAAACTAGGATATAAAAGAGATTATTATTGGTGGATGATGATGTTTTTGTGCTCCTTTTTAACTTTAATATAGTCTCTAGGATTTCTTTAATGATCATGAAATACTTGAATAGTCACAAAAAGTGTAGTTGTAAAATGTTATTTTTAAAAAATGGATTTCTACTGGAAGATTTTAAAGATTATTTTGAAGCCTTTTAAAGATAATAGCCGAGTATAGTGGCTCATGCCTGTAATCCCAGCACTTGGGAGGCTGAAACAGGAGGATCACTGTGAGGTCGAGGCCGGCCTGGACTGCATAGGGAGACCCTGTCTCAGGAAAAAAAAAAAAGTCATATTTCAGCTTCCTTTATACATTGGGTCAGATTCCATGTTCATCATAACTACCACTTTTCTTTAGGTACTGTAATTCTAATACAAGGCAGGAAAAGTGTTAGTCAGGGCTTCTCAGTTTTGTCAGAAGTTATTATGTGCTACTTCCTATGGTTGAGTATGTAGAGTACAAAATTCTTGCTTAGACTTGTCAATTATCAAATGAGCCCAACACAGCCATTTCCCCAACGTGCCCCCCTCCATCCTGTGCTGGGATCAAACCCAGGGCTTCACACATGCTAGGCAAGTGCTGTGCCACTGAGCTATATCCTCAGCCCAAGGCCACTTTCAAAATTACAAGTGTCCTCATGAATGTCCACTATAGGATCTGTTTCTACAATAAAATAGTTAAATTCTATTCTATACTTTAACAGTCTTTGAGATGAAAGGGCATTCTGGAGCCATCATTCACACCAGTGTGCAGACATGGGACCTGTCATATTCACTCTTAGAATTTCTTCCAGGAGAGATTGAAGGGGATGGATATTTTGAGGAAGGGTCATTGGGATGCAGTGAATCTCCAGTGTAATAACAAGCCTTTAGCCCCTAAGCCACTCCCTGCAGCACTTAGAGAACTGGGCAGCATTCAAAAAAATAAGTGGCTACAAGTGGAATTAGTTCTATAGAAAATAGAACATCCTTAAACCATATCTAGTGTCAGATGGAACTGCTCCTTTTTAAACGGTGCCTTACTAATTTTTATGAAATCCTACTGCAGTGGGATTTCAATTTAATAGTTATTTCAAAAAATTAATTCCTAATAATTGGTAGTCATTTTTTCTTTATTCTAATATGCTTTTAAAATTTTTTTTAAGCTCATGTCCCTTTTGGAAAAATGTAAAAATCTCACTATAACTCCCTTCCTTTTCACCTACTATGAAAGCAGTATGTAAAAGGCAAACAGCTGGGTTATTTATGTTCTCCAAACATAAGAAGTTGTAATCAGAAAAGCTTTATAAACAAACGTGACCTCAAGATTCTGCCCTGACCCCCCAAATTAATCCTTCAATAAAAGGCCAAGAAGGTGTTTGACTCATAAACATTCACCAGAATTACTTTCAAATGTAGAAACCAGAATTTTTAAGTTTATTAAAGCCATGAAATACAATAAATGTCAACCTTAGGGTACTTTTAGGGATCATAAGCATCATTGAACATAAATTTTCCTCTGTATTGATAGGGTCTGAATAAATGGAGTGTCACGTTGCCTATATACACTTTCATTTTATGTGATGGGATGCATCATAATGCCTGGGCTATCATCCTCAGGATCCTCATTTGGGGAGATCCTATTAGTGGTTAATTATGGGTTTGGGGGTTTTTTGTTTTTTGTTTTTTAATACTGGGAACCCAACTCAGGACCTTGCACTTGTGAGGCAGATGCGGTGCCACTGAGCTAAATCCCTGGCCCTAATGATTTTAGTGAGTAGCAGAGTACACGGTACAGGTTCTCCAGCCTTCTGGGCCAGATACTAACAGGGATTTTAAGTAATTTAAAATTTTCCTCTGAAATTTTTGTAAGAATTGAGCTTACAGTAACCACTAACATCAAGAAATTTATTTGATTGCCTTTAATATTGTCCTGAAATAATTATTATTGTAATTGATTTACTAATAAAAATTATTAGCAGTCTAACCTGGAAAATATTTGTGAAGATTTGGTTTTGCTTCAGAATTTTCACTGTAAATGCCTGAGGAGGAATTATTAGCAAGTAAAATGACTTGTTTTCTAAGAGGCAAACTCAGAATCAAAGTGCAATAGTTAATCTGAGAGATTGCACACTTCCCCCTTGGCATTGCAGGTAAATTTACTGCAGCCTGAAAAGAGGGATGTTGGACTTTTGTTCTCTCACTTCCTCTGCTGCCTCCCCCACACTTTTTCAGTACCAATCAGAGATCATTCAAGCAAATTTTTAGAAATAAGGAATCGTGTCATCCTGTGCACATAAATACATCGAAAGATTATTACAATAGACCACCAGAGACCACACTTGGGAACTGGATTCTAATGCATGCTCCATCCTTTCTTTGTGTTTCTTTGGGCAACCCTTGGAACTTACCTGAACCTCAGTCTTTTTATCTGAAAGCTGGGAATAATAGTGCTTCTTCCATCTTTTTCCACTGAAAATCACATTTTCTGAAAATGTTTTGGAAATGACTGTTGTTAAATCTCTTCATTGGTGATTGTGTTGATTAAATGAGATATTCCATGCATAACAGCATAGAATCTGGAATATGTTAAATACTCCATACATGTTAGTTGATGCTATTATTACTAGCATTTGCATTATTATATCACTCATTGAGAACCATTATTGCAATGGTGGTTCTACTTAAAATATACTAGTTATGCTGGACACAGCGGTGAATGCCTATAATCCCAGCTACTCAAGAGGCTGAGGAAGGAGGATTGCAAGTTTGAGGCCAGGCCAGACAACTTAGAGAGACCTTGTCTCAAAAAAAACCACAAAAAACAAAAGGCTGGGCATATAGCTTAATGGTAGAGCACCCCTGGGTTCAATTCCCAGTACCATAAAAATAAACACACAATACAGAACACTCATGGTTTTTCTGTTCAATCAGAAGCTACTTTTTGTCCATGTACGTAACCCTTTCCTGTGTTGCTATTTAAAACATAAGTTTTGAGTCAAATATGACTCATTATAGTCAATTTAGCAAGTACTTTTAAGGATCTTTACTTTTAAGGAAATTGTCTGCTTTTTAAAACTTAGGTGCATGCCAGTATTCTCACTGCCTTGCCCTGGTGTTACTACACTGATTCATTAAAATGACCAAAAGACTGTAATTAAAATGATCTTGCTGTCTCTGATTTTCTTCATTGTAGAATTGAAGACTTATTTCATGATGAGTCGATCTTATAGACCATCTAATCACCTCCTCACTTTACAGCTAAAAAGGAGCACAGAGAGATTAATCTGATTTGCCAAGATCACACAGCAAGTTTTCTTTTCCTAAGAAATTTGAAGTGTGTAAGATGAGCCAACGGACTGAGAGTTTTTAACTTCTTTCGGAACAGACTTCCATTTCTTTCAACATTGTTTTCCTAATATTCATATCTTTTCCAGGAAGCTGTTATTATGTAATGATGGATTTTTACTTCTTTTGATTGCCATTAGATTTATTTTCCTTTGAGACAGGGTCTCCCTATGCTGGAACTCGTGGGCTCAAGTGATGGTCCCTTCTCAGCCTCCTGAGTAGCTGGGACTACAGGTGTGTGCCACTGCAATTTAAAATTTTCTTTCAGATTGCTTGATATGTTACAAATTACATCATAGGACCAGTGTCAGAAGAACATGCCCTTTGAGTTATTATAGAAGAATATCTGGGGAGAATATTTTAGCAGGTGGGGCTTGAACTCTTCTATTACAAAATTATTTACTACACATTTGTGTCTAGATCCAGTAGGGAATCTTGCCCATTTGCAGTCGTAGCTCGCCTTAAATGTCTTTTATTTTTATTATATCACATATGCCAATCTTTTGGCATCATTTTGATCACCTATGTAAACACGCATAACAGGAGGGTTAATACATTTAGTTGAAGTGATTCATTTAGGTGTTACTTGGATTGAATTTATTTTCTAGTCTTATTTAGTATTTCTGCTGTTTTTAAAGACAGTGCAAAAGTGAGCACGTTAACATTAAATTGAAAGCTAGAGGAGATGATGGTATAAACAGTCATTCAAAGGGATTTATCTACATTTTATGAGAGGTATATGGTATAATGATAAAAAGGCAACAATTACTGTTAGCTTCTTCCAGTGTTCAGAAAGTAACCTTGTGGTTTCCTGTCATTACTTTAGCAGATCGTGTACCTCAGCTGGAAGTACATAAGTAAATAAGAGAATGCCTAACCCCTGCTCCACCCAATTATCTTTTTCTACTTTGTGGACCCTACTTCTGATCTAAGAATTAGAAGAAAGAAAAGGGTTGATACAAAGTGACCTAAACATAGTAGAATAGTACTGTTTGAACTCTTAATCATGAAAAAGAGATGGGTAATTACTAGAAAGCAACCAGTAAAGAACACTGAAATCTATAGGGAAGAAATTTGGTTTCAGACTAACCCTGGTAAAAACTTAAATGATCCAGGATCAAAAGATGAGGAAAGAGTCATACCAGTATTGGGAATTGAACCCAGGGCTTCCACACTGAGGAACATCTCAAACTTTTTTCTTTTTTTTTTGTAAGCCACAGTCTCACTAAGTTTCCCAGGCTAGGCTTAAACTGCTGATTCTCCTGCCTCATCCTCCCAGAGTGCTGAGATTACAGACATGTACCACCACACCTAGTTAAACTTAATTGCTTTTATTACCTAGAACTTGATTGAACAAAAAGTTTTATGATACCTTGGGCAGTTTTTCAAATTTAATATTTTTATAGCACAAAGTAAAAAACTATATTTTCTCTTCCAACCAGTACCACGTCATTAAAAATATCCTTATGTCATAGATTTTTGATATTTTGTCTATTCTAATGTCTGTGTTGGTCTTTATCCTAGCATTACCCACTAAATTGATTTCCAGACCTACTAAAACTACCCTCAGTAGTTGAATTGACACCACATTCGAGATTATTCCTGAAGGGTCAGTGATTGAAAAACACAGCCTCTAATCATTGGTGTTCATTTCTTTTTATGCAATAGGCATGCCCCTTTACTGTGCAGTTTTATCATAAGCTTCTCACTTTTGCTTATTGAGAGGTTAAAAATGTCTAGCAGATTTATTGTTTATTATAGCTGTTTTTTTCCCAGAGTGAGTGAAACGTTTATCTCATGCTGTGATTTTTATTTTGGTAAGATAACTTTCAACTATTACAAGTACTAGAAACTGCATTCATAATTTCTTCTACCCTGCTTGTCCATATTTTGATAACATTTTTAAAATAATTTTTAAAAATAAGTATCTTCTAAGTTTAACTTATTTTCAACTGCTTTATTGCGTTACTTAATTCTTTAAACCATGTAGCCTGAGAATAATTAGAAAAAGTACTCTATCAAAATGCTTATTGGAGTTTTCAGGGAGGTTTGGATATAGTCAGTTTTTTCTTTATGACTGAGTGTTTACTCCTTTAAGTATCAAAAATGTTGGGGATGGTGGCGCACACCTGTAATCCCAGCACTTGCAGAATGGGGCAGGAGAATCCCTATAAGTTTGAGGCCAGCCTGAGCTACAGAGCAAGACCCTGTCTAAAAAAACCAAAAAACCTATGGTATATGAAAATCCTTTTTTTTTTTTCCCCAGTACCCAAAATTGAACTCAGGACCTTGTGCTTGTGAGGCAGGTGGCAGAACCACCGAGCTAAATCCCCAGCCCGAAAATCCTTTTTTTATTATTTTTTTATTTTTTTATTTTTTTTGGTACCGGGGATTGAACTTGGGTCCTTGCGCTTGCGCAGCAAGTGGCGAAACCACTGAGCTAAATTCCTGGCCCTGAAAATCCTTTTTTAATAAGACTATTTTTCAGAACATTTTTTAGATTCACAGGAAAATTGAGCAGAAGGTACAGAGATTTCCCACGTGCCCCCTCATCAACATACGTACAGCCTCCCTACCACCCTCCCAGAGTGGTACATTTGTTGCTGTTCATGAACCTACCTCACATCATTGTCATCCAAGGTCCATCATTTACAGTCTTGTGAACTAAGGGTTCACTTTTGGTGTCGTACATTCTTTGGGCTTGGGCAAATTTATAAGGACATGCCCACCATTGTAGCATCATACACAGAAGTTGCACTGCCTTGTCCTCCTTTCTGCACAACCTAGTCATCCCTCTCCAACCCCCTGAGCCCCAGAAACCACTGGTATTTTTCCTGTTTCCATAGTTTTGCCTTTTCCAGAATGGCACATAGTTGGAATCATAAAGTATGTAACTTCACCTAGCTTCTTGATAATCTGTGTTTAAAATACATTTTCCCCAGCGTAGATAGGAACTGAATATAATTTAACCTCCTTGTGTCTTGTCATTATGACCATCAATTAATGTTCCGTGTTGGAACACAAATTATATAAGCTATCGTGTACACTTATGTTTTCTAATCCAGGACCTCAAGCCACATGTGACTGTTTTAACTTAAATGTAAATTAATTAAAAATTTCAATTCCTCGGTTACACCAGCCACATTTCCAATGCTTTGTGGTCACATGTGACTAGTGGCTACCCTATTGGACAGCACACATACAGAACATTTTCATCACCACAAAATGGTCTATAAACAACTTTGGAGATTTTGGTCTTTGTGTTCCCTGTAAGATACTATCACAGTTACATCTTTTGTTTTCATAAGCTCACGAGTACTCACTATTAAATGGCATTAGCAGTTTTTTCTCTTTCAGTTCTTTTGGCTGTTAGTGACCTGGAAATCAGATAGGTAAATTATGAAAATATAAACAGGGTCCAAGAATGGTCCTGATGTGTCCTTATAAAGAAGAATGAGCATTAAAACAGGTCATTCTGTGGCCTTTATATTGACTGCTCCTTTTTCACTCGATTGCAGGTTTTCAAAGTGCTCTACACAGGTGAAGTGTGGGGTGTATTCTTTTAGTAATTTCATATCTACTTTTTAGGTAGAGAAAGTCTATCTTAAAACTTTTTATATTAAAAGAGAACCCATTTGTCAAGACTTGGTGAATCTTTACAAACAACTGGTTCCCGTAACCAGGATTTGATCCCTTTTCTGTACCACCTCAACCAGGGAAAATACTGTCTGTGATCCTGATTTCTAGATGCATTGACTTAGGGTGGCCTGTTCTTATACTTTATATAAATGGAACCATGTAATATATACATTTCATTTTTATCTGGCTTCTTTTGCTCAAATATTGCTTGTGAGATTATAGACTTTTTTTTTTTTTGGCACTGGGGATCGAACTCGGGTCCTTGTACTTGCACAGCAGACAGCGAAACCACTGAGCTAAATCCCCGGCCCCATATAGACTTTTCATTAAAGCATATGATACCATTGAGAGATTGTACCAACATTTATTCACCTTTGAATCTGCTATTAATAGGTATTTGTATAGTTTTCCATTGGGGGCTATTACAAATAGCGTAGCATAGCACTGCTATGAATATTATACTGTATGTCTTTTGGAGAATGTATGTACACATTTCTATAGTGGTGTACACTTAGGGGTACAATATTGGTTGAAAAGGTATGTATATTTTCAATATTAATAGATATTATTAGTTTACTAATTTATATTCCCACCAGCAGTGTTAATGTTCCATATCTTCGCTAGCCCTTAAAATTTTCCACTTTCCTCATTTTATTTTTTTATGTTTTGATTTTTTGGCAGGAGCATGTTTTTATTTTGTTCCCAGTACTGGGAATGGAACCCTGGACCTTGGGCCTGCTAGCAGGTGCACTCTACCACTGAGCTGCATCCCCAGCCTGCCCCCCTCTTCTTTTCCCTTTGAGACAGTCTTGCAAAATTCCTCAGGCTGGCCATGATCTTGCAGTCCTTCTGCCTTGGTCTTCTGAGAAACTGGAATTAAATATGTGTGCCACCAGACCAACCCATCTTTCTCATTTTGGACATTCCTGATAGGTGTGTAATGTTATTACATTGTGGGTTTAGTGTGCATTTCCTTCATGCCCATTATAATTGATCATATTTTCATATTTATTGGTCACTTGATAGCCTCAGAGTGTCTGCTAAAATCTTTGCCCCATTGTCTCTTTTTTAAGCAATTTTATTGCAATATAATTTGCATACCATAAAATTCAGTCTTTTAAAGTGTACAGTTTGTAGGTCTTTAGAACATTCACAGAGTTGTATAGCTATCACTACCATCTAATTCCAGTGCTTCTTATTCCAGAAAGAAACCCATCTCCATTAGAAAAGATGCCCCTTCCTCTGCCCACAAGCCGTATGAATTTGTCTGTTTTGGACATTTCATACAAATAGAATCATAAATACTTATGTGGTCTTTTGTGATTGGCTTCTTTCACTTAGCATATTTTGAAGGTTCATTTGTGTCACAGTACATAGATAAAGTACTTTATTCCCTTTTATGGATATAACACATTTTGTTTATGCATTCATCAGTTGAGAGATATTTGGATTCTTTCTGCTTTTTAACTATTATCAACAATGCTGTTCTGAAATTTGTACACAAGTTTTTGTGTGAAGTGTATATTTATTTCTCTTGGTTGTATGTTAGGAGTGGAATTGCTGAGTCATATGATAACTTCATGTTTAACATTTTGACAGTTTGCCAAGCTATTCTCCACAGCAACTACTGCAGTTCACATTCCCACCAGCAGTGTATGAAGGTTCCAATTTCTCTGCGTCCTTGCCAATACTTGTTACTGTCTTTTTTATTTTGATATTCTAGTGGATAAATAGTATCTCATTGTGGTTTTATTGTTATTTATTTATTTGGTACTGGGGCCCTTCAAGCTAAGCTATGTCTGAAGCCCTTTTTCATTTTTTATTTTGAAGCAGGGTCTTGCTAAGTCACTAAGTTGCCTGAGCAGGCCTCAAGCTTGCCATTTTTGTGCCTCAGCCTCCTAGAATGTTGGGGTTACAGGAATGCACCACCATGCCCGGCTTGTCTATTCTTAATAATGTGAGATTTCCTCTGAATACAGATACTTTGTTGGATAAGTATCTTTTACTCTCTTAATTGCTCATCTCCTTTTGATGATCAGAAGTTCTTAGTTTTAATATAGTGCAGTTCATCAACTTTTTTATTTGATAATGAGTCCTTTTTGTGTCCATTTTAGGAAGTCTGCATTCTTGAAGGTCTAAGATTTTTTTTTGTTTTTCTCCAGAAGTTTTAACCATTACATCTGCCATCCATTTAGAATTGATTTTTGAGGGCTGGGGATTTAGTTCAGTGGCACCATGCCTGCCTTGCAAGTGCAAGGTCCTGAATTCAATCCCCGGTATCGAAAAAAAAAAAAGAGAATTGATTTTTGTGAAGCAACATTCATCTCCTCTTTCCAGTTGACTAGTTTTTTTTCTTTTTTTCTTTTTTTAAAGAATAAGAGAGGCTGAGCATGGTGGCATATGCCTGTAATTCCAGCACTTGGGAGGCTGAGGCAGAAATATCTCCATGAGTTCAAGGCCAGCTTAAACTACATACATAGTGAGTTCAAGGCCAGCCTGAACTACATAGTGAGACCCTGTCTCAAAAAACAAAACAAAAAGACTAAGAGGTATTTAAAAACATTCAGAAAAATAGCCTAGTATCCAAGTATTGGTTGGTTAAAAATGTGTATTCTTGGCTGTTGGTGGCAGAAGTAGGAAAACGAGTTTAGGATTTGTAGGGCTCCTGTCATAGTATATGAGATTAGCTAGGCCTTTCATGAACTTTAACTCATTGAAACTTTACAATATTCTTGTAAAGTAGATGACATTATCCCTTACTTGAAATGATGAAACCAAAACCCAGGGAGGTAAACTTTCCCAAGCTCACACAGCTAATAAATGGGCAAAACCATGGCTTAAAACCAAGTCAGTCTACTCCAAAACTATTATCTTTTCACTGTACATTTTTATTATAATATCTTAAAGATTTCCAAATTTTCAAATTTAACCTGTTCACTTAAATTACTGTGGTACTTGGCCCAGTAATACATGATAAATGCCTATGGAGCCAAGTACATACAGACTTTAAGAAGTTTAAAGGATAAGGAAGATAGATTAACCATCAAGAGATCTTACAGGAGACAGAAAGCATTGAAGTAGTAATCTGATGCCAGGGAGGTTGGGTACCTAAGAGATTCTTGTCAGTAGATAATATTGCAAGAGAAACTTTCCTGTGTAGATGTTTACTTGCTGTGCTATATATCTTATTTTCTGTAGTATGAAATATGGGAAAGTTCTTGTTAACTGTGCTAACGCCAGAGGGCATTTTCTAGGGCTCCCTCTGCTGGTTTCCTAGAGGTAATTAAGATATCTACTTCTCGTAAATGTGCTTGCTAGTAATGATATAAATGAATTTGAGGAAGACATTAATGTCAAGGTCCATTAGAAACAGAAAGGAAATCAGGGTTGGTAGCAAATAAAATGGAAAAACAGTTGGAGAAAGGATGATTTAAGTTTACTTATTTAGAATTCAAACTTAACTATTGAATTTTTTTTGAGTTAAGGAATAATACTTCTGATGGTTCAAATAGTTTCAACTTTATACTTTGAAAAATGCATGATAAGAATCAGTACAGAGGGCCAACTTTCTAACTTGTTAATGACATTACAAAAGTGCTATCTTACGTCTTTTTAAACTAGTGAACTTTTAGCAACCTCAGTGAAGTCCAGAGTTGATCAATAAGCTGGTTAGAAAAAAAAAAAAAAACTGGTTAGGTTCTAAATGAAATGCGATTAATGGTCATTTGGAAACATTCAGGTTTAATTAGATGATTGGATGTGGACCCTGTTAAATGAGAAACTGCTCTCAGTGGGGCTCCTAGGACTCTGCCATTTCTGCCCTTTCACACCTGAGGGCCACCTAATGGCCAGGCATTTTGCACGGAGTAGTTTGACTCTTCCTTAGTAGCTGCAGCTTGACCTCACTTTTCTTATACTAGCTCTAGGCAACCACCACTGTGTAAAAGTCTGTTGTTTGGGGGTCTAGACAGTTTTTTGGTAATACACGGAATAGGAAATAACCCCTATTTCAGAAAAACTGAGGATGAAGAAACTAAGTGATATATTCTGATTATTTTATTAGAACTAGCACTTTAAATAATGGATTCATTTGATATTTAACTTATTAAGAACTTTGTCTCAGATTTGCAGGAAAATATACACAAAGCAGGATCAAATAATTTTAGTAAGGTAAACACCAAACCACTTGTAGTGGATACCTATTTACTGTGGCAAGAGAAGAAACCCTATTATTTCTTCTTTAAGGGCAATGGTACTATGATTTGGCTTCAAGTAAATAATTATAAAAGGTAACATTAATCCAGAAATTAACAGTTCTAATTGGCATTGGTATTCAAGAATATGTTCCGGAAACAACCTGTGTTGCATTTTGAAAGCAATAAAATGATTTATTATTGTATAAATAGCTACAGCTTCATATATGAGTGAATGATTGTTTAGACTATTAAAGAAAATCAGCCTATAAATATCAATGGAAACTTTCTCTTTTTTAGGACAGTTTTGACACTGCTTAATTACATCAAGCAGAATAGAAATTCCTTAGCCCATTGTGAAAATATTTTGGAGAAGAAAATGCAAAGTAGATTTTACTCACTTTTTTGCTTTACTGTCCATATTTCTATTACTGGTACTAATATTAGTATAAATTTAGAAAAGTTCATAATTTTAGTCTGCTTCATATCTTCCCTTAGACCCTCATATAACCTCATTATATAACTTTAACCTGTTTGATTTTATATACAGTGACTAGAGGGCTGCATGTCCATCTCCCAAATTCCTCTTGTCTGTTTCTCAACAGATTGTAACTGTCTTAACGTAGTTCCTGGTAGTGTAGCTGAATGGTGCCTTGCTAGTCTAGTAGTTAAGGAAAGAATGTGTCATTCAGTGGTAATGATTAACTATTTGCCATTAAATCTGCCAGTGAGTTGGAGGACTCCACCCCACCCCGCCCCCGGCCAAAAAAGGAGAAAGTGGTATGGGAATAGAGCCATAGAAGAAAAAAGCCTCATATAGAAGATGAACTTAAAGAACAGATAAAATTTATCTGGAAAAACATAAAGAGAAGTTAGAGAATTACCTTATGCTAATATTTCATTATCAATGAAATTAATCTGTTTTTACCTGAAAAGTGATAGCTACTGTATTGAAATTTACAATTTTTGCTTTTAGCTTTTAGCAGTGTTTACTTTTAACTTACATTGCATTTTTCATTTTTGGTATTTTGTTTTTACAGGTACAAGAAAATTCCCCAGGACATAGAGCTGGATTGGAGCCTTTTTTTGACTTTATTGTTTCTATTAACGGTTCAAGATTAGTAAGTTCACTTTTTTGGTAATTTTGTCTGTAACACTTCATAATCTTTTACCAATGGGCCTTTTCAGATTATCTGGGATGGGTTTTTATTAATGAGTTACAAATATGTAGCACATGATGCTAGTTTTTAGAAGTACTGTAATGGTGTATCAGTAAATATTAAAATGTCAAATCTGTAATACTATACTGCATACCATAGTTCAGTGATTATCTTAGGGGAGAAGAATCCCTGGAGACTTCACTTCATATGTTATGTATTTAATTTTTATAAGCAGAAAAATAAGATGAGAGAGATTGCTTGTTAAAGATGTCAGACTTTTGCAGCTTGTGGACAGATGTATTAGTAGAGTGTCATTTACTTGTCAGTTTTCCTGGAGCTAAGTTTCATGATACATAATTGTGTCAGAACCAGACAGAGATGTTTTCTAAAGGTACAGAATTAAAACCACTTTTTATAAATTGTTTTCGTTTAACCACCATAATATCTTATAGGAAAGAAATTATATAATCTCAACAAAGGAAATTCTTATGACTAAGTAGTTATAAGCTAGTTTATTTTTTATAACAGTTTTAAGTTTTTGTTCATTACTTATCAACATCTCTGACATGGCTTTTATTCATTTATGTAATGAAATATTTAACATTATGTACCCATTTTCTTTTCCTTCTAGTTCCTAATAAATAATGAAGTGTATCTTTAGAAGTAGAGTCCAAAATTAAACCTCAGCAAATCTTCTAGATTTAAAAATCAGAGTCATTCCAAATTTGGTAGTAATATAACTTCTTATGGAATGTTACGTTTTCAATCACTGAAGCCCTTTATCATGCTAAATAATGTTGGGCTGAAAATCCATAGCTACTAGAAGAAAGGTCAGTTGTGAATATAAGAGTTGTTCTGGGTGTGTGTGTGTGTGTGTGTGTGTGTGTGTGTGTGTGTGTGTGTGTGGTTCTAGAATCAAACCCCAGCCCTTTTTTATTTTTGTGACAGGGTCTCCCAAAGTTGCCCAGGCTGGGCTTAAACTTGGTGCCCTCCTGCCTCAGTTTCCCTGTGTGCTAGGATGACAGTGTGCCACCATGCCCAGCCTTCAATTTTTTTATGTTGATTATTAATATTACTCTTTTAGGGATATAGGATGCTCATGCTAAAAATAGTTAATACTGTTTTTATTTATTAGGGAATATACTTTCTATATATCCACAGAATAAAGACAATGACACTCTTAAGGATCTACTGAAAGCAAATGTTGAAAAGCCTGTAAAAATGCTCATTTATAGCAGCAAAACCCTGGAGTTGCGAGAGACATCAGTCACACCCAGCAACATGTGGGGTGGCCAGGGATTGTTGGGCGTGAGCATTCGTTTCTGCAGCTTTGATGGGGCAAATGAAAACGTTTGGCATGTGCTGGTAGGTGTGGACCAGGAACAGTTACTTGCATAGTAAGAAGCAGCACGGGAAGAGGCTGCAGCAGTGCTCATCTCTGGGTTGGGGATATTGTAAGGAGACTATTGTTAAAAATCAGCATTCATTGCTTGTTAATAATGAATTAACTTTTTTAAAAACCTTGATAAGAGAAGCAGATATAGAAGTCTAAGAATTCCTTTTCTAATGCTTTGTCCATTAGAAAAAGATTAAAGCAAATAGCTACAGAAATATTTTAAGTATTATATATTACATGGTTTTTATGCTTAGAAGTTTTAAATACATATATTCTCTTCTTTCTTACATCTGACATTATCTCTTACAAGACAGAAATTTAGGGATGTTTTTTAAATCACTGTAATTAAGAACTGTGACTGTAAAACTTGGAAGAGTAGATAGATACAGATATAGATATCCATATGTATGTATTTTATTAATTTGGGAGCATGCTTTGATGTCATCCTAGGAAGTGGAATCAAATTCTCCTGCAGCACTGGCGGGTCTTAGACCTCACAGTGATTATATCATTGGAGCAGATACAGTCATGAATGAGGTAATCAGTGTTCATTAATTATTATACAACATTTTCTCCTTGATGGGTTTTTTGTTTTGTTTTGTTTTTTGTGTTTGTTTTTTGGTACCAGGCATCAAACTTAGGACCTTGTGCTTGCAAGGCAGACATGGTGCCACTGAGCTAAATCCCTGGCTGTTTTGTTTGGGTTTTTTTTTGGGGGGGGGGTAGGGGATCGAACTTGTGATCTTGCACTTACGAATCAGGTGGTGGAACCACTGAGCTAAATCCCCGGCCCTTTGAGACAGGGTCTAACTGTGTAGCTCAGGCTGGCTTTGAACTCACTTATGTAGACCAGGCTGGCTTCAAACTCACAGCAATCCTCCTGCCTCAGTCTGCAGAGTTCTGGAATTACAGGCATCTGCCACCATGCTAGCTTTCTCATTGATGTTTAAATTCAGGAGGATATTTGCATGCTTTGCATTAAGAGTTGAAATCTTGGTTTTTGCTCATCAAGGTAGCTTAGATTTTGTGTTAAATGAAACTTCTGGGACGTATTTTATTGGGTATGGCTGTGAGAAAAACCACATACTGTGTGGCGTTTATACAAATTTTGTGTGTGATATACAGAAATCTCTTAGACACCTCAAGACTAAATCAAATCCTCATTTTGGTCATTGATTTCATTTTCTCTTTTTTTCTTTTTAAGGTGACAAAATTATCTCAGTTGTTAGATCTTTTTCCTCCTCTGTTAGCTAGTGGGAGTATACATTATTAAGTCGAAACTGAGAGGAAAATAAGGTACTCAGATTTTAATAATGGAAAATAAACCAAAACTTGGGGTGAAAGAGTCTGAGAATGTCAGCTGGGCCTCTTAGAATGAAGCTAAGGGCCTTGCAACTGGTGACCTTGTTTGAATTAATACACTGTATTGTGTATTTAAACCTCATGTGGAAAATTCATCTGGGGAAGGGTCCAGGGCCCAGAACCCATATTTCTCAAAGATGTTGCCCAGGTGATACTGATACTAGCCAGGTTTTCGATCCACCATTCTGAAGTACGGTACCTTAAAAACACTTTTGTCCTCTGATGCTCTTGTAGTCTGAAGATCTGTTCAGCCTTATCGAAACCCATGAAGCAAAGCCACTGAAGCTTTATGTGTATAACACAGACACCGATAACTGTCGAGAAGTGATTATTACGCCAAATTCTGCATGGGGTGGAGAAGGCAGGTACGGTGGTTATTTTCATACTAAGTTGTGAGTGCTTAACTTACCAGTCAGATGTGAACATTGATTACTTTTGCCATGAAATATTATTTATTTATTATAATACTTTTCTTGAAAAAAAGAATTGACCTATAATACTAAAATCAGTAGTTGGGGGAGCAGTACTGGGTATGGAACCCAAGCACTTTCTACCACTGAGCCACACCCCCAGCCCTTTTAATTGATCTTAGGGTCTCACTAAGTTGCCTAGGCAGACATTAAAACTTAGGATGTTCCTGCCCCAGCCTCCTGAGTAGCTAGAATTATAGGCATGTGCTTCCATACTTAGAAACCTAATTGTAGAAAGTCTTAAATACCATGGTTAGGTATTTAGACATACTTTGAGGCTATATTATATTCTGAGTATATCAGTAGGCGCTCTGGTAACAAACAAACCAGCTGTCACTATCTTAAGTAGACAAAAACTTGTTGATGTGGGTTAGCTCATATAGTTAAGGAGACAGCTAAAGAACCAGATGTGGAAAGAGCAGGACTAGAATACCTCTAGGAATTTAGATAAGAAGAGCTAATTGACAATTCTGTCAACATTCTACAGAAGGGATGAAGCCATTTTTTTGGTTTTCTGTTCCTTTTAAGATTTGCAGTCCTGGTCAAGAAAAGTTGACTGGCCTGGCTTCATCCACAAGCTGCTCCCTTGAGCAGGGCAGTCACCTTGATTGACAGTCCCACCAGTACTGCACACAGTGACAGAGAAGTAACTCCCCAAAGGGAAGAAGGAAAAGGGAATGTGAAGAAGCAGTATGATCACATCGTTTTAGAAAAATGCTTCTGGTAGCAATAGAGGATGAATTAGAAGAAATCTGGATTAAATATGCATGACTGCTTTGTGTCGCATTCTGAAATAGAACTATGGGATGTGTAGATGATATCATGGAAAAGTGCTTAGAGCTCCTCAGTGGACAGTTGTGTGTCACTCATTCTGCAAATGATTAAGTGTCAGTCATGTGCCAGGAATTGCTTAGTCAGTAAATGAACAAGGTCTCTGCCCTTACTGGCCTTAGCATTTTATTGAAGGAAATAGACAGTAAACAAATAAATATGCAGTGTGTTAAGTAGTGATAAATGTTTACAGAGAAATGGAAGTAAGGGTAGTGTCCATGTTAGAGAGAAACATGCTGTATTAAATAAGGCAGACAGTAGAGACCTAATAACATAGCATTATTTGAAAGAATGGATATATATGTGTTTGTTTATTTCAAAACCTCAAATGTAAACTGTAATTGGTAATAATACCTTTAAGAAAAAATGTTTTTATAGCCTAGGATGTGGCATTGGATATGGTTATCTGCATCGAATACCTACACGCCCATTTGAAGAAGGAAAGAAAATTTCTCTTCCAGGACAAATGACTGGTACACCTGTTACTCCTCTTAAAGATGGGTTTACAGAGGTAAGATTACTACCTGATGGTTTCCACCAAAACAAGTCAAATGTGTTGGTGCATACAGGGGTAGAAACAGATAGGGCAGATGAGATGAATTAAATATTGATCATCATGTTGAGTTTGAGTTTTCTGGAAGACATCTGGGTGGAGTTTAGATATGTGAACCTGGATTTTAGGAAAGAGCAGAGGGGAAGTGACACAAACTTGGAAATCCTGAGCAGAGAGGTTAATTTGAATGTTGATAAAAATTGTCAAGCCCTTGGGCCTGTGTGGGTTTGAGGACCAAGCTTGGATCTTGAAAACCTAGATGGGCAGTGAAAGATGCAGTAAAGTACCTCAGGAGAAGGTCAGAAGGAGATGACACCTGAAGAAAAGGATCAGGTGCTGCAGGGAAGTCAGGTGACCGGAGTAGAAAGATGTCCTCAGCAAGAGCCATTCCAGAGACTTGATGGGCAGCTAACACCAAATGGCAGGTGACATAATGTATAGAGGGTGTAAGGGGAGGGTAGCAGTGCTCAATTCTCTGGGAGACTTCATGGGGAAGTGAGGAGAGCCCGATGTTTGTGTAGGCCTCCAGGGTGTTAACGTGTTCCTGTAGCAGCATCCCAGGACAGTTATCTCTTGTCTGCACGGCTAGATAAGAAAACATGATAAAAACCCAAAAAGAAAATGTAAAGGTGAGCCTGTTGCCACTGTCATTTTTGGCACACAATTTGGCCATCCCCAACACTGAGGAAGTGAAGCTACCGAAAGCTTCACAGCTCCTCACTCCCCACCCTCACCGTGGGTGTAGGTCCAGAGCCAGTGTAATGACCGCTCCAACTCCGCCTCTGGCTCTCTTGCCCCTACTCAGTGCACTCTGCCCTGGTGAGCCTCTGAGGGTTGATTGAGAAGACTGGAGGGTAGAATGGCAGCTAGGGAAAGGCGCAAAATATGAGCTGTTGGAACACAGCCAAGGGCACTAAAGCTGGCAGCAATTGGAGTATACAGAAGTGACACCACCATCCATAGAGTTCACAGACTCCACTCCCAGAACAGTTATTCACGGATGAGAAAAGAGCTAATGAATCCAAGAGGTTAGAAATCCTATGAATTTTTAAGAAATGTATCATGATATTAAGACTTTCAGCTGATTTCTTCCATGAACAATGAAAAGGGGTTTTTTGGGGTTTTGTTTTGTTTTGTTTTGTTTGTTTTGTTTTGTTTTAAGCAACTGGTTGAGAATTCAGAAAGGGAAGCAGTGGTGTTTAAGGGTTGAAACAGAATGATCTGTGGATGACTAGGAAGGAGGAGAGAGTAGACTGTCCTGCTATGAGCATATATAACCAGGCCTAGCAGCCGTGTCCAAAGCAGGAAAGTGATGGGACAGAGGGCTGTTTCCAGTGCATAGTTCCCGGATGTGTGTCAACATTAGCAAGCAGTGCCTGGGGTAGAAGTGCCGGGGGAAACCTTGGACAGCTAGTATACGATCCAAGTATGGATGTGAAGGACAGGTAAGAGCCATGATTTATATACTCTTTTAATGAATTAAATGATTTCCTGTTTCTCCCCTTTTTCTGGAAGGTCCAGCTGTCCTCAGTCAATCCCCCATCTTTGTCACCACCGGAAACTACAGGAATTGAACAGGGTCTGTCTGGACTTTCTATCAGCCCAACTCCACCAGCTGTCAGTAATGTTCTCAATACAGGTAGGCAGAAATATTTACTCTGTTTCCAAGCTCTTTTGTCTTACATGACATTCTTGTATGGAATTTTATAAAGGAGTGCCAGTGTGCCTTGAAAGCTGTAAATACTCTCTGCATTGACAGACGGGACCTATGTGAAACCTGGTACTAAAACACTATGCTCATACACACAGGTCAGCATTTAAACCTGTTCTCTGCATAACTTAGACCCAGGCTTCTCTCAGACTGGACAGCTTACAGAGTTAGGCCTCTGCCTCTCATTTCTCTAACAGCTCTAAGTGCCTGTTTCCTTGGTAGGAGGCACAGGGGTTGCAGAAGTAAGCAGGATACTGTTCCATTCTTAGGGGTTCAGCTTACTCAGGGCACATATTCCCAGTTCTCTCCTTTATTCTGTGTTCTTCCCGATGTCCTTTTTGTTGGTTTTCATTCTTTTTATTTTAGTTTAGTTTTTGTTTGTTTGATTGTTTATTTTGTTCTTTTGAGACAGGGTCTTGCTAGACAATTCAGTCTGGCCTTGAACTCACTATGTAGCCCAGGCTGACCTCTAACTCTCAGGGATCCTCCTGCCTTAGCCTCCTGAGTGCTGGGATTACAAGTGTGCACCACCTCGCCCGACTATTTTCATTCTTTGTAAAATAGCTCTATGGAGATAGAATTCCTATCATTTACCCATTTAAAGTATACAGTTCAGTGTTTTTTAGTGTATTTGCAGAGTTGTACAATCAGTACCTCAATCCCGTCAATTTTGGATGATTTCATTGTACCCAAAGAAACTACCCAGCTTCAGTCACTGCTCACTTTTCCCCAGCCTCCCAGAGCCAGGCAACTGCTGATCAGCTCTCTGTCTATGGATTTGCCCAGTCTGGGCACGTACCAAAATATGAGGTCTTTTGACCTGTTGACTTCACTTAGCATGCTTTCAAGGCTCACTGACGGCATAGCATATATTAACAGTTCATTTTTATTGCTAAGCAACGTTCCATTATCTGGTTGTACCATGTTTTTTTTATCTCTTCTTCAGTTGATGGATATTTAAGATGTATTCTACTTTTGGGTTTTTATGAATAACACTACCATGAACGTTTGTGTACAAGTTTTTATATTGACATGTTTTCATTATATACCCGGGAGCGAAATTATTAAGTCTTGATACAGTTCTTAACTTAGTATGTTGGTGAATTTTATTTTTCCATTTTTCTAATTTCCTGTTTTCTGGTTTTCATTCTTCATAATACCAAGAATATATATCAGGTAATCAACAAATGATGAGTGAATGAATGAAATACCAACATATTTTAGCTAGTTAACTCATATACTGTGAAGTATATGTAATTTTTTTGTTTGATTGGGTTTTTTTTTTTTTTTGTCTTTTGAGACAGGGTCTCTGTGTAGTTCAGTTCAGGCTGGCCTTGAACTCACAGAGATCCTCTCACCTTAGCCTCCCGCATGTGGGGTTATAGGTGTGTGCCACCATGCCCAGAAATTTGAGCTCTTTTATATATTTGTGCTCATGCTGGGCATTTTTTCTAGATAAAATTTAAAATTTCAAACATACACGGCAGTGAAGGAAGAGTGTAATGAAGCCCCATGACCCACCTCACCAGTCATCAGAACTACCCCTTCTTTGCTGGTTTCTTGCCCAGCTTTATTGAGGTATACTGTATTTTGTGTACCATGAAATTAACTCACTGCAAGTGTACAACTCAGTGATCTTTAGTGACTTTTAGTAATTTTATAGAGCTGTGTCATTACCACAATCTAGTTTTAAAACACCTCCTAAATGAAATCAAATATTAATATCAGTAATCATAGACACCATTGGAAGGGCTCTTAGAGTTTATTTCATTCAAGCAGTCCTTTTATGATATAAAGGTGTTTTTATTACATCCCATCAGATGGACTTTTACTTTATTCCTGAAAAGACTTGGTAAAGGTGGGCTGCAGTACTTCCCAAGGCAACAGGCCATCCTGTGGTGGAATAATTTTTACCTATTTTAGAATAAGAGTGTTGCAGATGCCATATGATAATAGCTCTTTTGATGATAAGACCAAGCTGACATCTCCTGTTTCTATGTGACGTTTTTAATCTTCCTTCATTACACTGTAGTTACACTTGTATCCTCTTACCCACAATGCACTGAGAACCCTGGCATTTACACTGCCATGGAATGGCTTCTTGAATATTAAAGACTGAAAGGCAAACAAAGCAGTAACTGCTCACGGGAGACTGAAAGAAATTGACATCTTCACTTTTGAGTAAATCAATCTTAAAAGACTACAGTGTTCTAGCATCATGACATGAGAAACAACTTTTTGTTAGACATTTATTCTTCCGTCCTCACTTTTAATTATAGTACATTGCTTGCAGAGTAGCCCAAGCAATAACTGTAGAGATACAGTGAGTGGTGTTTGCTTTTTAAACTTCTTTGTAGATTTGAAAGGTTTTGATTATTAAATTTTTTTAAAATAAAGATATATTTGGAAATAGCATTAATCATTGTGACCTTTTTGGTACCCCTTCACACTTTCTGTCCCCTCTTTGTCCTTGATTTTTCTTCAGAGGATGTATTTTACATGCTATATATTTTACTTATTTGATAATCCATCTTCTTTCCTTTCCTGCCCCTCATTAGAATGTAAATTTCATGAAGGCAGTGATTTCTGTTCCTTCAAGGTATAAAGAACTTCAGTTCTAGTACAATGTCTAATATATAATAGGTGCCCCCCAAAAAACTTGGAATAATACATCAACCATCCATCCCACTTTTTTGAAAATCTGACAAAAGCCAAGAACTCTCAAAAGTAGAGAGACACTCAGAAAATGTTGAGTATCAGCCAGGCATGGTGGCAAACACCTATAATCCCAGCACTTGAGGAGGGTGAAGCAAGAGGATCACATGTTCCAGCCCAGCCTAGGCAATATAGCAATTTAGTGAGAACTTGTCTCAAAGTAATAAGATAGTGAAAGCACTAAGGATGTAACTCAGTGCAATCCCCAGTACAACCAAGAAAAAAGAAAAGTTGTGTATAGTTTTAGGAGCTTTGGATTTATTCTGATATTTGAAATACATCAGGCACAGTTTTTTTTCTGCTACCATATTTAAGCAGATCTTTAAGAGATCTGTAAGGGTATGATAAGGTTTGAACTCCTTTACCTGAAATGCTTGAGACAGGAAGTGTTTATTTGGCCCTGTAAACCTGGAGTTGCTGGGGACCATGTGTTTCTGCTTTTAAGGAAATAGCATAATGAGATATCTTGGGAGCAGAATCGGAACCTAAACGTGAAATGCATCTGTGTTTCATATACACTGTATAGACATAGCCTAAGGGAATTTTATACAGTATTTTCAGTGCACCTGTGTTTTGACTGCCACTCATCACATTAGGTCAGGTGTGGAATTTTCTACTTATTTTCAACCTTGGGAGCATCTCAGATTTTGGGGTTTTCAGATTAAGGTTGCTTGCCTTGTATTACTATTGTTTTGACATCAGAAAACCTTCCAGTTGAGTAGGCAGTAAACTTGATAGATAGCTGTTTTATCAGGTGGTGTCCTGAGGGTCACTGGTATATGGAGAATGTAACCAACCTCCTCTCACCACCATCATGCAGATGGGGATGTGTTAGACTGCACAGGAGTATTGTCGAACCCAGGGCCAAAGGGAACAGACTCAGGAGCGTCATGCTATCCATGCTAGAGGTCCATGTGCTCTTGTCTTCCTCAGGTATCTAGGTCATTGTCTTCTTTCACAGCGCAGCTCTCACTGCTTCACCGAGTGGAGGGTTCCCCAGCAAGCCTGGGTTTACAGGGCCCCTTAGTTCAGGAGCCCGGTAGAGTGGCTAGAATCTTTGTATCCCATTTCCAAATTTCTAAGACAGTTTCCTAATCCAGACCCACTTAAATGGGGTGCAAGCCTCTTGTCAGGTGAATTTAGCCTGGGGGGGCAGGGTTGCCCAGTCTCCCTGCCCTTTTCTTTTGTCTTGTTTGTTTGTTTTGTTTTGTTAGATGAGATCTCACTGTGAGTGCAGGCTGGCCTGGTCCCACCCCCCTAACCAGGCTGTGGATAAGGTCCTTGCTGTGGCAGAGAAGGTGGATCGCTCTGGTGCATATCCAGACTGGTGCATATACAGAAATGTGGCCAGAAGTGGGAACCAAAGCAGACCTGGCCACTGTGGCGGGAGCGGCTGAAGAGTGTCCTGTTAGTCTGTTCCATGATGGCTGCACATGTTAGAAATTTTTTTTAAATATTGTGCTTTTATTTAAGGTGTACCAACAGTGCCGTTGTTGCCACCACAAGTAAACCAATCCCTCGCCTCTGTGCCACCAGTGAATCCAGCCACTACATTACCAGGTAAGCAGCAGAGCATACAGATGTGTGTCATGATAATGTTTGCATCTGAAAATGTCTCAGACACCTAAGTAGTGACTGTTTATGTCTTTTAATCATCAGAGAAACAGAGATGTTAACTAGCAGCTAGTTAGCGGCAGCCTAGGGCTCCTGTCCCAGCTCCTGTGCGGCACAACCCCTATCCCCATTCCCACAAGGCTGCCCGAACCAGGAATAAGGAGTAAGCAAAAGTCAGCCTCCTTAGTTGGAACTTTTTGATTGTTGTTCACTAAATATCCTGGAAGAAAATGTTCCTTAGTTGGGTCTACAGTAGCTGTAACGTTAAAGTTTTGTATATTTCTCTTAATTGTTCCCAGTGAAAACCAAGTCTCTTCATATAGTTGACAACAAACAAATATTATTTCAGTGATTAAGCATATTTTCACAGCAAGGCCCTTTAATTGTACGGCTAAAGATGTAGTCACTCGGGGATGTTGAGCCATGAACCAAGCATACACACACGTTGGCAGAATGGCAAAACTGGTGTAGCATAGTGAGTGCTACATGTGGGGAACTGGCATGATGGGTGTGTGTGGGGATTCTTGGCACCACTTTTGCAGCTGTTAAGTCTGAAGTTATTCCAGAATCAAAAAGAAAGCTATAGAGGCCACCAACCTCAGCCATCAAAGAAAAATTCAGTTCCGTTTACCACTGTAATTGCTGAAATAAATCAGCCTTTTCTCTCAGGCACTTAGGGCCACCATCATTCTTGTTCCTGAGTTTAAGAGTATTTGTTACTATTTTAATCTTCACCCTTTAGCCATCTAATCACTTAGGCATAGGAACATATTTCAGTTGAGTGAGATTTTGCGCTGTTAATGCTGTTATGGTACAAAACTGCCACTCATGAAGAAACCTGGTGTTACACTTTGAAGTAGGTGGCATGTTTCTCAATACACAGGACTTATTTATTTCCTCCCCCAGGTGAAGTGGTTTCTCTTTTGCTCTTTTCTGCCCCTGCTCAGGTCTGATGCCTTTGCCTGCAGGACTGCCTGACCTCCCCGGCCTCCCCAACCTCAACCTCCCCACGCCGCACCTCATGCCAGGGCTTGGCTTACCAGAGCTCGGGAGCACAGGTATGGTGCCCATCTGCCCCTGCAGGAAAAGCTGTAATCAGGAAAGCCAGTCCTATAGTTCAGTTTTTATCTGGAAAGGGCAAGTCCGTGTAGCACATTTCAGCCACTTCAGGTAAATGTTAATCTTTTTATTTAAAAAGCTTAAAAATGAAGAGGAGGAAAGAATATCTTTGTGATTCTCCTCTGTCTCCTCCCTCCGTCTTCTCTCCCTGCACCCTGACAACTCAAGCACCAGGAAGGCCAGTTGAGAGAGCAGAGAGCAGCGGCAAGCGTTGCCACAGTGAGTTGGCACAGTGAAGTGGGGCACGGTTTGCCTAGTAGGCATGAATGAATCCCTGTAGTTCTCTTGGTGTTCCGGGTAGCTGCCAGCAGGGCAGCAATGGTGCCCGTGTTGCTCAGCCCAGGCCAGAGACTTGGGCTGTGAATCAGTCATCCTTGCTCAGCCAGCTGAGCTTATTATTTGATAAATAGTCCCCATCATGAAAAGTGTTTTCATAAATAAAACACTATGAGAGATTTTAGCTGCAAAGAGGGGAGAGAGCAGATGTGCAGAGTGTGCTCCCTTCGATTTTTGCAGCGATGAAGATGAAGCAGCTTTGCCTCCCAAACCTGCTGTCAGAATCATGGATTACAAAGTGGGCTGTGCTGTCTGAGGTGGCCCAAGAGTGATGCTAGCATGAGACCCTCTGCACCCAGTGGTCGCTGTCACGGTGGCACTTCTATCTGGATTGTAACTGTCCATCATGTAACACCATACGTACATGTTCACTAACTCAGTTTCCAGCACTGAGGAAGTCCTAGGAAGCTCAGACTACTACCACTTACTGTGATGGCACTCAGTCTTTCTTACCTTTTGAGCTCTGTGTTCTTAATTCTTCCTCTTCCCTTTCTCCAAATTCAGCAGGCTCTAAGAGCCTGGTTTCTCTAGGCAGCGGTTGCCTGAATGTTTGTTTACAGCCTGCTTTCTTCGTTGATGTACTGCTGTCCTTTCTGCATTGTGAAATCATCAGAATAAGCCCACCAAGGGTAGTACACATAGTCATGGATCCCAGGGCCTCCCCAGATACTGTACCTGTGGCTGGGCTGCGTGAGGGCTGCTCCCACGCCCTCCTTCCACAGCCCTCCCTGGATTGGCCATGCACGTGCCTTCTGGTCCCGGCCAGGGCAGCCAGAGGTCAGCAGCTTGTCTGGGAAAGTGGGAGCCCTCCTGCCCCATGCCCAGTGTGGCTTTGGCTGCCAGGTGAGCAGCTGTCCATGTAGTCTGGGAGGACCTGTTCTCCCCTGAGCCTGTCTCCCTTGGTTCTAAGCGAGTCACAGGGAGCCTCAATGCCTGGGAACCTTTGCTATAGCTGGCTGCTATCACAGGATACATATTTAACTGCTGCGGCCTCCAGCTAGAGATGAGCAAAGGTTGTGATTTGTGTCCTGTCCTTAGCTCCGGTATCCTTAATGAGACACAGATAGTCTTTTGGCTGTGACACATAGCAACTGCTCTTTAGTGTGGGGAGGATGTATGACCTGTGCTGTTTCTGTCCTAGGTTTGCCACCTCTTCCTGCCTTGCCTCCTCGAAACTTAACTGGCATCGCACCTATCCCCATGCCAGCCGAGTTCCTGTCATCATTCCCCTTGGTTCCAGACGGCTCTTCTGCAGCCAGCTCGGGGGAACTGCTGTCTTCCCTCCCGCCTGCCGGCAGCCTGCCTTCCAACCCCGTCATGACTACTGCAAGGGCAGACGAGGCCACAGCACTCACTGTGGACGTGGCGTCCCCTGCTCCCAAGGCCCCCACCACTGTGGAGGACAGAGTGGGGGACTCCGCCCCAGCCAGCGAGAGGCCTGTGTCTGCCGTCACAGATGGGAATGCATCTGAGTCACCTTAACTTTGAACCGTTCTTCAGAACCGGCGTGGTGTCTTTATTTAACCACGGAAGCTGTCTGGAAATGCAAACTATCATTAATTTCATACTAGTTTGTACCGTATCTGTAGGCATCGTGTAAATAATTCTAAGGAGAAAATAAGCAAAATGATGTGGGTTTGTATCCTGCCAAGTTGGGGTGGGGTCCACCACAAGGAAGGAAACATCAGAAAGTGCTTGTATTTCAAACAACCAAAAAATTGGAAGGGTGGCTTGTCACCAGGCACCCACTGCCATTCTGGGGTGTGCGTCTTTGGGAAAAGAGGTGCCAGGGGGTCCGCTAGGTTCCCTGTGCCCTGCTGCTCCTTCTGTACAAAAATGAAATACTTCACGCCTAGTGCTCACACGCAACATTTCTTGGAGTTTGTAAACCGTTCGCAAAAGTGCACACCACTAAACTGTAAAAGGAAAGATGCTTTACTTTTGGTCTCTGTGAGTCACATCTCTATTAAGGTTTACACAGAAATTTTAATTGAAGATGTTTGTTAAAGTTACATGGTGTGCACTATTCATTGAACATCTTTTTATTCAGCCTATACACATCCTTGTTTTGGATCACTCAGACAACATTTTGTAACTGCTGCTGTTGCTTTATACGTCCACCATTCAGATGGCATTTAAAGAAAAATAAAGGAAATGTTCCACAGTTTTAAAGAAGAAGGTGGCACTTGTAGCTACTTAGAATACAGGTAGACTGAGAAAGCAGAGATACAGCAATAAATAACAGTAATTTTAGTTTCCTTCTTGTGTTACATTTAAATTACAGCCCAGTTGCCACGTGCACACTCGTTCTCCAGTATGTCCATGTCTTTATGTTTGGTTTTTCTAGGATGGTGAGTTAACTAAAATTGATTTATTAAATGATGGTAAATGCACATTATATCCCTTTTTGAAGTAAGATGAAAGTAGTTCGCTGGTTATTGACCTGGTACTGATAGGCCTTCACTGAGGGGACAGCACACGGCCTTCCTCTCCCACCACCCAGCTGGAAGCTGGTGACCAGCACCTCTTTCTCAGAGTCCAGCACTGGCCGGTTTTTAGGCTTCGTCCACCACTGGAGCCAAATATGTGCTTAAAGCTGAGTGGTCAAAAAAGACCGCAGCTCAATAAACACATCTTCTGTTTTCGTGATAAATATTTTTAGAATATTTGTTTCAGTTAACCATCATATTTTTACAAAGGAGCTTGTAACAGGTAAGGAAAATATTTGCAAGCACATTTTAAATGTTAGCACTTCTTTACTTTCCAGGACAGGGAAAATTGAGAAAGTTAATACTTTCCATAAGATCCTTATTAGAAAGCAAGTGAGTGATTTTCAAGCTTTACAAAATGATTTAACAGCAGTTGCTCCGATGCAGAGGTTCTTAGCTCTTAAAGGTCACGGTTCTCCTTTGAGAATGTTGCCGCCTGGACCATCTTCCTAGGAGAGGACAGCAGCGTGTGTGAAGCACACAGCTCTGGGGACAGGGATTGGCACCCAGCCACGGATCTGCACAGACCTGCCCTGCATCTGCTCTCTGGCTCTCCCTGACCTGGAAAGCACCTGAGTGCTCTCTGCTTTCTTCTGGGAAACCTTTGGTCTTTTTCTTTTTTGGTGGTGGGAATGGAACCCAGGACTTTGCACATGCTGGGCACATGCTTTACTCTCCACCCCCAACCCCCTTAGTTTTGGACCTTAAAGGTTTTTGTTGAGTACTGGGGATGCTAGGCAAGCAGTTCCAGAAACATAGAAGACATTGGGCCACTCCCTGCGGCCTTGCAGGAGACAGGCCAAGGAGCAGTGCTGGGAACCCAGGAAAAGTGCTCCACAGCAGCCATGCGGGAGGCGCCCGTGCTCAGAAGACCTTGGAAACTGGGCGGGGATGGCAGAGGGTGTTAATTTAGATTGGGGTCAGTTGGATTTGATTCTTAACTTTCAAAGCAATAGTGGTGAGCTGGGGATGTAGCTCAGTGGTGCCTCACCTGCATGGCAAGCACAAGGTCATGAGTTCAAACTCCGGTACCACCAAAAAAACAAACCTCATCAAAGCAATAGTGGTTTAAACAAGAAAGTTGGCTTCTCTCCTGTGTTCAGATGGAATAGTCATCTGAGGCAGACATGGCCCAACACAGTATCATAGACCATGGCCGGGCTTCATCTTGTGGTTCTGCCAGGTGTCACTTCCTCTCCCAAAGTTGGGGTGCACTCAGATGGCAGCGAAAGCCCCAGGTCTTCTGTCCTCCAGCAGGCTCCAGACCAGGGAGCCTGCCCTCCTTCTTAGAGCACTTAGGAGAAGTTTTGCACAGCACCACGGCAGTCGCCCTTCTGGCTATTGGAGCCACATGACCACATCTAGGGGAAGGAGGCTGGGAAATGTGGCCTCTGGCTCCAGGCCACCCCTGGTGCCGTCACTGCAGAGTACAGAGGGGCCAGGCCAGGAGGGACAGTGAGGAGCCACATGGAGCCCCATCGTCTGCCCACGATCTGAGTGAACAAAAGAGGCACTGGGGAGAGAGTAGCAGTCTGAGGTGACGCACCCCATGGAGTTGCTGAGGCAGAGACCGAAAGGTTAGAGGTCAGGCACTTGCTGTCAGGCTGGATCCTGTGTCCTGGCACTTCCACAGGGGAGCCCTGAAGGATTTGTCCGGGGGAGCAAGGGTGTGAGCTTCAGGAGTGACTGGAAACAGCCCTGCCATCACTCAAGGCCACTAAAGGAGCCAGAACTGAATCCATGATAACTTCTTTTCCCTGTTTCCTGCTCTGTGTAATCCATTACTAAACTGCTTACCTTAGAACAGCTACACTTAGCTCATTTCCTGAGAATGCCGAAGACCTAGAAGTGGCTTCCTGGCCTCTCCTTCATGAGGCACCAACAGAAGCCCTGACATGGTCACTCCTAGCTGTCCCAGCCTTGCTGTTCACTTCTGCAGAGTTGGGGAGCCTGAGAGCTGTTGGAGCCACAGCAATGGCCCAGAACATGCAATTCCACCTTGAAGGAACTTAGGCGTGAGGGGAGAATAAGGCAGCTTCATGGGCATCCTGGAAACAGCAGCAAATGAGGCTCCTCATGACGAGAGGGGTTTTGGCTGGATGAGAGGACACTGGCAGCTACAAGGGCTTCTCGGGGCCTGCACTTCAGCAGGTGCAGAAGGGTGTGTCCTGTCCTCAATCTGTTGGCTACAGATACATTTATTTTATTAGAAAATAAAATGCATTTTATTTCAATGATTTGTCGAAAGCTTTTTCGGAGAGTGTACCTGTTTTTATAAGTTTTATTTTGAGACAGGGTCTGGCTATGTAGCCTAGGTTAGATTCGAACTTGGAACCCCCCTGAATCAGCCTTCCAAATGCTAGGTGTTGGGGTTTACATGTAGATGTCCCCCCAAAGCCTCATGCACTCCTAGGCGGGGCTGTTGGGAGGTGATTGAATCACAGGGTGTGATACCCGTCAGTGGATTCCTTTGGATTAGTTCACTGATGAGTTTAGAGCCTGAGGTGACAGGAGGTGGAGTCTGCTTGGAGGAGGTGATCACTCTGCCTGGGCTGATCTCCCTTTGTCCCCTCTGCTTCCTGCTGCCCTGCCATGAGCTGTCCTCCGCCAGGCCCCTCTGCCTTGCCACCAGCCTTGGAGCCAGCCCACTATAGACTGAAACCTCTACAAACTGTGAGCCAAAATAAACCTTTCTTAGAGTTGTAGGTATCAGGTATTGTGTGCCCAGGATTAAAGACATTGGGATTACAAGCATTAGGGTAGGTTAGGTCTTCCCTTAAGCCCTGAAGGTTTTCCCCTTTAGTTAGATTTCAGGCCTGTTTGCAGATGGGTCACCCAATTAGAATATAGTTCTCTGGCCCTTACACTTTTTTTTTTTGGTACTGGGGATTGAACTCAGGACCTTATGCTTGCAAGGCAGGCGGTGGAGCCACTGAACTAAATCCCCGGCTCCCTAGAATTAAGCTGTTGGGTGATTTTTTTTTTCCTTCTTTTGGTACCAGGGATTGAACTCAGGACCTTGTGCTTGCAAGACAAGCATCGGAACCACTGAGCTAAATCCCTGGACCCCCTTACACTTTTTTAAAACATCCCCAGGAAAGAAGGGGAGAGACAGAGCACTAAACAGTATTTCTACCTCCTAGGTGGTGAGTCAGGTCTGTAACTGGGAAGTGGGGGTGGGGGTGGATAAAGCCGCAGGAAAGTCACTGTCTACCAAGTTACCTCTGAGGAGGGATCCTTTTATCACCGACTTTTTTTTTTTTAACACAATCTTGTTATGTAGCCCAGACTGGCCTCAAATTCAGGACAATCCTCCTGCCTCAGCCTCCTGAATGTGAGGATTATAGTCGTACACCACCATACCTGGCTTATCTCTGACATTTATTGCATTAGATTTAGAAAGAACAACTTCCAGCAGAGCTAAAAATTTTTTATTTTAAGTCTTACTGAAGAGTGGAGAATTAACATCACTGCTAATTATTCAAACTCTAGAGCAATAGGACAGTGGAAGGGGAAGGGGGACCCACTGTTACTGGGTTTTGGGGTGCTGGAGTCTCCTAGAGGTGGTTTCTAGGTTCTTCTTGAGCAAAGAACTAGACAAAACAAGCACAAACAGTAAGTAGCCAGGTTTTACATTTATTAAAGGTAGGAAAAGAAATGAATTCTATTTGGGCCAAGTGAAAGTAGGAAAAGAAGTACACCCTACAACATGAGAGAGGGCTACAGTGAAAGATCACAGTAGCGGAAAGCTGAACAGCAGCTTCCCTGTTGGATTTCCCCTCCTCTGGCTGGCTTCAGGTCTAGGTCAGCCTACAGCAAACCTGCTTGAGTTCTCACAGAAGTCCACCTGCAGGGCTTTGGGAACTGTTCTGCACATGGGCCCTGGGATTCTGTAATTAACAGGTCAGGCCTACTTCCCAGACAGTCTGCCACACCCTAATCTCCTGCCTCACCTCCCCAGGCTGGTGTCCCCTGGGATGGAGAGGCCAGCTGCTCACAAGGATGCCACAGGGGGTCAGGAAGAGTTTCTACCTATTAGGTGCACCTGAGGGCTGAGAGGTGAAGAAACTGCTGCCCCCAGTGGGTGACATGAACATAGCTACTACTTTCTGGCCACTCTTCACCAGTTCAAACAGGAGACCCCATGCTCCATTGGTTTAGGAGAGTCAGGTAGCACCAAGTCTCCTGGCAGTAGACAGATACAAGCCCCTGTTCCAGAGGCCACTGTGGCTTGGGCTAATAATTGTGGTCATTCATCAAGTGTTCACTGTTCTCAGAGTACCAAGTAGGGTCACAAATTCAAGACAGCTCTGTGCAATGCTCTTCCAGGACAGTCTGCCAGCTAGTGAGGTAGTAAACTGACTGCCCCCCACCAGACACAATTCCTTTGAACAGCCCTGTATATATTAACATATGAATTGCCAACATTTAGAAATCAGAAGTTTTCACATAAATCTAGATTTCTGATTTCTCTTGGAAAGTCACAGATCTGGCTCCCATGTGGAAATGAGCAACCCTTGAATTTGTGCCCTCCAATCAGTCCTTCAGCCACTGCTGCCTAGCTGCCTGACCCATGCAGGCGTCTGAGTTACCAGTATTACCTTGGTCCTCCCTGTGTTACCCTGGTACCTGCAACTGAGGCTGGGAAGGGGGAGGGGGTGGGAGATGGGCGCTTCCTTACAGTTCAAGGATCCAGAGCCCACGGGGGTCCAGAGTCAGAAAACAAGGCCCTTTGGACTTCATTCTTTGGAATCCAATGGACTCTCATGGTTGACAAAATTTGAAGCAGTTGCTTAGATTCTAAATCTGAGGGGAAAAATTGTTCCCAGACAATGACTGGGGCAGTGACAGAAATTCTGAGTTTTAGCTGGGGACTGCCTGAGTAGAAAGCGCAAGGTCCCGAGTTTGATCCCAGGTACCAAAAAAAAAAAAAAAGAAAAAGAAATTCTGAGTTTTGCCAGCCTCTTTACCTGAAGCCATAATCTTTGTCCCCAAACCCATTATTTACCTTCATAACTAACTCTAACTGGAATTTATCACCAGTTCTCTTATTCGGGAACCAGAACTGATAGAGTTCATGAATCCCTGAATGGCTTTCTTACCTTCCACTCCCATGGCCCTGGTCCCTGGGGAGAAGGAGCAGCTGTTTGCCCAGCCCTGGCCCTGTTTGAGATGGGCACTCAGAGGACTGCCTGAGCTTCAGGGCAAACATCTTCAAAAAGGACTTGAATCTGGGTATCCGGGGGTGGGGTGTGGGAACCTCTCATTTCTTCTCTTGTACACTCCTATATTGCCAGAATTACTATTATTACATTATCATCATCATCATCATCATCACCATCATCATCATCATCATTATCATCATTATTGTTATTATTTTGATCTGCAGTGCTGAAACTTGAACCAGGGTCTCTCCCATGCTAAGCACCTTCCCCTAGTGTACCAGAATTTTTAAACACACATTTGTATTATTTTTTCATCAGCACAAACAAGAGGATTTTTTCCATCCAGGAGGGAAGTGGGGGGAGTTGGAAAGCCAGAGAAAACCTTATTCTACCTTGGACCTTGTCTTTGGTGGCCTTGATTTCCTGCAGAGGGTGCTAATAGCTCTTCCAGGACCTCCACAAAGGCCTGTGCTTCTGCTGACCATAGGCGGGAACTCCCTACTGAGAAGCCCCTCACTGGCCCTAGACCGGAAGTACCAGCAATATTTCCCTTAGCTGACGTGAAGCGTGGCTGATTTGCAAGGCTGTGTTGGTGGACGTTTGCAATGCTGTGTGGAAAAGACAGCTGTGCAGAGGGGCTGGCTAGAGACCTGATGAGAGAAGTCCACAGTGCCCAGGTACTGTTGTGGCCTTTCCATCTCTGGAGATAATGGTAGCTCTCAGGTATATGAAGTATACATAGTTCTAACATTGGTTCAGTAGAGATCAACTTCTATAAAGCCTGTGTGCTTCTTGGCAGTGAGGAGTAGAAATGTTACAGCCAATTCTCTCTTGTTAGGAGCTGAAAAATAAACAAGAAAGCCAGGCATGGTGTTACACATCTGTAATCCCTCCATTCTGGGAGGCCGAGGCAGGAGGAAGGATCACAAATTCTAGCCCAGCCTGGGCAATTTAGTAACTTCATGAGATCCTGTCTCAAAATAATAAATAATAATAAATTATAAAAGAGCTGAGGATCTAGCTGTACGCAAAGCCTCTTGGTGTAATCCCTAGTCAGAACACAAAAACAAATCAAATAGAAAACAAGAAGAAACAACCGTCTGTGAAATGAGTTCAGGAGCTCAGCGCTCGTTCTGATTTTAATAACCAAGGCATTTTCCTGGCTTTGTGTCTGCCAAGGTTTTCCAAGGGCATCCAAGAGGCGATGAAATTCGTTTTTCCAAATTCTTGTCTCTCCTAGACAAGTAGTTTAAGAAGAGGGGGAGCAGTGGAGATCTGGACTTGATCCAGCGGACTGATGTTATCCAGTGTCATGCACGGAGTAAAATACATTTTTGTAGTTTAATATGTACCTATATCATCTATATCTATATCTATAATCATCTATATCTATATCATCTATATCTCTATCTATAATAGCTATATCTATATCATCTATATCTATATCTATATCATCTATTCTATCTATATATCATTAATATCTATATCTATATCGTCTATATCTCTATCTATATCTTGAAAAACAGTTGCTTTGGCTAAACCTAAAGACTCTTCTTTTCAAATAAACCTCAGTGAGACAGAGGAGCCAATCTGAAGAGAGGGTCCAGGCTGGGCGCGGGCTAATTTTCCCTTAATTCTCACGCGCTTCCGGGGGAAGCACGCACACAGATGCCGGAAAGCCGGGCTGGAGGGCTGCAGCCACCACCGCGGGAAAAGCTGGTGTGGGAGCTGCATCCGGGTGGGTCTGTCCGGTCTCCAGCCTCAGTCCTGTCCCCCGTGGCGGTGCACACGCTCCTCGCAGGTTTCCCCGACCCTTCGCGCTGTCCACGCGGAGGACGGCTCCCTAGCGGGCCGCAGCGCGCTCCACTGGCCACCAGGTGGCGCTGCAAGCGTGGGAAAGCCGCACCCCGCGGAGGCCGCGGGGTCTCCGGGGCGGCCTGGCAGGGCCCCTGGGCAGGGCCCGGGTGTCGCTGGAGCAGCTCCCCCACCTCCCCTAACGCAAGCGCTTCTCATTCCTCGGGGCTGGTCCCGGGCTTCCTTCCAGCACAGACAGAGCTAGGTGGGGGATGCAGAGCAGCCCGGGGACATTCACCAAAAGGAGCTCTTTTCAGTAAAAATCTTAATTCATCCGCCTCGGGTTAAAATAAAGCTAAACCCCCCACCCCGGGCTGCAAAACCTGAAACATCTCAAGGGTGCGCGAGGGATTCAGGGACCCTACTGGGAGTCGCCTCCTCCATCACGGATGCTCCGTCCGTGCCCCATGGTGGGTACCGGGCACCTCCAGCCCAGCGACCCCGGAGACAGAAATGGACTTGGGCACGGCACTGGCTGTGGAGCCACTGGCTTTGGACCCGGCGTCCCTGAGCCCAGAGGCATCTGGCACACGCGTGTCTTATGCACAAAGGGTTTCCTGTCCTGGATGTGGAGGGCAAGGGACAGGACAGTGTGGAGGCAGAGGCCCGCCAGCCGAGAAGAGGACATCGAAATCGGGGCTTTGAAGGACGAATAGAGGTTCTCTGGGGCCTAAAAAGGAAGGGCATCCTAAGAGGAGGGAGGAGTGTCTGCGAAGACGGCCGGTGCATAGTGCACTGCGTTGTGTGCGTCAGGCTGCAGTGTGAAGGTGGAGTACAGCGGTGCAGTAGCAGCTGCAGGTGGGGCAGGTCTTGCAAGGCCTGGAAGACCCAGTCCTGGGGCGATGGTGAGGGTCTGAGGAGGGGGCGAACTGCGCGAGATCACGGGTCTGTTACCAGCAGGAGTCTTGCAAAAGCTGGGTGTGAAACATGGATTCCAAACGCAGGCTCCCGGAGAAGCTTCTGTCTCTGGAGGCGGCCGCGCCTGCCAGAGTCTCTGGACCTTGTAGACTGGCAGCGAGGCAGGCGCGGAAGTGACCTTCGCCGCAGGGACCGTGTCAGCCCAGGGTCCTCCGGCACCCGCCCGCCCCTGGCCGTGGTCAGCGCTGGGACAGAGGACCAGGGTGGCCGGGTCTGCGGCGCGGTGGGCACACGGCAGGCTCCTTGCTCCTGGCACGACCCTCTCTAGACAGGGACCCTCGACGGGGATGGGGTCATCCGGGAAGGAAGCAGAAGGAGCTGGGGACATGTGTTATGCGGTGACCGAGAGCCTGACGGACAAGGCCTGCTCTGCCTCCAACACCGCCGTGCAAGGCTTGGTTTTTCATTCAGCATCCAGCTAGTGGCAGAAAAAAAAGTTGTTTAAAAATAGAATTTGATTCTTAAAATTGTCTGCTATCTTGTCAAACAACCTTACGCATCTCAAAAAGCCGTATTAAAACAGTCTGGGGAAGTCAAAAATAGTTTCCTGATCTGCACTGTAAACGAGCAGAAGACTGTCCTGCCACTCCTTTTGTCACCTCAAAAGCTTCTAAGCAGTGTGTTGGGGATTTTAAGGCCTCTCAACACAAAAGTTTTCAGAACTGACAACGCTGACATCTGCAAACTTCTGAAGACTCATTACTTTTATTGTAAAAGAATGATGCTGGTGAATACATAGTGATGTTTGACCTAGTTGAGCTGAATAATTTGGCCAGGCCAGGCCAGGGTAAAGTCCCTGAGAGCAAACAACTTGATTCCTCTCAGTTCCTGGCCCTTCTCACCTACAAAATGCTCAGTCTTGGGATGGTTGTGGGAGATTCTAGAAAGCATAGATTACAGTGTCTGGTGAACAGTAAATGGCCAGGAAGTTTTCCTTATTATTTCACCTGGACGACATGGGGTGAATCTCCGTTTTGATTTGGTTCTCCTCTTAGGCAGGATTCCCCCGGTTTCTACCCAGGGCCTGGGGTTTGTTCCTGCCTTGATGGATGAAACTGGAGAACACTGTTAAGTGACATAAAACACACATGAAAGACCAGGACTTCTGTTCCCTCACATGTGGAAGCTAGAAGAAAGCCCCTTTAGGACGGTGATTACTATAGGCTAGAAAGAAGGCATGGGGTGCAGGAGATGGGCAGGATGGAAATGGGTCCCGACACACGGGTGGAAGGAGTATGCTCTTGTGTTCAGCAGTGTAGCAGAATGACATGGTTCACAGTAATGTGTTCTTATATATCCCAGGGAGGTCCAGGATTGCTCCAAGGCACAGACATAAATGACAAGGAGAGAGAAGTACTAGTCAACTTGGTTTGATCACCACATACTATGTAGCTGCACCCCATTAATATGTACAACCACCGCATGTTACTGTTACAGACTCCAGGGATCCCTGCAGAGGAGGGATTTTCAGCTGAGCTCCAGGCTCCGGCTCCACATGGCTCCCAACATCTGGCAAGTCAGGAGCCACAGTCCACTTTATGTATTTCCAGACCCCTTTATGTAAACCTGGATCGTTTTTTCATGCAAATCAATGAGGGCAAAGAGATACGGACTTCCTGTGCAGTCTGTGGAGGCCATGGCTCAACTGTAGCAAGGAATTACACCTCCAGCCTGAGGCATTTAAGAAGCAGGGTGCCGCCCCCTCAGCTCTCTTCTCCTCAGTGGGTACAGGTGGGTGTGAATGGAACCATAAAATGCAAGCAGGCTCTATGTCCCAGTCCCCACAGGAGACAGCTGTCTGCAGAGTTGCCAGGAGGGGTGGATTTTGCCTGAATTGAGAAGCTTTCCCTTTTAGGGTGTGCACGTGGGGTAACTTGTTACCATAGCTCATCCTACCCTATTTCTTACACCATTTCGCACTTAGATGGAAAGAAGGACCACATCACAAAGATGCTATTGTTTATAGCTTTCTACCTAATTAAGCAGCAGTATTTATTAAATTTTATGAGCTTCTGTAGGTGGCACAGTATTGTCTATTAGGAAAACATAGATAACAGAATAACAATTTTTACCTATTATGTTTTATATAATCAAGACTACACTTTTCTGTGGTAATGGCAAATTACTATAGCTATCAATGTCACCATCAAGGGTTTACCCATCCAGCTCTATGAACCAGTGAAGGAAGGAAACGGTTCTTGTGCCAAAATAGCTGGCATGTGAAACAGAGAAAAAGTGCTACAAGGGTTATGTCACAAGTTCAAAACAAGTCACTTTATTGCCACTTGGGTCTTGTAGTGAGTGCTAGGCCACTAAATGGATGCAAGGATGCTCTTTTTTCTAACTAATGCAGAATCAAGAATTTTCCTAGGGTGATTCTTTACATTTTCCAGATTTTATTTGTAAATATGGATCTTCCCATAGATGTGGGGAATAATCATTTATAAAAATAAATTTCCCAATGGGACATGAAAGTTCACTTTAGCAATTTCCCCCATCATTAGCAGAGTGAGCATCTCTCGCACATGCTACTAGAATGTTTACTTTTCCTAAATCTCCTTCACCAATAAGCCAATTTACTATTAAAGATTACTACCTTGTTTCATGATTTTAAACTGCCAGCAAATATAAAATACTTTTAATTGCATCTTAGTGTACCACTATTACCATAAAGGGTATTTCATTTCCCCCAAGAAACTACAAAGCATATATACTTTTGGTCAAATGCAAAACGTTTGAGTATAAAAATATTATCTCTACAAGAATCTTGTCTGTGTTAAATACATTTGAAGTCTCTCGCTTTATACCACTTTGGCTACTATATGGTTATTCTGCATCAATAATGTAGAATAATGCCTGGCCTCCTAATCCTCTGGTCAGTCTCTCAAGGTCAATCTCTTTTTAAATTTTATAATAAAAACTATGTACGCAAATAGTCTATGCCTTTGGGGAAAGAAGTTTACAAACTTCAAAAAAAAAAAAAACCCCACTGGTAAGTTAAAATTCATTGTCAAAATGAAACAACACATTTGGTTACATTAGTCCAGAAGCCGCAGAAATAATCTTGGATTTGGACGTCCAAAAGGCATCCCTGAAGTGAAGAGAAACAGGCAAGCTGGGGCAACAGTCCCGCGCCTCCTGGGTGGACATGCCAAGTCGGGGACCAGCAGCCTGTCAGGGCACAGGGACAGGCATGGCTCACAGTACGCAGTTATGCCCACAGGGTTAAAATGCAGAAATCTGTCCCACCTGCTGGTAAGTGGAGGCTGCTGCCTGGAGCCTCCTGAGCCCTCAACTCCCATCCCCTTGAAGGCCAGGGCAGGCCCAACCTCCTGTCTCCGGCCCACACTGACCTCGGGAACACTCCCGAGTCTCTGGTGACCCACCCTCCCCTAGTTAGCACAAAGGCGCAGCACTGGTGCTGGGTGCCTGTCAGTCAGAGGCCATTAGGAGAGACAGCTTCCTAAGGAGAGGAGAGCCTGGGAGGTTAGAGACTTCCCTAGTCACACAAGTGTGAGGTAACACAGCTGGGCGGCAGAGCCAGGTCAGACTCCCAAACCCATGCTCTCCCCACTTCTCATCCTTTTTCTGAATAGCTCCTTAGAAGGAAGTATTTGGTCATTAGCAGACAGAGATGTTCAAATGATACAGTATGACATGTTTCCTGTGAAACATCCAAAATCTAACTGTGAAGAGTAAATTCGCCATGCTCATCCTGTGGACAGGGTAATTTTGGTGTCTAAGTCTGATGGGTACCCCGTCTAGAAATAAGGCCTGCGTCAGTGGCATTTAACACACACATACCACACACTCCGCTTTTAAAAAGAGGCAGCATGTTGGTCATGTTGGCCCAAGGAAGGTCTATGGTTATGGGAACGGTCTAAGGTCCCATGGATGAAAATGGATCACACATTTGAGGAATTTAAACCATACAAAGAATTTTGAAACCCAGTTTGAGGTACTCGATCCAGTCAGAGTTAGGCATGTGTGGTGGTGTTCATGGTACCACACGTAAGTGATCTTGTCAGTCTTAGAAGACTTCAGGACACAGCTTTCAGGAAATTAGTGAAACTTCCTTCAAGTTCCAGGACTTCCTTTTGAGGAAGGGATTGACTTAGGGTCAGTTTCACGAAGTTCTTACTAGAGACTGGATGGTAGAGAGGAGTCAGAATACACTGTGTTCATGAAGGTGCCAAGGCGGTTCAGGACCTCTCTGTAAGGTAGGCGACAAGACTGCTTGCTGATGGACCTCATCCGACTTTAACAGGCTTGGGAGGACGAGAGAGAACAGGACAAGGTCTGGGACCCACTCTCCTTGCCTAGTGATGAGGGACACGCAGCCAGCTGTCCCTCACAGCCATGAGGACTCCATTCAGGTAACATGTCTGAGATAATGCTCTTTTATAGTGACATCCACATTTATAGCTATCCAGTTTGTCTGTCACCACTGAAGACTGATGAAGATGTAACTGAGTAAATCATGCTTATAATAAAGCAAGATGTTATTAAGATGGCAAGAAACTTGCTCTAAGACTATAAAAGCTGTGCTTTAATTTGGACCCCACTACTGACATGTAGCTTTACCAAGTTATATCCCTTCTCCAAATGCTTCCTTTTTTGTAAACCAAGGAAAACGCTATCCATCTTACCTCAAACAGCAGTTACTGACATGGGTGACTCTGGAAGTATGGTAGAACTGTTGCTGATGACAAGGCATGATCCTCTTAGCAATTAAAGTCCACTTTTTTTTGTTGTTTTAATTTGCTACATTTTCTCACCTCCCATTTTTGGGTAATGTGAGCATCCCTTCTTTGAAACTTGAGTCAGACATTGTAAAATGATTTTTTTCTTTTTTGGTACTGGGGATCGAACTTGGGTCCTTGCACTTGAGCAGCAGGTGACGAAACCACTGAGCTAAATCCCCGGCCCAAAATGATTTTTTTCCTAAAAGCATTTAAATTATTGCAGGAAGCAAAGCAGACTGTATTTTATACATAAGACAAAAGTAAAGAATAATCTTTGAGTTTTAAGAGTGATCAGAGCAGCTTACTATACATGGTATTTATTGTGTGCTTTCCACACGTGGCCCACGTATCCCTCATAAGCACTCTGTACATAGGTACTCTTATTACCTATACCTAGTAAAAGGCAGTCAACATTTGAACATAAAAAGGCTTGGCTATAAAAACCTATATTCTTGGCTAGTTTGTTACCCTTCTTCAAAGAGTTGCACTACATAGGTAATCCTCAACCCTAGTGTTTTATTATTATTATTTTGGGGGCCGGGGATTTAGCTCAGTGGTATTGCTGCCTGCCTCACAAGTGCAAGGACCTGAGTTCGATCTCCGGTACCAAAAAAAAAAAAAAAAGCAAGCATTATTAGTTTGTTTTTTTGAGACAGGGTCTTACTATGTAGGTCAGGCTGGCCTCAAACACACTATGTAACCAAGGCTGGCCTCAAACTCCAGGTGATCCCCCTGCCTCAGCCTCCAGAGTGCTGGGATCACAGGTGTGTGCCACCACACCCGGCCCTAGTGTTGTTTTTGGTACCAGGGATTGAACTTGGGACCTTTCGCTTTCGTAGCAGGTCCCAAACCACTGAGCTAAATCCCTGGCCCCCAGGCCTACTGTTTTAAACAAGTGAAGCTTTCCAGTTATTCATGCCAGGTCATGCATTTTGGCCCTAATTTGAAAAAAAAAAAAAATCTACCAAGTTCTTCTCTGGCTTTATACATACAACTTGTTTTTCGGACACAGGGGCTGAAACCAGGGCCTTCACATCTGGACAACAACCTTATCCCTTTATGGGCCAGGGTCCCACTTGGTTGCCCAGCTGGGCTTAAATTGCAATCCTTCTGTCAACTTTTAAGGTTGCTTTATACACACTCAAATCCCTCTTTAAAAAATTAAATAGCTGGGTGTGGTGGCACATACTTATAATCCCAGCTACTTGGGAGGCTGAGGCAGAAGGATCACAAGTTTGAGGCCAGCCTGGGCAAATCTGTGAGAACTTATCTCAAAATAAAAGTGGCTGAGGATGTAGTTCAGCAATACAGCTCTTGCCTTGCATGACTGAGGTCCAGGGGCCAATCCCCAGGACTACTAAATAAATATTTGGAAAATTCTGTGGGCCAGGGGAGGAATCCTCAAAAAGTAAAAGTGGGAGGGAAGAAAAAGGGAAGGTAAATGAACATGTATATGTACATGTTTTGGGAAAAAATTCAAAACTGAAACCCAAGAATTAGAATTATAATAATTCTATTGATTGCAACAGGGTCTCACTATGTAGTTCTGGCCAACCATGAACTCACTATGTAGCCAGGCTGGTCTCAAACTTGTGGTAATCCTCCTGCCTCAGCCTCCTGAGTGCTGGGATTACAGGCATGGGCCACCATACCTGGCTGTCATAATTCTATTTGAAAATTAGCTGCTAAAGTACTTTTCTGAATATTCAGAACATTAAAGTTTAGTATATCTGAAAAATTATCAGATAACATGCAAATTTAAATTGCGAATTATAGAAAGACCTGATGTGCTTTTAAAGGATGAAGTCTATCGTTTTCACACACAAAAAATCGAACAGCAAGTAGCTAAATTGTGAGAATAAACTCTACACTTAAATGGGATGTAGAGTTTACATTTCCACTAAAACATGGCTGGTAGGGCCGGGGATTTAGTGCAGTGGTTCTGCCCTTTGCCTTGCAAGCACAAGGTCTCAAGTTCGATTCCTGGTACCAAAAAAAAAAAAAAAAAAAAAAAGCTGGTAACATGTGATGGTAATCAACACTGCATCTAATAAGTAATGATGAGCAGCAAAACAACACAATATACTCTAAATATTTCATTGAAATGCTTCAGCATTTTGGCTTCTTGTAATGAGGTATTTGTATAAGTATTTTGTTCACATTTCATGTACCATTTAAGCTCACGGAGTTCTCTTTTAGGAAAAGGGGATGATGGTATGGAAATTACCTTACCTTTCTTAGATTGAGTCATTATTACTGAAACATAACCAAGGATCTCACCAACTCCAAACTTAAAAAACATTGTGGTGATTTCTTACTCCCTCTCAACATGCACACACTAAATTTAATTGATTTTTAGTTTTGGGGATGCTGAAGATTGAACCTCATGCATGCCAAGCACACATTCTATCACTGACCCCAGCCATAAAGCTCATTTAAATAAAAAAAGATTGTAAAATTATACAAGAACTGTACATTTTACCTTGCATCAGTGCTAACTCTGACACGGACTCTGGCTATCATCTCAGAAGATATGATTTAAATCTGAGAATATCAGAAGACTAGAAAACAAGCAAAGCTTCAAAATATATACCAGAGTAACTTTAAAATTATTTAGCAATAGGTACCAATTTTCTTGTGAGGGTAACAGTAAATTATTCCATTTGCCCCATTTAGCCATCTTGGACCTGCTTGGTTACTGCCAGGTTATCCAAAATCTATAGGATTTGCTTGGGAAAACTTTAGAAGACATGGGTCTGTAAGTTGATACATTTCCTATACCAGGGATGGGGAGACTATGGCATGAGTGCTGCAGTTGGTTGTTTACCACTGAAGGCTCTAAAAGGTTTGCCACTGGTGTTACATGTTTACTCATTCATTCATTCGGTACTGGGGACTGAACCCAGGGCCTTTGCAATGAGGTACATCCCCAGCCTTTTAAACTTTGGAAAAGGGTCTAAGTTAATAAGCTGCTTAGGCTGGGCTCAAACTTGCAGTCTTTCTCCCCCAGCCTTCCAGAGTGATGGCATTACAGGTGTGTGCCACCACTCCCAGCTACATTTTTGATTCTAAAATGATTCCTAAAACTCAAGTGAAGGAAGCAGTTTCATTTTATGACTTGTTTTCCTTCTCTTCTGCATCTTGACACTACCAGTTACCCAGTGATTTGAGAAGAATGTGGTGAAGCAGTGAATTAGGCCTCTACTACTTATTCAGCCTTATGTTAGATTTACACATCTACTTTATACACCTCCCCAAAGTTTTAAATGAGTGGGCATTTTCTTTAATTTAGGACTTAACAGTTACTTTATAAATATAATACTTTACGATTCAGAAAGACAAAAACTCAAAAAGCAAAACTGAAAAACTTGCAAGCAGCCTTAAAAGCATTCAACCAATGCTAACATTTCAGGGCCCTGTCAGTGCTGTCGAATTTCTATCTTAATCTACAGAGAACCAGGTAAAGCCCTTGAGCCACTCCACAGATGCTAAGTGTTACTTACCAGGATTAACCACGATAATGGTGATTAGGTTTAACTTTAACAGCTTGAAACACTTCATGTTTGTCTTGAAGTATACTTAAAGAATTTATTCAGCTGATTATTAAGTAAAAGGAGCTAAGTTAGTCAATATTCTAACTCTTGAAAGCTCTCTTTGAATGTAATTTTCATAGTCTTTACATTTTAACTGTCATTGTTTATTACTGTTTTGGCTACATTCTCTACAATTTCAGCAGCATCTTAAAGAGACAATGTGTCTATGTACAATGAAAAAACAAAATGGCTTTCAACATCAGAAATAAGAGCCACAGTTTAACTGTACAATATTAAGGGGATTCTGTGGTAGGTATAGCTTCTGTTTTCTTCAACATGGACAACTTACATGTAAGTATGAGCATTATGAATGTGACAATAAAGAAAAAATCCTTATAGGAGTGAAACACAGCATCTTGAAAAATATTGGTTTCTACCATACAAGGCAGTTAGGAAGTATTCACATTTTAACAAATCTGTACAAACCACAAGAAACTTGTTTATGGGACTGTCATCCCACCTTGATGATAAGAACCTTTCTAGAAATGTCAAAAAACCATGAACAGTTTATAAATCTAGTATCTATGTGCTCCACAGCCCTAGAACCCAGGAAACTGACTTAAGGAACTCAACATGGCCAACATGGATCATTTTTAAATGCCTTGATTGTTAGTGAATGCCCAATATCTCTTTTAATATTTCTCTATGATGTACAGTCAACTTGCATCTTCAAAGGTCATTTAATTTTTTAGCAAAAGAAGCAATGTCATTTAGCAGCAATTAAAGCGCCTTCAAGGAGACTTAAAAAAAATACAATATCCAATTAGAAAAGCCATATTTTAAAACATTTGTACAAGAATAAGCTGCTGAAATTTAGTAATTGAAATAGGACATCTGTACAACAATTTACAATAGAGCTAGAAGGGAATTTATCATTATCCTGCATAGAACTGGTCTGCATTTGGTTACATACTCTCTCGTTTCAATGAGCAAGGCCTGGTAACAAAAGAAAAATACCTGTTAATAACTCTAACAAGGTGAAAGCACTGGAGATATTACAATTTAGTGAATTCAACTGATTCCAAAACAAACAGCTTTTTCTGTCAAAGGTGTAAAGTATCTAGGAATAAAAGCTCTCCCTTTAATATAACCAGTGGAAAGAAAAACGGACACATGATCTCAAGGTACAACTTGGTAAAAGCCAGAATAGGCAAATGACAAAGTCTAACTCTGTCCAAAGATTCTAACTCTCACATTCTATTATTATAAAACACTACGGCCACTGTCATTCAGTTCTTACTTTGGTTTCAGCAGATTAACTGCCGAAGGCTGAAGAATGTATCCAGGCACTGTAGTTCTTGTGTTAGAAATGTCTCATATTTTTTTCCATGTGTTTTTAAATAATGAAAAACTACCCTTCATATTAGAACTCTCTAGTAACAATCAAATATATTTAAGTATTATAAACGTTATGTACAGTGTTCCCCCAAATAAACAAACAATCCCATTTGTCTTCTATCTCCACATGGTATTCCTGTCTCTGCAGCAGGCAGCCACCCTGCACTGCTCCAGGTGAACGTGAGAAGTGTACATTTATTCACTGTCCACGATCCACTCTCATACAAACAACGATATGAAGAATTTCAGTTCACAAACAATCCTTAACCATGTCCTGTGTAAAAAAGAAAACAAAAAACACTCAAATGCTCTCAAAACTCAAGTGTGCATCTGGAAGCAATTCAAAGGTATCATGCCGATCCTGGAGGAGAGTCAGTAAGTGATTATGCTTGAAGAAGGGGGTGTGGGAGATGCCGTCAGTCCAGCCATGTGTAAGTTTCCTGAAGAATTCGATCTTCTCATGTGTGGGAGAAGGTATGGATCGTTTGCCAGCTGGTGCACATCAAATCGATCTTCTTTTCGGTATGCCAAACAGCGTCTTATAAAGGCCTTTTTTAGAAGAGAAAAAGTCAGCAATTAAAATGATCTTTTTTCCTTCTTAAAATCAATCCAACAGGATCCAACAGAAGGATGGACATATTTTTTTTTCCCTTTTTTTTTTTTTGGTACTGGGGATCGAACTGGGGTCCTTGTATTTGCAAGACAGGCAGTGGAACCACTGAAAGGATGAACATATTTAAGACTATAAACAGACCTAATTTTATTGGAAATTGATACCTTAAAAAATGTGTAGCAATAAAATTCTGGCTCCAAATTCAACTCTACTAAATTCCTAGTGCCACATTATAGTCTCAATTATTACTGCTTTCCTTGGAACTGATTGTTAGAAAGCTGCAGTGCTGTTTATAAAATTCCTAAGACTCCTTTTTCTAGCATTTTTCTTTTGCTAAACAATACTCTCACACTCATCCCATTTTGTTATCAGTTCCATTTGGCCAAATCGTAAGATGTCATCTTTAGCCATAATATTTTTCCCTACTGAGGATACAGATTTCTTCAGGTGAAGATAATATTAAAGTGATTTGAGTCTATTTCCTAATTCTGTGCATCATTATAATTTTGAAAACTCTAAATAATGGAATGTAACTACTATCCTTTTTACTTTCTATTCTTCCAGTATAGCATATAAAAAGTCTTTATGCAAGTACATTTTTAGAAATGCACACAAACTGTAAGTGTACAACAGCACAATATGAATATATCTATGTAACTGGGAACCAAATCAAGAAAAAGAACATTACTGGAACCTCAAAAACCTCCTCATTCCCCTTCTGTTCCAGGCCCTGACTGTCCTCAAATGAGCAGGGTAACATCTACCATGACTTCTAATAACACAGTTGAGTTTGTTTTGAACTTTGTATAAATGGAATCATGGATTATATTCTTCTTTGCCTGGCTTCTTTCACTCAGTAGTGTATTTGTGAAATTCTTTTTTTTTTTTTGGAATTAGATAAAATTTTCTCAAGAGATAATTGATAAGTGTTTCTCTTTCTTATTGCTGATACCAGAAATAACTTTAGCTTGTCTTAAAATCCTAGCTGTCGTATAGATTTGCAAATGAAAGCATTTACAGGATAAACACATAAGATAAATACCATTAAATAGACATTCAATCACATTAAAAAGTAACCATTTTGTACTTTTGCTTTAAAATTCATTAAAAACACATTTTTCTCTAAAAACACATCTAGTTATTCTCATCCTTTTACTGTGGTTAGCTTAGTACTATTACAGAAAGTCTATTTGATGCTTTAGTAGGTTTACCACTTTTGGTCTTTAACAAATTAAGTTTCCGAGTTCACTTGGAAAATGATTAAGGTAGGAAAAAAAAAAGGTGACTGATACGGTGAGAGGCAGAGTTTGAGGCAATGAAAGGCTCTAAAAAGCAAGGTTAGGTTTAAGAAGTCTGTAATAAGTAAGTGAAGTCAAGATAGTCACACCAGGTTGACAAAAGTGTATTCTATAGTACAAGGTGAGGGTTTTTTTTTTTTTTTTTTTTTTTTTTAATGCCCCTGTAAAACTCTTTCCCCCAAGAGTGGTGACTGAGGAAGCCATGGCTTCTTTCCACCAGAGTGGCACCTTCCACTCATTAAGGGACATTTGTTAGTACTATAAATAAATAAATGAATGGAACTTGGTTTAACTGAATTCATGAAATTTCTCTTCTCACTGAGGCAAGATAGAGAGGAAAACAAGATTTAGATACTGGTATTATTTTAAAAGAATAATATTTACACTTTATGAAAATAATTCATGTCTTAAAATAATAGCATTGCATTTATCTTTCTGTCAAAATCTTTGAACCATCATTGAAATAATTTATAAAGAATGAATAAAAGTTTAAGGAACAAAATGCTGGTCAGTTTCAATAAACACATAATGAGGTTACACAAAACTCAGCCACATCTTGAATTATGTTTTATTTTGTTTGTTTTGGTACCAGGGATAGAACTTGGGACCTTGTGCTTGTGAGGCAGGTGCTGGAACCACTGAGCTAAATCCCCAGCCCTAGCACATCTTCAATTATGAAGGCTACTATGACCAAACAAAATCTAGCAGCATTTACCTATACTATAAAAGAATAAGAGAAATATAGAAATTATATAGTGCCTACTTATGAGCTAGTCTTATGGCCTGAACTATTCACACTAGAAAAAAAACAGGAACTTCATGGGATTGCCTTATGGATTTTAAAAAAGGTCACAACAGAGAGTCAGAGAGAAATGAGCTATGCGAAAGTACGACAAAGCAGGAATAAAAATACAAATAAGAAAGGCCAACAAGATGAACGGAGGAAGAAATCCAGCATGAAAACAGTTTTGCTATTAGAAATACTTTTATTCCCCACTATTTTATTACAAAGACATACACATACATAGGTCAGAGCTAGATACTGGATGCACATGGACTATACTATACTGGCTCTCGAGAGTTAACACGGGACAGTTCACAGGTCAAGGGTGTGGGTTCCGGTGTTTGGCAGGGGTGGATACTTTGAGCCATGGCTCTGCTACCTACAGGATGGTAAGATTCTTTTTTTTTTGGTACCGGGGATCAAACTCGGGTCCTTGCACTTGCGGGGCAGGCGGTGGAACCACTGAGCTAAATCCCCGGCCCATGTTAAGATTCTTAAGAAGCATTTTTGCTATGGGGTGCCTGATTTCTCACTTACAAAACATGAATAAAGTAACTATGTGTCATAAGGTTTTTTAAAAGATAATGTGTAGCACTAAATAAATGAAGCACTAAATAAACTGAAGTTATTATTGCTACTTGAAAAAAGTTTTTGGTGGTACTGGGGATTGAACTAAGAGATTGTGCACTGAGATACATTCCCAGCCCCTTTATTATTTAGTTTTTGTTGCTGTTTTGACATTCTCACTAAGTTGACCAACTGCCCAGGCTGGGCTCAAACTTTTGATCCTCTCGCCTCAGCCTCCCATTCCCAGGTTACTTTTATTTTTATATACTTAAATATCTCAGTATTAATATAAGCTTATTAAATAAGACAAAGATAATGATGCCCAGATCTTGTGATTTTCCCTAATTTTCAAAGTAAGCAGACACACACAAAGAATTTGAAGCCACGTTTGGGCACTTAAATGATGCACATTACCAAAACACAAGGCTGAAACAGCTCTTTCCCTGAGCAAATCACCAGCCCTCATTGGTCAGGCCCCTGGCAGCGGGAGCTCTTGTCATCACAAGTACTTACCATATTATGAGCACAATTCAAAGTTACTGCATAAAACTTACTGAGGTGGATTTAATACCTTGGCTTCACTGCTTACAACTGGTTTTACAGGGAACTGGACTTCTGTGGCTTTTAATATTGTATTTTCTTGAAGAATGTCTTGTTGAGATTGATTGTGACCAAATGGCTTTAAAAAACAAACAGATAAAATGTTGAGAAATTTATCTCACAAAATATTTCAAAGATATCATCAGTGACCCTTCCCAAACAAATGATTTATGTTTTAAAATCTTGTCCTCAGTTATTTGGTTTTATTTTTTTGGTACCAGGGATCGAACTTGGGACCTTGTGCTTGCAAGGCAACCACTGAGCTAAATCCCTGGCCCATCCTCAGTTATTTGAAAGTTGATATGTAGTCTCACAGATACACAATTAAAATGACAGCAAGCTGTGAAAGCCTATCTAAATCAATCCTCACAAAATACTGTAAGAAGGAGACAATAATGATGTTTCAATATAAGAATTAAAATAAAAGAGTCTAACTTGGAGTCAGGAAATCTGAGTTTGGTGTTAACATGCTGTGACCTTCCAGACCAGTCCCTTAACCTCTCTTTCCACAGTGATGCAGGGATGGGGTGGGATGCGTACCAGATAATATCCATGGCAACCTGTATTTATTTATTTTTTATTTTATTTATTTATTAATTCAGGACCTTGTGCTTGCAAGGCAGGCACCAGAACCACTGAGCTAAATCCCCGGCCCCTGTATTTATTATTCAGTTTGATAGTATTTCTCTTAGGAGTCAAGGGGGAAACTATGCCCAGGCTGAACTGTGTGTATAGAGATGGGATGGTAGTAGGTGGCAGACAAAGCAGAGATTAGAGGATAATAAAAAATGTTTTGACTCCTGTGTTCAACGGACAGAAAATATTAGCAATGTCAACAGTTGGCTGTGGGAGAGGGAAGAAAGCCAAGTAAGTGGTTATGACATTAAAATAATTCTGATTCTAATCTGTGGAAAGTTTAAGAAAAGAGTCCTGGCTTTACTTGGAAGGACCTAAATTGACATCAAGTAGTGAAAATTAGCATTTAAGAGGGAAGATTCGACTTGATTTATCTCTACACAGCTGTAACTTAACTTACTTTTCTACCATAGAGACACTGAAAGAAGATGACACCAACTGACCACACGTCAACCTTGTTGGAAATCTTTGGTGGCTCTTTTCCAACTACAAAACATTCAGGAGGTAAATACCTATAGTTTTAGGGAGAATAAAAAGAAAATATTACATGTTAACAATCTTTAATTTAAAACCTTCTAAAACATTCAGTATCTTAGAACACTATTTTTATCCACATATAAAAAACCTTAGAGCTTTCATCATTTAACTCTACAGCAAAATATAACTTTGTGAAAAAGTACAGTATACAGTACAGTATAACATTTATATCTACATATATAGCTACAGAAACAAAAAATTAACATTAGAGATCACAATATTCTAACTTGAATATTTAATAATAGGAGAAATCCTCTCTCATCCCTCTTAACAAATTGTTTGAGCTGTAAGCAGTTTTCAAAAAATATGGTGAATGTTTAAATTAATAACAAATTTATTTCAGTAAAAGCTATTGCCATTAATCCCCCTCAGAACACTTGCCCTCACTTAGAACACTGCCACTTTCTAAAGCCGTTCTGGAAGTCTCCTGTTATGTCTTTATTTGCATTGTTGTCCCAAATGGATTCAAAACATTTACCCTTCATAGACATGGTCATGCTGACTTTGGGAAAGAGCCAGAAATCACATGGTGCCAATCCAGTGAAGAAAGTGAATGAGGACACACTGGAACAGTGATGGCAAACCTTTTAGAGCTTTCAATGATACAAACAGCCTGCTGTGGCACTTGTGCGTGCCAATAAGTTTGCTACCACTGTACTGTAATGTTTTTATGGTACTCAATAGCACCATTAACCACATTTTTTTCCCCCTGGTACTGGGGATCGAACTCAGGCATTAACCACATTTTTGATCACACTTCATAAAGAGATTCACAAATGAGAACTTCCAAAACTGCTTTACAAGTGGCAAGAACAATGAGATAAGTGTGTTCAAAGACAAGGGGAGGCAAATTCTGAAGGAATCAATGGCAATGTGTCTTTTTACTCTAATAAAATTTTAAATGTAAACATTCATCATATATTCTGATCACCCTGTGTACATCAATCACATGGTTCTCTTGTTTCAATTGTCTGCAGAGAACTTACTGAAAAGATAGTCTGAATATCTCTTGTTATACCTCTTGTTCATACTATAAGACCCATCCTAATCTGGCAACATCATAAACTTCGAACTCTGCACCCACTGTGATCTCTCCCTTCCCTGACTCTCAGGTGGTCTGGTCTGGTTTCCTCACACTGCTCTCCTTTTTCCTGTGTGCTTTCAAGTCTCTATGTCCTCCCTAAGTGCTCACTCAGTGTTACTTGGTGAGTGCCTTTTCTCTTTCAAAGACCTCCATAAGCCTTTGCTGTTTTCCTCTAGGCAGGGCCTTACTGCCTCCCCCTGCCAGGGCAGGGCAGTGTGGTAACTGTGTGATGGCACTGACTGTTACAAAACTGAGAAGTACAAGGAATTCTTATGCACTGTGTAGTTTCAAGCACTAGCAGTGTCTGAAATATACTGAGTATTCAAAAAATGCTAACTTTACATATTGAGTCCTATTTATAAACTTATATTTTTTGATAATGGAAGGATAAAAATTAATTTGTCATCTCAGTTTATAAGTAAAAAGATCCATCAGGGATGCAAGCATCTCATACCCCTAAAATTTAGATGAGTTAAAAATCACAAAAAGGGGCCGGGGATTTAGCTCAGTGGTTTCGTGGCCTGCTGCGCAAGCGCAAGGACCCGAGTTCAATCCCCAGTACCAAAAAAAAAAAAATCACAAAAGGGAATAATGCAGCTAAATGGGAATCCACTTTTTAAAAAATGCAGTCTTATACTCTCTATATTCTAATCATTGAAATTTCAAGATGTTGAATGATCTCTTAAAGACAAAGGATTTCTGTAAAGTAGAACCTCCAAAGATGCCTCACTAATGATGGGAAACCTTTCCTACCCCCCAAGTCAAGTAAAAGGGTAAATCTGTTTTATCAATGAAAGTGGCTATTATTTGGGTATCTATGCATTAATGGAAACATGCATGCTCTTGAACACTATACATACAGTCAGAATAGACAGGAAAGACATTTAGGGGAAAGTGCCCAGCAGGATTTAGTGAGGAATTGCACTTGACACTAAGAAGAGACAAAACTGACTTTTAAATTTCTAATACTGGTATAATTCTAAGTTTCTGGGGATGTCAGGTAACTTATAAAAGCATTTTATATATATATATATATATATATATATATATATATATACACACACATACATATATACACACACACACACACATATACATACACACACTCTAAAAGTATGGATAGGCCATCACAACTTCCAATATATATAGGTAAGTAACTAGAAAGACTATAGCAATTAACCATTTTTGGGGAACACTGTTTCTCTGGGAAATACATTTCCTATGTTAGTGTGGAAATGCCATGACAGTCTCTCCTTTCTGTATAGTCCCTGAAACAAGTTACCCTGTCTCAAGCCCACCTGGAAGCAGGAAACTTCCTTGTCCTGTCCTGAACTAGTGAAGCCACAGTGAGAGAGAAACAAATAATGAGAATGTCCTGCAGAGAAATGATTTCATATTCAGAACATGGATTTCAAGCTGTCCCCGTGGAGTTTAGAGTTCTACCAAGGACCCTTGTTTTTATCAGTGTTCTAAGATTTTGTTATGAAAGCATAAGCCTTGTTGCTAAAAACTATTAGGGGCCTACAAATTTGAATGATAATTTTCTTCAAATATAAAATTTAAAAAACCAGATATCGTTATTTTATTATATTATATTGTTAGGAGATGTAATAAGCAGAATTTTAAACTTCAAATGGCTTTAAAAATATACCTAATGTGAGGGTCGGGGATTTAGCTCAGTGGCACTGCACCTGCCTCGCAAGCACAAGGTCTAGGCTTAGATCCCCGGTACCAGAAAAAAAAGTATACATAATGTGACTAATTGCTCTTTGTGAAAAGTAAAATCTATACATATCTGTGACATCTTGTGGAACAAGTTATCACGGGCCCAGTTCTCTCTGTACTCACAATCCTGTTCAATGAAGTTGACTGTAGGTCTCTGCTCATTAAAATTTAATTCCTTTTACTAAACTTATTCTGGGAAATGTTTTGAAATTTTATAGTGTATGTTCTCCACTTTGGTGAATTTGACAAAAAGTTTGAAAATTCACAGTGACAGAGTTTTTGTAAACACCTAGGTACAGTATGTCGAGGTGACATTTATGTTTATGAATTGGTTCTATCTAGATGTACATATATGAAGTCCTTAAAAAGGATTTTTTACAGTCAAATTCAAGACCAAGAATACAACAAATCTATGTCATATGTGTAATGAATAAAACATCCATCTCTCTCAAAAATTTAAACTCTAAAACCTCAACAGAAGGTTTGATGTTTATAGTTTTTACTTATAATAGTTAGGCATTAAATTTGTATAAGTATTTATTTATAGGATATGCATCACTATAATAGTGTAGAAGATAAATCCAGATTGTCCACGTTACGAGTTTCTGGTTGGTAGGTACTGACGTCACTTGCTAAATAACAAGTCATTCTCTCTCTAGTTTGCTGATACATGGAGTTAAGAACAGAAAAGAGAACTAATCACAGTATTCTCCCTCTCAGGCCAGAGGCTAATATCAACTCTTTCAATACAATAATATCAAAGACTACCTGAAAATAAAACTAAATTTTCATAAAGACAATGGGGCTAATGTAGGTAATTTTGATTATTTTTAGTAATACATTTACCAGTAAGTGCCTGCTCCTTGGGAGGTTAGATCCATTCCATCTACACCATAGCTGTCATCATCCATAATTTTGGACAAACCAAAATCAGTAATTTTGATTTCTCCACATGCTGTCCCATCTACCAGAAGGATATTGCCTAAGAATAAAATATAACATTATTTTTTGATACATATATGAAAAACATTAATGTTTTAAGTTAACTTTTTAGAAGTAAATATAAATTTTAAATGTGGCAATATAATAAAAGCACCTTTAATTCCACTAGTGTTCCATCTAAGTTTTAAAAATTAAATCAATGAGCATGTTTACAGACAACTTAATATGATTTTATAAAACTATGCTGCTTAGAGCTTAAAAAATTATTAGACACATTTCATTAATTACCTGGCTTAAGATCATAATGTATAATAGGAGGTTTGATCTCATTGAGATATCTTAGTGCATTTACAATCTGCATTACAATAGACCTAGCTTCTTTCTCTGACATTAATTTATGTTGCTTCAGATAGAAATCCAAGTCATTGCCTTCACAGTATTCTAACACTGTACAAAACCTATGATGGGAAAAGAGAAAAATAATTAGACATAACTATCATCTAGTAATCGGAATTACAGTGGAGAAATGGAGAACAGTTATCATCGAAGGACAGGGGAAGCAAAAGCAAACATCCTTTCTTTTTTTTTTTTTTGGTACCAGGAATTGAACTTGGGTCCTTGCGCTTGCGCAGCAGGCCGCGAAACCACTGAGCTAAATCCCTGGCCCCAAACATCCTTTCTTAAAAGTTAAATCAAATATTCACTTACGTATCTGTATCCAAGGAAAAATAGTCATACAGTTTAACTATTCTGGGGTGATCCAGTTCTTTGTGTATTCTATACTCTCTGCAGGCATGTCTATGGGAAGAGAGTATATTAATTTTCCAAGACCATTACAAAATTCAGTTTATAAATATCATAAAGTACTAGTATTTACTTGTGGTAGTTTTCTTTTTTCTCATCTCTCCAGCTTTTATTAAGTTGATGGATCTTCACAGCAGCATATCTTTGTTCATATAGATCAAAAGCCTAGAATTCAAGGCAAAAACCAGTTATGTCCATAGACCAATTGAATAGCTAAAGGTATTTTTTAAAAAATCTTGGTGAAAAATTTTACAATAACACAGAAAAAGAATAAGCACTACAAACTTTAGCAATCATCTCCACTAAAAATATACAGTTCAACGAGACATTTATTTTCAGCAATGTGCTACGAGCTGGGTGCAGCAGCACAAGTCTGTAATCCACACTACTTGGAAGAGGAAGGCAGGAAGATTACAAGCTGCAAGCCAACCTGGGAAACTTAATGAGACCCTATCTTGAAATTAAAAAAGGGCTGGGGATGTTGCTCAGTAGTGGAGCACCCTTGGGTTTAATCCCCAGTACGGAAAACAATAAATATATAAAATAAATGAGATACAAATTTCATGGTGATAAATCAAAGAAACCCTCAATGTGAATTTTCACATTCAAGTTTTATAAATGCCAATATATTGGATCAAGATAAAACTATAAGGCTATATTTGTTTTTAATATTGACTTGCTTCTCTATTCTGGCAGTAGTAGTAAGCAGTCAGAAAAAAAACTTTTTTTTTGTGGGTTGGATAAAACAAACTGTTTCTTATCTATCTTTTGTTAGTAATCTCCCTACTTCTTTTTCATTTTTTGGAAAATAAGTTCCTAGCAATTTTCCAATTATTAAAAAATCGATACTTTTTAATAAAATTGTTCAATATATACATAAGTACTATAGTGAGCCCTTATGTACCCACCACAGTTTCAAAAATTTTGCCAACAATATTTTATCTGTGGCTTTATAATCATGATTTGTTTGGCTTTGTACATTCTATGTAAATCGTCTACCATCCAGCTACATCCTCAGCTCCTCATGCTTTTATTTTTCCCCTCCTGGAACATTTTAAAGACAAATCCCAGAGAACACATGATTTCATCCACAAAATTTCCAGCATTTATCAATAAGAGGTAATAATATCACACCTAACTACATCAATAATTTCTTAATCTCATCTAATACCCAATTGGTCTTCAATTTTTCTTTTTTGCCTCCCCCTAGAATTGTTCTGGATTTGTTTAAATCAACAGCCTCTTTTTTTTTAACAGTCTATTTCTTAAATTAAGAGACCACAATATGATCAGTATTTTAAAGCTTTATATGATTTATGTTCTTCAAAAACACTGAATACCATTTAAAAAGATTTTATAATTTAAATTCCACTGTGATTTATATACAAAGGTATCCTTTTAAAAACACACTTGGAGAATGGGGTTAGAGCTCAGTGACAGACCAACTGCCTAGTATGCAGGAAGCCAGGTTCCAAACCTAGCCCACCCCAAGGGAAGGGGTGCCATGGACCACAACTTAATAGCTACATGTTTGCTTAATAAAGACCCCAGTACCCTTACCCAATCAATTTAACCTAAAATTATGTAGCAAAGAAAAAGCAGTAAAACAATTGTTTTGCTACAAAAGTATAAAAGCATGAGATCAGATACAATATAGGAATGCAGTAGTTAAGACTTACTGTCTTTGGAGTCAGATAAACTTACTAGCTGAGTGACTTCTCTGAGTCTCACTCTTATTTATAAAGTTAGAGTTGTTGAGAGGACTAAATAGAGATATGCAGATCAGTGCAAGGTCAGTGTTTTGACTCTAGAGATAGACAATGTAAGCCACAATAAACTGGGTTTTTTTCTTTGTAAATACAATGAGGACATAATATCAACAAAAAGACATGCAATTTTTAACCACATACTCTTAATATTAATTCTTCACAGTAATACCCTTATTAGTGTAAAGAATAGAAGTTACATTACCTTATACACTTCACTAAAGCCACCTCTTCCAAGCAGATGAAGTAATAAATATCTTTCATTTAACGTTGGATGATCTTTGAACCTTAAGAGTAGGGGAGAAATATACTCAGGCACATTAGAAAGTTCCTTCTATATTAAAGTTTCATTCTCCTAATCTATTCATATCTATTTCTTTTTCGGTTACTCTACTGTTAATTTCAAATTCCACTCAATATTTCTTTTCATTCTCTACCAGTCTACTTGCATGAATATCACTTAAGAATTTGATGCTCACAATGCTAACTTTTATAGCTGAATAATGATCAATTACAGTATTCTCATAAAGGCCTAACAATCATTGTGCTGATATAAAATCCCTTACCTACTTATTCTTCTGATATTACTTCTCTTGAAAAATATACTTTTATATTAAGAATTATGACTGATCACAATATACAGTTATGACATGATTAAAATAATTATATTTATAAGTAGGTCTTTACACATGGTTAAACTTCAGTCTTTAGATTTCTATAAAATAAAAATTTAATCATCAATGTAAAAAGGATTTTTCAAAACTTGTAAAAAAAAGTCACTCACATTATTACTACCCTTACTATTTAACATTTATTGTACCTGGTACCTATTAGGTGTATTAACTCAGTTATCAATGTACCTTATGAAGTAAGCCCTGCTACTATGTCTATCTTACAGATGAGGGTACTGCTACACAGAAAGGGTAAGTAACTTGCTTAAGATTAACAGCTAAGTTGGAGATTTAGCTCAGTGGCACCCCACCTGCCTCTCAAGTGCAAGGTTCTGAGTTTGGTCCCCGGTAGGGGGAGGGGAGGGATATGAAGCTATACACGGCAGGGTTTTGCAGAAAAATGTACTTCCAAAATGTGCACTCTTGAAATTAAAAAAACTCAAAAATTTTTAAAGTTTTTTTTAATAATCTGAGGTGCAAATATATATATTTTTTAATAATCTGAGATGCATTTTATTGTTTTGTTAAACATCAAATGCATATAGGTTTGATAATATGATTTTCTTGAAAGACATTAATAAAATGGTACATTATAAATCTTTAATAATTCACTTCATTTTAATCAATCTAAGTCATTTCCACAAAGTCTGAATGTGGCTCTCATTAGAAATTTTAACCTGACAGAATTCAGAATTTAGATTATTTCATAATTATATTATTTCCATTCACTTCACATACTGGAATGATCTGTATATTTATGAATTACAAATATATAGATGACCACAAATAGGCATTTTCATAAGCAAAATATTAATATTTCACAACAGAAACTGGCTATTTTTAATTATGATGCTCACATTAAGTCATGAAGCTTTTTTCATTAATTTTATTTGCCATTTATTTTACACTGAATTTATTCCTGTGCTGTTTTTGTTTCTTCAGCTTCTTCTGATATTTTCTTTTTCTTTTGCACAACCTCCTTTTCTGGTTTAGGAACAACTGGTTCCTTTTCAGTGAGGATCATCTCAACATGGTGCTCATGTATGGATAAATTTGACCATGACTTGGTTAAGAACAGGTGCATATTAGGTGCTATGTCCACCTTGATGTGTTATAAAAACCCAGAGAATCTATATCCAAACCCCTAAGTTCAGCATTATACTCTGCATTTTAAAGCATGTGCAGCAAAAATTTACTTTTTGGAGCTACCAACCCCATATCCAGCCCCAGTGCTTGGCCTGGGCACACCTACCAACTCCTCTACTGTAACGACAGAATGGCACACATTGCTTCTTTAAAGTGACACCCTTCAGATACTTGGTGGCTTTTCTGATATGCATACCCTTGATGGGCTGGGAAGTTTCACAGATGTTCTTAAAGTGAACACAAAGATTTGAATCTCTTGATTTGTATGACTCTGTGGGGTTTTCTGGATAAAGAAAGCAATGGTTTGCACTGATCATTTCAGGCCACATACAGAAAAGGAAAGTATGAAGTTTTAAATTATGCTGCTAGTTTTAAAAACAAAGTGTAAAAGGACATCATTTCTCTCTTTTACACCAATTAAATCCACATAGTGCCTTGTTTAATTTCCATCTTCTTTGTGACGCTTCCACAAACCCACAGATTTTCTTTTCTTTGAATTCCTTTAACATGTACTACCTATGGTGCTTTAAAAAAGTAAGCCACTCAGATATTTAGAGGAAGAATGTTTCAGATTGAGAAACCGGCAATCACAAAAGCCCTGAGCTGAGAATGTGCCTGGCATGTCTGAGGAGATCGGAGTGTCTATGGCACCACAGGATGGTGAGGGGCCAGGGACCAGATTACACAAGGGCTTCCTGCCATGGGAAGGACTCTGGATGTTTTCTAAGTGTGATGAGATGTCTAACTAGGAAACAAGTATGTTTATTCTCTCCATGGAGAAGGGGCACAAGGACTTCTATCATATACAACTATAAAACACAAATAATGACTTACTGTGAATTATCTTCATTGTTTATTCTTTTGAGTTCCCGTATGTGAAGATTTCTGACTCTTTCCAAACGTTCAAGTTCTGCCTGGATTTCTGCCTCTTCCTGAAAATGAAGAGAGGGGACTATAACAAGCTCAATTTATTTGTAGTATAAAAAAGATATTTTTACCCATGCATCAATTTTTTATAGTGATGAGAATAGTGCATTATAAAGTACCACTGAGTTAAAGAAGACCAAAGTGTTCTTTTCAATGCCTGAAAGATAAAAAGAGATAAGGCAAAAGCTTATTTCAAGGAACTATCCTCCACATAAAAATCTATACCTAATGAGATGCTGGGTTTTATTCTGTACTATAAGAAATCTATTTTTATAATGTCTATACTAAAAGCGACTGCAAGGTAGTCTGATGCTGGCTTATAACACAAAATGAGCTGCAATTTTTATTTCTGGTCCATCTGAATTTTAACTTAAGAGGGAAAAATATATGAGTACAAAAATGATGATATTTTCTAATAATTACAAGAGGAAGAAAGAAGACAGAACCACAGAGTATTCCTAGACCTTACAATATTTGAATGCAAATACACTCACATACAACCTGACCCCTCACTCTGGATAAATCCTCCTGTAATCCTAAACAGACATTAAAATAAAAAATTTATTAACTGCTGTGGTGAATCCTCAGTTATCAGAGCAGATGTATGCAAGACCTAAAGAAATGTACTTTAAATATCATTTAACTTTTTTGACAGATGTATTTTTCATTTGCAAAATAGACAATTTTTAGAAAAATATACACACCAAAACAAGCACACATATCACCCATGTCTCACTCTTTTAACACACACCTCTGTTAATATAAATCTGAATACTTCTTAAAGATGGACATAAATATGCCAAATTTTAGTAGAAATTTCTAGAAGTATTCAATTTAAAAATACTTTCGAGTAAGAATTTGTGGAATAAATAAATACAGATTACTTTACAACTATAAATATAGACCAAATGGAATACAGGTTATTTGTAAATAATACATCTAAATATCTCTCTATTTTATTAGCTCTTTTGCTTTTTTTTACTGAGTTCTTTTGATATTCAAAAATCTCTTACCTAAAAGTTAATAATTCTGAAATATATTGAAAATATAGTCATTTCATTCAAATATGAAGAGAGGTATGAAGTCTACTAGACTAATATATAAGACCTAAGCTGAAAAGAATATTTTAATTATTATGAAGAAAACAGATCTTTCACAGATTATTTATAATCCACTTAACTTTTTAAATTATTTTAAAATGAAATTTAACACTTTTTTTGCAGGGATATTTAATACAGACTAGGAATTAGATGACAAAGACAATTAAAGAAAAAGCTTTCTAGAATTTGAGAAAATTTTCTAAAACAGACATACTAAATAGATTGTCTTAATTTAACTAAAATGTCCTCAATATTCTTCGGTCACAAATATTTCTTATTTTAATGAACAAAATGGTAAGGTGACGTCCTAGGAGATTCAGTACTCAAAGATTCATTATGAATTAAAAAGCTTTGGAACAATAAACTCAAAACACACTTAGCTTAGTCACATAAGACAGAATAAGAAACTGGCCATGTAGGTATATCCAGGAGCATAGAAAAACTAAATTAATTTACACCACAGAATTTAGAAAGCAGAATCTTGTTCTCTTCATATTACTAATATTTGGTAGGCTGGTGAAATTTTAAGTAATGTAATAAAATTATGTCAAGGCTATTAGAATATCAGATGAGATGTTTGTTTTAGCTTTTACTTACTTGAAGTTGTGTCATAGGGATACTATTTCAATGCTGACAACATAAGTTAAACTTTACTGAGTTACAACTATGTAGGCTTCAACTAGATTATTAATGCACATAATTACATTTGTTGTATAATCTTCAGATTGTCTATACAATGGTAGTACTCATTATCACAAAATAAAGCATGACAAATATGTCTCATAAAATCTTACAAAATAAAAACACAAATAAGCATCATTCATTTTGAATTGTTAAGATTACTGGGAAAAAATGTCAGAAGAACTTGGGGGAAATAATAGATTCTATGTATTTAGGAAGAAATGTCAAAGGAAGGAATTATAACCGATTCTTATTAGATTCTTATCTTACAGATAGACATAAACCCACCACAGTCAGTGAAATGTGTTTACATATTTCAACATTACTATATTGTTGCTTAGTATTTCACAGTGTCTTAGACCTTAAAACAAAGTGACATATTTTTGTGGGAAAGATAATTCTGCAACTCTAAGGAATTTCTCTCAAATCCCAGCAGAAAAAAAAAAGGTATATATGCTGCTATGGATTGAATATTTGTGTTCCTCTCAAATTTCATACCGAAGCTCTGATCCCCCAATATGATAGGATTTGGAAATGATGCACTGGAAAGGTAGCTAGAATTAGAGTAGGACATGAGTAGAGGGCCCTCAATGATGGGATTAGTGGCCTTATAAAGGGGCACCACCACCACCGCCACCACTACTTCTGTGGGGAACACAGAAACAAAGTTATGTGTAAACCAGGAAGAAAGCCCTCAGCAAAAACCATTTCCAGACCTTCCAGACCTTCATCTTACTTTTAAGACTCCAAAACTACAGTATGAGAAAATAAATTTCTATTAAGCCACTCATTGTGGTACTTTGTTATGGTGTGCTAAGTACATTACTAGACACACATCCCTTTGAGCAAATGCTACAGGCAACACTGTTTAGTACCTCTCCTTATAGGAAGGGGCACAGCCTAGTTTTGGTCTGGTTCTAGGGCACAACAGGCTAGAAAGCAGTAGACTCAATTAATTCATTGTTGGTGCAGATCATTTCCTAGGGTGTACCCTGTAGGCTACACTGTTCTTTTTTTTTTTTGGACTGGGGATTGAACTTGGGACCTTGTGCTTGTGAGGTAGGCGGCGGAACCACTGAGCTAAATCCCGAGCCTAGGCTACACTGTTCTTGACTGAGCCTGACATTAGCCTGTGAGGCATGCTCAGAATTAAATCTTTTTCAGAGGCTTCAGAAGTGAGGATAACCTAGGTTCACAATCACCACAGAGTGGAATCTTCAAATTCATGGCAAAGCTAGGTCACATGAGTAGAATAAAAGAGATAACCCAACCAGCTAAACTGCATTTAGTAAATATACTAAATATCAATCCTGAATTCATTCACTAGCTGAGCAATTAATCAAAGCAGAGAAAATGTAGAAGAAAAAAAGACACAAATAACATCTGGAAATGAATTTGTTTCTGTAGGTAATTATAATGTAGATGGGATATGAGTTAAAAATAGACTGAATTAAAAAAAGAGGTAGGTCTGGTGATCAAATACAAAATAAATGGCCATGTCTCTTTTTTGTTTAAAAAGAAAGATATAATAACAGACAATTTAATAGTATATACCATAGCTCTTTTAATAGTACTTTAAAATAAGCTTTGATGTTCTGAATTAGTTGTATAAAAAAACCAAGTCACGTATATACACAAAAACAGACCTTAATATTGCCTCATTGTTTAAATCACCTGCAAAAACACCACCTAACTTGTTGCAAAACCCCAACATTTTTAATTTTTGAAAATTTACACAGAAGATAAATCCCCCACCAACTTCACTGGAACAATTTGTCTCTTAGCAGATGTTCAGCAAAGAAATGCTATTTGTGATCGAAGTCTCTTTTGGTGGCTCAATATTCCCTTAGCTCAACTCTCTTAAGTCCCAAGTAAATTGTAGTTTTATAGAAACTGTAAAATTATAGGTTAAAACTGATGGGTGAATTTGGAGTGGGCATTTCCTATAGTTGCAGTTTTTCAAACTATTTGTGGAGTGTATTGGCACTGAAGCTTATAAAGCACTATAAAGCTTAGTTATAAAATGCATTTCACATGTAAACTAATACACCCTCCCAATTTTACATATTACTCCCCCCCACAAAAAAGTTCAATTTGCAAAAACTGACTTTTTATAAAGCCAAGGTAAGATAGGAAGTATTTCATTTGTTTTTTGTGGGGCTAGGATGGGGATCTGCATGCTAAGTAAGTGCTCTACCACTGAGCTGGGCTCCCAGCCCAGGATGTATTTTGATACGGCATTCTTGGCTTGCCTATAATCTATGAGAATTCATGAAAGAGACAATTTCTGTATGTTATATTATAAAAATGGTGGAAGCTAAGAAAAGTATACAGATTGGCACAGTCTGTTCAACAGCACCGTAACATTACTTGGTGCTCAGAAAACTCAAATATTTTTAAAAGTTTAATGGCAAATTCATTTTAGTAATAGGAAAAATGACTCCTTTAAAAGTTAATATCTCTAGGTCCTCAAAAAAAACTTTCAATTTCATAAACTATATTATTTATAATGCCATTTAAAAAGTTTATCACTAGGAAAATAAAAGGTAAAATTAAGAAAAGATACTATTACAAACTAAAAGAGAAAAAGACAGTGTATATAAAAAAGGAATTAAGGAGAAAATTAACAATTTATTGGTACATGTCACTAGATTGCAATCTTTTCCAAATCTGAAATATGGACATAGAAAATATGAACCAACCAACAACCACCACCAAAAAACACCTACACAAAGCAGGCCTGAATTTATCTCAATCATAAAACTACTGTCCTACAGTCATACCCAATCACCAAACTGGTCATTATTGATGGGAGCATATAGAATCTTTCTCAGGTATACTTAACTACCTAAGAAAATTACCTTAGAACCTTTACTGTTAATGTTTTCCTTTATCCACACTTCTTTTCTTTTTCTTTTCTTTTCTTTTTCTTTCTTTCTTTCTTTCCTTTCTTTTCTTTCTTTTTTGGTACTGGGATCAAACTTGGGTCCTTGTGCTTGCTTGCAGGGCAGGCTGCAGAACCACTGAGCTAAATCCCCACCCACTTCATTTCTTTTCGAGAGAAGGGAGTAGTGCTTTATTCTCTCTTTAAATGCATAAATATATACACTGAAACTATAGTATTAGGGAGCCCAAGCCCTCATGTAGGCTACAGTGCTCCACTACTGAGCTATATCACCAGCCCTTTTTATTTTGAGGTAGGGTCCTGCCAAGTTGCCATACTGGCTTTAAGCTTTAGATCCTCCTGCCTCAGCCTCCTGAGTAGGTGGGATTACAAGCACTTGCTCCTATATGCAGCACTGTTTTTCTGTTTTTCTTTCAGTCCTGGGGATTGAACCTATGACCTTCTCACTGAGCTACATCCCTGGTCCTATTTTCATTTTCTGTTTTGAGACAGGATCTCACTAAAACACTAAATTGCCCAGACTGGGCTTGAACTTATGATCCTCCTGCCTCAGTCTAACAGAATGCTGCGACTGTAGGTGTGTACCACCACTCCTGGTTACACTGAAACATTTAACTGGGAATGACTATTAATATATGTAGGTTTTCAGTCCCTCCATTTTATTTAAACAAAGCAAAATCTAACCTCCTCTGCAGCCAATAAATGTAAGTGTTATAATAATTGGCAAATTTAAAAAATATTTATTTTCTGAAAAAAGAGTCTTGCGATTGTAGTCTAGGTTGGCCTTGAATTCACCACATAGCCCAGGCTAGTTTAGAACTGGGCAATCCTTCTACCTCAGCCTCCCAAGTGCTAGATAAGTATGTGTCACCACATCTGGCTTTTAGTACACTTCTTGTATATTGCTGTATTATGGAGACAAAAGTCCTTAATGTTAAAACCCTAGCACTCACATGTATAATGCTTTAGTATGATATACTGGAGTCCTTTCTCTCAGCTTCCTGCTTCCTTTTAAACTTTTTCAGGATGTTAGTAGATAACATACATTTTTACAGTTTGAAAAGATTTAATTTCTACCCCAAATGGGAAATGCCTAGTCTTCTACACTCTGACTACAAATGTACATTTAATGGTATGGACTTAAGTTCTGATTGGGAAAAGTTGGTAGCCAAGAAACTGTTTTCTATTTTTTGTGAAACAGTGATCCTCTAAACTAAACTTAGAAACCGGAACCAAACAAACTCTGCACGAAGTGATGAGAAACATGACTTCTGAAGATCAGAACTAGGAACATCTGTAAGTTCTTATGAGTGTAGAAGGTGGAACATAAATTGAACGTTTCCCATCTACAGTTAGTTCCATGTTTTCTCACCACAGTCATCTTTTATAGGCTATATCCTTTTTTGGGGGGGGATACTGGGGGCTGAATCCAGGGCCTTCATCACATTCCGGACCTCTTTTTTGTTTTTGTTTTGAGGCAGGGTCTTGCTAAATGGCTGAACTGCCCAGGCTGGGCTCAAACTCGAGATCATCCTGCCTCAGCCTCCCAGAGTGCTGAGATCACAGGTATGCGCCAGTACCCCCAGCTCTAGTCTACTAATTTTTAAGTGGAAAGAAGTAGTAAGAATGAAATGTCAAGTGACAAATTCCAACACTCTTCTCAACACCTTTCTCATCCTTATACACCAAGAAGTCAGGAACCTCATAACATTCTTTACAGGCTTAACTGTGACTTTCCCAAGTACAGTGCATTTCCACCAAAATTCCACTGAAATCTACTGCCTATACAAGTGTAGCATCTCATGTGTCATGTTTTACAGAAACATAATGTACAATGTGCTCAGCTTTAATTGAGAGAAGAATTCTGAAAAGATTTCTGCTGGACATGGCTACAGAGGTGAACACATAGATGTAAAGATGAAGCCTTCTAGCATTATACTGCTCATTATTTTCATTCAATCTAAAGTGACAGGAAATGTCACATATGCAAACTTCTTTGTGGTCATGCTATGGGTCTGACAAATCAGATGACACCGGTATTCTAAAAAGACCAAAGGAGATACCAAGCTTCAGGAATACTTGGGGGTCAATTCACCTAAAACCAATGCCCTGTATTCTCCACTGTTCAAAAGGCTTGTAGACAATCCATTGTCTTCCATTTCAACTACTTGCATGGTCCACTGTGAAGGAGTGAGAAAAGAGCTGTGTACTTGTTCTTGACCTGTAAAGATTTCATCATGGAAGATTAATACTGATGTTGCTGCTGCCTGTTACTGGTTGTTTCTCTTTGCAGGTGCCAAAATCAGTCAGGGAACAGGATTTCAATGGCAGGGTTGCTGCTATATTGTTATCTCTTCAGAACGGAGGCACAAGGAGAGATGAATGCCACATCGCAAGGAGCAAAGGAGAGAGAGAGAAAGAAATGGTGTCAGGTGGCATGTTGGATGTGATTTGTTTTAGTAGAGATTGAGATGACTGTAAACTGTTTAGCTGTTTCCTTCGGTCTGCAAAGACACATTTGTGTTGGTGCTGATGATTCTTGACTAATCCTGTTTTAATCACAAATTGGTTGTTTTTCCAGTAAAACTTCTAATACTTATACTTAGGGTTATAAATCAAATAGACTCTCTCTTCTTTCACATATATAGATACAGACACACATCAAAACACACACACACTAAAGCCAATCCCTACTATAATATTCTATGGTACACTATACTACTTAATAATAAATTCTGGGATCTCAGACTTTCTATATGCATTCTCTCCAAATAATCAAATTTTTAAAATCAAGGAGACAACAAAGTTTGAAGACAAACAAAAACAAAAACAAAAACAAAAAGGGCAACATAATCACATGCTGTTTGTATCATAACGAGTAACAGCAGTATTGAGACACAGTCAATGGTCCTAATAACTTTAAAAATTCTATGTCCTTGTCAGTTTAGGGTTTTATGATTAGTAATGTATCTTTTAGAAAATATTATGACTACAAAGAGAACCTATTACAGGGAAATTGGTTTTTCCAGAGTTTTTTCATTGTATATGTTATTTTAGCAATAATCCTTGAAAGCACATCCACACAGTTGTCTTCAACTCCAAAATAATGATCTGATTATATAAACAACTAAGCAGAGCTCCTCAAATCACAAAGATATATTGTTTTCCCATAACTAGAATTCATCAAGACAAGATGAACTGGTATGTGACTAGTTTCCTTAAACCACCAGATTACAGATGGGGCATAAGTACATAAAATTAGATTGTTAGTAGCTTTGCCTTGGAGGAACAACTTTGTAAGATAGGTAATTGTTTTCTTTTTAATAAGTGACAACTGGGGAAGTATATATAGTTACTGGAGACAAATTATTTTCTTTTTGAAATAGTTTCAGGAACAACTTGGAGAGTTAACGTATGTCTCATAAAATTATTTTATTTATTTATTTATTTATTCATTCATTTATTTATTTACTTTTTGGTACCGGGGATCAAACTCAGGTCCTTGCGCTTGCACAGCAAGCGGCAAAACCACTGGACTAAATCCCTGGCCCATGAATTATTTATACTTTTTATCAAAAATGTGTTTTCTCTGTTGACCTTTAAAAAATAAACATGAAAATCAATATATTAATAAAGAAACAGTTTCACTGATAAAACAATCATGAACATACTTTCCAAGGAATGAAATATGGGAAAGAAAAAGTGCATGAAAAACAATTGACTTAAAACTGTTCTCTATGTGTAATGAAATGAAATTGTGTGCTTCCCAAAAATTTAGGGAGTAGCATACAACACTCCCTCTACTCTGAGAGATACGCATTGAAAACTACAAATGAATTAATTCTTCTGAATGCAAAAAACATCTTGCTATTCATCTATAACAAAAGAATTCAAAAAGTAAAGCATACAGGTATAGCCACTGAAGCATGAGTAACAAAAATTTCAAGTTCTGGCTTTGTCACTCACACACTGCTTTATTTCAGACAAAGCATTTAAAGAAGATCTTAAGATTCAAAAAGTTAAAATAATGTTCACTCAAAAATGGTTAAAACTTCTGTCGGGTGTGATGGCGCACGCCTATAATCCCATTACTCAGGAGACTGAGACAAGAGGATCCCCTCAAGTTTGAGGCCAGCCTGGTCTACATAGTGAGTTCATGGCCAGCCTGCACTACATAGTGAAACTTTGTATCAATAACCTCCCCCAAATACTTTATTGGAGTCTGTGAAATGTAACAGTATGTAATTGTCTTGAAATGGGAATGCCAGCACTGCAGTATGTGGAAATAAATTACTTATGAATGAATGAACAATGGCTACACAAATTGCTAACAACTAAAACAACAGAGTAGTAAAGAATTCCTAATATAGTGAAAAAGAGAAAGTGATGCTATACAATGACTTTTCGCATCTCAGAAGACAAAGCTAATAAGCCCTTAAGTGAAGTTTACATTTACTTTTTGGCAGCAACAGGAAACAACTATTTATTTTAGCTACATATTTACTTCTAGGGGTTTCCGCCTGATTCTGTCACACTGTAACAGCTCTGGACTTCTCATTTTTTTAACCATACCACTGAGCTAAATCCCCGGACCAACAATATAAAGTAGTATATAGAATATGAATTGAGGATTAAGATTTATTCAGTAGTAAATAAACTTTTCCTATTTCAGTTTACCTACTCAATTAAGATTCTCATCATAAAATACAATGTACATCATGAATTACCCATTTCGAGAAAAAGTAGTAAATAGGCCTTCTATTGTAAATTCATCCAGCATGAGCTTCCTCCATGAAGGTTTGTACTTCTGTCTAACAAATTTAATAATTAACTCTATTTAAGAGTATTAAAGGAACACAGAGAGAAATAGTGAGAGCTACACTTGCTAATTCAACAGTACCCCAGGTTCTAAATCTAAACCCTAAACTTGGCAATAATTCTGCAAGTAACAATGAGCATCAGATATTCACAGGTCCGGTCAGGTCAGGTCAGGTCAATCCGATCCAATCCGATCTGATCCGGCCTATGGTAGAAGCTATATACTTACAAGTTAGTGTATACTTTGTGTCAGCCTAATGACAGGAGCATAGGAAACTAGCAAAATACAGATGGTAACATCTTTTCTCTTGATTCTGTGTTGAGTGCATGTCAAGTCTATTTTTCAGAAAACAGAATGAACTATTTTTCAACTGTGCTTTAGAATTTCATTTTTAATAATATAACTTACTGCTTATTTTTTATGGTACAGCTCAAAAGTAAATAACCAGGTGTAAGTAGGCAACCACTATTATGTATTTGTGCTATAACATGACATTACTTGCTCAATTGTGTTCTCTGGACCACTTGCAACTTCCTTCATAAATGCATTCACTTTTCTCACCCAAAATAGTCTCTTAGAAGAAAAAGTGAATATTCAAGACATGAGGGTATGTTTCAGCATTATTAATCACTCTGCCAAAATATTCCATGATGGAGGCCAAAGAAAAGTTATGTTGTTGGTTAAGAAGAAGATAAAGTTAGAAATCTAAGACTGCTCAATAAATTTGATACAGGCTGAAAATAAAAAGCAGGAAAAAAGATTATGGAAAGATATTAGAAAGAAGTAAATATGAAAAATAAAAAAGCCAAACATTAGAAAAGAAGATAATACAGAGGTTAGAACAGAAGGTGAGGTATTCTCTAATATTTTGCAAATGTTTATAAAGTAACTAGGCAATAAGCACATCTCACTTTAGAAAGTAAAAGTATTTTTTGTAGAAACCAAATATTTTCGAAGTACCCTGAAAGCTTTAAAAACAATCACCAACCAACTAAACTCAAAACCAAATCCTCCTCTTCAGCCTTTTCAAAAGTGTATTTTATGTAATACAAATTGTCAATTCTGAATTTAACTGCTTTAAAATTTTAGATTCTCTACCACAAATTTTCATAAAATAAGGCACACATGTAAAATGTCATTATTAGAAAAGGTAATTTAAAATTTGCTATTACATAAGAAAATAATAACCCTCCAGGTGAAGCTCTAAAGATATACTTAGTATAGCTAAAATTATACTTAATAAGAGCATATACTATCCCTTTATCACCAAAGGCTGGTCAGAAAATAATTGGTAAATATTCTATATGGGACATCAAGCATAGGTCCTTATAAAATTCATTAGCAAAATAGCTTTTACAGGCACACAAATACTTGTGATTAATTCCAAATTAAAAATTCCTTCTTCCTTCTATAGTCCCCTTATATACATCTATTATTATAGAACCATTATTACAGTTCAGTAGTTCCATCTGCTACAGAGAATGGACAGTAGAGAATAGACTGAAGTTGTCTACTCTATCTTAAAGAGCAGGAAAAATGGCCAGTATTACAATAAAACAAAAGGCCTTAAAAAAAAAAAAAGATCAAAATAAATCATTTTGGAACTCACTGTTCAAGTAATTTAGGTGGAAGTTTTCTGAGGCAGTGGCACAGACAAATAAGGCATAATAAAGGACACTGATGCAAATCACACAAGGGATACTTGAAAAATACAATGAATGTTTAAATTAAAAATAAAAAACTTTTTTACAGTATAAGACACATTGCCAAGAATGAAGGGGGAGAAGTGTGTTCAAAGTGAGAAAGAGTAATATTACTATCCTGAGGGGATTAATGGCAACAAGTCTTTTCCTGTACTAAAATTTTATTAAATATTCACCGTATTTTTTTTTTTTTTTGGCACCAAGGATCGAACTCGGGACCTTGCACTTGAGAGGCAGGCAGTGGAACCACTGAGCTAAATCCCCAGCCTTTCACCGCCTGTTTTGATCACCCCTCACTGATTAAACACTTGTGGCACTTTCTGCTAAATGAAAACACTGTGTAGTGCCCTCATCTAACTTATTCACCAGACCTGGCACCATTCAATTTTTGATTCTTCCTCAATGTCAAAATGATCATAAAAGGTAAACATTTTAAATCAATTGAGGACATCCAGGCAGCCATGACAACATAACTAAAAGATACTCATTAAAGAGGACTTCCCAGGGCTGCTTCAGAAAGTGGCAAGAACTGTGGGATATGTGTGTTTGAAGCGATGGGAAGTAATTTAAGGAGGATTAGTGGCAATATGCAATAATAAGTTTTTAAAAATATAAACATTGGATTTTTGAATTATACTTCATATACATGTGTGTACATATACGTATATTCCCTATAACCAAATGGCAGGAGTCCCTAGCATACTGACAATTTTCCAAAAATGAATTAATATTAGAGTGTGATATATACAACCTTCTCTGTCATACCTCACTCTACTCCATGGAGATGACTTCTTAATTCATCAACTCCATTTTAGTTACACTTTAATCTATTAAAAAAAACTTTATATAACCTGACAAGCAGAATTAAAACTTGGGTCCAAAAAAACCAATTTTTACATCTCATAGTAATTTCATTTTGAAAGAAAAAAAAAATCTTTCTTATTACTAGTTCACTGAAATGGTTTGAGTTAAAATTAAGATCTATAAAAACAAAGGACTCATAATTTTAGAGTTTACAAACAAGTACAAAGTTATACATTATAAAACTATACTACAATAACATAGCAACATTTAAAAAAATTGTATCACTTTACATTATTACTGATGATTAGCTCTTTTAAATTTTCCATGTACATATTTTAATAAAAACATTTAAGCAAGCAGTCAACACATTAAAAGTTAAGCCAAAGAATTGTTTTCTACTTACTTGTAATGTTATTTCAATTTATTTACTTATTTTTGGTATCAGGGATTGAACTCAGGACACCTTGTGCTTACGAGGCAGATGTGGTACCACTAAGCTAAATTCCCAGCCCCTTCAATTTATTAAGAAATAGATACAGATATGAAATTTTACCTTTTATCTTAAAAATGAAAACAGTTCATACCAGAAGGTGGTACTTAGAGTAATATAAAGACTCTAGAGGTCTGGTCAGGAATGATTCCTCCACAAGACAGTATATCAGCATCTCAGTATTTTGAAGTTACCACAATACAAAGGAATGTTATTTCAATATATTCAAAATAAAAATGCAACTTAATGCATTTCTCTCTCTATTTTTCGGTCTGAAGCTCTAAGTTTCAAATCTTTCTCTTAAAGTTTTAGCTTCTGAAATAAAGACACTTAGAACAGAACTCTCCACCAAAAACTCTGGTAGCAAATTAAACTAAAAATGCAGCATATGCTTCACATACCTTCTTGAGATGTCCTAGTCTAAGTTTGAAAATTTCTTCCTGTTCATGATATTCTGCCAAAGTCAACCTGTCAAAAGTAACATTTTAACTCTATATTTTGATATTAATACTTATTATTTACTAACAACTAACAAAATATAGTAAAATTGACCAAATGGGAAATAATAAAATGCTGACAACTTTAAGCCAAAAATCCTTCACAATATTCTTCAGAATACATTTAATACTTATAGATGGAGCAATTAACTAATTGAACAACCATTTGATAAATACCACACATCAAGTGATATTCCAGAATTTAGATATAGAGAATATAATTTAGATATAAGGATATAGAGAAAACAAGATAATTTCTCCTTACATTTTGGTTTGGGTTTACAGTCAATAGTGAGGTTAAGGACACAGGAAAAAAACAACTTAATGATAAAATAATTTTAAGTAAGTGTTACAAAGAAAAAAAGGGTGGTTTGATAGTGGCTATTATTGCTAATTTGTCCTAGTTGTTAGGCAATCATAAGAAGACTTTGGAGCGGCAACACTCTAAGACCAAGACACTCAGCATTTAAGAAAACAAATGAGAACGTGGGGAATGGAGGAAACAAGACTAGTTCACCTTTGAAATTTTCAAAACAACTGGGATAAATAAAGGGAACACCCTCAGTATTCTGCAAGGCATTTATAAAAACAGATAACTGACAGGAAACTTAATGGTAAAAGATTAAAGATTTCTCCTTAAAATCAGGAATGAAACAAGCACGCCCACCTTAACAAGAGCTATTCAATATGGTACTAAAAGTCCTAACAGAGCATTTAGGTGAGGGGAAAAAATGCATACAAACTGTAAGGGAAGAAGTAAAACTATCCGTATTCACAGATGACATGATTCTTTATGTAGAAAATTCCAAAGAATGCACAAGAGGGAAAAAAATATTACAACTAATAAACTCAACATGGTACAACAGTGTCTTTCAATATACAAGAAACGAACAACCTATAAAGGATATTAATAAAAAAAATTCCATCTATAATAGCATGCAAGTGAATAAGATATTTAGGAATAAATTTAATACAGGAATTGAAAGACTTGTATACAGAAAACTACAAAATACTGTATTGCTAAAGAAATTAAAAGATGGAATAATTAAATGAAAAGTTATCCTACGTTCATGATTTGAAAGATTTAATATTATTATGAAGACAATACTCCCTAAAGTGAAAAATTTAAGTTATAATTTGTATTCTTATATTAAAAATTCTGCACAAGTCAAAGCCTAGTTCCCAGTAGATGGTGATTCAAAGTAAGTTTTTAGAAACAGTTGCCAAGAAAGCTGCTAAACTTTATTTTTTAAAAAAGCATTTCTTCACCTGTAAATCCCAGCACTCTAGGAAACTAAGGCACGAGGGTCATAAATTCAAGCTCAAGGGAGCTGGGGATGTAGCTCTCTCAGCACTATGGCCCTGGGCTCAATCCCCAGTCCTGCAAAATAGGTATGTAGCAGAGCATTTCTTAAACTAACTATAGTATTGGAGTGCAAGTGCTTCTGTGGCCTTCTCCCTATTTAAACGTGCGTTTTTAAAAAGACAATTATATCACTTAGTATCAATCACATACCAGTATCACTACAGCATGAGTTGTAAGTCAACACATGCAATAAAATGAGAAGGGAATGAAATAGGACTATGATTATTCAATTATAGGTACAGCTGTGACCACCTTGGAAGAAAAGTAGGAAACAAAACACCTATGACAAACCAGAAAAATGGTCTAACCAAGGAAAACACGAAATTCAATTAAATGCTTATGTACTGTCATTTAGTATTTACTGACCACTTCCTTATGCCAGGAACTATGCTAGATATTGAGAGTACAGAGATAAATTGTGATATACAAGTAATGCTACAATATAGACAGGAATGTACAAAAGGTCATAGGTACCTAATCTTCAGGGAAATGAGGATAAACAAGGAAGAAAACGATTACATATTAGATTTGAGAAAAACTTAAAAGAATAAACAAGAAATCAGACAGATGAAAAAAGGCAAGGGACAACATGAACAAAGGCACAGAAACCAAGAAATTACAGCCCATTTAAAGAACTGACAATTTAACATGGAATACACATGGAGGAATGAGGCTAAAGAAAAAAGGAGATTTATGAAAGGTCTTCAGGTGGGTGAATTTTATTTGAAAGTCACTGAAGAAGCTTAAGTAAAGTGACATGATGAGACACGCAAGAAATAGTAATAGATGTTAAAAGAAGTGAAGTATTATACTAAGACAGTGGGTATATAAATGAAGAGAAAGGGATAGTTATGAAAATGTTATGGAAACGGATGTGGACAGTGAGGGAAAATTAAACACCGAAGATGACTCCTAGATTTCTGGTCTCATTAAATGAGCAGATGAGATAGAGGGTACAACAGCAACTCCTCAAAGTGATCGTTAACGTCTATCCTTCAGGAGTTAAGAAAAAAGGTTTCAGTAAATCCTTTTTATGAAATAAAATAAAAGATAACCAGAAATTAAGACCATGAGTTTTGAGTTTAAAAGTTGGCCATGAAGGGGAGGTACTGACCAATGGGCAAAGATGAGGCTAGACAGATCAGAAGAAGCCAATTAAAAGTACTTCATAAGCCATATTGTGGCCCTTAGATTTTATCACTTAAGTAATCAAGAGCCATATTAGGGTAAAAGGAAGAGAATTCAGAAAAAATGACTGACTGACATGAAAATGGATTATAAGACTAGACCAAGGTTGAAAAGTGAGGATATAAAAATAACCCAAGTTGGGTTAAAAATGTAGTTCAGGGGTAGAGTGTCTAGCAGGCACAAGCCCCTAGGTTCAATCCCCAGCACCAAAAACAAACACAAAACACTCAAGTTACTTGAGTTGAAATGGAAACTCACATAAAGTGTAAGTGAACAGATCTGAGATAAGGAAGCACTGGGTATCTATAGAGGTCAGTTTAAAGCTAACACATTTTCTTTTAATACAACCATTCACTTGCCCACTCATTCGCATTTTTTAAAAAGCAACACATTTACTAATTTACAAAAAGTAAATCATTTGCTAACCCCAATTTTTCCTTTACTAAGGGCCAGGGATTTAGCTCAGTGGTTCCACCACCTGCCTCACAAGTGCAAGGACCAGAGTTCGATCCCCAGTACCAAAAAAAAATTTTTTTCCCTTAACTATTGATAGCCAAATGTTTTAATTACAACTTACAACAATTCAAGAGAAATTAGGAAAGGCTTAAAGAAGAAATTAGATTATGAAATGGATTTTGAAAGACAAGATTACCATCTCTTACTCATGAATGGATTAAGAAAGATCAATGGAGGGGTGGATCTTCCAATGCTGAACCAACACTGCCATCCCTATAATAAAACAACTTTCTACATACGGCCAGATCTGACTTCTAATAGTTTGTCTTGTTAAACAAATTTCTATCTATGTTCATACTTTTTTCTTCTATTATCTTTATCCAGTTTTAGGGTTAGCACAATGTTGATTTCCTAAAATGAGGGGAGAACTGTTCCTTTTTTTTTCTGCTTTAAATGTTTGATATAATTTATCAGTTAAAATGTATACGACCCTGTTGCTGTCATATAGGTAGGTTTTCAAGCTAGGAATATACTTTCTTTAACAGGTGCTATTCAAATTTTATATTTCTTCCAGAGTTAGTTTCATTAATTTGTCTTCCAAGGTACTTCTTAGAAGTTGTCAAATTTATTTCAAAACAGATCTTTGAAATATGCTTTCTATATCCTTTTAAATTCTGTAAAATCTGTGGTAATGTCTCCTAGGTCTTGATATTTTAATTTAAAAATGTATAATTGATATTGTGCAATAGGAAGAAAAGGTCTAAAGGGGTAGGGGAAGTGGGAGGGGTAGGGGAAAGGAAAGAAAGGAAAAGAAAAAATATGAGAAAAGGAAAAAAATGGAAACAAAACCTTTGCAAATAGGGAAGGGTGGAGGGGCTGAAGAGAGGGTGGGGGAAGGGGAAAAAAAAAAAAGAACCAAGATACTCATGTAATGGTACAAGATCCCAAAGATGTATGTAAATGTATTTTATACCTAAAATGTACCAATAAACTTAATGGGGAAAAAAAAAAAGATCAATGGAATCTATGGTGACAACCAGAATTCTGGAAGAAAGGGTGATAGTGACATTCATTAGTAGAGGGCAAAGGAAAGAGCAAAGAAAAGGGGTCAGGTAGGTGTGTGGAGAGAATCACATGGAGAAGATAAATGATGTGTAACTAAGGGAAAATTTACCTTATTTTCCTTCTCTCTCCCTCTCTTTCTCCCCCCCTCCCCTCCTTCCTTCTTTCACAAAATGTTTTCTGAAAAGAAGGAACCAGTAGAGGGCGAAAGTCTGATGTAAGATAAAGGAAATATCAATAGAAGTCCCTAATGTAGTAGAGAATGGGATTCAAAGCAGTATGTTTCAACAGAGGAGAAAAGAATATATCCACACAAAACATCAAAGGGCACATATATTTTCTACGCACATAAATGTATTCTTCTAGAACTGACAAGTTAGATAAGTTTGCATGCATCTGTACAATGAAATTTTTTTTTTTTTGGTACCAGGGATCGAACTCGGGTCCTTGCGCTTGCGCAGCAGGTGGTGAAACCACTGAGCTAAATCCCCGGCTGTACAATGAAATTTTAACAATGGTGTTTTTTGTGGGATAGATTGTGGCCCATCATTTTATTAAACTCTTCCATATTTTCCAAATTTTCTAAAGGTATAATTAATACAGAAAATTCAAAAAACAAAGAAAGCATTAAAAGAAAAACAATACCCATGACCTCTCAATAAACTGCTCTCTCAGGTTGAGAAAATACATGTCAGTTGCATTACTGAACATTCTCTCAGAAAAAGGAACATTAATGGGAATACTGAATTATAACAATCAAAACTCCAACTCTGCTTCTAACATGAGAGGGTAGAGTCTAGTTTCTAATTAAAAAGGTAGAAGTCACATATTTGGGGCTTATTAATTTAGAGCTAATTTACACTTACGTGTCTTTCTTTCTGTCCATAACTAGTTTTGCTTTATGAGTAGTAATTTAATTATAAATAGCATCCATTACTAACATTCAGGCTCTCCACTAACAATATGAAAAAAGGACAATTTAAAACAGAGGCTTACAGTTGTGGTAAATTTGGTCTAACAAAGGGATCATTTTCTGCTCCATTGACTGCTTTGTTTTTTCTTTGTTTTGGTTCAGAATTGGTAGAAGGTGCCTGAGAATTATTAGCTGCGGGAGGTTTGCGTTTGGCTAAAAGTTTTCTTTGCCTTTCAATATCTTCCCTTTGCTGATTCACCCATTCTTGTTGCCTGTGTAAAAATGAACAAGTAAAAACCATATTAAGATTCCATTACTTTTCACAGTTACAACATGAAAAAATAAAACCTAAGAAAACATGGAAAAATCACTTAATATAGACTTGTAAGCTTTTGGTCCTTTTCTAGTAAAACAACTTATACTCATCTTTCAGATCTCATTTGAAACAATCGTGAGGTATTCCCTAAACTCCTGAACTAGGGAAAGGTACCTCATGGTACCTTGTCATTACCTCCACCTTTCTCACAAATATCATCTACAAATATTTGACTTCAATATTTGATCAGTGTACTAATAAGAAGAGACTCCTTAAGAAGAGACTTCATTTTGTCTCCTATTGTATTACCCCTAGCATTGTGATCAATATATATTAGATGTGCTCAATACATATTTGTTGAATGAAATGAATGAATGAGCTAAAAAAAAACCCCTAAATCAAACAGTATAGATTTTATACATTCATCACTTTATATTTGCAGACAAGCTTACAAAAAGATAAGATAATATGAAAAGTATAATTTGCTAAATTTATGTTAAAAAATTCTGGGAATGAGCAGTCAATATTTTGAAATGAAACAAAAATTGACCTTAATGTAAAAAATTTAGGGGAAAAAATGAATTTTGATAATTTAAGGAACATTAGAATAATGAAATAGCAAGAATTTGAAAATTTGAAAAAATGAGCAGTTAATAAATGTAAAGTCATTAACAATTCTCATTCAAAAATCTAAAACAATTTTCCAGAGCTACTAATTCTAAAAACTAATAGATATTATATCTAATATCATACAACAGTTTAAGTTTATTCTAGTAGTAACTAACCTTTTAGGTTACCTCACTATAAGAAGAAAGATTTTTTTCTTTGTTTTTTTAAGACAGGGTCTCGCCATGCAGTTCAGGCTGGCCTTGAACTCACTATGTAGCCTAGGCTGACCTCTTAATAACTTGCAGCAATCCTCCTGCCTCAGTCTCCTGAGTGCTGTGGATTACAGGCAGGCGCCACCATGTCTGGCTGAAGAAAGATTTTTTAAAAACCCTACATGGTTATAGTATTTAGATTTAGAGCAAGTCAAATGTTTTATTCACACCTACCTCCACCTTCAAACCAGAAACTACAGAGTGCCTCCTCTGCTGTTGCAGAAGTGGCCTGGCATACATTCCTTCCCTATAGTTCTAGTGAAGGGGTAGCAGAATATGACAAAAATGAAAGAATCAACAAGAACTGACACAAAAGAAGAAGACAGTACATAAAAAGCAAGAATAGCAAAGTAAAAATAAGATTCTAATCCAGTTTACATTGGGGAGGGGGAAAAATAATTTCAATTACTAAAAGAGCAAATTTTAGAGCTGGTGATGTAGCTCAGTGTTAAAGTACTTGCTTACCCAAAAAAAAAAAAAGAATAATAGTGAATGTTAAAGCTATTTTAGGGTAAAATCAAGATTCTTGCTATATAGATAAATAAACAGCCTTATTAAAATCCTAAAAGAAAGTAAAGAATTAATAGAATGAATATACGGTTGTAATTCGTTAATCTGAAATGATCACTCAGTTTAGAGATTAATATGATTAATTTTTATATATTCATTTCTCCTTTCATATTCCAACTACTTTCAGTTATATCACTGATTATAAACAGTATGACATAATATATATAACAATATATGTGCACATTAAGTCCAATAAATGCTTATTAGTGATATTTAAAATGTTACTAATTTTTATTTTCTTTGACATCTTAATAAAGTTAACTACTGGGAGAATTAATATTTTAGACCATGCATATTAATTTTGCAACCCTCTCTTTTATTTCTTACAGAACAATTGCTGGCCTGGGCTTAGTAGCAGAGGTTCTTGCTCACAAAACACTAAAAATAATGGTTTCTATCGCAAACTCATTTCCTGCTCTCTACTTTTACAGTCAGTCTTTTAGCTGAAGCATAATCACCTAACATCTGCATACCTCTCCATCTTAGCTGTCAACAATTTATCCTCTTCCCAATACCCACATTGCCATCAGAGCCATCTATAACTCAACTCTTATCACACATAACATGTAAGTCTTTAATAGTTCTCATTATTCACAGAATTAAACTCGAAGTCCCAAGCATATCAAGAACACTGTCCTTCACTGTGGTATACATAATCTAGCATAGTTATGCTGAATAAAAGCTCAATAAATCTATTGAGAGAAAGTCATTCTGTGCCAAGTCCTGAGAAAGTGTTTGAAGCAGCAATGTTGATGTAATACTACATGAAATAACTTTGCCTCTGTTTTCCAAATGGGATTGCCTGGAAAAGCTGATGTGGACAATGATACTACTCCTGCTTTACAAATTTTCCAGCAAGGAAAATAAAATAAAAAGGAACAGCGCAAGTTCTGGCTTCTTAATAAACGGCCAACCTATTCTTACCTATCACTATCTAAACTCAAGGAAATGTAACAATTTCTTTGTTTTAAAGTTACCATTGAAATATTAAAGCCACATGATCAGTAACATTAATGAGTTATTACATCTTAGGCAAATGAGAAAAGTTCTTTCCTTAGGATAGAGGGCAGGGAAGAACTGAATACTAACACTTAAAGACTGAGGAATGGGAAAAATATAGAAAGCCAAGCATGTGGCTATAGTCCTAGCACTCAAGAGACTGGGACAGGAGGCTTTTAAGTTTCTTAAGTCCAGAAACTTGAGACCAGTTTGGGCAACATAGCACGATCCCACCTCCAAAAAAAAAAAAAAAAAAGTAAGTAAAGAGAAAAATCCCAGGACATACACATGCAGAGCTTCTAAAGAACATAAAATTGTCAAGAATTTTCATTCCAAAATATCATATATAAAGTTAAATGGTCAGTTTATAGTTGGGAAAATCAGATTTAGAATAATACACTATATTCCATAGGTGAATGTTAATTTTCAAAAAGTCTTGTTTTGTTTCATGTTCCTTTCAAATTTGCTAAGTTCTATGATTTCAAATAAAATGTTGAACATAATTACAAATTTGTAATCTTTTAAAGTAATGCAAAACAAAGGAATACTAAATATTTAAAGAATGACTAACTTCACAAGATTCTGAAATGCAAAACCATCTGTCCATTGTTCAGTAAAGGATGCACCATGTCTAACTGTTGTAAAGTGCCCAAGGCGTAATCTATCTTGCATACTCTTCTCTCTGCTTGATAGTTTTTCTTGTGTGCTCTGAAAAAGGACAGAAAAAACCCATTAATTTTATTCATTTAAATTTTACAATGTACAAGGCAAACGGGCTAGTAAAAGGAAATCTTAGTGAACTCTGACCTTACCTTTTCAATAAGAAGTTTCTTGCTCATTGATATGCACTTATTTAATCTCTCTTTGTATTTTTCAAGTAATTTTTGTTGATCATCTATTTGCCGTCTGAGATCACAGTTAGCCTACAATATAAGCAGGAAATGCAAAAGATCTAGAATTTGTGTTCGTGAAAAGGTTAAAAATACTTTTTGATAAATTATATAGATAAGATTACAAAAAATTAAATATGACTATGATATTTAAAAAGCCTTCATAATGTGGGATAGTACTATTAAATGCTATGTATTCGCAGTTTTGAAAAGTACATAAAGTTTTATATACATACTTTATACATTCAAATCCACACCCTAAGTTATATAATATTGGCTAAGTTATCTTTACAGTTTACATCTAAAATGCTCCCCCAAAAGTCTCATGTTTAGTGGTAGGGCCTGATCAGAGTTGGCAGTTCACTGGGGCCATGACCTGGGAGTGTGTATTCTTGTCCCTGGCTCCTCCTCTCCCTCTCTCCATGTGCTTCCTGGCCACCATGATGTGAACAGTTTTCCTCTGCTTGTACTTTCATCATGTGGTTTCTCCTTGAAGCTGACCAACTATGGACTAAACCCACAGAAACTGTAAGCCAAAACATATACACACACACACACACATACACACACACACACACACGTGTGTGCGCGCGCATGCGCACATGCACACAAACACACACACACACACACACACACCCCAAACCAAAAACCAAAACCAAACTTCTTTAAATTGTAGATGTTGGATATTTTATCCCAAGAACAGAAAAACTGATTAATACAGAAAATTGGTTCCAGGAGTAGAATTACTGGTGTGACTATACCTGATCATTTTGTTTAGAAACCTTTGTAACTGCTTTGTAGGAGGAGTGTGGAAAGGTTTGAAGATGCAGGCCAGAGAAACTCTAGAATGTTGTGCATAATATTTAATGCATGAAACTGGTCAGAGCTCAGAAGATCAGACTGCAGCCAGTAAAGGCCAGACTCAGGAGGTCTTGGTTAGGAGTTACGGACTCCATTGAGCTAGAACTAGAATTGAACTAGAGGCCATATGTGTTATGCTCTGGCAGAAAAATTGTCTACATTTTGTCTATATCTTGAGACTTTGTGGGAGACTGATATTAAAAATGGCAAACTAATCAATCTGGTGGAGGAAATTTCAAAGAATCTCAACATTCAGGATATGGCATGGGTGTTGCTGGCTGCTTTCAGCCAAGTTTTCAGTGAGAATCAAGAGCAAAAAGCAGAGCCAAATGATATGAAGCTTGGCCAGAAAGGAAGTGGCTGAAAAGATCAGCATTTAAAGAAGCCAAGTACAGTCAAAACCTGGATTACAAGTAACTTGGTCTGCAAGTGTTCTGCAAGATGAACAAACATTTCTAATAAATTTTAACTTGATAAATGAGCAAGGTCTTGCAATACAAGTAGTATGTTACACCAAATGTCACATGATCGCAAGCCTCCACCCACTTTGATATATAAGTACTTTCTTTGGATTATGAGCAGAACAAATTATTCTCCCAAACCAAGGTTTTACTGTACTTTGCACCAGGACAATAGAAAGATATCTCAGGAATTGGCCAGAGTCACTTTTTACTGGCTCAAGGTTGCAAAACTATAAAGCTTTCATTTGAGAAGTGAGTCCCTGGTCAACCTGCATAAGAAAGGCTGGTTAGGGAACTGGTTCTTCAGGATTCATTTCAGTGTCCTTGCTATCCTCAGCTATCCAGCCACTCAGAGGCCATGGGAATCATGATCCAGCGGGGCCTGGCTACTGCTTGAGTTGACAACAGACCTTGGCATCATCCAAGTGGTGCTGGTTGTCAGGCACACAGAATGCATGTATAGTCACAGGAGCTTCCACTCAAAATTTCAGAAGGCCTGGGAGGCCAGTGAAGGAGCCTCACAGAAAGCAGTGGGTAAAGCTGTGAAAGTGAAGATGAAGGTGCCACAGACACCCAGGGAATATGAAAGTGCCAGGAACATGGAATATCTCCTGAGGAAAGTTGCAACAGTGAGCGGAGCCAGCCCAAGAGAGAGTCCAAGTATACTGCAACCAACAAGGCCTCAGGGGCAGGGTTGGCCAAATCCTTTGGAACTCACATTTCACCATAACCTGGCCCAGTTGCTGGACATGGAGCTATAGGATTTAATGTTTGCTTTTCTGGGTTTCAGTCCTGCTTTGGTCCATGTTTCTTCTGTCCCTATTTTTCTCTTTTGGAATGGTAGTATTTACTGCAAGCCATTTAGGTGATGTTTAATTTTCATTTTTATAGAGGTTCACAGCTAAGAGTTTGTCTTGAGTCTCAGAGGAGAAATTGGGAGTTGAACTTTTCAGCAATGCTGGAATTATGAAGACTTCGTCAACTCTTAGAGATAAGAAATGCATTTTGCATAATGAGATGGACATTAGTCTTTGGGGGCAGTAGGGGTGGAATGTTATGGTTTAAATCTAAAATATTCTCCAAAAGTGTCATATTCAGAGATGCCACCTGGTAGGAGGGAGCTGGTCAATGGCAGCATGATGTAGAAGGGTGTATTTTTGCTCCCCTTCCTCTTTTCATTTCCTGGCTGCCATGACATGAGCAACTTTCCTCTGCCATGAACTCCACCATGCAGTTTCTGCCTGGGAGCTGGCCTCCTGTGGACTGAACCCATGTTAACTGTAAGCCAAATAAAACCTCACCTCTCTTAAGTTGCAGATACTGAGTATTTTGTCCCAGCTATGAGAAAGCTGACTAATATAGTTACCTAGATCTAAGTTCAGTTTTAAAATTTCTAAATAGGGTCTACATAACCTATCTCAGTTAAAAATAAATGAAATATGGTATATAATATGTCTAATATGAATAAATGTGTCTTCTTCTATCATTTGTAGCTAATAAAATATTTTCTCCATTCAACTTTTGGATGACACTGTAACTTGCCTATCCAATAACTATTTATACCATTTTTCGTTGGCAATAGGATACCAATTCTGATCACTTTGTAGGCAGCCATATGCTCAGAGAAGATGCATCTCTCTAACCTCTGGTAATCTGATTACTCTTGTAAAATGGTGAGAGAATAATCTGGAGGCTTTGCTGAGACATAACCTTAGAGTGTTCTGTGTCAAGTGGTCTGGGGAAGAGCCTAAGAATTTCCATTTCTAAAAAGTTCTGGAGTAATGCTGAAGCTGCTGGTAAGAAGATGGTATTTTGCGACCACAAGGCTAAGCAAATCATGATAGAAGCTAAAAGAGAGTGGCATATCTTGAAAATGCTGGGAGGAAATCACCGTCACCCTAAAATTATACATTCAATAAAACTGTTTTTTAAGGAAGAAATGGAATTTTGTACCAATAGATCTTCATAATTACATATAATTCAAATAAAACTTCAACAAATTATGTGTGTGTGTGTGGTATGTATATATTTAACTTGAAAAGCAATTTAAAATCTCTAAGGCCCACAATAGCCAAATTTAAGAGGGTATTTGTTCATCCATATATCAAGATTTAATATAAAGCTATGGTGATAATATTTACTCAAATGCCTCTCGAGTAATAATCCATTGTTTTATTCTGGATACGTACCTAGCTAAATGACTATATTTCTGAGCTTTATTTGCAACTACATAATGATGGTCAATGAAATTTAAGCAAAAGAAGTTTAATGGGATATTCAAGAAGACTGTACATAGAACTGTGTTTTTTGTTCTTCTCTATTCCTGTTTTCCACTTACATCACAGAAATGATAACTATGACTCTAATACATATTTTGGACTTCGATGTGACCTTCAAAATGCAAGCCATGCATAAGATGAGGAAGAAGAACAACTAAAGGAGATAAGGTCTCATATGACAACTGAGGAACAATCATATCCGGCCTACCCACTTCTATTCTTCTAAAAGATAAATTTCAATTTTATTGAAAGTGCTGTTATTTATAGTCTCTGTTACAAAGATGACTGCTAAATGATAAAAAAGATGCTACAGTATCAGTGTAGTGACACATAAATAGAATGGAACATAAGCCCTACCCAAAATCCAATTCTAATGAGATTAACAATTTATAATTGAAAGTCAAGACTAAATAATAATTTAGGATAAACAAAGCATAAACAAAAAATATTTAATGATATAAAAATTAAAAATATATCTATTCATAAAAAGCCAGCATGATGTAATAAAAAGACAATTCACAAAGTGACAGAAAAACCAATCCAAATGACCAACAAAAACTTAGCATCACTAAAAGTCAAACAGCCTAATGAAAAAATTTGGTCAAAAATCAAATATTTCACAAAAGAAAAACAAACAGTTAATAAATATTTTAAAGGAGGTTCAAAATCAATTAGTAAATAAGAAATGTATAAGAAGACCATAAGATACTATGTTACAGCCATCAGATTAGCCAAAAAACTTTTTTTTTAAATGTTGTAATACTAAATCTTGGCAAGGATAATGAACAAAAAGTCTTTCTGGACCACTGCCTTTGGGAGTATAAACTGAAGCAATCACTTTGGGAAAAATACTAGCACCATAAAGTAAAGTAGAAGATGTACATGTCGTAGAGTACTGCCACATCTTTCCTAGGCATATACAATAGAAAAATTCTTGCACATATGCCTTAGAAAATAAGGATGGTTGGGCCGGGGATTTAGCTCAGTGGTTCCGGAGCCTGCCTCGCAAGCGCAAGGTCCCAAATTCAATCCCCGGTACCAAAAAAAAAGAAAATAAGGATGGCTGAGGGTGGTGGCACATGCCTATAATCCTAGCACTTGGGAGGCTGATGCAGGAGAATCACCAAGAGTTCAAGGCCAGCCTGTGCTACATAGTGAATTTAAGGCCAGCCTGAACTACACAGTGAGACCCTGTCTCAAAAAAAACAAAACAAAAAACAACAACAAAAAGGAAACAAAATAAAACAAGAAAATAAGGATGTACAAGAATATTTTTAGCAAAGTAGAAGTAAAATGTCAACTAAATGCAAAAATGATGTGAAAATTATGATATAGTCATATAGTAATACCTTACTACATAGCAGGAAAATAAACAATAGATATACTCATCAATGTGGGCAACTCTCATTATGACATTCAATGGAAACAGCAGGACAAATCTATACAGGATAATTTTACTTAAAGTTCAATAACAAACTGAATAGACTGTTAAGAAAGTAAAAACAGGGCTGGGGATTTAGCTCAGTGCTGGCGCCTGCCTCGCAAGCGCAAGGTTTCGAGTTCGATCCCCAGTACCCAAAAAACCCCACAAAGTCATGATAAATAAAAATTTTAGAACAATGGTTAACAGAAAAGGAGTGTAAGAGAGTAAAGGGGATGAGATCAGGAAACACAAAGAGGACATTCCAAAGGTACTGGTGAGTATGGCAGGATCACAGGTGTTGGTTTTATTGTTTCTATACCAATGGTTCTCAATTCAGGCTTAAATCAGAATAGTCTGTAGCAACTTTTAAAACTATCAATGCCCAAACTATATCATATCAAATTGATCAGAACTCCTTAAAGGTAGATTTAAAGCTATTTGTATTCCTACCCTTTCCCTCTGGTGATTCTAAAGAGCAGTAAGGGATACGAACTACTGCTTTGTACCTTACTCATATTATATAAGTATACTTTGGGATATATAAAGTTTTTACTAAAAATCTCACAGGACTGCAGCAGTTATTTCATCCTCTATGGTATCAGATGTCAGGTGGGAATATAATAAAATCAATTAACATGAAATGGATATAGGGGCTGGGGATTTAGCTCAGTGGTTCCGCCGCCTGCCTCACAAGCGCAAGGACCCGAGTTCGATCCCTGGTACCAAAAAACAAAAACTAAAACATGAAATGGATATCCATATGATGAATAGCTGATAATATGAAACAAATTTTATAAACTGTTTCTTCAATTGTTTCTTCTCAATTCACATTTAAAAAGCTAGTAAAATTCTGTTCACTTTAAAGTTGGTATTTCAATCAGGTACTTAACTAAAGCTTATTTTTTTCTAGATATAGAATACTTTTACCACATTAAGTATTTTTCTCAACAGTTTCACTGTTGCCAAATAATTTACAGTACTCAATTTTTCCCCCTCCATGACTTATTACTTACCCTGAGCAAATCATCTATACGACCTTCCTTTTTTTCCAGGTCCTGGTTTTTATTACTTTCTAATGCTGCTAATTTCAACATTGTGAGATCAGTCTAGATGAAAGAAAGCTATTTTATTATCTCTATTATGTATATTGTTACATACAAACAAAAAACTACATTTTACCTACTTCAAAAAGCAAAGGACAATATGTGAGTTTTTTGTGTATGTAAAGGGTACACTAAGCCCAAAAGGTCATAGTGTAGTTTCCAGCTTTAATAACTTCAGGAAGCTGGGTGTGGTGGTGAATGCCTGTAATCCCAGCACTTGGAAGGCTGAGGCAGGAGGATCACAGTGAGTTTGAGGCCAGCCTGCGCTACATAGTGAATTCAAGGCCAGCCTGAACTACACAGCGAGATCCTGTCTCAAAAAACCCTAAAACCAAAATCAAACATCAGAAGTATAAATGCTACAAACTTACAAAAAATGTTTACTTAGAATACTGATATGCCTCATTAAAAATATATCTACTGCTTTGTGCTGTACATTACTGGATTCTTAAGCTTTATAAAATACTTTTTTAAATGATTTGAGAAGTAAAAACTATATGTTTATGGTGGACATGTTTTGATATATGTATATAGTATGGAATGGCCAAATCAAGCAATTTAACACATGCCATATTTGTTCTGTGGTAGAAACATGTAAAAATCTATTTTCTTAGCAATATTCATAATATAAAATATACTGTTATTGAGTATAGTCATCATTATGTACAACAGATACCTCAAACATCCTCCAAACTAAAATTTTGTGCCCTCTGACCAAAACCTCATGCAGGAAAACTGTTTAGGAGCTGCTCAAGGACTGAAAGATATTGTTCCTGTATGTGTAATCTTGATTTTAGGGTTATCCAAAGGAAGAGGTTTTGCTACATGCACAAGAGTTTGGATATGACCCCATATATACAGTCTAATGGAAACAAATTGGGGACCAGAGGTGATCAAGCAACAGGATCTACTCTCTCAGCCTTCAGTCTGAAAAAGTGCCATAAGGAAACTGTCACACGTGAAAATTTAAAATCAAAACCCTAGTGCTGGGCTGAGAGTGTAGCTTAGTGGTAGAGTATGTGCTTAACAAGCAAAGGCCCTCAGTTCAAGAATCAGCCCCTGGGCTGGAGATTTAGCTCAGTGGTTCCGGTACCTGCCTTGAAAGCACAAGGTCCCAAGTTTGATCCCCATTACCAAAAAAAAAGAATTAGCCCCCCCCCCAAATCTTAATACCTGTATTCAAAATTCATGGAACTAAGTAAAGTATAAAAGAACAAAATAATCCAATTTTCATTTTTTGGGCGATTTATAGCATCTATGTAGATACACAGACACTCAAATGAAGTGCTTTAATGTCCACTTATAAACATAGCAGCATTATGAAGACATCAATTATATGTAAGTGGATATTAAGCTCAAAAGGAATTAGGTGCTTACCTAGCAAGCTCAAGGCCCTGGATTTAATCCCCAGTGAGACACACACACACACACACACGCGCACACACACACACACACACACACACCCTGATTAATAAACAGGATTGATATGTTATGGTTGTTCTGATTATTTGACATGCTTAAAACATCTATACATTTGCCAGTGTATAACAAAGGACAAATTGACAGTAAACTCAGTGTTTCAAGTTTGCACTCCTCTGTAAACTGCTTTCCATTAATGTTAATTTTCTTGATGTTTTACTTTATGATTATGTCTAAGACAAATACTTGTTAATACAAAGTTGGTCACTAGTTTCCTATTAATAATAGAAAAAAATTTAGTTACTATTTACCTGAGTAATTTTAAAAGATAGCTGCTTTGGTTGTAAAACAGGGTGGTCCCCAAAAGCTAATGCAGTAGGGGAAGGGCTACTCGGTCGAACCTAAAAAAAAAAAAAGTAAAATTTCTACCTTTGCAAGAAAAAAAAGTTTTCTGCTTAGTGAGATAATACCTGATCACTATATATTCAACAAGCATTCACCGAGTACCTCCTATATAAGGCACAGTGGGAGCTACAATCATAAATTCCCTGCCCACAGAGCTTATATTACAGTTCCCTAAAAGAAATTTTAATGCATTTCATATTGTTAAACACATTAAGGCCAAGTCAATTATTCTGAAACAAAATTATTAAAAATAGATTATGATGGTTTGAAAAGGAAAAATAAACAGCTCTTTATACAGAATTCTCAGAGGTAGAGACAACAATGCATGTCCATGAGTAGTTTGGCACCGATTTATCAGTGAGTTTTATGGTTTACCTAGTCATCAGTTTAAAAATACACTCCTTGAAAGCAGCAGATTACAACAGTGTTTCAATGTTATCACTATATCACTTAAAAGTTACTGTTCAGTCTTCTCATTTTGTACATTCCAATGTATTATGCCCCAAAGGAAAAAGGAATGAAACAAAACTATGCCTACAGACAAGGAGAAGACATAGAAAATAAAAACAGGTTGCTGGAATAAGTAAGGGAAACTCTGGTTTAAAATTTTTCTAACTCATCTTTATTCACTTGGTTTTTGTTCTGAGACAGGACCTTGCTATGTGGTCAAGCTCTTGCTAGAAGGCCAGACTAACCTTGAACTCACTAGTAGTTTTGCCTGGGCCTCCTAAGTTCCTAAATACTAGGATTATAAACATGCCAATTTGGACTTCTCCACTCATCCTTAAATTACTGAAAGTCAACTTTATTTTTCTGATTAGATTCTAAACTTTCACATAATTAAAGTGAGCGAAAATTAAAATCCAATTCATGAAATCTTCAAGAAGCTCATTTTCAAAAATAAAATTCTAATAGCAACAGATCATTCAAAATGATTCAATGTACCACACAGAAATGACTTTTAAAACAAATACTTATTTATATAGAAATTTTCAATAAAATATGAAAGCTATTTGGTGTACATCACCTCCAAAAGACTATGCATGGAAAACTTGAAAGATAAAAACTTACAGATGAGGAAGGAGTGGAATGTGAATGTGAATTTTGAGGAGAACGGATTGCAGGAGGTATGCCTCTTACTGGACTTGAGCCATTTCCACCTTGGTACTGAGAAAAAGAGAAAAGAAACTTATCACTACTTAATGAGGATTAGGTAGTTGTTATTTTAGGCAACACATTAAGAATTAATTTAAACATCTTAAAATAAGATCAAGCATTTATTTAAATAGGTCCAGAAAAAAGCAAAATTAAGGCTACTTACAACCAAGTCCTAAAAGACTACTGATCATAAGAACATGACAATACTACATCTTATAAAGATACTTATTACTTTATATTAACTGTGATTATAATTTGTTGTTGTGGTTGACTCAAAGACAAATTATCCCAAAGCAACGAACTTGTTTTATTTTTCCTCCAAAGTTTAGCATAGTTCTACTATAAATGTTTCTTGAACCAATATAATCCCTAATCCCATAAAATTTTAAGATGTTTACATGAGGATTTTATTCAACATAATCAACTATTTCAAAACAGAATCATCATTCTTAAGCTCTGTTAGAATATCCAAATGGTCATGCTACTACATAGAAGAATTATATAGGACAAGTCCTTTTCTTTAATAGCACAAAATCTTTTCAGTTCTTTCTTACAAAGTGTACAATTAGCTGCATATGAAGAGAAGACAACTAACCTATTCCACAACTACTTTTTCTCCTATCTCGTGTTTCTGGATAGGGTAGCAGAAGAAAACAATCTGTTAATATTGGCTTCTTCTAGGAGTATAGTTTATTGTCTATTTCATTTTTTGTTTACTCACTTAACTGTGATATGAACAGCAGAGATGGGGATTCTTAGTGTGGTCACTAATCGACTTCCAGAAACCTAAGAATTTTCTCATTTATTTTATTCATAGTGCATAGCATAATGCCCAGCATACCAAAGGCATCCAAGAGACATTTGTTTATCGGAACTGATCCTAGCTTTAACAAAGGCTCTTGATAGTAACACTGAGTGGCTGATCTCAACTAAAGGGCATTAGGTAACTTACAGTCAACGAAATATTTTGCCTTAGAATCTGTAAACTCAAAGCAATGGAGGATTTAAAATTTTTTTTTTTTCAAATTCAGCCATTCCCCTACTCAGTCAATTCTCTCACTCCCAAATATAACTATTTTTCAACTGAACAGATCGTAGTTGTTGTTTTAATAATCATATTAATATATTCTAGTAAAATTGGTAGCCCAAAGGGTTTCTATGCAGAAGCAAACACTCCAAATATGCTTAAGAGACTAAATATACATATGAAGACATATTTATTGTTTTTAGGGACTCTAAGATTCATATCTATATCAATTATTTAATCTCCATTCACAGAGGCCAATGTTGCTGTTGTGTGATAAAGCCTGTATCGATACTAAAAGCTGCTAGACTATGTTCTATTCTTTTTCTATTTAAGAGTTTGTCTTTAAGTAGGTTACTTTATAGCTCTGGCCCTCAGTTTCCCTCCTGTAAATGAAACACTAATACCTACTTTGCCTATCTTTTGTGTTGTTATAAGCAACTATTTAAGAAAGTACTTTTAAAATTATGATATGTCATACCAACGTAAAAGTATATTTTTTTGTTGTTCTTTTGAGACAAGGTCTTGCTATTTAATGCTGGCATTGAATTCACTAGCCCAGGATGGTCTGAACCTCATGGCAATCCTCCTGCCTCAGCTAGGACGACAGGCATGTGCCACCATACCTGGTTTAAAAGTAAATTTTGATGTTCTTAGGAAGACAGAGTATAACACTGTACTAAAGCTCTGCTCAAAGGTTGACCTTATGGTTCAAATTATTTTCAGCTCATAGAATTATATTGAATTAGAACTGGAAATAATCCTCAATGAACTTACTTCAAAATAGTCGCTAATTTTGTGTCCACGTCCCCCAATACTTTTTCCTAAAATATAAAAGTAAAAAATTTTATGTATTTAAATTCAGTCATTATCTACCAAATAGTTATCAGAAAGAAAATGTGTTAAACTTGATTTTCTTAATGCATATAAAAAAGAATGGTATTTTAGTAGTGTAATGAAGAGCATCAAAAAGTTAAATTCTTAGAAGATATTAAAAAATCAAATGACATTTAAATAAAAACATGCCAATTTTACAAGTGCCATTACTGTAAAATCAGGTAAATCAATGACATTAGGGGATCTTCTGGACTTTGTTGTTGCTTTGTTTTGGCATGCGGGGGACTGAGCCCAGGACCTTACCCATGCCACACACATGCTCTACCATTGAGATACACCCCCTGCAAAGGGATTCCTGTTTTTAAAACATTGTCAATATGGCTTAATGTCTATTCATCTTTTTTTTTTTTTTTTTTTTTTGGTACTGGAGATTGAACTCGGGTCCTTGCGCTTGCAAGGCAGGCGGCGAAACCATTGAGCTAAATCCCCGGCCCAATTCATCTTAAAGAAGTAAGTCAACAAAAAAGAAAAGACAAGTGGCAACTGCATAACTGGCAATTTAATTCATGCTTGGTAAATAAAAATAAAAAAGCTTTAGTTAATACAAACCAAAACATAATCCCTGTCAAACTGAAAGCATACATCAGTATCAATGTTATTTTATAAAATGTGTATGAATTTCTGAAAAGTATTCCCAAATTAATATATGTTTCAATAAATTAGATTTTATGGTCTACACTTATGGCCACAGTGATAAAATGAACTAGGTTATTACCAATCACATTGTTCTTTAAATGTATTGTTCTCAAACAGAGTGTTCATCAGTTTTATAAATACTGAATTAAGAATCTGTTAAGGAAGATGGTTTTTAGAAAAGTTTTTTGGGGGGCAGACATCCATCTTTGACTGGAACTATATAAAATACATGATTTTTTCAAGTTACAATAGAAAGAAGCTAGTATCATAGAGCAAAAGGCTTTGCACAATATAAACAAATATACATCTACCAATTCAATACTGATTTATATTTATGCATTCATTTATTTTAATCAACAAATATTTCTTAAGTGGTTACTATGTGCCAGGCATCATGGAGACAAACAATATATTGAAAAATATAACAAATTTACATTTCTTCTTGGAATAAGACAGAAGAATTGAAAAAAAAAAACAAGTACTCAGGTTATAAATCCTGCTTAGAAATTTTGAACAACAAATTTGTACAAATGTATTTAGATATGAGATAGGGGTTTTATACAAAAGGAACTTCCTGTCTATAATAACTTCCGTGAGGATTCTGAAAAGGTAGTATCTATTAAAGAAGACACAGATGCTTTTGGTTGCCCACCTGGAAGCTCTTTCCCAAATTCTTTTCCCCATGATGAGGCCCAAATTTTATTCCATTATATCCCTCCCTCCTACATAGCACATGTAATTTCAGGGGCTCCTATATAGGCCCTAGTCCCAGTTCCCCTTCCCTCTGTATAAGAAATTCCATTTTGTTCAGGTATCACCTCTTCTCCACACAGCCCATATTTTTAAGGGGACTTTTATCTCATTTTCAGTTTCAGAAGCAGGCTTGATTTTCCTAGACATATTACCTACGTTGGATATTACTAGTTTTGGAATGGTAAACAAGTAATCTGGACAGTAAGGTGACAAGGCAGCTTTGGTCTGTTTTTGAAGTTTGCTCCAAAGAAGAGGGAGGTGGGCAGGGAAGATGAGACACAGAAAGCCGGCCTCTCTCTAAAGCAAATATCAAATGCCAGGTGCAGTGGTGCAAACCTATAACCCCAGCTACATAGGAGGCTACGGTCAGATGATTACAAGTTCAAGGCCTGCATAAGCAACACAGCAGACCTCATTTCAAAACAAACAAAACAAAAATGAAACAAAGAAACAAGAAAGAAAGAAAGAAAGAAAGAAAGAAAGAAAGAAAGAAAGAAAGAAAGAAAGAAAGAAAGAAAAAAGACCAAAAACCAAAACTAAAACAAAAAAAGTAAAGCAAATAAGTGAAAACAAGTAAATTCAACTTAAGCAACCATCTTAAAATCAGTAGAAAATCAGACAATTCTATTGATTGTAGACCACATATGAAGAAAAAACTATGGGTTCTTAAAGATACATTGCCTCTATCAACCCAGAAGCTTCACTCTAGTTGGAGGCATCCTTTTGAGTTTTTAAAAAGCTGCTCTTGAAATGATTGTGATTAATGTATATTTAAGTCCACTAACCACAACCTGAGGAAAATAATGAGCTCACTGCTAATACTCAATGTATTAGAACATAGAGAAAAGGCCCTTAACTCCTTTCTTCCACAAATATAGTTGCTGCAAATATATTCCTTGATTCTAGGGCCATATATAAACAGGTAAACAATGGCAGACCTTATGGGTTTGGGTACAAAACATGTAATGTCATATATAAAATCATTATTATGCATGATTTAAGATTCTTATTTATATTTAATGTTGAGGTCCCAAATAGAGTGATAATTTGCTGTCCATTACAAGAGATTCTGTAGCCTAGTAAAAATGATTTTCTTAGCTCCTATCACAGAAGATCAGTGTGCAAGAAATGATGAAAAAAAAGTATGACGAGAAAAAGATGCTGAAATTAATCTTTAGTTACTTTTGAGAATTTTTTGTTTGTTTGGAATAGGGTGTTGGTATGTAGCCCAGGCTAATCTCAAACTCATGGTGAACCTCCTGACTCAGTCTAAAGAGCTGGGATTACAGGGGTGCACCACCATGCCCAACCCTGATTACTTCCATGTGTAGTTTAAATAAATAAATAAACATATAAAAATGGGAGGGGTAAGTGTGGGTACTTGTTTTAAAATGAGATTTAAAGTTTTTATTTAAAAATAAGAAACCATTTTGGTATCATAGATCACATATAGAGAGGAAAATGAAAGGTAACAAAGTAATGCTTACCAGATTTGGAAACAATACTTGTCTTTCTAGGATACATTTTTTTTGGTACTGGACATCAAACTCAGGACCTTGAGCTTGTGAGGCAGGCGGCGGCACCACTGAGCTAAATCCTGGGTCTAGGATCCAATTTTAAAATGGGGAGGGGGGCAAAAAGCCCAAAGACAGTAACCATACACTATCTAAATATGGTACAGAAAGATTAAAGTTTCCTATTATTTCTTATGCAAAGTTCAGTCTTGAACTATTATAAACACAGAAATTACAAAATACCTATGGAATTCACAAAAAACCTAAGAAATCACTTATTTAACAACTAGAATACTAATGGGTTAAAAATCAGAATAATAATTACAAATGCCTACTGGGCTCTGAAAGAAGGTGTTGCTTTGCTTACCCTGACTACTTTCATTCTGGTTTTCTGCTTTTCTCTTTCTTCCCCTGGATGATTCTGATTGTTTCTTCTCTGGTGTCTACAAAAAATAAGTTAACATAATTTTAAATTATAGTTTTAGCATATAAAATTATTGCTGTCAATAGAAATCACTTCTATTTTCAAGGCCAAATAAAGTGTTCAATCGCACTTATGGGATGCAAATGTAGTTCTTGACATACAATTTATTTAAAAAATAAAACTTTCTATTCTATAAATTTTTTAACTTTCAAGCATAGAAGACTTTGAAATACACATTCAGAGAATCTGACTTGAGGCGGATAAGAAATCTGAGTGTAATTAGACCTGCAAGATGCCTTACAAAGTCTTACCCAGAAAGAGGGGGGGATCATTTTCTAGAACTCACACAAATTTTATCTATAAAAGAAAATTGGATTTAAAAGGAGGAGGGCAAGATACAAACTCTGACATTCAATCCCTACTGAAAAGGACCAACCATTCACCTAAAACACATGGCAATTATTACCTAACACAATTATAGTAAATTCAGATTATATCTTAAATCAGAATTCAGCAAAGTATGGCCTGTAAGCCTACTCTATTTGGCCACCTATTCTTGTACAGTCTATGATTTAAGCCTAACTTTTGTATTTTTAAGTGACTGAATTTTTTAAGGTTTTAAATCAAGAAAAATATTTTGTGATGAAGACTTGTGTTATGTGAAAATTATAAATTCAAAGGTCAGTGTCCATAATAAAGATTATTATTAAGCCACCCTATTCATTTATGTATTACTTATGGCTGCTTTCACATTACAACACCAGAGTTAAATAGCTGCAACAGAGATAGTACAGTCTATAAATTTTGAAATATGTACCTTTTAGAGAAAAGTGTGTAGACCCCTGCTCTAGACTGTAGCTCTGTTCCAATTTGAAGGTTTTTTTCTTTGAACAGATAGCAAGTACTTTCATTAGGCTAATATGACAAGTAATTTTTGTGGGGTGGTAAACTGTTTTGCTTACAGAAATTAAAGCCTAGGGCAAAAGCCCAAGTCAATGGCTCTAGGCCCTCAAATTCTAAAAACCTGTTAAGTAGCTCTGGGAGCAGAACAGTTCCTGACCTTAATATGACCTAATTTCATTCCTGAATGACTCATATTAGGCAGTTTAAAGTAAATATTTTAAGGCACTGAGTAATCCTATGATTAAACAGCATGAATTCTAATTCTTACTGAGCATATATTGTTTCCCCAAGTATCATCTTGGGTGTCAACAAGATACTAGATTCAGAGAGGTTGTGCTACATGTTATTATCATTGAATTCTTAAAAGAAAAGCAATATATCTTTTCTGCACCTCATCCTTCTGTCCTGTACTTATCATAAAGGTCTTACTTGATAAATATCTGAATAAATATTAAGTAATGTACTCAATGTTTTCACTACTAGTGCGGCACAAATAGGCTTACAATAAAATCTAATTCTGTGTAATCTAAGGCATAAGTGTTTTTAAAAGTTTTTTCTATGTGACATGTTATACATCCTACAACAAAAACTAATTAAATGGATCAACTATACAAAGACATTTAAAAATGTTATTGTTTATAATTGGAATTCAATATGCCCAATAAATTACCTATATATTTTCATTTTATAAACTAGAGGGTTTTTTTTTTTAATACTGGGGATCAAACTGAGGACCTTGAGCTTGTGAGCCAGGTGCCAGAACCACTGAGCTAAATCCCCGGCCCCATAAACCAGAGGTTTTAAGGTTTTAAGGAAAACCAACCTAACTGTCAATCTACTTGGGAGGGGGACTAATGTACCAACAATTTAGGATATATAGATTTTCAGCTTAGTTCACTGTCAAAACCAGCAAACTCAAACAGTAAACAATCTTCTACTGTCCTAGAAATAAAAATATTACCAAATTTAAAAATCTAAGTTAACATTTCATAAAAACTCTAAGTCTATATTAAAAGGAAGTATTATATCATTCCTAATTTAATCTATATAAAAACATGTAATTTAAGGCCAAGAAAATAATTATAGTTAATGTTATACCAATTTTTAAATACCTCAGGATGTTATTTGAATTCTATCTTAAATCTTGGCTAGTTACTTTTAAATAACAACAAAAAATCAGAAATTATTATGACTCTGAAATAATTATGCTAGAAATATCATTTTTTGGTTAGAAAACTAAATTATGCATAATGTGGTAAATAGTTTTGTATAAGATATACTTAAATTAGCCCATAAAGCTAATTTCTCCATGATATGGAGAACTTTTGACCATCCCATAAACCTTAATCTTTTTCATCCATGTCCTAATATACTTTTCAATGTTAACTTTTCACTTTGTTCTCACTTCATAGACATAGAGTGGTTCTATCAGTGAAAAAGTATAATAGTGCCTCTGAAGAAAAAAAGATAATGAATGGAACTCTGGATCCATAACTCATCATAATCTTGCCCTGTTGTTTAACCCAAGAATCAATTTTCTAATCAGAGTGAAATGTGATAATATAGGTACAGTAAGACTGTGCAGATTAAATGAAAAACATATTTACACAATGTACACAGATATCTGGGCACTCGATAATGTCACTATGCACTCAATTCTCTTATGTGATCAGCTATCCTATCACTTCAAATATCCATACACTTTATGTTTTAAAACTTTAATTATGTAACATATGAAAGGGATTAGCAGCTTCTGTCCTAATAGCTTACAAATAATTTGTAGGACTTACAAAATAGGTAACATTTTGATCTTTAAGGTCTTACTTGACTGCAAGACTGCAAGCCATTAAACCTCCAATCTAGGCCAGCATCAACTCTCAAGCAAATGTGCCTTGAATAGATTCTGGTTTTGGATTTAAATAATATGAGCAGGACCTATACTAAATGAAACAAAAACCCTCAATGAAGCCTGCTACTACAAATTTTCCCAAGTCACTCATTTGTATATGGACTATTTGGAAATTTAGAATTTGATGGAGAAATATGCAGACATATATCAAATATTTAGTTTCTAAAATACCTCACTGCTGACAAACAAAAGTTCACAACAATATCTGCAACCTGCAATTTTCAAAATGTATTCCGGAGATGCCTTATGGGAGAAGAGTTATTAAAGAGGAGGGATAAAGAAGAAAGGAGCAAGTAGCTGAAGTAAAGCTTTAGCCTACCTAAAACATATCCTATGTCGACTCCACTCCTCATCCTTGCAAACTTGGCATCTCTTATTTTAATATATGTGATTCTGAATGAGACTCCCTTTGAAGAAAAAGTTTGTAGCTTAACAGGGTTTGAAAAACTGATCACAATCAATGAGTTCGTTAAAGATATCCAAAGGATGTCAATCTCACCACACATGTATTCACATAAAGTATAAAATTTGCACATATCAAGTATTTTATATAGAATATTTTCAAGATTATTGTTTTTGCTAATAATGCTGCCATTTCTTTCTTTCCTTCACTATTTTTCTCAAGTAATTCATTATAATTGATCTCAATAATGAAGGATTAAATTGAAGGGAAATAATAGGATTTAGCTTTAAAAAGATGGCAAGAATACAATAATTTAAAAAGCCAAAGAATTCCAATATACAGTGAAATAATATTCCAATGTACAGTATGTCAGTGGAATAGTGCTTAGGAGAAAATGAAAAAAGGAGAGATTGATACTCCTAATCAATTTAACTTTGTAAATGTCAGATTTTTAATCATATCAAAACCAGAATGACTACTCTGGCATTTACATGTTCCAAGATATTAGTGTGAACTGACACAGTATTTTCTGGCAGTTCAAAGTTTGTTCAAAAAAACAAAGACAATTTGAAAATATTCAAGAAGTGGTAGTGATTCAGTTAATGGTACAATTTCATTTGGAACTTGGTCAGTGATTGTTAAAGTTTTTATATTTAGTCATATGGCTTCTTGGTTTATGTTAAAGCAAAAATAAATTATCTTTCATCAATGCAAGTAAGACTAAGAAAACAAGAGTTGTGACACTGCCACAGAATAGGGAACATAATATGAACTATTCCTATGTAGTCCTCAAACTAGAGAAATATTTAAAATTATCAACGTAAATGTATTATAGAAAATGGTATGTAAAAAGACATTACATCAATGAAAATGGAGAGAGTGGATACAACAGTGTATTCTTCATTATGTGGTAGCTATTGGAGTTCATCAGGCCTCACTAAACAGACAAAAACAAAGTTAGGAATCGTTGTCTCTATAAAATTACTACAGTCAACAGATATATATATATATAATTTCTTTCACTTAAGAAAATACTTTAAAACAAAGAAAATCTACATTAATATTAAATATCTTTAATGAAAGATATTTAGTTTTTAAATTTATCAGAATGACTTTTTTTCTGATAAATGCATTTAGCAAAAATTGATTTCAAAAATAGAACTCAATGATTCCTCAGATATAAAATTCAAGGTGGGCTGGGGATTTAGCTCAGTGGTGCTGGCGCCTGCTTTGCAAGCACAAGGTCCTGTCTTCAATCCCTGATACCAAAAAAAAAAAAAAAGTCAAGATTACTACTAAAATGGCATGACAAATCTTGCTTGCAGCTGGTAAAAATAATGTTTAATTTTTTACACACATTTCTAGGCAAAATTTACAGTACACTAAGATAAGAATTCCGGAGAGATGTCTTTGTTACTTTAATGATATATCAAAACAGCACTGAACTAGAAAGGAAAATCTGGATCCTTACAAAAATAGTCAATGTAAAATAGATGTTCTTTTCAAGAATGCAAACGTATAAGATAATTTATTTTTCCAACTTTTGAATTTAAAAATTAGGTTAGAGTAATGTACTATAAGAAAACAAATTCTGCTGTGAAAATGTTCTTTTTTTTTCATAACCTATTTACATTTTGATAAAAAACCCATTATAAAATACATACATTCTAAATCAAGGATGGTTTTTAGCTGGTATGACCAAAATTCAGTCTTTCTGTGCTTTAGAGTCAAAACTTTAATTCTGGCAATTAATATCTGGAAATGCTTGATTGAATCTTCAATACCTAAAAGATCTGTCATACTGCTGAATTAAAGAATTAAGATTAGTTTATGTTTGGAATATCATGAAATCCTATCATCAGATAAAAGTGCTTTCTTACCATTCCAGGTAAATCAAATCAACACACCAGCAATTTTGGTGCAGTCTATTTTCTGCTGTATTGTCTTTATTATTTTATAATATGTAATATTAAAGATGATAGAGCAAAATAAGAAGAAATTGAGTAACCACCCAATTAAAATGTTGGCTGTCTTACAGGCTAATTTAGTGAGTTAGTTCATAACATTTTTAAAAAACCTGAAGGATCTCCACTTCCATCTCCAACCAACCATATTAGTAACCAAAAGAAACATGAAACTGAAACAATTACCCTCAATTGCAATTTTAATAACTGCCTTCCTTTACTTGCCATCTTCATGTTCTGCCTTATTCTATCATTTAAGTCATTTAAATGTGCATTCACATGTTAAAGGAAACACACTAAGTTCTTAGTATTGATGAAATTGATTTATTTATCATTTTATAATCATTTGTATAGTATGACTATTGGTATATAGTATGTCTTTTTCTAGCTTTCCTTTTAAAGCTTTATTTGCCGAATAATATATATCATAAAATCAGAATAAAGTTGAATTTTCTCCCCATTTCAAAGGATCTTGTCAGTGGCTTTCAAATCATATTCTAGAATAAAATAGCCATATATAACCACAGCTGTTGACAGTAAAGTGGGAGCGGGTTTGGAAAGCAACATTTCAAGATAATTTATTCTGGAAATGTTGGCAATTTCGAGAGCAGAATAAAATTTGGAATAGTGGTCTCACAAGCTTTGTCCCATTGTGACATCCATGACAGAGTAACTCTCCTATATACAAACCCCTAAATTCCACTGAACATGAATCCCTAGGTACTTACTCCATTATTTTTCTGATATATGTTTAAATGTAAATGCAATGTCACAGAATACGCACAACTAAATTTCCTAACTGCAGTTTCAAAAGCAGTATCAATCTATACTTAAACTAGCACTGTGTGAGAATGGTTATAAACCTTTCAAGATCTGTATGATAGGTAAAAAGGTGTTTTCCTTTATAGCAACACAATTACTGCCAAGAAAATAAGTGATTTATCTCATTTTTAAAAAGTTGTTCAGTCATACAGTTATTAGGATTTACTGTATTCTCAACATTGATTATGTATTGATATAGGGGAAATATTTAATTCTCAACTTGCTAGATGTCAGATACATTGAGTTCATGTTCCCCAAAAATTAAAGAATGAATTCTAAGGAACAACAGAGGTTAAGACTAGGAAATATTTATTAAGAGATAGCTTCTGAGAGACAGGAGGGGATCCAAAAGTGGATTGCCAATGAGCTCATTTCTCAAAGGAAGTTTTATAGACCAAAATCTCAAGGTGGATACAAAATCATGAACTAGGTACAATGTGGGTCAAAACTATGATCAACCAATACGATTACAAGTATAGCTGCTTAGATAATATTGATCCAGTGGGGAAGTGGGTCACATTGCAAGTGTATATGGAAAGAACAAAGACCTTTTTTAGGAAGGGATGATTAGGTCTTGGTCACCCACCAGGATGACAGATGTCTATTTAGACTTTATTGGACAAGGTGATACCAATTATCCCCTGGGGAGGCATGTAGGCCTGGTCATTCTTTCTTTAACTTGAGGCCTGGCCTTCCACAGATGCACCTACAGCCACAGTTGTATTCTCTCATCTACACTGACTCCTTTGAGGGCCTAGCCCCGTGTGACTGTCCATAATATTCCTACCTAACTTAGCTGGCTATAACAGTATCACAATAACTTACAAATCATGTGTCTATTAGGACTGATTCTCAATGTTGACTAAAATCACAATAATTTATAAAGTTTTTAATTTTAAAGCTCCTACTGGAGTCCCTAGTTCAAATTTAACTATCTCTGGAAAAAGACCTAAGGAGTCTTCATTTTAAAAAAGCTCCAGAAGTGATTTTGATCTATCATCAGGAGTAGGAATAGTTTGTCCATCTGTCTATCTAAAAACGTTGTGTATTGCCTCCAAATCCCACTTTACAAAATCTCTAGTGAAGACTATTACTCCTTACAATCTTTCATTAAAATTGAAGACCCAAATTGTGACATACAGTAGAAAACTAATTAGGGTATAACAAGTACAATGTGTTGTCATGGTTACTTGGTTATGTTAGAAAATTAGTAAAACATTCACTGTACTCTGTCGACATAAAAATACATCTTTCTAGTATTTTAAAAACTCCACTAAAGAATAAAATATTGAAACTAAATTTCTCAATCATGTCAACTTGTGTGGAATGCCCTTAAGATCTAATCTAAAGGAAACATTTATCGGATCAAACACTGTGTGAAGTACTTCCTAGTTTGTTGTTTTTTTGTTTTTTGACACAGGGTCTCTCCCACTATACAGCGCAGGCTGGCCTTGAACTTGCAGTGATCCTTTTACCTCAGCCACCCCAGTGCTGGGATTACAGGTGTGGGCCACCATGTCCACCTTTGTAGCCCAGATACTTCTTTCTTTTTGTTTTTTTTGGGTGGTACTAGGGATCAAACTCAGGACTTTGTGCTTCTGAGGCAGGCTTGGTGCCACTGAGCTAAATCCCCAGCCATGTAGCCCAAATATTTTTTAGATTGGAAAATTTTATAATTACTACAAATCATCTTAAAACTAAATATTTCTTCCCCAAATACCCTTTTCCCCCCAAAAGATAGTGAACTGGACAATTTATCTAATAAGTTCCATACTACCTTGGTTACATGGCTAGAACCTTCCCCAGTACTATAGTTGAGGGCATCAGTTTAAAATAAGACAGATGCTTTAGAATTAGAATTTTGACTCCATTAACTCACTACCTGTTTGACTAAGGGCAAGTTAATTGCATTCTCTGAGCTTTTATTTTCACATTTAGTGACATAAAATTTAGAAAATTGTTAATCCAGTTCCTCAGTTAACATGCTAAAATTGTATTTTCTCTCTTCCTATTAATGGGGTGATCCTTAACCAGGAGAAATTTGCTCTCCCCTCACCAGAAGATACTCAGTAATACCTGGAGACATTTTTAGTTGCCACAGTGGTAACAAGGGGAAAGAGTCACAGATATCTAATGCACAGAAGCAGAGGTGTTGCTAAACATCCTACACTGATTACATAGGACATCACCTGCCCCACTTATCCAGTTGTTTTGTAAAATATTAAAGCTGACAAACCTTGTTTTAGTGAATATGTAAGAATTAATTGTAGCTTGCACATAAACTACTTGGTACAGTATATTTTTACTTTCATTCTCTCAGGAGTTTACAGTGAAAATTTCCAGAGGCTATATGACATGTGATGACATCACACAGATCAATGATGAATCGTGTACTTGTGTATTCTGGTGCTATAATATTTTGTCTTAAATCCTAATACCAATAGTTGTAACCCACATAAATAAGAGGTCTTGGGAATCCTCCACAATATTTAAGTTATAAAAGGGACCTGAGACTCAAAAGTTTGAAAACTGCTTTTGTTAATGGACTCAGTCTGATAGTGTGTATAATGCTAGGAAATATTAACAGGTTAGATGGGTAAGATGAGCGTGCTAGACAAGGAGTACTGTACCTGTAGTAGACAGGTAGCAGTGGTTATGCAGTGATGTTAAATTTATTAATTCAGTAATTATTTACTGACCATCTACTATGGTTAAGTATTGTATTAGATTTTACTTTAAAAAGGTATCTTCAAACTTAAAATGATCTGCCATTTTTCTTTTTCAGTTTAACTTTCATCAATCATCTTAGAACTTTCTTACCCTGAAAGACAACCAAAAACTACATCAAATGCAAAGAGTAACAATAGCTGCTTATTTGCTCACTAAATAAATGGCTTGCTAAATCATTAGTTCAAGATTTCTGGATGTGTAAGAACTTGAGAGATTCTCTAGATAGAGCATATCAAATTCTCCAAGCAGGGAGCCTGGGTACTTATATTTAGAATAAGCTTCTCAGATGATTCTGATATACCTATTCTTCCATTTTCTTGCTTTCTTTTTCTTTTTTTTGGTACTGGGGATTGAACTAGGGTCCTTGCGCTTGTGCAGCAGGAGGCAAAACCACTGAGCTAAATCCCTGGCCCCCTATTCTTCCATTTTCATAGAAACAGATGCAAAGAAACAATGTTAGACTCACATTTGCTTTCTAGTTTACCATTCCTTCTAGGAGACTATCCATATTCAAGAGGAAAGACTCACATCCTTTGCTGTGAACCCTGTCAACTCAACATTATTTAGGTGTCATATACTCTTAATTTCAATTTGAATAGTCCCTTATGAGAGTGTACCCTTTATTGAATAGTAGTGAGGTAAGTAGTTTTCTCTTTTTAAATAAATGAAAATGTTACAAAGAAATTTCAAGCATTTCACAGCAATTTTTCAGCCCAATAATTCTTGTTTGATTTTAGTCTTCAGAGATTTAACATTCCTGCACTGTGTGTGTGTGTGTGTATTCATTAATGCTACAAATACAGTTTTTTATATAAAGAGTGTCTTAAGACAACATAGGTATTGTACATTATATATAAACACATTGCTGCATTCTGTGTCTTAGTAAAACAATTTACATAAAAATACTTGCAAGATTTTTTGTAAGAAACAGCAAGAAAATACTATCCACAGGAAGATAGAGAAAACAGAAGACAAAGGAACTCATCAAGAAGAACTCCATAAACATTAGCCTGAAACATTTTAGAAGATAATTTAGGCAGCAGAATGCCGAGACTGTTTCTGTTTTTCTTTTTTCCTCAGTAGCACCTGGGATTGAACTCAGGGCCTTGCATATGTTAGATAAGTGCTCTACCACTAAGCTACCATTTGGCTCTTTAAAGAATAAATTTTTTTAAAAAAAATTTGAGACAGGGTCTTGCTAAGTTGCTCAGACTGTGCTCAAACATGTGATCTTTCTGCCTCCACCTTCCAAAAAGCTGAGATTACACGCACGAACTGCCATGCCCTTCTCTGCCATGCCCTCCTCGCTGCAAAGAGTATTTCTTAAAAACTGATAAGGGCTCTAAGTTAGGTGTCTAACATTTTAAGAAACTGAAAAGATTTAAAACAAAGTAAAGTCAAAACCAAGATAATGTATTGGGTAAAACAGGCATAAAATGTAATTTTTCCTGATATTCAACCTACTCATCACTAAATTTATGTTTCAGTTCTTCTCTTTCTAACTGGGTATTCAGACTAAGACATTAAAGAAAAGACTGTCCAAGTTATAGCAACTATAGACAAAAATTTAATGAAATTTTAAAAAATTAATCTAAAACCTAAAACGTAAGGCCAATATTACCTCTATTTTCAAATAGAATCCTAACGTCCAATCAATCTAGTGTACTTAAGTGTTCATTAAGGAAACATTCAAGCTAATACTACTAAAATATCAAAGAGGAAAGCATCAGAAAGTAGAAGCTGGGAGTGGTGACACACATCTGTAATCTGAGCTACTCAAGTAGATGAGCAAGACTGAGTTGTAAGCCAGCCTGGATACTTAGAGACCTGATTTCACTCTCCACCCTGCATAAAAGAAGAAGTTGGAGGAGGAGGACGAGAAGCAGCAGCAAGAGGAGAAAGGAACAGAAGAAGACAGTAGAGATGGGAATGTATATAAAATAAGCTAAAAAAAGGAAATGCTCATCAAGATGCCACAATTGCCCTAGCTTTATGTAATATACTTAATGCTAAATAATGCAAAAATCCTGGAATATATTTAAATAGTAATGAACAGTAATTGAAGTTGATAAAGGGTTGAGATTTACCCAGGAGGAAAAGGAGAGAAAGGAAAAAAAGACTATCATTTGTTTTAAAGAAAATAAACTTAAAATATACAAAAGTATTATAATAGGTGAATATTAAAGATCAAATTGAGGCAAAATAGAATAATTTGATGCCCATGTTTGCTTTACAGATATGAATATTATGAAGTATACTCTATGTAAGTACATATGTATACACTGTGCTTCTCCAACATTATTAAAGATAATTCAATGATACCTATATTGTCACAAATATCTTAATCTCAGTAATAAATAAGGTATAACGTCAAAAGTAGAACTAGGGAGGAGAAATGGTTATGGTATTAGTAATCATTATAAATTCCAAACGAGGTAGAAGATACAAAATTTATCTGCATCTTAAGCTTAAGTAGGGACAGCAATTGTACAGAATTTAGAAAAAGGAGGTCATTGTATTTAGACAGGGAAGGGTCTTGCAAAAAAAAAAACTGTACATAAAGAGAATTAAGATGTGTTATATGCATATATTAACTCTCCATGATTAATGTAATCATTATATACTGCAAACGTACTAATAAAAATTTAAAAAAATGTTTAAAAACTGCAAATAGGTACTCAAGGCAGGTTCTAAAATACGGAAAACACTGGTAATCAAGAAACATGAGTTTCTTTTATCCTCACACAATGAGGCAGCAGATAAGATGTACAATCCTATTCCTCTTTCACGTAGTATTCTAAAACATTTAAATAAGAAATGTAGACCCCTGACAAACTCTCTTCCCTATTCTTCCCATAAAGTTTAATCACTCCTCAAATCCACAGTTCATTCACACTTCTTTCCTTTTAATACAGAGAGATACCATATCTTTACAAAGTAGGAGAAAAGGTTATTAGATAAGCAACTCTATCTCTCTAGCTTTAATTCAGGTGAAGAATGTTCCTAGTCCTGTTTATGACTAAGATGTTTGGTTTTGTTTCTACCTTTTCTTCTTTCTTCAGCACTTTCCTTGTCTCTGCCAAAGTTCTCTATGATCCTTTCCTTTGTGCATATACTACAGCAAGTCTGTTCAACTCTAGATACTGCTTTCTTCCACTGACAATCAAAATTCTGTCTATGTGAAAGACTCCTAAGTCTCCATCTCTAGTATGAGCGCCTCCTAAGTTTTAGATAGCTTCTAACACCTACAGTACTATCTCCACTTGTTTATTCCACAGATATTCAAACTCAATATTATCCAGAATTCAACTCATTACCTTCCAGGCCAAATCTGTTTACCTTCCTTTTAGTGTTGCCTATCTCAGTAAAAGGCACTAAAGCTGAATACTTTTCAATCTAGCTACTTCTAAATCACTCTATGTTCCTGTTATTTTCCCCCACCCACTCTTTTTAAAAACTTTTTCGTGGTACTAGGGATTGAACCTAAGGCATTTGCACTGAGTGATATACCAGCCCTTTTAACTTTTTATTTTGAGACACTGCCTTGCTAAATTGCCAAATTGCCCAGGGTGGTCTCAAAACTTGTCATCCTGGGCCGGGGATTTAGCTCAGTGGTTTTGCCGCCTGTTGTGCAAGCACAAGGACCCCAGTTTAATCCCCGGTAACAAAAAAAAAACAAACCAAAAAACCCTTATGCTCCTCCTTCCTCAGCCTTCCAGAGCACAGAGATTACAGGTATGTACCCCATACCTGGCTTCTTTCCTTCTTTATGCTAATTTGAAGTCATCAAACCCTAATTCTACTTTTAAAATCTAGTGGAATGTGGGAGGTTGTGTGAAATGCAAATACCTACGCAGACCTACAGGCATATGGACACAGTGATTTTTTTGGGAAGCATGGTCTGAGATGGCAACAGTCTCAGTAACTTCTCAGGAATGTTAGAGAACCTGAAGGAGAAAGCAGGGTCCAAAAATAAAGACTGAAAACAGGGTAACTAGAACCTCTGTCCAAGTTTTTATCCTAATATTAAATCTTGGAGGCTTGGAGTTTTGCAAAGCAGGTAGGAGTCCTTCACAAAGCTACCTCCCTAACTCAGGTTTTGCCTCCCTCAAATCCTATCCTTCACGCTGCCCCTAGTGGGAGACTTTTTTTTTTTTTTAATTTAAAAAATTTTTTTTGTCTTTTGTTTCCCCGGCTTCAATGGCTCTCCATCATTTAAAGTCCAAATTCCTTACTATGAAATAAAGACCTTCAAAACCTGACACCAGCCTATCTTTCACCATTCTTGCACATAGTCCCTATACCAGAACCTAAGTAGCTTAGTATTTTGCAAAGCTTCTCAGGTCATCCAAGGTGCATTAGGGGCCAAGGATCACTGACCTATATCTATAACCAAACTACTTTCTATGTTTCCATACAAAAGCAAACAATACTCTAGTCCCATTGCCTGCCACCTTCTCCTACTTTGCCCTTGTCCCCTGGAATGAATTCACAGAATTTCTTAATAACTCAACTACCACCACTTTTTTGAAGGCAAAGAGACATCTTTGCCTACCTTCCCTAGCAGGCAGATGGAATTGGGGGCTGCTTACTCCTTGCTGCCACACCCCCCTGTGCCTATCTGTATCTGTTACTGCACAGCCCGCACCGTCCATGAAATAAAGTGTCTAAATGTCTCTCTGTCCTACTAGCCACTGGTCTCATTTGAAGGTAGAAATTGTATCCTATTCATGTTTATAGTCTGTGCTTGACACAGAGATTAGAACGTAACAGATATGCAATAAATGTCTACTGGAAACAATACTGAATTTCTGAAGCCTACTTTAAGAGATCTGGAGTAATGTAAAATAAAACAAAACCAGTAACGTCCTACTTGCCAGGTGGTTTCATTAATAAGAGGATCTTTCTAATTCTACAATTCTACATTTAGAAATTAAATTCACATATAACAAAGCAACTTATATATACAATGAGTAGATTCTATCAACCTAACAGTGACTGTCAGATGCTTTTTAGTTTTAACAGTAAGAGCAAAGAATAAAATAGGATGATCCTGGGTGTCTGAAAAGAGTATTAGTAGAAGGATACAACATAGAGAAATTGAACTTTAATGAACTAAAATTATAAGAAAACCTAAGAAAGCATCAACAGATAATGTTCAAATGATGAATCATAATAAAGTATACATATTATTTATCTTGAAATATGGAAATAAAGACCAGGAAGAAAAGCCAAAAGAACAGAGGGTAGGGTATGGGTGGGTGGTAGGGGGCAGCTCTTTAAAAGAAAATAAATAAACCTTCTAGTACTATTTCCTAAAAAAAAAAAATCCCTCAGAAACTAAATCGTTGGTCTTAGCTCGTTGAAAAGTCTGTTATCTTTTTTTTTTTTTTTTGTAAGAATTTGTCCAGTTTATATCTTTATATCTTCTACTGAATAATTACTTTTTTTCCCTTTGGTACCTGGGATCAAACTTGGGACCTTGCACTTGCGAGGCAGGTGGTGGCACCACTGAGCTAAATCCCTGGCATGAGTAATTATTTTGAAGATAATGATATATACTGTAATAACTATTGTTAGTCTCTTATTATTTGGTTATGAAAATTTTTTATAAAATAAAAGCCCCAAAACTATTATTTAAAAAATCTAGTGCATTAGGAAATTGATTACCAAAAGAATAAGTGATATATCAAAAACAGTAGAATAGTACATAGACTTTATCCTTACATGTACCAGGGGAAAAAGCAGTATTTTTTTTCAACAGTTTATTCTCAACCTCTTTAGTTAATGACCCATGAATATCTGTAATTTTATATGTATGAAATTTTATCTCAATGGAATTTACTAATGAAGGTACCTCCTACAGAGCTAAAAACTGGGATCCGTTTTAACTTTTTACATAGACAGATAAAAATAGTAACAATAACAAAAAAGTCACTTCTTTGAATATTAAGGAAAATATACAATCTACAGTAATTTCCAAACTATTGGGGCACTAAGTTTACCTATTAATTTGTAAAAATATCAGATATAGAATATAGGACAGCAAAAACCAAAAGTTTTTTCAAGATTTTCTACTGCTGCCCAAACTTCTATGTACATCTAATGGTTAACCAAATTGTGTTACATTGCAAATCTATGTATGTTTTAAAACAAAAATAAAACACCAATATTTTAACTAAAAATGTAAGCAAGGGGAATTTTCTTACAGGCTAATTCCTCTGTATGGATCCAAATACTAAATCTGTAACTTATATTGGAAGTAGGTACCTTGAAATAGGTGGGGTTTTGGGGGGGGGGGCGGTACTGGGGATCGAACTCAGGTCCTTGCGCTTGTGAGGAAGGCAGCTGAACCACTGAGCTAAATCCCCAGCCCCTTAGGTGATTTTTTTTACTGTTATGTTTTGCTATTTTAAAAAGATCTATCAAAAAATACCATATTTGGTGAACAGAAACTATTTAAAATTATTTTATTGTCCTTCATAACACAAAAAGAGTATGAAAAAGATTACTGAATATACTTAGCGCTATGAAAATATCAAGAAATGTTCCAAAATCTACGAAATATAAAGTGAAAACATTCTTGATAAAGTTTTTAAAAAACTTTACTTTGACTAGAGCTAAACCTTCCATTTTAAAGGACCTAGTACCTAAATGTACTAATTTGAAAAAATAAAAATAAAAAACAAAAAACTAAACTGCCATAAGCTGGTGTTCCACAGGCTACTAACGCTTACCTCAAGGGAACCTACTGCAGATAAAGTCCCGTCACTTGCACGGTCCTTTCAGCTGCCTGCCAGTTGTCTCTGTGGAAGGGAAAGCCTGATGAGTGAGAACCCTCTGCCACACTCCTTTGGAGGGTCAGGATGCCTGCACAGAACTACACAAAACTATCTACCTAGAGATCCCTAGGTGCTTTCAATAACAAGGGACTAAAAAGATGCCACCTTAGAACTTCCCTTTCCACTGAACACTGAAACCAAATGCCACAGAGAGTTACTGAGCATTAATGTCCTACTGGTATTATCAAGATGATATATCTACACTAACTCAAGTAGAAAAAGAGACTAAAATGGTTCAAAAAGATAAGCTAACACTGACAAGGAACACACACACACATAAACACACATACACATAAATATGAAAAATTAAGTGACAGAACTGTGTAAAAATGGAGAGAAAAGGCTATATCCACAAAAAATGAAGTTACAGCATCAACAAATGAATGCTAAAACACAAAGAAATTCCTGTTTACCCATTTTTAAAAAGATGCCGTTAAGTATACCATGCTTAAAATTAACTATACCAGGGATGCATATGCCTACTTATATAATATTATGCATTTTTTTGGTAGGGTCAGTATGTGGGTGGGTGGGGAAAGGATCTGGCAGATTTTTATCAATATGCAAAGTGAAAATCAGCAGTATGAATACATAAAATTCTAAAAAGAAGAAAAAACATGTGTTTGTATCTAAGAAAGTACAGAAATCCTTATTGGGATCAAATTAAGGAAAGAAGTAGAAAAGTATAATAGAAAACTGAAATGTAATGTATCTCAAAAAATCACCTTCATCTTATAGAATTATAAATGACTAATAACTGTCTTCTATTAAAAATATTTATGCATCACAATGTAGTATAATTTAGCTACAAAACCAAAGAAATTATATTTTCTAATACCAAACACAGTCTTACAATCTGAATATTGTACTTCATGAAGCAGAGCAAAATCTTTCTACAAGAAACTTTAAAATCATTAACTCTTAGCACCAATAATGATGAAGGACAGAGGGCCTCTAAATAAAAAGGTGATTCCAACATTTACTCTAATAACATATTTAAAATGAAATTACTTACCTCTGATTCTTTGTCACTTAAAGATCCCAAGCTTCCAAAACTGTGATTAGAGCTTTCATTATTTGTTGAGGCCTGTTAAAGATTTATTAAAAAGTAAGAATTAGGAGTAATTTAAAATAAACATTTTACAGGGGCTGGGGATTTAGCTCAGTGGTTCCACCGCCTGCCTTGCAAGTGCAAGGACCTGAGTTTGATCTCTGGTACCAAAAAATAAAAATTAAAAAACATCAAATAAAATAAACATTTTACAAAGTATAGTTGATCTTAAAAAATGAAAATAAAGTATGATCCTTTTTAAACAAGAAAGCCATGAAAGTAAAAATAAGAAATATCAAGTACTTAACATTGTAAATATACTGGAAAGCTTTATTGAGTCAACAAAGTTCTGCTCTGTTGCAGGAACTGAGTTGTATTACCTGATTTGAGGGGGGGGGGGTACCAGGCATTGAACTCAGGGCCTTTGCACTTAGCTACATACCCAGCGGTTCTTTAGTTTTTTTTCATTTTGATAGTCTTAAGTCACCAACTTGTAATCCTCCTGTCTCAGCCTTTTGCCTGACTTTAGCTGTTTTTTTAAAACCACTTCTAAAACAAAGTAATTGGGGAGCCACACCCCCAGCTGACTGGATGGAGCTGTGTACCCCTCAAAACCAGATGGAGCCAACCTGAGACAGCCGCACCACTGACTCCCACCCAACTCCATGCCTATGGATTCTGTGTCCTGGCCATGGCCACCTGAAAACTCCTAGCCAGCTCTGTGTTTTGATTCCCCTTACACAGGGCAGCAGAGACACCAACCAACCAATCTACCTGATCACGGACAAGGCCAACACCCAGGGACAGAAAAAGCAGAGATTCAGCAAGCTGCCTAATACAGTGAGATGATGCAGCACCCAGCCACGACCATCTGCCAACTCCAAGCTGGTTTTCTACATTTTGCTTCCCCTTGCTGTGGAACAGCAGATGCATGGTCTAATTGACAGGCCTGATCCCGGACAAAGCAAACGCCTGGGGAGAGAGAGTAGGTAAGCCCACAGGGCTAGCAGACCCAGGGAGAAAGTACTGTATGGACCTGGCTAGCAGCTTTGGGATTCCAGTATTACCCTCTCAAAGTGACTGGGACAGACATAGACTCTCTGAGAAGCTTAAACTCAGGTCAGGAAACACATGGGGCCTACTGTGCACAGTGAGAAACCAGGCATGGTAAATGTTGACATTAAGTCCAAGAGTCTTCTTGAACTCCTGCCCTGTAGCCTACACGCAGCAGAAACCAGAGGGCTCACTTTTTCCCCATCTATCAATGTGAGCATAGACAGGCCTCAGCCTGGACAGTTACCACAGTCGGGCGAGTGGACACAGGAGGTTCTGATGTAGACAGGTGTGTTACTTACTTTTCTCTCATTGCTGAGGGAGACACTTCAAGGTGCCGGAAGACAGCGAAAAGCAACATGGGACCTTAACAGTGTCTTTCTGCTCCTTTTATCTTATTCAGACTACCAGGATTAGGGTAGTGCCAAACCAATCACTCATGGATAGTGGATTAGTAATCACATGCCCGTAATGCCTAGCATCACATGCTCTAGATTCAACTACCTCCAAAATAGCCTATGACCATGGGCCAGGGATTATTTAGCTCAGCGGTTCTGGTGCCTGCCTCGCAAGCTCAAGGTCCCGAGTTCAATCCCTGGTACCAAAAAAAAAAAAAGCCTATGACCACATGAGGCTTTGAGGGGACATCTAGACACAAATCATAATAGGAGGGCACCTCACAAACCCACATGCCCTAATGTTAGAGAGAATTGTGACTTGCTAGATTCTTGCTTCAGATCCTGGAAAGAAAATGCTAATTCAAAAGCACGGGAATTTTTTATGACTCAATCTTTTTAAAATGTTTTTACTATTTTTCTCTTTCCTTCATCATTTTTTCTTTTTTGAGGGACTGAGGTTTTTTTCCCTCCCTTTTAATTCTTTTTTCTTTTCCCCTTTTAACATATTTTTCTTTTTCCTTCCTTTTTATGTTTCTTTTATTGGCTATATTTGCTGTTTTTCTTTTTTTTTTCTTTTTCCTTGTTTGTTCTTTTCAGTAAATGTTTCCTAATACTAACTTCCTTTTACTCCTTAATAGGATTCCTTATCTCACTTTTCTCTCCTCCTTCTCATCTCCCATTAACATGTTCACAATGGGGCCATTATTTGTATGCCTTGCTGCTGGGTGACTCTGACTTAATCAGTACATCTTGCTGCTGGGCAGCTCTGAATTAATTTTATTAGTAAAAAGACTAATAAAGAGTGATCAGATCTGTTTGTACCACCAGTGATTCAAGCCACCCAATGAGACCGTCATCTATTTACCACCAGTAGCTCAAGTTGGCTGGAACATGTTAATTTTTCAAATTTTACTTTTTTCACTTTCTGGTTCCCGAACCCTCTACCTTAACTAGTATAACTATTAAGCTTTATGAATCTTTACATAGCTAGCTAACTCTATGCTATTCATGTTGAATACTGTTCTACTGTTAGTAGAGGTAAAGTTGTTCATATGTACAATATTTGGTTTGTCTTAGTGTTTGTACTATAATTACAAACCTCTTTTCAATGGTTAGGATGATACATTGCTGGTTCATAGGCTATGTAAATATCCACTTTGTCTTTGACAATATTATTATTCTCAATTTTATTACTACAGCCACGGTGACATAGTTGTTAATATTAATGGGTTTTCTCTGGATGCCAATATCTAGATTGCCTTCATGTCATTAACTGTGGCCCATGTCCAGAGAACTGAATAATGAGTCAAATATGCTGCACCCTTCTCTCTCAAATAAATGGAGATGGCTGGATCTTGGGACAGCTAACCACACCCAAAATACACTGGTAAACAGCAGACATTAACTGAAAAGTCTCCATATCAGGAATAAACCTGTCTACTATAATCAGCCTGCAAGCCTCAGCACAAGAAACAAACAAAAATATACAGAAATATGAGAAAACACAACAAAATGCCTCCAAAAACTCCCAACTCTCGTAAAGTTGATTCATGGGGCATTGAATTGGAGGAAATGAAAAGTCACTCAGCCAAATTATTTGAAATTATAACAGAGGAGACAACGTACCAGAACAATACTGCACTTGGCAAACTCGAAGATATAACTAAAAAAAATAATAAAATTATAAAATAATCAGCAAGTATACAAAGACAATAATAAAAAGCTAGCTGAGCTAAACAAAATTGTACATAACTTGAATGACTAGGATAAAAAAGAATTAGAGTCCATAAAAAGGTATCAAAGAAAACTTTAAAAGAGATTAAAAACTATCAGAAGTATGGGCAGCAGAAGTAACCAATGTGAGGACAGTGTCAGAACTAGAAGACAGGGCTGGTTTTGGTGACACTATACACCATAAAAACAACAAGAGAACATGTAAAATAGATCTGACATCTGCTAGATCTGACATGATACAAAGAGGACTAAGATTAACTAGAATTACTGAAAAATCAGAAGACTGCACAAAGTGCATTTAAAAATGTCTTTACTGAATACAAGACAAAAATGTAACGTACAGATAAGTGAGGCATATAGAACCCTACATATCCACAATTAGAAAAAGAGTCTCCCCATAACACATCATATTCAAAACACCAGAGTTCCAACATACAACAGAATCTTAAACGTTGTTACAGAAAAGCACTGACTCACTTTTAAAGGTAAACCCATTAGAATTACATGAGACTTCTCAACACAAACCTTAAAAACCAGGGGAGCTTGAAGTGAAGTGCTTCAAGCCCTAAAACAAAACAACTTTTGAGTTAGACTAGTATATCCTGAAAAACTGTCTTTCAAAATTGATGAAGAAATAAAATATTTACATAATGAACATTTAAAGAAATCCATGACCATGAAACCAGCACTCCAAAAAAATTTCAAGGATATTCTAGAAAGAGACAACGACACTAGCAATGACAAAAGGTCTAGTAGAATGAATATACCAGGTAGGGTGAGTGAGCAGTTAAGTAGCGGGAAAGAAAGGAAATTAGCAACAAGGAAATAATGCAATGACAGGGATAAGCCAATACCTATCAGTAACGACTCAATGAGAATGGTTTCAATCCCCCAACCAGAAGACACAGATTGGCAGGATGGATCAAGAAACAAAATCCAACAGTATGTTGTGTGTATAAGAAATACATTTAACCCCAAAAGAAATTCACTGACTAAAAATCAAAGGATGGGAAAGGATATTCCATGCAATGGGAACCTAAACAAAAAGAAGGTATAGCTATCCTATTTTCAAAGTAGATTTCAAGACAAAAAAGGCAAAAATTGGCAACTATAAACATATTGGTTAAGGGAACAATTCAACAAGAAGAGTTAACCGTTATTAATATATATGTACCAAACAGTAGCACACTCAACTTCATAAAACAAATAATGCTAGACATAAAAGATCGGGTAAACATAAACACAATTATAGCGGGGGACTTTAATACCCCACAGTCACAAACAGATCCACTAGACAAACAAACAAAAAAAACTAACAAAGAAATATCAGAGTTAAAAGCCTTCAAACAAATGGACTTAATAGATACGTACAGTGTTCCACCCAACAACAAAATACACATTCTTCTTAGCAGTATGTGGAACTTTCTCAGAGTAGATCACATACTAGTCAATAAAGCATGCTTAACTAAATGCAAGAGAACTGAAATTATACTGTATTTTCAGATAATAGCACAATAAAACTAGAAATCAGTGCCAAAAGAAAATACAGAAATTATGCAAACAGATGGAAATTAAACAATATACTGTTGAATAATCAATGGGTTACAGAAGAAATAAGACAGTTCCTAGAACCAAATAATGCCAGTATCACATACCAGATCTTTTAGGAAACACTGAAAGCAGTCCTAAAAGCTAAGTTTACAGCTGTAATGCCTATATCCCCAAAACAGAGCAAGGCCAAACAACCTAATGATGCACCTCAAGATCCTAGGAAAAACAAGAATCCAAATCCAAAACTAGTGAAATCCAGAAGATTATTTGCAAGAACTTTGCAAACCTGAATGCCAATAAATTGGAGAATTTAGAAGAAATAGATAAATTCCTAGATACATACAAATTACCAAATTGAACCAAGAAGATATAAAACCCTGAATAATCCAGTAACAGGCAATGAAACTGAAGCAGTAATTTAAAAAAATTACAAACCAAGAAAAGCCCAGGGCTGGATAGATCCACAGCTAAATTTTACAAGAACTTCAGGAAAGATCTAACACTAATACTTCTCAGTTCTTTAATGAAATTGAAAGGGAGGGGGCTGGGGATTTAGCTCAGTGGTTTTGACGCCTGCTGGGCAAGCACAAGGACCCGAGTTAAATCCCAGGTACCAAAAAAAAAAAAAAGCTTTTAAAAAAAAAGAGCAAAGAAAGAAAAGAAATTGGAAAGGAAAGTGTACTCCCAAAGTCATTCCTGGAAGCTAACATTACACTGATTTCAAAACCAACAAGGAGCCAACCAAAAAAGAACTACAGGCCAATCTCTTCAATGAATATAGATGCAACAATCCTCAACAAAATACTGACAAACAGAATACAACAAAACATCAAAAAGATCATACATCATGACTAAGTAGGCTTCAGTTCAGAATACACAATCAATAAATGAAATATATCACATAAATAGAAGGAAAAAAAATCACACGATCATATGAATAGTCACAGAAAAGGCCTTTGAAAAAAATCCAACACCTATTTGTGATAAAAAGGCTGAAGAAAACAGGTATAGAAGGACCTTATGGCGCTCTGATAAAACACATGACAAATCAACTGCCAACATCATATTAAATGGGGAAAAACTGAAAATTTTCTCTCTAAAATCAGAAACAAGACAAGGATGCCCACTACCACCACTCCTGTTCAACACAGTACTAAAACATTAGCAAGAGCAATTGGGTGAGAAAAAGAAATAAAAGAGATAGATAAAGGAAGGGAAGAAATCCTTTCCTATTTGCTGATGGCACAATCCTCTACATAAAAGACAAAAAATTCCACCAAAATACTCCTAGAATTAATAACCAAATTCAGCAATGTAGCAGGACACAAACACAGAAATCAATAGCATCCCTGTACACCAATACTGAAATGAGTGAGAAAGAAATTAGGAAAAAAAAAATCAACCACAGAAACACCAAGAAAAATTAAAATACTTAGGAATTAACCTAACTAAGGAAGTGAAAGACCACTACAACAAAAACTATAGTACTCTGAAAAAGGAGATTGAAGAGGACATCAGAAAAAGCAAAGATATCCCCTATTCGTGGATAGGCAAAACCAATATAGTCAAAATGGCCATACTTCCAAAGTTGATAAGGAGATTTAACACAATCCCAATCAAAATACCAATAATATTCTTCAAAGAACTGCAGAAAATAATCCTAAAATTCATATGGAACCAGAAGAGACCCAGAAGAGCAAAAGCAATCCCAGATAACAAGAGCATCACAAGCCTGAATTTCAAGTTATACTATAAAGCTTCAGTGATAAAAATAGTATTGACACAAAAATGGACACGTGGATCAATGGAACAGAACAGAGGATGCAGAAACAACTCCAATCATACTCATTTTTTCTTTACATTAGAAACCTTATTTTTTTATTAATAAAACAACCTTTGTGGACTAAAAACTTGCATGTTACACAATCCACAAACTTAAAATGCAAGTTTCACTAGATTCTAGCACATTAACGGAGTTATGTTCAACTATTTGATCTTTGACAATGAGGCCAAAAACATACACTAGAGGAAAGATAGGCTCTTTAATAAATGGTGCTAGTAGGGCCGAGGATTTAGCTCAGTGGTTCCGCAGCCTGCCCTGCAAGTGCAAGGACCCGAGTTCGATCCTCAGTATAAAATAAATAAATACATACATACATACATACATACATAAAGCTAGGAAAATTGGCTAACCTCATGTGGAAGATTAAATCTAGACCCATATTTCTCACCATGTACGAAGCTAAAATCAACATGGATCAAAGATCTAAATGTTAAAACAGAAACAATCTGCTAGAAAATGAAGTAGGTAAAATTCTTAAAGTCATAGGTGTAGGTAAGGACTTTCGAACACAACCCAAAGTGCACAGGAAATAGTACCAAGAATCAACAAATGGGATCACAGCAAATTAAAAAACCTGCACAGCAAAAGAACAACCAACAGAGTGAAGAGACAATCTAGAAAATGGGAAAGAACTTTTGCCAGCTATTCCTTGGAGAGATTAGTAGAATCTAGAATATTGAAGAAAAAAATCATACCCCTCCAGATGAAAGAATCAATAAATGGGCAATTGAAATGAACACACACTTCTCAGAAGTACAGAAGGCCAACAAATACATGAAGAAATGCTGAATTTCGCTAACCATTCAAGAAATGCAAATTAAGTAGTATCTTTTTTTTTTTTTTTTTTTGGTACTGGGGATTGAACTCGGGACCTTGCCGTTCCGAGGCAGGCGGCGGAAACACTGAGCTAAATCCCTGGCCCTAAGAAATGAAAATCAATGAGATTCCATTTTATCCCAGAAAGAATGGCTAACATCAAGAAATCACATAATAACATGCTGGTGAGACTGTGAGGTGGGGAAGAAACCCTTCTACATTGTTGGTGGGAATATGAATTAGTACAACCTCTATGGAATCAGAAAAGAGATTCCTCAAATAACTAAACCAAGAAATTCCACCCAAGCCAGCTATTCCCCTTCTAGGTACCTTCCCAAAAGAGTTAAAGACATCACATTACAGTGATACATGCACAGGCATGTTTGTAGCAGCACAATTCATAATAGCTAAATCTTAGAAACGACCTATCAACGGATGAGTGGATAAAGAAAATGGGGTGTTTACACATAATGGAGTACTACTCAGTTACAAAGAAAGATAAATTTCAGTCATCTGTAGGAAAATGGATACACCTTGAGGCCATAATGTTAAGTGAAATAAGCATAAACATAAAGAGCTAAATAAAAGATAGATACTAGGAAGTGGGGAGATAGATCTTTTTTAATGGGAACTGGATCAAGAGATGGAGGGAGGGAGAAAAGAAAGATGGGGAAGGGGGTGAAAAAAAGGAATTACCATGTGTTATGTACATGTACCAACTCCCCACAAGGAATGTAATCATTACATACTGCAATCTGTACTAATAAAAAATAAAAGCAAAGTAATTGATAAAATTGATAAAATAGTTATCCAATAGAAAACTCAAATGTATCGGTTGGCCAAAAGAATTATTTGTACTTTTCAGTTCCCTTCACAATTATCAAATTCCACCATAACTCTTACATATCCATTTAACTGTTTTATATTAATAAACTGCCCCCATTTTTTGTTTGTAATGACTTCATTTTTAGAGAAACTATAATTATCCTAATTGTTTTGCTCAAGAGTTTCCCCATTTCCTTGACAGTATTTTTGAACTGTGAAAAATAGAAATTAATTATCATTTTGTCCAATGACAATGTTTTTTGTCTAACATATTCCTGTAATGGTTATTATTTTGTGGACTTTTCTGTGCTATCAATTCATTGGAACAATTTCTCCTAGGAATGTTTCAGCCAGAGGCTGTCAGATTTTGGCATACATGCCAAAAATGATGCATGAATTAACTTCATGTAGGCCAGCTGATACCCTCATGTTTCCCTTCCATTTGTAGGAGTAGCTGCCTACTATTAAGAATAATGAAAGCCTACCTAATGGTACTACAAACAAGTTGCAAGTTGGCCCAAACAAACCTAAGATAAATTTCCAAACTGACTCTTTGAACAATTGCATACATGCCCAGTACAATGTTGGGCTCTGTAAAGGCTGTCTGCAACACAGGATAACTCTTGAAATGATTAAGATTCAAAGAAAATTTGGAAAGTTAAAAATCTAAACAGGGCAAGTCTGTCAAACTTGAAAAAACAGCATCAATGGCAATTAAATGATACATTAGAAAGATTTTTGAACAATGGAGGCAGAGGCAAAATTTTTGAACATTCTTTTTTTAAATCTCCATGAAAACAAATGTAAAATGTAAATAGTAAATCAAAGCTCTACAGATAGCATTTACAACAAAACTAGGTGATAAAAATCTCCACACACCCCTCTCCCCTTCAAAAAGCAGCAGATGGGGACAAGATCACCAACAACCACAAGACCTATATGGTATCATTATCTGCACTGGAAAGAAGTAGAAAGAAACAGTATATCTGCCAGAACTGAGAACAAGATACTCCCAAAACAGCATTAAAAAAAAAAAGTACTCATCAAAACCAGAAATCAATTTGAGCAGAAAAGTTATATTTGGAAGGGTTTTAAGTGCAAGGAGTCCACAGTGAAGTTTAAGATGTCAGAATAGTCTATCCTCTAACAATTCTTGAAATAGACCTTTCCATAAAAGGGAAGTACAATGGTAATAAAGGAAAAGGAATGTCCAGATAAAAGTAGAGAAGGAAACAGGCCTAGAACTCTCAGAAAGCAAATGGTACATCGCTATTATTCTGGGTGAAGAGAGCCCAAAACAAACAACAGAGAGAGTTCTGTGAGAAATGCAACCCCCAAAAAACCACCTCTAAGTGTACAAGATATCCAATTTCACACATACACACAAAAGCACAGCAAATGATGAGGGTCAACTACATAAAGTTTTTATACAAAAGAGTAAAGTACAGAGTATATTTTAATAATAATAATAATACCCACAAAATAGATGAAAATAGTAATCTACTACTTCAAAACTTGCTAAAATACATTACAGTAATGATTCAAGGGGCCGGGGATTCAGCTCAGTGGTGCTGCTGTCTGCCTCACAAGCGCAAGGTCCTGAGTTCTATCCCCCACCCCTGAAAAAAAAAGAGTCAAGGAAAGATAGAACAACATAAGTCAGATTTCAAAAAAACTCAGAATTAAGGTAGAACTCAGAAAAGAAGTATCAGAAGTGAAGAGCAAACTGGAATGAACACAAAAGCTAATACATACAGCAGAAAATGGCTTAGGAAAATCAAAAGGTAAAAAGGAAGACCTTTTTAAATTATTTATTTATTTATTTTTCCTTAAATTCTTTTATTGGTAACTTTTAGATATACAATACATTAACTTTTTTTTTTTTTACCGGGGATCGAACTCAGGACCTTGCGCTTGCAAGGCAGGTGCCAGAACCACTGAGGTAAATCCCCGGCACATTTACATTTATCATTGGGAACTTGTACCTTTACATGATGTATCTTGGTTCTTATTTTTTTCCCCATTTCCTGCCATCCCTTCACCTCCTCCCCGCTCCCTATTTACAAAGACTTTGTTTCCATTTTTTCCTTTTCTCATAATTTTTCCTTTCCCTTCTTTCCTTTCCCCTACCCCTCCCACGTCCTCTACCACTTTGGACCTTTTCTTCCTATTTCACATTATCAATTATTCATTTTAATCATTATTTACACTTTCAGTTTCTTACACCAGAGAAACTATTCGGTATTTACACATGTGTGTCCTATTTATTTCACTTAAGAGTATGGCCTCAATATGCATCCATTTAGCTATAAATGTCTCTAGTTTCTCGTTCTTTATGGCTGAGTAGTACTAAAAAGGAAGAATTTTTTGAAATCAAAAGATAAGGATTTGAGAGAAAACTGGTTTAGAAACAATGATTTAATATAACAGAATTCCTTTAAAAGTACTAATTAAAGTAATAAAAACTATAAGAAAAATCAGAAAAAAGTTCAAACTCTTAAGTAAAAGAGTCAACACATACCCCATATCAATCCACAGATCTCTGTCAGGTCTACAGTCCTCCGCTCTACCAGCTGAGCTATCGAAGGGAGCACCCCATATCAATCCAGAAGGCCCAACATCAAATTTTTCCAAAGCAACATTTTATGCCAGAAGAAAATATTTAAGATATTCAAGGAAAGAAAATATGAGCAAAGTTTATATGTTCACTAACAGTGATTTATAACACACTGTTATCAAAATACAATCAACAACTGCTCCCATGAGTCCTTCCAAAAGAATCTATTGAGAATGAGCTTCAGACAACCAAAAGAAGTTTAATCAGTCTGAGAACTGAAGGCAAGTGATAGTATTATTTACTTGTTGGTAAGCATATTGGGAGGAAATATTCTACTATCTGCATTGACCAATAGCCATAATTCTCGGTACAGAAGATGCAGATGCAAATAAAAACCTAATAGTCCTGAATTTGCACTGGAAATACTGATATAAGTTCAAGTGATTTTATTTTTAAAAACAAACAAGTATCAGAATACCTCATATGAGAACAACACTTCCACAGATAACTATAAATTCTGGGGTGAAAAAATTAAAAACACCTACCTGAAGATACTTGAGCAACCAAAAGTAGACAATCTAGATAAGAGGCAACACTGGAAGAAGAGAACATATTTGTATGGGTTTTCTGTTTTTACAGCTTTTGCCTGAGGGAAGATCCTAAGCTGCCTAGGGCAGCTAAAACTTAGATCAAAACCTTCAGTCTTACTGGCTTGAAAAACCAGAGTTTCAGGCTACCATAGCAGCTGGAATATAAGGATACGCTAAAAGATAAAGAACCACAAAGAAAAACTCCAGAATTTGGTATATAGGTTCTGGTCAGGTCTCTAGCTGATCTATATAAGAGTGGGAAAGACTCTTAAGCAGTCCAGATAAGGCTCCAACAACTGAACGGAGATGTCAGCTACTGCCCCCTGCAGGGAAACATGGTTAGATTTCAGTCCAGCTAACTGCCTGTAAATAAAACAACCCCCTGCCATCAATACTCTCCAGAACACACCAAACCCCAGTGTCTGTAGGGTACCACTGACAGTGTGAAGGATAAAATATAAAATTTCTAAGAAGAAAGTATGACCCATACTTAAGAAAAAAGACTACAGAGTAACCAAAAAGTAATACAGGTACTGGAATCAGCAAAGATTTTTTTTTTTTTTGGTACTGGGGATCGAACTCGGGACCTTGTGCTTTCAAGGCAAGCGCTGGAACCACTGAGCTAAATCCCCGGCCCAGCAAAGATTTTTAAACCAGCTATTATAATTATGCTCAAAATGACAAAGGAAAATATACTTGCAAAAAACAACATGCTGCTCTGTCAACAGAGAAATAAAAATTGTAGAAAGGAGAGATGTAAAATCTAGACCTGAAAATTTTACTCTAAAATATAAAACAATTCACTGAATGAGCATTAACCGTGGAATGAAGACTGCACTAAAGTTAGGCCAAAGGAAATTATTCAAAGGACAGAAAAATATTCTTAAAATAGAAATTACTGAACACTATTAAGCAGTCTAATATACATGATCAGAGTCAAAAAAGGAAGGGAACAGAAACATAAAAAACATTTGAAGAGGTCCAGAGGAAGGGCCTTCCGGGCCACCATCCCTCCCGCCGCTCCGGGCCCAGAGGAAGGGGCTTCCGGCCACCATCCCTACCACCGCTCCTGGCCCCTGTCCCACCTCTCCCAGCTCAGAGGAGGTGATCCGCGCGGGTGCCAACAGCACCCCCCCGCCCCCATAGTTGAAATGAGAAAACACGTAAATAAGTCTCAAAACCAGACTTCCAGATCACCTACAGCAACCCCAAAGGGAAATTAGATGGAACACTCTGATACTCAACCACCTGGACCCACTGAACTGGCAACAAAAGGGGATCTGGAAAAAAGGAAATCAGAAATAATTTCTCAGATAACAGGAAAAATTGTGCTCCTAGTGCAAGAAATGATTAATAAATCTAAAGAGGAGCTGAGGAACATGATGGAATCCCAACATGGGGAATAAATGAATCCATAAAACAGATTCAAATAGATTTCCCAGAGATGAAAAACTCCATTGAAATGGAGCAGAATGAGCCAATGTGAGGACAGAATTTCAGATACAGAAGATAAGATTGCAATTAATGACCAGGAAGAGAAGAATTGCTTCAAAATTATAAGGGAACACGAGAAATCAATCCAGCAGCTGCTAGACGATCCAAAGAAGAATAACACAAGACTGATTGGAGTCAATGAAGAAGCAGGAGAGAGCGCAGATGACATAAAAAAAACTCTTCACAGAAGTAATGGCAGAAAACTTCCCAAGCAGGGGAAAAGAACTTGACATACAGATTAAGAGAGGCATACACGACTCCAAATAGCCTTGATCAAAAAAAAATCTACACATAGGCATATAATTGTTAAGATTCCAGAAACTCAACAGAAGAAAAAAGTTCTCCAAGCAGTTAGAGAAAAGAAACAAATCACATAGAAAGGAAAGGCCATGAAAATCACAGCAGACTTCTCAACACAAACCATCAAGGCAAGAAGAGCTTGCAGTGACATATTCCAAGCCCGAAAAGAAAACAGCCTCCAACCCAGATTGATGGACCCTGCAAAACTAGCTTTCAAAATGGATGGAGAAATAAGATACTTTCATGACAGAGAGCACCTTAGGAACTTCGTGAATACCAAACCAGCACTCCAAAGAATTTTACACAATATCCTAGGAACAGACATTGAGGATCACAACCCCAGGAAGCAAAGCAGAATGAACCCATCTGGCATGACAAGAAATTAAATGTAAAGGGGGAGAACCCAACAAAAAGAAAAAGTCATGCCAATGACAAGTCAATGTGTTTCAGTTATAACCATCAACGTTAATGGTCTCAATTCACCAATCAAAAGAAATAGACTGGCAGAATGGGTCAAGAAGCAAAATCCAACAATATGCTGCATACAAGAAACACACTTAATTCAAAAGGAAACTCATAGACTGAAAGTTAAAGGATGGAAAACAATACTCCATGTGACAGGAACCCCAAAAAAAGCAGGAGTAGCTATCCTCTTTGCAGATCAAGTAGATTTCAAACCAACACTGATTAACAGAGAAGAAGAAAGACACTACCACCTTGTAAAGGGAACAATCCAAGAGGAAGAGATGACAATCATAAATATCTATGCACCAAACACTAGTGTGCCCAACTATATAAAACAAATACCAACCGACATGAAAAGTCATACATGCACTAATACAATTGTAGTGGGGGACCTCAACACCCTACTGTCACAAATAGATAGATCAACTAGGCAAAAAATAAGTAATGAAATACTAGAACTCAATGGAACTCTTGAACAAATGAACTTAACAGATGTTTACAGAGTGCTGCACCCCACAAAATCAGAATACACATTCTTCTCAGCTGCACATGGGTCATTCTCCAAAATAGACCACATATTCATACATAGAACATGTTTAAGTAAGTGCAATGGAATTGACGTTATCCCCTGTATATTATCAGACCATAGTGCGATGAAATTGGAGATCCATAGCAAAAGAAACTCAAAAAATTTCATAAACATGTGGAAATTGAACAACATACTTCTGAATAACCAATGGGTCACAGAGGAAATTAAAGAAGAAATCAGACAGTTCCTTTAATTAAATGACAATGACAATACAACATATCAGAATCTATGGGACACAATGAAAGCAGTCTTATGAGGGAAATTCATAGCAGTGAATACACATATTAGGAAAACAGAATGAGCCCAATTGAACAACCTGATGCTGAACCTCAAGCTTCTAGAAAAAGAAGAGCAGGACAACCCCAAAGCTCATACAAGGGAAGAAATTATAAAGATCAGAGGAGAAATCAATGCAATGGAGACTAAGAGAATGATACAAAAAAATCAATGAAGCCAAGAGTTGGCTCTTTGAAAGAATCAACAAAATTGACAAACCCTTAGCCAACCTTATCAGAAAAAGGAAAGAAAAGGCCCAAATCCATGCAATTAGGAATGAAAAGGGTGAAATTACAACAGACCCAGCAGAAATCCAGAGGATCATCAATACCTACTTCCAGAACCTATATGCCAATAAGATGGACAACACAGAAGAAATGGACAGATTCCTAGATACATATGAATTACCAAAGTTGAACAAAGAAGACCTAAAAATTCCAATAAAAATTCCAACCCAATATCAACCAATGAAATTGAAAATGTAATTAAAAACTTATCAACTAAGAAAAGCCTGGGCCCTGATGGCTTCACTGCTGAATTGTACAAGACATTTAGAGAGGAACTACTGCCACTACTCTTTAAACTCTTCAATGAAATTGAAAGGGAAGCAATACTCCCAAATTTATTCCTGGAAGCAAGCATCACCTTGATCCCCAAAGCAGAGAAAGACCCAACCGAAAAAGAGAACTATAGGCCAATCTCACTAATGAACATAGATGCAAACATCCTTAATAAGATAATGGCAAACAGAATGCAGAAGATCATCAAGATCATACACCCTGATCAAGTGAGATTCATCCCAGGGATGCAGGGATGGTTCAACATATGCAAATCAATCAATGTAATACACTATATCAATAGAGCCAAGGACAAAAACCATATGATTATCTCCATAGACGCAGAAAAAGCATTTGACAAAATCCAACATGCATTTATGATAAAAACCCTACAAAAAATTGGAATAGATGGTCTCTACCTCAAACTGATAGATGCCATCTATGAAAAACCAACAGCCAATATCATACTAAATGGTCAAAAACTGAAATCCTTCACACTAAAATCAGGAACAAGACAAGGATGTCCACTATCACCACTCTTGTTCAATATAGTTCTGGAAACATTAGCCACAGCAATTAGGTAAGAGAAAGAAATAAAAGGAACAAAGATAGGTAATGAAGAAGTCAAATTGTCATTATTTGCAGATGACAGGATACTCTATATAGAAGATCCCAAGAACTCCACCAAAAGTCTTCTAGACTTAATAACCAAATTCAGTCAAGTAGCTGGTTACAAGGTCAACACACAAAAATCAATAGCTTTCCTCTACACCAATGACAGACTCACTGAGAGAGAAATAGGGCAAATAATTCCTTTCACAATAGCATCCAAAAAACTGAAATACCTAGGAATCATCCTAACGAAAGAAATCAAAGACCTCTTCTCTGAAAACTATAGCACTTTGAAAAGAGAGATTGAAGATGATATCAGAAAATGGACAGACATCCCCTGCTCCTGGATAGGAAGGATTGATATAGTGAAAATGGCCATACTTCCAAAACTGCTATATAGATTTAACGCAATTCCAATTGAGATCCCAGCAGCATACTTTATGGACCTTGAGAAAACAATCCAAAAATTCATTTGGAATAAGAGACCCAGAATAGCAAAAGCAATTCTAGGTAACAGAGACATGGCAGGGGGTATCACAATCCCCAACCTGCAACTATACTACAAACCTACTGTGATATAAACAGCATGGTACTGGCAAAGAAACAGACCTGAGGACCAGTGGAACAGATTAGAAGATGCAGAAACAACGCCAGACACACTCAGCCATCTCATCTTCAATAAAGGAGCCAAACACCCTCACTGAAGGAAAGATAGCCTCTTTAATAAATGGTGCTGGAAAAATTGGGTTTCAACTTGCCAGAGATTAAAACTAGACCTATATCTCTCACCATGCACTAAACTAAAATCGAAATGGATTAGAGATCTAAATATTAAAATAGAAACTCGGAACCAGTTGGAACAGAGGTTAGGTAGAACTCTTGAAGACATCAGTGTAGGAAAAGATTTTTGAACAAAACCTCAGTTGCCCATGAACTAGCACAAACAATCAACAAGTGGGATCTCTTCTTATTAAAAAGCTTCTGCACAGAAAGAGAAACCACCAGCAGTGTGAAGAGACAACCCACAATGTGGGAAAAAATCTTCACCTGCTTTTCCTCAGACAAAGGTCTAATATCTCGAATCTATAAAGAACTTAAAAAGATCAGACCTCCCAAATTTAAAGACCCAATCCGATAATGGGCATCTGAAATGAACAGACATTTCTCAGACAAAGAAGTAGAAATAGCAAATAAATACGTGAAAAAATGTTCAACATCACTGGTCATTCGAGAGATGCAAATGAAAACAACTCTGAGATTCAACCTCACTCCAGAAAAAATGGCTGCCATCATGAAATCAACCAATAACAAATGCTGGCAGGGCTGTGGGAACCCCGCTTCAACGCTGGTGGGAGTGTAGACAGGTGCAACCACTGTGGAAATCAGTATGGAGATACCTCAAAGAACTAGGACTGGAAGTCCCATTTGACTCCGCTATTCCACTGCTGGGGATCTTCCCCAAAGAATTAAAAGAATCATACCACAGTGATATATGTGCGCCCATGTTCATAGCAGCACAGTTTGTGATAGCTAAAACTTGGAAACAGCCCAAATGCCTATCAACTGGAGACTGGATAATGTAGTTTTTTTATAAAATGGAGTACTACTCAGCCATTAAAAAGGAGAAATTAGGGACATTTATAGCTAAGTGGATGCATATTGAGGCGATACTCTTAAGTGAAATAAATAGGACACACATGTATAAATACCGAATAGTTTCTCTGGTGTGAGAAACTGAAAGTGTAAATAAGGACTAAAATGTATAATAGGTAATGTGAAATAGGAAGAAAAGGGGCAAAGGGGAAGGAAGTGGGAGGGCTAGGGGAAAGGATAGAAGGGATTGGGATTAATATGAGAAAATGGAAAAATAGGAACAAAATCTTTGTAAATAGGGAGGGCTGGAGGGGTTGAAGGGAGGGCTGGGCAAGGGTGAAAAATAAGAACCAAGAGAGACTATGTAAAGGTGCAAATTTCCAATGATGAATGTCATTATATTGTATACCTAAAATGTACCAATGATTAGAATGAATAATCGATAATGTAAAATAGGAAGAAAAGGTCCAAAGGGGTAGGGGTAGTGGGAGGGGCAGGGGAAAGGAAAGAAGGGAAAGGAAAAATGATGAGAAATGGAACAAATGGAAATAAAGTCTTTGTAAATAGGGAAGGGTGGAGGGGGTGAAGGGAGGGCTAGGAATGGGGAAAAAATAAGAACCAAGATGCATTATGTAAAGGTACAATTCCCAATGAGAAATGTAATTGTGTTGTATACCTAACATGTACCAATAAAAGAATTTAACAAACAAACAAAAAAAATTTGAAGAACTGTAATCCCAACACTCTGGAAGCTGAGGCAAATTTAAGACCAGCCTGGGCAATTTAGAGAGTTTGTGAGATACTGTCTCAAAAAATAAGAACTGGGGATACAGCTCAGTAAGAACACCCTGGGCTTAATCCCCAATACAAAAAAAGAGAAGGGGGAAAGGGGTCCAAAACTTGGTAAAGTCATAAATTTACAGACTGAGAGCTCACTGATTCTCCCCAAATAGATCTTGTATTAATGCCATACCACGCAACATCATAGTCAAACACCTGAGACCAAAAGTTAAAAATCTTAAAAGCAGCCAGAGAAAAGTGTACATGAAAATGAAAAAGGATATGACTGGCTGCTGACTTGTCATCATAAACACCAGAGACCAAATTTACTCTCTGGAAATGGTGAGCCAGGAACACCAGAGGGTGAGGTACATATGGCACAGCTGAGGACGCAGAAAAGATCAATTCCAAGTATACACACTAAATGAAGAGACAGCCTCCTTCGCATGTTCTTTTCCAGAAAATTAGCAGCCTTATTTATTCTCCATATATAGGAGATGACATACAAACAATTTAAAATGAAACCAATCAGAGTGAATCTGGGCAGTAAGGGAAAAAAACTCCACACAAACATAAAACTCTGACTAATATCCTCATAACAATGAAACATTTTAAGAACAATTAAAATAGTACCTGAAAATTAAGAATACAACAACAACAACAACAACAAAAGAATACAATGTGAAAATAAATACCCTGAATAAATACAACTGAAGAAAGGAGAAAAAAAGGGTGGATTCAAAGATAAAGTTGAGGGGGCTGGGGCTTTAGCTCAGTGGCACCATGCCTGCCTCACAAGTACAAGGTCCTGAGTTTGATCCCTGGTACCAAAAATAGACAAAGTTGAAGAAATCACACCAAGATCTTCCCAAAAGAGACAAACAAAGAGAAAAATAGGAAATAAAAAGAAAACTTGAGGATCAATGCAAGGGCCTTGGTCCAAATAATGTGTGGTGGTGGGGGTGGGGTGGGGGTGTTAAAAAATAAAGAACTGAAATTACCCAAATATAATTCTAGAAGCTTTCCCAGAACTGGAAAATGTTGATTCAAAGAAGACACAACAAAGAAAAAATAATTTAAACATAGAAGTACATAAAGACAAGATTCCAAAAGCCTCCAGAAAAGAAGTGATCACTTACACAGTACCCAGAAAAAGAATACTCAGCAGTAACACTGGAAGGTGGAAGGCAATGGAACAATGCTTTTGAAATTTTGAAATAGAGTACTATTCCCCAGGTAAACAACCAACCAATATTCATTGCCCATGTACTGTTTTCTCAGGAAATGACTAGAGAATCTGCTACACGAAGGCAAAGGAATAAACCAAGAAAAAGTAGTACAGAATTCAGGAACAGGAGCTCAAACACAAGAAGATACAAAATGAGTTCCCTTGATCATTAAGAAAGGAGATTCTAGGGCCGGAGATTTAGCTCAGTGGTTCCGATGCCTGCCTCACAAGCACAAGGTCCTGAGTTCAATCCCCGGTACCCTCCCCCCCAAAAAGGAAGGAGATTCTAGGATGATAGGTATTCCCAAGAAACAAAGAATAACTAGTCTAAACTAGAATAGAAGAATGACTTTGAGGTAAATGACTTTAAAAAAAAAGAGAGATAGAATAAATAACTCATTTTAAAATAATAAAGAGATGTGCATACCTCTGCTGGAGAGTATATGGGTGATTACGATGGACACCAAAACTTAAGAAATAAGTCAACTATTAACTTTGGTCAAAAGTTATATGAAAGAAGAAATGTAATAATGCATCTTTAATGGCTCAGCTGTGCAGTCAAAATATAAACACTGAAATATTGATTTAACCATAAACTGAAATACGGTATGGGGACAAAATTAGGATGGGGGCATGGAAGTGTGGGTATTTCTGTAAGAGTATACAATTGGATCACTTAAAAGTCAGTAACTATCTAAAACTGAAAAAGACAAAGAACTATAATAACTTATTTTTAAATAGACATAAAACAAAACTACTGCTCCTGAGAAGACTAAATCTACAGTTGAAAGATGGGACAAAAGTCTACCAATTTTTATTATAGGCCTACCAAATTTTGACTTGAACATGGGTTATATGACTTTTTCTTCTTGATTTATAAGAATTTTTTCCACATTCTAGGTTATGTATCTTCTACGGTTTACCTTTACCTCTCTTTAGTTCTACTTAGCCTTTATGGTTAGTGCCTTTTGTAACCCATTTATGAAATCTCTGCCAATTGAAACTCATGAATATAGTTTATTCTTATTAATACCTTATTGTTCCCTTTCACATTTAGATCTACAATTCACCTAGAGTTGGTATTTGTATCATGGTAAGAGCTGAGAATGCAGGGTATTTATTTTCACATATAGCTGTCCAGCACACCTATGATAAAGATCTCCCTTTTCCCACTGCACTGCAGGGTCTACTGCCTTTGTTATAGATCAAGTTACTACATATAGGTGGGTCTGTTATTAGACTCTGTCCTATTCCACTGATTCATTTTTTCCTATCCTAATATCAATGTTACACTGACTTAATTACTCAAACTTTACCATATTCCTTGATATATAATAGTATGACCTTGATGACTGCCGTTGAGTGTTCTTGGTCTTTACATTTTGATAGAAAATTTGCAATCAGCCTGTTAACTTCTGCCTTCCCAAAAACACTGCTGGGTTTATAACTGGGAATGCCCTGAATGTACAATCCATTTAAGAAGTGACAGCATTATACACTTATACAGTGTGTACTGATCTAAGTAGGGTAATCAGCATTTCCATTTCCTTATTATTTCTTCAAGGTTCTCTCTTCTAGTTCTTTATAAATATATAACGGGTTGTTGTAAACTGAAGTCATCCTACTATGGTACAGAAAACTAGAACTTATTCCTTCTATCCATCTGTATTTTGATACCCATTGTCCAATCTCCTTCGATCTACTCTCCCCACTACTCTTTCTATCCCTAGTAATCCTACTCTCTTTTACTTTGAGATCAACTTTTTTGGCTTCCACATAGGACAAAGAACATGGTATTTGTCTTTCTGTCTCTGGCTTAGTTTCCCTAATATATTGCTCTCCATTTCCATTCATTTTGCCACAAATGACAGGATGTCACTGTTTTTTTGTGGATGAATAATATTACATTTTGTGAATATTCTAAATTTTCTTTAAAATTCATCTCTCAATAGACATCTTGCTTGACTCCATATCTGGGATATTGTGAGCAATGCTGCAACAGACAGAATACAGGTATCTCTGATATGTGGACTTAAATCTCTTTTGGACGTACATACTAGAAGTGGAACAGCTGGATTATATGGTAGGGCTGTTTTTAGTTTTGTGAAGAATCTTCATATGGTTCTCCATATAGCTGTACTAATTATATTCCCAGCAGCAGTGATAAGAGTTCGCTTTTCTCTATAGCCTTGCTAGCATTTATTTTTGTTTTTTTGATAAAAATCATTCTGACTGGGAAAGATGATTCACATGTGGTTTTGATCTGTACATCCCTGACAGCTACTGATTTGTACCCTTACTATAAGGTTTTCAATGGTAATCTTGTCAAAAGAGTCTTTAAAAGAAAAACAGTATTTAAATAGCAGATATAGTATTTTTTAACCAAGACTGTTAAAATTTAAAAATTAATTTTCTCAGTTGCACAAGACACATTTTAAGTCCTCAGCAGCCACATATTGCTAGTGACCACATACTGAGCTGTACAAATATAAACAGGGCCATCATCTCAGAAAGGTCTACCTGACAAGAGTTTCTGTAGATCACGGGTCAGCAAACTGCAGCTCTCCAGCTGTTTTTACAACTCAAGTCTATTAGAACATAGCCACACTCATTTGATACATATTATTTAGGGATGCTTTAGTGCTACAATGGCAAAATTAAGAAGAGCAACTGTGACAGAGACCATATGACCTAGAGATATAATTACTTGCCCCTGTATAAAGTCATTCAACTTTTACTATAGACTACACAAAAATCAGGTAGGGTGTGTGTGTGTGTGTGTGTGTGTGAGAGAGAGAGAGAGAGAGAGAGAGAGAAAGAGAGAGAGAGAGAGAGAGAAATGCTTGAGGGAAGATTAAGACTGCAATGCTCTATTTTACCAATAGATGCCCCCACCTAACCAGATTTAATATAAAAATGCCTTGCTTCCCTAAAAAGCACTGTTTTAATTTTGAATTTGAAATTCAAGTCTCATGATACAAACCATAATAAACATTTCCCATTTAGGTGCTCAAAATTGATCTCAATTTCAAGATAGCACCATAGTTTCTTTTTGGAACTGAGCTATGCTTATATTTTTGGTGGGACTATACAATGACCTACTGAGCTAATAACAAACCACCTAAGGATGGTCTTCCTCTCATATATACTCTCTATCAACACCTACAGTCAAAAGCCCAAAGGGAGGGTATAAAAATGATACTAAATTAATCAACTCTGGGCCTAGAACTTTGGGCTTCCACAGTGATGGAGGGGCACAGACAGGCAGACAGAGAGCATGTATGAATTCAGTGAAGATACCACAAACCAGAAGTACGCATTTCCTACTGCCTAGACAGCCATAGCTGACCAGGATCCTGTCCAAGTTTGATTTTTTTCATCCTCTGACCCATTCTGTTCATTGCTCCACGTCCTGCCAGTATCTTCCCTTCATTGCTTAAGATAGCTAGAGAGTTGGTTTCTTTTTCTACAAATAAAAGTCCAATAAGTAATATAAAATGTAAACCATTATAAATGGTTTGGCAGAAAATCTAGAGTAAACAAAATAGAAAACAAAATTGATGTATTAAAGATAAACATGATGTGGGCTGGGGATTTAGCTCAGTGGTTCCACTTCCTGCCTCACAAGCACAAGGTCCCAAGTTTGATCCCCGGTACCAAAAAAAAAAAAAAGATAAACATGATTTGTCCACCTGTAGTATCTCATTTTACTCACTTAGCCTGCCGTGAGTCTGTTCCAAGCTCCGGCTAAGGAGGCATCTGCTGGGTCCTGCCCGCGGGCAGGCTCCCGGTATCTCCTGCCCAGTCTGCCCTCCCACAGAGCCCCGCTCTCTGGGAACTCACCTCCGCGGAGCTCAGGGAGGGCCCTGTTAGGGCCGCTATTGGCCCTAGTCTCAGACCTTCCCAAGGGCTATAGAAGAGTGACTGGATGCACTCAGTTTGTAGCCCCACTGATGAGCCTCCCTCTGCCCCATTGTAGTATCTCATTTTAAAGGAAGCACACCAGATATATTTTGACTAGGACCAGGTCTCTGTAAGACTGGCAGTTGCAATTCCAATACACAATCTCACTCGGTGCCATCGCTATTCTGTTCTTGGCTCTGTTAGTTGTCTATTAGCCATCCATTATTTCTGTTCTTAGCTGTTATCAATTAATTCTAAATATTAATTGAGGGGCTTTACAGTTCAGATTGTACCTATGAGTATAAAGGGAAGAAACTATTGTGTACTCCCATCACTTCAAACATCTTTAGTTCACTGACATAATCTCTCCAAATATGCACTGATTACGTCAGTGAGAATGCTTTTGAAATGTGAGTTTAACAAACTATTAAGACCACCTTCCAATTTCCATGGATAAGATGATAAATATGCAAAACCAAGATATATCCATCTGGAAGTTACTAAACTACTCTTGTTCTGATTTGGCTATTACTAGAATGACTATAAGATACACGAGACAGTGATTTTGCTCTCTCTCTGCAAAGGACATTAAGTGAAACCTTATACCATGAAGAGTGCTTTAAAATATATGCTATCATGAGCTGAGGATACAACTTAAAGTACTTGCATAGTGTATATGAGGTATATGAGAAAGAAAAAGAAAGAAAGAAAAGAAAACTCTGAAGAAGTGAAGCAACTAGATGTTCTGTTTTTAATGTGATGCTATCATGTTAAAAGAAAAATTAGTAAACCAAACATCAACCCTATTTTCAGTTCAAATGAGCGTTTTGGTTCTGATTCTAAAAGCATATCCCTAAAAGCATAATATTAGAGCAAGTTCAGAATGAACAACTCCAGGTGCAATTCATGTATTTTCCCCCATATCCTAGAATATATAAAATTCTCCAACTAGCCTTCTACTTGCCCCAGTCTCCAAAATTTTCAAAATAGTATTAGAATCACAGTATACTGTTTTGATTTCTTAAAGTTATTTCATCCCCAAAATCAAGTAACTGAGAGTATGCCACTGCCATTGTTCTCAAGATCTTAGTAGTCTACTTGGAAATAAACAATTAAAATATGATGAGTTAAATGCTGTTCAGATATACACAGGTGTCAATGGAAGGACACAGGAAGTCCTCCAAATTTGGGTTTGAGCAAATCAACTAGCAAGAGGTAGCCAGAGAAACATTCTCAATGTATTCCCTCATCTGACTCCTAGAGGAAATAAGAGAGTTTTGTTCCTGCAAGACCCTGGTCACAACTTTCTCAACAGATCAACACATAACCTTGCTTTACATGTTTTGGTTTAAAGACATCTTTTTAATAATAAACACTATGGGGTGAGGATTTAGCTCAGCAGCACCGCGCCTGCCTTGCAAGTGAAAGGTCCTGAGTTTGATCCCCAGTACCAAAAAACAACAATAAATTAAAAAATGAAAAAAATAAACACTGTGACTTACCATTTAATTCATGGCCTATAGAACTATAGCTCATATCTGAATAAAGTTTATTAATATACATATTTTCTCCATAAAGCACATCACAGCCTTCATGCACTTATGAACACCACAGCTTTCTGTACTAGACTTACAAGTAGTTTCAGCAATGAAACAGAAATTAGAAAGCACAAAAAATGTGAAAAACATGGTACTAAGTAAATTAGGAAAAGAATATTTGTTTGCAGTAAGAAAGCTTAAAGAATAAAGTGTCACTTTGTTCAGTCTCATATAACTCGAATTGCTTACTATTTTACATAGGCATAGGCCTTTGGATGACCATTTATCAGAGTACTGATTTTGAAGTTATAAATACATCTTAGAAAATAAGTAAATTTGCAAATATGGACTCCTCAAATAATGAGGACTGACTCCGTGGAAGGAAAGATATATAACCACCAAAACAAACATCAAGTGCATTATAAAAATCCTACCCAGTTTTGCTAATTTACTTATATCTGAAAAAGCCTAAAAGAACTGGTATCTTTCACTACAAAATTTTTAATAAATTCACCATTTATTTCTAGAACTGACATACAAAAATGTATAACCATTATTTTCCTTGTGACTCTTTAGTCCTTTAAAAATACCTATCATTGTATAATTCAATGTTTGTGGCTTGGACGAATGTTATGATATTCACTCATGCATCCCAAAGTATTTATTGAGGGTCTTTGTTCTACTACAGAGGCCTGGAATATAATAGTGAAAAAACAGATTCAAGTCCAAGTCTATTATAAGCAGGGAGAAAATGAACAAATATATAAGCATTTAGTACTATGTAAGGTATGAATATGTTCTAGAAAAAAAAATGAAGCAGAGAAAGGGGTTGACTGATACAGACATCCTAAACTGGGCAGTGAAAGAAAGCCTCTTTGAAAAGGTGACATTTGGGCTGGGGGTTTAGCTCAGTGGTGCCTCCACCTGCCTTGCAAGTGCAAGGTCCCGAGTTTGATCCCCAGTACCAAAAAAACAAAAAAAAAAACATGAAAAGGTGACATTTGAGCAGAAATGTGAATGAAGTAAAGGAGAAGTATGTTTGAAGCACACGGGAGATAAGCCAGTGTGGACGCAGCAGAAGGGCAGTTGTTAACAGTTAGTAAGAACTAGATCAGAAGGCCCTGTAGGGCACAGTGAACATACTAAATTTTATTTTAAATGCAACTGGAAATCTTTGGAAGGTTCTGAGTTGAGGAAAAATTGATCATAAAGTTATATTTAATTATACTTTATTCTTCTTTCTGATTATCTGAAATATTTTCTTTCCTGGTATTTCCAATCTTGTAATTTTTTTTTTTTTTTTTGGTACCGGGGATCAAACTCGGATCCTTGCGCTTGTGCAGCAGGCAGCGAAACCACTGAGCTAAATCCCCTCTAAATGTAATTTTTAGAGTTGTTTCTTGCCAACAGTCTGTAGATGGATTCTCATTTCTTGTGGTAATATATGCTTTATTTCTTCTATCTTATATAATAGGAAACAAAAATAAAATATTTTGTTTCTTCTTTCTCTTTTCTTTACTTTTGTTGGAATATGTCTCATTTTATTCTACCCTCAACAACCCACTGCTGTAATTTAAAAGTTCTATGCTTATTTTCTTCCTTTTGGCACACATATGATTTTATTTTTTCTCTATAGACAAATCAAATCTTAATGATCATTCTGTACCCTTAATTTACCTTTCCCCCTACCTGTCTCTCCCAGTACATCAAAGAGAAAGCTGATCCTGAAGACTGCTTTTATTTCCATTTTAAAATTCCCAATTTTAACATTATTAAAATTTGCTTACGCAATTATTCTTCATTTCACAGTTACTTTATCACTATCAATTTTTTTTTTTTTTTGGTACCAGGGATCAAACTCGGGATCTTGTGCTTGCAAAGCAGGTGCCGGAACCACTGAGCTAAATCCCCGGCCCTATTACTATAAATTTAAATACTAATATATTAAGAGTCATTACTCACCATTGTCTTAATTCTGTAACTTAATCTATATTAATTTTTAAAAATTATACTTACTCAAAAGACAAAAAAGACTAAAATACCAACTTAATATCATCCTCCAACATCCACGCATACTCCAATTTCCCTTACTATCTCAAAGATGCCCTCTACAACTGTTTCCCGCCCAATTCAGAAGCACATCAAGATTCACAGATCCACACACTACATTTGGCTGGTGTGTCTCTACTCTCATATAATCTAAAACAGTCCCATTATCTCCTTCTATTTTTCATGGCACTGAATATTTTGAAGAGTACAGGCCAGTTATCCAGGAGAATATCCAAAGGGTATTTTCTCATGACTAATTTCAAATTAAACATTTGCAGCATTAATTTGATGATTTGTATACCTCCTACTGAATCACCTTAGCACATGCTAGACTCTAATAGTGCCAATGAAAAGTCTGACTTTATTATAATGGTGACCATAGTTTCCATTTTAAATACACATTTTTCTCTTTTGTAATTAATAGCTAATCTATGAGGTGAAACATTTAGAACTTGTTAATAAATGGTTCTCCAAAACATTTTACTAAATGGTTTTAGCATCCAATGATGGTATCTGCCTTAATCAAATAATTACACTGAGGATATTAAATGGTGATTTTTCTGATTCTATATTGGCTGTTATTCTTCTAAGAAGTTAATATGTAACAAGCCTATCTTGCACCCATATCTTGGTTCCTAAGCGCCATTTTTCAGTAAAACAAAGCAGGAACCTTTGGAGAAATGCTTGCTCACATTCATTACAGAAAAAGTACAAGGTAAGCCAGAATCAACTTCTTATGTCTGAAAATGAGGATGATAAAAGATTTCAAAGGTGACAACTTGGTATCAAATAATGACACTAGTGAACTGTAACTGAATTTTATTTTTTTCAGTTTTATTTTTTATTAGCATTTGTTTCATTACATAATGACTACATTCACTGTGGGGAACTGGTACATATATATATCATATCTCAAGGGAAAGTGTGAGCAACCCAGAGAAACAGATTAACACAAAGATCTTTTTCTCTGTAATATTCATTAAACAGAACTTTGACACAAATAGAAAACGACACTACGAAGAAAGGAAACAACAAAGAAGAGTTTAAAAAAGTATCATAACTATATGCGTACTAGTAAGCTTGAAAAGCTCAAATAAAATTAAGAAATGAAATAAATACTAAAGAAAGCAGATAATAAAAAACTTCCTTCCTCAACAAATCCCAGGCTGATAGCTTTATAGGTGAATGTCTATTCATATTCTCAAGAGCATTTCCATATATATATGAAAACAGTAAATGAAGCCCAGTTCACTTTATAGGGTTACCAAGAAACTGATTTATAAAACAAGACAGTGAGGAACCTGTCCTGTATCTTGAGAGGGATATAGACTACAAGAGTATACACATTTGTTAAAAGTCACTGAACTATGCTCTTCCAGACTGTATATCTATTTCTCTTAAAACATACATATATATATACACACACATACATATACACATATATATTTATGAAATGTATTAAATCTGATAAATATATAGTCATGATTAACATTATCACACAAATGCAAACAAAGGTCAACATTTTCTAAAATATCTATCAATACAAATCACCAAATTAATAATCCAAAACAGAAAACCTCAGGATTCTTTTAACCAACAAAAAAATTTTCTTAACTTCAACACCATTTATGACTTTTTAAAACAAGCAAACAAACAAAAAACCCCAAAACAAAACAAAACAAAAAAACCTTCTTATAGGCATTCTTTAACTTGGTGATGGTTACACACCCTAAACCTGCAGCAAACATTACACAGGAGAAACTCTGGATGATTCCTCTTTTAGGGCAAGAACAAGACAATATTGAAGGTCATTACCAACATAAGAAACATAAAGCATAAGAGATAAAGCTATCATTTCTGGAAGATAATTATTTCTCTTAAGAGAAATTTACAGAATCAAACTATTACCAATAAGAGACCAAAAGCAAGACTGTTAGATACAAAACCAAACTATAAAAGTCAAAAGCATTCTAAGCTAGCAATAACCAACAAGACAATAATAAAAATGTATTAGCTGCAAAAATTTTAAAGAATCCAATAGTAACCAAAAATTAGTAAGAACTCTACAGGAAGAATGGAATAAATGGGCAGATACTTCACGTACTTAAATGGGACAAGTTAATCTTAAAAAGACGTCAGTACTTCCCAAGTTAATCTATAAATTCAATGCATTTAAAAGAAAAATTACATTTGAATCTTTCAAGGGAAGACATAAACAAGTTATTATAAGAAGAATAATTTCCAAATGCTAACAAAACACATGAAATGTTTGAATTTTATATGAGAGAATAAAAATCCATAAATAAGTTGACCTTTGAAGAGGAAAGAATTTGGTCTACCATATAAAACATTCCAAAATGACAGTATTTTTAATGTGATATTAGCACAAAAACACAGAGCCAGACCCATATTCATATATACATGGCAATTATATACATGTATCATATAACAAATGGTATATATGCTAAGTACATAAACAACGTACCTGGTAACAGTGGTCTCACAAATCAGTGAAAACATATGGGCAATTTAAGAAGCACTGTGGAGAAAATGGGTTCACCAGATGGAGACAAAATAAAATAGAATGACTACTCATAAAAGGTAGACCATAGACAGATTAAAGAGCAAGCATAATCGTAAAACTACAAAATATAAATATAAATGGTAAAACTATAAAACTATAAAATAAACTATAGCTATCTTCGTGGCCCAAAGGTGGGAAAGAAGTACCTTAGGCATAGAAGTGTCTCTGGATCTTGATTTTAAAATTCAAGCTTATTTTCTGACCTAACTACAATATTTACAAAGAGTGATATTTCAGAACTTTCACTTTCTTAAAAATCATCCAAAGAACAAAAATAAATTTATTTTAAAATAAAACTCATTTGATCTTACAATTACTAGATGTAAACTGGGCCCTTTTGCATAAATCTAAAACACATTATAGGATCTTACTGATCATATTTTCCTGTATTTTGAAATATTTTATATAGCATCAGATTGGGACTTATTTCACTGGTACTTTTCATTGTTCATCAATTATTTCCAACTATGCAAGAAAACTGAAGAAAAAAATTAAAGTAAGAAATGAAAGAATGACGGTGTAATGGTAGGCAAAATACAGTAAAGGATCCCTAAGGATGCCCACATAACCAACCTCCAGAAATTATGGCTATGTTCCTTTATGTGGCAAAGGGGACTTTGCAGATATGTTTAAGGATAAGGACTTAGTTGGGGAGACTGTTTGGGTGGTCCTAATCTAATCACAAGAGTACTTGAAAGCATTTCTGGGGGTTGGGGTGCAGTCCACTGGGACCCATGCACAAGGTCCTAAGTTTGATCTCCAGCACCGCGAAGAAAGAAGGGCAGGGGGAGGAAATCAGGTTTATTTATAAATACTATTTTTTCTATACATTATAAAAGTTATAAATAATCTGTTTTTAGGCATATGTGTATTCCTTTACAAAATATATTTTAGATAAATACAAAGAATATTAAATAAAGATTAAATTTGTACTCACTTTAGCTCCAACACTGCAACTACCAGTGCTTCCAGTGCTCCCACTTGCAACTCCAGTAAATCTAGCTTCCAATAACTCTTGCCTTCTTGGATCCAGACTATGAAGCTCATCCATCGCACCTAAAAAGAAAAAGAAATATATAAATATATAGGTATACATATATCTATATACAGACACACATATATGCTTATTTATACACATCAAAATATGTAGTTGAGATATCAATCAAATTTATAAATGAATGCTATAGAGAGATGAAATTAAAAGGCTTTTAAGACTTTATAATGTCCACATCTACTTATTAAAACATCTTACAGTAGATTTCCATCGTGATTTGTTTATTTGATTGGTTGTTTTGAAACAGAGTCTCGCTAAGTACTTCTGGCTGGCCTTGAACTCACTATGTAGCCCAGGTTAGCTTGGAATTTGTGACGATCCTCCTGCCTCAGCCTTCCAAGTGCTAGGATTACAGGCATGTGCCACCATGCCCAGCCCATCATGGGTTTTTTTTGTGTGTATGTGTTTTGTTTTGGAGATAGTGTCTTACTATGTAGTCTAGGTGGCCTTGAATTCAGCATGTAACGCCAACCAGGCTTGAACACACAATCCTGTCTTAGCCTCCTAAGTGCTGGGAACAGGCGTATGCTATCATGCCCAGCTGATTTCCACAACTTTTGACTGCAACCCACAGTAAGAAATATAGTTTCCATCCAACTGAGTATACAGACACATATATACATACATATATACAAAAGTTTTCACAAAACAACCTTACTTCACTGCAGTAATAAGAGTCCTGTACAGGACTGTGGATTGAGGTCCAGGACTATGCTATTTTAATCCATTAAAGAAATGTGTGTGTGTGTAGGGGGGAGACAACACATCGGTTCTGAACCATTAAACTCATTTCACAAGCCATTAATGAGCTAGAAGTCCACAATCTGAAAAATATTGCTCATACTGTAATCTCCCTTTTACACAATGTGATATTACTGCTTATTTTGTTTCTATATGTTATTTAAGTGAGTACATTTTAAATTGTGAAGGTCTGCTTTATTGGAGTCACTTCTCTAATGAATTTTTGTAAAGCAATTCTTCAGTATTATATAAATGATGTAGTGTATACATATAAATCCTCCCTTAAACTTTGAATCATTTGTAGATTACTTAAAATAACTAATATAGTATAAATGCTAGATAAATTACTCTTTAAACTGTATATTTTAGGGAACAAGGACAAAAAATTCTATAGTTATGCAGCACAGATGCAACATATTCTCCCCAAATATTTTCAACCCTGAAGTTGACTGACTTTGTTGGTGCAGACCTGAAGATACAGGACAGATTTTACAGTTGATATTTTTAGTTTTAAGTTTCTGCTGGATAGATTAAACATACACATATAGATAAAACAGATCATTGAAGTAACACCTATTACTAAACAATCACGTTGAGAAGGGGGGATTTGCACCCTCATGTAATCGCTACTGTGCAGACTAAACAGTCTAAATTCTAGTTAAAGTTCATTCAAACCCTTAAAAATTATTTTATCTATGTATGCTGACTCTCTATGGATAAGAACCTAGAAGTGACTTAAATGAGTGGTTCTCAAAGGGAGCAGAGAGAATATTATCCAAATTTTGGAAGGATTTGAGAACTTTTTCAAACTAGACTAGACCTTTCCACGTACCTTAACATTCTTCCCCTAAAGTTTAACAATTATTTCCTATACACTTTACCTTTCAACCCTTTCAACCTCATCTGGATGGAGGACTGGTGGATAGTAGCCACCCTTACATGGTTATTTGCATCCCTGTTCCTGAATGTCTTCTCCATTCACTCCTTTTTCTTCTACCACAGAAAAGAATAATTTTGTGTAAGAAGCAAACTCTCATCTCTTGCTTCTGATCCCATTTCTTCTTTTCTTCTTCTTTTTTTTTTTAGTACCAGGGATCAAACTTGAGACCTTGTGCTTTTGAGGCAAGTGGCAGAACCACTGAGCTAAATCCCCGACCCAATCCCATTTCTTCTTAACATCCAAAAAATCTTTCACATGTACCCTGCCTCTCTGGCATCTTTTCACACCTTGCCTTCTTCTGCTCTCAGTTATGTCTTTTTAAAATATCACCTTAGCTTGAATTTCATATTGTCATTTAAAACTTTTCAAAAGTTGATGATTTATATCACATTATCCCTAATACAACCAATGCTTTCATCTTTTTTTTTTTTGGATCCCGCTACTATATTTGAAACTCCTATTCCTCACTGGGAGTAAAAATGAAAATAAAACAAAAATATACAATTTTTAATTTTCAAAATTCTACCATACCTTTTCTGTTTCTTATTGTCTCTTAACTGTGAATATCCCAAGATTAAATCCAAGACCTTCTGTTCTTTTCAGACTCCCTATGGCCTTAAATTTAGGATTCTCAAACACCTACTGTTTGCAAAGTCTTAATCTTGGCACTAGAGTTTACAATCTATTGAATTTTTGCTTTATAAAAAACTATCATTCTTCATTTGCACAGAATTACTTTGAACACATTAAATCACATTTTAAAACTAAAGTACTAAAAAAAAAAAATACCCAAAGAAACAAAACTAAAGTCCTATACATGGTACTAGGATAAAAACAGACACAAAGACCAAAGGGTCAAAATAGCCCAGAAGATAAACCATCGCATGAAATGACTCAGCAAGAGCACCTAGACCACTCAATCAGGAAAGGACAGTCTTTTATCAAATGGCACTAGGAAAACTGGACATCCATATGCTCCCCCCCAATTGTTGGACCCTTGAACTTGGACTTTATACCATATAAAAAATTAACTCAAAACGGAACAAATACCGTAAGATCTAAAACTATTAAGCTATTAGAAGAAAGCAAAGCTTCATGGAACTGACTTTTGGAATAATTTCTTGCACACCAAAAGAACAGAAAATCAAAGAAAAATAAGTTGAACATCAAGATTAAACTTTTGTGCAACAAAGAATACAATCAACAGAGCAAAAAGACAACCCACAGAATAGAGGAAATATCTACAAATCATATATCTGATAAGGGGTTGATATTTAGAATATATAAAGAACTCCAACTTGACATTAACAAAAAAACTAAACCAATTTTTAAAATGAATGAAAGATGTGAACAAAAGTTCTCCAAAGACAATAAACAAATAATCACTAAAGCAATGCAAATTGTATTTCTCATTTACAACCAGTTAGGATGGCTGCTATTTACTAATAACAATAATAAAAAAAGTGTCTGCAAGTGCTACAGTTTGGATCTGGAAAGTCTCCCAAAGGCCCATGTAGTGAAAGCTTTGTCCCCAGCCAGTGGGGTTATAGAGAGGTGATGGAAACTTTAAGAGGTAGGGCCTTGTGGAAGGAAGTGAAGACACTGACAACGCGCCCGTGAAGGAGCTCTTGGGATTGTGGTCCTTCTTCCTTCCATTCTTTTATCTGCCAGTTGCCTTAAGGTGAGACGCTTCGCTCTACCACATGCTCTCCACCATGATATGCTACCTGGCCACAGGCCCAACAGTAACAAGGCTAAATGACCATGGGATGAAACTTCTGAAACTGTAAGCCCGAATAAGTTTTTCCTCTTTTTAAGTTGACTATCTCAAGTATTGTGTTACAGTAACAGAAAGCTAACATGGCAAGGATGTAGAGACCTTGTGCAACACTGATGAAAATGTAAAATAGTGTGGACATCGTGGAAAAAGATAAAACAGTCCCTCAAAACAAACACAGAATTCCCACAGGACCCAGCAATTTCACTTGTGAACAGATAATAGAAGTGAAAGCAGAGCCACCTGCCCTGTAAGCGCAAGGACCCAAGTTCGATCCCCGGTATTAAAAAAAAAGAAAGCAGGGACTCAGATATTTGTACATCCACACTCGCAGCAGCATTATTCATGATACCCAAAGATGAAAGCAATCCAAGTACCCATCAAGGGATGAGTGGATAAAGTATGGTATATATGTACAACTATTATTCAGCCTTAAAATGAGGTAAATCTTAACACATGCTACAACATGGAGAACACTGAAGACATTATGCCAGTCACAAAAGAACAAACATTGCATAACATTTCCTAGAATAATCAAATTTAGAGAGAGAAAGTAGAATAGTGGTTGTCAGAACCTGGGAGATGTGGTGGAATTTAGAGTTAGTGTCGAATAGATACAGAATTTCAGCTGAGGAAGATGGAAAGGTTCTAGAGATGAATGGTGGTGACCACAATAATCCAGTACTTAACATCACTAAAATATAAACTTAAAAATGGTTAACATGGTAAATGTTGTATTATGAATATTTTAGCACAACTTCTAAAAATAACTTAAAATTTTAAAAAAATCAATAAATTGGACTTCATCAAAATTTTGCTCGTTAAAACACAGTTACAAAATGAAAATACTGGGAGAAAATTATTTGCAAGACATATGTGCACTCCATAGTAGGCCTACTCTTTGGCTTGTAACTGGTGATGCCACACTGACACACAGCAGGAAGATGACGACCTTAAGTCCCACTATGAACTGGAGATCCAGTATTGAGGTATTTTGTTTCCATTATTTTTTTCAACTATACAGCTTCCTCTGGGACCTCAGCCCTCCAATATGAAATCTTAAAAGAGTCTACAGCCACAGAAACCACTTTCTAACCAAAAAATTCTTGCTCAACATTGCCTGTATCCATTAACACATGCTAATAAGTTTTTAAGACTTTTTTCTTTTTTTCTTTTTTTGGACCGGGGATCGAACTTGGGTCCTTGCGCTTGTCAGCCGGCGGCGAAACCACTGAGCTATATCCCCGGCCCTTTTTTTTTTTTATTTTTTAATTTTTTTAATTAATTTTTTTTTTAGTTTTTAAGACTTTTTAAAAAGGAAATATATGCTAGGGCCCCTGGAATAACCCCTGACACATAACAGATGCTTAACAAATGTTACTGTCATTGTCTAGAAATCTAACCTTGAATACTAGAGTCCTGCTGATCAAAATGCAGTCCAAGTACCTATAGCAACAATGCCAACTAACATGTTTATAATAAATACAAAATCTTGGGCCCTCTCCAGACCTCTGGAGTCAGAATGTACATTTTAAAAAGATCCCCAGCTAATTACTATATACATTAATGTTTCAAGAAACACTGCTGTAGAACAAGGATCTGTAATCTTTAAATGGATAAATCATATTTTATTCCTTTCAGCACAAGAAGCAAAGTTACATATTTACATAACAAGCAAAATTATTTCTAAAAGCTCTACTGATAAAACTCAGGATATAACTGAGTATTTACACACACACACACACACACACACAGAGCATGAGCAGGGGTGTGGGATCAAACCTACAGGTACACTACCACTGAGGTATCTCCAGCCCTTATTTACTTATTTATTTATATTCATTTTGTGGAATTCATGAAGGTATGTAACATATTTCAATCATTTACAATCCTTTGACCCTTTTAGTTTTCATTTTGAGACAGGATCTTGCTAAACTGCCCAGGCAGGACTTGAACTTGGAATCCTCCTGCCTCAATCACCCTCCCTCAGAGTTGGGATTACAGGCGTGCACCACCAGGCCCACCTGAGTATATTTTTATAATGTAAGTTGGCTAGTAAAAATAATGGGATTCCTTTTGAGTGATAATGCTTCACTTTATTGAGGTTTTCTATTATCAAAAGCTACTGCAAATAATAGTCTGTGAATGCTGATCTGTAATGAGATTTATATATTTACCTTTGAAAATGTCTTTCCACAGAGATATGCCCTACAAGCATATGATTTTAATTGAGTATATTTATTACTTGCAAGGCAGATACAGAATTCTATTAGATTCTTCTTTTGATATTTGCCTTTCAGTATGTCATCACATAGCAGATTAATCAATTCCAATTAAAGGTTAGGTAGCAGTTTCTCAATTGCAGAATTAAGTGGATTTTGAAATAAGAAATTTTCTTTGCACTTGGATCAGTATCCAAAAAATGCTGACAGAACTATAGTTTAAGGCTAAAAAATATGTTTATGCAAATTCATGCCAGCATAAAGATCTAACTTCTTTAACAGCATGAGAAATATATAAAACAACATCACAGTGACAAACGTCATGTGTCAATGAAATGACTTTACTGCACTATAAGTTTCACATATAAGTAGTATTTTGCCTTGTAATTTTAGGTTAAATCCATTTTTAAAATTACCCAATCTAAAGGGAAAAAGCTAATTTTCAAAACTAAACAATACAACACTGTACTTGACAAACAGTGATTAAGGGTGGTCAGTCTTTTTTTCAGAAAATTTTCAACCTCACCTTTTAGTTCAAACAATTGTAAAGAACTTTACCAATGGTGACAGTCAAGATATTCAGCCTGTTTCTTACAAAACTTCATGCAGCCAACGCCACTTTAATTCCATGACAGTGAATGACATTCAGTACTAATTCAATAACTGATAGTCAAATATTTTCTGCAAATTACTGCTGATGACTAACACATGAATAACTACAGGTTTTGACCACATTTTTTTTTTTTCCAGGCAACAAGGCTTTATTGCAGGGACAATCTGCCGGGCTGTCTCTGAACAAAGGAGAGACGAAATACGGCCAGGACAGGGAGTGCTTTTTATAGGAGCTGGGGTGGGGTTGAGTGAGGTAGTGGCTAGGGACTGGAGGAGCCAGTGATGATACTAGTTGTTAGAAGGACAGCAAGTATTAGGTTACCTTTTCGGCAGGAATAGGGGCATGTTGGAAAGAAGGTCATCCTTTGGTGGGAGAAGCCATCTTGGAGTGGCTTTAGGTAGGGAGGTAGAGCAGGGCATTATGAGAAAATGGCAGCTACTATATATGGTAACCATGTTAGGGTGAGGGAAATCTATCACTCCAGGCTTTTGTTGTATGGTTGTTGGGTGCAGGTCTCTTCTTCTGGAGCTGCTTCCAGCTGACCAAGGGTCGAAGGTTAGGGCTAAACCTGGATCTGATGATGGGGGCAGCGGTAGGTGGAGCTTTTTCCCCCTGCGGCAGTGGCTGGTACCCTGCCATGATGAGCTCCGTGAAGTCTGGTTGGTAAATGCCCTCATGCGTTCCTGTAAGAAATTTTGAAAACAGCGAAACAAGCACGGTCCAAAGCAGAGGATTAGACAGATAATATTGAGGGGTCCCAAGAGCGGTAATAGCCAGGGAAGCCATGAGATCCAGGAAACAAACGTATACCACAATTGATAAGCTCCTTGGGCGCCATATCTGGCCCACTGAATCTAAAGTCTTTCCCTCATTTGACGTGTAATTTCGCTCATTATTTACATAGGTCTTACAGAAACAGCTGGATGTTTAGGGGCTCATCTGTTAAGTAAGAGACTGTTATAGAAGTAAGAGATCATAGCTCATGATCTAGGGGCCCATTTTGACTACATTTTTGCAAGCTTTGTAAATTTACCCAACTAAGGCTTTTTTCTGCTATACACATATTTATTCATCACTCATTGTAGCACATCTTAGCAGATTCTACTTCAGATTGTACTTGTGTTTTCTCAACTTTGAAAATATTGTCTGTAGTTCCTCCACAAAGAATATTTATTAGGTTAATTTTACTGCTACTTCAAACATCGCATTGAGTCCTTCAATAAACAACTGAGTAACATCAATAACATCTATCCACTTAACAAGAGCCCAGGAAGACCACTCTAAATCATTTCCTTGTTTTTTAATTGTTATTGTTGCTCCAAATGTCTTCAACTTAAATCAATTGTTCTTGCCAGAAAAGGTAATAATTTAAAACCATTCTGATTTCTCTGAACATAATTTTTTGACTGCTGCCATCAAACGTAGTTTAATTAACTCAACATTAGTAAATGGCACTACTTGTTTAGCTAACAAGCAAGCTAGCAGAAAGAAAACTTGTTTTGGTGGCAGCCTCATTTTCTTTTTTAGAAACAAACTATTCTATACTTCAAGTTTTCTAGTTATTTTCCTGAGAGCTGGGCATACTGCAGTATATGCTTAGTCAAGTAATTTCAACATAAATTCTACTTTTCTGCCACAGCTTTAGTGTTACTATAAAATCAGAACAATGTTTTGCTATCTAAACAACAAAAATCACCCAAATTCTGATGTGCTGTAAAGGCATGCCATGCAGGGGGCTGATGGTGTACCTCAGCAGCAGAGCACACACTTAACATCCACAAGGCCCTAGGTTCAATTCCTAGCACCACAAACACAAAGCATTTTCCTTTCCTTTTCTTGTTTTGACATGACAGATATGCACTGATAATAAGTAATATTATTAGAGACTGGCAACAGATGTAGCACTCAAAATACCATCAAGCTATAACTGCAGCACTGAAATATGTAGTGCACTGTGAAAGTTAATACTGTCAACTTGATTGGTTTGAGAGATGCCTAGGAGATTAGTAAAGCACATTTCTGGATATGTCTGGGTAAGTCACGGAAAGGTGACTTTGGGACTGTATCTGGTCCTTGGTCCTTTCCTCTCAGGCTCCTCCCCAGTCTCTCTGCTTACTGGTTGCCATTAAGTAGGCAGCTTTTCTCTGTCACGTCTTCTGTCTTCGGTTAGATATTCTGTCCCAGCAACAGAAAGGTGACTAATACATGCACCAAAGAACAGTACAGAGTGACAAAAATGGCAAATATGAGGCAGGTGTGGTGGCACATGCCTGTAATCCCAGCACTGAGAATGCTGAGGCAGGAGGATTGCAGCCAGGGCTACAAAATGAGTTCAACACCAGCCTGGACTACCTAGTGAGACCCTGTCTCAAAAACAAACAAAAACAGCAAATACAGTCTCTGTAACAACTACTCAGCTCTGCCACTGTAATGCAAAAGAAGTTGACTGTATTTCAGTTAGAGTATCTGTAGGTACTAAAAATGCAAAGTTCACATGTCATTAACGTATTGTTCTTTGGCTTTTTTTAACCACATAAAATGCAAAATTAGTTCATTGACTACTGTTCTAAAGAGCACATTTCAAAGATTCAAATATTTAAGAATGAAAACTGTTATTTCTGACACATCCAAAAATTTAGTCCTCAATTACAATGGAGTTTTTTTTTTGGCAGCACCAGGGATCAAACTCAGGACCTTGCGCTTGCAAGACAGGCACGGTGCCACTGAGCTAAATCCCCGGCCCTGTATTTTTTTTTTTTAAATAGGGATTGAACCAAGGCCTCACTCATACTAGGCAAGCAGTCTACTACTAAGCTACATTTCCAAATTTTTTTTCTTTTAAGACAGTGTATTGCTAAATTGCCCAGGTTGGCCTCAAACTTTTGATCCTCCTGCCCTGACCTCCCAGATAGCTGGAATTACTGATGTGCCACTACACCACACTGATACTTTTTGAAGAAAAAAAAAAATTTTTTTTCTTAGCCACAATCCATTAAATTATTTACTGTATAGTAAGTGTTTATACTGTAAAAATTGTAAAATATTCTTAAATGTCCCATTTCAAAATACATCAACCTTGCCACGCATGATGCTGCTCACTTGCAATTCCAGCAGTCAGGAGACTGAGGCAGGAGGATTACCAGGAGTTTGAGGTCGGCCTGAGCTATATGAGTTCAAAGCTAGCATGAACTGCAAGATCCAGTTTCAGAAAACCAAAAACAAAGGAAAAAGAAAAAAACAATACACACAGTCTTCTTGTTATGCTGCATGCTACTATTCTTACTAAACCAATCTTCAAATTTACAATTGCAAACCCAAGACATATAAAAGTGAGCTGCCACTGCCCAAATTAGAAATCACATTGTGTATGAAAAAATTTTTAAAGAAACCTGAATGAAGCACACAGTTCAAAACTATTATTTTCTCATGCCTCATTCTAGTACGTATTTTCTCTTTTCTTTCCCAGTCTTTCACACATCACTTAGCACTCACCAACTCAATAAATGTTAGCTGTTATAAAAGTATAACTTCCCAAGTGGCAAAGATGATGTATTTGAAAGTATTATTACTTCTGGTTACTCAACATTACTGTATATTTATACCACTTTTACTTATGACAATAAGTTTTCTCATTATATAATCTTTAATTGATTGCCTAAGCCTTCATCTTCTTTGACAGATGGTTAAAAAAAAAAAACACAAAACATTTAGGAAGCATGTTTGAAAAAGTTAGTATCTGTTACCAAAAGGTAAAAAAAATTAGTTTGTTCACTAATATCTAATAGTAGAGTCTATTTCTGCTGAGTCATCATAATATTACATTTTTAAATCTAAAACTTCCTAAAATCTAAAAATGTTCGTTCATTCCAGATTTTAATTGTTTTCATATTATGCTTCATAAGATGATTTCTACAGAACATTTAAGGTTTTTCTTTTATTAACACCCTTCATGTTAAACTTGGTAAGGCAGTGAACATTTTTATTAAAAAAGAAAAACTACAACAAAGTTGATAGTATTTTAATAAGATAAAAGTATCTTATAAGTCATTCCTTTTCACCAGTTTTTTAATGTACTTGAAAGTACATGAAACAAGGCATCATGGTGTATGCCTGTCATCCTAGCACGTGGCAGGCTGAGGCAGGAGGATTGCCTCTGAGTTGGAGGCCAGCCTGGGCTACATAGTGAGTTCAAGGCCAACCTGCACTACAAGAGTCTCCAAAAGGAAGAAAGGGGGGGAGGGGGGGGAAGGGAGAAGGGGAAGGGAGACCAAAAACAAAATTCAAGAAAGCTATATTGTTTATAACACTAAAATTACTTCTGATTCTGATTGTAAACATCCATTTTCATATAATAAATAAGACATTCCCATTTTCATAGACAGTATTTGTATCATATATTTAGTGAACACAGCTATTATTTTTGTTGATTACACTGTATTTCATCATTTATTCCACAATTTTATTTATCTTAAAAAATAAAATATTCTAATTTGGGGGAAGTTAAATGAACATTATAAATGAGCTATCACAAAATCAGCCCAATATCTTTAATTTCTAACAACCTTTCTCTCATATAAACTTAATAAAAACAAGTCCTACACTTTTCTAATGATTTTAGATATTAACATTTGGAGCTCTAATCCATTTTTAATTCACACACACACACGTACAACTTTTTTTCCAAATAAAAATAGCACACTTTCTCAGTAATTCAACCTTTGTCCACTGATTTAAAATACTTCTCTGCTCATGTCATATTCCATATGAATATATGTCTGTTTGTATTCTGTTTCACCATACTATCTATATTTATCTCTGAGCCATATATATCCATCTACACACACACACACATACATTTGTTTTTATATATAACACATATGCACACATACACACACATATCAAATATTTTACCCAAATGACTAAAAAGAGTAATCAAAGAAGTACAGAAACCTTATGTTCAATTACATAAGCCTGTGGTAAAGAGAAGACAAGTCTAATCTAAAATCACTCTCAGTCAGATTAATACTTCACCTATCTTTTTAACATTCCCAGGCATTTTAAGCATTTTTATTTTAATACCTTCAGCAAAAGATTCAGATACACTGAGATAAAAAGTTCAGATATATGGAACTGTACCATGCATCAGTGGTAAACTGAGTTTCTGTTTCTCTATACTCTCAAGACCTTAAAGAATAAAAATAATCTCAATTTTTTTCTTATTAGTAAAAAGTCTGACAACTAATTTTCTTTCACCAACAATAAACACACATAAGATGTGTAAGTTTAGCCAAGTTCCTTAACTTTTCCATGTTTCAACTTCTTTATATGTAATATAAAGATAATAAAAGTACATACTTCATAGAGTTATATTAGAGTAACAAGTTTATATGGTGAACTAATCTGTCACTTAGGAAGCATCCAATGACTGTGAGCATATATGTAGGTTAATATACAAGTGTGTAATAAATATTAGCATACTAATATATATCATATAAGCCGCCTCCTTTTTTTCTTAGTTAGAAGTTCTTAGTGGATAGAATGGAATATATGTCCATGCCTAATTTCTTTATTTTAATGTGGTAATAACATAATTAACCAAGTTCCCCTTCTTCTAGCCTCATGCTTATAATCTGCTACTTAAAAAAATCTCTCACCATGTTTATATATGTACATGTCTATACATTTATAAACATATTTTTATAATATTTGGGGGGGGGAGTACGGGGGATCGAACTTGGGTCCTTATGCTTGCTCAGCAGGCAGCAAAACCACTAAGCTAAATGCCCGGCCCTTATAATATTTCTATATTAACATTAATCCTCATTTTAAAAGAAAAAAGACACTGAGAGGGCTAAGCTATAATATCTTTTGCTACATTTGTATCTACTCAACTAAGGATCTCTATTTCAAAAGAAGGGTCCAAAAAGAAGGGTCAGTTGTGAGAGTATGAGCGTGTGTGTGACACAAAGGCAGGGAGAGAAAAAGAGAGCGTTAGCATGGATGTAACTGTAGGAAGAAGCAAGTTCTCCAAGATAGGAAGTTGGTAAAATCTGACCTGGTAATTAGCCTCTCCTCACTAGAAAGTTAAAATAGTATCTTGTCTGTAAGTACTAATTATTCATGAACCTTTTTTGGTTTGATGTCTTTTCCCCATGTTAACATAATAGGTACTTTTTGAAATAAACAATATGGAATTATAAAAGTGAAACATCCCAGTATTCTCATCTCCTAAAATCTCACTGCACCAAGGTAACAATTTGATAAGTACTGTAAAAAGGACAGTGATGATTATTGCCATGAGATATGTCTTGGCCTGTTATTCTACCCCATTAATGCAAGATGACAGAAGGGACACAGAATATACCATCTGCAACAGGGAAGTAAATCTGACCAGGAAGGATGCTGCATGTACTATATATTTAAGATGTTAAAACTGAATACTACCTACATATTCAAGCATAATCTAAAACAATGTATTATAATAAACAAGGACAGAATATTCTGTATGTTCATCCAGTGGCTCCACTATATTATTTCATCAACATCATATCTATGACCCTCACCAGACTCCTAAAATGGATATCTATATACATTTATTGTAGCAACATTACTTTAGGGTTAAGAAGCCAGGCTGCCTGGCTTTAAGCCGCAGATCTATGGCTAATGAACTCCTCATTGTAAAATCCTGGTAATAACAGTTTACCTCAGAAGACTGTTCCCAAGGAGGATACAGAGTTAACTGATTGTGCGAATTTAGTAAGATTATACATGTAAGATCTTGGAGGTTCCTAGAATATACAAGCCAATAATTTTTACATAATATTATGAAGCCCCAGTAAAATAAGTAACTTGCCATTGCATGCTAAGTAATTTGAGAAAACAACAAAAAGATCTTATTAAAGAGAACATCCTGGCTTATTTTAACTTTCTACTTATCTAGCTAAAACCTTCAAATAAGGAAGAAAAACTAAAGTTTTATCCACACAATTTCTAACAAAATACACTACACTATGCTTAGGAACCCTTACCTGCCCACAGAGACACATTTAATACAAATCATCCTGTTTGGTGAAAATAAAAATGTTCTTCATCTGTCCCATCTCTAAGTTGCTGTTAATCTTCAGAGAATTCCAAAAGCTTAGGATCTAAACATGTAAGTCAGTGCATTACCCATGTTAAGATCATAAAATTGCCCTATAAATATATTTCCAATGATTAAATCACCTTATCCCCTAAAAACACCTAAAGGTTTTAAATGTTAGTATTTACTTACAATCTTAATAGAAATGCCAACCAAATAATATATTGTAAATGCACAAGTTAACTAAATCAATTTGAACGATGAAAAATTACTGTTGAAATGAATGAAGCTATAGATGCTCAGCCATTTTCAACTTATAAAATAGGTTGATCATGATTCAACCTTATAGAATATGATGAAAACAGCCCAGGGTGTAATCAACTCGTGTTTCTACAAATGATTATAACTGTCATTTTTGGACAGTATTTGAAGTGTGTCATTGTTATTTCTCTCTTATTTGTGTATATACAATCTAAAAGCTGTCAAGACAAAGTGCCAAATTCAAAGTTTTAAACTTCTATGCTTGGTTGGCCCTCAAAGTTATACTACAGTCTTCCAAAAATATACAATCATTTAAAAATAGTGACTTATACCAAATTTCTTTCTTCTCTTTTCCTTTCCTTGCCTTCCTTTCTCTCTTTCTTTTGGCTTTTTGAGGCTGAGTCTTGCTATGTAGTTCAAGCTGGCCTTGAACTCACTATGTAGCCCAGGCTGGTCTCAAACTCACAGCAATCCTCCTGCCTGGGCCTCCTGAGTGCTGAGATTACAGGCGATCACCACCACATCTGGCCAAATTTCTTTCAACTGCAACAATGTTTTGCTACTACTTCTTTCCTAGTACCAACTTGTTCGCTTTATGAAAATAATATGTATTTTTGGCCAGCACAGATTCATTTAAAGTTAATTATCATACATACAGATTAACAACCAGACTAATAGGCCAAAGAACATATAAAACACATAAGACAATTATACCAAATTAAGGCACACTTTTAGATACATTGTCTATGCTGGATTACAGTAACTTTTTTTCTCTTTCTTTTTTTCTATCATGTCTTATATATTGAGTTTTTCATATAAGAGAAACCAAGTAATGTTTAAGCTTGTGTGTCTGATTTATTTAACATTATGGTCTCAAGGTGCATCTATTTTTCTACAAATGACGCGAGTTTATCCTTTACAGCAGAGTAATAACCCATTATGTATAAATACGGTGTCTTTTTCATCTATTTATATTTTGACGGACATATAGGTAGCTCCCAAGATTTAGTTATTAACTGTCCTGCTATAAACATGGGTATGCATACATCACTGTGGTATGAGGCCTTTAATTCCTTTGGGAAGATACCTAGAAGGAGAATAACTAGGTCAAATGGAATTTATATTTTTAGTTTTTTGAGGAATCTCCACACTGATTTCCATAGTGGTTGTACGAGTTTACCCTCCCACCAACCATGAAAAAGTGTTTCCTCACCCGCTTCAGCCTTGCCAGTATTTGTTATTGGCTGAATTCTTGATGATAGCCATTCTCACTGGAATAAGATGGAATCTCAATGTTGTCATAATTTGCACTTCTCAAATGGCCAGCAAAGTTGAACATTTTCTCATGTATTTATTGGCCATTTGTACTTGTTTATCTGAGAAATGTCTATTCATTTCAGATGGCTATTTTTGATTAGATCTTTGAACTTGAGGGGTCTAATTTTTTCTGAGTTCTTTATATATTCTAGATATGAGTCTTTTGTCTGAGGAGTACCTGGCAAAAATGTTTTCCCATTCTGTAGGTTGTCTCCTCATTCTGTTGGTGATTTCCCTTGCTGTGTGGAAGTTTTTTAATTTGATGAGATCCATCTATTAATTCTTAGTATTATTTCTTAAGCAACCGGAATTCTGTTCATAAAGTCTTTGCCTATACCCATGTCTTCAAGTGTTTTACCTATTTTGTCTTCCAGAAGATTGTTTCTTTTCTAATGTTTATAGTGGACCCTCAAATTTCGCAAGGGTTATATTCCTAGAGCACCCATGAATTGTGGAAAACTACAAATTTCAGATATGGTCAGAGAAATGCCTATTTTTGTAGTTTAAACCCTGAATATGCTACATCTCTTGGTTATGTAATTTAATAAAACAGTGTATTAATAAAATACTGTATTAATAAAGTATAAATAAATACAGTAGTACAAAAAATACTGTATTAATAAAGTATTAATAAAAAGGTATAGGGCTTTTTTTGGGCATCTTAAGGATCTTAGGGCTTTAAGAACAAAACCAAGAACACTTGAGATAGCTACATGATACAGCAACCTATTATGATGCGGGAATGCTGGTGCATCTGCCAGAGATGGGTTATAGGGCAGCAGCCAATCAGCAGCAAGAAATGAATTATGCTCTCGGATTGGCTACCTAGGAACCTCCCGCCCAAAAGAAAAAAATTGTGGAGGATATTTGCTGTTTTCAAGAAATTGTGAGGGTTTTCTCAAACAATTATTAGTTAGGTTCCAAGGAAAAATCTGTGATCAACTGAGGCCACATACTCTGAACTGCGACTTTGCAGGGATATACTATAGACCTTTGACTCATTTTGATTTTTTTTTTTTTTTTTTTGGTACTGGGGATTGAACTCAGGTCCTTGTGCTTGCACAGCAGGTGGCCAAACCACTGAGCTAAATCCCAGGCCCCGACTCATTTGGATTTTAATTTAGTGCACAGTGAGAGACTTGGGTCTGGGTTCAATCTTCAGTATTTGAAGAGCCAGTTTTCCCAGCACCATTTATTAAAGAGGCTCTCTTCCCTCCAGCAAAAGTGATAGAGCTAAATCAGGTAGAAATATTGTAGGGAATCAGACAGGGCTGGCCCCTCAAGGAAATCAATGCAGAGGATGAGAACACATTACAGCTGTGGCTGGAGGTGGGTCCAAAGATTGAAGTCACAGTGGCCAGATTTCCATACTTCCCTAATGGATGAACAGAAGCTTGAGATTACTGGTATCACCCTTTTGAGCTTTTCCATATGGATAGACATCATCTCACTGGGGGTAGGCGATTTTCTCCCACCCACTAAGACCACGACTACTGATTATCAACCAAGGTTAATGATGTCTTCCAGATACCCTTGTTACTACTACATCAATATTACCTAAGTGACTATACTCGTAATCTTACTGGTTATGATATTTTGTGATACCTTCATTATTATTATTATTATTATTATTATTATTATTATTATTATTTTGGTACCGGGGATTGAACTCAGTACCTTGCACTTGTGAGGCAGGCAGCAGAACCAGTGCACTAAACCCCCGGCCCGGATGATTATGATTTTTAACCCACATTGTACACAACCCTCATGACTTTTGCTATGTAAAACTTCCCTGAGAAGTGGGCTAGTTGGCAACCCATTCTGGACCCCTCCTGTCTCTCAGGAACTATTCTTATTAATTTTCCTACTCTTTACCTCCATTGTTCCTTAGAATTCATTCTTCAACTTCGGGGAACACAAACTCTGCATATCTGACATCTAGCAGATTTGGGAGTTATATCTATTCCCCCTGTATCAAAAGGATTTGGCCCCTTTGTCAAAGGTAGCTGAGTGGGCCTGGAGTAGTTTCTGCATCCTCTATTCTGTTCCATTGATCAACAAGACTGATTGATTGATTATTTATTTATTTATTTATTGTCACTGTAGCTTCACAGTATAACTTGAAGTCTGGGATTGTGTTGCCCAGAACTGTTTTTGCTATTCTAGATCTCTAGTTCCATATGAATTTTAGGGTTGCTTTGTCTAGTTCTGTGAGAAATGCTATTGGTATTGTGACTGGGACTCCATTAAATCTGTGTAACAGCTTTAGAAGTACAGCCATATTGACATTGGTTCTGCCCATCCAGAAATAGGTGGTATCTTTCCATTTTTTGATATTCTCTTAGCTCTCTTTTTTCAGAGTACTATAGTTTTCATTGTAGAGACCTTTTACCTCCTTGGTTAGGTTAATTCCTAAGTATTTCATTTGTCTTTCTTTTCTTTTCTTTTCTTTTTTTTTTGTAATTCAAGCTGGCTCTGAACTCACCATGTAGCCCAGGCTGGCCTCGAATTTGCAGTGATCCTCATGCCTCAGCCTGCCAAGTGCTGGGATTACAGGCATATGCCACGATGCCCGGCTACACTATTGATTTTTGAATGTTGACTCTGTATCCTGATATACTGAATTTGGTTATTAATTCTAGGAATCTTTGGTAGAATTTTTGGGATCTTCTATGTAGAGGGTCATGTCAATCTGCAAATGACGATTATTTCTTTCCTTCCTATCTGTATCCCTTTTATTTCTTTCTCTTGTCTAACTGCTCTAGCTAATGTTCGGAGAAGTATACCGAACAGGAATAGTGATAGCAAACATCCTTGTCTTGTTCCCGATTGTAGAATGAAAGCTTTCAGTTTCTGTTTAGTATGATGTTGGCCATTGCTTTGTCACAGATGGCTTTTATCACATTGAGATAAAGACCTTCTATTCCTGTTTCCTTCAGGCTTTTTACCACGAATGAATGTTAGATTCTGTCAAATGCTTTTTCTGCCTCTACTAAGATGATCATGTGATTTCTGTCCTTGCTTCTGTTTATGTGATATATTACATCTATTGATTTGTGTATGTTGAGCCATCCCTGCATCCCTGGGATGAATCCTACTTGCTCGTAATGTATGATCTTTCTGTTTGCCAGTATCTTATTGAGGATTTTTGTATCTATGAATATATATTCATAGAATATTTTTTTAACAAAATATTCACGAGAGAGAAGGAATTTCACTTCTCTTTTTACTCCTATAGTCACAAACCCAAAATTGCTAACAGTAAAAAAAACTGCAAAAATGCAAAAAATCAAAGTCAAAAACACCATACATCAGGCCAGGGATTTAGCTCAGTGGTTCCACCGCCTGCCTCACAAGCGCAAGGACCCAAGTTTGATCCCCAGGTAAAACAAAAACAAAAACAAAAACACCATCCATCATCCTACTATCCAAAGATAACCAATGTCAATATTCTGGTTTATTTTCTTCCAGTCTTTTTCTTAACTGAAGACGATTAAGATTATGCTTTCTAGTAACTCCTGGCAAAGATGTTTTAACATCTTCATTTTCAATCATTTGCCACCTCCCCTCAACCAAAGCCAAAAACAAAAACCATGAGTCGGGCGTTGTGGAGCATACCTGTAATCCCAATACTCAGGGGGCTGAGGATGGAAGATCACCTCAAGTTCTAGGCCAGCCTGAACAAAACAGGAGAAACTATCTCAAAAAAAACCTTGAAAATTAATGATATGACATATTTGTCATTTGCTGCTTACAATGAAAAAATGGCTTATAACAAAACTTCTGTCCATCAGCTTGTTTAGGGTTTTTTGTGCCCTGCCTTATGTTGGGGATTGAATCCAGGGCCTGAGCTATGTTCTCAGCCTTTGTTTCTGTTTTTATTTTGAGGCAGAGTCTCGCTAAATTGCTAAACTGTCCAGGCTAGGCCTGAATTTGAGATCCTCCTGTCTCAGCCTCCCAGAGTGCTAGGATTACAAGTCTGTGCCACCACATCTGGAAGAGTTTGTTTTTCTTTACTGGCAATCATACAGAGTTTTCGAAAATTCATGAAGTTACCCAACTCACCCTCTCTACCAAATAAATTTTTATTTTTGAAAAATGTTCCCCCCAAATAAAACCTTAACAATGTTGGGCCAGGGATTTAGCTCAGTGGTTTCGCCACCTGCTGCGCAAGCCGCAAGGACCCGAGTTCAATCCTCAGCACCAAAAAAAAAACACCTTAATAATGTTAAGTATGAAAATGATAATGTCATTCTTTGCCATAAAAAAACAAGTGTCAGGTAAATCACAAACATACCTGTATAAGCTCATTACACATTGATGCTGCCATTCTAATAAGGCAGTATAGTTTTGCTTTAATAACATTTATAAATGTCTTTATAAATAGCTAGTTTTTAAGATAATTAAAATCCTAAAAGGGACAGAAACTTTTGTGTTAAAATTGATGGCTATCAAAGCTATGTGGTGATACATTAGACTCAATTGCCAAATCCACCCTACTTCAATAAATGTTTGAAAACTTTCCTAATAAAAACTTTTCTTATTTTTTGTGAGGAAATTTGTGTTTTAAAGGCATTTGGAAATTTCAGAGCCAGGAAAAGTTGTATGACGATCATCCATACCATCAAGTTTCTATGCTTTTCTGTATCCTTTTTCCCAATTACACAAAATCAATTTTCCATATGATGACATGTTTTCTTGATTATTTTCACAGCTACCTAACACTCCATTAAGCGAATGTAGAGTAACATATTTCATATCCCCTTAGAACTGGTAATTCAAGGGGCTCCTAATTTCTTGCTACTGAAAATAGTGCTTCAACCAAACTGTTGAAACGGTTTTGCTTGAATTTAGGATCATTTCCTTAAAACAGCAATACTCAAAGCAAAGTAGGAAAGATGATATGTACATTTCAATGGTCTTTCTTTCTCTCCAGGCCACCCCACAATCTCCAATTTGTACAATTAGGTACAAAAGCATAAAAGAATTAACATAGCAGGACTGAGGCTGCTATTTTTCAAAAGCCCTGGTGCAAAAAAATTTCCCCTGAACACATGTTGCTGCATTTTCACTCAAGAAAGAAAAAAAGTAAGCTTGGTGTGACCCCTCTGGTGAGGGAAAAAAACATAAGGAAGCCAGCTACTCATTCTAGACTCTGCCTTTTCCCCTTAGGATCTGGCTGTGAATCCTTACTGTCTCTCTAATGTATCTCAGTCATGAGTACGCTATCTGCTAAGTTCCAAGAGTTCTTCTAGCAAATATGTGGATGTGGGCGTGGCCTCCGGGACATTTGAAATGGCTGCTAAAACCAATCCCAGCTGGGCTGACAGAACATTTAACACTAGTGAGGCACCATGTAGAGCCCAGGTAAGTTAATGTTACAGCTCCCTTTCCCCTGTCAAAACAGGCATATGTTCACAGTTCTAAAGTTCCCTGGCAGACAAAGTCATTTTTAGTCTACAGCCACATCCATAAGCCAGTATTCTCTCAAGAAAATAGAAGCTCCAAAAGAATATTTTTGGTTTTACAGTATTTGTTCACTGAAATGCCAAGGTGTCTATAGACTGTTGCCCAAGATATAATAAACTTAAAAAAAAATTTTTGAATCAATAAAAGCACATTTTCAGGCATCCCCAAGTTCTCAAATTGGAAAAAATGTAATCTTAAAAAAATATTTTTAAAAACCACCACCATTTAGTAATTCTCAGCCTCTACAGGTATTTCCTTATTCCTAAAAGGGAAATAAATATTTCACTTACTAACATGAAGATTAATGCTGTATACATATAAACTCCTCTTGGCATATAATAGATACTCAATAAGATGATACAAATGAACAGTAATTTCTTACACCTCAATAGGTAAAACTATATAATAACGAAAACAAAAAAGAAAAGAGTTGAACTACTTCAGTCAGATAGAAAATTAAATACTGCTACTTGGGGGCCAGGGATTTAGCTCAGTGGTTCCACCGCCTGCCTCGCAAGTGCAAGATTCCAAGTGCGATCCCCGCTACCAAAAAAAAAAATACTGCTATTTGGGATGTACTATAACTTCTACATTTCTGCCTAATGAGATTTCAGAGAGATACATGGATATCCATTAGGCAGCCACTGCACTTACCCAAATAAGAGAAAACTGTAGCTTGGACTAGAGCAATAGCAGATCAGAAGGGTATCTAAGAGATGGTAGACTGACTCTGAAAAGGAAAGGAAAATTTTTCGGCATACACATGGATGGTTGGTAGTATAGTAATAGTCACTAAGATGAGCAGTACTGGGGGCCGGGGATTTAGCTCAGTGGCACCATGCCTGACTCGCAAGTGCAAGGTCCTGAGTTTGATCCCTGGTACCAAAAAAAAAAAAAGAAAGACAGAAAGTAAAGAAAAAGATGAGCAATACTGGAAAACTTGGTTTGGGGAGACTATTATAAGTTCTTTTATGAAGACAATGAATGGTATGTTTTAGAGGCAAAGATCAGAAAGAACAATAATGAGTTTCTTCGTCAGGCCCTATTTATCCTATTTACACAGCAATAAGGAATGAGAGTCAATGAAAGACCTGTTCTATGGAGCAATGGCTCAATTATCATTAGCACACTGGTAAGATGATAAGAATGAAGAAAAAGAAAAAAGAAAGCACAGGCTCAATGTAGACAAACAATACAGAAGATGGGAAAAACTGCTTTCATTGACTATATGAAGAATTCATGAAGAATCCATCCATTCTAGGGATCATTTATATGATTAGCACTATTCTACGTTACTGAGCCTAAATGATGAATAAGACATTCCTGCAACTCGCACTACAAATATGAAGAAAAACAAAATAAAAGAAAAAAAAACTTGAAATCACATTTGCTTGACATAGCATTATTAACTTTGTGAACTAGGTAAGCCTAAATTCTATGCAGCATTATAACTCTCTAAGCTTATCTGCTTAATACACTATTTGATTATACTATATAAGCAAGGTGTGGCTGAATAATTCTGTATGACATGTAAAAATCAATCCTGTATCTTTTCTGCCACATTATACTTATTTTATCTTGGCAGGCTGATGTTTATGTACTTAAAGAACAAATTACGGAATGTTTAGCTTCTCTATTATACTTAGCAAGTCAGAACTTCTACTCACTTGTTCTCCCTTTTATCTCAAGATATTACTCTTAAAAACAAGGAGTAGATGATGTTAGTTTACTAAATTTTACTTTGTGGAGACACTATAAGAAGGGGAAAAGACCCATATTGTTAAAACATGGTTGGTCAACAACTGACTGAAAACATGGGCAAAGAACTTAAGTAGAAAAGATATAATTGTCTCCAAGTACTATATATGAAGATGTTCAGATCCCAGCAATCCCATGTCTGTATTCAAAGGAAATGAATCAATGTCAGAGACATCTGAACTTTCATGCTCATTACAACATTACAATACCCAACATATAAAATCAACTTAAGTACCATCAATAGGCAAATGGACACGGTGGCATATACACACCATGGAATACTATTCAACCTTTAAAAATGAAACTTCTCCTTTGCAACAGCAAGGACAAACATGCAGGACATTAACGCTAAGTGAAATAAAGCAGGCACAGAATGCCAAATTTTACTTGTATATCAAATCTAAAAGTTGAATTTGGAGATTCCATCATGGTGGTCTAGAGGAAACGATACTCACACATCGCTCTGAGGTACTTACTCAGGTTAGTATGTACACGGCTGCACAGGAAAGTATCAACCCCCACCCTACGGAAGTACAACCTGAACAAGACAGCAAACTGTTGAAATATAGAAACAGAAGAAGCTAGAATAAGAAATGAAGTAACTGCTCTACCTCAACATGGGTTGCAAACTGTGCCATTTTGTGAAATGCCCAAAATCCTCCAAGAAAGTAAGCTTAGTGCTTGCCCTACCACCACTGACTTCAGTCCGGGCTGAAACCAGTGACAAACCCACTGGGACACACAGATCTGAAGACTGAGATACTCATACAATGGATCCCAGGCGTTGTGGTAATTTCAAGTGAGAGAGAAACATGCAGGACTGTGGGAGGCTAGAAGTTGTGATTGCTGACTGACAAGAGTCCAGATTCAAGCTTTGGTCTCCAATGCAAGGGGCACTGGGGCAATTAGCCTAGAGAGATACTCAGGGAATGAAGCGGAACAGAGGGGTGGGAAGAGACAGTCCTGGATCAGGCTTTTGTCCACCTCACCCAGGCACCAAGCACAATGGCAAACACAAGCCTGAGAGAAATCTAGAGAACCATGGTAGCTGGGCTGCATGGGCACAGGAAGTGGAAAGGGAATGCCAGATAGGTGCTATCAGTGCCTTTCCTGACCCCCAGACACTGCTGAAATCTCAGGGTGAAAGAAGACAAGGAGAACTGCACTACACCTGAAACTAAGTGTGCTGGTGACTAAATAGAAGGTGAGGGCTTTTGTGGAAGCTGTGGCAGGCACACAGCCTAAGAACCAGGGCTGAGACCTATCAGAGAGTGACTCCAACTACAACCCTAAGTCCATGAAAACACCAAAAGCTCCTGAATATATTTAATGGCCTGTAGACAGCAACGCTGACAACTGCTCAGGGATATTCATCCTAACCAATGGAGAACAGTTTTCTCTATATATCAGAAATTTCCATATACACATGAAATTTTCCATGTATATATTATTTTCCATAATATATATATTGCTCCGTACTAAAAAGAAATTTAAAAACCTAGATATAAAACCAGAAGGATTGAAACTGCTGGAAGACAACATAGGGGAAACACTTGAAACCTCAGGCCCAGCCAAACAGTTCTTGAGCAGGACTCCAAAAGCAGGAAATAATATTTTAAAATCAATACATAGGACTACATCAAATTAAAAAGCTTTTTCACAGTAAAGGAAGTAACAGAGTCAAGTTTCCACTGAATGGGAGAAAATCTTGGCTATTCTTCTGATAGAAGATTAATATCCCGAATATATAAGGAATTTTAATCCCCCCAGCCCCCGCCGCAAATAGGGAAAGGTGGAGGGGGTGAAGGGAGGGCAGGGGAATGGGGAAAAAAATAAGAACCAAGATACTCATGTAATGGTACAAGACCCCAATGATGAATGTAACTGTATTGTATACCTAAAATGTATCAATAAACTTAATGGCAAAAAAAAATTTAATCCCCCCAAAATGAATGTAATTTAAAAAGTAGGCAATTGAACTAAATAGATACTTCTCAACAGAAGAAGTTCAAATGGTCAAAAAGCACATCAAAAAATGTTCAACATATCTAGCAAACAGAGAAATGCAAAATAAAACTACACTGAGATTCCATCTTACCCCAGTAAGAATGGCTATCATCAAGAATACAAAAAAAAAAAAAAATGCTGGCAAGGATTGTAAAGCTTTGTACATTGTTGGTGGAAATATAAACTAGCACAACCACTATGGAAATCAGTATGGAGAATCCTCAAAAGACTTAACATACAAATAGCTATACCACTCAAGCATATTTCCAAAAGCATTAAGGACTTCATATTATAGCGATATGTGTCAGCTCAGTGCACAACAGCTAACCTGTGGAATGGAGGCCCATCAACAGGTGTACATATAACTTAGCCATAAAGAATGAAATCGTGTTCACAGCCTCCGCCGCGCCGCCGCCGCCGCTCTCCAAAGCCAGCACCGCCTCCAGCTCGCCGAGCTCCAGCCGAGGGAGAAGGGGGTAAGGAGGTCCCTGTACCATGGCTCGTACAAAGCAGACTACCCACAAATCCACTGGTGGTAAAGCGCCCAGAAAACAACTGGCTACAAAAGCCGCTCTCAAGAGTGCGCCCTCTACTGGAGGAGTGAAGAAACCTCATCGTTACAGGCCTGGGACTGTGGGGCTCCGTGAAATTAGACGTTATCAGAAGTCCACTGAACTTCTGATTCGCAAACTCCCTCTCCAGTGTCTGGTGCGAGAAATTGCTCAAGACTTCAAAACAGATTTGCGCTTCCAGAGTGCAGCTATTGGTGCTTTGCAGGAGGCAAGTGAGACCTCCCTGGTTGGCCTGTTTGAAGATACCAACCTGTGTGCCATCCATGCCAAACGAGTAACGATTATGCTAAAAGATATCCAGCTAGCACGCCGCATACATGGAGAAAGTGCTTAAGAGTCCATTATGGTGGGAAGCATTTCATTCTCAAAAAAGCTTTTTCTCTTCTTCCTGTTATTCGTAGTTCTGAATGTTAGATATTTTTTTTCCATGGGGTCAAAAGGTATCTAAGTACATGATTGCGAGTGGAAAATAGGGGACAGAAATCAGGTATAGGCAGTTTTTCCATTTTCATTTGTGTGTGAATTTTTAATAATAATGCGGGGATGTAAAGCATTAATGCAAGTCAAAATGTTTCAGTGAACAAGTTTCAGCAGTTCAACTTTATAACAATTATAAATAAACCTGTTAAATTTTTCTGGGAAAAAAAAAAAAAAAAGAATGAAATCGTGTTATTTGTAAGAAAATGGATGGAAACAGAAATCACTGGATTAAGTGAACTTAGCCAGACTCAGAAAGTTAAATATTTTTTCTTATGTGAGAATTCTAAAAAAGACATAAATTAACAATCAATAATTAAAATAAAGGAGAAAAGACAGGATTTCTAGTGACAGGGATGGGGACAAGCGAGAAGGAGGAGAAAATGGAGAGGAAGATAATGAGATTGAAATTGATTAAGATATGCTAAATGTCCATACCAACTTCCCCAAATAAACTCAATCTTCAAGAAATACTAGCATGCACTAACAAAATATAACTTTTAAAATGGTGAATTCATAAGAAAGAGTAGAAAGGTGCTTACCAGAGGTGGCAGGGGAGAGAGGATGGGGAAGTGTTGGTCAAAGGATACAAAGTTTCTGTAAATAAAAATGTATATTTCAAAATAGTTGCATATTTCAAATTTACTCTCCCTGTAAAAAAAGAATAAGTGAGGTGATAGATATGTTAATTAGCGTGATTTAACTGTTCCATGGCATGAACACACATTAAAATATCACACTGTGCCTCATAAAAGTATATAATTATGACCTGTCAATTACATATATTAATTAAAAAGCCAGAAATGTTAACATTACTTATCATTATGAAAATGAAAATTAAAACCACAATGAGTTCTCAACTCAGAATGCAACAGGATGGCTACTATCCAAAAAGGATGTTAAGAAACTGTGCTGTCATTAGGAGTATAAAATGGTACAGCTGCTATGGAAAACAAGACAGTAACAGCTATTTCTCAAAAAATTAAACAAAGAACTACCCTATAGTTCCACAATCCCACTTCCAGGTACATAATCAAAAGAAAGGGTCTCAGAGATATCTGCACACCCATTTGAAGCACTACTCACAATACCTAAGAGGGAGAAGGAACTTAAGTGTCCACCAAATTATGAATATGTCCTATAGATTATCCACCTAAAGTAGTAAATGCTGACACATGCTACAATATGAATGAAGCTTGAAGACATTATGCTAAGTAAGGTAAGTCACACAAAAGGACAAACATTGTATTACCGCACTTGTATGAGGTATCTACACCAGTCAAATTCATAGAGACAGAAAGTATGGTGGTGGCTAAGGGCTAGAGGGAGAGGGTAATAGGAAGCTGTTTAATGGATACAGAGTTAGTCTGGTAAGATGAAGTTTTGGAGATGAGTTGTACAATGATATGAATATATTCAGCACTACAGAACCTGGAAATAATCAAGATAGTAAATTTTATGTCATATGGTTTTTACCACAATTTAAAAAAAATTTAAATATCCTCAGCTAAACTAGTTGCACTAATGAACAGAGGTAACAATTTTGGTCCCCAATAGATTTTTCTCCATCTATTAAAAAAAGGCAAAGAAACATCTGCCCTGTAATTTAAAACTTGTGAAAATTACTTGCATAATTTGATAAGTTAAATAGCTCAATTTCCTCAGGGAAAGGTACTCCACTGGAGGAGTAGGCAGTACTGCCTATTTCTATACTACCCATGAATTTTACCTTTTTAAATGACATGGGGGGATCAGGGAAGATTATTTTGTTACAATCAAGAATTATATGAAAATCACATTTCTATTTTATAAACAAGGTTTCATTTGAGCAGAGCCATCTCCATTTATTTGCAAACTATCTATGGTTGCACTCATGTTATAATACAAAAAGCAACTGCAACACCCACTCCTCAAAAAACCAAAAAAGGTTTGCTGGGATTGGGATGTGCTCAGTGGTAGAGCCTGTGCTTAGCATGCACAAGGCCCTGGATATAGTACTCAGCACGCCATTCCCCAAAAAGTTTGCCAACTCACATCTAATTCCAAAATAAGATGTGATGCAGAGTAGAAATAAATTAAAAATGCATATCAAAAATAGTATTTTGATCATTGAAAAGAAAGTTTTATCCTTTTATGTGCATATCTCTTTTCTGTAAGAATCTTTTCTTGTCTATGACATGTACTTCAAGTGACATTTTGACCATTCTTTTAAGATCATGATACACAGTACATTAATCATTGTTATTCTGTAATTATTGTTATAAATTTTTGTTTTATTTTTCATAGAAGTTATTTTTTATATTTTCTTTATTAATATCTACTTTTATTATATTAAAATAAAAATATTCTGATTCAATAATGTTTTAAAAACATAAAAAAGTCACCACCAAGACATATATATATATACACACCCAGACATACAGGCATATGCACACTCGTTTTATTTTTAATACCTGTAGTATGTGGAATAAGCCTCAGTCTTAAGTGTTTGTTAGTTATTAAGCTCTGAAGACACTCAGCAAATACAAGACTTACACACCAACTTAGTAATGCAGCTTTGATTTCTCAAGTAACTTGGGATAAAATTCATTTGTACTTTACACAAATTTAGAATATCTTAAATGTCAGTTAAAATATAAATGGATTTTTCTCAGTGGTAGAATAGCTTGCCTAGCATATCTGAGGCTACAATTTTAATCCCCAAGCCATACACACAAAAAAATCCTTTATGATTAAAAAAAGACTCAACCTATGGGAAGCTGAGGCAGGAGGATTACAAGTTCAAACCCCATCTGGGCAACTTATTGACTTAGCAAGACCCTGTCTCAAAATAAAAAATAAAGAAAAACCTGGGGATATAGCTCAGTCTAAAGGCCCTGGGTTCAATCTCCAAGGTCACACAATTAAATTTAAAAATTAAAAAAATGTCTGGGAGTGTAGCTTAGTGTGAAGTGTGACAGCTCCAGCCTCAAAAAAAAAGCCAGTTCATAACAAATACGTTATCTTAACATTAAAAATCACAATGTATATTGTAATGTTATGAAAATCTTCTTTGAACACAAATGTAATTTACATTGTAATTTACACTTACTACCTGGATGCCAAAAAATGACTTTACAAATTATAGTAATCTTCAAGATGTTAAAGGCAAAAATATCTCCTTCTTCAACTATAACCTACAACTCCAGATGGTTAACTGCTACACAGGTTGACCCTATTTAAACTGTGCATATGCCAACTGACAATTTGGGGGGGGGGGTGTTTTTTGTTTTGAGACAGGATTTTGTTATGCAGTTCAGACTGGCCTTTAATTCACTATGTAACCCTAGCTGGCCTCAAACTCATGGGGATCTTCTTGCCTCAGCCTCCTAGTCCTGGGATTGATTACCAGGTGTGCACCACCATGCCCAGCTCTCCAACTGACAAGTTAAGAAGGTAATGAGAGAGTGAAAAAAAAGATGGTGGTAAGAAAAGGGAAAGATTCAAATCTACCCAAAATTTCAAAACTAATTAAAGTATTAAAAATAAAGCAAGCAATAACTTTCTACTTTCAGTGATTCTATATAGCAAAGCAATTTTCTGGCTGAGGAAATTTGAAAAGCCATACTCAAGAAGAAAAGTCTGCTTTCAGGTATCAGGCAGTGACAAATCAAGGGGTCAAAATACAAGAAAAGAAGAAACTCTAGGCCAGGGATTTAGCTCAGTGATTCCACTGCCTGCCCCGTAGGCGCAAAGACCCGAGTTCGGTCCTTGGTACCAAAAAAAAAAAAGAAGAAGAAGAAACTCCAGAAGGGTGAGTCTGGCACATGAGCTTTCTTCCCTGGAGGCACCATTTGATTCAAGAATTAGTGACTGTGAGGCGGAGAAGCTAAAAAACATGACAGCTTCACAGAGTAGCCAAAGAAAAAAGAAATCCAGAGCCTCTCCAAAGCCTTGAGTTAAGATCTTAAAAAGACATTATGAGAAAAAAAATTTCTCACTACATAGGTCCAAATAAGAAAACATTCAAGAACATTTTTAAGTAGAGAGAAAAAAAAAACCCAGATAGAATCCTGGTGATGTAACGAAGAATAAGAAAAAGGTAAATATATAAATAAGTTTAAATGTGTCACTATTGTACAAAACAGTAATGATAATATTTCATGGGCAATTACAATATACATAGAACTAAATTATCCAGTAATACCATTTAATTCTAAAAGGGAGGAAATGTATAATTAACATTTTTCTCAAGTTGATGAAATCACCAGAAAGAAAAAAACTAACATATATTACACCCACTTTTACATGTCAAGGAGGCATATTGTAATCGCTAGGTCAAAAACTAGAGAAACAAATACAGAGGACAGTATAACTACTAAGCAGTTATGGAGAAGGCTGGAAAGAGAATAAAAGAAGAAATTTCAAGCAGACCAGATATTTAGAAATTGTTTATAGGACTATCAATTTAGGCCCAAATGTATCAATAAGTATATTAAATGTAAATACATTCAATGTTCTACTTAAAGAACAAATATGCCCCATAATTATAATCTAAAATCATTACATTAATCAATAAAACCCTGGAAATGTCTGGAAAAAAAAAGAACAAACATGGACAAACTCAATTAAAAAAAAAACCAATATATGCTCCTTATAAGATGCAGCTAAAACATAAAGCTGAAACATAAAGTAAAAGAATGAAAAAAGATTTATCACACAAACACCAAATGAAAACAAATCTACCAACACTAATTAACATTATCAAGTGAAATGCATTACTAAAGACAGAGGAAATGGGCACAGTGCCACGTGCCTCTAATCCCAGCTGCTCTGGAGGCTGAGACAGGAGCACTGCAAGTTAAGCCATCCTGAGCAATTTGGGCAACTTAGCAAGACCATGTCTTGAATCAAAAATTAAACCCCTGGATTTAATCCCCAGTACTGAAAACAAAAAAGATAAAAGAGAATACTTCATAAAGCTAAAGAATTTTATTTACCAGGTAGCTACAAAAACCCACAATTTGTCAGCATCAATAAAATATTCAAAATATATTCTTTTTTAAAAAAGCAGAACTATACAGAGAAACAAGCAACTCTATAATTATCTGGGTACATTTAATAAGCATTCCCCCAAATAAGAACAAATTTAAAAAGATAATGATTTGAAAAATAAATTATATATTTAACATATTACAAACAACACATTTATGAACTCTAGTCCACAAATTTTTGTTGTTGTTCATATGTTGAGTCATAAAGCAAGTCTCAAATTTCAAACAACTAAAATCTGGTAGAATTAAAAATAAGTGACAAAAAGGAAACCCAGAGAATCCTGTATGCTGAAAAGTTAAGCAATGTGCTTCTAAATAACGCATGCATCAAAGAAGAAATGTTAATTACAGAATGCTTTAAACTGAAATTTAAGTAATACACACACATAAGTAGACATACACACACAAAAAAAACCTGGGGAAGAATATCACTGAAAATACATTTTAAAATAGGTCACTGAATGTTATGTAAATTTCACTTCAATTTCTTTTTCTTAAGATAGTCTCACTATGTAGTTCAGAGTGGCCTTGAACTCACTATGTACTGCAGGCTGGCCTCAAATTCACAGAGATACTCCTGCTTCAGCCTCCCAAGTGCTGGGACTGCAGAAGAGGGCCATCACACCCAGCTCACTTCAATTTCTAGAATGGCAAAAACCTAGAGGGAGGTCATCAAACCCATGCTCTGAGAACTCTATAGCCTCAAATACACATATTGGAGGGAAGGAACGTCTGAAAATCCAAGAGCTAAAAACACCTGTTACAAAAGTTTAAAATAAGAACAACAAATTAAACCCAAAGAAAGTTGAAGAAAGAAATAATAAAAACTAGAGCAAAAATCTGGTAGGAAACAACATAGAAAGAATGAAAAGGTTGAAGACTGCTCAAAACACTAGTAAACTGGTAAGATTATTCAAAATAAAAAAGGCAACAGATAAGACATAGTAACTACTTAGGAGGGTAGAGAGGAAAGAGCTAACTACAGATTTCACAGACATTAGAAAGGTCATAGGAATTATTACAATTGTATCCAGACACATTCGAAATTTCAAAAAAATGGAGCAGGCTGGAGTTGTAGCTCAGCAGTAGAGTGTTGCCTACCATAAGGCCAGAGGTTTGACTCCTAGCTCAAAGAAGAGAGTGGAGGAAAAACGAAGAGATTCCTAAAAAACACAATTTATCAAAACCAGCACGAAATTTGAAACTGAAGAGTCTTAAGGCATTATGGAAACTGAAGTCATTATTTAAACTTTCTCCACAGAGAAAACTCCAGCCCTGATTGCTTGACCAGTGAATTCTATCAAAATTCAAGGGAAATATAACTTCCTGCTTATATAAATTCTTTGAGATAACAGAAAAAGCAAAAGTACTTACCAACTCATTTTTATGAAGCCAGTGTCATTTTAATACAAAATCTGACACGGATATTATAAAAAAGGAAAGTTATAACAAACTTAACTCATTCATGAGTATAGGTGCAAAAAAAATACTAAACAAAAGACAATCACAGAAATTCAGCAGTCTGCATAAAAAGAACAGCAGCTCACAACTAGGTTAGGTTAGTCTAGGAATGCAAGGTTGGTTTAATATTTAAAAAGCAATAATTCACCACACTACAAGAACACCCGGTCAAAAGTTAATTATCTAACTAGATGCGGAAAAAGCATGCAATTAAATTCAAAATCCATTCACACTTAAATAAGCAAAAACCCTAGTAACTAAGTATAACAAGAAATTTCCTTCATCTGAGAAGGGATAGATCCAAAAGGTATATATTAAATCATGAAACACTGAAAAATTCTCCCCCAACACCTAAAATTAAAAATAAGACAAGTTTTCCACTATAACCAATGTATTGAACACTATAAGAGGTCATAGTCAGTGCAAGGCTACAAAAACTAAAATTGCAAGGGTTGGAAAAGATGAAATGATTACTACTCATAGGCTGTATGTTGATAAAAATGCAAATGAATCTAATTAAAGTAAATTAACAATTATAAGCAAGGTTGCTAGTTACCAAGTCAGTAACAAAACTCAATAGTGTTATTACATATCACAACAAATCAAAAATAAGTTAAAAATAGATATTCACAATCATACTGGAAAACAAAAAAAACCTAGCAATGTAACAATAATTATGTGAGATTATTACAGAGAACTTAAAAATTACTGAAATGATAAGGTTTTGAACACTCATGACTGTGACAAAATGTTCTGTAGATTGTGTAATCTCAGTAAAACCACCAATAGGTTTTCTTTTTTGTTTGGTTTGGTTTTTGTTTTTTTTTGAAGAACTTTCAAGAGCCAAAGTTAACCAAAGGCAATCCTGAAGAAAATCAATAAAGTATCTACTAATTTTCTATTATCCTAATAAATTACCATAAATTTAGCAGCTTAAAATACCCATTTTTAAAGTTTTTAATAAACTTTATTTTATACCATTCCCCCTCTCAAATCTTCTCCCCTCACTATGTACAAAAGCTTCGTTTCCATTTTTTCCTTCTATTTTCACTTTTTTTCTTGTCCCTTCCTTCCTTTCTCCCTCTTCCCTTGTTCCCCCATTTCCAAACATTCATTACACATTTCAGTCCTTATTTTCCACTTTTGGTTTCTCACACCAGAGAAACAATGTGATATTTAAACATGTGTCTAAATAAATAAATAAATAAACGTGTCCAATTTATTTCAATGAGTACGGTCTCAAGATCCATTCATTTAACTATAAATGTCTGAAGCTCATTCCTTATGGCAGAGTAGTACTCCACTGTATAAAAAAACCACATCTTTATCCACTTGTCAATGGATGGGCATTTGGGTTGTTTCCAAGATTTAGCTATTACACACTGTACTGCTAAAAACACGGGTGTGTATATATCGCTGTGGTATGATGCTTTTAATTCTTTTGGGAAGATACCAAGAAGAGGTATAGCTGAATCAAATGGAATCTCTAGTTTTAGTTTTTTGAGAAATCTCCACACTGATTTCCACAGTGGTTGCAGCAGTCTACACTCCCTCCAACAGTGAAGAAGGGTTCCTTTTTCTCCACAGGGACCCCAGCATTTTATTGGTTGATTTCTTGATAATAGCCATTCTTTCTGGAGTGAGATGGAATCTCAGCATTGTTTTAATTTGCATTTCACAAATGACCAGTGATGTTGAAAATTTTTTCATACATTTATTTGCTGTTTCTAATTCTTCATCTGAGAAGTGTCTTTTCATTTCAGATGTCCATTTTTGGATTTAAATTTGGGAGGTCTGATTTTTTTTTTTAGTTCTTTATATATTCTAGATAATAGCCCTTTATCTGATGAATAACTGGTAAAAAAACTTTTCCCACTCTGTGGGTTGTCTCCTCACTCTGTTAGTGGTTTCTCTTGCTGAGAAAAGCTTTTTAATAAGATGAGGTCCCAGTTGTTGATTTTTTGTAGTATTTCCGGTGCAGTGTGGATTTTGTTCATGAAATCTTTGCCTGCTCCTAGGTACTCAAGCATTCTACTTACTCTCTCTTTCAGCAGATTTTTTAGTGGTTCTGTTTTAATATTTAGATCTTTGATCCATTTTTATTTTAGGTTAGTGTGTGGTGAAAGACAGGGGCCTAGTTTCAATCTTCAGCATGTGGAAAGTCAGTTTTTCGGGCACCATTTATTAAAGAGGCTATCTTTCTTCCAGTGAAGATAAGGTGGCTGAGTATGTCTGGAGTTGTTTCTGCATCCTCTGATCTGTTCCACTGATTCTCAGGTCTGTTCTTTTGCCAGTACCATGCTATTTTTATCACAGAAGCATGGTAGTATGATGATTTTTTAATCTATTAAAAATATCAGGCAGGGGGAAAGGGCCGGGGATTTAGCTCAGCGGTGCTACACCTGCCTCACAAGTGCAAGGTCCTGAGTTCAATCCCCAGTACTTGGGGAGAGGAGAGGAAGTCCTCTGCAGAACTGCACTTCCTGTTTGTGGACTGGCCAGCCCTTCCACATGCCTACAGTCTGGCCTCATGGTGTCCCTGGGTCTCCAGCTGGCACTCAGATTGCTATCAGTCCAAAATACCCATTTATCATCCCCAGTTTTTATGGATCTTAGAAATATTAGCAAAACATGGCTGTCAGCTGGTTCTCTGCTTAGTTTCACAAGGATGAAATCAAGCCAAGCTGTGTTCCAGTAACAAGAGATGATGTGCTTTCAAGTTTCTTCAATATGCTGGAAAAATTCAGTTCCAAACAGTTATAGGACTGAGGTTCCCATTTCCTTGCTATCTGTCAAGTCCAAGCTGGTCTCAAGTTTCTAGAGGCTGCCTGCATTCCCTGGCTCATGGCTTCATCCACAGGTCAAATCTTGTTCAAGTTTTGGAATCAAATCTCTATCTTCTGCTTCCCTCTTCAACTTCATCCAAGATAAACTCACTACTTGAAGATCTGTTAGCCAGAAATCTTAATAATATCTACAAAATCTCTTCATAGCAGTATCTAGATTAGTATTCAACTGAATAATCAATTGGGGGACAGAAATCTTGTGGGAAGATCTTTAAAGTTCTGCCTTCCAAAAAGTAGGAAGAAACTGCTTTACTGGCTATCAAGTTTACTAAAAAGCTACAGTAACTAAGAAATGATAGTGGCACGTGAAGAGACTGATACAGAGCACAGAAACAGAGCTGAGTACAAACAGGTATTTAGCTCTTCAAAACTGTAGGGAAAAAACTCTTCAGCAAATGGTGCTGGAACAACCAGACAGCCATATGCAAATGAAACTTCCACCTCACACTATTTAAAAAGAATCAATTCTAGGAGGATTACAGAAAAGTATAATAGTAACAACAACATTTCTGAAGACACTATACAAGGATGAGACGATGGAACCAGTGGTATATATGAAGAACTTGATAAATCATCTCTGCATTGAAATAACTAGTGAAAACTATTTTATTATTTTTTAAATGATCTATTTCATGAGATGAAAACAGCAAACATCTGTGACACATGAGCCACAAGCCACTACCATTCTGAAGCCCCTCAACTCTGTGGCAGAGTCCTAAACCATACAGGTGCTATCATGGCTCCCCAGCTTCCAGTCTCAAATGACAATTACACTCTAGGAGGAGAAGGTTGCTGGCATCTCTCATGACCTCTTGGCTTCATGTTGCAAAAGCTCTTTTCCAGGCAGTCAGGAAGAGAAGACTTCTCTCACCCCCGCCCCACACTGTAGTGCCACCTATAGGAACCTTTTATTTGGAAAACAACAACAAAAACTAAGGAAGTTCATTCCTAAGGGCACTGTCAAAAACAATGGAAGCCAGGGGATTTAGCTCAGTGGTTCCGCCGCCTGCCAGGTAAGCACAAGGAACCGAGTTCAATCCCTGGTACCAAAAAAAAAAAACAATGGAGGCTAGAGATTTAGCTCAGTGCCACCATGCCTCCCTTGAAAGTGCAAGGTCCTGAGTTCGATCCCCGGTACCAAACAACAACAAGAACAAAAAACAATGAAGTTCTTCTTAGAGTGAACAACTAAAAAAATGCTTGGCAGTTCCATCAAAGTAGTAAGTAGCAAGATGCAAAGCTGCAAAGCAGCTAGATGCTTGGAAAGAGAATCCTTTTAGGGTAAGCACAAATGTAAAAGCCTCGCAATACCTAGCTTTGCCAAGAGGTCTGACTGTGAAGGGATCAAACTGTGGTGCAATTTAAGCCCCAGGATGTTGATGAAAACAATAAAGCAATTAGTGGAAACTGACAGCTGAGTATTACAGCAAAAGATACAAACAAAACAAAAACTTAAGGGAGACTCCAAAGAAAGAGATCAGCAAAGAGAGGAGGGCCAAAACAGTAGCCATCCCTCATGATCGAAAAACTCTATACATATCCAAAAGAACATCTTCTTATTATAGACAGCTAAGTTAGGTAGAAATATTATAGCCAACCAGACAGGGCTAAGGCCTCAAGGCTGTCGGTGCAGAAGATGAGAACACATTACAACTATGGCTGGAGGCACATCTGTTGAAAGCCAGGCCTCAAGATAAAGACAGAATGACCAGGCCTATATACCTACACAAGGGATAAAATTATTGGTATCTGGTCCAATAAAGTCTAGATAGACATCAGTCACCCAAGAGAGTGACCAAGACCCCATGATCCATCCCTTCCTAAAAAGGTCATTGTTCTTTCTATACACACTTACTGCATGACCTGCTATATTACCTAAGCAGCTATATTTGTAATCTTATTGGTTAATCATACTTTTGACCCATGTTGTACCTACCTTGTGATTTTGCTCTGTAAAACTTCCTTTGGCTTGTTGGCAAACCACCCTCGGGTCCTCTCCTGTCTCTCAGGAGCTACCTCTCTCAATGAAGATTTTCCTATTCTTAACTTCTGCTGTTCCTTAGAATTTATTCTTTGATTTGGGGGAACATGAACTTGCTGTATCTGACATCTAGCAGGTTGGGAGTTATATTATTTTCCCTATATCACTCTGGGAAGCAACAATACAGATTACACACTGTGGGGAAAAGAGGCTTCAAGGGAGTACTGCCGCCAAATCACTAAACAAGTAAACAGCAACGATGCCTGGGGGGGCAAATGATCTATATGCAGAATTAACAATAATCTGTTACCTAAGGTGTTCTATTTTCAACAAAGCATTATGTAACATTCAAAGGTACAGAACAGTGTGAGCAATACACAGGTGGGGAAAATGCAGGCAAAATATTCTGCCTCTGAGAGGTCCTAGATATTAGATTCAGGAGACAAGAGTTCAAATCAGCTATTATAAATATGTAAGAAACTATGCTTAAAGAATTAAAGGATAATATGATGACAATGTCTCTTCAAATAAAGAATAACAATGAAAAGATAAAAATTATTTTAAAAATGAAAACTCGATTTGAAATATACAACTGAAATTTAAAACTCCCTAGAGAGGCTAAACAGTAGACTGGAGCTGGCAGAACAATCACAATCAGTTTTAGCTACTCAAGAGAATAATTCAAATCTACAAGAAAATGCCTGAGTAAAGGTAATTACATAATTGTAAAAGACTGCATAATTGGATATTCTCTTTTACTGATTTAAATAGCAAATGTACATACTACATGTATATAATTACATCATTAGGCCTGTAACATATAGAAATGTAATATATGTGTTAGTAATAGCACAAAAGAGGCAGATAGAGACAAACCAGTAGAGCAAGAAAATTATACCAAATGGTAAACTGAAAATGCATAAGTAATGATAAGAAATTGAAATAAGAAAGTGCAACAAACTAGAAATGTTATCGGTTATTATCTCAGATTCTTTAAAAGACATAAAATTATTTGAATAATTGTTAATGTATTTCGGGGTGTGTGGTATAAAGTAATATATTTAACAAAAAATGGGAGGATGGTATAGAGCAATATAGGAGTATAGATTTTATATATCACTCATAAAGTTAGTATAAATTTGAAGTGGATTTTGATGTGCTATGATCTATAAACCTTAGAGCAATTACTAATAACCTAAAAATTGAATTAAAAGTAAAATGTGCCACTATAAAGCATTCACTTAACATAAAAGAAACCAGTAAGAGAGAAAGGGGGACAAAAAAGACATGAGACGTACATAAAATAAAAAGCAAAATGGCAGACATAAATTCAATCATGTCAGTAACACTAAATATAAATGGATTAAATAATAGAGATTATCAGATTGGATTTTAAAAGAACAAGACCTAAAATGTATAATTGATATTGTGTAATAGGAAGTAAAGGTCTAAAGGAGTAGGGGAAGTGGGAGGGGTAGAGGAAAGGAAAGAAGGGAAAAGGAAAAATACGAGAAAAGGAAAAAAAATGGAAACAAAGTCTTTACAAATAGTGAAGAGTGGAGGGGGTGAAGGGAGGGCAAGGGAAGGGGAAAAAAATAAGAACCAAGATATTCATGTAATGGTACAAGATCCCAATGATGTATGTAACTGTATTTTATACCTAAAATGTGCCAATAAACTTAATGGGGGGGGGAAACAAGACCTAACTAAATTCTGCCTATAGAAGATGCTTTACACACAAGATACAAATAAGATTGGGATAATTAGATGGAAAAAGAAATACCATACAATGAACGACTATAAAAGAACTGGAGCAGACTTTTAAAAAGTCTGACAGACTATCTATGGCTATACCACCCTGAACATGCCTGATCTCATCTGACCTCAGAAGCTAAGCAGGGTCATGCCTGGTTAGTACTTGGATGGGAAAAACTCTGACAGGCTTTTAAAAATATTATTAATGTTTTCAAGGTACAGAACATTTTGTAATAATTAAAAGGTCAATCTTATCAAGAAGATATAACAATTATAATTATATATGGACCTTATAACAAAGTCCTAATATATGAAGTAAAACTGACAAAATTAAAGGGAGAAATAGAAAATCCAACAATAATAGTTTCAATAATGAACAGAACCACACAAAAGATCACCAATAAACACTTAAACACTACATACCAACTAACAGGCATCTAAGGGTCATTCTACCCAACAGTATACATATTTTTCTAAAGCATACATGGAACATTCTCCAGGATAAACCATATATGATAGACCATATATTCCGTAAGCCAACATTAGGAAACTGAAAAGGATTGAGAGCATACAAAGTATGTTCTCCAACCACACTAAAATTAAATTAGAAATCAGTAACAAAGATGGTGGCACACACTGTAATCCCAGCGCCTGGGAGGCTAAGGCAGCAGGGCTACCATGAGTTTGAGGCCAGCCTGGGCTACAGAGAGACCCTGTCTCAACCCTTTCCCCCCAAAAAAGAAAAAAAACAGTAACAGAAAGAAACTTAGGAAATTCACAAATATGTGGAAATTAATATACTCCTAAATAACCAATGGAACAAAAGAAATCAACAGAAAAATGAAAAAATATGAAATGAATAAAAACAAACCAAAAGGAAACTCCAACATATCAATACTTCTGGAATGAACTAAATCATTGCTTAAAGGGAAGTTTACAACTGTAAATGCCTATATTTAAAAGAAAGAAACATTTTTATGAATCTGGGAAAGAAAACAAAAATCATAAACAGAAGGTAAAAATAGACCTAAGAACAGGGGGAAAAGTGTTTTAACAAAAAAAGACTTTTTTTTTGGTACTGGGGATCGAACTCGGGTCCTTGCGCTTGCAAGGCAGGCGCCAGAACCACTGAGCTAAATCCCCAGCCCAAAAAAGGACTTCTTATCCAAAATACCCAGTACAATTCCAAGAAATATATTTTTAAAATATAACACAAAGAACAAACAAAACATTTTCTGAAAAGATATCCAAAGATATAGATATCACAAAGATACCTCAAAGGCCAATAAAGTTTATAAAGCATTAAATAGCTTCAGCATCAAGAAAATGAAAATGAAAACTACAAAGAGATACTACCTTACATTCATCAGAACAGCTAAAATTCTCATATACTGTACTGTTTATAGGAATATAAACTGGTACAACCTCTTTGGAAAACTAGCAGTACCTACTAAAGGCACACACATATCTTAAAACCCCATAAGTTTATTGTTAAGTATATACTCCACAGATGTACATGAAGAGACAAATATAAACATATTTATAAGAACAGTATTAGTGGGACCAGGGATATAGCTCAGTGGTAGAGCACTTGCTTAGTATGTACAAGACCCTGGGTTTGATCCTTAGCACTACCCCCAAAAAAGAACATTAGTAACAATCAAGAAGACAAGCCATACATGGTAGCACATGCCTGTAATCACAGCACTCTGGCAAGTTGAGCAGAAGGACCACAAGTTCAAGACCAGCCTGGGCAATTTAGCAACTCAGTGAAGCCTTATCTCAAAATAATAAAAGGGCTGGTGATATAGTTCAGTATGATGGTTCTGTGTTCAATCCCCAGTAAAACCAAAAAAAAAAAAAAAATTTAAAAAAAGAGGAGAAAGGGCTGGGTATGTTGCTCAGTGGTAGAATGCCTGCCTAGCATGCCTGATTTCAACACTCAGGAAACTGAGGCTGGAAGATTACTTGAGCTTAGGAGTGTGTGACCAGCCTGGGCAACACAATGAGACCCTATTCCCCTGCCCCCCAAAGGAACCAATCCAAATGCCAATAAATAAAATATAGTATACATATACAAAGTATTATTACAGAACAATAAAGATAAATTACAGTTTCAAGATTAATGTGGATGGGGGCCGGGGATTTAGCTCAGTGGTTCTGCCCTTGCCTCGCAAGCACAAGGTCCCAAGTTCGATCCCCGGTACCAAAAAGGAAAAAAAAATTAATGTGGATGAATCTTAGAAACATTACATGAGGCAAAAACAGCTGGACACAAAATACACACTGTGTGAGTCCATTTATATAAAGTTCAAAACCAGGCTTAACTATGTCTGAGAAATGATTACTCTGGAGAGCAGAAAGAAGGTTGGATCTGTTAGGAGAAGGGATTCTGAAGTACTGGCAAAGCTTTATTTCTTGTTTGAGTGGTAGTTATACCCATCAGGCTTGATAATTCACTGAGCATTACTTTATTTGTGTTCATTTCCCATAGTTATGTTTCAGTATGGAAGTTAAAACACTATATAAACTTTAATAAAATAAAATGAACTGAATCTTAATAAAACTGGAATAGTTGAACTTTAGAAATAACTTAAAAATTTATACACTTTTATTTAAAAAAAACTAACACACCTAAAAATATCACAAAGAAAAGGTGATATTGAATTTAATATAAGTTTAAAACTAGTGGGGTGTGGTGGCACATCACTGTAATCTTAGCACTTGGGAGGCTGTGATTTCAAGGCCAGCCATGGCTACACAGTGAGTTCAAGGCCAGGCTTAACTATACAGCAAGACCCTGTCTCAAAAAAAAAAGTATAAAACTTTACACAATCAAAAATACAAAAAACAATGAAAAAATGAAAAATATTTTGGAGGAAATGCTTTCATTAAATATAACATCACTATCATATATTTTAATGTCTAAGATACAGACTTCAAGAAAAATTGGCAACAGGATAATATATTAATTAAATCTCAAGATATACCAACTAAAACAAGGTACCACTCAATAGGAATTAAACTGGAGAAAAACCATGTAACTCCCTTCTACAGGAAGCACTGTTCATACCTCTGTAACAGAAATACAATTGCTTTCTTTCCCACTTCTCTTTTTACAGAACTTCACTTCATAGCACTAAAAGGGATGCTCTGTGATCCACAGGAGAATAATGCTACTGTGGTTCCTGAAGCTCCAGTTTCTAGTTTCAGAGCCCTTAAAGTCTCACTGGGCTCTAAGAGATACAAATCTCTATATCCTACTAATAAATCTGTTTTGCTTAAGTTTATTTCTAGCATGAAATGATTGATGAATATAACCTCTTGCCATAGTATATGCTACAACTATATATTAATTCACTTGTTTACATCAAAAGTTGATAACTGGCAACTCACAGATTGTGTTAATAGAACCCACCATTTACAGGTGTTGTATGAACTATATGTTGTAAGTTAGTCTTCCTTATTAGACTGCAATCAAGCTCTGGAAGGCAGTAACTATATCTTATGTATCTTGTACAAGACTCTAGATCCAAAAATATTTGCTGAATGAACACGCTATGCCAGTAAAGTCTATAAAACTCTAAAGCGCTGATAATTGATTCATCCTTGACAAGCAATAATAGACTTTAAAATTCCAGTTATCACATTGGAAAAAACAACAATACATATTAAATAACATGAAAATACTCCTTTAGCCCAATAAAACAAATCCTTAAAATGTGTATTAAAGTAACCAAGCATGGTGGCGCACACTTGTAATCCCAGCACTTGGGAGGTTGAGGCAGAAGGATACATGAGAGTTCAAGGCCAGCTTGGGCTACATAGTGATTTCAAGGCCAGCCTGCACTACAAAGCAAGACTTTCTCCCCAAAAAATAAAAATAAAGTAACTGACAGGAAGAAAAATGATTATATGAATAATAAATACAATAGTATAGAGTGAAATAAAACAAAACTAACAGCTATGATAAATGGATGCACCTTGAGCCCACACTCTTAAGTGAAATAAATAGGACACATACATGTAAATTCTGAATTGTTTCTCTGGTATGAGAAACTGAAAGTGTAAATGAGGACCAAAATGTATAAGAGATATTGTGAAACAGGAAGAAAATGTTCAAAGGGGGAGGAGAACAAAGGAGGGGGGTGGGGGAAAGGACAGAAGGTTAAAAAAAAAATGAGAAAGGAAAAAAATGGAAACAAAGCTTTTGTAAATAGGGAAGGGTGAGGGGGTTGAAGGGAGGGCAGGGGAATGGGAAAAAAACAAGAACCAAGACATACTGTGTACAGGTACAAACTCCCTATGATGAATGTGATCATAATGTACACCTAAAACGTACCAATAAACTTAATGAATAAAAAAAAGTAACAGTTACGATTACATTTTGGTATGCATATCAACTAAATGAATTAGTGTACATTCCCTTAAAGATAATTATGAAAACTGCAACAGTACAAAGGAGGGAATATAGCCCCAAAATTACTTTTCAATGACTCCATATATACTAGCTTATTTTTTGTTCCTGCCTTCCTTCTCAAAAGAAAAAATTCACTAACCTACACACGATTACCATGCCAACAGCAAATAACAGGCTCAAGGTCACAGGGATAAGAAGGGATGGAAAAAAGATACAAGCTCAGGTCCATACTCCTAATCCCTATGCCCACTAGTAAACAGAATGAAACACCTAGTGCACATAAAAAGCAGTCTCCTTAATTATAAATATGAATACAAAAAAACCAGAATTCAGGCCCCCTTTAAAATTTGCAATATACTGCTCCAAAGTTTATTTCTGTACATCAAAGATAAAGTGTAAACACTACTAATCCTCATCTAGTGTCTAATGCTTAAACGGTATAACCACATCTCATAAATTTGATCAATTCTCAAGCCACCGAAAATTACAGGAACTGAAATGATGAAAGCAGTAATTTAGAGCATCTGAAATCTGTCTCTGTCAGATAAAATTGCTAGAATTCTTCAGCTAGCCAGAGAATCCATGTAAGACAAGTATGGTCTACCTATATAAAACATTTATCCAGACAGTACTCCTTCCTTATTCTTCACCATATAAAAAGGCAACACCATATAAAAAGAGAAGATTTAAATTCTAAAATGTCACTATATCTACATATAATAGTAGCTGAAACATATATCCAGTTAATATACCATGCATCTCTCATTTAATTTTCATGACCTTGGTGAGGTGCCTAACTACTGTTACCCAATCCTACAAAAAGAAAATCTATAGGTTAGCCATTGAGAGGATGATAAGTAACTAAGATTAAGTGCTAAAACTCAAATTGGAACCCAGATTGAACACACAGTAAGTGTTTGAAACCATTATGTTGTATTAACTTACTAGGTAATAAATAATGCTTCTAATACATGATATCAATAACCAAAAAGTTAACAGCCACACACCACTTAGTGCAAGGGATGTTCTAAGAAAGGCATCTTTAAAGTATTTAGGCCCTTACAACCCTCATACAGTTACACAGTCTAAGAGGGCTAAAGCAATATAATCTTGCAGGCACATGAGTGGCCTGCTGATCAAGTCATTATATGCTGCATGACTGTATAACACTGTCAAGCAGGTCAGAGAAGGAGGAGACACCGGGAAGAAAGAGACGGAGGGCTGGGAGCTGGCAGGGCATTGCCAGTTACTAGCTTTCTGGCTTTGTTGTTCAAAACTGCAAAATAAAGCTGAGCATGGTGATGTATGTCTATAACCCCAGCACTTGGGGAGGCTGAGGCAGGAGTTCAAGAGTTCCAGGCCAGCCAGGGCTAACTAGGGAGTTCAAGGCCAGCTCAGGCTACATAGCAAGAATCTGTCTCAAAAAACAAAATAAAGGGCCAGGATTTAGCTCAGTGGTGCCACACCTGCCTCACAAGTGCAAGGTCCTGAGTTCACTCCCCAGGACCAGAAAATAAAAAGCATAAAAAAAGATTAAAACTATAAAACAAGATTTTTAAAATATAATGAACATAAGAACTTCTCAAAGAAAATATAATACAGTATTTGATAAACTGGATTAGGTACTTACTCAATGTCAGGTTTGCAACCCTTTGGTTTAGTGCAAAGTATATGTTAACAACACTAAGCCTAATATTTCTAGGATACCCTGAACCAATGTCACTTATAAATACATGCCCATCTTATCCACAGCCAGTATATGAGCTAAATATAATCCATCAAAAAATAATATAGCAGCATATACCAAAAGTCCCAAAACTGTTTTATAGTCTTTGTGCTGATAATTCCATCAGTAAGAATCTAGTCCTAAAAAGGGCTTTTACTCAGACACCACATCATTAATAGCAATAAAAATTAAAAAGAAAATAAATTAAACGACTCCCTACAGTTGTCGTTTTTGGTTTCTATCATGCCTTCTTCAGGAAAATTCCAACTCACTCAATCCATGTAGTCTCAACAGAACTGTCCTGACTGCTTGCTGTACACTCATCTCGCTGGTCCTGATGAGTGGTTAAGAAACGGACAACAAGGGCCAGGGATTTAGCTCAGTGGTTCCACCACGTGCCTCGCAAGTGCAAGGTCCCAAGTTCGATTCCAGTACCAAAAAAAAAACAACCTGGCAACTAAAACAGACCAGAATCAACCAGAATTGACTTATAGACATTAGGAAGGAAAAGCTGTCTTTCACGTGTGGTTGCTAAACTACAGGGGCTCCAGAAACAAGATGCTAGAAAAACCCATAAAGGAGACTGAGAGACCCACTGATATTATCTGAGATATTGGATCTAGTTGTTTTCAAAGCCATCCCATCCTCCTCCACTGTCAATTTCCCAATTGCATGAAAAACAAATGTATTTTATAATTCCAAAAAGCTGTCTTAAGTTTTGAACATGTATAACCAAAAGAATCACAACTAACACACTAAAGAAAAATGCTTAACTAATTGTAGCACATCCATCCAATGGAATAACATTGTCAGAATAGTATAACTGTTGAGAGCATATGCTCAGGAGTCCACTTTGAATCCTGGCTCTACTTTATATTCTTTGTGTATTTTTGGGTACATTAGTTAACCTCTCTATGCATCAATTTCCTCTTCTGTAAAACATAGACAATAACAGTAGTTCATATGATTGTTAGAAGTAAACAACTTACTATTTACAAAACAGTACCCAAAACAATGCCTAGGATTAGTTAAGTATACATATTTTTTAAGTAAAGAAAATAAGTAAAAATTTATAAAGTTAACTAAATCACATTACACTAATGTTTACCAAAAAGTCTGAACAAAGAAAAAAGAAAAACTATACATTTTAAGAAAGGAAACACATTATTTAAAAAAAGAAAGATAAAGAAAGAAAAGAAAAGAACCAAACCCTAAAATATGCCTCTGGTTTCACCAGAAAAGATGAAAATGATTAGCCTCATGCAAACCCCTGGACCTTCCCCAGTGGCACTACATTCATCATCAAAAGCGAAACACATACATAGTGGCAAGTCGGAAACCATGAAATTCCACAATGTATCACATTTAAAATCAGCAGTACCTACCAAGCAAAGCTTAACAATTTAAACCTAAAGGAAGTCCTGTCATTTTCTCCAGCTAGTTGACATGTTAGTTTACTCAAGTCTTAACAATACAGTAGTACATATAGCAATGAAGAGGAACAAATATTACAAATTATCCTTAAAAACCATTTATACTTATTTGGCTTTTTAATGACTCTTTGGAGAATATAACCACTTTTATTAAATACAAGTATGATGTGCCTTCTTGAAATTCACAAAATTCCAGGCTCAATAATGAAGTCACATTGGGAAGAATGTGATTCAAGATTCACAACCTACCACCTGGGTCTGCTCTAAATATCTTTCCACTCCATGCTTTGAATTCCTACCAACCCATTCAACTTTTCCCTCTGCCTATCATTAGATTTACTATATAATACATGTTAGCAAGAATTTTTTTTCTTTTGGAAGCAATAGAGGAATTAAAACTAAGTATTTTTAAAAATACTTCTTATAGATGAGCCAGACTGAACACCAAGCCTCTTTTCCTTGCCTACACTGAATACTAATAAGAGTCAAAGATCTGCCATAAAGAATCACAACTTTGTTCAGAGCCTTATCCATGAGGTTATGCAACCTCCCCAACAAGGAGAATGCTCTTATATAGACAATATAGAATTCTTTGCTCAAATTCTAATGTTTACTTGTTATGGCCCAGAAAGCTCATGAGGTCAAAATAATAAGATAAACGAAACTCCAAATTAGATTATCAAACATGAAAATAAATTTTCATTAGTGTATTGCTAACAATTTCTATAAAGGGACTAAATTTACCTTAAAAATAAAATGTAAGATTTACACAGCTATACAGCTTTCTAAATTAGGTTATTTGGCTTGGAAAGTTAGTTGGTTTGTTTTGGAGAGGTTTTTTTCCTTTTAATCTTCAAACATATAAAACTATTACCAAAGAAATTAACAAACATTTAGGTAACCTTAGTAAGTACAAAAGACTATGTTAAAGAAAGCCAACAAAAAATTACTCAAAAAGAAACTTCCAGACTGGGTGCGGAGGCACATACCTGTTTTCCCAGCACTCTGGGAGCCTGAGTTTAGGAAGATCACAAATTCAAGTCCAGCCTGGGCAATTTAAACTTAGTGAGTCCCTGTCTCAAAGAAGGAGAGGGGATATGGGAATGTAGCTCAGTGGTAGGGCCCTGAGTTCAATCTCCAGTACCACCAAAAGCAAAACAAAATAAAACAAAAACAAAAACCTGTATCTTAAGCAACACATCCTAGTGATTAAAATATACAGATTTGCTTCAAATCCCAGTCCTACCATTTATTACTCTAAGTCACAATGAGCAAGTTAGTGTTTTACTACTCTGAGCTTGTTTCCTCATCTGTAAAATGAGAATAATAACTCTAAATACAACTGTCAAGGTTATGCCATTAAATGAATTAACATATATAAACTCAGTAAACTTGATTATTTTTACTATTAGCCATATCCCCACATTCAATCCCCCCTACTCTCACCTTCTCTTTTACAGAGGAAAAAAAACTGCAAAGTATTATGAAAAAAACACTAACCTGAGAGTTAGAAAACTGAATTTGGGTTCCAACTTTCTCACCGTAAAAACCTAGGCAGATTATTTAGGTTTTCTCATCTGTAAAATACTGTAAATTCATACAGACTGCTTCATGGGACCTTCTAGCTCCGTAATTCTCATTTTATGAAACCGAAGCAGAGATAAGAATTTGCCCAAGCAGGAAATTACTGGAAAAGTAGAGACTATATTCGGACTGCAATTACTACTCATCTGTACCATATTGCTTCTCCTACCTCATAACGTTGTTCCTCTAAATTATTCTAAGATCCTTAGAAATTATAAATAAACAAGCATGAAGGAGTTATGACACTAAACTTATTTCTGTGGCTCATCCATAGAAAATGATCTTTTAACCCAAATGCAAAAAGAACATGAAATTTCAGGCTGTATGTCACTTAGGGCCTCAAGAAAATTACAAGAAGGCTGGGGATTTAGCTCAGTGGCGCCGCATCTGCCTCACAAGAGGAAGGTCTTGAGTTCGAACCTTGATTCCAAAAAAAAAAAAGTTAACAAGAATTTATGCCTACCTTCTCACTATTTGAAAATCCAACTCACAAGAAAGACTGTTTTATATCAAATTAAAAACATGAGTTATTATAACTAACGATAAATATTATAAGAACAATTCTATGAATAAGACAAGAATGAAAATTCTTTTTATATCTAGGGTATTTTAATGTCCATTTTAAACAGAAGAGAGCAATTTTAAAAATATTTATTAGTGTATTTTTGCATTCCATCATAAATAATCATAGCGTATTGGTACATATACAGATTGCATCTTAATACTTTCTACAAGACAGCAATTTAAACACTACTCCTCCATGTTTTCTTTTTCAACTCTAGCTTTAAAAACATTAGAAAAGCTTAAGCATATTACTTCTGAAATCATATAAACAATAACAAATAAAAGATGTTTATAGTTTCTCTTTATAAACTGAAAATCAGCCCCCCATAGTATTCTAAAATTCTGTGCTCAAATATATTACAGCTCTATTAAACTGTACCTTAAACAGCATTTGGTTCCCTAAAATGTCTTCAAAGCTACTATATTTCACAGGGAATTTAGCAGCATTTCAAGAGTGATCTTGTTGACTCCAGAAAATACAGAAAAATCCTTAGAGGAAAAGCCCAATAAAAATGCAAAATAGTAATAAAGTCAACAATAGATTCATACTACTGACAAGAGAATTTCCAAAATCATTAATGGAAATATAAGTACTTTAACTATATTTAGGGTTTTTAAAAAAGAATTACAGAATGTTTACATTTTAAAATTAGATAAGACCTTAAATTCCTAAATCCAATAACAATGAATATAAGAACCTGCAATTTATCTGTACCCCCCCCAAAAAAACATGTCCCTGTAGTCTGCTTTAAAATCTTACAACTAAGTACGCCTTTTCTTTTCATGTTGGGCAAACCTAGATGCTATATAGTTCTTACATTCTTGTCAAAATTTATACTGAACTCAAGTCTATGTCTTCCTAATCACCTGCTGGTCTGCTTTCTAACAAAAGAGAATTAATACATTCTCTCTTCTATTTATGTTTCTGAAACATGTATCTGAGGATAGTCATGTGTCTCCCACCCTTTAGTCTCCTCTTTCAGCTAAATATAGGATCCACAGACTTCCTTTAGGTCCTGGAGGCACCTCTGATGTAAAACGCACTTCTACTTTGCCAAGTAACCTTTTAAAAAAAATTGCTACTTGTCAATTTTGGGTGCAGTATCAGAGAAGAACACCATGAAAAGGCTATTAAATTCTTCCCTTTCCAACTAACTATCTATATGAAGGTGGATTCTCTTTACATACCTCGATCAAAATACATATTACAACAGACTGAAAGCAGAAGCAAAATCTAGCTGTCTTGTAGTGAGCCAGAATTTAAAGTTATTTGCAAAAAATATAAAATAATGCCATTAGCTGTACTAATTTTTTGTTTTAGAACACATTTATTCTTCACATAAATAACATGTAATGGGTAAGTACTCTTTAAATAAATTAATATTTTAAAATTCTCAACATTTTATACAGCAAATATCAATAGCCAATAGCCCACATAAACAAAACCTCTTTGAGGTCTCAACAATTTTTGAGAATAAAGCGGTCCTGAGACCAAACAAACTAAATCATGGCCTGTTTCTCATGAGCAGATTTCCAGACCTAGAACCCTTTGATACACAGCTCTATTATCTTCTAGCCAGTGATTTTGTTTTAATGTCTTCAAGGATTTGGGGATTGAACCCAGGACCTTACCATTGAGCTACATCCCCAGCCCTTTGGGGTGGGGGATGTCTCACTAAGTGGATAAATTGCCCAGGCTAGGCTTGAGATCCTCCTGTCTCAGGCTCCCAGAGTGCTAAGATTTTAGGCTTGAGCTATTACACCCATCTAGTTAGTGATTTCAACAAACTAATGACCTGCAGAACCATCTGGTATATTTTTATTTTTAACCTCTCATTACAGGTACTCTATCAAGTCAAATTCATACAGTACTTTAATTCTTCTAGCTAAGGAATGCACGCTTCAAATATGGAAACAGAAAGCAGCAGTTTAATTGTACTGTGATGCCATCTTTTGGACCAAACTACTTCCACTATTACAAAAAGGTACAGCAAATTATTCATAGCTGACAAGATGGAATAGGAAAGAAAATGCAAGCACTTCATAAAATCAATCATTTGATTCCTAGCCATAATCCATTCAAAAATACTCATGAACTGACCCCCCCAAAAAAAATCAACACAAAAGGAAAAAAGGAAAGAGAAACCAAAAATTCATCTCCCTATCTAGCCAAAATGGCACTAGGTTCCCAGACTTCAACAAAGTAAAACTGATTTAAAAACTTACTTAATTTCTCACTTCCCCACCTCTTTAACCACAGGACTGTAGATGACAACAAAATGGGATGAAGATTATAGGTTCAAAAGACCCAAATCTGGAGCTATAATTGCTGAGCACCTCTAAGAAAACTTCCAGGTTAATAAAGAAAAAGCTTTAAGTTCAGAGGAAAGAAAATAGTCTATACTAGCCACTGAAAGCTCTAAAAGGCTTGCATTCACTGACAAATCACACAAATTCCTAAACCCTAACACCCCTAAATCTTTTAACATTTAAACTTGTATTTTATTTGAAAGTCAAATAAAATTATAATATAATAGGAATAGGGTAAGAAAAGGAGGAAGAAAGCCAAAATACACAGCATTAAAAATTTTTTGTTTCAAATTTGTCAAAATTGGGCTGGGGATTTAGCTCAGTGGTTCCGCCACCTGCTTTGCAAGCCCAAGGTCCTGAGTTCAATCTCCGGCACCAAAAAAAAAAAAAAAGTCAAAATTTCAAAATAAGTAACTTTTACAGTTACATATGGCATATCTTTAACTCATTTTCAAAGTTAGTTTGCTTAAAAGGAATTGACCACAAACATATTTATATATGTACACATATACATGTGTATCTTTTTTTTGGTACTGGGGATTGTACTTGGGACCTTGCGCTTGGGAGGCAGACGGAAGAACCACTGAGCTAAATCCCCGGCCCCCTGTGTATCTTTAAGTTCATGTTTTTCTATTACTATATGCTAAACTGGTTAAATTTTTCAAGAAACAAAGTTAGTTCTTTCTCTCTTTGCTATTTTCAGTACTTTCATATGCCATTAAGTTCTTTCTACCATAGCAGTCACCTGAATTCAAAAGCTCTCAAATTTCATCATTTTATACAACATAATAACATATACACCTGCAAAGGCATTAGTAAACACTTACTAAAATAAAAACTAGGACCTCACTCAACAGAAAACACCTCCATCTTGATAGGTGGAATTCATTTCATATATACAATTCCTGTAGTATTAGTGAAATGTGAGCATACAGCTCCAATCCTCAAAATGAGTATACAATCCTAGAGGATTAACACAGTTTTAACTTACATGCTGGTTAGTCAAAAAGAACTATCCCACTGTGGCCACAGAAGTACAGTATTTGGTGTGAAGGCTGGGGTTGTAGCTCAGTGGTAGAGCACTTGCCTAGCATGCACAAGGCCCTGGTTCAATCCCTAGCACCCCATACACATAACACACACACACACACACACAAGTAACTGGTGTGAAGTATCACTTTCACAAAAACATATTGTCTCATTTCATGAGACCACTATAAATTAAAAATATCTATTGTAAACTGAACTGCTGGAAATAATGCTGGTTATTTGGAAGTTTAAACCAAATTACTCCAACCTTCCAAAGTTTTTCAAACATCAGGAAAAGTACAGAGGAGAAAAGTACACATAGATGAGAAGCTTAACAGAGCTGAAGTTGCCTCAGAAGCTCACAATCTAGATTTTCTGTCTCCTAAATTCCCAGTACTGATTAACAGATGTCAACAGACAACAACTCAACACTATGTCCTCAGTATCTAGCATAGGTCCTGGCTCATAGTAAAGGCTCAATAATACTAGAGAAATGAATGCATGAACGATAAAAATTGCAGTCTTTAAAAAGTAGTAAAATGGTCTTTTGCAATTCACAACACTATCATTACACATTTTAATGAAACTACAAACAAAAGTAAAAATATGCTAAAAAAAAAAAAAAAGCACCAGCTCTATTTACAAAATACATTCAAAAATACTCAAGTTAAAATTTTCAAGTGCAAAAAGAAAAACTGGTTGTGTTAAATTTGAGTCAATGAAAAAGCTTTCATCTTTTCTAATAATGAAAATCAGTGTTGGGGTGAGCTGAAAGGGAAAAATGCCTGTCAATGTAGTGGCCATGTTTAATGGATGCCACAAATCAAACCTTTCCCTGAATTTTCTAGAGCATATTCATGCCAATCTTTGAGCCTATTGTCACTTTCACACATGCTCACAGGAACAAAATGACAAAGAATGCTATGCCAGAACCACTGGATTCTGGGCACAAAACACTTGATTAACAATTGTCAAAGCTCTGAATAGTAAATATGGACAGATATTTTCAAAAATAAATTAATCCCACCGATTCCTACATAAATGGAAGCTCTTGGTTTCTTTAAAAGCTTTACTGGGGTGTTGGACTTTCAAACGTGCTTTAAAAAAAAAAAAATGTGCCTATAATCTCCTTGTGTGAGACAACTGGGAGTGAACAACCCATTTACCAATTGCTGATGAATACCGCTACCAGTTTTTCCAGACAAAAGAGCGTTAAACGAGATTCGATGCACATTTATTCCTTCCTTATAAATGCGTGTTCTCCCAAATTCCATTTTATGTGGCATACTTAAAGTTAAATAAAGCAAGTTGAAATTTTAGTCAAAAAGCACTCCGGTGCCTTACTAGCTATGTAACTGCTACATCTGGTGGCAGCACACTTGCATGCAAGACGCCAGAAAACTTAGAAAACAATTGTAACCGATCTGGTGAGTGTTTGCAGTAACCTTTACGCAGATATTTCCCACAAAACCCACAACCCTGTCAAAGAACGGCAGCCTACTTGCACTCGAGAAGATAACGCACGAACACGCAGGAGGCGATGGCGAAGGAGAGAAAGTTGCAACCATCTGGAGGAGTGGTTTAAACAGCCTGCCCACGAGTCAGTCTGCCGTTCGAATTGCTCTAGGGGACCACTCTGGAAATCAAAGTCTGCCTGGATAATTTCTGCGTCTCTTCCCACAGGGCAGAGAGCCCCTGCATGCGAGGGGCATCCTCCGGGTCAGGGGCAGCAGACCTCGCAGATCGGGGCCCGCCTCTATGGGAGGAGTGCGCGGGGGAAAGGGAGGGGGCTCCGGGATGAATGCTCCAACGGGAGGAAAAGCCCACCAGAGACTGGAGGCCAGGAGGTTAAGAGTACTGAGTGTTCCCGCAAATGGAGCAGAAAGGGACTGGCGTCCGGGGAGCGGCCTCGCGCCCTGGCAGGACCGGCCCCCGACAGCCCGAGTCTGCGCGCCTCACCCGGTCCCCACCAGCGCGCGGCCCCTCGTCCGACTCCTCTGCCACCCGCGATCCGCCACCCACGGCCAGCGCACCACCTCCCCGGGCCCGGCGGCCTCGCATCCACCTCGTCGCCGCCACCCTCCACCGCGGGGCCGGGCGGCGGGGCGGCGGGGGACGCGGGGCCGCGGCGCGGGAGCGAGAGAGGGAGGCCCGCGAGCTGACGCGGCGGCGCTTACCTTCCCTGGGCCTCCCGGATGGCGGCGTGTGATTCAGCAGAGACCTGGCCGCCGCCGCCGAGCCTGGGGTTGGAGACGTGGAGAGCTGGGACCAAGATGGCGGCCCCTCCAAACTTCCACTGCTACTTTGGACACTCATCAAGCTACTTTCTGGGAACCCGACTCCCCCCCTGCGACGGCGGCGGCGGCGGCAACGGCACCGGCACCCGCCTCCGTCATGGCGGGGAACGCGCTGAGGGCGAGCGAGAGCGCAAGGGCTGAGAGGGGAGAGTCAAGGGGATAGGGAGGAAGCCGAGCCGAGGGGCGGTGGGGAGGGAAGAGGTGAGGGAAGAAGCGGGGACGGGGAGGAGGGAAGGGGGGGAGCAGCGAGGGAGCGGGCGGGCGCGCCGGCGAGGAGGCGGAGGGCGGGAGAGGGGCGGCGGAGGCGTCGAGGGGGCGCCCGCGGGGGCCGGGGTCGGAGCGCTGGCTGCGCCGGCCGGGGAGACTTTCGCGGGCGGAACCTGCCGGCACCTCTGCAGTGCGTCGGCCCGCGGCGTCGCCCGGGCGGCGGCGGCGGGCGGTGGGTGGCGGCTGAGGCGGCGGGGTAACCTCTGCATCAGTTACAGGCGGCGGCAGCGTCACGCGCCGCCTGTGCAAACACTATCGCGAGGCTCCTGCGCCTCCGGTAACCGCGGCGGCCGCAGGAGCAGGCGCGGGGGAGGGACCTGCCGGGGGCGGAAGGCGGCGGGCGGCAGCGGGCCCGCGAGGAGCCCGGGTTCGGGGACTCGCGTGCGCGGGGCCCGCTCCCCGCGCCGGCCAGAGGGAGGCGCGCCCGCCCGCGCCGCCCCGGCTCCCGCGCCGCTGCCACCTGACTCCCCCTCTCCCGCGGAAGCGCGCCTGGCTCCCGACCCACACCCAGCTCGGCGAGCTACGCTGGTGCTCTCGCCGCGCTGTCGCGGCTCAGGAGTTCGCTGTGATCGTTTCTCAAAATGGAAGTGAAAAGTTAAGAGCCGCTTCTTTCTGGCCTCTCTACGTGCTGTGCAGAAAACCTGTGTGCGCCTCCCCGTCCGAGGATAGGAGAAATTACCAAATAAAAGAGCTGAGAAAATTGGGGAGGTGGGGTGTAAGAGAGAGGGTTTGGGAAATAAAACTTTCTTTTTCTTTTTTTGGTAAAATAGTCTTTAATAAAAGAATTGAGATACAATCCTGCCAGTGTATGTGTATATAATACTGCCAGTTATATGTGTAGTATAGCAATTCTTTGTTTTAAAACATTAAGTGGAAAGTGTGAATTTTGTAAAATCTTGACTACTGAATTCATGTATTTAGAAAACTTACGGTGTTCATCTTGTAGGAGAGGATATGGTTTCTATACATTTCCAGTTTGTTTCGGGAGCCACAGTGAAGTCCTGACTACGAAATCCCAAAACAAATTAACAGCATTTTGCTACAATTTATAGATAGAATGTAGCTTTTTACTCACCCAGCCACCTACACACACCAGCGATTGGCCATCTTGTACATAAAAGAACAGCCTGATACAGTAGTTCAGGAAAAATACAAGGTTGTTGCTTTCTTTGAAAAACCAAATTGGATAGAGCACTAAAAAGATTATGATGTACAACTGTACAGACAAGAGGAAATGGCATGATTACCAGGGGACAAAAATGTCATTTCTATTTTTTATTTTTATGACTTTGCATTTCTCACAGTAATGCTGTCTTCAGAGAAACTATCATACTAGACTAGAACCTTGGTTGACAGTTACCTCCAGAAGTCATTTTAGTTTTCTTGGGCTTCAGATTCTGCAGTGAGTTTTGTCACCTTTTCAAATATAAGAGGAAGATCTCAGAAATTAACTGTCGAGGCATAATTGGCATAAGATATTTAAAAAGTACACTTCGATAAGCTTGATGTGTATATAGTCCTGAAACCGCTTCTACAATCAACTTGGTGAGTATATTATGCTCCCAAGTTTCCTTTTCCATTGTGGTTCCTCACTCCGCTGCTATCCCCAACTAACATAGATCTGCATTCTGTTGCTACAGAGTTCTTAGAATTTTGGATAAATGGTAGTATACAATTTTTACTCTTGTGCGGCACCTCTCACTCAACGTAATTATTTTTGAGATTCAGCCACATAGTTGCATTTATCAATCACCTGTTTCTTTTAGTTACTAAATAGTCATTGTATGAATGTACCATTCTTTGTTTATCCCTTCAACTACTGATGGACATTTGCATTGCTTCTGCTTTTTGACTATGATGAATGATGCTGCTATGAAAATTGATGTACAAGTCTTTGTGTGGAGTGTGCTTTCCATTCTCTTGGGTTCATACCTAGGGCCCCACCATTGCATTTTTATACTAAAGTACATGCACTGTAAGGGGAAACTTCTGATAACATAATAACATAGATAATTCTGTGTTTTTAAGAGAAAGTGTAGCCTGCAGGCTGTGGCAAAAAGAGAATAAGACAGGAAGGAAGTTAAGAGACATGGGTATTAGTATCAGCAGGTAACAATCTTTTTTCAGTTTCCTCATCTGTGAAAAAGGAATTAGAGTCACTGGGTTGCTCCTACCAGTTCCCAAACTCAGTTCTCCAAGAATAACCAACAAAGCCCAAGCAGAGGTTGGATGGCCCTAGGTTATCTTCCTCTGCATATTTCCCAAAGCTTCCAGTTACCTTTCCACCACTGTGTCATATTTTATGCAGACTGGCTCCTTTTATTTTAACTGGTAACTAGAAAAACAGTATATACATAGTCAAATTACTTTAGTTGTATTTCAGCTGTGAGTGCTGCCTAAGGACAACTAAATGTTTCTCATCTTCGTGAAGCTTATGATAAGGAAAACCTTCACTGACTGAAAAAGAGGCCTCTACCAGCAACAAGGAACTAATTTAAAAAAAAAAACAAACCATGTCTTAGCTTGAAAATGGATGTCAGAGCATCATTTAAAATAGTGTTTTCAAAAAATACCAAAGAAGACTTAGACTTAGACTCAAACACATTTCAGAATAGTACAGAGTGAGTATGATCCCAATTTATTTGTAACTATATATTTTTTAAATGACTTGATGATACACTCCAGGAAGTTAATAATGACTAGTTTTAGGCCATGAGATCATACTATACCTCCTTATGCTCTTTCAAACTGTACTACAAATCATATATTTTTATTTTCAGAAAAAGTTCAGGTTTAAGTAATGTAAGCATAAAAGGGGCCTCTGGGGAACAAACATTGTGGAATGTATAATTCTATAGAAATGATTATGTTAAATAAATGAAAATGTTTAAATGGTAAGCAGAAGTTCTACCACACCTTGCACAATTGCTAGTATGTAGGCATTCCAAAAATGTCTGATGGAAAGAAATGGATGCTTAGGGTGACAGAGTGCATGATAGGAAAAGATACAGACAGGTCAAGAGACCAGATTTGGAAGAAAGGGACACCTGCCATTCTAGTGAAGAAATCTTCAGAGAAAGAAAAGACCACTGGAAGGGTTCTTGGAGCAATCTTCCTGGGGAAAGTATTCCCAGAGAGAAAGTCAGCTTGAGAACACAGGGAGAACTGAAAGAGTAAAAGAAGATAAACCTCCCTAGAAAGGAGACTGGGGAGAATGTCGTGCAGATCAAGTGCTTCAGCTGGACAGGGTCAGAAGCATCTAGGGCAGTGCATGTTGCAGACTAAGGTCTCTGAATGCTTATAGAAAGGATTATAAGGATCAATGTGCAGGAGAGGTCTTCGAGGGTCTCCTGGTGGAAGGTATATGCAAAAAAAGATCTGAGCCCTGACATATAGGATGATCATGATTCACAGCTGTGTTTATTACACTCTTTTCTATCTATGTATTGTAGTAAAATATAAAGTATTCAATATTATAGATATAACAAATGCATTTTATACCTCCATCTAAATGCTGGGCTGCGGGGGACAATGCCTAAGCCATCTGGACCCCTTTCCCCAAACCAATAGAAACGAGCCTGAGGCAGGATGAGTTGTCCCTTGTGAGTACTCCCGTGCAGCAGGGTGCTGGGGCTCGGTCATCCTGCCCTGAGAGCAGGTTGTGTACCTTGCCTCCCATGCAGTGTCCAGTGATATCACAATTGTAGCTTGACATTTGCCGTGATGGGAATATTTACTCCTCCAAAAGTGACCAAATACTACAAATCAGGCTTTCCCCTCCCCAGAGCCAGTTATGAAGCTTTCATCAGCACAACATTGTTCCCATGAAACATTTATCATTGCTTTACTCTTCTCTGTCTTCTATTTCCCCACCTTGGCTAAAAATCTAAGAAGGGCAAGGACCCTGTCTGTCATTTTATAGTTGCATTCCTAGCATCTAGCACATGCCTGGCATATAGTAGGTAATGTATATGATCAATTACCCACACAACTGGTTAGCAGGCACTTGACTTTCTTGAGCTAATTTGCTCATCTCGGTTGAGCCAGGTGGGGTGGCACACACCTGTAATCCTAGCACTCTGGGAGGCTGAGGCAGGAAGATCATAAGTTTAAGACCAGCCTGATCAATATAGGGACTTAGACTCAAACTCAAAATAAAAAAGAGCTAGGAATGTAGCTTAGTATGAAGGCCCGTGGTTCATCTCCAGTACCACAAACAAAAAAAATGTGATTTGGCCACATAACAGAGGAACAGAGAAGCAAAGTGTTCTGCTACCCTCTCACACCACTCATTAGCCAATTTTGTGGTTTAGTAAAAACTTCATTGAAATAATTAGGGTTTCCAGATAAAATAATTTTTTTTTTGGTACCAGGGATCAAATTCAGGACCTTGCACTTGTGAGGCAGGCACCAGAACCACTGAGCTAAATCCCCAGCCCAAAAATATAAATTTTTGACGGGCTACACTTACATTAAAATATTATTTATTGCTTATTTGAAATTCAAATTTAACTGAGCATCCTGTATTTTAATTTGCTAAATCTATCAATCTTCACTTTTAAACTAAGCAAACAATAGTTCATAAGGTATACCCAGTAAAGTTGAAGATTCTCTGACTTAGCATTTCCATTCCAAAGAATATATTCTAGAGGAGTTCCTGCTCATGTGCACCAGGAAATAAGAACAAGAATGTTCACCTCAGTATGGTTTGTAGTAGCCAAAAAACTGGAAAACACCCAAAGGCTCATCGGCAAGAGAATGAATAAGTAAACTAGAGTTACGTATATTCACACAAAGGGATACTACATAATAATCAAATGCTTACAGATATGTTGATTTTTAAAAACGAAATTACTAAGACAGGCATGATAGTGTACTTGGGAGACTAAGGCAGAAAGGTCTCTTCAGCCCAAGAGTTCTGGACCAGCCTGTGCAACATAGTAAGACCTTGGCTCAACAAAACAAAAAAAACAGAAAGACAAAGTCAGTATGATTTAGTTTGATTCAAAACCATTAAGAACTAAATAATATATTATTCAGGGAAAAAATGGGAATGAAAAGCCAAAATCAGAATGGTTTCCTCTGTCGGGGAAAGGGGTGGCTGTGATCATGGGGGACCACAAGAACTTCAGAAGCCTTGCTAAAAGCACCATTTGTTGTCGGGGATTTAGCTCAGTGGTTCTACCTCCTGCCTCGCAAGCACAAGGACCCGAGTTCAATCCCCGGTATCAAAAAAAATAAATAAATAAATAAAGCACCATTTGTTAAATTGGGTGGGAATATGGAAATATGTTTCTCTCTTTTTTTTTTTTCAAACTACATGTATCTATTAGAGCTACTGTTTCCTGTGTACACTGTCACATAACAAAGTTGAGGAAATGAGATGCTGGGTCTTCTTCCTTCTTATCACAGTGCAGTGAGTCGCCAACAGGGCCTCCTCTGCTGCACATTTTGATTCCCTTTTTTGTCTTGATGCACACAGATCGGAGCCTTGAGATGCCGGCCCTCCCATCTCATTGTGTGCCCTCAATCAGCTTTTTGGTCAGATACTTAGACAAGCACCTCTAACCCACTGGGTTATGCAGAACTCGGATTTCCAGTTTCTATGGGCTTGTTCTACCTGCACTGAACAATTCAGAAAGCATCGCTGACTTCCAAATTCCTGTAAAAATACTTTCAGGGTTTATACATAATAGGCTTGCTTACATTTCCTCTGGTCTCTCTAGTGATGGGAATGGTTTTTCTCAATAAAGTTTTGTTAAAGTTTTGATCTATGTATGACAAAAACTGGAACTACAAGATTCTCAAAACTGAGTCATTTTGCCTGAGATTAAAAAATTGTGGCCAGGGCCTGGGATTTAGCTCAGTGGCACCATGCCTGCATGGCAGGTGCAAGGTCCTGAGTTCGATCCCTGATACCAAAAAGAAAAATTGTGACCAATTTTAGTGAGAGAGGAGACCACCCTTCCATATGGAATTGGGCAACTCTTGGTTAACTGTGTTATCAGGCAACTATGGGTTAACTAGGTAACTATGCTCTGTAGAAAGTACCTGAGTAGCCATGACAACTTCTGTAATCTGTCACCAAAGGAGCGTCCTGACTCAGAAAGACCTGCCAGAACTCTTTGCTCTCCCCCTCTCCACTGCTCTGCTTTGTGTAAATCCTGCTTGCTGTATTCCCAGGGAAACTCCAATGGAGTTAAGCCTCATATATGTAAAAAGAGGTATATAAGGAAATGCAAACTTCTCTTCAGGGCTCTTGAGGCTTATGGGAGTCACTTGCCGAGCCACTGACAACATTAAAAGCCAATTTTTACTCCTATCTTTGTGTTCAAAGAGTTATCTGTGCCAGGGTCCTCACTGTTTCCTGCTTCATTAGTACAATAAAGTCCCCTCCCCCAGAGTGAACTGGAACCCATTCTCCAAGGACATGAATGTAATGAAATGTTTACAAAAACAAACTACAACCTACAAACAGTGCTCATGTAGCAGATTTTAAACCAACACACCACCTAACAAAGTAGGCAAACCAGGTTTGGTAAGTAGCCCTGTAATCCCAGCACTCAGGAGGCTGAGGCAGGAGGATCACCATAAATTCAAGGTCAGCTTGGGCTACACAGTCAGTTCAAGACCAGCCTGAACTACATAGCAAGACCCTGTCTCACACCAAAACCAAAACCAAACCAAACAAAAAAGCAGGCAACTTTGAAAAGTAATTGAGAAAATACATAAAACCAATAGTAATCTAATATTACACTTTTTACAATCTTTTTACTGATTAAACCAAAATATAAATTCATCACATTAGAGGAAAAAACAAAAATCCTCAAAGTCTTATCCAGGACTTTGTTACTGCAGCATGAAATTTTTTTTGATAGTCAAAAGAAATTCATGTTTCATTTTGTAAAAAAATAATATCAAACATCCTTGATTTTTGACAAGATCTTTCCAACTCCATAGTTTAAAGACATCCCAAACTACTTAATGTTTTCCCAGCAAATAAAAAATAAATTCCAGGAGCTGAGGATGTAGTTCAGAGGTACAGCATGGGCTTAGCATGTAAAAGACCTTGCGTTTAATCCCAGAACCAAAAAGAAAAAGACAAAAATTTCTTTTCCTTTTTTTTTTCTTTTTTCTTTGAGATGGCGTCTTTTGTTGCTCAAACTGGCCTTGAATTCCTGAGCTAAAGCAATCATTGCCTTAGCCTCAAAGTAACTGAGATTATAGGCACTTAGCATGGCAACCAACTTAATAAAGAAGGTTTTTTTGGTTTTGGTTTTGGTTGTAAGGTTTTTTTGTTGTTTTGTTTTGTTTGTTTGTTGGGGGGGCGGGTTGAGACAGGGTCTGGTTTTGTATTCCAGGCTGGCCTTGAACTCATGGTAATCCTCCTACCTCAGGCTCCTGAGTGCTGGAATTATAGGCCTGTACCACCACACCCAGCATCAAGTCTTTCTTAACTAGATATATGGCAAAAATAAGAAGAGACATATGTAGCCTCATACATATTTAGGAAATATAATAAACAAAACAATATAAGAATGTCAAATATCAATGAGAATTTCTTCTTTCTCCCAAAAAAGGCAGTCAAGATGCCATTATGAAGTAATGAGATAGGAGATTAGGGCATGGCAAAGCTGCCTGGAGAAGTGGGTATGAATTATTAACTATAAGATCCTAGACACAGGCACAGAACATTCCCCAAACCCTGCACTGGGACTTCTTGCGAGAATTTAAGCAGGTTTTCAATAGGATGCCTAGACTTCACATCAGCCTGAGGCGTGGGATCATAGCACCACCTCTCAGGACCCGGATATAGATGTTCTCGCGGGTTTCTTTGAGATTTAGGCATGCTATCATAGCCCACGCTGTGTTTCCCAGACGGAGCATGTACTTTTATCCCTCTTCATACCCTCTTTTTCTCTTTACTGGGTCCAAGTTCACTCTGGAGATCCAGTTTCTCTCCAACTCTTCACTTTTACTTTCGGGAATAAACTTTGCCATTGTTTTTTGCTCATTTCACCCAGTTATTTGTTTGAGACAAGAAGAACCTGGAATCTAACTCCAGAAAGAGAGGCAAGCAACTCGAACCCAGTAATGTTTAGTTGGAGAGGCACTTTTATTTACTTTGTGAAAATACATCGAACTATATACTTGAAAGGAAAAATAGAAAAAAATAACCTGGTATTGTACTGCCAAGCATTTTTGTCTCTCTCTGAAAAATAAATTTGTTGATACACGGATAAAATAAAAAGGAGTATTAAAACAAGAAAAATGTTAATATGAGGGGAAGAAATGGTGAGGTTTTTTAAGGAAAGAGACAAAAACAAAAAATAAACATTCAATGAAATTCCTAAAACTGCCACTACAAGCAAATCCTCGAGTAAATATTTATCCATAAATCTCTTGTTCACTTTGGGAGCTTAGAAAGAAAGTTGTTTGGGAATGGCTTATCATCTGCATAATCATCAGTTTTGAAAATGGTTATGGACTTGAGGTAGGAGGATAGGGCATCGCAGACTGGCTGGGGAAGTAGGCGTGACCTGTTACATGATAACAGAATCCCAGGACACACGCAGAACAGTTTCCAAAGCCCTGGACAGGGACCTCTGCAAGGACCGGCTAGACTCGAGGCCAGCCTGAGGGGGGGCAGGGGGATTCAAGACGGAAAGTGGACACAGCTCTCGACTACTGTGTTCTCTCACAGTAGTGTTATTGGGTAGCTTGTGTCTAAAAAGTGGCTCGCCAACTAAACATTACTGGGTTTAGGATTGCTCGCCTCTCCTTCTAGAATTGGATTCCAGGTTCTTCTCATCTGGAAGAAAGAATTGAATGAAATGAGCAAAAAGCAGTGGCAAAGTTTATTTGAGGAAGTAAAAGTGAAGAGTTAGGGAGAAGCTACCTCTGCAGAGTAAGCTTGGGCCAAGTAAAGAGAAAAAGATGGTGAGAGCAAAGATAAAAGTACATGCTGTGGGAAACAGAGTGGGCTATCATGAAGAGTTATGATAACAAAGCCTTCATGGCATCGATGTGCCCTTTAATGCTGTCTAAATCTTGAGGAAACCAACAAGAACTTCTGCATCTGGGTCCTGAGATGCAGTGCTGAGATTCCACGCCTCAGGCTGATATCAGGGCTAGGCCAGCCTATTGGAAACCTACAGGAGTTCTCCGGGAAGTCCATGTGCAGGGCTTTGGGGACTGTTCTGTGCATGTGTCTGGCATCTGGTAATTAACAGGTCACACCTATTCCCCAGCAGCCTTTGCCATGCGGTAATCTCCTATCTCTGTAGTTCAGTCTCCTGCTGTAGAGTGTACTTCTTTCCTCACCTTTTCTTGGCCCAAACTCACTCTGCAGAGTAAGTTTTTCTGCTAATCTTTAATAAATGTGAAACCTTCCTACCTTTTGCACTTGTCTTGACCACTTCTTTGTTTATGACAGAAAGAACCTTAGAAGCCACCTCTAGAAGGAGACTCCAGCACCCCCAAAGCTGTAACACATTGACAGACACATGTTTCTGGAAATACTTGTGTGAGCACCTGTGCTGGGTAATGCAGTTTGCTCAGAGCTATGTGAGGACAGAGGTGAGTCACAAGTGAAGCAGACAAGGGAAGAGGAAAAGAATACTCAGGCAAATGACTTCTGGCCAAAGTAGGAAATGGTCCATGCCAGAAGTGAAGTGTAGATAAATGCACTAGAGAATTCAGAGGCTCACATTTGAAGAATCAAAGTGATCTAGACTGTTTCCTTTTCAAGATCCAACACTTCACTTATCCATCAGAGCCTGGATCCATTCTATGCACCAATTTAAGTCTCTCTCTCTCTCTCTCTCTCTCTCTCTCTCTCTCTCTCTCTCTCTCCCTTTCTCTCTCTCTGTCTGTCTCTCTCTCTCTCTCTCTCTCTCTCTCTCCTGTGGATTGAACTCAGGGCCAGGCACATGCTAAGCAATCACTTTATCACTGAAGTACTTCTCCAACCCTTTATATTTAATTTTTTGGAACAAGGTCTCAGTTACCCAAGCTAGCCTTGAATTTGTGATCCTTCTGCCTCATACTCCCAGGTATCTGGGATTATTCTTATGCTTAGCTGTCTCAATTTTTTATTATGGTTTAATAATCTTGAGTTCCTAGTTCAATCTTTGCTTTTTTCCCCTTTTTTTAAACCTTGTGTAGAGGCTTCAATACACTTTCAAGTCTCTCCTAGAAATGCATCTTTAAACTTGTCATAGGCTTCTCCTTGGTCTATGTGCCAAAGGTGACATAGGTGGAGAGAGGACAGGGGTATTAATAGTATGTCATTTCCTCAGTAAAACTAAGTCACGTGCCTACTCAAAACATAGAAAAGAAACCTTCTAATTAATTTAAGGTATTCATTTTATCGGTGATCAAAGAAAACCATATCAGAAACATTCTTCCATGGATTTGACTTAACCTGATGAATCTTAAAATCATGACTCACTGAATCATAAAAGGATGCATGAGTTGGAAAGAATTGGAGAAGATTTCTAAAATCTTTGGCTATAGATTAAATTAATATAAACATTAATAAAGGGAGATGACACTGTTAAGTCAAAAAAGCTAATAGAACCATAGTAATATACTTAAAGTAGTATAATATAGAACTTACATAGTATGTAATATTTTAAATATAATTGCATTAAGTTTGTATTTGTAATGACAGGGTTTCTTTTGGAAGAAAATTTAGCAATATGGATCAAGAGTTCTTTAAAAAAATTATTCTTTTATTTTTTGACTCACTAATTTTATTCTGGGGATCTATCTGAAGAAAATGATCTTTCTTTTTCTATATATTTTATTAGTATATATTAATTTTACTGAATAATGTCAGGTTCCATTGTGGCATTTTCCTACACACACATGACATATTTTGATCATACCCATCCACCATTACCATTTCTTATCCCCATCCTCTTCCTCTTGAAGAAAGCAACTGTAGAAAAAAAATGCTTTTTTTCCTTTTATGTGAAAATAATTCTATTAAACATTATTTATGAAAAAAATTGCAAATAACCTAAATGTACAATAACAGGGAAATGTTAATAAATAATGGTTTATCTACCTTATAGAAAATGATAAAGATGGGCCGGGGATTTAGCTCAGTGGTTTCGCCGCCTACTGGGCAAGTGCAAGGACCCGAGTTCGATACCTGGTACCAAAAAAAAAAAAAAAAAGAAAAGAAAATGATAAAGTTGGGGGAATGGGATAAAATAAAATTTATTTTTAAAAAAGAAAATGTTAAAGTCATAAAAATGAGAAGATCATTAAAATGTTTGTGAAGCTTTTAAAATAACCAAAAGCAGGTTGGTGCAGTGGGATATATCTGTAATCCAGCTACACAGGAGGCAGGAGGATCAAAAGCTTGAAGCCAGCCTGAGCAATTTAGCAAGACCCTGTCTCAAAATAAATTTTAGGGCTAGGGATTTAGCTCAGTGGCACCGTGCCTGCCTTGCAAGCGCAAGGTCCTGAGTTCGATTCCTGATACCGCAAAAAGAAAAAATAAATACATTTTAAAAGGGGTGGAAATATAGCTCAGTGGTAACGCACTTGTTTAGCATGTACAAGGCCCTGGGTTTGATCCACACCCAGCAATTGATTTGCATATAAGAGCATTTCTGTAATAAATTAGCATATAAACATTATATATACAGAGCTGGGCCTGGTATAGTTCCAGCATTTGGGACAATGAAGTAGGAGGATGCCTTGAGCCCAGGAGTTTGAGATCGTCTTAGCTAGGCAACATAGTAAGGCCCCGTCTCAAAAATAAGTTTTTAGGGCTGGGGATTTAGCTCAGTGGTGCTGGCGCCTGCCTCACAAGCACAAGGTCCTGAGTTTGACCTTCTGCACCAAAAAAAATAATAATAAGTTTTTAAAAACATATACAATATGATTTGAATCATATAAGTGTATATATTAAAAAGGTTAAAAAATGTACCAAAATATTAAAAAGTTGTCTTGGTGGTATAATGAATGCAAGTTTTTGTTGATGGTCTTTGTACTTTTTTATATTTTCCAAATGTTTTGTAAGAAAAGCAATTACTTTATGGAGGGCAAAAGCTGCATTTCTTTTCATATTATTGAATTTACTACTCCCAGGTTAAATGAATGAAGATCAGCCTGTCATGGCAGTGCATACCTGTAATTCCAGCACTCGGGAGGCTGAGGCAGGAGGACTGCTGCAAATTTGAGGCCATCCTGGGCAACATAGTGAGTTCAAGGCCAGCCTGAACTACCCAGTGAGACCCTGTCTCAAAAAACAGCAAAAACAAAACAAAACAAAAAGTAAATCAATAAAGATCAACAAAAAGAAAAGTTAACAGGGCCCAAGGGAGGAAGAGATGTTTAGTGCCACTTCTTTCACAGGGTCAAAAGCTAGAGTTTGGCTTTTTATTGGTACAATTAAGCAAAAGCAGATTTTTTTTTTTGGTACTGGGAATTGAACTAAGGACCTTGTGTTTGCCAAGCAGGGGCGGAACCACTGAGCTACATCCCCTCCCCTAAGCAAAGCTAGATTTTTAAAAGAATTTATGGAAAGCTTTCAAGAAACCACTAGCAGAGTCAGAGGGAAGTCCACCTTCAAAACTCACAGTAGAAAGATAAGAGCAAACAAAACCTAGTGTGCAGAGCAGTTGACAAAAATGAAAAGAAACAGCAGGCATACATGAAAACAAAGACACAAAAACACGGCAGCAGTGAGACTAACCATGATAAGTTTAGTTATTAAATTTAGATTTCCTATTAATAGAAAAAGTCTGTCTGATTGTGGTAATAATTAAATCCAATACTTTGCTGCTAATAAAAAATCTAAATAAAATAACACAAAAAGACTATTTAAAAGGTAGGTGAAAATGTAATAAGCAAGCTTACAATGAATTAAAGATAGCATACTAGCTTAAAATTGAATTCAAAGCAAGAAATCTTAAATGTTATTTTTGGCTTAATATAAACATTACACATAGAAGATAAGTGCCAAGAGAGACAATTCACAAGTGGAAAATATAATTTGTTAGCTATTGGAGTGTGGTAGAACCAGTACTTCTGTGTATCTAGTTTTTCTCTCTTTTCTGGGCATATGGGAAAACTATATTGCCCAGTTGCCTTTCAGTGAGATAGGCCTGCTACCAGGCATAGACAGTGGAATGCGAGGGAATCCTGGTGTGGTCCTTGCAGGTCAAGGACCTAAGAGTCAGCACACTACCATCATACTCCTCTTTAGCAGGATGGACCAAATACTGGTATGAGGTCACAAGCTGCAAGTGGCCTGGATCTCCTACTTACTTCAGGGAGAGCAGCTACAAGATTTGGGTCCCTACAAGTTGATCCACTGGTGCTGACTTACACATAAAGAAATAAACCCGTGTTCTTTTAAACCTCTAAAATTTCATGCCTTAATTGCTATTGCAGCATAGACTATTCTGTCTTTACTAAAATCTCCCAAATAATCAGGAAATTCAAATTAAACTGACTTTCAATTTGTTTAACTGGACAAAACTTAAAATATTAATATCCAGCATAGTAGGGGTAAAGAATTCAATAAATGAGTCAAACAGGTAGCCTCCTGGAGGAATATGTACCTTTATTCCTACCTCACACCAAATATAAAATATATTCCAGAGAGATTGTAGCTCTCAGGGTGAAAAAAAAGTTATTATAAGAAAAGTTATTACAAGAAGATATTTTCATGATTTTGAAAAGGTATCTTCAACAAAGGTATCTTCAACAGGACATTGAATATGCTAATCATAAGGGACAAACCTGACAGATTGAACTATATGAAAATAAAGAACCTGATCATCAAAAACTCACTTTAAGAGAGTGAAGGCAAACAAATGGGAAAAATATTTGCAATGCATATATTTGATAGAGGACTTGTATTCAGGGTATGTCAAAAGCAAGGCCGACAAATCAGAAAAGAAAAGACAGACAGACGATATACTAGAAAAATAGCCCCCCCGCAAAATTGAACAGTTACTTCACAAAAGAAAACAAATGACCGAGAAGCATATGACAAGATGCTAACTGTCTTTAGTTAGCAGAAAGGTGTAAATAAAAACCAAATGAGGTACTACTCTCCAGAAAGGCTAAAGTGAAAAAGATACAATGTCAGTAAGCAGGTGGAGGGTTGGGAACTCATACGCTGGTAGGAGTGGAGATCGATGCCTTTGGAAAATGGGAGCAGTAACCAAAACTGGGGTAAGCGTACTTGATCGCCCATTAACTCTATTCCTAGGTATATACACAACAGAAACACATGTATTCATCAAAGGACAGCACAAGAATGTTCATAAGTTGCACCATTTATAATAGTACCAAACTAGACACCATCAAAATGCTTCTGCGTAAAAACATTGGGAAACATTTACACAGGGAATACTGTACAGAAGTAAGCATCTGTATCCTCAGCCCATACCTTTCTTTCCTGAGCTCAGATTAATCACCACACATCTCCCCTTGCATGTTCCATGAGTCCTTCAAACTTCTACCTTTTATATTCATTATCTTGGGTTAAAACAGGGCTAGAAATAAGAGCCAGGATAAGGATCCAGATATCCAAACCAGAGTCATTGTTGCTTCTTCCACTCCCTATTTCCCATACTCCCTTTCCTTACAGTCCCTAAGTTTACATTATCCGCTAAAGAGCCTTCTGAATTCATCTTCTGTCATCCATCTATCCATCTTTCTGCCATTGCCTTAGTTCAAGCTTTTATGATTTCCCTGCTAGACCATTGCAACAGCTTTCTAACAGCCTTCTTGCCTTTTAGTTCAGTCTCTTCCAGTTCAGCTGCCATGGCTATATTTGTATTAGCAAATCTGAGCGTGCTTTTCCACTTTAAATCTATGACGTGACTACTCTTAAGTGACTGCATAAAGTTCCAACTCTAGCCCTGTGATTTTTTTTTTTAATCTTGTTATCATTTGCCTGTCTTTCCAGTTTTACCTCTGGTTACTCCTTCATGAGAATCCCACACTCCAGCCACGACAAAATTATGATAGTGGCCAAAGTTATGACACACTCTGCCTCACTTCCCTTGGCTTATTCTGGCTTGGAATTCTCTCCCTTGCCTGGTCCATCATCCAAGACCCGGCTCAAACCTTTCTTAACTGGAAAAGCTTCAGGGCTCCCATTTTTACATGGTTGTAATCATAGAGTACGCCAATTCTCCATCTTGTTTCTATCAGTGATATTAAAACATGAGCCATTTTACAGTTTGCCAAGGTGCTCTTCCTAATTATCATTTATTAAGTTCCCTGTGTTTTCTACCCACACAGTATGCTGCGTATTACATTTATTATATCACTTGTCACTTTGTTTTATAACTATGTTTTTACATGTCCATCTCCCCCATCCTGGCCCTGAGTTCCTTGAGGGCAGAGACTTTTGCTAAATGTTTTTCTATACTCCTAGCACAGTGCCTGCTGCAAAGTAGAAATTCACTAAATGAAAGTAAAGAGTGACACATAACAGTGGTTTTGTTAGTCCAACAGAATTATAGTTTTTTCTTCCTTTTTCTCAATTGCTCAAACATTCTGTGACTTAGTCTTTAGATTTACCATCTTTTTAAACAGGAGGGCTCACTGGGAGGCTGAGGCAGAAGGATGACAAGTTCAAGTCCAGCCCGGGCAACTTAGTGACTTAGAAAGACCCTGTCTCAAAAATAAAATAAAATAAAATAAAATAATTAAAAATTGAGGCGGTAACTCAATAAGACGGATTCAATTCCCAGTATATGAAAGAAAAAAAGAAAGAAAGAAAGAATTTAAAATACAGTTTTCAGTAACGTATTACATTTAGCATTTTAAATTATTTTTGATTCATAAAATATCTTACAACTCCCAATTTTGCTTAATAGGTAGATATACAATGAAGAAAGACTAGAAAAGCATTTATCTCCCATTCTTTTTGTAACCTACTTCATCGTTCTAATTAGCAGTTAATACTCACTTGGTCCTTGTCTTACTACTCCTCCTAGCAGTATTTGGTTTCAATGATTACTTCTTCCTCTAAGCCTCTGTCTTTATTTGAGCTCTGAGACACCATTCTGGCTTTCCCCTGACCCTGGTGACTACCTTTGCTCAGTCCTGCTGCCGGGCCTGCCTCCTCTTCCTTTGAGTCACTAAATATGAGAGCCTGGTAAGGCTGAGTCCTTGATTCCCTTCCCTTCTCTTCCTACAATCAGTGACCTCACTCTCTTTGGCCTTGGAGTTCAACTTTCCCTCATATTAGAATCACCTGAGAAACTTTTAAAAGGACTACTATATCAGGCCCTTTTTGGATCGGAATTTCTGGGGGCACAGTTAGGACCTCAAAAGTTTAAAACCAACTCAGGTGATTATAATTTGGGGTTAGTCTTGAAAATGACACTTGGTGGTTTTGAGTACAATTAATTGTATGCAGCTTAGTTCAAAACATATATCTCTGGTCCTGACCTTCTGAGCTCCAACCTCAAATATCTACCTGCTTCTCAATCACTTTTCTTGGTCCCTCTACTAATTGGTATATCTAAAACTGAAATCTTGTTTTTGCCTTTAAACCTGCATTCCTCCACTCTTCCCAACTCTGTAAGTGGTTCCAATCATTTAATAGTTGCTCAGATCAAAATCTTAGGAATGCTCTTTGATTCCATAGTTCCCAAACCCACATAATTAAGTCATTACTTGCTGTACATTAAAAGTATATTCCTGGGCCGGGGATTTAGCTCAGTGGTTCCAGTGCCTGCCTCGAAAACGCAAGGTCCCGAGTTCGATCCCTGGTACCAAAAAAAAAAAAAGTATATTCCTGAGCCTGGCTGGCGGTACCTGCCTGTGGTCCCAGCTACTCAGGAGGCTGAGGCAGGAGGATCACTTGAAACCAGCAGTTGGACATCACCCTTGGCAACATATGAGATCCTGTTCCATAAATAAATAAAAATATGAATAAATTAAAAATGAATAAATAAAAAATATGTTTCTGTTGAGGATTTAGCTTGGTGGTAGAGTTCTCGTTTGGCATACACAAGGCCCTGGGATTGACCCTTAGAAACAAAAAAAGTATATTCCAAACTCCTGCATTCCTGTCCTCCATTTCACACACAGAAGCCCGAGGGACCATCAACAAATATACTTTCACTTACATCATTCCCTTGCTTAAAATCCTTCAGTAGCTTTCTTCATACTTGCGATAGTTAACTGATTATGTCAATCTGAGTAAGAAAGGCCCAAGTAAATTGGCTCAGCGTAGTTCTGGGTGTGGAAGACCCACCGTGGGGAGGATTGTCACCTGAGTGAAATAAAAGGGAAGCAAAGAAGAGAGGCTGCTGCTTCTGCTTCTTTGGAGGAGTTCCAGTCTTTGCCTTCACTTTGGTACTGGGGATCAAACTCAGGACCTTGTGCTTGCGAAGCAGCCGGCACAACCACTGAGCTAGATCCCCAGCCTTTGTCTTCACTTTGAATGTCGTCTTCAGGCTTCCATTATAGACCCTTCGGCCTCCTGATGTGGATGCATGGGACACTGCAGGGAGCTCCAGGCCTTCGACTGGATCCTTCGGATCCCCTTTTGGACCCTTCCACCTGACTCTGGGTGGCCATCGTAAACCAATCTTGTAAAATCTTATAAAATTATATATCTTGCATTAAATCTCTAATGGGAAGAAAGTGTTCAAATGTGAAAGGGAACAAAGGAAAGGGGTGGGAGAAAGGAAGGAAGGGACAAGAAAAAAGTAAAAATACAAGGAAAAATGAAAACAAAGCTTTTGTACATAGGGAGGGGAGGGGCCTTGAGGGAGGAATGGGATAAAATAAATAAATTTATTAATTAAATCAATATAAACTTATTAATTTAAAAAACCCATTTCTCTAGTAAGCATTGACTGATACAATAGGTCTTCAGCCTGTGTGTGAACTCTCTCAGCCTCAATTGCTCTGGTGGTCTTCTTAAAGCTATTCCTCAAATAAAGCAAGTATACTCATATCCCAGGCCCTTTGCACTCACTATTTCCTCTGCTTGGAAAGTTCTTCCATCAGACTTTAACATGGCATATATCCCCATTTCATTCTGGCCTGTATACAAATGCCTCTGCTCCTGAGAATACTCTCTTAGCCACTCTATGATATACTTTTCCTTCTACCTACCTTTTCTTTAGAGCTCTCCATCGTTACCTGAAATTATGCTATATATCCATTCTTCCCTTTTTTAACGCAAGCTCCATGATGGCAGACTTTTATTTGTCCATACCTGGTTTTTTTTTATTGCATCTAAAACAACATCTATTTTAACCTATTACTGTATAAAGTCAGGATGTTTCTTACAGTGAATGGGTTGACAGTCAAATAGGTAGGTTCCCCCCCTTTCTTTGTATAACAAAAATAAAGGCATATGTTTAATCACTGTATTTTAGATTCAATGAAATAGGGTAGTAGACAATAAATAATATAAAGGGCTGGGGGCATAGACTAAACATACATAATTATAAATAGGTGCTATGTCCTGACGACCATACACATGGAGGAAATGCGCTAAATTAACAGGAGATTTGCACTGGCCTGAGAACGAAAAGCCCTCGATGCTCCTTGAACACTGCAGTGGGAGCCTCTGGCATGCGAACCCTGAGTGTCTTGATGTGAGAGACGGTGGTCACCAGAAAGAGAAGTCAAGTTTGAAACAGAACTGCTCATCAGCTACACTTTACCATTTTGTCCAGAACCTGTCTCAACTAACACATAAGCAATGCAGCACTTTTACGTTCAAGGTCATTGTTAAATAAGGACCTCAAAAGGATATGGGAACACCCCCTACTTAAAGGACAGTGCATTTTTTAAGCAAACAAAAAATGTTGTTGTTGCTCCTGTTGTTGTTTGAGACAGCATTTTGCTAACCTGCCCAGGCTGGCTTAGAAATTGAGGTCCTCCTGCCTCAGCCTCTTGAGTTCTGGGATTACACATGTGTGCCACCATGCCTGGCAAACAAAATATTTTTATATTAATAGCATTAATGTTTTATTATCTAGAATTTTGAATGCTCACCATAAGAAGATTATTTACATGTATTACCTAATGTGACCCTAACAATAGACTCTAGGTGGTAGGTACTATAGTTATCTTTATTTAAAAAGTGAGAGAAATAAGCTGGGTGTTGTGGTACAGGTCTATGATCCCAGCACTCTGGGAGGCTGAGCCAGGAGGATGGCAAGTTGGGGCCCAACCTGCGCAATTTAGTGACTTGGGGGAAACTTGTTTCAAAATAAAAAATAAAAGTAAATGGGCTGAGGATGTAGCTCAGTGGGAAAATCTTGGGTTTAATCCCTAGTACCACCCACCCCCCAAAAAATGGATCTTGACTAAAGTATTAAAGGAAGAAACTAGAATTGGATCCCAAATCTGCTTAAAGCTAAATTTCAAAGTCTCTGTGCACGTACTTCTTTATTTCAGTTTTTACAGATGGGTTACTTGATTTCTGGATGGAATGTCATGGAGCTGAAGGGAAGTGAGCTCTTTAGCCTCTCATCCTTTCTTCCTGAATGTCTTTCCTCCCATCGACACAGCACAAGAAAGACACACAGGCTTGGTGAAAGCATATGGTACCTTGTGACAATAGCAGTAACCTAGACTAGAGAGTAGGCAAAAACAAAACAAAACAAACAAATAGTGGATTGGTAACTCCAAGTCAGGTGATCAAGATAACAATGATCAAGAGGAAAACAAGAGGAAAACTACAGAGAAGTTTAAGATCTTAATTGTCTAAACAGAGTCAAAGCTGCTGTAAAGTATAATGTTTTTCTTCTTTTTGTTAAACATTTATAGACTTATTAACCTGAAGAAATATACGTGTGAGTTTAGGATTTGTACTTGTTTCCTGGTTTGGGGATATCAATTTAACTTAGCATTATCAAAACAGTCTTAACATTCAACTACTATAGCCTTTTATACTGATGATTATTAAATTTTATAATACTTTTATTGCACTGGATAATTTAGTGCATTTTCAGTGCTGTAATATCAAATAACTCTTCCCAGTGTCTTGAGGTAGTTTTCACCTGCTCTAGTTACAGCATTTTTACAGCCTCTCTAATGATGGATTTGAATTGTACTCTAATATTTATTATTACACCAGAAAGGGTCTTATATTCCATCTAAGAAGATATGGGACAGCACTCACCAATTCCATAGGGAAACTGGCAGTGCTGCTGGGATGATAAGCACAGTTGGAGTGGTGTGACCGTTTTATTCATTTCCTTAATAACCTTCATAGTTGTCATGAGTCATCCCGGTCTCTTATTCTAACTTACAGGGCACCTTGTTTTCCTAAACCAAATAAATACACATGATGGGAGTTTTTCTTGCTCATTCTCATTTCAAAGACCTAATTTTTCATAATCTAGCAATTAAGAGAACCAGACATGACATGAGTTGGAATCTTGATGAAGAGACTGAAAGGACAGAGAAGGTGTGGATTTCCCTTGCGGCCCTTCTGTCCTCTAGACATCTTTCCAAGGCTTTGAAACATGAGGAGGCTCCTTCCTGCTGTGAGTCTGACATTTAAGCAGCTACCTCTTTCCACTTCTCCAATGAAGAAAGGAGGAAGAGCAGAAGACAAGGAAGAGGAAGCAGTTTTTGTTTTGACAAGCTGTAGTATTTGCTCTATACATCAATTTCATTATTCACAACAAAAGGATATTTAAAGGGGCCATAAAGAGCCAGAGAACACGTTTGCCTTCCGAGTCCCAGCTCCTCAATGGATAGCATTTGTCATAGAAATTCAGATGCTGAGCTGGTGAGAAGGAAACCCTTAGCATAGGATCAGCCATTTTATCCTACAGCTATCTTTTTCTGTGAGTATGGGTCATTGAAATCACAGATTAGCAACACGGGAGTGCTGCAAACTAAGGAGACCAATTGTCTTCTGCAGTTCATGCAAACAGGAGGAGCTGTGGGAACTGGGAAGATTGCAACACATTTTAACTTATAGCTGCAGTAACACAGGAGGTTTTTCTGCACTGGCTTAAAAATAAGTGACTTACGCAAAGATTTCAGACTAAATTTTCACTCATGTAAATACTGCAAATGAGTCACTTGACATGGTGGAAGGAATATGTGGGCATAAAGACAATGGTAAGAGGAGGTTTTTTTACTTTAAAGTTCAACTTTGGAGAAGATGACTTTTATGAAGCCTAATAAAAATGTTAAAAAGTTCAGAGATTTGGGACTTCAAATACGATTAGCTGCCAGGCGTGGTGGCACATGCCTGTGATCCCAGCACTTGTGAGTTTGAGGCCAGCCTGGGCTACATAGTGAGTTCAAGCCCAATCTGACTACATAGAGAGACCCTATTTCAACCCCCCCAAAATATATAAATAAATATATAAAATTTTATATAAAAATATATAAATAAATATGATTAGCTCTGATGATAACAGTTGAGGAGTTGAATTTAGAACAGATTCATTCTGTAGGAATTCTTGAGCACAAGAAGGTTTCTGTTTGGATTATGAATAAAAACAACAACATTTTGCCATTTGTTCTAATTTTTCAGCAGAAACTGAAAGAATTACTATTTCACTGAGGGAATAACTGAAACAAAATAATGGTATTGCTTTTATGATCTTGAAACAAACCTCAAAGTTGATGGTATCAAACTCTTAACATTACCAAGACCCCAAAATTGTCAGAGTCACAAATGAGAACAGTGTTATTCTGTTTCTAACTTGAGTTGGTGTGAACCAGTCCATTTACTTAAGCAATGAGATGTAAATACAAAGGCTCTGAAGTATTTGTGAGCATCTGAAAAATCCAAAGTAAAAAGCCAACCTCTCCCTAGAACCCAGGCTCTCTGGTATCTTCTTACTCCTCCAGAGCTGCCCCTTCCACCAGGACAGAGCATCGAGGTTCTGGGCCTGCTTCTCTCCCCAGCTCCTCCTAAACTGTCAGCTGCCTCTGGCTTCCTTCCTTAGCCAGACTGACCTAGTGATTCATTCCTTCAACCTTATCTTCCCAAGCCCATTAACTTCCTTAGTCCTTTGAGAGATCATTTGCTGAACCTACTCTGGATCAATCTAATCACTGGTTTTGTTTCTTTGTTTGTTTTGTTTACTTTTAGACCTAAGCATCTGAAGAAAAATCCCTACCAGACTAAGAAAAATTAATGTTAGTGATGGCTATCTCTTGGAATAGTATAGGAAAGTCATCCTCTCTCTCCTAACAGATATAAAAAGAGAAATAGAATTAGAAAATCAAGCCAGGTGTAGTGGCACATGCCTATAATCCCAGCACTCAAGAAGCTGAGGCAGGAGGATCACTGGGAGTTTGAGGCCAGCCTGGGCTACATAACTGAGTTCAAAGCCAGCCTGAACTACATAGTGAGACCCTGTCTCAAAAAAAAAAAAAAAAAAAAAATCAGTTCTTGGCAATCAGCACAGTAAAAATTCAAAAGAAACATCAATGTACATTAATACTAGATGAAAGTGGGATGAAGAATGAAATTTTATAGTCCAAAGTACTTCCTCTCAAATACTTATTAATTGCAAAGAGGTGGAAGAGTAATTTTTCAGTTAAAAAACCTGGCAGATACCATCTTAATCAACTGATCAAATTAGTACCACTAAAAATGGGTCAAACTGACATCATGAACTACTTATTGGGATGCAGTAAAAGTTCAGCTTTGCTTCCATGATGTACTAGTATATTCTGAGTCTAAGCAAAGGGAAACTTCAGATAAGCCTGAGAGAACTTCTACAAATTTTTTGGCTTGTAGTCTTAGAAATGGTAAGTTTGTGGAAGTCAAGGAAAAACTCAAAAACTTTTTCAGGTGAGAGACTAGAGAAATATGATAACTTTTTGTACTATAAATATTATTGAGACAATTGGTAAAATGTGAATAGGGTCATGTATACATCAGACAAAACATACGTCAGAATTATTGGTACTATTCTTGCAACTTTTCTATAAGTTTGAAATTATTTCAACTAAATTGTTTCAAAACAAAGTTTAAAAGCCTGCTTTTCCACTTAAAAATCACAAAACTTTGGATACACAAAAAGAATAAATGATATTTTAAAATTAAAATGTACATCTATGAATTCACCGCTCAGTTTGAGAAATAAAATATTTATCACCAATATTAATGCTTCCAGCTAAAGCTCTTCTTTACCTAACTCCCTGAAGGATTCACTATTCTTCTGAACATATTTTATCATTCCCTTGCTTTTATTTAAAGACAAGAGCAAAATAAAAATAGATAATAAGAAGTAGGGAGAGCTTTTTCAAATGGGAAGGGGAACAAGGGAGAGGGAGAGAGGAGAGGAAAGGGAGATTTTAAAAAAAAGAATTGAAAGAGAAAAATGGAAACAGAGCTTTTGCAAGTGGGTTGGGGACCAAGAATTGGAAGGAGCAGGGAGGGATGGGAGGTGTAGTGGACAACAAAGAAAGAATTCAGTCATATTATGTACACGTACCAACTCCCCACGATAAATGTAATCATCATGTACTACAAACATGTACCAATAAAAAATTTTAAAAAATAAAATATCAACTTACGTAATCTGACTCACTCATCTTCTTCAGTACATGCAAACACAAATCAATAAAATAAAGCCTACTGCATTTTCTATTAAAATAAAAATATGGATAGGAGTTTTAAAAAAGATCTACCACATCCTTAGAATTTCCTAAATACTATTCCCTGTTAAGTAAAGTTTAGTTTTTCCTCCTGCTTAAATCCAAGTTAATTTTATTTCTTCTCTAAATCATCTGTTTTAACTTTTTCTATCTAGATCGTTTTAATCCTGATTGATGTGTGATACTCTTTATACAATATGGATACTTTACATACTATGGATATTATCTGCCTGTATAAATGTTGCAGATATTTTATCCTATCTGATGCTTGTCTGTTAACTTGGTAACTTTTGGTGATGCCTTTCATTATTTTAAATAATCCAAATATTGGGTGAAGTCTGCCACTAGTTTATTTATGACCAGTAAGTTTCTTATCCTATCCAGGAATTACTTTCTGTGTGTTGTTGGGTTTTTTTTTTTGGTACCGGAGATCAAACTCCGGACCTTGCACTTGCAAGGCAGGCGCCAGAACCACTGAGCTAAATCCCCAGCCCTTGGAATTACTTTCTTGTTTTAAAATGTCCTCATATATTTTGTAATCTTATTGGTACAGAGTTTTTATGTTAAGCTTTTTAGTCCAGGAATAATTTATTCTTTGTTTATGATGTAAGGTAGGGATCTAAATTGATGTTTATCACCTGTAGAAGGCAGAATAATGGCTCCACAGAGATATCCATGCCCTAAACTCCAGACCTGTGGATATGTTACCTTATATGGCATAAGAGATTTTCCAGATGTAGTTAAAATTACGGAATTTGAGATGAGATTACTCACAATTAGCTGGGTGGGCCCAATCTAATCACATGAGCCCGTAAAAATGGAGACATTTTCCCCTGGCAGTCAGGGAGAGAGGGGGACTACAAAAGAAGGGTTATAAAAAATGCAATACTATAGGCTTTTTTTTTGCTATAGGATTTTGAGTTGGGAGAGGAGACCAAGAGCCAAGGAATGAGCGTGGCTCCTAGAAGCTGGAAAAGGCAACAAAAATAGATGCTTGCCTAGGGACACCAAAAAGAATGAAGCATTGCTGCATCTTGATTCGAGATCCAGCTCAGATTTCTGACCTACAGAACTACAATACATTTACATTGTTCAAGCCATCAGGTTTTTGATAATTTGTTAATTAGAAAACCAACATCTTCTAACTAGCAACTTTTATTAAATACTCCTTCAATTTCTAACTAAATTAAAATACTATCTTTCCTACATATACAATTCCCAAGCACACATTGCTTTCTAATCCATTCATCAGAATGGATTTCCTTCATTAAAATGGATTTCTTTTCCTGATACATAGCCATGCTTTAATTACTATTACCTAATATTTTTTATAAATATATCCACTCCTCCATTCCTATCTCTTTAATTAGAATGTCATCACTTCCCCCATCTTTCCTGGTATCTTAACTGTCTTTAGCTTCATTTTCCTCCATTTTATTATCTTCTCTGTTGCTAGAAATATTTAAATACAAATATTATCAGACATGTACTCTTTAAATCCTTTATGGCTATCCTTCATCTTCAATACAGAGTCCCAATTTCTTCGTTTAGCAAATAAGTTTGGTATCACAAATGACACTTTCTATTCACCAGTGCATTTTCTGCCTCTCCCTAGCAGATACTGTCTACTCCAGGCACCAAATAACTTGAAGCTCATGGAGTACGCCACTCTTTGAATCCTTTGTATCATTGGATATGTTGCTGCTTCTGCCTAGAATATCTTCCATTCTTCCTCCAATCCAATTATGAGTGTACTTTCAAAACAGAAAATTGTCAACTTCTCCCCAGCAGGCTTTCCACATTTCTCCCTGTTGAACTGAGGCAAGGGGTGCCCTTCATTTTGATCCCCAGAGCACAAATAGATTCTTCTAGCATATACATACATTTTTATTACAATTATTTTTTCTCTATTTTTCTCTCTCACTAGATATTGGAGTTCTTAAAGGCAGAATTTTTTTTCACTTCTGTACCCATAGTACCTAACAAAATACTAACAAACTTGTAAAAATATGAAAAATAATGAACTAAGTGATACCTCTTGTCAAAACCCAGACTAAGTACTTTTCATAATTCTATAACTGCTAAGTGTCAGCTCATAATTTTGTATTCTGTAAAACCACTTTTAACTAAAAATAATATTGTCCAGCTTGTTCACTCATCTCATGCACAAGCTTGGCTACAGTGACTTTGGGATATTTCCAAAGAAAGAAAATTTCCTCCGTTGAACAAATTCAAAAGAACATGACTCAGGCTCTAAATAAACCCAGAAGAGATGGTCTCAAATATTTTGAGTAAGAATGCCATTGTTGGATTATTTTGATAAGAATAATCCTTATTCAAATCCCTATGGAAGCTACCAAATTCAGTGAAGGGTCTCTTCCCCTGTTCTCCATAGAACTGAGTATAAACATCACACCTAGCCCATCTCAAATCACATGGAAATGATACATTGAAGTCCCTCTTTCTCATTACTGGTGGTTCTCATCAGGATGCTAATACAAACTCTCTCTTGTTGGGACATTTTTGAATATTATAATGATGATAGGAGGAGGACACCTCCTAGTGTCTAGGACCCTAAGATGCTAAATATCCTGCAGTATGTGAAACAGTCCTGTATAGCAAAGAACTATTCTGCCCCAAATGCCCAGAATGAGACCATTAAGAATATGACTTTCTTTCTTCCTTCCTTCCCTTCCTTCCTTCCTTCCTTCCTTCCTTCCTTCCTTCCTTCCTTCCTTCCTTCCTTCTTTCTTTCTTTCTTTCTGGTACCAGGGATCAAACTCGGGTCCTTGCACTTGCAAGGCAGGCAGTGGAACCACTGAGCTAAATTCCTGGCAACATTATTTATTTTTGATTTCCCATTAGCTAGGAGAAACCTAGCACTAAAAGCCACTCTGAACTGAAATAGCAAAGGAATGTGAGGAGGAAATAATTACTTTGTTATACCTTTCATAGTAAGTTTTTATCACTGTCTTATATAATTTATGAAAGATGAATAATAAGAGAATAAAGTCATTAAATCCAGATGTTTCTTTTCTTTTTCTTTCTTTTTGGTTAGTTTTGGCAAGATTCGTTCTAACAGAAATAGCAAACAATGTTCATGTTCAGTACCTCCTTCCATCAGTTCACCCACCTCTAGGGATCTCTTTCATAATCTTGACATTTACTCCCAATAACCTAAGTTTGGTATCATCCTAGGAAATAGTTTTCCTGGCTTGGAATGTGTATGCCTGGTATGCCATTTCTCCAGGGTCCAAGGTCTTCATTGTTTGATCTGATAATCCAAGTTGCTCCTAGATAGTATTTCTAGACTGTGTCTCTTCCATTTTCAATGTTCTGTGGTTCAATACTATTAAACGTTTATAATAGCTGGATGTGGTGGTGCATGGCTGTAATCCCATCTACTCCCGAGGCTGAGACACAAGGCTCTGGGTTTGGTCCCTAGCACTGAAAAAAAATGTAAGTAACTATAGTCAATAAACTCAACTGTTCTTTTTCATTGTGACTTCCCACCCTAACAACACAAGGTGAGTCTTGTTGAAGTGGCATCACTATTTAGGAGACCAGGCTAAGGAAGGTAAATTTAGGATACATTCAGTTTGAAAGTAATGGAATATATTTGGGAGGTTAACAGTCATTTCTGTACATGGTTGAGTGAGTGCCAACCATGGAAATGTAAGAATCATTTTTAGGAAAACAGCTGTCCATTGTGCTAACTCTTGTGCTAACCAATTATGGAGGTACAGGGCTCAGAAGAGCTCATTATCAAGCTGCTACAACAGCACATTGGTGACAGACTGTTCAGTGTGTGTCTTCAATTCAAAGGGTAGTTTCTTTACTCATTGACCAGAAAACTTCATCTCAAATCTGGCAAATGAAAGAAGCTAGATAAAAGTTTTCCCAAATTTGACAGTCCAAAAATTTTACATGACATTTTCAATACACATTAGGAAGCTGTTGTCCCTGCCAAAATTCATGTTGAAACTTGATTCTTCCATGTAACACTGTTAAGAGATAATTAGGTGGGCCGGGGATTTAGCTCAGTGGTTCCACTGCCTGCTCTGCAAGCCCAAGGACCTGAGTTCGATCCCTGGTACCAAAAAAAAAAAAAAAAAAGAGATAATTAGGTCATGGGGGCTCCCCCATTAGAAATGGATTAATATCTTTTTCGAGCACAAACCTGGCCATGACCTTGGCAAGAAGTCTCTAAGATCTTCCAGATTTCCTTCCACACTGTTAGGTCGGAGTCAGAGCCGGCTGGAGATCCCCATTTGAAACATCCTTTCTCCTGAGCCACCCTGAATTCACTCTGCATTTTTTTTTAATGAGACAGGGTTTCCTATGTATTCCAGGGTGGCCTTGAACTCACTAGGTAGCTCAGACTGGCCTTGAACTCCTGGTGATCCTCCTGAGTGCTGGGATTACAAGGGCCACCACACCCAGCTCACTTTGCATTACTAGGGAAGGGGATCTTTAGGTATCACACACTTGTCAGGAGAAGTAAAGGAAATTGAGTTGTAAATCTTTTTACTCCTCCCTCTCAAAACTAAACCTGTTAGTCCCACTGGCTCCTCAGCTCTCCATTTTGCCATTTGCCCGCATTAGCAGTCAATCTCACTGGACGCCTGAAGGGGACTTCACCCAGCAAGCCCAATTTAATCCCCTCAGGGAATCTTGCAGAGTTAGTGTCACAAATCTCTGACCCTTCAATAGAATACATAATTAGGGAAATGCTGCATACTAGATAGAGTTTTCTCTAAAGATTCTCTATACATACTGGTATCTTTAAGGCTTGGAGAAGTCCATAAATAGATTAACTTTGAGTCAACATTTCTCAATCTTATTTAACCCCAGTCTCCTTTTTATAGTTGAATGTATTTTGAGAATTTTGCTCTAAATATATGGATAGATATTTTATTATTATTTTCATATAAATGATATTCCTCCAAAGGGCATTTGAATCTTAAAGAGTTTCTGTAATAAAATAAAATCTGTAGCCAAGTGTGGTTGTGCACCCCTGTAATCCTAGCACTTGGGAGGATGAGGCAGGAGGATTGCTGTGAGTTTGAGGCCAGCCTGCATTACATCGTGAGTTCAAGGACAGCATGAACTACATAGTGAGACCCTATCTCAAAAACAAAAAAACCAAAATAATTTGTAGCATTGGACTTCAAATTAGAGATAAGTTAAGACAGGGTCATCTTACATGCTTCAAATTACAACTTTTTTTTTTATAACGCTGGGAATTGAACCCAGAGCCTCACACATCCAACATAAACACTCTACCACTAAGTTACATCCCCAGTCCTTTTTATTTTATTTTGAGACAAGAACTTTCCAAATTGCTCCGGTTGGCCTTGAATCATGATCTTCCTCCCTCAGCCTCTAGAGTAGCTGGGATTACATGTGTGCACATCCATGCCCAACCAAAAATTCCAATATTTTTTTTTTTGGTACCGAGGATCATACTTGGCACCTTGTGTTTGCGAGGTAGGTGGTAGAATCACTGACCTAAATCCCCAGCCCTATCCAACATTTTGATCAGAGTTGCTCTGGTTGTTGATGAGGCAGATCTTGAACCTGTTCACAAGAGAAAGGATTTTACTAAAAGATGTTGTTACTTGATTATGTTTCCATGTTATTATTCTCAAATTTGGAATTAGTGGTCTAAAAGATCAATAATACTTCAACATATATACTTTTTAGATTTTAGTTACAAAATCTATTGAATGATAAAAATGTACAGCCTGTTAATTTTTGTTGGTTACTAATAAAGTCCTTTAAATTGCTATAAGAAATCTTGTATAAATTAGCTCCTTAAACCCTTCTGCTCAGGTATAAACTTGTATAGTACTGGTAACCACACATTTGGTTTAAAAAAAGCAATCTGTGAGCTCAACCATATGTTGACATAAATCAATGCGTGAGGCCAGCAGTGATGCTTAGAAACAACAAGTTTCCTTTAGAAGTGGAATCATCCCCACTAGAACTTCATAAACCTCATATAAAGGTGACATTATGTGTATCTGAAATCATATAAGATACATTTCCACAGTGACCCATTTTTTGTTTTCTTTTATTATTTATCTAATGCTTTAATATTGTGATTGCTTTGGCCATAGCAAGTGTGGATCTCTTTTTTCATTCTTATGCTAAAAGTAAGTGACTTATGTGTCAGAGCAAGGAGAGCAGAGCTGGGGCTCACCATTGAAGAAATGCATTTAATCTCTCCTCAAATGGGTTAGTGCAAGACCCAGAAAGTGTAGGAAAATGAATCTCAACACAGGGCTGCCAATTGTGGCTCTGAAGGTTGTGAACAGTACAACCTACACCAACCATACACAGCAGCCTATGCTACAATCTTCAGGGAGGCTCTGTGCTTCAATTTTCATACTTGCAGAAATAAATTAACCGAAGAGTGGTATATGCAGGAATCTTATGAAATCCTACTTTTTTTCCCCACATGAACAAAGTTGATCATTTGTTATATAAATTCTGCACTCTTTATTATGGTACAAAGTAAATTTTTGTAATGAAGAAAAAAGTTCAGTAAAATCAAATTTGAATAAAAACCAGAAGTGAGAGCTATTGCAATTTTCCATTAAAAGAAAAAAATCCACTTTCTTAGAGTAGAGAAAAGAGGAAGGATTTACAGCATGAGGTTCTTGGCAACCACTACCTGAATCATTACTCATTTTCTCCTCCTTTTCCAGCACAACCTCTTCCCCAGTCAGTTCAAAATGGTGACTGTCTATGGCTGACAAGTTGGAGTCAGCAGCAAAATTTCCCTGAAATGCATTTTTGTACATTTGCTGACAGAGACGGATCTAGTGAAATTCCTCCATCCCTTGACATTAAAGACTTGAAACATTGCTCACAGTTGAAAACACCCTTTACCCAATGAGAGTGTGTCAGGCACCTTAAGAACACAATTATGGTATAATTCATAAACCACCACGAGTAGGATCTATATTTAAATATTTATGATTTTCCAATGGGGCATAATGAAAAATGTCCTTGTCTTTTGTTCCTGAAGTTATATATATTGTTCCTGAATAATCCACACCTTTCATTTTGTAAGATGTTGTCTTAGAGATTTTTTTGGTTTGAGCATAGGAAAAACAACTGAAAATGATTACCATTGTAAGGCTTTCTGTTGAGATCTCAATAAGCTACGAGGCACAGTAGCTGCCCTCAGAGAGTCGTGTGGGACTGTTTCATTTTATTTAAGTGTAATGGGGGTAATTGTCTCTTACTAATTAGAAAATAGAACCCACAGGGATTTTTTTCAATGCTCTCAAAACACTGACATGGCTACTTGTTTGGTGTCTTTCTCTCTCCCTCTCTCTCTCTCTCTCTCATTTATATCACTGCCCTCCCATCTCCACCTGTAAAGAAGTCAGATAGAGCAGAAGAATGGAGTTCCTCTCTGTAAGATGAGCCAAGGAATCCTTTAACTGACTCTAATAGGTTAAACTGACTGAGACTGAAATACTAAAGAAGGTACAGGGCCCGAGGGAAGCAGTCAGGAGACCATTGGCAGCTTTCTTCTAGAAGAGAATTCAGTGAGTTAAAAAATCCCCGTGTTCCAACACCTCCCCAAATCCCAGTCTATGAAGCCTTTGGGGGATATTCTCGATATAAACCATAAAATCTGGGAACACTATGAAGAACACTCATTTCATCTTTGTACTGTTATGACAAAATAGGTACAATTATCCCTCTCCCCTTTTTAGATAAATAGTCTTCAGTAAGGAGACATCCCCAGCTAATAAGCATGTGAGCGGGGATTCAGACTTGAGTTGTCTCAAACGCAGTTTTCTGCTTCATCCTGGCTGTGTGTTAGAAAACAATGTTACACTGAGGAGAAAATGCAGATGCTGTCCTCCCTCAGATCCCCTCACTTAGAACCCTCAGTGTAGGAACACAGGCATTGGAAAGGGCTGTGGGTAATTCTCATGTGAAGCGAGAGTAAAGAAGCACTCCTTTATTTCTCTAGATGTTTTCACATAAAGTGTTATTAAACCAGATCCTCACTTGAGAAATTAATTTTTTGAACATAAAAATAGAATTTTGTATTTATCTGTTGAATTGTTAAATTTGACCTTTTTATTTTATTATTTTTTCTTGGTTGGTTTGGTTTGGTTGTTTTGTTTTTGAGACAGAATCTCGCTACATAGTCCAGGCTGGCCATGAACTCACAGTGATCCTCCTGCTTCAGCCTACCAAATGCTGGGATTACAGGTGTGTGCCACCACACCCAGTAGATTTAGCCTATTTTGATTTTCATGTTATTTTGAAATATTAATTTTGGCACATATAAATTTTGTTATTTTTTTTTTGGACAAAATATTGATTTAACTTACAAAGTTACTTTTGAAGATTTCCATTTCTGTGAAATAATGGGTTTTATGTCTTTTAGGATCACATAGATTTTGGGGAATTTAGTGTAAGCTATGAATTCTCTGTTGAGGAAGGGAAACAAATATGAACACACACATAATAAAATTTTGCATATAATATCAGGAGGTTTCTAAACCAACTGATAGATCTAAAATTCCGTGGACTCCCAGATTAAGAATCCAGTCCTAGCCCAGAATTTAGCTCAGTGGCACTGCGCCTGCCTCACAAGCACAAGGTCCTGAGTTTGATCTCCAGTACCAAAAAAAAGAATCCACTCCTAGAGGACTTTTAGCTGTTCACTGCAAAATTTACTAAAAGTGTTTTTAATATATTGCTAACCGTTGTTAATTTCCCAATTAACTCTTTCAAACTTTGAAAATTAAAGCTATTCACTTTGTCATTATAAAAGTAATTTTTGGAGAAATAAATACTTCTGTGCTCTGTCATTGAAACTGTGATTTTTAAAAAAAAAAAAAAAACAACTTAATGGTGGTAAAACATTCCTATAAAATTTACCATCTTAACCATTTTAAAGTATAGTTTACTAGCATTAAATATACTCTTATTTTGTATAACAATCTCCAGAACTCTTTTCATCTTGCAAAACCAAAATTCTATTCCCATTGAATGACAACTACTCCCCCCCCGACACCCGCTATCTCCTGGCAACCACTGTTCTATTTTTTTGTCTGCATGAATCTGACCACTTTAGGCACCTTATATAATGCAGTCATACAATATTGGTGTTTTTGTGATTGGCTTATTTCACTTGGTACAATGTACTCACGTTTCATCCATGTGGCGGCATGCGTCAGAATTTCCTTTCATTTTAACCCCAAATAACATTATATTGTGTGTATATATATATATATATATATATATATATATACCACATTCTGTTTATCTATTCATCTGTTGATGGACACTTGGGTTGTTTTCACATTTGGTGATTATGTACAATGCTGCTACATGCATGAACACTGAGAGTGTAAACTTTTACAAACTTTCTCAAAGGAAATTTGGCAATGTCAATAAAATTACTACAGATTGGTGTTGATGAGACACAGAGACTATAAAAGCAAAGTTATTTTGTATAGAAAATCAATCAAAAAATGGTATATTAAATCAGGATTTAGAGGAATTTAGAGTTAGACTGGTATATTTCTCTATTACATGTGGAGAAATCAACATGAATTCAAGATTTTCAATAGAAATATCTTTTCTAGCTCTAGTCTAGCAGTGCCATCATCCTGTGTACAAAGGAAATAAAATGGAAGATCCAATTTGGAACTCCAGTGTATGTCTAGATTTTGGTCTTGATTTCTAGTAGACTTTTAAGAAGTAACTAATGCCATGTCCTATGTTAGGAAGAAAAAATAGGCTTAAAACATCTTAATATTTCCAAAAAGCAAGCATGTTTTAAAAATATCAGAGTTCTGGCCAGGATTGGTAGTATTTGCCTGTAATCTCAGCACTCTGGAGGCTGAGGCAGGTGAATCACTGAGTTTGAGGCCAACCTGGACTACATCGTGAGTTCAAGGCCAGCCTGAACTACATAGTGAGACTCTGTCTCAAAAAAAGAAAAAACAAAACAAAAAACAAAGTCAGGGTAGTGTTGACAAGACCACGGAGCCAATATAAAGGCAGGCTAAAGCAGGTAAAGTGGCACATACCTACGGCCTCATCACTCTGGAGGGCTAAGGCAGGAGGATTGCAGATTGGAGCCCAGCCTGAGCAATGCAGTGACTTAGTGAGACTGTCTCAAAGTAAAAGATTTTAAAAAGGGCTGGAGATGTAGTTCACTGTGGAAGCCCAGAGTTTAATCCCTAGTATAGAAAAAAAACAATTAAAGGGGGACATGGTGAACTTGTTTTATTTAAGCATCAAAAAAGTTATATATATGAATATATATGGCTAATTGAAGTGAGTTGTGTCTATAAAATCCATGAACCTATAATAATACTCAAAAATTAAAAATACACTGTAGAGTTAAAAAAAATTGTGGTGGTTTGTAAGGGTGAATGCAACAGAATATGCTTTTTTTAAAATGAATTTTTAATAAATAGGGGAATTTTGACATTCATAAGTGTCTATGTATCTTCTACTAAACATATTTATTGATTCTAAAGCAAATTTTCTTTTCTTCTTTACATTTTTACATCTCTGAAATTGAGGTAAAACTTTTAAATGTGGTCCACAAAAAGTTGAATGTTTGACCTTTGATAAAAGCTGTTCATAATCTCTTTATTTAAGTTCAGTGCTGTGTACTGTTTGTATTTTACAGGTCAAGTTTAACCACCATTTGAAATATCTAAAGTTTCCTCTGTAATTTTGGTACTGAAATGAGATATTGTATGCATAGAAAAGCAACAAAACAGACTGGAGGAATGTGTGCTTGCGATTACTGAAGCAAATCTTCATTTTCAGAGGAATGTCAACATATTTCTTCCAGAGGAGCAACTGGATGCTTAGGGGACCTGAGAAAGGAAAATACTGACGAGTACTTGGAGCTACTTTATATTTTGTTACTGAGATACATGTACAAAGATTCTCATTACACAAGAACTACAATTGGAGGCAGAAAAATTGCCAAATCCCTCATAATAGGTAAAAAAAAATTTCAGAACAGTGAGGGACTGGTGTAACTGATTCCTAAGTCACATGAGACTATTATTAAGGCATTATGTCAAAGTTTAATTCATTTTTTCTCTTTTTAGAGATTATTAACATAAAAAAGCAGTGGATAATCTTAGCCAAAAGGCCAAGAGGCGATAACAGTGGATAATCAATAGTATCTTATATTTGACAAAAATATGGCATGAATTTTCCTCTATTTGGTTAAGAAGGGAAAAGGAAAGACATAGAACTATAATGAAAAAAAAATAGGAACTCTACCAAGGATAGGGAGAATGTTGGAGGCAGTGGAAAATGATGGCTTAGCCAAATGTTCTCAAGAGGGTGACCGGCAGTATAATCTCTGTCCCTTGCCTCCACAGAGATGAAACTTTTTAAGGATTTATTACATTTAGGGCCTAGTAAGATTTATGTAAGTTCCAGTAGTGCTTGAAGACAAGGACAATATCTAATGGGGACATGATACTGGTCTATGTAATGCTAAACTTGCAAACTGAAAAAGATATATTATTTCAGGAAAAGAGATCATCTTGCCAGAAACTAAAATCTATGTGAAATAATGGACATGAAAAGTCCTGTATTTCACCAAAGAAGATGTACATATGGTAAATAAGCATATGAAGAGATCTTCAACATGTCATTAGGGAATTACAAATTAAAAGAGGATACTACTACATACCATTAGAATGGCCCAAATCCAAACCATTGATGACACCAAATGTTGATGAAGATGTGGAGCAACAGGAATTCTCATTCACTGATGGTGGAATACAAAACAGTGGAGACAATTTGAACGATAATTTGAAGCCAGGCTTGGTGGTACATGCTGTAATTCCCAGTTCCTCAGGAGGCTGAGGCAGGAGAATAACAAGTTTGAGCCCAACCTGGGCACTTAGTAACTTAGTGAGATGCCAATCTCAAATTTTAAAAAATGGATAAATCAAGAGGTTTGGAGATGTAGTTCAGTGTAAAGACCCTGCTCTCAATGCCCAGTACTACCCTCTCAATATACATATATGGTTTGGCAGTTTCTTAGAAAATTAAACATACTCTTACCATATGATCTCACAGTTGCATTCTTTGGTATTTATCCAAATGAACTGAAAACTTATGTTCATACAAAAATCTGCATAGGGATATTTATAGCAGGCTTATTCATAATTGTCAAAACTTGGAAGCAGCCAATTATCCTTCAATAGGCAAATGCATAGGCTATGGTACATGTGGACAAAAGAATATTACTCAAGTCATGAAAAAAATCTGGAGGAGGGCTGGGGATTTAGCTCAGAGGTTCCGGTGCCTGCCTCAGAAGTGCAAGGTCCTGAGTTCAATCCCTGGTACCCCCCAAAAAAAAATCTGGAGGAAACTTAAAATACATATTACTACACTACAGGAAAGAAGACAAACTAAAAAGAGTACATAATGGATGATTCTGGCTGTATGACATTTTGGAAAAGGCAAAACTATGGAGACAGTAAAAAAATTAGGCAGAAAGGAGGAACAAATAGGTGAACATAGTGGATTTTTGTAAGGGGGCAGAGAAAAAACACTCTGTATGATACTATAATGATCAAGATGTCATATATTTGTCTACACCCATCAAATCTACAACAGCACAAGTGGTCCATCATGTAAACTGTGAACTTTGAGGAGAACATGATGTGTCAGTGTAGGGTCATCAGCAATAGCTGATGTGTCACTCTGGCAGCAGAGTTGCCAGTGGGAGAGGTTGTGCATATTTTGGGGTGGGAAGATGTGGCAACTTTCTGTCATTTCTTTTCGGTGTTTTTGTGAACCCAAAAGTGCTCTAAAAAAGAAAGTTTGTTTTAAAAGGGGGTGGAGTGGGGAGGTAGGAACAGGTAAATGGGATGATGGATGATTTAGGTTTGAATTACCTCCAAAGATATAAGTATGACTCAACTAAATTGGTAACTGAGGCTCTCTAATATAATAAGAGGCTGCATTTTATTTATTTGGGGGGAGGGCTTGAGACAGGGTCTTGCTATGTAGTTCAAGCTGGCCTCAGACTCACTATGTAGCCCAGGCTACCATGGAACTTAAGGCGATCCTCCTGCTTCAGCCTCCTGAGTGCTGAGATTGGAAGTGTGTGCCATAAAGTCAAGCTACTTTCTTTTTTGACTAGTCTTTCCATGCTGTCTAGGCTGGCCACAAACCCTTGGTTCAAGGGCTCCTTCTTGTGCAGCTTCCTGAGTTAGCTGGTACTATATATAGGAGCTTTTTTTTAAGCTTTTGGCACTGGTAAAATTGCTGTAATCTTGGGAAAGAACAAAAAATTAACAATATTATTGAAACTTAAGAAGGTATAAGAACAAGTTTTTTTTTTCATGAATTGAACTTGTGGTATTGCTATTTTTATTTTTATTTTTTGGTACCAGGGATCAAACTCAGGACCTTGTGCTTGTGAGGCAGGTGGAGACACCACTGAGCTAAATCCCTGGCCCCTCTGCTATTTTTAAATGGTATAAGTTTTATTATTACTGCTGTTTGAGGCATTTGGATTATTCTAAATAGTGTTTTGTATTAAATTTTAAGTCATTGAAGGTATTTTAATTAAGTTTAGAATCAATGCTTAAATGCTAACAGAAAATGATTTTCTGAGTTTTGTTTATTAGCTATTTAAACATAGAGAATTAATTACATGACAGGAGTTGGGAGTGTTCATCTCTATGCCCCAAATCCTCCAAGAATCCCTATAGCAGTACAGATCAAAAGCTCTAAAACTTCTATAGCATATACTTATAGAACAAAATAATCAATTTTGAGAAGTGATTTTTAAGGAAATAACTAAAAATATGAGAAAGTAGGCATAGGGGTACATGCCTGTAATCCCAGTTCCCAGGAGGCTGAGGAGAGAGGATGGCAAATTTGAGGCCAGCTTGGGCTACATAGCTCAAGGCTGGCCTGGACTACAGAGAGATCCTGTTTCAGTAAAATAAAACAAAACAAAGGAAAAAAAGAAAAGGGAAGTTGTAGCTACAAAGCCATTAAGTGTGGCAAAAGTTAAGACAATTTATGTGTTGGAAAATAAAGCATTTGATATTGACACATACCTCCTTCTCTTGGGGAAGTTGGGAATGGGTGGTCACTGTTCCCTTCAGGTGGGACAGACTGCAAGATGACCCCATCCCCACACAGGGTAACTTGGCAGTGTCTATCAAAATGACAAATGCACTTTGATTTAGCAATCCCTTTCCTAGGAATTTATCTTAGCAATACACCTGTACTTGTAGGAAATGAAAATGTGTGAGTTTATTCTTTGCCCCTGTATTTTTAATAGAAAAAGATTAGAGACAACCTTAGAAGACACTGGTTAAATAAACTATGGTACAGCCACACAATTGTATATTTTATGGTCATAGGAGAGAATGGGAAAGCTCTTACTGTATTGATAATGCAGAAACTCCAGAAATACGGTTTTTTTAAAATAAAGTGCAGAGCAGTATAAATAGCATGTTCCTTTTTTTGTGTAAGAGAGTGTGGAAATAAGAATGCATATTTGCATTTGCTTTTATTTGCATAAGAAAACACTTGAAGGACTCATAAGAAACTAATAAAAGAGATTACTTATGAGGAAGAGAGCAGGACTGCAGTGGGACTTCTTAGCATTTGCCTTTTTATACCATATTAATTTTTGAAACATACAATGTTTTTCTTACTAAAAATTAAATTAAAATAGAACTGTTAAATTATTATGTATCTGTACAATAGAATACTACATGGTGATTAAAATTAATGTTGCAGGTGTTTAAATACATAGAAAAATCTCTAAAAGACATAATAGGTAAGAAAATTAGGTTATAGGAAGGAAGGAAGGTAGAGTCCTATAATTTGAGGAATTATCTTTATTTCTCTAGTCTAGTTTCCTTAAAGAATAATTCAATCAAAAGCCCCCTTGTAAATCTATTGTAGTCCTAACCTCCAGTATCTCATCATGTGACTATACTTGGAAATATGGTTTTTAAAAAGGGAACAAGTTAAAATGAGGTCATTTAGTGGGTCCTGATCCAATATGATGAGTCCTTATAAGAAGAGGAAATTTGGGTCAGACGCCCAGCAGCCAAAATGGGAAAGCAGGATGCTTCACAGAAAGTAGTGCCTGCTGCAGGAGATAAACTTGTAGTGGTTGACTTCTCAGCCAGACATGGTGCAGACCTTGCAAAATGATCAAGCCTTTCTCTCATTCCTGCCCGAAAAATATTGTAATGCGTTGTTCCTTGAAGTACGTGTGGATGACTGCCAGGATGTTGCTGAGAATGTGAAGTCTGATGTATGCCAACCTTCCAGTTTTCCAAACAAGGTCAAAAGCTGGGCATTTTCTGGAGCTAATAAGGAAAAATTCGAAGCCACCATTAATGAATTAGCCTAACCATGTTTTCTGAAAAATATAACCAGCCATCAGCTGTTTAAAATTTGTAAAGTTTTTCTTATTTCAATAAGCATGAGTATGGAAACAATATACTAAACCACTATCTGATTACAAGTGATGATAAAATATTAATATTAGCCTTCTTTTTTTTAAAAAAAAAAGGAGCAAATTTGAACACAGAGATGTACAAAAGGAAGACCAGGTGCAGACACAGGGAGAAGATGGTGTTTACAAGCCACAGAGAGATAACTCAGGAAAAAACCAATCCAGAAGTACCTTGGATCTTGGACTTCAAGCCTCTAGAACTGTGAGAACATAAGTTTTTGTTACTAAGCCACCCAGAATGCTGTACTTTGTTACAGCAGCCCCAGCAAACTAAATAGCATTATTGACACACATTCTCAAAATACCCAAGAGCTCGCACCCATCAGTAATACATGGGAATGGCTGTTTTACACCTTTTGCTAGCTAATTAGGTAAGTCAAAATAGGGTATCACATTTTCATTTGCACTTATTTACATTTTCCTTATACTGCATTGAGAAGCTGGAATGCCATTATGCTACCATGATTAGTGAACCAAATGATTATTCTTGGAATAGTTGTGACTGAAGTTGGAAAGTAGTGACTGAAGTGTGCATTACAGACTTCATTCCAGCCCCAGAAGGAGGGACAAGGTCACAAAGCCTCCCCCGCCCCATGGCCAATATTACTCCTTTTCCGAATAACAACCCTGGGTGGGGCTGCTCCCCCACCACTCCAACTCTCCCTGCCTGCCTCTAGGCCCCACGCTCCCTGCTCTGTTTCCAGATTTTCCAGCTCTCCCTGAGACTATACCTAGGCCTGTATTTGGGAAAGGCAAGAATTTCAAACCTAGAAACAATCCCAAAATCTCCATAGTTGTACATCCTGTGGGCTGAGCATGACAGTAAAGAAAAACAATTCCCTGGGGCAGAAAACAAAGCCAAACACCCAGCCTTAAGGTCCAGAGATACTTTGGGCTCTGAAATGTCTTTATATCTGAACCATCTACAGACTAAACTGGGATGACTTGCTGACTAATTAGGGCAAGGTGAATTCACTGAGAAAGCCATGCACTGCGAAGAGGGAGGCAAAGAAAGACTAAGAGCAAAAAGACTTCTCTGACAGCAGCAGGAGAAAGGAGGCTGCATTTGAAGCTGAATCCGAATACCCATACCTGGGAGGCTGGGAGAGAGATTCCTCAGCAGGTACGGACAGCACAGTGGCTGTACCAGGGACAGTAGTGGTAAGCTGCCAGCCCAGAAGGCACTCCTCACATGCCTACATTATCTCCTGTGATCACTGTGGGGAGGGCAGCCTTTTGGCACATGACAACCTTCAGGTTGATTTCTCTACTTCTTGCCCCATGTTACATTCTTAAAGATGAAAAAGCACTCTAAAGACAGCTCAACAATCCAGAGAACTCAAGTCCTATAAGGTCGTCAGTGCCTGTGACACAGTTTACATCGTTGTAGTCTTTTATGCCAAAAAAAAGGGCCAAAAATATTATGCAAGCATTTTATTACTCTACTTTTACTGGCTCACTTTATAGAACAGGTTTTGGGTGTAAGAAGCTTTTGGTTTTCACCAAGAGTTTTTCAAACAGTTTGTCATGGTAAATTCACTTCCTCTTTCTTTTCTTGCTTATTAAGCTCATCTAAAGTTGGCATAGTGTGGTTCCCCCATAGTTTAATACACCAGGAAATATAGAAAGGGACCTCACTGATGTGCACACCATTTAATTTTTCAACTGACCACCCTCAGTCTGGAATTTTACATCATGAATCCAATATAAGAAAAATATGGCTCCCAACCTGTTAGATATGAAAGGTGCTGAGTTTGTGGTCTCACAACATCAAGAATGAAGTTGTGGGGCCTGAGTTCGATCCCCGGTACCCCCCCAAAAACCCCAAAACAATGAAGTTGTGAACCAAAGGAAGGAGAGTTTTATTGGAAATAAGGGGAAGAAGAACAGCTCCTGGATTTCCAGAAGGGGACCAAATCGGCGGCCACCAACGCTGTTCATCAGGGGTAACTTACACAGCAAAATCACAATGTACCCACAATGGGTACAATGTGGATCAAACTACAACCAACCTATAGGATTACAAGTATAGATACAATCTAATACAGTATAATTATACAATCATAATTATACAAGTATAATTATACAATCTAATATAGATCCTATAGGGAAGCAGGTCATGTAGCAAGGCTATATGGAAAGATCAAAGGAATTCTTGGAAAGAGATTATGGGTCCAGATGTTCTGCTCACCCACCTATGTAACTAAAGCCCATCTGGGCCCACAAGACCAAGGGGTGCTAATTACAGTATAATTTCAAGTTGCTGTTTATCTTGTAGGCCTGGCTATTGCAACTCCATCCTGAGGCCTAACTCTAGAGGCCAATTTGCCTCTAGCCACAATTCTGATATCTCTATTTTTTTGTACTGACTTCCTTGAGGGCCCAATCCTTCTTTGACTGTCCATTAATTTCTATCTAACTTAGTTGCCTATAATAAATCCATCCACTGATGTCTGAGGTCCATGGATGCTTTCCTTCCTTTCCTCAAAAATTCAAGCTTACCAGGCTTTGCCAGTTTGGAACTTCACACGTCAGTCAGCATCTGCAGCACACAACCTGCCCTCTCCAGCAGCTGGGTTTTATCACAGAGAAACATTCCCTGCTCCCCACCCCCAAGACCTGGTCTCCCTCAGGTTGTCTTTCTGACACTTGAAGCTAACACCCCCAAATTTCCCAACATCTCTAAATATTATCTTTATATCTAATAATAAGTCCCTGACATTAGATTTCATCGTATCTTTCTGGACTGGGTAAATAAGCAGCTCCCCAAAGCAAATAAGAACCATCTTATTATACTTCCTGTACCAGCATCAGTGCCGTGTGAGGGAGAAGGATTCCAAACCAGCAGATAGAACATTTCAATTTCAGCTTCAGCTCCTTTTAAAACTGGTTGTGTGACCTTGGAAAAGCAATTTAAGTCCTCGCTACCTTTAGCATGTAGTTTCCTAACTGTAAGAAATATTATAAGTCCACTCTGTCCTCATCATTTTTATCATCAGAGAACATTTATCAAATGTCTACCTGGTGATGGCAGCTTGCAAACCTAGGCAGGCAGCTGTGGCCTCTATTCATCAGGGTCCTAAAGCAGGACATTTCAGCCTTCTAAGATTAGGCACAGTTTTGCTGATGTGTGGGAAACACGAGGAAAAAATACAGAAAGAAAAGCTTTCTGAAGGGGAAAAAGGTATATTTGTTTAATAGTTTAAAAAAATTATCCTTTATTCTATGCTTTTTCAGCGTAAAAAATGCCATTTTTTAATAATATGGCCACAGCAGATATTACTTCATAAAATTATCTTGTCCACCAATACATTTTTTTGCTCTTTTTAAGAACACATTTTCTTCTCTGTCTCCAAAAGATTTGCTACGAGGTGAATTCTAGTCTAGATTCCATTCGACTACAGGGCTCTGTCTTGGGAAGGGGCTTGGATCCCACCTCCAGAGTCCACCATCTTCTCCCCAGCTCTAAGGTGAGTAGTGTTAGAAAATTCTGAGCTGGTGGTTTTTGGACAAGGTAGGGCCTAGTATTTGCCCTGCTTGTTAGTGTTCCTGTGGCTTGGGAAAGTCAGTCAACCTCTCTGTACTTTAGCTTCCTCACCTGTAGAATAGATCTAGACAGGGTCACTAATTGTCCACCCTTTCTGCTAATGGGACACCTGAGAATGATACGTGCACAGCCCTCTGAACCGCACTCCGCAGGCACTGGCCGTGTATGACTTCACCCCTGTCGCTCACCCTTGGCACCGTGCATCTGAAATTCAAGTGACTAAATTGAAGCTCTGTTAATAGTGGTTCTCAAACTGGAGGGGACGTCAGAATGCCTGGAAGATTTATCAATCCTGAGTTGCCAGGCTCCACCTACACTTTCTGATTCAGTAAGTCTGGAGTAGGGCTTGAAATTTTGCATTTAAATTGCCAGGTGATGCTGAACCATACTTTGAGAACCATTGTATGATAAGGACTTTGAATCCACTGGAATTTAGTAATCAACCAATCTGCCAACCACAAACTCCACTATTATTTGTAACAAATTACTTTCTATACTTTGATTCAGCTGCTGAATTAGTAACCTCTCCAAGGCCTTCCAGCTAAAAAATCCTGAGTTTAAATAAAGAAAGACAATGGGTCTTGATTCAACAATTCAACTCCCTCTGCAATCAGATCTTCTTTCAACTCTTTCAATATCCCCTCCACCCCAGCTTCCACTCCACCCACCTAAAGACTAACACTCAGCTTCATAGGAAACAAGAATGGCACGCTATGTTCAGTATAAATGCAGGAGTGCACTTCTCTGAGTCTTGGCAGTTGGAATGAGAATCTTTTATTCTCCTCAGGGATATCTCTAAGAGGACCAAATCTACATGGTGGTTCTTCTCTGGCTCTTTCCAGGCCGACCAAATTTGTTTATTTGACTCCATATCAGGGATTGAGCCCAGGCCATCACATGTGCTAGGCAAGCACTCTGCTACTGAGCTGTATCCCCAGACCCTTTTAAAATTTTATTTTGAGACAAGGTCTTGCTCCCAAATAGCTGGAATGTGTCACAGTGTCCTGCTGCACTTTTAAGAATGTCCAACACACCTGGATGTGGCAGTACTGTATGTGTATATTTCCAGCTCATTGGGAGGCTGAAACAGGACTATCTCAAGTTCAAGGACAACCTGGGCAACATGGCAAGACTCTATCTCAAACACAAATAAACAAACAAAAACAGAATGTCCAAAACAGCCATGGCCATGTATTGTTCTTATGCTGATAGAACCAACAGGTCATTTTAAGTTGCAATCCAAAAGAAACCAAAGAACATTTAAATGATATATACAGGCTTTCCTAACAGCAATGTATTTTCTGTGAAAGCATTTCAACTGACTGCTCTTCACAGACTGTCCAAAAGAAAGAGGAAATACTTCTCGGGGGAATTCAGAAATCTATTGGTTTTCCAGTCTATCAGAGACTAAGAAAGGCAATTCAGCAGCATATGCAGTGAGAAGAGCACTGGGAGTTGCTCCCTCTCTTCTGAGGTCTAGCTGCTCTAAGACGTGGACTCTGACAGGTGTGGCCATGTAATGGAACAATATAGTCCTGTTTTTCCCTTTTATAGCACTGGTGATTGAATCCAGGGCCTTTGCCTTAAGCCGCATTCCTAGCCCTTTAGAAAAATTCCTTTTTTTTTGAGACAGGGTCTCACTAAGTTACCCAGGCTGGCTGAACCTCTTGTCTCAGTCCCCTGTCTTGTGAAACTTCTGTCTTATGAACTTGTGAACTTCCCGTCTCAGCCTTCCAGAGTTCTGAGATTAGAGACATGCACTACCATGCCTGGTTTGTATTTCTTCTATCACCAGATCTGTCTAATGGCAACTGATTACAAAATCAACTCATGGGAGCAGTATTATTCAGGTATTCAGGGTTTTCTAGAGCTATGTTAGGATTAGGGTATGTACACAGTGTAACTGAAAAATATGGTGAACATTAAACCTATATTTTAAATTTATTACCGTAAAAGACATATTGCCATTGATCCCCTTTAAAATACTTCTCCTCACTTCAGACACACTTATCTCACCATTCTTGCCACTTTCTGAGGCAGTTTTGCAGTTCCTCTTTCTTGAATGTCTGCCTTCATGTCCTAAATCAATTCAAAACATTTACTTTTCATGGTCATTTTGACTTTAGGGAAGAGCCAAAGTCTCATTGGGCAAGATGTGGTAAATAAGGTGGATGAGGACACACCATAAAGTTTTCATGAGCCTGCCTTTCCATTGATGACACTTGGCAGCAGCATTCACTGATTATTGACCATGCTTCATAAAAAGACTCCCAATACAAGACTTTCAAAACTGCTTCAGATAGTGACACGAATGGGTTAAATACGTGACAATGGGTTAAGTACATTTGCAGCGAGGGGGAATTTGTTGTTGTTGTTGTTCTTCAGGGGATTAATGGCAATGTGTCTTTTACTGTAATAATTTTTAAAATTTAAGCATTCACAGTGTATTTTGATCATCCCTCATATATATGTGTATGAAAGGGGACTTCTTGGGGGAAATTATGTGACCACGGTGGCTGAAGAGTTCCATGGCAAGCTGTCTGCAGCCTGGAGATCCCAGGATGCTGGTCGCAGGCTCAGTCCAAGTCGGAAGCCTTCAGAATCAGGGAAGCCAATGGCATAACTCTCAGTTGGAGGCCAAAACCTGAATACCTGGGTAGGGGCATCTGGTTTTAGTGCTGCATCCAAAGACCAGCAAGCCTAGAGTTCTGATGTCCAAGACTGGAAACCAATGTGTTCCAGTTCTGGGGTGGGAGAGTGGGGAAGGGTGAGCTTCAATTTGCTTTTTGTATTTAAAGTGATCTCCCCTTGCCCACAGGTGACTGGATGGTGTTCAGCCACACTGAGGGTGGGCCTTCTCCATTTAGTGCACTTAGACTTTCAAATGCCCTCACAGGTGCACCCAAAGTAGTACTTTTCCAGGTTCTAAGTATTCCTTAATCCAATGGAGTTGGCACATAAAATAAACCATCACAGCCACTGTTTTTTAATAAAATTAGCTAACATATCAAAATTCTATGTGCCAGGTATTGGTCTAAGAATTTCCCAGGTATTAATTCATTTAATCCTTGTAACAGTCCCATAAGTACTATTACTATGTCCATTTTATAGACAAGGAAACTGAAACCCAAAGAATTACTTACCCAAAGTCACATTAGTTAATGAGAGGTAAAGATAAACTTCAAATCAGTCCTGATCACAGAATTGCACACTATTATGTCATGAAATAAAACAAAATAAAAAGATTTCCAAAAAAAAACTTTAAAAAAAGATTTCCATCATGAACAATGATAGAGAACAAGAAAACCCTAGATTAATTAAATTCAAAATTCAAATGTTTTATGAACCATTTGACAATTAGAACCTGTTATGAGTCAAATTGTGCCCCACCATCACCACCACTGCTGCATAAAAGATAAGTTAAAGTCCTAGTCCCTAGTACCTCAGAATGTCAACTTATTTCAAAATTGGGTCATTGAAGGACCAGGGATTTAGCTCAGTGGTGCAGATGCCTGCCTTACAAGCACAAGGTCCTGAGTTTGGTCCCCGGTACCCCCCCTGCAAAAAAATTGGGTCATTGAAGATGTAATTAATTAATTAATTAATATGATTTCGTACTGGCTACTGTGGTCCCTAATTCAGTGTGACTGGTAATTGGATAAGATGGCCACATGAAGACAAAGACACAGAGGGAGAAAGCCATGTGATCATAAAGGCAGAGATTAGAGCTATGGCGCTGTAAGGAAAGGAACATCAAAGGTCCCCAGGAATCATCAAAAGCTGGAAGCAGCAAGGAAGAATTTCTCTAAAAGATTCAGAGGGATAGTGGCCCTCTTTGATTTCAGACTTCTAGCCTCCAGACTGTGAGGCTGTCAGTTTCTGTTGTTTTAAGCCACAAGTATGGGAACTTTATTTTGGCAAACTTCTAAAAAACTGATACATTCCTTCCCCATATCTCTTACTTTGCCCTCCTAATTTCCAATGGCAGTGCGAGAACAGGAGGCCCACTTGGTAGAAGTAGACAGAAACTTGCTTGTTCATGCAGAAGCTGGCATGATTGCCCATACATTCTAGATGCTTAATAAATGTTAATCAACTGAATAAATTCCTCCAACATTTCCTAAGGGACTGCTCTTTACCAGGATTACATGAAAATGGGACAAGCAGACTTTTTTTTCTTTCATTAAGTTTATTGGTACATTTTAAGTAAACAATACAGTTACATTCATTATTGAGAACTTGTACCTTTACATGATGTATCTTGGTTCTTATTTTTTCCCCTTCCCCTGCCCTCCTTTCATCCCCTCCACCCTTCCCTATTTACAGAGACTTTGTTTCCATTTTTTCCTTTTCTCGTATTTTTTCCTTTCCCTTCTTTCTTTACCCTACCCCTCCCACTTCCCCTACCCCTTTAGACCTTTTCTTTCTATTTCACATTATCAATTATACATTTTGATCCTTATTTACACTTTTAGTTTCCCACACCAGAGAAACTATTTGATATTCACACGTGTGTCCTATTTATTTCACTTAAGAGTATGGCCTCAATGTGCATCCATTTAACTATAAATGTCTCTAGTTTCTCGTTCTTTATGCCTGAGTAGTACTCCATTTTATTTAAAAAAACACATCTTTATCCAGTCTCCAGTTGATGGCCAATTGGGCTGCTTCCAAGCTTTAGCTATTACAAACTGTGCCACTATAAACATGGATGCACATATATCAGTGTGGTATGATTCTTTTAATTCTTTTGGAAATATACCCAGCAGGGGAATAGCTGGGTCAAATGGGACCTCTAGTCCTAGTTCTCTGAGGTATCTCCATACTGATTTCCACAGTGGTTGCACCAGTCTGCACTCCCGCCAACAAAGCAGAAGGGTTCCTTTCTCCCCACAACCCCGCCAACATTTGTTATTGGTTTATTTCTTGATGGGACAAGCAGACTTTAAAATCAAGATACACAGGGGCAACCCACTTTCCGGTCTCCCTTCTGTCTCTCTTGGGCAGAAGCTTTCTCTCTCCCAATAAATTTTTCCTACTCTTAAAAAAAAAATCAAGATACACAGTAAAAAATTCCCTTCTCAAATCCATAGATGACTGGATAAATATTAGCTACTGAAGTTTTTTTCTAGCATCCCTAACATAAGGAAAAATGGCTGTTCTAAGAATTGCCTTTTGGGCTTGTTTCACTCACCTATTTGTGAATATTATTTCCATTTTCTTTTTTCCATTTTCCATTTTCTTGGAAGTGCTAAAAAATGGAGAAAGGTATGAAATGTACAGCAGGAAGGAGAAGCACAATCCCAAAATGTGATCAAAAGGCCTTGGATAATTGAGAGGGGAAGTACTTTGAACACAGGTATCCATGTGAGAGAAAATGGAGTACTTTAAGCACATTGATATCTAATGAAGACTTATAAAAGCACTTCAAAAAGGTTGGCCCAATGTCAAAGAATGAAATGATTATTCTGCATATAAATTCAATAAACATGTTGAAACCAAAGAGCAAACAAAGAAAAAAATATAATATAGTCTCATTTTAATACAATGAGAAAAACTCCTGTATATGGATGTGAGTATAAAACTATGTTCATTTATATATATTTAAGATTTCCATCCTTGGAGAATGAGGTGGAAAGATGCTGTGTTGTCCTCTGGCAATAGCAGTAGAAGAAAATGACATAAACCTAGTGTATTAAAACAACAGGTAGTAGTTAAATTCATAGACACAGAAAGTGGAATGGGTGGTTCCCAGGGGCTAGAAACAGAGGGAAATAAGGAGTTGTTTAATGGGCTGTGGTGATGGCTTCTTCCAGGTTGCAGATCTCTCATGGTATCCTCAGACATTTTAGTTAAGAGAGCTGCCTGGGCTTTCTTTTATAAGGGCACTAATCCTAATCTTGAAGATTCCACCCTCATGACATAATTACCTCCAAAGGCCCCACTTCCCGACACTATCACTTTGAGGGTTAGGATTTGTACATGTGAATTTTGGGAAGAGACAAACATCCTGCCTATTGTGCTTTCTTATGAGGCCTGATTGTGGTTAGGGCACATGTGGGTAATCCAGGATCATATTCCTGTGTCAACATCCTTGGTTTAATTATACTTGCAAAGATCCATTTTCGTTTTTCTGCAACACTACAGGTTCCAGGAATTAGGACTGGCTGTCTCTGGGTGCCAATCTTCAGTGTACCACAGATGGGTACCATACCATTAACATGGAGAGGGGTGATGTGGTAGCCAGCTTGCAAGACTGGTCCCAGAGACTCACCTCTCCCTATTCATGCCTTTACGTAGTTGACTCCCAAAAGTAAGGGCTGGCTGTGTAACTAACACAATAGGGCAGAAGTGACAGTGTGTGCTTTCCAGGTTGTCATACAGGACATTGTGGTTTCTGCCTTGCTGCTCTGAGGAAAATTAGGCATGATGTGAGGACACTCAAGCAGCCCCACCAAGAAGCCCTTGTAGGGAAGCACCAAGCACTCCCACCAACAACCAGTACCAATTGCTAGTTGGGTAACTGTGGCTCCTTGGAAGTAGATCTTGGAGCCCCAGCAAGCCTTTAAATAACCATGAATTCAGAACTTCCTGAGTAGCAGCCAAGACTCTCCTGTCCTACAAAACTGTGCAGATGATGTTTATTGTTATTTTAAGCCATTGAGTTGGGAGGATAATTTGTAAAAGAGTGATGTAGGAGAAAAAGAAACCAAGCTCCTTCCCATTAAAAACCAAAAAGTAAACAAAAGCCAAAACACTAAAAAACAACCCCTCTATATTTTAAAAATCCTTTATCCTACCCATGGATCTAATTTTTAAAAATCTAGATCTAGATCTACATTTAATTTTTTCACAAAATAAAATTGAGGCTTTTATGATAATAATTTCTGAGAGTAGGACATGGATTGGAATGGCACACAGTATTCCACATTGCAGGGAGCAGAGAGAGAGTCTATGGTTTTGTTGTAGTTACCCTGCCTTTCCTTATACTGAGGAGTATGATTAATATCTGTTATTACTGATTCCCAGTATCCATTCTCCTTTCTTCTAGTATAAGTGGCTCACTTTTCCTGTAAGCAACTACCCTGAATAGTATAAGACAGTATAAGAAACAAGAGAATGGAAAAGAGCTAAATTTGAGGTAGAATTGGTTGAAAGAAATGGTAAAGCCCTTGGATGCTTTGCTTACGACTTCAACAATCCATGTGAACCAAACATTAAAAGAAGTAACTGTGTGTCGTGATGCCACCTTGGCCCTCACTTGAACTTCAAGAACTTGGAGGAAAGAGGATGATGCATTGTTATACAAGCTGGAAAGAAGGAAGGAAGGAAGGAAAGAAAGAAAAAAGAAAAAAATCCAAAAGGTTCCATTGCATAACAATTAAGCACAAATTAATTTAAAGCATTCTAGAACATGTCCAATTCTTTTGTCCTCTAGTCTTCCATTCCTACTTGGATCTGTGACAAAGTATTACTTAACCTGGGCTTCCATGCAAGATACTATACACTGTGGGGCATATATAAGAGACATTTATGTTCTCATAGTTCTGGGGGTGGCATTCCAAGATCAAAGTGTTACCAGAATTGGTTTTGGTTGAGACTTTTCTTCCCGATTTGCAGACAGCCATTTTCTCTTTGGGTCCCAACATGGCCTTTGCTCTGTGCACATGAAAAGAGACAGACAGATTCTAGGTGTCTCTTTCTTTTTATAAGTACCTAGTCCTTTCAGTTCAGGCACCACCTTCATTTAAGTTCAATTACCTCCTTAAAAGCCCTGTCTTCAAATATTGTCACATTGAGGGAACATAATTCAGTTTATAACAGATGTTTGTTGCTCACCAAATATCCATGTGCTATCTGTCATTTTCTAAGTCCCTCATAGCCAGTCAGGGTCATATGACTAGTTCTGGGCAATTGTCTGTTTGGAAGAGATACATGTGTCTCTTCTGAATGAAACTTTTAAAAGCTGGTGTGTGATCCTTCAGTTCTTTCACTTTTTCTCTTGATAACCGAGAAGCTATGTATTCAAGGTAATTCAGCTATAAATAATATGATACAGCCTTCATTAGCTGAGATACCTGAATGGCTATTTTGGAACACAACCCCAGTTAATTTACACTGGAAATGTATCACAAATTAGAAATAAATTTTGTGGTGTTAAAACTTTGAGATTTCAGGGTAAATACATAAGTAAGCAAAACCTACTACTTCCCAAGTAAGTACTAAGCCTTATCCTTCAATAATAGTGAACTACTAACTAAATGAAAAGATACTTCACATTAGTGGCTCTAAAGTCTTTACATCATCAAATGGCAACAGTCCTCCAGCTGATCTACAGATCTCTATTAAAATTCCAGCTTTTGGACGTCTGAGAAGATGGCAGAGTGGTGAACATCAGAGAAAGAGCCTCTCTGAGATTTTGGTGTCCAGAAACTCGAATATAGCAACATGAGGAAGAAAAGAAGCAAAGTTGGTCCCCTGGATCCAGCAAGGATCTGAAGAGAGAATTGAAGCCCATGGGAAGAGCGAGGAGAAGGACTTCAATGAAGAAGAAGGACATGACAAGTAGCACTCCTTGAGCCTGGACTCACTGCATGGGAAGGGCAGCTCAAACTTTCAGATGCAAGGTGACTGCTGGCAATCCCAGAGGCCTCCGCAGACAAACACACCAGTGGAACAGAGCAGTGGATGCAGCAGACTGTAGTGGCTGGTGAGTTATTCAGGTTCAGACATCCTTCAGGAGAGGGTGATTGACTGGTAGCCATCTTGGACAAGGGCCAATTGAACTTGGATCTCATAAGATTGATCCAAGTCAATGAAAAAGCAGGAAGTAGCTCAAATGACATTAAAAAAAAAACCCTGTTCACAGAAGTAATGTCAGAAAACTCCCCAAGTATGGAAAAGGAATTTGACATACAGATAATTGAGGCATATAGAACTCCAATTAGCCATGATTAAAAAAAAAATCTACACAAAGGCATATAATAGTTAAGAGTCCAGAAATTCAACACAAGAACAGAATATTAAAAGCTGTCAGAGAAAAGAAACAAATCACTTATAAAGGAAAGCCCATTAGAATCACAACAGACTTCTCAGCTCAAACCCTCAAGTCAAGGAGAGCTAGGAGTGAAGTATTTCAAGTCCTAAAAGGAAACAACCTCCAACTCAGATTGATGTACCCCACAAAACTATCTTTCAAAATTGATGTAGAAATAAGATACTTCCATGACAAAAAACACCTGAAGAAATTCAGGACCACCAAGCCAGCAGTCCAAAATGTTCTGAAGGACATTCTAAAAAGAGATAATGAGGACTACAACTCCATAAACCCCAAGAGAATGAATCCGTGAGGCAAGGCAAGTAATTAAACAGAGGGTGAAAAAGGGGGAGATAAGAACAGGAAAATAAAATGACAAGGATAAGTCAATACAGTCCAATTATAAGCAGCAATGTAAATAGTCTCAATTCACCAATCAAAAGAAACAGACTGCCAGAATGGATCAAGAAACAAGATCCAACAATATGCTGCATACAAGAAACACATTTAATTAAAAAAGAAATGCATAGACTGAAAGTCAAAGGATGGAAAACAATACTCCATGTGACAGAAACCCAGCAAAAAGCAGGGGTAGCTATTCTATTTGAAGAGAAAGTAGATTTCAAGCCAAGACTAATTAAGAGAGACAAAGAAGATCACTACATCCCTGTAAAGGGAACAATTCAAGAGAAAGAGATAATAATCATAAATATATACGCACCAAATACCAAATATGCACCAGCACACTCAACTACATAAAACAAATATTAAAGGATATGAAAAATTAAATAAGCACCAATACAATTGTAATGGGGGACCTCAATACCCCCATTGTCACAAATAGATCAGCTAGACAAAAAAATCAACAAATATTAGAACTGAACCTAACTTTTGAACAAAAAGACTTAGTAGATGTCCACAAAGTGTTCCACTCCACAACATCAGAATGCACTTTCTTCTCAGATGCAAACAGGATGTTCTCCAAAGTAGACTACATACTAGCTCATAGACCATGTTTACATAAATGCAAAGGAATTGAAATGATCACATGCGTATTGTCAGACCATAGTCCAATGAAATTGAAAATCAATGGCAAAGGAAACCACAAAATCTTCATAAACACATGGAAATTAAACAACATGCTCTTGAACAACCAATGGGTCACAGATGAAATTAAAGAAGAAATTAGACAGTTTCTACAATTAAATGATAGTGCCAGTATAACATACTGGAACTTATGGGATGCAATGAAAGCAGTCCTATGAGGGAAATTTATAGCAGTGAATTCTTATATCAGAAAAACAGTGAGCTAATGTTAAACCTCAAGCTTCTAGAAAAAGAAGAGCAAGTCAATCCCAAAACTCATATGAGGGAAGAAATTATAAAGATTAGAGCAGAAATTAATGCAATGGAGACTAAGAAAACAACAGGAAGAATCAATGGATCAAAGAGTTCATTCTTTGAAAGATTAAATAAAATCAACAAACACTTAGGCAACCTTATCAAAAAAGGAAAGATTCAAATCCATGTAATTAGGAATGAAAAGGGTGAAATCACAATGGATCCTGCAGAAATCCAGAAGAGCATCAATACTTACTGAGAGAACCTGTATTCTAATAAGATGGAAAACACAGAAGAAATGGACAGATCCCTAGATCCATATGAATTACCAAAGCTGAATCAAAAAGATATAAAAATTCTAAATAAACTAGTATCAGCCAACAGATTTGATGCAATCCTGATCAAAATACCAATAGCATTTCTTACAGAATTAGAGAAAAAAATTCTAAAATTCATTTGGAAAGAAGAGACCTAGAACAGCAAAAGCAATTTTGGGAAACAAAGGCAAGGTGGGTGGCATCACAATCTCTGACTTGAAATTATATTGGAAAGTTACTGTGATAAGAACAGAATGGTACTGGCAAACAAACAAACAACAACAACTACAACAAAAAACAGACCTGAGGATCAATGGAACAGATTAGAAGATGTAGAAACAAGTCCAAACATACTTAGCCATATTATCTTTGACAAAGGTGCTAAAACATCTTCACTGAAAGAAAGATAGCTTTTTAAATAAATGGTGCTGGAAAAACTAGCTTTCCACATGTCCAAGATTAAAACTAGACTCATATCTTTTACCATTCATTAAACTAAAATCAAAATGGATCAAAGATCTAAATATTAAAATGGAAACACTAAAAAAAATGGAAATACTAAATCTGCTGGAAGATAGAATTAGTAGAACTCTTGAAGACATCAGTGTAGGCAAAGACTTTATGAACAAAAAACTTATTGCATGGGAAATATCACAAAGAACTAACAACTGAGAGCTCATATTAAAAAGCTTCTGCACAGCAAGAAAAACCACCAACACATTGAAGAGACAACCCACAGTGTGAGAAAAAATTCTGCCAGCTGTTCCTTAGACAAAGGACTAATATCTAAAATATAAAAAGTACTCAAAAAAATTAGACCCCTTAAATTTAAAGACCCAGTCCAAAAATAGGCATCTGAAATGAACAGATACTTCTCAGATAAAGTACAAATGGCAAATAAATATATGAAAAAATGTTCAACATCTCTAGTCATTTGAGAAATGTAAATTAAAACAACGCTGAGATTGCATCTCACTCCAGAAAGAATAGATGTTATCAAGAAATCAACCAATAACAAATGCTGGAGGGGCTGTGAAAGGAACCCTTTCCCACTGTTGGTGGAAGTGTAGGCTGGTGCAACCACTGTGGAAATCAGTGTGGAGATTTCTGAAAAAAACTAAAACTAGAGGTCCCATTAGACCCAGCTATTCCCCTACTGGGTATCTTTCTGAAAGGAAAGCATCATACTACAATGATATACACACACCTATGTTTTATAGCAGCACAGTTTGTAATAGCTAAATCTTGAAAACAGCCCAAATGCCTACCAACTGATGAATAAAGAAGATTTTTTTCAATACAATGGAGTACTACTCTGCCGTAAAGAAGCTTAAGCTTGAGACATTTCTAGCTCAAGGGAAGCACCTTGAGATCATATTCTTAAGTGAAGTAAATCAGACACACGTATTTAAATACTGCATTGTATCTGTAAATAAGGACCAAAATGTATAATAGATATTGGGAAATGGGAAGAAAATGTTCAAATTAGAAGGGGAACAAGAGAGTGTAGAGGGAGAAAGAAAGGAAGGGACAAAAAAAGAGAGAGAGACTAGAAGGAAAAAATGGAAACAAAGCTTTTGTAAGTAAGGAAGGGAAGAATGGTTGAAGGGAGGGGAGGGGAATGGGAATAAATGAAGAAACAAATTCCCTATGATGCATGTTATCATTATGTATGTCTAAAATAAATTTTAAAAAGAAAAAAGTTCCAGCTTAAATTTTTTTTAAATTTCCACCTTTTTAAAAAGCATAATTTGACAAACTTATCCTAAAATTTGTGTGGAAATGTAAGGGACCCAGAGTAATCAAAACTATCCTGAACAAACAGTGGGGAAGATTCACAGATCTTAATTTCAAAACATACCACAAAGCTACAGTAACCAGAACAATGTAGTACTTGGCATAATAATAATAATAATAATAATAACAACAACAACAACAACAACAACAATATCTCAATGGAACAGAATTAAAAATTCAGAAATAAATCTTTACATTTACAGTCAATTGATTTTCAACAAGGGTTCTAAGACAATTCAACGAGGAAAAAAATCATCTTTTTAACACATGATTCTGAAATGACTAGGTATCCACATGACAAAGAATGTATTTGGACTTTATCTCACACTGTATACAAAATTAACTTGAAATGAATCAAAGGTCTAAATGTTAGTGCTGGATACAACCTTAAAAGATAAGCAACAAAAGCAGAAAGAAATTAGACATTATCAAAATAAAAAACTTCTGTGCTTCAGAGGGTATCATGAAGACTAGGAGAAGCCAGGTGTCATGGCACATGCCTGTAATCCTAGCACTCTGGGAGACTAAGGTAGAAGGATCACAAGTTCAAGCCCAGCCTGGGCAATTTGGCAAGACCATGTCAAAGTAGGAAAGAAAGAAAGAAAAAAAGGAAGGAAGGAAGGAAGGAAGGAAGGAAGGAAGGAAGGAAGGAAGGAAGGAAGGAAGGAAGAAGAAAGAAAGAAAGAGAGAGAAGAAGATTGGGCTAATTTCTTATTTTTATACAGGGTCTCACAAAGTTTCTAAGCTGGTCCTGAACTTGGGATTCTCCCGCCTCAATCTCCTAAAGTGCTGAGATTACAAAATATATTATTATTTATAATAGATTAAAAAGTGGAAATTATCCAAATATCTAGTGCTTTTAAGTTCTTTAATTCTTTTTTCTCTTTTCTTCTTCTCTTTTCTTTTCTGGAGATAGGATCACGCTATGCAGTTCAGTCTGAACTTGAACTCACTATGTAGCTCAAGTTCACCTTGAACTTGTGGCAATCTTCCTGCCTCAGCCTCCTCAGTGCTGGAATTATAGACATGTGCTATCATGCCTGGCAATGCTTTTTATTTTCTGGAGTAATCTTTCTCTGACTCAAAGCTAGAGCTGGACATTTCTCTAGGACGTTTCTCTTGATTTTTTTACTATTGGTGAATAGAATTTAGAAGACAAGATCTGGGCATTACTTGTGCTCATTGCCACTGGGCTATAATTGCTTCTGGGCACTACTAATGGACAGAGTTAGATTTTTCTGGTATTAGTGTAAACAGAAAAAGTATTCTATGGCTGGGCACGGTGGCTCATGCATGTAGTCCCTGGACTTGGAAGGCTTGAGGCAAGAAGATTGCTGCAAGTTCGAGGCCTGCCTGGGCTATATAGTGAGTTCAAGGCCAGTCTGAACTACATAGTGAGACCATGTGTCAAAAAACCCAAATAAAAGATACTATTCTAACTTTTAAATTTATACAATCCCTCCTACCACTCCCTTAGTGAACACTTAGGGATTTTCCTTAGTAGAGTTCTGTATACTTGAGCCCCAAGGAAGAAAACTGATGAAACATATAATGAGAGCAAGTCTTTTTTATTATAAACCATTGGCATTGAGAGTAATTTGTTACCACCATATAATCTGACCTATTCTGACTGTATTACAGCGCAATGCCCTGGGCTAGGTACAAATAGTCATTTTAATGTAAATGGCAAGAAGTATTAGGAAATTAAAACCTTGTTTGCTTTTGCACAAATTAGTAAGGCACCAAAAGAGCAGAAAACGAATGAGAAATTTCAAACTGGTCAAATTTCTGAAAAGACATCTGGTACTTACTTCTGACATAATGAAGGGCAGTCTCTATATAACAAAGACTAAAAATCCTGGGAGAAACAGGGTAACAAGGGCCATGTTTTCTATATAAAATCACTTCACTAGAATATGAGGACTCCATGTCACTGTACAGATTTATGAAGAAAACAGAATTCTTAATAGAGTCTTGGGCATCTGCTCCTATCATGGAGGGAAAGCACTTCCAAAAGCAAGTAGACAACATTTGCCTAGAACCTGCTATTATTACACTCTGTGCATATGGTAGCTAAAAACTCATTAGTTTTATAATTCTGGCTGAAGTTGGCAAGCCACCTCCAGAAATATTTCATACAAGCAAAGTGACAGATGGCAATTTCCTTTGTTATAGGATGAGCTGGTTAGGGGAGTGGTCATGCACACAAAAATCATCCAAATAGTGTGAAACTACTCTTACGGAAAATAATTTATTTGCTGCTTCCAGTAAGTTAATCTTCATGTAATTGGCCTACTTTCTGTTATGCAAGAATACATTATTGGTCAGACTTACATAATTTCTTTCAAATAGGGTTAGAAAATAAATTTCAGTGGCCATGATGGGGTAGACATGATCATCCCTCAGTATCCCTGAGGAATTTGTTCCAGGACCTCCACCCCTACCAAAATCTGCAGATGCTCAAGTCATTTATATAAGATATAGTATTTGCACATTATGTATGTATATCCTCCCATATGCTTTAAATCACATATTATTTATAATACCTAATACAATGCAAATGTAAATACTTCTTATACTGCAGTGTTTAGAGAATAATGACAAGGAAAAAAAGTCTATACACGTTCAGTATAGACGCAACCATCATAAACTTAACTATATAATACACAAATGAGAACTGAAGTCCAACAATATTCAAATGACAAAGGCTGAGGAGAGACTGAGGATCTGTGAAATGGCAAGAGGTTGCAGCAGGATGTGCCTATATATGACTTCATTCATATAGATTTCAGTGTGTGCTAGTCCATCACATGGCAAATTCAAGTTTTGCTTTTTAGAAATTTCTAGAATTTTTTCCAAATATTTTTCATTCATGGTTGGTTGAGTCCTTGAATGCAGAACCTGCAGGGCTGACTTACATAATCAATTTGTACTAGCAAGAAACGGGGGTAGTTATTTTGTTTTAACTTGTCTCCCACAGTTGCAGTTCCTTCTGTAGAGACTGCTTTGTTTGTTTATATACCTTTGTGGCATGTACCTTTGTGCTAAAAATGTTCTAATCGGGCCGGGGATTTAGCTCAGGGGTTTCGACGCCTGCTGCGCAGGCGCAAGGACCCGAGTTCAATCCCCGTACCAAAAAAAAAATGTTCTAATCGTGTGTCGAGACTCTTTGACAACCCAGCTTTAGGCTCTGGTGATAATTCTGTCTGGTTAATTAGAATACCATGTCTCTTGTCCTCATGATTGGTTCAGAGATAGGCATGTGACCCAGCTTGGGCCAGTGAGAAATTTCCTCTAATTTTGCCCTGAAACTATTAAATAGAAATGCCCTCTTTCCAATGGATAGAATATAAACCTGGAGTTCCTTTTGTAATCTATGTACCCATAAAGAGGAACTCAGGACCAAGAGATAACTGGCTTTGACATTTGTGTACCTGGATCCAAGTAATTTTGAGGCCACCACACCCTTGGGCTTTTTTCACTTACATGAGTCAGTAAATTTCCTTTTTTTGTTTAAGCCAGTTGGATTTCTTTCACATGCAACTGTAAGAGTTCTGACTAATGCACTCACTATTTTAGAACAGTCAAACAGCTAGAAAAATATTACAGTCCTCCCTGGCCTTATCTCTGTGACTTAGTCACTGAACCAGAAACAGCACAAGTTAAATCTCTTCCAAATATAGTACATTTTCCCAAAGAATCTCGAAGCATTCACAAACTTCAGAGAATATCCTGGAGTATATTAGATACCTTGGAAGAACACTGCTAACTCTTGTTAGTGTAGTTAAAAATAATGTTGATCTTTTCCCAAGAATAGGCTATCTACCAGCTACTATACAAGGCATTTTATAGACATTAATATTCACAATTCTTTCATTAAATTGGTATTATTATGCCCACTGTATAGATAGGTGAGTTAAGGCTCAGAGATGTCAATTTTTCTGAGATGACTCAGCTCATATGTGAACTCTCCAGCATTCAAGCTCATGTCTGTCTGTCCCTGAAGTCTCTGTTGTACTGAGTCACATTGCCTGTCTCTTTTGTCAACCTTTATTCTTAGGTAATGATTCTTAGAAGCTATGAAAGCAGCATTTTGTACCCTTCAGGTAGATTTTATTAAGTTTGTGGTTAACTTTGTAATAAAAATATTTTCTGTTGCTCGCAGAATGCTAGACCTTTCTGTCAGTGTCTGCCTATTGAGGTCCCAGCTGCATGGAACAGAAATGGATCCATGACCTGAGCCAGATAATTAGATTCACTCACCTGGGAATTTCTACTAAGTGGTACAGTGTATACTCGAGTTATGACCATCCTGACACATGAACAAATTGGGTTACGACCGGAATTTTAGTTTAAATTTACCACCAAAGTCTTAAATTACAACCTGAATGCCAGCCACTTGTGCTTCCAGATGGTCTCAGATACAGATTTAACCCTTAAAGAGTTCTGGAAGGAACATTACAACATCCTTTCCTGTGTGAGAAGTCCTGGGTCACTGTCTCTCTAAGGACATTGAGATCTGCCTGTGTACAGGAGGCAGACTTTGAAGGCTGTGTAGAGGAGCCTGAACCTTCAATTGACCAACCTGAGTTACAGCAGCCCTCAAGAAAAAATTGAGTTTGTAAATCAAGGGTCCACTGTAGATCCTTTAGCTAAAAGGACTCATATGCGACCTGTAAGACACACTTCTCTATTTTAGGGAGAAATACAGTCTTATACATCTCCTTTTTCCAATAATTTTTTTTTTTTGAGACAGGGTCTCACTATGTAGCCCAGGCTGGCCTCGAACTCAATGTGATCCTCCTGCCTCACCTCCCAAGTGCTGGGCTTTTCCAATAATTTACTCAATTATCACACATTCTTTTCCAGGATATCCCTAGTGAGGCTTTCCCATTGAATTACCCAAGACTCTCAGGGGTTTTCTGAGAAGAAAGGATCAACTATATCAAAATTTTACAATGTTGGGTGTGGTGGCACATGCCTGTAATTCCAGAACTCAGGAGCCTGAAGCAGGAGGATCACAAGTTCCAGGCTAGTTTGGGCTACAAAGTAAGATCTTGCCTCAAACAAACTACAAAACAAAACAAAAAACAAACAAATCCCAAAACAATAAAACCAACAAAAACAACAAAACACACACACAAACCACCACCAAGGTGCATTAGTCTGATCCTTGCATTAGTCTGATCTCGGAGTATTGCAATTCAATGGCAGTCTTGTATAGCCTGATAGAGGCTCTCTTGTCTTCTTCAACCCAGTGTATAATGCTTGGTATCCAAAATCAGAGCTTTCTTGACTGACATACACACATAATTAACACAATCTTGGGATAAGTGGGTCTCAGAGAGAATCTAGCTGTCAGAAATTTAATGTAGTCCAGGCTGCCAGTTTAAACTCACCTTTCCCTCTTGGTGCCATCCCTCTCAGCAACAGTGGTGCCCCACCATGCTATTTTAGGTCAGAAGCATCATGAATAAGGCAAGGAACCTGACTGCTGAGCAGGGAGAGAGAGGGCTTTCTGACTCTGCACAAAGCTCTTGGTTTTATCGTGCACAAGCCTTGCTGTTCTTTCTGCTCTTCCTTAGTTTCCACCAACATGGTAGGATTCTGCCTCTATTTAGGAGTTCATATTAAAAGTTATATTGAAAGCAGTGGTACAGAGCTTGTGTAGCATGGGTCCCATCCCCAGGATTGAAAAAATAAACTTGCTATTCCAGGAGAATGTAACTTACTATAAAAAAGATAAATAAAAGGTAATAATTTTCATAATTATTAATGTGAAAAATTAATACACATTTCCCTATCCAACTCTTTTTTAACCACTAACTGCCATGAATTATATTAAATAACACTTCACTACTTTGCAGAGATAAAGATGATAGAAGACTATGTGCAATCATTCTTGAAAATACTGATTCTGGGCTTGTTGTAAGGATGTTGGACATGCTATGGAGAACACTAAAAGCAGACTGTGAAACCTTTTGGGTGAAATGGCCAGAATTAGGCAAAGGAAAAGATAGAGCAGAGAACCAACTTCCTCTCGCTGTGAAGGTGCCTGAGAGTCTGAAGCCACAAGCAGCCTGCAGGTGCAAAGGAGGGTTTTCCAGTGGTTTTGATGGGCCTCCCCTTCATACACATGAATGAAGATAAAATGAGAATAATGTCCATCACCCTCCCAGAGTTTGACATATATTAACTTCTGGACTATTGCAGAAGTTTGGGCTTCACCAAACTACCGTACACTTAATGGTTTAGCACAACAGAAATTTATTCTCTCACAATTCTGCCTGCCAGTAGTGCCAAACAGGAAGTTGCCAGAGTTGATTCCTTCTGGTGGATCTGTGGGACAGTGATCTTTTCCAGGCCTCTCTCCAAGCTCCTGGTGGCTGTCAGCAGTCCTGGGCATTCCTCTCTGTGTCTCTGCCCCTTTTTTCTTCGAGGACATATAACATTGGATTATCAGCCCACTCTAGTCCAGGGTAATCCTGTCAAGAAATCCTTAACTACATCTGCAAAGACTCTTTTTCCAAACAGAAATTCAGACTTTTGGTGAACATATATTTTGGGGAGAGAGCGCCATTAAATCCACTACTATTTACTCTAACTTCTAAAAATAGCATATCACAGATATTAAAATTCCCTCCTCAACCCCTTCTATCTACTTTCCTTCATCCCTAGATATAACTGTCCTAAGTGTCACTCCCATGTGTGTTTTAATATTTTTATGACCTTTGTATCCACAAAGAACTTGTAGTTATTTATTTATTTATTTGTACCGGGAATCAAACTCTGGACCTTGTACTTTTGAGGCAGGCAGCGAAACCACTGAGCTAAATTCCCAGCCCCAGACATCATCTTTGTAAGATTAAAAGCCTTCCATAAATATTATCCTGTACATTTTCTTTTACTTGTTTTTTTCACTGATCATTGATTTCTTTAAAATCCATGTGGATATATCTAGATTTAGGATACAATTATCTTACAATTATTTTATCCATCCCTCTATTGAAAGGCATAAAGTTATTTTATTATTTGCGGTATTATAAACTTTGGTGATTCCAGGATGTTATCTCCCTATTGTCATGTGCACAGGTATGGAATTCTCAAGTGTTGGTACCTTGAAGTAAAACCAATAGCTTCTTTTCTCCATTTATAATTCTCTGGGAGAGAATAAGGTAGATGTTTAACTATTATTTCTTGACGTTTGCCAACACTAGGCTATGATCTGGGACTTACACTGTTAAGAGGAGGGTAGATTTTTATTTTACTTATAATTTAATTTCTTTAATGGTTTTAAGATTATCAAAGTTTTTAAATCTCTTTAGTTATTTTGTTCATTTATATTTATCTGGAAAATGATTTGCTAAATGTTTAGCCTCGTGGTTATTCATAATAACATCAAATTGAAGTTTTTGAAGATCAAAATGTTGAGAATTTCATATGACTCATTATAATAACTTCTGTGGCTTTACATTTTCTTTCTTTATCTGTTATTATGAATCTCATTGACACCTTTTGTTTTTGACCTCTATGTTGTTGTCTAATTGTTGATCCAGTGTAGACAATCTGCCTTTTTTTGTTGTTTTTAAGATTTTTCCCTTGTCTTTTATGTTCTGTTAGTTAGTATGTTGCTTCTAAGTAAATCGATATTTACCCTACTTGGTACTCTCAGAGAGTCTCACGGCTGTATGGGTGTAGCCACCCAGCATCTATCCCATAGGGCCAATGACCTGGTTTGGCCTTCTGCCGAGCTGTTGATAGCTCTTGGCTATTATTGCTCAGGCTCTGAGTTTTTGCTTCATTTACAGAATTGATTGCTTTATTTCTCATTACTCATTTCTTGTATTTAAAAAATGATGTAGTGACATTTTATCGAGCATTTCTGTATGTTTGGAGTAGGAAGAGAGTCTTTGTTAGCTCTGTCCACCATATTGATGAATTAGAATCCTCTTTACTCTTCTATGAAATCATGAGGAATAAATAAAGAGTGGGCTGGAGATTTAGCTCAGTGGTGCTACACCTGCCTCGCAAGCACAAGGTCCTGAGTTCAATCCCTGATACCAAAAAAATAAAAATTAAAAAATTTAAAAATGAAGAGTCAGCTGCTTTCCGCTGAGAATCAAGGAATAACATCCTCTTCCAGCCAAAATCCCTGGGTGACATAAGATCAGTGCAATTTAGAAATGTGACAACTGGTAGATAAAAATGTTACATAAAAGTGAGTGACACCAATGTGAAAGGACATGGCAGCATTCACATTTTATAGAGGAGGAACTGAGGCCTGAAAGTGAAGGATTTTCCCCAAATTTACAGACAGTACATGGCAGAATCAAGATTTTAAGCTCAAATTTGAGCCTAAAGCACATACTTTCCTTACTATGTTGCCTCTCAGGCAATTGTAATATTTGTAATAAGAAGGGATATTTTTAAAAAGTAAAAATTAAAAATCAGATAAAATGCATTTAAGGACTAAAATGTGTAGTACGGGAAAAAACCATAAAAGGAAGACATGCGTGTGGACTCAATCCTTCATTCCTGCTGAGAGGAAACCAAATAGTTGCATGTTAGTTGAATGCATTCCTCACAGATAGAATTACCTGTCGAGCACAGTTTTAGAAGAGCTCAGCAGATGACATTTCAAATGAGAGATGCCCACATGGGCCGTAAAGGCTATAATGCATTTCAAATGTCTACGCCTGTCTCACTGGCAAATGAGATTGCTTTGAAAAGGTGAAAAAAAGAAAAAAAAAGAGTATATATATTTTTTTCAAGGCTGTTTCCACTTGAAAAGAGATATACATCTGCCTTATATGGATCAGATCTCTATCTGTACAGACATGAGATTATGTGTGGTAGCAGATTATGTGTGGCAATTTCTGTAGCTTGAAATTTTGCTTCTTTATCTGTTATTATGAACCCTTTTCATTCAGAATTGGGTAATTCTGAGGTTAGAGGTACTCTAGCTGATTTTAGTATCTCTAATATTCCCATTCTTGTTTCTTTATAGCATAAGGGGATCTGATTTTTCAAGTAAATTTGCTATTTCCTGATATGAAACTGCTGATAAGAGGTCACATCTAACTATTTGGTTGTAGTATGCAACAGAAAACCCAACTGAAAGTGGCTTATATAGTAAGGAATTTATTTTTCTACACAGGAATTCTGGAGATAGAGTGATTTGGGGGTTGGTTAACTTGAAGGCTCAATACTGTCATCAAGAACTCTGGCTCAAGCTAGGCATGATGGTGTGTGCCTATAGTTCTAGCCTCTCAGGAGGCTGAGGTGGGAAGAATACTTTGAGAAGCCCAGCTCTTTCCATATTGTCTTGCTCCCATCCCCAGTATGTGGGGTTTGTTCCCTCATTTATCCTACCATGGTTATAAAGTGGCTGCCAATCTCCTGGTTCCTTCCTCTTATACAGCAATGTTAAATACCCAAAGGTGCAATTTTCTTCCCAACTGGAGAAAAACCTTTCCCAGAAGCTTCCACTCATCCTAGAAAAATGTCTTTCAAATATCACTTGCCAGAATTACCAATTATCACAGTGGACTTTGCTAACAGATACTCATCCTTTGGGGCTGAGGGGAGCTCCTTCACTGAGCACATGGCCATAGTGAGGGAAAACCAAACCAGGGCTCTATGGATAAGCAATGTGGAAGGGCTGGCTGTGGATGGACAACCAGCCGTATCTGCCACATTAAGTCCTGTTGGACGGGGGAGACATACTCACAGTTATTGCCTTAGCCAACGTGTTGAAGAAAGGGGATCTACTACCACTATATAACCTTCCAAGATCTATGAATGACTTTTTAAATTTTTTAAGCCAGAAAAAAAATTGTTTTTCCCAGTTCATAAATCTTAAGCCTGTATCTTAGAAATATTATAGCTTTGCTATCCAGAACAGAACTCCCCTTTTTTCTTGAAAATCAAATTTTTCACCATTCTGAACATGTGAATCTTTCGGCCACTGCTAATCTCAGTGTCTCCTCCTCTAGCCACAAGTGTAAACACCTAACCAGGAGGGGCCAGTACCTCTCTGGCCACAGTGATTGGCTGATGAATGGGCCAACTCAAGTCTTTCTCAAAACTTCTAACTGAAGATGAAAGAAAATAATTTTTCTTTGAAGATGTACATTGAGTTCCTCTCCTAAACACAAGATTACAGGTCTCAGATAAATGGGGCCGTGATTCTACCTGCATAGTTGTAGCTGGCCTGAGACACTGAGGTTACACACAGAAAGAAACAGAGGTAAGATGTGGGTGAAAGGATGGAAGAAGAAAAAAGGGAACAGAGACAGAACCCTAAGAATGTTTCTCTGAACCCACCATTCCTGTCCTTTCTGAGATTTAATATTTTGAACTAATGAATTATTTTTGTTTATATTAATATAAATTAGGTTACATGCTATGTAGTTTGGATCTTAAATGCTCACCAAAAGCCTGTATTTTCAAGATTTAGTCCCTAGCTCTTGGCACTATTGGGAGATGGTAGAAACTTTAAAAGGTGGGGAATAGTGGAAGTCTTAGGTCATTGGTGGTGTGTCCTTGGGGAGAAGGGGATTGTAGGACACTTGTCTCTTCCTCTTTCTCTCTCTTTTTCACTTTCTGGCCATGAAATGAAAGGATTTGCCTCACCATGCACTCCCTACCATGACACACTGCCTCACCACAGGCCCAAAGCAATGGAGCCAACAAACCATGGACTGAAACCTCTAAAATTATGAGCCAAATAAGCCTCTTCTCCTTAAAAGTTGATTATCTCAGGTATTTTGTTACAGTAACAGAAAGCTGACTAACACATTACTCTTAACTGCAATAAGAGTCCTGATTAAACAGTCTTTAGTAATTTAAACTATATAGTTGAAGAGGGCCAATATTCAAATTGTACACTAGAGACAGCATAGAAATTGAGGCCCAACCACGAGTTAGAAACCACACAGTAATTTGAATAGGGAAAGTTTAATATAAAGAATCATTAACCACAACAGAGGATTGAAGTAATGAGAGGATGGCTGGTAAGAAGTAATGAGAACTCTGAATAATATAGGAATAGCCAGTATGAGGAACACCCACTCACTAGCCCTAGGGCTATGAGAGGTTAACTGGGTAAGAGTTCCTAGCTCCTCCAGGCTAGAGCCAGACCTTGTTAGAGAGGCCAAGGTGTATAATTCCCACAGTGACAGAGAAATCACTGTGGTTCCATGTCAGTGGTATCAATTTTCTCTAATATCTCCCTTCCCTTACTTTTTCTTCTCCTATTCAGAAAAAATCATGCTTCCTCCACTTTGATTTTTTATCTGGTATTGTTGAAAGTCTGTGTCTAATCACTTTGTTTCCTTCAGTCAAGAACAATTCACTGTAGCAACCAAGCTACTAACTCACTCGTTCAATTAACTTTCTTCTTCATCACTTCTCAATTAATTTAAGTAACTTCTTTGCTAAGCCCTGTAGTTTTACAATCTGATCTGGCCAACCTAAATCTTCAGAGTTGTTTATTTTGTTCCTTTTTTGTTTTTCTTTTTGGTTTTTGATTTTTTTGAGACAAGTTCTTGCTATGTAGTTTAGGCTGACCTTGAACTCACTATATAGTCCAGGCTGGCTTCAAACTCATGAGACCCTCCTGTCTCAGCCTCTTGAGGGCTGGGATTACAGGCATATGCCACCACACCTGGCAGTGTTTGATTCTTCTTAAATCAAAACACTTCATAACAGAATAGAACCACTTCAAAAGTAAGTTTGATAAGTAGTTATCTATACCATGATAAAGGTATAGATCTAAGTAGTTCATACACCTCAATTGATTTATATTTTCAAAAATGGTATTTGTTTTCTTTTTTAAAATTAATCTTCTTGGGGTTTTTTTTTTTGGTACCAGGAATCAAACTTGGGACCTTGCGCTTGCAAGGCCTGTGGGAGCACCACTGAGCTAGATCCCCAGGCCTCTTCTTGGTACACTTTAGATATATATAATGATCACATTCACCATAGGGAATTTGTTCCTGTACATGATATATCTTGCTTCTTCTTTTTTCCCCAACCCTTCCCCTCCTTTTAACCCTTCTTCCCCTCCTTATTTCCAAAAGCTTTGTTTCCATTTTTTCCTTCTATTCTCTTTTTTCCTTTTCCCTTTCTTCCTTTTCAAAAATGATATTATCATTCAAAATAATGTATGATGAATCTGACTTTCGCCTTTGAAGCTCTCAGGAGGAAATGAAGCTTCTATGAACCTTCATACTCTATAGTCAATAAATCATATATCTAATGTTAAATATTGTGTAGTTTTAAACACATGTGTAATCCAAAAATAATCCATCACATATGACTTCAATTTACATGAAAACAACATATGAATACTCTATAGAAAGATTTTTCTAATATTCTTCATAATTTGTCCTCTATTTTTATCGCAGCAAAGCCAAAATAGAAGGATCATGATAAAGAACTGCAAGCCAAGGAATTGAAAATAATTTCTCCTGGAGATTTTGGCAAAGCAAAGTTCTTTGGAAAGTAACTTTGAGGTAACTTTAGGAGGTAGTTTTTAGGTACATGATTCACAAAACTTTGTTCAATTATTTAACTTCTCAGCCTTATAAGTCCAATTATTGGTTTTGGATTGTGGTATAATAAAAATATATATTTGACCTGGGCATGGTGGCACACACTCATAATCTCAACTACAGGAGGGAAAGCTGAGGCAGGAGGAACACAAGTTGAAGGCCAGCCTGGGCCACTCAGCAAGATCCAGTATTGAAATAAAAATAAAAAGAGCCAGGAATACAGCCAGCAATCTCTGGGTTCAATCTGCTGCAGCACCCCCACCCACCCCCCCACACACACACACTCTGATCTTTGCCCCCAGCTTCTGGCACAGAATGCCTAAACCCTTAGAATTTCCTGTGTGATTGGAGAATCTTTCATTATTCATATTGAAGCTCCCTTTCCCTTTTTGAGACAGGGTCTCACTATGTAGTTCTGGCTGGCTTGGAATTCACTGTGTAGCCCAGGCTGGCTTCGAACTCATGACGATCTTCCTACCTAAGCCTCCCAAGTTCTGGGGTTACAGACATGCACTACCATGTCTGGCTCACACTGAAACCCTTTTGATCTTCCTAGAGTTTATGCTAATGAGGTGATAGGGGTGGGGCCTCCCAGTAGATTCAGAATGGAAACCAGTCACCCGAAGGACCGAACATGTGATTAGAAGGTTAGAACTTCAGCCCCACTCTCTCACCAGGAGAGAGGCTGGAGTTTGAGATCAGTCACCAGCGGTCAATGATTTAACCAATCATGCCTATATAATAAAACTTTCATTAAAGCTCTGAGACTGGGCCACTTCCAGACCGGCAACAATGTTGTAATGGGAGTGCGATGCCCTGGAAGAAGGTATAGAAACTCTGGGGGCTTCTTCTCCCTCCACCCCATCTTGCCCTACATATCTCTTATATTTGGCTGTTCCTGAGTTGTATATGATTAACTGTATAATAAACCAGCAATCATAATGTTTAATTTTATTAGTACATGGTTGTAGTACCTAATGGTCACATTCCTCATGGGGAGTTGTTACATGAACATAACACATCTTAATTCTTTTTTCATCCCCTTCCCCTTTTTCTTCCTCCCCTCTCCCTTCATCTCTTGATTCTCCTTCCCATTTGCAAAAGATCTTTCTATTTCCTATTAGTCGTCTTTTATTTTGTTCTTTATTTATATTATGGCTTTCTCATATAACAGAAACTATACAATATTTATGCTTGCATATCTCATTTATTTCATTTTACATTGTGATCTCAAGGTGAATCCTTTTTCCTACAAATGATTCAAGTTTATCCTTCTTTATGGCAGAGTAGTACTCCATTTTGCATAAATGCCACATTTTCTTTATTCATTCATCTGTTGATGGACATTTTCTATAATTCATTCTAACAGATTATAAAAGATGAGGGAGCATCATAAGAACCCTTGAATTTGTAGCCATGTAGGAAAGAGGTGTGTGTAGCCCAGGGTCTCAGGACTTGTGATTGGCATAAAAAGTGGGAGCAGTCTTGTGGGAGTGCACTCCTAATCCATGAGAAGTTTGCATAGGCTAACTTCAGGTAGAAATTGTCTGAAGCACATGGAATTGCAGGACACACAGCTGATGAATTGGTTTTGGACAATGTATTTGTTGTTGGAAAAGATCATACATTTGGTGTCGAAAAAACACACACGGACATATGTGATGTTGGGATCCATTTTCCCCCAACTGGTCAGATGAAGCCACCTTTGAGGACTTGTCACGATACAATGAACTGTCTCTTTCCTTGTCTGTCCATCCTACTAGATTGTGAGTCTTCAGAAGACTGACCTTGGCTTTCATACATCTGCATGCATGTACCAGGGGCAAATCCAGGATCTGCAGGCCTAATTTGGAGAGGGACAGATTTTTCAAAAGAATCCACAGTTAGGTGTAAAGAAATCACAACAAATTACAAACATGAAAAGCTGATAAATATCACAAAATCTATGAAAATGAAACATTTTTAACCGACTAGCACATCTATATATACCTTTGTTCTTACTCTTTTGACTTGTGCTCTGTGATTACCTACCTCTCTCATTTGTAAGGTCCTTTCCTATGCTGGGTAGACATCACACTGAAGAGTAGGAGCATTCCTACAAGCCAGTCCTAAGCTGGAGTAGCCGGCAGTAATTTAAGTATTCACAGAAATGACTGCCAGACACATAAACTTATCCCACTAACCCAGACTAAATGTGTTCTAGGTCAAATTCCTTTAGATAAGCACCCTAAATGGCCATAGACTCTCCACCAACAGCCAATGCAAGAAAGAATTGTGAAACAGGGGATGATAGGGTGGAAAGAGATAATGGTCCTGACCAGTTGAGGTTAAAATATTTTACATTTGCAAATTTTGCAAAAACGTAGGACCACATGAATACATTGCTAGGTGAATGCTTGGAAGAGTCACATGAAATTGAGGGTCTTTGAAGCTTTATTGGTTTCACATCCAATTCCCATCTGCATTGTATAGGGCCAGGCACAAAATAGCTAACAAATGCTTGAGGAGTGCATGAATGAGGCTCCTTGTGAAGCCTGCTGAAGGGCAGTAATGATGACATGGCAGGGAAGGAGTAAGTGGTTTGAGGCAATTATTCTAAGCCCGGATTGTCTGTGGGCTTTCCTTTTAAAATTTGTTCCAATGTAGTAAAAGAAATAATAGGTTCTTCCAGTTAAAAACAGTGAAGTGATTAAATCTTCACAGCTCTGAAAATAGCTTTTGCAGCACATACCTCATAGCCTCTCCTTGCTGCCTCAAAGCAAAGGGAGGGCTGGCAAATCCCCTGGGGGATAAGACCTTTAACTGCCCTCCTGCCCTCATTCTCAGTATGCCCCTGTCCCTTAGCTTCAAGGCCCTGGTGAGGGGCTGGATCATTTGGGCACTCTTTAAAAACTTGGTTATGAGAAGTTCCTTCTCATCTTCAGACAGAGCTTAAGTTCTATATTCATCAAATCAAAATGTGAAAAGAAACTTTAAAAAATGTAATTGGCACTCAGAGGCACCATCAGGAGAGTACCTGCACAAACTGTTTAGGGAACATTTCTGATAATGAAAAGAACTAACATTTCCAAAATTTGAAAGAATAAATTTGCAGAGTTCGTGTAAAGGCACACGCTTTTCTAACAGTTTGAATCACAGATATCCCACCTGAAAAAATGAGCAGCTTACTAATTTGGTGGAATATGACATTGGTCTACATTGCTCAGTGGCTTACTTTTTCTCTTGTAGCCTTAATTCTAAGTTGTGGCCCAAGTTGGGATTTATGGGAAAAGACAGTGACTCAGTTGGGAGTCAGAAGTGGGTGTCGGCGTTGGCTAGCAGACAGGTCCAAAGTTTAAGAAGACAAAAACGTATATAAATAGGTTCTAAGGGGTCACAGATAAGAACACCAGGGCATACCCAAGGTAAAGCCATTCTTTCGGATATATATTTGCAGTTTCTGCCATGTTAGGTATTCCTCAGAGACCCCTTGAAAATTTCACAGGAGAGATATTTGTTATTATTGGTGTACTCCTCAGCCTCTGAACTCCTTCCTGTGTTTTGGAAATCCAAAGGTTTTGGAAATCTAAGGTTCTGTATGAACCTTAGAAGGACACAGTGCCTGCCTGTGTCCCACTTTAGAAGCAGAAAATGGCAGATCTTCGTCTCCCAGCTCCCTTACTGAAAAGTGGTGTTACATAATGTGGGCTAAGCCAACTAGAAATCCCTACTTTTGACTTTGAATAAGTGACACAAAGACGTAAATACGCAGAGACGCTCCCCTGCTCCAGTATGCACCAAATCAGCCAAAATTATTTTCTGTTGTGTAAAACTTGGGACCAAATTTTAGCTGTGACATGTTGGTCACATTCTCATTCTATTTTAGGGGGCTTGTGGGGCACTTTGAAATTTGAGTAGTTCTCTTTAAGTATTTAAACGTGACTTTGTGCTGCATTTTAAACTATAAACAATACTCGTATCTGTTCTGATCATTGGTGTTCATAGGAACGTGATGTAATCGGGCAAGTATGAATCCAACTTTATAGCTTAGGAAATGGAGGCACACAGAGTCGAAGCGCCTCGCTCAAGTGGCAAAGGTAGAATGTCGAGACCATTCCAATGACCCTTCTGTTTCCTTCGCAGATCGTTACTGTGGAAGCAAAAGCAAAGCACAGATAAGGGCCCAGGATCAGAACCAATCTGTACGAAGAGAAGAAAAGTTAAGACCAGCAGTAGAACTACTTGAGGGCCGCGGGTTTAGCTCCGTGGTTCCATCCCTGCCTCGCAAGCTCAAGGTCCCGAGTTCGATCCCCGGTACCAAACCAAACAAACAAAAACTACTTGAGGCAGCTGCTTATGTCAAGGAAGCCCCCTAACTTCGAAAACAGCAGCAAGGGACTTTTGAGAAACTGAACTGTTTGACTGCTAAAACAGTAAACCAAGAGGTTCCTTTTTTTATTTTTGGTACCAGGGATCGAACTCGGGACCTTGTACTTGCGAAACAGGCAGCGGAACCACTAAGCTAAACCCCCAGCCCAAAGTTAATTTTCTTTTTTTCTGGTACCGAGGATTGAACGTGGGACCTTGTGCTTGCAAGTCAGGCAGCAGAACCACTGAGCTAAATCCCCAGTGGTTCTTTCTTTTTCTAAGGGGCAGCTTAGACTATGATTGATTACCAACGGCAGTAACAAAATGATCATCAATTTTTTTCTATTCAAGAATGACCTTGGGCTGGGGATTTAGCTCAGTGGTTCTGCTGCCTGCCTCACAAGCACAAGGACCCGAGTTCGATCCCCAGAACCGAAAAAAAAAAAAAAAAAAAAGAAGAACTTCTGTAAAGTTATCTGAAGGGGAGCAATTACTGGTAACACACAATCATGGAGTAGTAATCAGAAAAACTTTCTCTGGTAAATTCTCAAAGGAGAATTTGTACTGAATAACATACTTAAGACAACCTACTCTGCAGAATACATTTCAGTTTCCTCATAATGCTTCTGCTTTATATAAGGACTCAACTCTATAAAGAATAGCTTGAACAATCATAGCTCCCAGGATATCAACCTCCAAACAGTAATGTGCATTTAATGAGAACTTCAAGGAATGTTCCTTAATTTGGAAGAGGTGTTGCCTATAGGCAATGATTGCAGTTATTGCAGGCAACCACAGAGAGTTCAGCTGTTGTGTTAAAAATAAAAGGTCAGATTCCATCTTGGAGTTTCTCACAGATTATGTTCTCTTCTCAGCGACAAATAACAAAATGCTTTAGGATGTTATTCATTTGTGTACACTGTTTTAATTCCCGTTTTTTGTCTAGATCCAGCTTTATGATCTCTGGTTGAACATTTATATCCTCTATTACCCAGATGTAGATAATACACCCAGATGGAGCTCAGTGCAGACAGTGAACACTGTCAATGGTCTCCTATGGGAGGCTGGGGAATAAGTCTAGCAAAAGGGAAGGTCTACTTCTTTTTTAAAAGCTTCTTATTTTAAAAGTTTTAGATTTACAGAATTATTGGTAAGATAGAACAGCTAGTACCCAGTTTCTCCTATTGTTCACATCTTACATCATGATACCTTTGCTGAAATTTATGTCAAATATTGATATATCACTCCTTGAAATCCAAAGTTTATTCAAATCTCTTTGGTTTTTTCCCCTGTCTTTTTTCAGTTCCAGGATCCCATCCGGTACACCACATTACATTTAATTGTCATGTCTCTTTAGGCTCCTCTGCACATTTTAAAATAGTTGAACAAAAAATTTAAACTTACTGGCCAGGTATTTTGCAGAATATTCCTCAACTGGGATTTGTTTGATATTTTTCAACTAAGGCTGGGGTTGTGGGTTTGGGGAAGGAGGACTCCAGAGGCAAAGTGCTATTCCCTTCATAGCATGTGAAGGGCCCTTACTACAATGTATTAATGTGACTTATTACTACAGATGTTCAGGAAATCACTTCCCTCTCATTCATAGTTACTGTCTTTCGGGTTTCCAAATAACACTGACTTGCTTTCTCTCTTGATTAACTATTATAATTTCAAAAGTGAAACAGGAGGCTAAATATTCGAAGGTGGAGAGGGTCCCCTTGTGCAGGTGGGAGCTCTGTAAATTCTAGACCCATAACCAAAGCGAAGCCTTTTTGTCTAAGCCTCTGCCTTCTCATTGTTCCCCTGACAAATCAAATCACCTCAGACTGGCGAGATTCTTCTCATGCCAGAATATAAACCAGGTGATACTGTCAGTAAAGGATAAGAGGAATTGCCAATTGTATCAATCATATTGTCCAGTACATTTTAAGACTGCTTTGGTTTAGCTAAATATAGTTGTGATCCACTTCTGTTGCTAAGCATCATATTTTCATTAGGCAAGGGTACTCTATTTGACAATACAAACAGAATCTTCACCTTGCAATAAAAGAGATAAAAAGAGAGTCTCTAAATGTTGACTGACTCTGGTCAGTATGAGCTTCTAGAATGAGGTGGCAGTTTCCTGAATCCACCCTTAAGGGAGTCCAGAGAATGACCTGCTTTTATCATGCAGCCTACTTTCTTATTTTTATTGCCATTTCTGCGCGTCTTATTCCACATATCTTTCCTGTCAGCTGCAGCGAAGCTGAGCTATGGCTATGGCCGCTGCGCTGTATCTCTCCACAATCATGTGGTTCAGGTGACAACGAAACAAATAGCTCGCTCAGAGGAGCAAGAGCTTTCCAGAGCTGGACAATCTATAGGAGAGAGAAACACAGAATTATTCAAAATCCTTCCTCAGGAGGAGACTGGACTATATTAGACAACCTTCTGCAGGAGTCGATGGGTTGCTAAAAATTGCAGCAGGTAGTACAGGGAAGTTTATGTAGCACATTCTTCTCTGGCAGTTGAAGAAAAGCAGAATGGTGTTTCTATCTTGGCAGCTTAAGAATAAGCTTCTCTTCAAACAGGCCTGGACTAAAGGCGTCCAGCAGACTTCTTAGCTGCAAATCAGAAACCAATAGTAGATTGTTTAAGCAGAAAAAGCTATTTGTGTAGAAATATACAAATGTGACCCTCCTCTTATATTTGTATGGCTCAGAGCAAAGTATAATTTCACATTTTTAACACAAATTACCAAAAAATGTAAAAAGAATGATACTCATGACCCATGGAAATGTATGAAATTCACATTGCAGTGTCCATAAATAAAATGTTATGGAAGCACAGTCACAATCTTTTGCTTACATTCTGCCCATAACTGCTTTCATGCTACAGCAGCAGAACTGAGGAGTTGCAACAAAGCCCAAAATACTTACTAATATGGCCTGTAAAGTCTAAAATATTTACTAATATCTTAATTGGGTTGGTCTTCCACGAAAGAATACTGTAGATTGATCTCACAGCTCTGAATTCTGCAGGCTGGAAGTCCAAAAATTTGTGGTTGCAGATGACTGCTTTCCTGCTGGGTGTTCACATGGTGGCGTGGGGTGGGGAGGGGGGAGGGGGGGGAGAGAGAGAGAGAGAGAGAGAGAGAGCCCTTTTATAAGGGCACTAATCTTATGAGGACCCACCCTCTTGACTTCATCTAAAGCCAGTTGCCTGGGGAGCTAGGAGGGTAGAAAGCAGAGTGGGAAGCAAAACAAAACAAAACAAACAAAAACCAAATTGCCTCCCAAAGGCCCTACCATCTTGGAGGTTAGGATGTCAACATATGAATTTTATGGGTACAGAATTTAGTCCAGAGAAACTACTCCTTCACAAGAAAGGTTTGCTAATCTCTGTTTTAAAGACCATTCGGAAGGCAGGTAAGGTGGTGCACGCCTGCAATCCCAATACTCTAGAGGCTGAAGCAGGAGAATTACTGAAAGTTTGAGGCCAGCCTGGGGTACATAGTGAGTCCAAGAGCACCCTGAACTACATAGTCAGACCTTGTCTCACAAAACCAAAAAAATAAAAATTAAAGAAAAACAAGAATAAAGACTATTAGGAGACACAGAAACACTAAGAGGACCAGAAAATCGGGGTCAGAGGCAAGACAGCCAGGAAATCCACAAAATTACACTGTAAACAGATTTAGGGAGAATCTGATTCTACAGCCAAGATGTGCTAATACTTCCCACACTAGGCACTGGGCAGGACTGCTGAAGCCTCAGGACTGCTCTCTCTCTCTAAACTGGAATGCTGCTCTTTGTATCTCAGTAAATGGAGTCCACCAGTGCCTGCCACATGCATACAAATTTTTGGTTCTGGTAAGGGTGGATCCCAAATTACGTGTCTGTGCTACTCCAGCAAGGGAAGCTGGGACAATAAGTGCCTGACTTCTGTAGTGATGACAGTGGGGGACCCACAATGGGGTCAAACCCTAAATATCTAAAGGTTCTAATAACAAGTCCCAGAGCATTTAGGAGAGGACTAAGATCTTGTCTTACTAGCAAAAAATACTTATTCCTAGATTAAATGCTGCTGCAGTCCCACCTAACAATCATAAAAACCAGATACAAAATGCTCCGTGTTTCTTCCTGAATTCTAGGACAAAGCTCAAGAATATTTATAGAAGCTGTGATTTGGCTCAGTAATAGCACACTTGCCTAGCATGTAGAAGGCCCTAGATTCAATCTCAGAACAACAACAAAAAAGGAATATGTATGAGAATATGAAAATATCCAGCACCCAGGGGATTAAAATTAATACTATTATGCTTCCAAAAAACCTACAAAAGGCAACCAATTGAAACTGATAAAAATGATACAGATAAAAATATTTATTATTGTATTCCAGATGTTCAAAAGGTTAAGCAGACACAAAAAGCATGTTAAAATCAAATTTCAAGATATAAAAACTCCAATATCTGAGATGAAAATCACACTGATTGGATAAATGACGGATGATTAATGAACTGAAGATATAGCAATAAAACATATCCAAACATAAAAAGAAAAAAGATTATAAAACAAGAATTAAAAGAACATCAGTGACCTGTGAGACAACTTCAAACAGCCTAATATATGTACATGTAATTTGTACCCTCAAAGTATGGCAGGACAGAAAACTATTTGAAGAAATGATAGCTGGAAGAATTTTCAATTTTGATGAAAATTATAAATTCATAGGTCAAAGAAGCTCAATGAATCCTAAGCATAATATACATGAAGAAAATGATACTAAGGCAGCAGTATCAAATTACTAAAAATCGGTGATGAAGAGAAAATATTAAAATCAGACAGTGAAAAAAGGCACATTATATGCAGACCAAAGATAAACATGACAGAATATTTCTCATAGGAAACAATATAAATGAAAAAACAATGCAGCAACATCTTGAAACTACTGAAAAGCTACTGAAAGAAAAATAAACTGTCATAAATAAATTTATGCCCACTGAAAATATCTTTCAAAGATGAAGGTGAAACAAAGACATTTTTAGATATATAGAAGCTGAAAGAATTCATCCCCAACATTCCTTCTATACAAGAAATGTTAAAAGGGAAATTTTTAGACAGAGATAACACCAGGTGGAAATATGGGTAGAAACAAGAATGACGAACAACCAAAAAAGGTAACTACATAGGCAAATATATAAGATTTGTTTTCCTTATAACTTAACTACCTGTAAAAGAGAATTGATAATTTAAACAAAAATAATAACAATGTATTGTGGGGATAACATATGAGGAAGCAATACATTGGAAAAATATCATAAGTTTTAGAAGAGAGGATTGGAAGCATACCATTATAAAATTCTTATACTGCTGCATATGTGAAGTGATAATATCACTTCAAATTAGATTTTAATAAATTTAATATATGTACTATAAACCCTGAAACCACGCCTTAATGAGTTATACACAATAATTCAATGAAGGACATAAAATGGAATTATAAAATGTACTCATACAGCTAAAAGAAGACCAAAAAAGAGGAAGAGGGAAATCAAGAATATGAGTCAAATAGAAAACAAATTAGCAAGATGACAGATTTAGACTAAACAATGACAATAATCACATTAAATGTAAATGGACCAACCACTTTAGTTAAAAGGCAGAGATTATCAGATTAGATTTAATAGCATATTATATTATGATGCCTAAAAAAGTCCACTTTACATATAATGGACAAAAGTACATAAAAAGCATTAGGAAATGACCTTCTCTCTCCTTAGTAACATTCTTTGTTCTGATATCTAGTTTTTCTTATATTTATATAGCCATTCTAGCATTCTTTGACTAGTACTAGCATGTTAAATACTTTTGCATATTTTTTCTTTTTATCTACTTTTATTATTGATTAATTCATCAATAGAACAGAACAATAAGCTGTAAGGAGAAATAAACCAGCAATATTCAGATATTTCAATACTCCTCTTTCAATAATTGATAGAGTAATCAGTAGGAGATATGGAAGACTTGAACTATACTATCAATGAAGTTGAGCTAATTGACACAAACAAACATAAGCACAGTAGCATTCTTTTTAATTGCACATAGAATATTTACCCAGACATACCATATTCTGGGCTATAAAACAAATCTCAATAAATATAATAACTGAAATTTATTTCTCTGTCTACAATAGAATTAAAAGTCAAAAGATTCCTGAATATTTGGAAATTAAATAACATACTTCCAAGTAATCTGTAGATCATAGAAATCAAAAAGAAAATTAGAAGCTATTTTTATCTGAATGAAATATAGCACACTCAAATTAGAATGATGCTGTCCAAAAAATTACTTAGAAGATAATTTATGACTCTAAATGCTGATATTAAAAGAAAAAAAGGATTCAAATTAACACCTTTATATGAAAGGTTTTACTTTTCATCTTAAGAAACTAAGGAGCAAATGAACACAAAGTACACTGAAGAAAAGAAATAATAAAGATTAGAGAAATAGAAAACAGAAATCAATACAGAAAATCAATGAAACTAACATTGGTTTATCATTCTTATTTAGCAATAGGATCTTTTGAAAATAGCATTTGCAAAACTTATTTCTGATAATGGGCTTGCACCCAGAATATATGTTTTAAAAACTGTGAAAATTCAATAATAAAAAACAAATTTAAAAATTGGGCAAGAGATTTGAACAGACATGGATGGCAAATAAGCATATGAAAAGATGCTCGGCATTATCAGTCATTAGGAAAATCCAAACTAAATCCCAGCTTCTGTGTGGCTCAATTTAAAGACTGACTACACAAGTACAAAGTGTTAATAAGGGGAGAGAGGAATTTGAACTCTTCTACACTGCCGGTAGCAATAAGGTGGTACAATTGTCACTGAACAGGTCTGTGGAGGTCCCTGCAAAGAGGAGACAGGGACTTCACCTCATCTTCCTATAGAATAGGTTGTAGGTTTGCTGACTTCTGTCACAGAAAAAGACTTTCCAGAATGTGTCAGTGAGAGGCATAGATAGGTTTACTAGACAGGAAAAACACACACACTCAGAAGGGAGTACAGGTGCTCACAGAAGTACATTCTAGTCTGGTGTTTGGGGGTTTTATGTGGTCTTGGGATGTTCTCAAGATGATGCGCCAGGATATATATTCCTAATGTCTTTCAGGTTACCCTTTGGTGGGCTAGGTTAGAATGCAAACCATTTACATGTGTTTGGAGTTTAGAAATATGCTGCCCACTTAATAGTGCTGCTTCCTGGAAGTCTACAGGAGGAGAAGGGCAGGTTCAATTTACAGGTGAAAAGCACTGGCTCAATTCACAGGCCTATTACATGTTGGAACAACTTTTGGAGTTTCTCAGGAGGAAAAAAAAAGGCCTTGTATCCTTAGCTAACTTTGATTATGTCCTGAAGCTGCAGTTTTCTTAAAAGTATAAATTTAAAATTATGATTTTGGGGGTTTTCCTTTCCACTTATCTTCATTTCATCTACTCTATCTCATAACCACTTTGGAAAATAGTTTGTCACCTTCTTACTAACTGAAACACATATCTGCCATATTTCAAAAGGCAGTTTGGTGAGTTAGCTTATAGGTAGGCAGCCAGTAAGGGACAGAGCCTAAGATGGCTGGTTACAAAGAAAATAGCACATACCCAACTTGAGACCTAATTCAAGCCTATAGCGGGTTAAGGGTAGAAATGTAAAAGCAAACACAGGAAAAAGGATAAAAGGTTAAGATAAGAACCCTATCTCCCAGTACAGAAACTTCTTAGGCAGAATCCTCTCAGTCAGTTACCAACTCCTCCCTAGCCCGGGCTGTATTTGGAGGAACTTAGAAATGTAGAGTACAGTAACTGGTTTCCTTTGAACTTGGCCAGCTGAGTAGCTGATTTTACTTAAGGTCTACACTGTTTTCTTATTAGTACACGTTTGCAGCACATAATGATTACATTTATTGTGGGGAGTTGGTACGTGTACATAACACATCTCAGTTCTTTTTTTTTTTCTTTGCCTCCTCTCTCCCTGCTCTTTCCAACTCTTTTTCCCTCCCCACTTGCAAAAACTCTTTTCTTTTTTTTCTTCAATTCTCTTTTTTATTCCCTTTCCCTCCCCTCCAATTCCTCCTCCCTCCATCTCATGTTCTCCCATCCATTTGAAAAACATCTCCCTATTTTCTTTTTATCTATCTTTTATTTTGTTCTTTATATATAAATGTATATATATATACATATATTTACTCATAAGAGAAACCATGTGATATTAAGCTTGTGTGTCTGACTTATTTAACTTAATATTGTTTTCTCAAGGTGCATCCATTTATCCATGAATGCCTCAAGTTTATCTTTCTTTATGGCACAGTAGTACTCCATTGTGTATAAATAGCACCTTTGGTATGGGGAATTGAACTCAGGACCTTGAGCTTGCAAGGGAGGCATGGTGCCACTGAGCTAAATCCTTGGCCCTACTTTTTTTCTTTTTAAGCCTTTTTGAGACAAGGTAGTGCAGGCTGGCCCTGAATTTGCTATGTAGCCCGGGTTGTCCTCAAACTCACAGCAATCCTCCTGCCTTACCCTCCCAAGTGCTGGGGTTACAAGTGTGCACCACCATGCCTGGCAACACATTTTCTTTACTTATTCACCATTTCCCAGATTTAGCTATTGTGAATTGTGCTGCTATAAACATACAGATGCACATATCACTGTAATATGATATCTTTAACTCTTTTGAGAAGATACCTAGAAGGGGAATATCTGAGTCAAATGGAATTTCCATTTTTAGGTTTTTGAGGAATCTCCATGCAGATTTCCATAGTGGTTGTACTAGTTTACATTCCCAACAATATAGAAGAGTTCCTTTTCCCCCTGCAGCCTCACCAGCATTTGTTATTATTTGATTTCTTGATGATAGCAATTTTTAAAAAAAAATTTTTAGATGATAGCAATTATGTCTAAAGTAAAATGGAATCTCAGTGTTTTTTTTTCTATTAAGTTTATTGGTACATTTTAGGTATAAAATGCAGTTACATTCATCATTGGGAGCTTGTACCTTTACATGAGTATCTTGGTTCTTATTTTTTTTCCCCTTCCCCTGCCTCCCTTCACCCCCTCCACCCTTCCCTATTTGTAAAGACTTTGTTTCCATTTTTTTCCTTTTCCCATATTTTTTCTTTTCCCGTCTTTCCTTTTCCCTACCCCTCCCACTTCCCCTACTCCTTTAGACCTTTTCTTCCTATTACACAATATCAAGATCTAGAAGACATTACCACAGATTTTACAGAATTTAAAAGGATATAGAAAGCATATTACAAAAATCTTTTTTGAAATAAGTTTGACAACTTCTAAGAAGCACCTTGGAAGACAAATTAATGAAACTAACTCTGGACGAAATATAAAATTTGAATAGCACCTGTTAAAGAAAGTATATTCCTAGCTTGAAAACTTACCTATATGACAACAACAGGCTCATATACATTTTAACTGATAAATTATATCAAACATTTAAAGCAGAAAAAAGAAAGAACACTTCTCCCCTCATTTTAGGAAATCAACATTGTGCTAATCCTAAAACTGGATAAAGATAATAGAAGAAAAAGTATGATCCTGTCACTAGTTGGAGAAAAAGTATTGGACTAAATTCTACATCTGTTCATGGTAAAAGCTATCAGGAGACTAGAAGTGGAACAGAACCTTCTCAACAGATAAGCCATGTACTCCATACTTTCACCAAAATTTCCTTATATGAATGGAGAAGATACAATGCTTTCTCCTTAAGGTGGGGAACAAGGGCAGATATGCTTACTCTTTATCTGTCCATTAAACTTTGGAACATAGGCCCAAACCAAAATAGTCTGGCAATAAAATGACACAATTAGGATAGGATTGGCAAGGAAGAAGTAAAATCTTTATATGTAGATGAAATGATCATCTACAGAGAATATACTAAGAAATCTCTAGGAGCCCCTAGAACTTGTATTTGAATTTAGCAGGATTAGAAAACACGAAGTATATATAAAAATTCAGGTCTATGTATACTTGCTATAAATGAAGAATTTGATATTGAAATTTAAAAGTTATGTAGGAGTACAAAAGACCTAGAAAAGTAAAAAGAAAAAATAAAACAGTGTTGGAAGACATTTAGTACCTAATTTTAAGACTTCCTCTAAAGCTACAGTAATCAAAGCAGTGTTGGTGTAAGGAAAGACAATATAGATCATTGGAATAAAACAGAGAATATAAAAATAGAACCACACATATACAGTCCACTGAGTTTTGAAAGATTATTTAACATTAACATTTCACAGAACATAAACTCAATTTAAGAGCAGAGGAAAAGATAGTGTTTTCAGCAAATGGCATTAGAACACCTGGTATCTGTATATAAAAAATTAACCTCAACCCTTTATTTCTATACCTAAAAATAACTTGAAAGGATCTATGAACCTAAATATGAAAGACTAAAACTATAAAACTTTAAGAAGAAATTACAAGGGAAAATGTTTATGAATTTAGGGTAGGCAAGAATTTTCCTTAGATATAAAAAACATGATGTAAAAAAAAATGATGTAGAAAAGAAAAAACTTGATAAATGAGATTCCATCAAAATTTAGAACTTTAAATGACATCATTAAGAAAATGAAAAGTAGTCCTTAAACAGACCATATTTATAATGCATATAACCTATGACCAGAATATATAAAGAACTCTTACAGCTCAGTAATAACCCAATTAAAAAGTAGACACAAGAAGATGATAAATCGGCAGTCTGCCACAAAGAAAGGTGTGCAACACTAGAATCAGAAAAATACTAATCAGTACAATAACAAGATTGAATTAGGAAGGTGAAGTTAAGAGTTTTAAAAGAACAAATGTCAGCTTAGGTGTGAACCAGTTAGAACTTTCTAATACTGCTAATGCGAATGTAAAATGATAAAACCATTTTGGAAAACAATATAGAAATTTCTTGTATTACTGTTAAGAACCAACAGTTCTGTTTTTAAGTTTTTACTTAAGAGAAATGAAAACACACATTCACAATAGATTTGTGCATACAAGTTGCCTATCCCTTATCTGACATACTTGAGACCAGAGTGTTTCAGATTTTCATTTGAAATCCACTTGATCTGCAAAGAGGATAGCTACTCCTGCATTTTGGGGCGGGGGGTTCCTGTCACATGGAGTATTGTTTTCCACCCTTTAACTTTCAGTCTATGAGTTTCTTTCTTTTTTTTTTTTTTAGTCTATGAGTTTCTTTCTGAATTAAATGTGTTTCTTGTATGCAGCATATTGTTGGATCTTGCTTCTTGACCCATTCTGCCAGTCTATTTCTTTTGATTGGTGAATTAAGACCATTAACATTGATGGTTATAACTCATACATATTGACTTATCATTGTTATGACTTTTTCTATTTGTTGGATTCTCCCCCTTTGCGTTTAATTTCTTGTCGCGCCCAACGGATTCATTCTGCTGAGCTTCCTGGGGTTGTGATCCTCGTTGTCTTTTCCTAGGATATTGTCTAAAATGTTTTGGAGTGCTGGATTGGTATTCATGAAGTTCCTAAGGTGCTCATTGTCATGAAAGTATCTTATTTCTCCATCACTTTTGAAAAATAATTTTGCAGGGTACATCAATCTGGGTTGGAGGCTGTTTTTCTTTAGGGCTTGAAATACATCACTCCAAGCTCTTCTTGCCTTGAGGGTTTGTGTTGAGAAGTCTGCTGTGATTCTGATGGGCTTTCCTTTGTGATTTGTTTCTTTTCTCTAACTGTTTGTAGAATTTTGTTCTTCTGTTGGGTTTCTGGAATCTTAACAATTATATGCCTACGTGTAGGGTTTTTTTTTTTATCACGGCTACTTAGAGTCCTATATGACTCACTTATCTGTATGTCAAGTTCTTTTTTCTTCCCTGCTTGGGACGTTTTCTGCCATCACTTCTGTGAACAGTTTTTTTTTATGTCATCTTCACTCTCTCATGTTTCTTCATTGACTCCGATCAGTGTTACGTTATTCTTCTTTGCATCATCTAGCAGCTGCTGGATTGATTTCTCATGATCCTTTACAAGTTTAAAGAAATTTTTCTTTTCTTGGTCACTAATTGCAACCTTATCTTCTATATCTGAAATTCTGTCCTCACATTGGCTCATTCTGCTGCATAGATTTTCAATGGAGTTTTTAATTTCCTGGAAACCTGTTTGCCCCTGTTTTATGGATTCCTTTTGTTTCCTATGTTGGGATTCCATCATGTTCCTCAGCTCCTCTATTTTTTTATCTGTGTCCTCTCTACATTTATTAATCATGTCTTGCACTATGGGCACAATCTCTGCTGTTATCTGAGAAATTATTTCTGATTTCATTCTTTCCAGATCTTCTTTTGTGGCCAGTTCAGGGAGTCCAGGTGGTTGAGTATCACAGTGTTCCATCTTGTTTCCCTTTGGGGTTGCTGTAGGTGATCTGGAAGTCTGGTTCTGAAACTTGTTTACGTGTCTTCTAATTTCAATGGGGGGAGGGGGTGTGCTGCTGGCGCCCATGTGGCTCACCTCCTGTGTGCTGGTGGGGGTGGTATAGCAGCCCGGAAGCCTCCTCGTGTTGTGCCCTGGGAGCAGCTCACCTCCTCTATGCTGGTGGAAATGGTATGGCAGCCTGGAAACCTCCTCCTGTTGTGGGCTGGGATGGGCTCACTTCCTCTGGGCTGGTGGGGGTGGTATGGTGGCTTGGAAGCCTTCTCCTGTTTTGCCTCAGTGTTTTTTTAATATGCATTTCTCTAATGGCCAGTGATGCTGAAAATTTTTCCCTGCCTTTATTTTCCATTTGTAGTTCTTCAGAGAAGTATCTATTCATTTCAGTTTCCCATGTTTTGATTGGATTTTTTATTTTTGGGGGGAGGGTCTCATTTTTTTTTCGTTTTTTGAGTTCTTTATATATTCTAAATACTAATACTCTGTCTGAAGAATAGCTGGCCAAGATTTTTTTTCCCATTCTATAGGGGTCTCTTCACTCTGTTGTTTTCTTCACTAAGCAGAAGCTTTTTAATTTTAATTAATTAACTAATTAATTTTCATTTTTCACTTTAGGCGGGATTTGAGCTCACTATGTAGCCCAGGCTGCCTTTGAACTCATGGAAATCCTCCTGCCTCAGCCTCCCGAGTGCTAGGATTATAGGTGTGTGCTACCACGCCTGGCTTTTGGGGACTGTTTCTTGTGAGATTAGGGTTTTGTTCAGAAAGTCCTTGCCTATGTCTATGTCTTCAAGAATTTTACCTAATTTATCTTCCAGCAGATTAAGGATTTTAAGGGTTTTAATACTTACATCTTTGATACAGCTTAATACATGGTGGGATATATGGGTCTAGACTCAACCTTCTGCATGTGGATATTCAATTTTCATAGCCCCATTTATTAAGAAGGCTATCTTTTCTTCAGTGTACATTTTTGGCTCCTTTGTCAAAGATCAAATAACTGAATGTGCCTGTGGCTGTTTCTGCTTCCTCTATTCTGTTCCATTGATCCTCGTCTATTTTTGTGCCAGTACCATGCTGCTTTTATCACTGTAGCTTTGTAATATAACTTCAAATCTGAATTGTGATGCCTCATGCTTTGCTTTTGTTTCCCAGGATTACTTTTGCTATCCTGGTTCTCTTCTGATTCCATATGAATTTGAAGATTTTCTGTAGATCTGTGAGAGATACTGTTGGTATTTTGATTGAGATTACATTAAATCTATATATCAGTTTTGGAAATATAGCCATTTTGATCATATTGGTTCTGGCTATCCAGGAACAGGGGTCATCTTTCCATTTTCTGCTGTCCTTCTCTGTCTCCTTTTTCAGAGTGATGTAATTTTTGTTGTAGAGGTCTTTCACTTCCTTGGTTAGGTTAATTCTTAAGTATTTCATTTTTCTTGAGGCTGTTGTGAGTGGTATTGTTTTCCTAATTTCTTTCTCAATGAGCTCATTATTAGTGTATAGGAATGTTATTGATTTTTGTGTGCTTATTTTGTACCTTGCTAAACTGCTGAATTTTGTTATTAATTCTAGGAGCTTTTTGGTGGAATTTTTTGGGTCTTGTAAGTAGAGGATTATGTCATCTGCAAATAATGATACTTTGATTTTGTCCTTTCCCATATCCATCTATTTAATTTCTTTCTCTTGGCTGATTGCTCTGGCTAATGTTTCCAAGGACTGTGTTAAACAGGAGTGGTGTTAGTGGACATACTTGTTTGTTCCTGATTTTAGAGTGCAAGTTTTCAGCTTCTTCCCATTTAATATGATGTTGGCAGCCAGTTTGTCATAAATGGCTTTTATCAGTTTGAGATAAGGTCCTTCTACACCTATTTTCTTCAGGGTTTTATCATTAATGGATGCTTAAACTCTACATTACAAAGCCTAAATCCCAGCTGGTTATTCTAAACACATAGAGCCAACTGTGACAGGTCATCACTGGGTAACTAAACAAGTTCCTGCACTCTGCTTATCCATAAAAGACAAAGAATGTACTCCAAAACTTCAGTTTTGGGGACCCCTCCTGGATACCCACCAGAGCCATTTTTCTTCTTCTCACTTCCAATAAACACTCCCCTGCCTTCCTCCCTTTTGTCCTCAATTTCATTCTTTGACTTCATGAGATAGTTACTTCAGTCTGTATGGTTAGCACAATTGGGGAGACCACTCCTGCTCCACCCACCTGAACTTGGGCAACACCCCAGCGACATCTCTCCTTTCCATAGTCTTCAGAGGAACAGAAATAAAATAACAAAGTCCAGTAAAATCTCTATAGCTCCAGGCCAGAGTACATACCTGTTAGATCTCATGGCCTGAACTTCAGTAACATTTTCCCCACTCAAACTTTTTAAAGGTTCATACATATGGACTGCATCTCATGCATGTAATTTAATCAGAGTGTATTCTGGGATAGGGATGTGTGTTGAAAGCCCCTGAGGTGACTCAGCAACCTGTCAATCATTTCTGTCAATCTTATTCAGAGATCCAAGCAGAGACACCCATGCTGGGGTGCACATCTTTTTTTTGGTACTGGGGATCAAACTCGGGACCTTGTGCTTGCAAAGCAAGTGGTAAAACCACTGAGCTAAATCCCTGGCTCGGGTGCACATCTTTTAAAACCCAAAACCTGCCTGGGGTGGTGGTGTATGCCTGTAATCAAAGTACGTGAGAGTCTGAGGCAGGAGTATCGCTGTGAGTTTGAGGCCAGCCTGGACTACATAGTGAGACCCTGTCTTAAAAAACAACAAACAAATAAATACAAAAAATCCAAAAGCTTATCTGTGTGCTTTTTATTTTCTGTTGCCCTGACACTTTTCTGTTCATGCCACCATTTTTGTTTCTGCTGGCATGAACCTGCCCTGAGCACATCTTTCTGTTATTTTCACTAAATGTAGCTGCTTTTTCTTTTATCATTGGATGTGCCCTTGCAATTCTTTGCTCATTATACACAAGCACATAGAATCTGTTGAATCTATCATGTGGTATCACATGATCCAGCCATTCACTTCTAGGTATTTACCTCAAAGAAAGAAAGCATATACTGCATGTACATAGACTTGTACCCAAATGTGCACAATATCTTCATTTTTAGTGGTCCTGGATTGGAGGCAGGGGACTCAAATGACAGAGGAGATTAGGGCGTCCCAAAACTGGTTGGGGAAGTATGCATAACCTGTTAATTACAAGATCCCAAAACACATATGCAGAACAGTTTCCAAGTCCCTACACATGGACTTTGAGAACTGCAGCAGGTTTTCAGTAGAATGGCCTAGACCTGACATCATCTTGAGGCATAAGATCCCAATACTGCCTCTCAGGACCCATATGTAGGAAGTTCTCTTAGGTTCCCTTGAGATGTGGACAGTACCAAAGGACACAGATGCCAATAAGAGCTTGCTATTGTGGCTTTTCTCACAATATCCTGCCCTGCTTCCTGAAGGGTGCACTTTTATCTTGCCTTTTCCACTTTTACTTGGCCCAATCTTTTTCTTTTCTTTTCTTTTTTTCATACCATGGATCGAACTCAGGACCTTGCACTTGTGAGGCAGGTGCCGGGAACCACTGAGCTAAATCCCTGGCCTACTTGGCCCGATCTTGCTCTGCAATTTTTCCTTCACCCTTCATTCTTACTTTTGCAAATAAACTTTGTCACTACATTTTGCTCATTTCATTCAGTTCTTTGTTTGAGATGAGATGAGACTCAACTCCAGTAAGAAAGGTGAGCAACCCAACACCTGGTAATGATTATTTAGCAAGTCACCTTTAGAAGAATACTAACCAATAACACAAATGTCTATCTATAGGTGAATGGAAAAAAAACCACCAAACAAAAAACCCCCAAAATTGGTCTATCTTTCCAGTGGAATACTATGTCACAATAAGAAGGAATGAACTACTGATACAGTCAACAACATGGATAAGTCTCCTAATAGGATGAAAAAAAGAAACCAGACCAAAAAATCATGCATTGTATGAGTTCACTTATATAACAGTCTAGAAAATAAAAACTAATGTATAGTGACAGAAAGCAGATTAGTGGTTTCTTAGTGGATGAGGAGATAGCGAGACATAGGAGGTAAGGATTTCAAAAGAGTAGGAAGAGACTTTTGGGGGTGATGAATATTTTCACTGTCTTTATTGTGGTGAAGGTTTCATGGTTGCATTCATGTGTCAAAACATCGAATTGTATATTTTAAGTATATTTTATTTGTTGTATATTAATTATACTCCTTTAAAACTATCAAGAATTCTTCTAAGAAAAATGTTTAAATTTTATTAAAAAGAATCAGTACTAAACTGGGAGCGGTGGTGCACGCCTGTAATCCTATCTACTTGGGCGGCTGAAGCAAGAGGACCATGAGTTTGAGGCCAACCTGGGCAATTTAACAAGACCCTGTCTCAAAACAAAATACGAAGGCCTGGGGAGATATATCGGTATTAGAGCGTTTCCTAGTATGTGGCAGGCACTGGGTTCAATTTCCAGCTCAACACCCAGTAAAAATTAAAAAATAAAAAGACTCAATATTAGGAATTATCCATAGTGTATCTCACCTTTGAACTCTTCAAATAGATTAGTTCTTCAGTCATCAAAATGGTTTGGGGCCAGGATCTGTCTGCCCTTCAGTGGAGTTTGGGAGCAGATGAAGGCCTGCTCCCTTATAAACCATGCAAGGTGAAGGAAGGGGTGTGTGTGGGGGGATACAGTTGTTGAACTTTGAAATTTTTTCTCCAAGGCAAAAATTAAAGTTCCTTAGGGGTTTTCAATCTTGAATCTTTTAACCTACTTGAGCCACTCACTAAAAGGCAGGTTCCTTTGTTTTATTTTCTAGAAACAAAAAGGGTGTGCATGATTCCTAAATAAAGTAGTGTATTTGCAGATGTTCCTATCCCTTGATCCAGATATGAAGCCTATCTTCTGAGAAAGGACAGAGATTAGTATGTGCCTTGCTTAAGAAGAATAGGCAATTCCTTGGCTTCCCCAGAGAAGAAAGAAGTTTTACAAGGAGGTGTCAGTGGTTTTCCATGACAACCTTCCTCTGTGTTTAAACCACTATGCTCCACCTTCCCTGGTAGCACTCCTTATCTTTCTCTAATCATGGGATAAAAGGTTTTGTCTTATTAAAAGAACAAGAGGCAAGGGGAGAATGGGAAATATTTTGGTTGTTGGGGACAAAGTCACATGGTTGCAGACTTCTTTGACTAGGATCATTTGTAGGGAAGCAACTGAACATCAGTCTTTCCAAGGAAAGTACTGTCAGCTGACATATACCAGAAATCATTTGCTTTTCTCACACATTTGGTGACTGGAGCAGTTAAATTGCAGGCAGATGATTGTTAAGGGCCAAAAGAGCCAATGGCTTCAATTTTGATGGTTCTATCTCTCCTCTCCATTTTGGATTTGTGAATTTGTGTTTGCCCAGTAAGTGGTGCCTCTGTTTCCCCTTTCCCTAGCAGAAACTCCCAAACCTCTGCTGCCTTCCTGGCTCCACAGCCTCCATCCCAGCAGGCCATGAGGAGACTGTTGTGCAGTGTGTTGTGTGGGTGTCTGAAGGGTTCCCACTCAACAAACTTCCTTGCTGTATATTGACTCTCACCATCTTTCTAGTCTTCCACACAAGGAAGAATGTGTGAGGGGAACCTTGAGGTGAGTTACTCAGGACTTCACCCTCTGCTCCTGGCAAGGTCTCCTGCTAGGGACTCAAACTGTGGCCTCAGTTAGCCCAATACGGCTGGAGCCTGTTTTCTATTTCCAGGTTTCCAGTGATATAGGGGGGATAAATGTAACTTCCAACCTTCCAGATATCAGATATGCTGTTTATGTTCCTCAAAATTGAAGAATGAATTCTAAGGAACAAGGCAGGTTAAGAGTAGGAAAAATTTATTGAGAGAGCAAGCTCCTGAGAGACAGGAGGGGACCCAAAAGTGGCTTGTTGTGGACCTCATTTCATAGAAGTTTTATAGAGCAAAATCATGGGGTGTGTATAAAATCACAAGGTGGGTACAACATGGGTCGAAACTATGATCAACCAGTAATATTACAAGTATAGTTGCTTAGGTAATATTGATCCAATGGGGAACCTGGTCATGTAGCAAATGTGCATGGAAAGAACAAGGACCTTTTTAGGAAAAGATGGATCAGGAAGTCCTGGTCACCCACCTGGGTGATTGATGTTTATCTAGACATTATTGGACCAGGTGATACCAATTATAGTATAATCTTCAATTTATTCCTATCCCTTGGGGAGGCATGTAAGCCTGGGTCATTCTGTCTTTATCTTGAGGCCTGGCCCTCAGCAGATACGCCTTCAGCCACATTTGTAATGTGTTTTCATCCTCTGCATTGACTCCCTCAAGGGCCTGTTCCTGTCTGACTGCCTATTATATTTCGACCTAACTTAGCTGCCTATAATACCAGGATATGTGTTTTTGTTTCATAATGACGGGATACTGAGGCTCAGATGAGTGGCTGTGGAAATATAGTATGGGCATTTCATGATACGCCTGAAAATTCCCATGGGACCTGTGGAGTGCCTCAAAAGTGAATAAAAATTAAAACACTTCTCTAATAATGTAATCTCTCCTTATAAGAAAACTCTCTAGGATATTTTCAAGCCAAGATAGGAATGGAATGAAGTGAAAGCATTACTTTTATATTCATTTCTTGATGGCGAGCATTAGGGTATTCTATTCTTTTTATTATTGTGAATTTCTTCATACACACAAAGGACTATAGGGCATAAATGATGAACAAAGATTATAACTAATATGAACATTGTTGCTTCAGTCATGGTCCTGGAAACAGATGGTAGGCTAAACTGCAAAAACAAGGAGAGTTTAATAAAATAACTATTTACAAAGTTGCAAGCAGGCTTAGGGAAATTGATAAAGGATAGTGCAATACTCAGCAGGTTGTTCCGGCTTTGTGGGATCTAAAGCAGATTCAATTTTTAAAACCTTCCTTAAGTAAAATAAATCGAACATACATTTAAATACTGTATTATTTCTTTGGTGTGAGAAACCAAAACCAGAATAAGGACTAGATATTGGGAAATGGGAAGAATATGTTCAAATGGGAATGGGAACAAGGGAGGGGGGAGGCAGAAAGGAAGGAAGGGACAAGAAAAAAAAGGAAAATATAAGGAAAAAATGGAAACAAAGCCTTTCTACATAGCAAGGGGAGGGGCCTTGAGGGGAGGGGGAAAGGGGAAAAGAGGCGGGATGTACCACGTACAAGTGCACATTCCCTATGATGAATGTTATCATTATGTATGCCTAAAATCCACCAATAAATGTTTTGCTATTAAAAAGAAAACCTTCTTTAAGAAAAAAGAATGCAAAATTACTAATAACAAGTGTACAAAAATGAATTCAGAATGCAAAAGACAGCATATTAAATCTTACATTTATAAATCTATTAGTACAAAAAACTCATAAAATCTAGATATAGCATCATATCACTATTGGTCCCATTTCTTCGCTAGCTTTTCCTCTATGTGATTTGTTTGTTTTTTTATGTGCTACTCTTTGATCAAGGCTGCATAGGACATTGCCATCATTCTCTATAAAAAGAATAGGAAGCGCTTTCAGTCCTTCTAGATGGCCTTTTTCTGGATTCTCTGTTCTGTTCATTTGGCCTATAAATATGTCCCTACAAGCAAATGAGACCAGTTCCATGGTACAACTGGAAAAACAAATCACAGCACACATCCTACTGAAATCACAGCACAGGTCCAGCACACATCAGTCAGAGGCACCACTTTTTAAGATGAAGCCCTCTTACAAAGCTAAGAAAACTCTCAGTTCATCTTCCATGCATGAGAATAGTTTTGTGATTTCCTTGTCACCAAGTACTTCCATGCTTCCTCCTCAAAGTCCTTGCATGACGAATGAGGCCCTACATCCTTGCCTCCTTCTTACCTGCCCGGGATGATCTCCATTGCTTTCCCACCACCACTTCCATCTGTAAAATACAGATTATATTCCAGTAACATGCAGTTCTCTCCAGTTCTGAAAGCTGCTATGCTCAGAAACATTCCCAAAACTTGGCATGTGATGCTCTCTCTACCTGGAATACCCTCGGCTGCCTGGCAAGCCCACCTACCCCATGCCTGCAAGTCACAGATAATATGCAATTCCCCATTAAAGCCTTTCTCAATCCATCAGATACACTTGGGTATTTTCCTTTGTCATAGTCCCATTGACATAGTGAAGGCTGTAATGCAGTTGATTGCTGGTCTATCTCTTTATTACTTCGCAATGTTTCTGAAGACCATGACCTGAGACTTCTCATTCTTTTATCCTAGGCACATAATAGGCACTTAATAAGTGTTTTTAACGAATGAACATTGAGCAATTTCTATATTCTAGTCCTACGCTAAAATGTTATCTCACTTTGTGCTTATAACAACTACGAAGAAGTATTATTATCCTTATTCTTGTTAGTAATTACAACATCTCCCCCACAAAATATACCGCTTTGGCACCAGGGTTATTTTGACCCGAAGACAGTTGAGAAACACTAGAGGCCAAAATGTCTCTCTTCTTTTCTATTTGCCTAAAAGTAGGACATAAATTTCCAATTGTAAATGTCTACTTGGACATCTCTTAGATTCTTAATCACTTGAGATAACTCTAGAATCTTATCGCCAAGAATAAGCAACATAATAAACCTCACTGAAATAGCCCTTATTTTCTATTAGTTCCTCCTACATATTTACCTCCCCACAGTTTGCCACTCCTAAAAGCCTAAATTTGATGCCATTTCTCTACAAATTCACCGTTCTATGTTAGATGCTCTGAAAGCTCCAGTTCTAACCACAGCTCTAAGTTACCCAAGACTGAATTCCTCCCACATGTATCTACATTGCTTGCTTTTGTAAATTTTGTTTTTCTCTTGCTAACCTGTCTTTTGTCAGTTCAGTGTCCAGGGCTCAGATTGCAGCACCTAAGAGAGAAAAGGGTTATTGTTTTTGTTTTCATTTTTAACTCCTCTACAGTTTACTGTTAAAGAATTGAAGCTCAGTGAGTTTGAATAATTTGCCGATGGCTGTTTCAACCCAGTTCTGTCTGATATCCAAATTTATGCTGTTTACCACAGTACACAGTTCCTCTAAGCAGGTAACCTGTGCAGTTTCAGTAGCCCTTAAACCAGCATCATATTGCGTGGCTGACCGACTTTTTCTGAGATAATATACTGCTCTTCCTTCTCTGGGAGATCAGAACTTCCATTATGTTTCTGCCCCATCCACTCTCATTGAAAGTGCTCTTTTCAAGGTCACAAGTGATCTCTTTGGTGCCAAATCTAATGGCCACTTTTATCTTTTTTGACTCTCAATACTTCCCCACAAAGATGACTGCTTCTTTTGTTCTGGAATAATGTTCTTCTCCACTGTTGTAACAAATTATTATCTGGGGCTTTTCTTTGCCTTGCTGGCATTCTGTCTTGATTCCCTTTTCTGCCTATTCCCTCTCTTCTTTACCCACAAACACTAGACTTCCTTCAAGGAGGTCTTGAACCAGCCCCTCTTCTCCATTCATCTCCTACCCTCAGTGATTAAACAGTACCCACATGCTGTATGCCAGCCTGGATGTCTGCTTACATTCAGATGTGCAACTAATTACTTGATGTCATGTCTTGGTTTTTTTCCACAGGTCTATCCTCAAATTTCATTGGTGCCTTCATTTCTCTCAAAAATGCTCCTCTCCTGGAGTTCCAGTTACTATTGCTATTGACAAACCACTTTGAATCTTAATGAGTCAGAAGTCAGACAGGGCATAGTGGGAATGATTTGTCTTGACTCCATGATATCTGGGATTTAAACAGGAAGACTCAGAGCCTGGGTGACTGAATAACGGGGGTGGTTGGCATCTTCACTCACATATCTGATGATTGATGCTGGCTACCAACTGACACCTCCGTGGGTGCTGCTGACTGGAACATTTGTGCATGGTTACTGCCCATGACCTGGGCTCCCTCATAGCAGGGCAGCCTCAGGGTAAGTGGACTTCTCATGTGTGGATCAAGCAATGCTGAAGAAAGGGCAGAGGCTGTGTGGCCTTTCATGGTCTACATTTGGAAGGCTCATTCATTTCCACTCTGATGGAAGCAGCCACAAGCAGGTCCAGGATCAAGCGGAGGGAATGTAGACCCCAACTCTCAGTTGGGACAGAGTACAAGTCACCATCACCTTGCATCACCTAATTGGTCTTATTGATGCCAACTTTGTTCCTTTTCAGTACATTTTCCATATAACAGTCAAAGTGATCTTACTAAAAATACATCAAGCCATATTCTCTTGCTTAAAAGCCACCAGTGATTTCTTATAGCACACAGAACAAACACCTAATTTCATATCCCTCCAACCTTTTCCAGTATCATTCTCCCCTGGACTCATCGAATTCCAGTCACAGGAGAGCAGTAGGCCCCTTCTTAGAAACTTCATGGACTGCTCTCTCCACCCCTCCACCTGAAACACACTTTCCTTCCCTGTTGCTGTTTTATCTCTCCCATGCCCAGCTCTTTGTCATCCATCAAGACTTGGCTCTGTGTGACCTGCTTACTCCAACTATGGTGATTTTCATTTGTTTCAGTCACTTTTTTATTGATTCTTTCAGCATTCTGCTTATTTTTTGCAGAGCTTGTTTTGCGATCTAAAATATTTATTTGCGACTTGTTTATTTGGGACTCTCATTAGAATGTAAACTCCATGAGGGAGGGTCTCATTAACTCTTTTATCCTTAACACCTATTATAGTACCTGACATACATGGGTGTTGAGAAAATATTTGCTGAACATAATAAAAGACAGGGCAATAAGTAGATTATATTTACCCAATGATAACAGAAGACGAGACATTACTTTCTGAGCACCTCTTTAGCCAAGAAGAAAAAATCATAACCTTAAGAAGTTGCTGCCATGAGAGCCTTTTTCAGATCCTGGACATCTTGATTCATGCCCTGGAATAGACCTGCCATCTTGAATCCCACCCTGCCCCAGGAGGAGGAATGCTTGCCAAATGATCAAAACAATAAATCACCTGCACTCTCTTAGAGGCAATGACATAATTACACCGCTCTGGTTTCTGAAGCTCCAAGGGGGTCTGTGATGGGTTTCCCAGGATTCTCATTTTCTTTCAGGCAGCCATTTGCAGCCAAGCCTGACCGTCACTTTTAGATCATTTCTGCAATCATCCTGCAATTCCAAACATTCAAAGTCACAGACACAGTGGTTTCCAAAAACTCTGGGTTCATTATAACCCCACATTTATGCTTTTTAGTACCCCCTCATCTAAGAACCGTAAGCATCTATTTGATTTTCCTGAACTAAAAAGAATCATAATGAAGCGATTTTGAAAACATTTTGGAGACTTTTGCCAATTTCTTTATGCTTGGTAAACATCCTCAGGTGTCAAAAGACCATCTCAAGGTCTCCTGACAACTTCATTAGTACCAGAGGTTTGGTTTACCATTTTGTTTGGCCATACCAAGATATTATTTTTCTTCCTTTTTCACAATGGATCTTCAGCCAAGAAAATGTACTCCCAACCTCCTTTCAAGGAAGATTTTGCTTTTATTGTTTTTTTACTGGACTTTTTTGCATTTGCTTCTTACCTTATGATAGCTTGCCATGTTCTTCTATATTTTATTCTTATGAATTTAATCTCTTTATAACTTGCTACCTTTATTGATAACAAAATGGAAACGTATTTATCTCTTTCCTTTGAAACCCAGGAAGGATTTGTCAAATGTGATGTTAAAAGAAAAAATTTTAAAAGCCAACTGTATCTGTTTGGCAAAGATTCACTGCCACATTTGTGATTCTCCTCTCCAGTACTTTTCCTGGGACTGACAGTTTTTTGGTCTACTTCACTGGCTGCTGTAATATATTCCCTTCCGGAGGCTCATTCCCAGTGGTTTGGGAGGAAGTCTGTGAAGAATGAGTCATGGTGAACTAGGAAGTAGAGCTAACATTTGGAGCCCTCCAGCCTTGCACAGACGACATCACATCCTTTACCTGTTAAAAAGAGCCAGGTAACTGATGCTAATAGCTATTCATCTATCTACAAGCAGAGATTATGGAACCTTTGTGAACATAAAACATGGCCACTGTACCTGGGACTGTCTTCATTACCCCTTTCCCCCGCAGAGTTTATATTATTTTAAATTTAACTTTTCTGATATCTAAAGAATAGTTTTGGGATTAAGAAAAAGAGAGTGAATGTTAATGAGCAACATTTTTATCAATTCTCTTAAACATTACCCAAATCATTCAACTATCTTATTGCCTGGAAGAAGTTTACAAACTTTCCATATTGAAAATCCTGTGGACTGATGCCTTACAAACCAACCTGAAGAACAATTTATTGTGACTGTGCTTTTATTGTTTTTAGTTCCTTCAAAGAAAGGCAAATATTTACTACATCTGATACTTTGTCTGTAGTCAACTTTTTTTTTTTTTCCAGACAAGGTCTTTTTGAGCACTTTATTTTCCCCTAAGTACTTTGAAAAGTATTCTGTTTTGCAATGTTCTCCATAATGCTCCATCTGTTCTGGGCTTTCAGAAGATTAAAAAAAAATCTCCTCAGAAAATTCAATGGAAAAAGGTAAAGGCTTTACTGCCAATAGATTTTTCTCTTCTTTCTGGGAAAGAGCCAGTGTGCATTTAAAAATAGACCTGAGAAATATCTACAGCTTGAGATTCATTCAACCCTCTAATATTTGCGCTAGAATAAAAAGGAGAGTTGATATGTCTGAACTAAAATGACCCCCATAGTTAATACCTTTACATTTCAGATCAAATACTCCACTATAGCCACTTTCTAGTGGAGTAAATGCCATTATATTAACCACATATTCTGTCTCATTTTTTAATTTATCCTGACAATTTAGGTCATTCTGAGTGTCCTGTGTTAAGTATTCATCAATGAATGTTACTTATTTTTTATTACCAATAGCAGTTACTGGGATCCTAAACCAGATAAAAATATTGAGTCAATAAAAAAGGATCACTGATCTTTAGAGTTTTCTTTTTAGAAAATTAACATTGTTGAGGTATAATTGACATACAATAAAATCCACAAAGTTTAAGTGTATAATAAGAGGATTTCTCATCAGCTGCTAAGACCAAAAGTGCAGCTCTTGAATTTTTATTGACTAATTAGAGATGTTGATATTTATACATTGGTATTTTGCTGTATTTTGAGAGTCAATGTCAGGAAGACCTCGATAACAAATGATTTGGATTTTTGTCTTAGGAGTGATCATCTATGCATACAAAATCAATTCTGAAGGAGCTCTGGGTAAATTTCCCATATCAATGGTTTCCAGAATACCTCTCTCCCCCACAACAGGAGCAGCTTTAACTTACTGGAAATCTCATGGTTAGAGGAGAAGTAGGGTGTCTAGGAACCGGGGTTGATGAGGGACATTTAAGTAGGCAACCTCCTTTGTGTCCTCTCTTGGTTTCTGTCTCACTTTCCTTCTTAAATAGGTTTTTCCTCTTTCTCTTCCTAACTTTTAATTTGATGTAAGTTCAAGCTTAGAGAACAGTTGTAAGAATAACACATGGAACTTCATATACTCTGCTCAAATAACTAATTTTTATATTTGCTCCAATTTAAATATATTTTACATTTAGGGGTTTTTTTCAAAAATTATTATTTCAGGAAAAAAAAACCCCTGAGGTCTGATTCTGTTCAATTGTGTGTGTGAATGCATGCACATGCACTGGAGATTGAACCTAGGGCCTCAAACATGCTAAGTACACACCCTACGACTGAGCTACATCCCAGCTCTTTTTCAAAAAATTTATTTCCATTTATCTCTAGCCTAACTAATGAAAGTAGCAACTAATACAGTGGACCCTTGACCTATGAACTCAATTTGTTCGCGAGGGCTGGTTGTAACTCAAGTTGGTCAACTGAAGGCTCAGCGTCCTCTACACAGCCTTCAAAGTCTCTCTCCTGTATACAGGAAGATCTCAGTGTCCTTAGAGAGACATTGGCCCAGGACTTCTCAATTAACCCCACACAGGAAAAGATGCTGTAATGTTCCTTCCAGAACTCTTTAAGGGTTAAATCTGTATGTGAGACCATCTGGAAGCATAAGCAGCCAGCATTCGGGTCATAACTCAAGACTTTGGTGGTAAGTTAAAACTAAAATTCTGGTCGTAACTTAAGTTGTTCATATGGTGAGCCAGTTGTAACTCGAGGGTCCACTGTACTTCCATTTTATAGCTAAGAAGAATGAGACACAGAGAAGGCTGGAACAGAAGTCTGGGGCCCAGCACTGCTTGTAGCCAGCATAATGAAGCCAATGACCATTCAGCTTTGTTGTCTACTTGTGCAGTCCATTATCTAGACCTCTTTCTGGGATCCTTGGCTACTACCTAAAGCCTGAGCACTTGACCCTTAATTTTGATGACTGGTATTCCTTTTCTTTTCATTACTGGGGACTGAACCCAGTCCCCACATATTAGGTAGATAAGTTCTTTATCTCTACGCTACCTCCCCAACTCAACTGATGTTATACTTATGTTCCGATCACTGATATTCCTTCTGGCTTTGGCCATTTCCACATCCCATTCAGCCCACCAGGAACCTGTTCTGCTTCATCCCTAGTAGGGAACAATAAGCAGTAGTGTTTTCACATATGCACATCTAGTGACATCAGATGCCCCAGCACTTAGAATCATAGAACTAAGTCATGTTACTGTTGAAATAACCATGAAATAACTCTGTACAACTCTAGCATTCAGATGAAGACACTGGCCCAAGTGGTTTATTATTTTGTCAAAGTCACAGAGTGAGTTTATACCAAAGGTAGGAATAAACTTCTACTCTTATGCTTTTTTTGTGTGTGCTGGGGATCAAACTCGGGAACTTGCGCTTGCGAGGCAGGCGGCAGAACCACTGAGCTAAATCCCCAGTTCTTATGCCTTTTTTTTTTTAACACATCATATTGCCTCAAGTTTCTGTTACTACTACTAATTAATTCTAAAATGTAAGTTCATGCATTTGTTTATGGAGTTGACATAGTTATTGAACATATAATATGTTCTGTGTGCTAGCTACATAAAACAGTTTTAATTTGCCCTCCCAGAACCTACATTCTAGCAGAGAAAGAGATGGATAAAAGGTTATTATGCACTGTGGAAAACAGTATGTCAGTTAAACATAAGACTACCCAAAACTGCACTGCTGGTATACACTTGAAAGAGTTGGAAACAGAGACTTGAATAGATGTTTGAACACTAGAAGTTAGCTCAGCTGCTATAACAAAATACCACAGTTTGGATGACTTAAACATCAGAAATTTATTTTTCTTAACGTTCTAGAGGCTAGAAGCCCATAATCAAGTGATGTCAGCATTGGTTTCTCCTGAACACTCTTCCTGGAGTGTAGATGGCCACCTTCCCACTGCACACCCTGCCCTGGGTGTGCGCACGGAGAGCAGGTGGGCTCTGTGCCTCTTGCCCGTCTCACAAGGAGACAAGTGCGGTCAGATGAGCACCCCATCCTTGTGACCTCATGTAAGTGTGGCCCCTTTCCTGAAGTCTCTGCCCACTAAGTACAGTCACTCTAAGCACTAGGGCTTCCATGTATGAATTTGGGGGAGACACAAGTCCACCCATGCTCTCAATTTTTCTATAAATTTAAAACTGTCCTGAAAAAGAAAATACATTAATAAAAACCTTTTAGATGCCCATATCAAACTCTCAGAAATGAAAATACAACGTCTGAGATGAAAATACAACAGGTGGGCATATGACAAATTCATGCAGAGAAGATTAGTGGATTTGAAGACACAGCAATAGAAAGTAACAGAGGGAAAATGTGAACAGAGCTTCCATGAGCAGTGGAATGACTGCAAGCACCCTAACATATGTGTACCTGGAGCCGAGAGTATTTTAATTTGCTAGAGCTGCCACAACAAAACACCATGGGCTCAGTGGCGTAAACAGAAATGTATTTTCTCACAGTCCTGGAGGATGGAAGTCCAAGGTCCAGGTGCTGCAGGTTTGTTCTCCTGAGGCTTCTCTCTTTAGTCTAGACATTTATCTTCTCGCTGTGCATCTCACAACCCATTTTATGTGCCCAATCTGATGCCTCTTCTTCCAACACTCTAAGCCTATTGGGTCAGGGCCCCATATTTATGACTCCACTTAACCTTAATTTGGTGTTGGGGGATGTTGAGACAGGGTCTTGCTATTCGTTCACGCTGTTCTTGAACTCACTATGTAGTCCAGGCTGGCCTTGAATTTGTGGTGATCATCCTGCCTCAGCTTCCTGAGTGCTGGGATTACAGGCATGCACCAGCACACCCAGATGCCTCACTTTACCACTTTAAAAGCCCTATCTTCAAATTGTCATGCTGGGGGAGTTGCTGCAACATATGCATTTTAGGGAGACACAATTTCGTCCATAATAGGAAAAAGAGGAGAAGAAGTAACAGCTGAAATGTATTCAAATCTGATGAACTTTGTAAACCCACAGATCTGAGAAAACGCCACAAACTCAAACATAAGAAACAAGAAAATTATATTGTGACACATCATAAATAGTTCAAAACTAGTGATAAAGAGAAAAATCTTAAGGCAGCTGGAGGAAAGAAAGATACATTATATATGGAGTAAACAAAGATGAAAATGATAATAGATCAGTAGACTTTTAGTCAGAAACAATGTAGGCCAGAACCTGCAAAGCAACATTTTTAAATAGTGACAGAAAAAATAAAAACCACAATCTAGAATTGTATACCCAGTGAAATCATCTTCAAAATGGATGGCCACAGACTTCTACGATCACTGAAGGATATTCACCAGCAGATCTGACATGTTCAGAAGCTCTTCAGCAGAAGAAAACTAACATCAGATGGAAAACTAGAATTATACAAAAAAGAAAAGAGCACCAGAAGTGGTAGCTATGTCAATAGAGTTAATCATTTTTTTAAAAACCTAATTTTTGTTAGTTTAAAAAAATCCCTGCAGGGTGTCACACACCCATAATCCCAGCATTCAGGAGGCTGAGGCAGGAGGGTCACTGTGAGTTTGAGGCCAGCCTGAGCGACATAGTGATTTCAAGACCTGCCTGAATTACACAGAATGGAACCCTGTCTGAAAAAAAAAGAGAATAGTTTGATTACAAAGCAATACATTACTGCTTTATCCTATCTTTTTTGTTTGTGTTTTAAGACAGGGTCTCACTATGTATTTCAGGCTGACCTTCAATTCACTGTCTAACCCAGACTGACCTCAAACTCACAGTAATCCTCTTGCCTTGGCCTCCCAAGTGCTGGGACCACAGGTGCACATCGCCACACCTGGCTTCATCTTATCCTTTCATCATGTGTGACCTTACCATGGGTTTACATTTCTTTGGTTATAAGATCCCTTTTTTATTGTCTGGGAAGATGGGAGCCTCAGAGTCCTATGTTTCCTGACTTCCGACACGTATTTAAAATGAACTCAGGCTTAGCTTGTGACTCTCCTTTTTTGGAAAACTTAGGAAGAATGTGAGGTAGAAAAAGCTCCTTAAAAGTCAGACTTTTAACTGGAAGCATCAAACATGAGCACAGTTACCTTAGTTGGCCCTTTTGCTACCAACTCAAGGTAGAAAGGCACCAGAAGAACATGGATCCACAGGCTGTGTGAAAAGTAAGATAAAGGTGAAGTCATCTGCATAGTTCCTTATTCCCACACATGCCCTCATCGGCAGTATCATATTAGGTCACATTTTGGTGTTTTTTTCCAAGAACATGGGCCTTGCTTCCTCAAGTAGAAGGCAGACTCCTTGGTGGCAGGAAGACCATTCCCACCTGTCTGAAAGCCCAGCAACTGGAGTGTGGTAGGTGTGGCAAAGTGAAAAAGAAGAAAAAGTACTTCATATTCATGCAAACGTAAATGTGGCCCAGGGGCAGGAGAGGGGTGGGCAGAGATGAGCTAACATTTGGAATGCTGACCTAAATGTAGTAAAGGAAAATGTGCATAATATTTGTTAGCAAAATAACAGGAAACAAGATAATGTGGAATGTGGAAAGATAAAATACTCACCAAGTTGAGTGATGTGATTTGGGGTTAATTTATTTTCTCTTTTCTTCATTTTTATGCTGTATTTTCTTTAGGAGATCCACGTTTTATTTATAAAAGTAGGGGAAAATTTGCAAGCTATAGCTTAGTTGAATGAGATTCTGGACTCTCCGTAGGAAGGCAGACACTCAAGAGACTTCTCACGGCTCTCACCTGTTGTGGGTGACTGAGGTGTTCCTCGGGGAACAGGAACAGTCCCTTCAGTACATCGGCTGTTCTTTAAACAGCCCAGCCAGTTCCCGAAAGTGCCAGGCTGAAGAATCCTCACAAAACCAGCACAGAAGTCTCGGGAACATTGGAAACAACCTAACAGTACAACTTTATGAGATTTTTAAAGTAAGTTATGGTACCTGCGGATAATTGGAATATTTGCACCCATTAAAATCTATGGCTTATAAAACTATTTAATAACATGGGAAATGCTCAATTGTAACATTAAATTTTAAAAGTCATATACAGTGTTATGCTATATGAAAAGAGAGTTATGTGTGCAATTTAATTTCCAAAAGGAAATAGACTTAATATCAATAAACATTATCACTGGGTGATAAAAATACAAATAATTTTGACTTCTTTACTCCTTTCTTGATTTAAAAAAATTCTTATATGACTCAGTTTTATAATTAGAACGCAAAATGTTATTATTATAATTATTTTGGAGGAACTTGGCTTATGGAACTAGAAACTGGTTTGTGGGACAAGCTCTGAGCAGGCACCCTGCCCTGGAAGGTTGGTTGCCAAGCCACTGTTCCACTCTGTGCCTCAGTTTCCTTATTTTAAACTTGAGATGATGTAGTTCCTACTTCACAGTGTGGCTATAAGATTAAATGGGTTATTTCATAAAAGTGCTTGAAATAGATCCTTGTGTAAACACTCCCCAAATTAGTAATTGTTATTGTTAGTAGATTGAAAGCTTTAGCCTATGTATAAGTTAAGCTGTTTTCTAAATATGCTTATAGACCTCCAGATGCAGAGGAGCCTGGTAAAGTATTTATTGCACCCTCCTAATAATTTCCCAAGGATCTGGTGTTCTGCTTGCTGAATTTGGCAATGGAGAGCATAGGAAAGCCAGCTCAGGGTGGGTGTTCTCTTTCCCTCAGGCCCCAGTGCTGTGGGTGTGATTACCGGGCTATACCTGTTCATTCAAGAAATGAAGGAATAAAGATCCCTCTCTGAATTTTTTCTTAGTGGGCTCCCAATCTAAAGATGTATCTCATCCTCAGGGCAGGGCCCAATCCCATGATCCAAATTTGGGTGGAGAGGTTCAGTGTAAAAGATCACCCATTTTGGCCGGGGATTTAGCTCAGTGGTTTCGCCGCCTGCTGCGCAAGCTCAAGGACCCCAGTTCAATTCCCGGTACCAAAAAAAAAAAAAAAAAAAAGATCACCCAGCTGGTAAAGGGGGCCAGTCTGGAATTTGAACACATGTCTATCCAGCTCAATACCTTCGCATTTAACCTACATCTTACAACTCCTTCCAAATGAAAGAAGAAAGATTGAGGAAGCAACTCTACCCAGCAAAACCCAGTGGTGGGACACAGAGGGGATCTGTTTGCTTCTCATTTTTTACCTTAAATCTCCTTAGTATAAAGCAAGTCAAGATCCAGTGTGGCTTCAGGGATAGACCAGCTGCTGCCCCAGATAGACCACAGAACAAAAAGAAAATACTTATTTTTGTAAAATAAAGAGTGAGTTATAAATAAGACTCCAAGTGCACCCTAAATTGGGCTGGAAATCTGAGTCTGGTGTCCTGCTTTTAGGGGGATAAAGCTTCTCGGCTGGGGGAATGTATGGAAGGGGCAGGGAACCTGGTGCTCTGAGCTCTGAGAGCCTGGAGTTTCACCAGCTACTGCATGGCTGCCAGTCTGTGCCTTCTGTCCTGCCCTGTCTGTCTGTCGTCTGCACCCCTACCTGGCACCGATCTCTTTCATGTGTGTTCCTCCAGCTTAATGACTAGAATGCCACCACATCTGTGGCACCTGCCCCTGCTCTTTGGGGACAGTTAGCCATTCCCTGCTCTCCTGGCTGCCCCAGCTCTGGGCCTGTTCCTCTATGACCTTGCTTCCAACAATGTATGTGGCTGTTCTCTGTCCTGCCACACTCCAAGCCCCTTGAGATCAAAGATTACAGCTTTGTTTGTAAATTTATTTATTTTACTGAGGAATAACTCAGGGCCTTCACCTTGAGCTACACCCCAGGACCCCACCTTTTTAAAAAAAATGTTTTAATTTTGAGACAGTGTCTTGCTAAGTCACTTAGTTGCCCAGGCTAGGCTTGAACTGTTATCCTCCTGTCTCAGCCTTCCATGGTGCTGGGATTACAGGTGTGTGCCACCCTGCCTGGCTACATTTTTTTTTAAGCTAATGGAAAAATAAATGTGAGATATGTAAAGTGGTAAACAGTGCCTGGTACACAATAGGTGCACAATAAATATTTTCTTACTTTTCTGGTTCACTCATTTTGGTTCTCTCGGTACTCAGTATAATTCCGCAAAGGCCATGGTTATTACATAGATTTTCCTTGAATAAATAAATGAACACATTTCACATCCTGCCTCTAAGGAAGGAGTCATGTCTCGTATTGATTTATGTCTCCTAGAGTATCTTCTTATTTATATCCTCTCAAATAGCTGTAACAACACTGGTCACATGGCTGGGTACAGTAAATAACTGGATTGATTTTCTCTAGTTGGAAATGAGACTGATAGGTTAAAATTTTACCTCTGGGGCAGCTACAGGAAACATGTGTTCCACCATCTGTTTTGTCTTGAGTAGTGATTGCCAAGGGTCTTAGAGACAGAGCTGCAGGTCTCTGGTAAAGCTTTAGCTTGGCCCACTTGCCAGAAAGAGAGCTGTTTTATTTTCTTCCTTTCTCTCTCTCCTCTTTTCCTCTTTTCCTTCCTTCCTTCTTCCCTGTCTGCCTTTCCTTTCTTCTTTCTTTCTCTGTCTCCTTCCAATATTCAACTCTAGATGAATAAGGCCTGCAAAAGTGAGAACACTAGTGAAATCCAAGGTTTTACTGCATAGTCCTAAGTAAGACTTGGAAAGTCTCATTTATTTCCACATGCCCAGTGCTAGCCTAGTAGATAGTCAATGTATGCCCAGTAGATAATCAAATTGTATTTCTTTGATAAGTGAAGTTGCCTTTAAGAAGGTACAGAAAAAAATGTATGAAATTGATAGTAGAATTTTGTGACAGCTGTGGTGTTAAAGCCACACAGAGAATGGATAAAAAATAATTCACTTATCTAGATAGGAAAAAAAGTGTTTTGTCACATGTTACATCATATTACTTACATAGCATTGAGCTCCTACTACATAATAGGTGCTTTAAATGCCATTTTGTCTAATCTTGACAGGAAATCTTGAAATCTTATTATAATGCTTACATTACAGATGGGGAAAAAAACTTAGAGGGGCTAAATGATTGGCCCAAGTCCACAGACTAACTGGTACTGGGCCCCCATTAAAACGTGAGCAGAGCAAGGAAAGCACCTCCAGCAACAACAGCAGTGCCTGGCATTTAGCAGATGCTAAGTAAATATTTATTAAGAATGAACTGGAAGTGGATGACTCCAAAGCCTTTGCTCTATCCATGACACCACCTGCTACTCTAAAAAAGTCTTTCATTTATTTATTTTTTGGTTTTTTGAGACAGGGTCTCACTATCTACTCTAGGTAGACAGTAGAACTCACTATATAACCCACTGGGGTTACGCACTATGTAACCCGGGCTGGCCTTGAACTTCCAGTGATGTTCCTGCCTCGGCCTCCTGAGTGCTGGGATTACAGATGTGTGCCACCACACCCAGTTTAAAAGAGTCTTTTAAAGGATCAGAGAAGGTACTAGACCTTTCTGCTTGTGATCCAGAGAGATGTGGTTAATTTGTCTACAGCTAACAAGAGTGGCTGGGCTGACTAGAACTAAAAGTTTGGATACCTGAAAGTATTTTCTCTTGACTATAAGGCAGAGACAAGCTGTGGCCTACTTCCTTTCCCCAAGAAAACTGGAGGACTGGCGAGAAACAGTTAAGAAAGAATTCCATCCAAAGCTTTCCCCCTAGAAACTAACAGCAGCCAACTTGATGCTGGAGGAAAGTTATGGCCCCCACTACAGGGGTGGACACTTAGGGCTACTTTCTCATTTACAATACCAAAATGTGAGGCTCAGATTGGGCTACTTCTGAGACTAGGCAGCTGCAAGCTGACAAGAGCTAATCATCACACAATTGTATTTCTTTTTTTTTTTTTCTTTTTCTTTTTTTGGCAGGGTCTCCTTTTGTAGTTCAGGGGGCCCTGAACTCACTATGTAGCCCAGGCTGGCCTTGACCTCATGGTGATCCTCCTGCCTCAGCCTCCTGAGTGCTAGGATTACAGGCATTTGGTACCACGCCCAGCTTGTATTTCTTCTAGTAATACCACTTAAAACTTTCACCAGTTGTTATGCCTTGTACCTACCTGTCTCCTCAAAGCCTCATGTGGTCATAGGAGGGGCTTTTCAGAGGTGGCTGTATAGGGTGTGTGATACTGGGATTAAGTGTGTGATGATGGGATCAAGGGTGTGTGATTACTAATCTACTCCACAGATTGGTTTGGCATAGTTCTGGGTTCAGATAATGGGAAGGCTGACTCTGGTGTAAATGGTATTCGCCCTAAGGGTGTGTAGCCTGGATAGAATATAAGGAACTGAGAGAGAGGTGTTGTCAACTCCTGCCACTTTGCTACTTCACTGCTTACTGCTGCTGCCCTGCTGCCTTTTGCCTTCCACCCACCATGAGCTGTTTCTCATCTGTGATGCCCCTCTCCCATGCCACTCTGCCTTGGAGCCAGCCAACCATGAAATGAAACCTCTGCAAACTGTGAGCCAAAATAAACCTTTACTCTTTTAACGTTGGGTGTCGGGTATTTTGTCTCAGCAATGAGAAAAGTAAATAAGACACCAGTCTTGAACTTTTTCTTTTGAAGAGGGGTTTTACCATTGCCCAGGCTTGGCTGGAACTCACTATTCTCCTGCATTGGCCTTTTCTGTAGTGGGAAAACAGGCATGCATACCACGTCCAGCCTGATCTTGAGCTCTGTAAGGAAGAAATGTGTCTTCTATTAGACATCTTAGGGCTATCCAGACATCTTATATATATTTTTGCCAAATAGACTTTTTCCTTCTCTTTTTTTCATTTTATTTTTATTTTTATTATTATTATTTTTTGGCACCAGGGATCGAACTTGGGTCCTTGCGTTTGCGAGGCAGGCGGCAGAACAACTGAGCTAAATCCCCGGCCCTCATTTTATTTTTAATATTGAAGAGAATGGCTCTGGATATAGCCCATTGTTACTATAAGTTAGTAGATATGGTAACTCATTATCTATTTGTTAAGTATCAAACTGGGTGTGTGCTTATGCTAGGTATACTGTAAAATAGGTAAATATATACATACATGAATAAATGAAAGTTTACAATATTCCACAGAGCATTAGAGAGACCTTGCAAAAATGACTAAACCTGTCCCAAGTCTACAAACAGGCCTACTGTCTGAAATAATGCACAGTGAAATATTTATAGCTACACAAGCCAAGGTTCTAGACCATCTCCAATATTCTTTCATTGCTTTCGAGCTCTGTATCCTTCCTTTTTCATTTCCTATTTCTTTTTTCCAGTACTGGGAACTGAACACAGGGTGTTTACACTGAGTTACACATCTATCCCATTTTACAATTTTGAGACAGGGTTTTGCTAAATCACTAAGTTGCCCAGGCTGGGTTCAAACTTCTTCTTGCTTCAGCTTCCAAGAGTCCCACATTAAAGACCTGTTCCCCCCACCTTTTTTTCTTTTCTAATATCTGAGTATTTTGTGTATTAATCTTTTGAAGGTGTCAAGCTCTGAGTGAAGATAAACTGGAGCCAGTTCTAGTGACACCTAGCTTGGGCTCCCCACTCATAAGTGTGTGGCAATGCTTTGCAGAAAAGCTATCAAACCACTCCCAACTTGGAAAGAAATCATTGACCTCATCTGTAGCCCACCTGCTGACAAAGTCAAGACAAAGGAGACTCAGTGTGGCCACAGTAGGTACGTGGATATGCCTCTTCCGGCTGACAGATCCGTCGGTGCCTTCCTGCCCTCTCCCTGTGTCAGGAGTGTGCCCTAGGAAAACTTACTCTGGACATCACCAGGCCCTGGAGCTGTTTTTCTTGGCTATCCTTCCTCTCCTCATCTCCCCACTTAATAACTCTGCATTGCTCAGTGGAACACTTGACAAGGTGAGGAAGAAATCAAGCCTGGATAACAGGTGAGGCTCCTGTCATTAAAAGGGATCCTTGATTGTTTCTTGCCCTTGTCTCCTCTTTGGTGCACTTTTGCTTTCCTCTAATTTTTCCATCTTATACATTCCGTATTGTTTTCTAAATATAGACATTCTCCAGCCTCAGTGGAAAGACCATCTACTGAAAGCAGAGTGATAGCAAGTAATGTGCCCAGCAGGCAAATCACAAAACAAATAGAGGGTACACTCAGCACTTTTTCTTCTGCTGCACAAAAGTACCCAAATAAGGCTCCTGGAAACATGGGTTGAGTAATCAAGTCCTTTTCCTGGATGTACAACAGCACAGCTTTGGGAGATAACTAATTCAGCTCATGTAATTGTACACCCGTCTAGAAGAGGAAAAGGAAGCACAAAAAGAAAGAAAAAGAGAGCGAGCCAAACTTGTAACCGCTTGCCCTCCTTCTGCACCTGCCATGACTTGCAAGCAGAATATCGTGTCCCAGCTGGCCACTTGTCCTGAATTCTGAGACCCCAAGGCACCGATTGCCCTTGGAATTAAAGAATTACAAGTGGAATTTTTGCACCTGCAAATTAAAAAAAAAAAAAGATAGTGAGAAAACTTGGAAGAGATCCCTTGAAACATTTCTGTCACCCTTGTCAGTCTGTGTTTACTGCCCCTGGCGAATGCTAACCAGGCATATGAAGAAGGACTCTTGAGAACCATTTTGCTTTCTCGCTGAAATTAATTTTGGTTCCTACAGATTACTGTAGACACGTACTGGCTGCAGGTGTGCCAAAGCCAGCATTAGGAGGAAATCCAGCAAATTTTGCAGAGATGGTTAATGATTCCTGCAAAATTAATTATATTGAAATAGGATAAGAACATATGGAAAGAATCAATCATTCCCATTTGGAGCAAATATTATTTTAGCATGCATAGATTTTTGATATAATTTCCTTCCTTTCCCTTAAGGGTTGGGATGTACTCACACACTAAGTCTTTTTGCAAAAGAGAAGATTTTTTTCCCCAGGAAAGAGGAGAAATGTGTTTCATAAATCTTTTTCCTTGTCTAATGTTGAAAGGTACATCTGGGGCTCCACAGACACTGATAAAAGCCCTCCCAGAAAACAAAACTCTGCTCTTGGGATAATTATGCTTTCCTAGTGTCTGGACACTGGTTCTGGCTTCCATTTAGAATCAGATCTGGGTTCACTTACTATGCATGGCCACATTTGCTGGACAGTTTATAGAATTTAAATGTGAAATGAGAAGAAAGCTCAGAAGCAATGGCAGTAGAATGGAATTATAAAAGTATTTTTCAAGCATTTAGAAGGGAATGGCTACATTAACAAAAATCCCACAACCACATGTTCACACCACCACACTCCCATTCCATGTACAAAAATCATCTCCAAAGTTTGGCTCTACTTTCTGTCCAAGGGAATAAAACAACAGGGACACCCATTTTAAGAGATGGGTTCCCTGGGCCGGAGGTACAGTACTGTGGTTTCTTTTCCTCCATGACATCCTTCTAATAATATTTATAGTTTATTTACTTAAGCTATTTAGATCTTGTTCCAGAAAATGTTTAAGATAACATTATATCTGTTTAGAATAACATTATTAATACAACCCCTCTTCTACATTAACCAGAAGTTTATTAGGCATTAAGTACTTGTTCATTCTTTATTTGGCAAATATAGATTAAGATTTTGTTCTATAGGCCTGGGGATTTAGCTCAGTGGTGCCACTGCCTGCCTCGCAAGCTCAAGGTCCCAAGTTCGAGCCCCGGGACCAAAAAAAAAAAAAAAAGATTTTGTTCTATAGTAGGTGTTATTTTAGGCCAAGAGTAAAAGACATACAAAGAAGAACAAAGGCTACTCCCCTTATTTTTGAGGACCGTACAATGCCGGAATGAAACTGACACATAATCCTCTAAATGTAAATGTAACAAGATTGTTCGTGCAAAAATGATACACTGGCTTTTCCGCTCCTCTCTTTTCATTTTGGATTTATTTTCACATGTATTTACTGGCTATTATATGCCAGGCCTAATACTAAGAATTGGGGATATAAATTTGGATACAAAAATTCAAAGAAGAATTTTAAAATAATATTCCATAATCCTAGGGACAGTGGGAAACAAATCAGAAGATATCCATTTGTAGCATTTGTGCCAGTGGAAGTGGAGCAGAGACTTGAGGGAAAAACCCATTCCTATGTGGCTTGGGAAGAAATCCTAAATTCTGTGGAAAGTAGAGGAACAGAGAGTGGTGAAGAGCTAATGACTGTGTACTTCGGCTTTCCTTAGGCTAAGGTTACATTACAACCAATCCCCGGCTCTCATGTTCATCATCTGGGGAGGTGGGGGGGATTAATTCCAGATTCCAGTGGTCAGGGTTCAGACATTAATTGTACCAAAAATACAAAAGAGATCATCTGAGATTGGCTGTATTAATAATAATAATAATAATAATAATAATAAAAAGGGACACAAAGTAGCTAGAAAATTAATTCTTCTAGGGAACAGGAGAGCTGAAGGAGAGCAAGGCACAGACAAAATGAGATAATCCTGACCAAGCCCTCAGTCAGTTGGTATAATCATAACTTTACGCGCTCCATCTGCCTCGCTAATCAGTAGTGAGCTAGGGTTATCTTCTAGTCACCAGCGTCTCTCAACCTCAGATGCTGTCTGGCCCAGAGTTGGCCTTTAATAAGTGCTGCTTGAATAGATTTTTTAAAAAGTCAATCAAGTAAAAATGAGAATAGAAATCCGTTATGTACATATGTTCTGTACATTTGGAGCTTTAACTGTATCCCATGAGTCTTGAAACACTGAGTCTTTATCATTTTCACTCATGTCAAAGCATGATTTTTCTTTTGATTTCTTTCACCCCTTGGTTAGTTAGAAGTATGTCGTCTAATTTCCACATATTTGTGTCTCCCAGATTATCCATAGGAAGATGATAGCGTTAAACGCCTCAATATGAGAAGCCTGAGATAAACACTGATTCGAGAGAATGAGAGGGCACAGGGGAGAAAGTAGGCAGAGGTTTCCGGGTGACTTTGCATATTCTTCCCACTATGGATGAAGAATGCATGTCTGTCCACACGTGGTCTTAGAATTGGTAAGGTATGACACATACTGAAGTAGGATTCCAGACAGGTGAGAGAGCACCCTGGATAGGATGCGAGGTTCAAATTACCATGTTGCTCTTTTTTTTTGGCTGTAAAGGTGTTTCATTTCTCTGGGTCTCAGTTTCCTCACTTGTAAAATGGAGCTAATAGTAGCATCTATCTCATAAGGTTATCATAAGAGCAAAAGTAACTCACACAAAATACAGCACGATGGAAAGCTTCTAATGAATGTTATCCAGTATTCTTGTTAGCATTTTGGGGCCTGGAATCTGAAGCTTTTAATATTAAATATGCTGCTGTACTCCCCCGCCCATTCCTGGGCTTGAATCCTGGCTCTCCCCTTTAATAGCTCTGTGACTCGGACCTTGTCTCTTAACCTCTCTCCATCCACATCTCTCAAAGGGGAGCCAGAGACTCTCATAGGTTATGGTGAGTAGCTCAACTCATACAGATGAAGCTCTTAAAATAGTCCCCAGCCATGGTAAGTACGGACCCAGTTCCTATGCTTTTAAAATTCAAATTCTTGTTAGCTTTGGAAAGAGGTGAAAAGCAGTAGACAATTAAGCAAAAAGTTACAAATTGAAATGAATGCTATCAAGGCAATAAAATAAGGTTGAAAGAAAGAACAGTGAGAGGAAGCTAACACATTAGTTGGTCAGGGGAGCCTTTGCTGAGGAGAAAATATTGGAGCTGAGAGCTAAAGGACAGAAGCATGAAAAGGACCAAAAAACATTTTTTTTTTTTTGGTAGTACTGGGGATTGAACTCAGGGCATGGTGCATTCTAGGCAAGCATTCTGTCACTGAACTATACCCCCAGACATTTATTTTATTTAATTTTGAGAAGGGTCCTGCTACGTTGTTTGGGCTGTCACTTATGAGTCTCCTGCCTCGGCCTCTTGAATAGCCGGGATTACAAACATGCGCCACCATGTCCAGGACCGGGGAACATTTTAATCTTAACCTTGTCAAGAACTGAAGAAATCGCCTTCATAGCCAGGAGACCATTTCAAATCAAATTCCTAACAATATTCGGCATGGCAAAAATCCTTAACATGAACCTGACATGTTTACGTAGATGGGATATAAACTGACATAACATGCGATATGAGCACAGGGGCCAAATGCAGATGTGTGAACCTTGCTGGGCATTTAATTGAGCTGGCACGCATGCTACAGTACATATTAATACATACACATTTATATATGTGGACCCTTGCAGACCTGAATTTTTCTAAAAGATTATTCAGATCTAAACTTCCTAATTATTAAGATACTCAAATAAAAGTACAGAAGAAACAGAAAGAGCTTTAATTTTTAGGCTTGCACCAAGTCAAATTTACCTGGCACCACAAAGTGATGTGTGATTTGTTTCATTGTGTCAAAGATCTTGATATATAACATATGTGGGTGTGCCGTGTTTTTGACCTTTCTTTCTTCCCTTTTTTTTGAGCAGGGCCACGGTATGTAGTTCAGGCTGACTTTGAACTCACTATGTGGCCCAGGCAAGTGTCACACTTGTGGCAATCCTCCTGCCTCAGCCTCCCAAGTGCTAGGATTATAGGTGTGCGCCACCACCGCTGCCCTGTAGTAGTGTTTCAAATAGTTAGAAATATTCATATTAAAACACAGGAAGAAATGTCTGTAAAAGCCCTAACAGAATGTCACTAAACTTGACAGAAGTTTGAAAAGCAATGCTGCAAAAATTTTTTCCAGGTGAGGAAAAACTGAACTTACCATGAGGAGAGCACACTCTTCCCCTTGGCTGGTTTCATTTCATTCATTCATTCATTCATTTAACAAATATTTTGAGCCCTGTCTCCTTACTCTTCACCATCTGTCCTTCTGTCATCTACTCTGTGCCCTTTCTGGAACTGCTGAATGCCTCAAAGGGAAGGTGGGAGGAGACCCCTAAGGACTATATCAATCAGGATCAATTTGCCCTCTGCCATTCAGTTCCCTACAGCCAGCAGGAGCAAGGCAGGAGAGCAAGGGCAGATTCTCTCGCTGCTTCACATCCATGGTTTGGCAGTGCGTGGACTAGCGGACCCAGCATCCCCGCAGGGTGACACTAATGCACCTTCAGCGCCCACCAGCACTCAGAACATCACTTCCTTCCCTTCTGTCTAGGCTTGAGTGGTAATGGCTCCCCTCTTTTGCAAGTCTCGATGCTTCTGCAGCCTTCATGGATCCCCTTAAGCTTGTCCACACTTCTACGAATTATTCCTTCATTCACATCTCTTCCAAATCCAAATTGAGTGTGCTTTCTTTTTCCTGCTAAGACACTGACTCAAACAAATTTCTACTATGTTCTAAACCAGTGCTATCCAGTAAAGTATAATAGGAATCATATATACAATTATAAACTTTCTTTTAGTCATGTAAAAAAAAAAGAAACAGATACTATTAACTATAATAATAAATTTTATTTAACTCTATATATCCAAAACAGTATTTAATGTGTAAGCATTATAAAATGTACAAATATTTTACATTTTCTTATTCACATGAGATTGTCAAAATCTAATGTGTATCTTACACATCAAATTAATCACATTTCAAGTGCTCAGAAGGCACATGTAGCTAGCGGCTACCATATTGGACAGAGCAATTTTAGATACTCTGTTAGGGCTGGAGATACAGACATTAAAGATACTATCCACACTATCATGGAGTTGGTAGTCCAGTAAGAAAGGTGAACAAGCAAAGCATTAAAAACAGGACAGCAAATGCAAATTAGTGCTGTGCACAAGATGCTATGGGAATGAAGCTCTTTCCACCAGTGGTTTAGAGAGCGGAAATAATGGGTAACATCTGAGTGCCAAAGGATTCTACCAAGAAAACAAGAGCGTAGAGAGGGTAATGCATGCAGATGCTTCCCCTCTTCCCCAGCATATTAGCAGCTCTATCAGCTCTGCTCTGAATACAGACTGTACCTAAGACAGGCACCCTGCCCACTGTGGGTACACTTGGCTCTGCCTGTTATTCTGGCCTAGGTGTAGATGGATCTCTGTAATCTTAGCACAGCCTCTGCAAGGAAAAGTCTTTGAAGGAAACTCAACTAGCAAACAAGGAGGAAGATGGTGGTGAGATTCAATTTTGTGGGAGAATGCCTATAAATAGACATGTTGAAAGAACCTGGATATGTTTTCTTAAGGTAACATAACTCTGGCCACTGATTGGCTTAGTTGGCTCAGGTTCCTGGGCACAAAGACCAGCATTATATTCCCCATCTTGTCTCTTTTCTTTGCTATTCAGTATGCACTGTGATTGGCCAGGCATTAAAGCCTATTGTTGTTCATCTCCCCGCTCCCCCTGATGTTAGCCTCATTTTTCTAATGGCCCTGAGAGAATTTAAAGACCAACATCAACATCCCTGTAGTCTGTCTCTTTCACTCAAAAATCTTACTGCTGATTCTCTTGGCTTTGAAGGGAGGATATACTCACGTGACCCCCCCAAAAAGGAACAGTCACATCTTTCCTGTTTCAACTTACCTTCTCACTGCACCAAGTATTTTTGGAAGACTCGCTTGAATCTTTTGAAAACTCCAAACTTCAATTTTCTAACATGCGAGTACTGCATACATAAAATAATGACAAAATAGAGCTGCCCACCTTCTGAGCCTAGGGCTGCATGTGAAGTTCCTCTGATCCTCTTTAGGAAGGGATCAAGTTCCCTGCAAATCTCTTTGGGTGACTCCATATACTTAATAGTTGGTGAGGATTTTTAAGGATACACAAGCAGTAATTGAAGAGGAAAGGAGGATAACTATTCTTAGATGCTAGAAAAGAAGTATGCACTTAATTCAGACAAACATTCTGGCGCCTTTCTGTACGAGCAGAATTCTGATTTCCAGAAGGTTGGAGAGCTGTGGCTAACTGTTTACATCCTTTGTCTGCAGCAGTCAGATGGTATACACTGTAGCCTTATTTTCCTTGTCTCCTTCTTAAATCAACCATAAATCATTTTCAATGCCGAGCTTTCCACAAAAATTCCCTGTGGTTTCTTTCAGTCTCTCACTCCAACTATCACGTTGCGATTCCCATTGGCAATAATGTCAGCATCTGTTCTCCATACCAGCACTATTTGCAAATACTTTGAGACCAAGTCCTTGATTACCACTCAAAAGTTCAACTTCTGTTTTCTCAGTGCCAAAACACATACTATATTATCCAGTTTAAATAGTTTCCAATCCTCATCTGGGCCACGGGCTTCATCAGTTCTTCCCATTACTCGTGTTATTATTTTTTATTGCTTTTAATCCTTTTCTTTCAATTCACTTGCTGTATAAATGATTAACTTTGGTCTTGAACATTTCTAGCTTTGCCATTTGGAGTTGTGCTTCATTCCCTCCCTAAGTACCTTCCCAATCCATGAGACTGTGGACTCTAAGAGGTTTTTACTCTCAAAGGCAATTTATTGCTGCTACCTTTTTGTTTTTTCTCCACTTGACCAAAGTTAGATTTGCCTAAAAAGAATCAGTTACTCTTAAAGAGAAATTCCTATGGTTTAGAATTTCTTTCATCTCTTTGACTTGATACATCTAGGATTTTGTTTGGGGTGTGTGTGTGTGTGTGTGTGTGTGTGTGTGTGTGTGTTTTGGTATTTGAGTTTTATGTGTGTATGTGGTTTAATTTTGCCTTGTTTTGTTTATTTTTCCTAAATGACTTGGCCGAACAATGCTTGGGTCGAATAGAGCTGGGTGTGTGGCATCCTGAGCACGGTCAGGCAGTAACATTTTTACAAGCTGCCCTTTCTGTACAGACACCATGGGTTTGGACTTGGGAGAAAAATATATACTCACATGCTTGCACGTGCATGACTGTATACACAGGCAAAACTAATTCAAATATTAAAACAACACACTGAGAAAGATATTTTTACAAACCCAGCAGACTAAAAGAGCCACATCGGTATCGCATGAAGAATTCTCTTAAAAGTTAATCAAAGATATTTATGCATTTATATAAGTATAAGAGGAAATTATAAACCGTTATGAAAAGCATTACTAGGGACCGAACTCAGGACTTTGTGCTTTTGAGGCAGGCACTGTGCCACTGAGCTAAACCCTGGGCCCAAGCATTAATATCTTAATGCTACTCCGAACAAGTTTTAAGATTCTCCTTATATTAGGCAATATCCTACATGCTTTACATCAAGACATCCACTTGATCCTTTTGAAACAAGTTAGGAACTATTTTTATCTTGTTTACAGATGAGAACAATGAGCCACAGAGAGGTTATGTGACTCACCCAGGGTTTCACAGCCAAAATAATGGAAAAGGCGCAGCTAGACAATTCACATAAGATAAAGCACAATCTCATATGGAAAAATATTCAAGGCTGCCAGTAATCAAAGAAATGCAAATTAAAACACTAAGTATCATTTCATAGTACACCTTTGGGGAGGTTTAAACTGTTACTCTCAGATATGGTAGCAACAACATCTATCATATGTGAACGTTTATAGTATTTTGCTAATACTTATAAATAATGGTAAAGAGGCTCTTTTAACTCAGTGACCACACTCCTAGAAATGTATTCTTTAAGAGTTATTTAAAAGGACCCACATGATAAAAAATTTGCTACTGTGTTTTATGTTATCAAACACTGAAAGCAATCCAAAGTTCCAAGCATAAGGAATGGGTAAGTAAACATGGTACATCAGTGAAATACAGACCATGTAACTATTGAAACTAGTATTATGACTAATAATGATTATATAAAAAAGTTATAATGTTAAGTCAAGTAGGCCAAATATAAAATATTACCTGATCTATGATTGTAACTATGTAACATATACATATATATACACATATGTTCAAGTACTAGAATGGAACATAAGATGAAAACTTGAGATGTCAGATGGCATAATGCTAAGTCCATTTCTTCCCTACTTTTAATTATCTTTATTTTTGTTTTTTTCCATAAGATGGCAAAATCAGGAGTTGGGAAAAAATAGAAAATGCTGTTTCTGCTTTTTGGTAATCCATAATTTCGCTGAGAATTCATAGAATCACTGACTTTTAGAGCTCAAACAAACTATTAGACTCTTGGTGCAATGTCCCGATTTTACAGATAAATATTCTGAGGCAGAAACAGATTGACTTCCTCAAAGACACATATTTAATTAGGAGCCAAAACTTACAACTCCAACAATGACTCTCAATCATTTAGGGTATATTTCCTGCAGAGGAATTAGGTTGTTAGGACCTATCTTGAAATATACCATATTGATAAAAATGATTATATTCCCTTATCCTACTTTTTTATCTGCTGTATCAACTACCATCTTTCCCCACCCAAAATAAGCTTTATGCCAGAACAAGAACCCTGTCCAATTCTTGACAATATACTACACATCATGCATATTTTTGGCATTTCAAGAAATGTCAAAATATTTATAAAGAAGATGAATATTTCAATAACAATGGGAAAGCTGTTAGTCATTTTCCAGTGATGGAAACAGCAGGAATTCAATTAAGATTTGATATATTGATTAAACTGAATTTCACCTTCAAATTTTTTAATAAAGGTTTTCTAACACCAACTGACTAAAAACTCAATTTCAACTTCTTAAAAACTAGTTACAGGGGTAGAAATGAAGAATATGAGTTAATCTATACATGTTTACACAGCTTTGCAGAGAGAGAGCCTCCTCTACCCACCTGTGACCACAGAAAGAAAAGCATGTCTTCAGGAGAAGTAAGTTCTGTGTAGTAGATGAGGCTCTCTACTCTTCAATTCACTTAGATCATGGCAGATTCTGGTTGGGCTCTCCGGAAGGACTCATAAAAATGAAAAAAATGTGGGAAGAGGCTAAAGAAATTGTGGAAGTTGCAGATTGGCAGAAATACCAAAGTTGCTTCAAGTTGGGGGTGGGTCATGGCAACCAAGCTGATTTATAAGGGGTCTGGAAACGCATTATGTGCTTACTCCTGGGATTCCAACATGCCTGGGCAGGTGGCTTCAGCCCAGTGAGTCTCTGGGCGCATCGACCAAACAGCACCAGCAGGCAAAGTGCTAGTGGTGGCTGCTTCCCCCAGTGCCTGGCCTGTGCCTGGCCTTTGCAGCAGCAGCGCTGGCTTTGGGCACTGGGCAGGAGCATGACTTTCTTACTGGGCTTGGTGAGAGGGCCAGGGCACCACTGAGTGGAGGTTAAGAAGGCTGCTGAGATCCCCTAGGGTTAAGTGAATTGAAAAGAAAAGAAAAATAAGAACTAAAGAGGAAGACTCTTAGGGGAGAAATGGCTTCTACGTGGAAACTGTACTTTCACATTACTAGTTACATATTTAGGTTAAGACCTACTCAGATTTCATAATCTCACTCTGCTTCTCACAACTGTAAGCCAGTTCATAATCCACAGCATTGTTACATTTTCCTTTAAGTCACAACTCCGTGGGTCTCAACCCCGACTCAACCTCAAAATCCTCCACAGAATAACAAACACGAATGCCTAGCCCCATCACCCTAGACAGATGAATTCAGTACAACTTAGGCACCTGTAGGTTTCATAAGTTTCCTTTGTGCTTCTATAAACAACCAAAGTAGAGACCCATTGCTCCAAACGGTGCAGTTAGAGGGTTTTTAGAGCAATTTTAATCTAAATATAAACAGGAGTTATCTGGGGGATCTTATTAAAGTGAAGAACCCGATTTGTTAGGTCCAGTTGGGCCTGAGATGTTGAATTGCTAACAACTTATCCTGTAATGCTGATGCTACAGTCTTCAAACCAATTTTGTTTGTTGGTTTGAGACAGGGTCTCACTATGTAGTTCAAGATGGCCTTGAACTCACTATGTAGCTCAGACTGGCCTTGAACTCATGGTGATCTTCTTGCCTCAGCCTCATGAGTACTAGGATTACCATTAATCCTTTTTTTTTTTTTTTTTTGGCAACAGTGGCTGACCTCAAACTTGTGTGATCTTCCTGCCTCTGCTTTCCAAGTGCTAGAATTACAGACATGTGCCACCATGCCCAGCTTTAATCATTTTGATTGAAGTTTTGTATCTGGTATAAGGGTCCAGCTTCATTCTTTTGCACATGGATATCCAGTTTCCCAATAACCTTTACTGAAAAGATTGTCCTTCCATTGTTGAATGGTTTAGACACTTAACAAAATTAATTGACTATATATGCAAAGATTTATTTCTGGACTCTACAAGGGCTAGCTTTTGAATTTATGTGAGAATCAGGTGAAACTGTGTCAGCAGGTGAGTCAGATCAAGTCCTATGCTTGGATGATCATGTAGGTCAGTGGTGGTGAATCTATGGCACATGTGCCAAAGCTGGCTGTTGGTTATCACTGAAAGCTCTAAAAGGTTGGTCATCACTGATTAGGGGAAGGTAGTGGGGTAAGACTTTGAAGCAACCTGTGGCCTCCTGGGAGTGATCTTGCAGATCTCTTCAATGTAGCCCAGGTTTCATCTCAGTTGTAACAAGTTGGACAGACTGTCCTGACAGTGAAGAGTCCTGCAGGATACTGTGAATGAAAGCCCTAAGTTCCATAGCAGGAGATGACCTGCATGAAGTTATGGGGACCACTATCAAAAGTGACCTGGGATGCTATAGAGTAGGTGGTACAGGAGCTAAACCTTGAGGACTTGTTTCACATGCTTTGTTTGGCTTTTTCTGAGCAGCACCTGATTAAATTTCTTCTTGGAGGGCCCTTAAAAGGGTCTCAAAAAGAAGATACTTGATATGATGGGGTTGGCTAAACTACTGTGGTCAAATGCTAGTAGCCTGATGGAGCCAAAGATTTAAGTAGGAGGTGCTTACCATATCTTGGACAAATGAGCATCCATCCTGAACTGTAGGCATCTACAGAGCAGGGTCAAGTCACATGCATTTCTCCCTTCTGTGTCTAGCAGTTTCTGGCACATGGTAGATGCTTATTAAATGTTTACTGACTTGAATTGAACACAAACCAAGGAAACAGAAATTACTTTCTGAAATAAGAAAACTCAACTGTTTCCAGTTAGGAAGTTTTTATGGCTAATTTAAATTATTTATACTATAGGAAGAGACCATTTCTCCTCTGCTCAAAGGAGACAAAGACTGGATCACTGTTATGGTTTATATCTGGATGTGCCCGCAAAGCCTTGTGGCTTTTGGGAGGTGATAGGATCATGGGGGTGTGATACTCATGAGTGGATTAGTCTACTAATGAGTTTATAACTAGATGTGATTTGGGGAGGTGAAACTCGGTTGGAGGAGGCAGGTCACTGGGGTTGTGGCCTGGCAGGGTCTATCTACCTCCCTCCTCAACTGCTCTCTGCTTCCTGCAAGCCTCCTTTGCCAGACCCCTCTGCCATGCTACCCTGGCTTGGAGTCAGCCAACTGTAGGCGAAACCTCTACAAACTGTGAGATAAAACAAATGTTTCCTCTTTTAAGCTGTAGGTGTGGGTTACTGTGTCCCAGTGACAAGAAAGTGAGACAATCACCACCTGTATTAGTCAGGGTTCACCAGAGAGATAGACACTACACACACACACAGACACACACACACACACACACACAAAGGTTGTGGTTTTTTTGGTACCGGGGATTGAATTCAGGACCTTGCGCTTTCGAGGCAGGCAGTGGAACCACTGAGCTAAATCCCTGGCCCTACACAGGGTTTTATTAGGAAACTGGGTATCCTAGCTCTAGGAGACAGAGAATTGGCCTCTCTCTGGCCATTGTTCTGTCTGAGCCCCCAGCCATGGATGATGCCCGTCCACACTGAAGGCCAATCTGTTCAGCTTACTCCACCAACAATATATCATTCTCCTCTGCCGTAGACCTACCAAAGGACAAGGCTTCACCAGTTTTCTAGGTACCTTTCACCCAGTCGAGCTGCAACCTAAAATTAACCACCCTACCATCCTTGGTACAAAATAATTAACAGTGAAACAAATTTCAGTTGTTAAATACCCATATTCTCCAGGATCATGCCTAGCACTTGATGTGCTTTATATTTTAATTCTTGCAACAATCCATGGGTAAGCATTATTTCATTTTATAACTGAAGACCTTGAGGCTTAGAGATACTAAATGTCTTAAGGTCACACAACCATCAGTTCTGATGCTAGACTTTCTCTCTAAAATGGAATCCATGTTTCTTCTCTGATAACTCTTGGTTTACCTGTTTCCACTTGGGGGCCATTATTCTCATCTTCAGGCATACTTTCCTTTTAGGGTAAACAAAAACATTTTCTTCAGCCTCTAATCATGACCCAAACTATTAATAATCTTTATCTGTTTCTGGTCTTTTCCCAAGTTCTCCATGGTCCCTGAGTTTGGCATCAACTCAACATTTAAAGACTTGTTCAGTGAAATACATACCCCTTCCTACCTGTATACACACACACACACACACACACACACACACACACACACACACACACATTTTTACTTCAACAAAATAAAACCATCTCCCTTTCCATTTTGAGTCAGCACAGAAACTATTTTGCACCATTCTCATATTCACAAAAAGTCAAAATTTTAAAAAGGGGAACAAGCAACCAACACCTGCAGCAAATATTTTCTAGGTCAAGAGCTGAAGCCCTGGCACTGTAGACCTCAAGGTGAGAAGAGGTCAGTAGGCAAAGCAGGACAAGTACCAAGATCCAACAGATCTTGATGTTTAGTCTAACCTCTGTAGTTAGAGCAAAGCAGCTTAAATTGTGGGTGTGTTCTGGTCAATGAATTGTCATTGACTAGGTAGGGACAGAAAGGACAAGTAATTTTATACCTGTTGAATCTAATTAAAATTTTGGGGCTTGTACATCATCTATCTTTATTTTTTGCTATTTAACCCTTCATTCCCCTAGGACAGAGCCTGGTGTTTCACGGGTACTCACTGGTGACAAGACAGTAATAGGGAGAGATTGTTGCGTGCCCCCGTGTGGGGGGGGGGGCGGCAGCAGTGGTAGTCAAGAGACCAGGAAGTAAAATGGCAGGGACTAGAGGATGTCTTTGTTTTAAAATTTTTTCTAGTTACTCATCTTTACAAAAAAAAAAAGTCTGTGACAGACTGGATAATGAAACAAAAAGCAATAACTGGTTGGTCCTTCACCTCAGATAGTTCGACAAAAACTGGTCTAGAGCCAACTACTCATTTAGAATCGGAGAGGAAATGGTGCTGGGCAGAGTTGTTAAGACTTCCTGGCTGTTTATTTAGCAGCCTAGTAAAGATGTAAGTGTAGTAGGGCTCCCAGAATAAGTCACTGGTTATAACTTTGGAAATTCATTGTTTGTAGTTCCCAGTACTCTAATCATGTACTGTGTCAGCCCATACCCTGCCAATTCCATTCATCATTAAGGCAAATGTTTATAGCCCAGATGAGCTGCCACAGACTTACACATAAATGCTTAAGAACCACTGATAGTGTATCTCTCCGAGCAGACTATTCAGCCAGTGACAAAGGAAAAAGAGTCTACTCCATCTTGTGCTATGTGAGCCATGCTGTACTTTGCACTTATGAAAGGTTTAGGTAAATCCCATGCCTGTTGTTTCTTGCCATATATAGGAACAACAACTGATACAAGACTCCATAGTTTTGCCCTCCTCATTTCTGGGAGATTGGATTGACTTATCTAATATGTGAATGTGGGAGATAAAACAGCCCTTCACTCTGTCTCATAGAGGACAGTGCTCTGTAATAGGCTTCACATGAGGTTGACTGGCTATGGATCCTGCTTCTGGGGTCCTATATTAGGAAGGCAACTGTTTCCATGTACCCCAAATTATTTTTTCCAGCATCAGCTTCATTAGTAATTGAGCTGACATTTTATTCTTCATCTGTTGACATCCTAGTGTCTCTTTGGTTTAAAACTTGAGCAGGGAACAGGGATATTATTTTCTGGGCTTCTCTTAAACCTAATCAGATGATGGTGATTCCACATGATAGTCTTGTCTAGTGGGCTATTTTGGTCTTACCATCGGTTTTATTCCCTTACAGTAGGACAGAAAACCTTGAAACGCTTGATGACTCCATTATACCTGATACCTAATATGTTCCCTTCTGCAAAGCAGGAACCAGACTTCCCTCCTTCACACTGGGAAGTGAGGATGACCTTGCTTGGCCAGTAAGTCCTTCGTCCCATATCTCTCTGAGTACATTTCTCCTAAAGCTGGGTTCCATCTTTCCGAGTTTATGACAGATCAATAAACTCATGCCTGTGACACATCATGATGGAAAACAAACACAAAATACAAGGGCTCTGGAATCAGAGGAAGAATCAGATAAAGGCGAGCCTTGGTTCTTCTAAGTATCAAGAACAAAATGTCCTATTAGTCATGTCTGTGGTAGATATGTCCTTCAGATAAGCAGAAAAAAGTCCATGGACTCTGTAGCTTTCCTATTTCCATGCCTCAGCAAGGGCTCTTTCTTAGGCTCTTCGTTCAAGCTCAGGTAGGGGCCATTTAAGCTTATGATTCTCTGAGACTTAGTTATAAGTCACTCTTGCTACAATCTTCCCTGGACTTGCATTTTTCTTTGGGCCACTGGGGCAGTATCTGGCTAATCTGACTGTGAATACTACCTACTCTTCATAAGGCAGTTTGGTGCTCACTTCTGCTGGTAGCCTGTCCTAGTAGGGACTGGCTGTGCCTGACTGAACTTCAGAGGAAGGACTGGCCCTTGATTCCTTGTCACCTGGGCAATATGGCATGCTTCTTCAATTGGGTCTGGTCTATGCTAAGATCTTTTTCTATATCCCCTTGAATATGCTATTTTATTGCCCATATTACTGTATATTACAGATTAAGTCTTTAAGATAATACCTACCTTAGATGTAGTAAAATCTCTGATTTATTGATATTTTCTACTTTCATTTCTTTATCATTCAACTTTCCTAGCCCAAACATCTTTTAATGTAAAACAAAAAACATACATTAATATATAAAAGTATGGACTCTAGCCTTTTTCTTTTTGGAAAGTTACTGACCTCATGACAAACTCATGAATAAATTCCCCAAAGTAGGATAAACCAACAGTAATTTATATTCACATGTAAACATAATTATAGTATATAGTTGCATAACTAGAATCAATGTAAATGTGTCAAAGAAAAGGAAGCATAAAGATTTTTTAAAAACTGATATGAAATAAGAAAATAGTCAACCATGTTTTTACCAAGGATTCATTAACTCAATAGTCTTGGGACCCAGAAAGTGAGGTAACCCAAGCCAAATGTTTCTGATGTTACAGTTCCTCCTGTACTGGGCCAGGCAACTGGCAACAGAACTGGAGTAGAGGTAAGCCCTGCATGTGTTAAGCAGCCTGCCAAACAGTACAGGAAGTAGTTCTTTATTCCTGAGAATTTCCTTGAGCACATGATCAGTGTTGGTGTGCATTTGGAGGAGAAACCACCCTATTAAAATGTATATGTTTAGGTGTGTGTGTTAATTACTGGGGATTGAACCTAGGACTTTGCACATGTGAGGCAAACACTAGCATTCAGACACACCCCAGTCCTTTTAAAATTTTTATTTAGAGACAGGGTTTCTGCTCAGTAGCTCTAGTTGGCTTTGAAATTATGATCCTTTGTCATCATGGCTTTAGATGTCTTTAGAAAGCTATGGGCTGAGGGATAACTGAGTGATAGAGTACTTGCGTAGTGAACATGAGGCCCTGGGTTTGATCTGTACTGAGGTAAGGGAGAGAGTCAAAGCTGTATCCTATAAATATGTACAACTGCTGTGTGTCAGAAATACACACACACACACACACACACACACACATACACATATATATTTTAAGTCAAAGCGAAATTACTATACATCAAAGCTTTGAGGAATGGGAAAAAATGATGAGGAAAATGCCCACTTGCTCACCCAGAGAAAGAGCAGAACCTAATCCCATTTCAGCCTGGGGCTGCTGGGCATCCCACTTCTTCCACTCTGGGTAGCAAACAAATCCCCAAGTTGCTGCTGAGCCAAACTTTAAAGGCCAGTCAGAAAATGAGCAGCACTCCCGAATGGGAAAGCCTAGATCAATGTTTTTTTCTAAAGTAAACAAAAGATCTGCAAAAGTATTTCCTTGCACTATTTGGCAAGAGAAAGAAGCACCTGGAGAGTGAGTTAGGAAGGGAAAGCATATAAGAAATGGAGTAAAACAAGGATGATTATAATGAAGCTTTGTCTCACTAATCTCCAGAGCCCAAGTGTTCTATTAGGAAACAAAGCTGCAAATGAAGAGACACTCAGAGAGACTGGTTGATTAAGAATACATTCATGGGAGGGATGTGTGGATAAATACTTTTCTGGATCTTGAATTTTATCTTTCATTTGGCTTTAAAAAAACCCTTTTAAAATATCTTCTAGAAAGTCAATGTGGAATATGTGCATTAAAATAAACGAAGGCTGGGGAAGAAGTATGAGCAATGAGGGAAGCAATTATCCACGGAGGCAGAAATTCCTTCTTTGCTTCAGTGCAGCATGTGACGCTGGCAATTTCAGCCATTTTCTTTCAGGTGATTGGCAGTGTGAGTTCTGAATGCTGTTTGGGGGGGGGGGCACTGTCTCTGCTCACCTGAGGGAGCGGGGCACAACTGAAGATGTATGGGGAGGGATCATTCTATTGAGCAGGGCAGCCTCTGGAGGAAGACATGGTCCTCTTGGGAGGCAGCAGCCAAGGGAAATGAGGCAGCAATTGCATGGTGTTGCCTATGCTCAGTACACAGCATTAAAAAAAAAAAAATTAAAACTCACTAATGCAATTGACTCAACAATGTCTCATCATTAATTTTTAGGAAGTCATAGTTTTAGTGCCTTTTCCCAATAAAAAGCCTTAAAACTCAGAGGATGACTGACACCTTCCCAATGTTTTTTGAAACAAGTAACACTTGATATTTGAAGGTTAACTGAGGAAAAAAATTAATTTGAGCCTTTTCTGCAGTGAAATAGGAAGTGTCACTAAAAGGAGCAATGGGTTGAGAACACTGCTAGAGAATTTTTAGAAGCATAACAAAATTCCTATTTTTCCTGGACTACAAACCTCATCAGCCCAAGTAAGAGAAATAGTGCTTGGGGCTGGCAGGAGGCAATCAATGGCTCGTTTTATTTGGTAGGTAACATCTGATAAAAAAGCATTTTTTCCCCCACTGCAGCTCAGGCTCTACTTAGTGCCTGCCTGCTGGAGAAAATCAAAGTTAAAGACGCAAAGCCCTGGGATGCCAAGGACACAGTTACCTGGACAGTATTTGTGACTACTTGAAATCAACATGCTCCTGAAATATTGATTCCCGCCCCCCCCTTTATGTAATGTTAAGGGTTATTTATTCATTCACCTGCTTCTAGCTGTTCCTTACTAAAGGTTAAGTGGTTGTGAAATCACAGGCACTGGAGAATCAAAAGCTGTTATTTTAAGCTCTTAGCCAAGTAGTGGTACCTTGGAGCTTGCCTCTGACAAGCTTCACTGGCAGCTGAGGGTGGGCTGTCTTTGACCATCTGGAGGTTTTAATGTGCTCCATCCATCTCAGGCCAACCTGACTTGCCAGAGTTAGGGTCACTGTGCTCTCAGACTCTGGAAGATGAACTCAAGGGAGCTGTGCTCTGAGCCCCCTGGGCCCCCTGCAGGTACATTTGCTTTTTCTGTTCAATGCTATTTTTCTTACCTTCTGTAGGCTCTCACTTGCAGAACTATTATTACTTGCTTGTTACTGCTGACTCATACTCATCGGAAAAAATAATTTTGTCTTCAACACCTCTTCCCTGTCATTTAAGGCATATGTTAATGAAAGACAAATTTTGGCATCTACTCTCTGTAGCTCTGAGGCCACGATATAGATTCATGAAGATGCAACTGTTATTTTACTTCTATTTATATTTATAACTACACCAAAGACATCTTGCAGGTACCTTTGTGCCTCTCAAATCCCAAACCATATTCCAAGAAATGCTCAACATTTCATGCTTGAATTGGCATTAATGTGGCATTAATGCACATACAATGTTTTAAATAAAGATGTTTTCACTCAGGTTTTATTACTGACACCTCCCGACTTCACGTATTTTAAATGATGATAGAACCGAATCCTTTTGAGGACAGTGTAAGGGCTCTCCCCTCACCTTCCAGTGTAGAATGGCCTTTTCTGTGAGGAGTATACAAGCGATGAGTGCTCTGCTAGGAGGGCTGCCAAGTCCAAAGGCGAAGCCTGGGGGGAGGGGGAGGGCAAGAGCAGCACTGAGCATATGCAGAATGCTGAAAAGAACTGATTGAAAGCATTTAGCTTTGTCATTCCTCTCAGTTCCTTTTCCTTCCCTTCTTTTCCAATTTTTAACTGTAGACAAGGGCAACCTACTTATTTCATAAAATGATCTAGAATGAGCCGTGACCTTGAAGGTTGTCTGACCCAAACCCTCATCCGTTGCAATAGCTGTCTGCTTCATTCAGGAGCTCTTTCTTCTCCAACACCTTCCCCAGCAGCACCTGAGCCTATCACTTCCAAGTGCAGTGATGTGAGTAGAGGTTTGGGAATCAGACAATTCTGAGTCCTCATTTTGGCTCTACCACTCAATAGCTCTGACTTCCTGGGCAAGTGACCTAACACCTCAGAATCCAGTCTGATCTGGTAAATGGCTGCATGGCAGCTTGAGGATTAAATGAAGTACAGTGTACAATATAACCAAGACTAAGCACTCACAGACAAGTGGAAAGTTGCTAAGCAGATCAGTAGGAACTAGGACCCATGACTTCCTGTCTGACTCTTAGGCAATACTTTTTCCATAACATCACTCTCATTCTCACAATGTCTCATAAAACCATTGAAAAAGTATTGTTGAGTACTGTGTCTGCTACCTTGTAGATTGTGAATGCTGTTATTAATAACAATACCTCACATATATATTTCGTGCTCTAGAATTTACAATGCACTTTCACAAGTGGGGAAAATAGCTCCAACAACATGCAGTCTACTGATGACTAACAGAGGCAAGAGGGAGGAGCTGCAGCTTTGAAAGAGGTCTATTAACTATGCAAATGTGAAGTTCTCTGCACTTGTGAGGAGCATAATAAACATCAGAACCAATTAGAAGTAACAATGCATGATATATTCAGGTTTCAGAACTCTGATGAGTTGGAAAGCCATAGGAATATAGCATAGAAGGTTTAGGGCAAGATTTTAACTTACCTGAAGTTTACCAATCCAGATGGTTCAGACAGCTTTATGTTTTGCTCTCACAAAGGCAGCTATCTGCAGATGGGTGAATTTTCATGTACAAACTAGAGTACAGCAATGATTTAGAATTACATAATGGTAGAAATCAAGATGTGTTCACAATTTGGAGACAAAGCATATGGAACTGAAACAAGCAAAGCAAGTAAGTTCTCAGAAGTCAGTGTTAACTGGATGTTTCAATGCAGACAAATGTGACATACTAAATGTAAAACTTATAATAATAGAAACTGTTATCTCGACATTCTCACAACTTTCTGAAGCAGTTAGTTCTTCATGTGAGAATTTTTACATTTGGACAATGCTCAAAAGTTAATTTTTAGAAATAGAGAAAAAAATGGAGGTGTATTTTAACATATTTCATTGTTTCCATAATGTTAGAAGATGAAAGAAAATTTTCTGTTAGAAAATGGTCTTGCTGAAATTCAGCTCCCTCATATGATGATGACGACGATGACGACGATGATGATGTGGTGTATGTGTGTGTGACTGAGGACTGAACCCAGGATGTTCTCCCTGAGGTACATGCTCAGTTCTTTTTCCATTGTTTTATTTTGAGACAGGGTCTCCACTAAGTTGCTAAATTGCCCAGGTTAGGCTTGAACTTGCAGTTCTCTTGCCTCAGTCTCCCAGAGTGCTGGGATTACAGTTGTATGCCATCACACCTAGCTAGAAGAAGAATTTCTAAATATCAGACTCTGCCTAACCAAATGATCTAGCTTTATAAATTGGAGGGGGAAATTAGAATTGCACGCAGTTATCAAATATTTTAAGTTAATGCCCAAACATACATTTGCAACACTGCATAATTTCTTAATATTGACATAAATTCTTAATATTCCAGATAGGCCCCTTTCCATTCTCCACACAACCTATGCCTTTTTTGGTTGTTGCTGTTGTTGTTCGGCAGCAGACGCTAAGGATGAGGTTGACACAGGTAGGGCAGGAGACAGAAGGACTGACTGGACAAGAGGATGTGGGAAAAGGAAGGCCCTACTGTACAGCCATGTAGAATAGGAGGTCTACGCTGGACAGAGCCCAAGGCAGCTCAGTTTGTGTCTCACAGTCCAAATTTGGTTGATGTATTTTTGAAGCTTCTAAAGGTTAACTCACATGCTGTAATATAGTATGGAAAGACATGAAGCTGAATTTTACTGTGCCAGTCAAGAGGCTGGCTTGAATCTCCTATTTAGAACTGAGAGAGACAGTACAATTTACATGTGTGAGAATGTGAGAATAATTTTACCTTCTGTTGTTTTTAAAACCACCTTGGGCCATGATTTTTAAGTGGAGACACAAGAAGATCTGCTGGGGTTCCCATAGCAACATTAACTTATCTAAACTGCCCTTGTTGTATGCAATACTTTCATAACGAGTTTGGCTTTTAAATGCACAGTTTAATTATGAAATAAAACTAAGTTAAGCATCTCAAGCAAATTTTGACTTTTACATTTACTGATGTATGCATATTTAAATAGAAACCTTGATAACGGTATTTCTAAGGACTTGCCACCAAGGCAAGTTTATGCAAAATCTTTCTGTGGTCTTCCTTGCTACTGACTCTGATCTTACTCCATTCCATTCTGCAGACAACTCTTCAACAAATCCTCCAAGTACATTCATGAATGTACTTACCATGGTAAGGATGAAACAGAAACCAACCAACCTCAGATGGCTCCAGGTGAAACTAGAAGTCAATATACCTACTACTGTCAGCTGTTAACAAGCTGACTCTCCCTGTCCATGTCTTTTCTGCTATTCCTCATCATAACCTTATCATTAACATCCCATTCCACACAGACTCATCGTCTCACAATATTCTGAGAACAGAAGGTCAAGGGCTAGCCTGCAGCCTACCTCCTTCCAGAAGCCTGATTCTTCCCTATTCTTTTTTCACAGCTGCTCTCTCTCTTTAGAACTATGACTATTGTTATCATCACTGTACAATGTTTTGATGGAGAAAAAGCAGCCTTCCTCCTCCTCTTTTCTGCTAACAGTGACTTGATTTTCCTCTGAGGAACCTTCTTCAACCCATCCTGTCTGGTGACACCATCAATTAAGCTTCCCTGCCTCAACCTGTCAAGTGACGAACCCACGACTTAAGTTGGATTGATTACATCCCTCCAGAAAACTGAATTTCAAGTGATTCAAAAAGGAGAAACAGTTGAAATTAAATTATTCCATTGGTGGTCCTTTCAAGAAAGTTCCCCTTTTTTCCAGAATTCTGTGACTCACAATCAAAGTCCACTAATTAGTAAGTTCCCCATTTGAGTATTTATTCATATGTTATTTTATGTCATGATTTTATGGCTTGCCAGTTTAACTCTACTTATGCTCACTGAAGACAGGACTGGGTCTTCACTGATTGTATTATTCCATGTAATTCAGCACAATGTAAGTACTCGGGAGATTTTGGATAATGAAAGACCAACCTTAGAAACTCCATTTTTTAAAAAAACAAACTGCAGTTTGTAAGCCAAAATATGTCCTTATTGAAGTAATGCAATGGTGTAAGTCAATTTCTAATTGCTACAGGAATTTTCTTGAGTATGACGGTTGTCCTAAAGAGAACTTACAGTTTAAATATCTAATAATAGCCTGAAAGTAATGCTAGCATGGGCCATACTTCCCTAATTTTAGGAAAGAAACTAAAAGTGTATTTCAGATATTAATCCCTGAAATAAAGAAACACATGTTTTGGGGAAAACAGACAAAAAACAATACACTTCAATCTTGGGCTTGTAACTTTCCCTAGAAACAAGGCCTACTGCCTCTCTGCTGTTAGGTGACAATGGCGGAGAGTTCAACTGTTTGTGAAATGCTTTAAAGAAGATGATAAATGTGTATATAAATAAAGATTTTTTTCTACTTCTAAAATGTAGTAGGCTATGGTTTCTCAAAAGTATGTCATTTATATCAGTAATCTAATTGAATGCTTATAAAATTCAAAGAACAAACAAGATGTTTAGATGTAATAAACCCACACAAGCTTGCACATATCAACTTTTGAAGATACAATAAAATGGTACACTTGTTCAGATCAACTTACATGCACTTAAAATGCACAAAGAGCTCACCCAAGATACAATACCAAGAAATACAAATTCTCTTTTCTTCTCATTGTCTTTTGAGAAACAAAAGATTTTCAGGAATCTTTAAAGGGCAGAGTCCTCTGGTTTTATGTCTTAGCATGGTACATATTTCAGTCATGAGAAAGGAGTGGAAAATAGCAATTTGGAACTATTTTGAGTCCAGTGCGATGGTTTTTGGAATTTTCCTTGAACCCACACTCGATGCATTTTCACTTGCTTTTTCCTATTAACCTGTAAGCGACGATCAACCAGATTTTGCTTTTCATCTAATCCGGCCTTGCAGAACATACGGTGGACTTCCCCTTTGAGACAAAAATGGCAGTCAAAGACAGGACATGTGACTGAGGGTGGGGGAGGTAAGGAGCAATGGAATACTGATGGAATGATTAAACATGCAAATTTCATTTATACAAAGAAACAATGCCTAACGCAACTGGGTGAAGGAAACCTCTGAAACCAAGTGTGTTTCTCTCAGACACAAACGTATACCAAGCATAAACAGGCCAACACAGCAGGCATTAGGCAGCTATGCAAAAACTACTGGCCTTTTAAAAGATGCCTCTTTTTTGAGTTTTTGCTGGTTTATGGAGACCCCAAATGGTACATTATAAAAGTGGAAATCTTTGAATGCAGGATTCATTTGGTATTGTCAGAAATACTTTTTTGAAAATGAGAAATTGACTAGAGATAAGTAATTTTCTGTACAGTTAGACGATTCCCTCATTTGGCTATGTTATATTATCAATTTTTTTGTCTAGCAACATCTCCAAAATTTTATTCTGTACTTTCACATGAGTATGAGAGTGGGACAAGTGACTCTTTAAAGCAGTTTTAACTGGAAAAAGATTAAAAGCCAAGAAGGCCATTTTCAAATTTTTATGTAGATTACAAGCACCAAAGTATGAAGACATTTGATGTTTAATCAACTGCTGAAGTCTCATTTTTATAGCTTTTGAGTTTCTCTTCACAAATACTAACCAAAGAGAGTTTTCACAGCTAATGATATCCTTTTATAGATTAGCATACCTTTCGTAAAGAAATATGCTCGGGTACCATCTCCTCGAACATAAAAATTTTCAGATAAACAATGCCCTAAAAAATAATAAGTGAAAAAAACCTTGGTATTCCTTAACAAACAATAAAAATCCAAGCAACTTGACATGAAATATAAACAAGGCATTCTTTAAACACATGAAAATAACCCCAAAGTGAATATACTATTACCCTTTTTGAAACGAAGCTGAGTGTTATCATATCTTCCATAGTCCCGAAAGAGCAGCATTCCCCCGGGCTTCAGCAACTTAGACAGTCGGTTGACAACACCTTGCATCCTTTGAAAACAAAGTAAGATAGCTTCTTTGTGGAGATCTTGTTTGATAGGGCAGATTGAACCTTCTTGGGACACAATAGAAAAGGCTCAATAAGGCCAAAGAAATCTAAACCATAAATGGAAGGGCAACAAAAACAAAAATATTTTGTAAAGAAGGAAAAAAAAAGACATCAACTTGCTAAATGACGACGTTCAGAAGGTTTAGCGTTTCAGGAAATCACCCAAATGATAGGCCTGGGCACTTAACAGAGTTTGAAGTATGGCATCAAAAGCTGAACTACAAAAACGATGTTTCTTGATATTTACAGCAAACCACCATGGTGCTGAGGGAGACTTAAAATAAATGAAGGTGCTTCATGTTCCTTGCAAAACAAAAACTATGTCAGAGGTACCCAAAATGGTACATATCAAATTGGGGATCATCCTTCCTCCAAATTAGCTCATTCTCCCTCTGATTTGTTTAGTTCAAAGATACCCTTATTCACCTCAGGAAGAAGAGATGACTTTTTTCTTCCTCCGTCCTCTCCATGTGGACATCAAATTTTATGTCCTCTCTCTTCTTTTTTTCCTTTTATGCCATCTTTGATATTGTCTCGCTCTTGTGTTTCCCACTGGTACTTTCTTAGTACAAATCCCTAGCTCCCGAGGCCCAGAAACAGAATTGCTTTCCAGCATTCTTTGTTATTCTTCCGCCAGTTCTTCTGGCATATTACCAATGAGTTATTCTGCTTAAAATGATGGTTTTGTCAAATCACCTCCTTGCTCAAAAACTTTCATGACTTCAATCCATAGAGCAAAATTTTATTTAATAGATTTCTTAAGATTACTCCTGACACCACTAAATCCTTCCAATGTCTTTTTCTCTACTTCTCATCCTAAATACCTTTTCTAGCCCAACTGTTAAGTGCTTGGGTCTGGGTAGCCTATGTCTTTGCTTACAGGTTTCCTCTCAAAGAATCTTTTCCCCTGACTTTCTTCCTATTTAAATTTTATTCACATATCAATTCCCAGCTCAATACCAGGAAGCCTTTACTTTCTTCCTTTTACCATTTATTCTTACTTATATGGCTTGCCGTCAAATACAACCTCTTAGAACGGTCTTTGATTTGGTATTTTTGATTACAAGTTCATGGCCTTGTGTGATTAAGGGCCAGAGTAGCAAAGATGTAGTTCTCATATCAATGCTGAGTGACTGGCATTAGCTGCCTACAGAGCTTTAATGAGGAGGGCGCTCGAAGCTCTTTGGGAATGACAGAGTACAAAATTGATTATCAATGTCTGCCACAAGCAGAGAACTGTAAACGGCAGTTCGTGCACTAAGTCCGTGATCTCTTTGTTTTATCCAACCTACTTAAAGCTGCTGACCTTTTCTTATTTTGAAAACCAGGAGTTTAAATTAGATAATGTGTAAATTCCTTCCAATTAAAACACTATTTGGTGGAATAGTGGGGTGGAAGCCATATTATGTCACATTATGAAGGAAGTACAGATAGTGAGAAAATGAAAGCAAAAAAGAAATATGGCAGAGATAGTATGAGTATGTAAAAGGTTCTTTTTGAAAACTGGGACATAAATAAAAGGGAAAAGGGAAAGTATTTTATCCTTGTTTATTACAGATTATAGTCACACTGCTTATATCCTTAGGCTTTGGCAATAAAGAAAACCATATTTAAACCTTAAAATCATTACTTTCAGGACAAATTTTATGTACAGAGCAACATCTCTGTAATTATAAGCTAAACACAAATGAAACCAAAATACAGAAAAATAAAGAGCCAAGTACTTCAAAATGTAGCCAGCTCCCTCTCCAAGTCCCTTCCTCCAACTATCCTTTAATGTCTGGATTTGTGGACAAAGGAAAGGTGCAGGGAGCCGCTTTTCTTGATTGTTCCTGTCCTGTTTCAGAACATAGTTCCAGAGCTGGTAACTGAGACCTGCAGGGTGGACTGGGCTGGGGACAAGGTGGGCAAGATAAGGCTAAAGCTCCTTTTCTTTCTTCTTGGCTGACTGTGCTGTCCTCACCTACCTCTGGATGGAGGCAGATGAAGGGAGAAAGAAGAGATTTTAAAAAGGAGTATTTGTTGACTGTCTACGTTTGGATTTACAGTAAGTACTTTATACTTTATTTCAATGAGAAGAACAGTTAGCTTTTCTTTTATAGCCTCCTACATCTTATTGCCATGTAGGCCGGAACTCCCACAGTCAGGGTCTAAATTCCTTGCCAATTATTTGAATCTAGATTTTCCAAGCTGCCAAAAAGCTACTTTTCTAGAACTTTCCTGGGGGGCAATCCACTACTATAGTCCTAAATGATCCTATAGACACTGCCTTGCCTTTTTACTTATTGTTGGCTGCCTTCTACTCATTCATTTTAATTTAATTTGTTTATTTATTTAGAGATGGGATCTCACTAAGTTGCTCAAGCTGTTCTCAAATTCCTGGGCTCTAGTGATTCTCTTGCCTCCGCCTCCTGAGAGGCTTGAACTACAGGTGCATGACACCACACTCATTATCATTCACCTTATTTTTAGATTATTTCCACATAAGTAAGAAAGTGGTATTAACATGATAAATCTGAATTTATTTCATAATAAACAGAATGAAATACTGTATTATAAAAGCAATCTTCCTAAGACATCTGTTTCCCCTTCTCTTTAACATTCAATTTAAATCATGAGAAAATACGTTATCTAAATTAATTTCAAATAGCCTTTTTGCAGTCTTATTTAGAATTTGTACATTTCCTGTTATGGGTGCCAAATAGGAAATCTTGTTCTTTATCCACCTACACCATCCTTTTAACTATTCATATAAGGAAACAAAATACAAATAGATTAATAGATTAGCAGAAAAGAAACTGAGAGGAAAAAGTAGTTTCATGGTACCTGATATGTTACAAATATAAACTTGTTTTGGATTTATTTGGAAACCTAACGTTCTCCACAGCAAAATGCTAATCTCTGAATAGGATGTAAAAAGAAGGGTCTTGATGACTTCATAATTGCAAAGGAAGAAACACATGGTAACTTAGCTTCTGTGGGAAAGGGTCACACTCAAAAATAAATTATTGATCCAGGTCTGAATCCCCTACAGGGGATTATGAAAACTCAATTTTAAGAAACTTTGTAAAAGCACATACTGACACCATACACAGGCTTTAATACAGAGAAGGTGGCAATATTTTGAGGACGATGACCACTTTAATAGCTTTTAACCACTTTAACATCTGTTTGTTTCCTCTCTAAAGAAAAGCTGCCTTTATAGTTTTTTGTTTGTTTGCTGGTACTGGGAATTGAACTCAGGGCCTTATGTTTGCCAGGCAGGCGCTGTACTGCTGAGCTACACCCCTGGCTGCCTTTACAGTTTTAAAACATTGTGCAAACTTAAATTTTTAAGTCACAAATATTTAGGGGGGTTGGAGGTGTAGCTCAGTGGTACAGTACTTGTCTAGCATGCACAAGGCCCTGGATTTATTCCTTAACACACAAACACACACACACACACACACACACACACACACATCCCATATATATTTTCTGCCAAAAAATGTATACATCAGCAAAACAAAAGCTTGTATAAATATTTTAATACTAAATTTATTAAGACATCCTGAGATTAATACAAGTTACATTTGGCCTCTGCAATTACAAGAGATGCTCAAAGTGGTGGCCATTAGCTTTCAGACATTTATTAGTAAAGCGAACTGCTGTACTACTGTACATTTTTTTGGTGGACTCTGTATACAAGTGATGGCACTAGGCCCACCTTAGATCATAAAGGCACAAGGATAATCTGGTAAATTGCTATAACCCCTAATTTCTTACTGGGCTTCTCTAAAACAAAAATTTTAAAACCCATCAAAACAGACCTATGTGATGTTGAACAGATCCATAGCCCACCTTCATGAACATTCGGGAAGATGCTAAATCAAAGATGTTTGTTTCTGATCACCAAGTACAATTTCCCTCTTGGGAGTCTATTAGGCTGCTATGAATTTGTAATTTTCTTGAAGCACTGTCACTTTTAATAGGTATGTGTCTATGCTCACTTCATTCTGACAGTGACAGAAAGCTCGCTAATGAAGTAGTTTGACCAGTTTCTTTCTTAAAGTCTGAAGAAAAGAAAAACTGCATTTAAAAGGCTGCATATTATACATAATGTAGTTCACTAAATAATAAATTCAAGAATTGTCATTTTTACTTTGATAGCTCTAAAAACCACTACTGATAAAGGAGCTTCACTCATCTGCTTTGCCCTTTCATCTTCATTTACCTGTCAGGATGAATAGAAGAGAGCACAAAGACGAGGAGAACGACATCCAGGATCCCGTCTGGGAAAGGGTATGGTGAACTATCATCACACACATCGTGAACAAAGGCAGAACACTGGGCGGCTCTGTAGGACGATTGTGACTGTCATTATCAAGGAACACAAAGCCAAAAAAAGGAGTTAGCCGAATTCCCAGATTTTTTAACATAAAAAGGTCAAATTTTTTACTTTTCCTCCCAAGAGCCTGTCCTCTAAATCTAAATGTACTTTATTTCCAGTTCATTATTCTTTAGCTTCATTCAGGCTGCCGTAAAAATGAAGTCTAACACTTAGACCCGGTGACAAATATTCTTTACAGTCCCCGTGCAGACTGAGAAGCTGAGTAGGGTAGCTGTGCAAGTCAGAGGCGGGGCCACTGCCTACCCTGCCTGGTTTCAGAGCTGCTGCCGCAGTCCTTGATTCTCCCACTGCTTTCTTCACATCACCTTTGCTTCAAAATACAAATGCCTTACGCTACATAATCAAAATGGTTGCACAACTATGCAAATATATTAAATGAGATGGTATGTGAACTGTTTCAATAAGGCTATAATTTCAAAAATTGCATTAAAGTAACAACACACAATTTATCTACAGAAACATCAGAAGAAAATATATCAACACATTAACATTGATTCACCCTAAGAAGTGTGATTACAGGCCTATTTTTCTTTCTCTTTAGGCTTTTTATTATTTTGAAAAATATATGCAATGAATCACTCTTATTATCAGAAATTAAAATTGTACTTAATTTTTAAAAAGTTTTACTTAATTTATGTATTTACCATACATTTTCCATTTGCTAAAATTGTCTTTTCTGGCAATGCTCACGAGCATTCAAGATTTGTGCAACAAATCCAGGTTTTGCACTGTTTTCCTTATAGTCTAAAACATTTTAAATTTGCATCAAATGTTTTCCCAGATTATTTTTCTGCAGTACTGGGGACTGAACCCAAGGCCTTCACACTGACCTACACCTCCAGCGCTTATGTATTTTTTGAGAAAGGGAACAGCTAAGCCACCAAGTTGCCCAGTGTGGGGCTCAAAGTTGAGATCCTCCTGACTCAGCCTCTCAGAGTGCCAGGATTGCAAGTTGGACACTACCACGCACAGCTTCCCAGATTTGTTTTGTTTTTTGAGATAGGGTCTCGCTACAGAGTCCAGGCTAGCCTTGAATTTACTATGTAGCCCAGGCTGGCCTCAAACTTGTGGTGATCTTCCTGCCTTCAGCCTCCTAAGTGCCTCAGATTTTCTTATTTTGGAAATTTTAATTTAGGGCCGGGGATTTATCTCAGTGGTGCTGCCACCTGCCTCGCAAGCACAAGGTCCCAAGTTCGATCCCCGGTACCAAAAAAAAATTTTTAATTTAATGAGTGTTTACCATGTTCAGACAATGTGTAAGGCTTTAGAGATCCAAATATGAATAAGATCTTCTTATAGGACTTAATTAAAAATTTAATTTTGGGGGGTGGGAGTTTTTTACCCATCTAAAAATCCTAATTTTAACTTAAACAAGCTGTTTGGAGCAAGGGTACCCATGGGCAGGTGTAGAGTCTGAATTTTGTATGTAAGTACCTTCCTCTTCATCCCTGTACAGTGCTGGCCTTTCTAGGTTTACTAATCCCTCGAGAACACTAATATCCAAAACAACTGCTGTTGTTTTAGTGCATCAGTTGCTGCTGATATTCTTAGAAATTGTAAAAGTTCAGTTAAAAATGGCTACCAATAACATTCGATCCAGAAATATTTCAAAATAATCAGTTTAAAAGCAAATGAATTATTTTCATACAGATTCTCTTGAAAGGAAATATGAGGCATACCTTTATAAGCTCCACAGCTCCAGAGGCAAAATCACAACAATAAAGAAAGGATTCTGGAATGTTCCTGTGAAAATGGAAGAAAGATTTAAATCTAGAGTTCAGACTTGTTCAAATTAGAGAAAAAAGGGAACTGTAGATATGAGTTGTTGGTAAGAATTTCTTTGGTAGAATTTTGGACACTGCCTTCTTTTGAGCATTGTTTCCTGGGCTGGTGCATGTGTACTCTTCTGAACCAGTGCTTGTCTCCATCACTTCCTAATTATAGGTGACTCCAGCCCTAATTTTAAGGCCCTCCTTTACTTGGTCCTTTCTGCCTTGTATCACATCACACTCCCACGAGAGAGATCTCCAAGGCCATCCTTCCTCACTACTCCATTGGCCTCCTTTCTTAGAAAGGATCTCTGCCTCCCCCAAGCTGTCCTGCAGCCCTCTTAGCCTAACTAAACTCTACTCTTCTCCGAGGACTCTCTGATCCCTGTGTTCCTTCATTCCTCTTTCTTTCTGTCCAACTCATTTGGTTCTTACGCCTTTCACAGAGGCTCTGCTGCTCTGGTAGGGAAGACACACACACTTACACACTTATGAGGGATCACTATGTTTGTGGTCTAGGCTGGACTTGAACGCCTGAGCTCAAGGAATCCTCCTGTCTTAACCTCCCAAATATCTGGCACTATAGGCATGGACCACTGCACCCAGCCCACATATATTTTTTTATTAGAATACAAAGTAGTAAATAAAATTGTCTAATAAATAGTAAGAGTACAGAACAAATAGATCTGTTTTGGAAACCTGGATTTGACTTTTATTAACTCTGTGAATTTGACTTAACTTCTCTAAGACTCAGTTGCTTTATTTACAATATGTACCTAAATTCAATTTTGTTTTGCAGGGGAGTGTTTATTCATATGAAAATCTTAACTAATTTTAATTAGTTTCTTCCAAAATTAAACATGCTTTGTTTGGTCTTTACTTGGAATTTGGTAACAGTGCTGGTCCCTGGTTATTCATGGGCAGGCACATGCTTTCAGTTCTGTGGTCCGTGTCTTTCCTGATCATTCTCTGTATGCTGCTATCAAGTAACCCTATCATGTCGCACAGAATCATGTCTGAATCACACAAAACGTTCAGGAGTTTAAGTATGGTCCTGGTAGTTTAAGTATGGTCCTGACTCTTGTGGATTTTATGGTCACCTTGAGAACATGCTTAGTTTTATACAACTTTTATAAGGGTGTGGAGAAGGACAGCACCCTAAAAGGTAAGTCCTCAAAGTTTTGAAGGGGAAGATGGGACTGCCAAGTGAGGGGAAGAAGCATAAGGGATTAGAGGTGAGAGTCACGAGCCAGCAGTGAGAAGCAGAGCTGACTCTGAGAGGTCACAGTGGTATGTGGCAGGACATACAGCAGGCCTTGAGGCACAAAATTAGGACCTCTAATTTGAGTCAAGAGGCATTTCAAGCAATGTGGACTTCTAAATAAATATCCAATATAAACACAAATATGATTTAACAAAATCTCACCTAGGATTTTAAAGGCAACTCATTGATGAATACTATGTTCACATATACTTCATTCATTCTGTGGCCAGAGGGACTTGCATTCGATTTAAGACCTGTCTAAACAAGTTACAGTATGAATAGGACTTAGATATGAAAAATTAACCATTAAAAACTTGGACTGCTTGATCTTTTTTCATCAGTCTCATTAAAACCAGTACTTTATACCCCTGCTGTTTCCCATGGTCCACATATAACTGTGACTTGTAATTTGCTGAGTGGCCACATGTGTTTGAAATGTTCTCACTTACCACTCAGGTGTGCAGAGCATTACGTGCATAATGGCTAAGGACAGGGCTCTGCAAACAGACTGCTGAAGGTTTGATTCCTGGCTCTACCATTTAGTTGTGTGACTGAGAGAAAATTACTCTCTCTTGTACTTCTGTTTCCTTGTTTTTAAAATACAGAAATACATAGCACCTAAGGTGGTTGTTAGGACTGAATGAATTCACATAGTAAAGTTTCTAGAAAGTTGCCTGACTCACAGTAAGCACTCAATAAATGTTAGTTCATTTTTATAACTTACTATTCCTATTGAAGGAGATCTGCCTCTGCCTTCCAGCAACTTAAAAACTTACATGTCCTCTAAAAGCCCTGTATGTAACTCAGAATGCTTTTATGGACCCTGCTACATGTAGCTCATTATAAAAAGTTTGCAGTTTACCTCTGGGTAGTTACTGAATACAAACCAGACCATGAGCAGTCTAATAAGGAAAGCATGTGCCATGTTCCATGTGTCCTGCCAGGGTGGCAGAATGACCTCTGAGACAGAGTTCCCACTGCATCAGCAGACCACGTTGAAGTCTTATGACCACCCAATGACTTTCCAGAGCCTTTCTGTAAAATCAGCTGACTGCCTTGGCCCTTTTCCCAGCAAACAGGTGTAAATACCACTACTACCACCACACCACCAAACACTCTCCTGGCAGGGGGTTTGAGAATTAAATGATCCTTGGAGAATGATCTGACCTCTCCATTCCAGAGGCCTAATTATGGTAAAATATTCTGAAAATGTAAAAATATTAATGTTATACTCTCCAAAAGCAATAAAACATAATTTCTTGAGTGGGAAAAAGTCTATTTCTCCATTTGTAAGGCCAATCACTGGTTGCTTTTTAAAGTGAATTAATTATCTTAGGCTATTGGTCTCCTATGATTTCTAAAACATGACAAAAAAAGACACAAGTCAAGAAGAAAGTCAGAAGTGAGAAGCCAAGAGCTTACATTATTAGTTGGAGGGAGAAGTAGAGAAGGAAAAATACAACTAACAAGTGAGCAATCAGAGATTAAACAGCCAATGCAGTTTGATCTGTAACTATCTATGTTATACTGGTCAGCAACCTGGAAAATCAGATTAGGATAAAATATGCTCTCTGCCTCAATGAATATAAGAAGTGGCAAAGAATAAAGAAATGACATGCTAAACAATACCTTGAGATTAGTCACAAAGTAACATGTAACAATTGCCAATGTAGGTATGCATGTATACTAGAAGTTCATTTATCACTGGGGTGAAGGAACCTGGCTATGTGGTATAAGGGAACAGAAAATTTTAGCTCAGAAACTGGGAAAGGGAAAATGAAGATAAAAAACATCGAAAAAGAAAGGCCATTCAGAACTGTAAACCTCATCTGGGCCTGGATACTTTAATTGGTTATTAGAAAATATTACAGAATCATTGCTTGTTACGTTAGGTTTATAAAAGTATCGGAGGATGTTCTGATATTCTGGAGATGATTCCTGTATAATCAAAGATAAAGTGTCACGATGCTGACATTATGTCAAAAAATTGTTGACTCAAGGTGGAGGGCTTATGGAAACTTTTTTTTTTTTCTTTAGACAGGATCTCGCTATGTAGTTCAGACTGTCCTTAAACTCACTATGTAGCCCAGGCTGACCTTGAACTTGTGGTGATTCTCCTGCCTCAGCCTCACAAGTGCTGGGATTACAGGCATGAGCCACCATGCCCAGAAATTTATGGAAATTTATTATTCTATCTTTGTTTTTTCAAATGCATTTACATGAAAAACTTAAAAGATCACATAATTACATTAAAAATTTGCAAAGAGAATGAAAATTCCATCAGTGGCTAGGTTAGGGTAAGGAGAATAATGGGTAATTTTCCCACCACCCCTTTCCTCCAGTGGAAGTGTTCTGCAATGTGCTCATGCTGATTTTATAATGGAAAAATGATGTGAAAGCTATCGTGTAAACTTACAAAAAGAAAAGAATCTGACCTATCAGCATAGGTAAAAGTTGTTTGGAGAGTTTTGTGAGGTGTGTCATTTTCATCATGGAAATTCTAAAACACAGAGGTGAGATGGTGAACAGGAAGTGCCTATCAGGAAAACATCACTTACTTCAACTCTTTTGAGTCTTAGGGTTAATTTCTGCCAATTCTAAACAATTTCAAGCCTAGATACAATGATCTGACACTCAAAGGTCTGTTTTGTTTGTTTTTTTTGAAACAGGGTCTCCCTATGTAGTTCAGGCTGGCCTTGAATTCACTATGGAGCCTAGGCCAGCCTGGGACTGTCAGGCAGCCTCCTGCCTCAGCCTCTCAAGTGGTGGGATTATAGGTGGGTACCACCTTGCCCAGAGGCAAAGGTCTTATACTAGGTGCTACTCCAGAAATGATGACAAAATAAAATGAGGATTAAGATGTAAGCCTTAAACTCAGTTTTCCATGTGTAAAATGATATGTAAGTATGCAGGAGGAACAAACAGCCTCTGAAATTGGGCAACTCACAGCTTAATGAAAGGATGAAATCTCTTATTCTTTTACCCTTAAACACAACCTTAAAAAAGTACTTGAATCTCAAGGTGGGTAACCCATGGCTGTGAAGCACTATCTTCACATGAAATTAGCACTCAGACTGAGATGCTTCTTTTGAAATGTGCTTTAGTCATTGTTTATATGGGAATTAAAAACCCTACTGGCATATACATGATAACGCATTTCCAAAATTTCTCAACATCCCTTCAATATGTACAACTATGTAGGAGACAACACTGAAACTTACTGCAAGGTGTTCAAAATTGGAAAAACACTATTTCCAGCACCACAGCCAACCTAAAACCAAGAGATTAAACAAATATCATGAATGCATTAAATTTTCCTCACAATGTCAAATTTTCTATTTTAAAAAAACCACCTTACTGTATCTCTAGGTATGGTAGAGCTTTCTAATTCAAAAGCAATGAGATGGGCCAGGGATTTAGCTTAGCAGTTCCACTGCCTGCCTCACAAGCACAAGGTCCCGAGTTCAATCCCCAGTGCCAAAAAAAAAAAAAAAAAGCAATGAGATAAATCACAAGAATAACACTGCAAGATCTGACTATGGAAACATTTAAAATTTGTACACACCAAAACTCCAAATAAACCAAATTAAAAAGTGTCCAACACACTGGGAAAAAATATTTGTGATAAATATGATAAAGGGTAGGAGTCAATTAAAAACAACAAGCAAAGGAAAAAAATGGACAGAATTACAAAAGAAGTACAAATGGCTCCTAAATATTCGAGAATGATGGGACCTATTTAGTAATCAAAGAAATGCAAATTAAAACAAGGTTCAATATTTTTCTAACAAAGTGGAAAACTCTAAAATACTTTAAGAATTTTCCAACCAATAAGAGTATGATGCAACAGAAATATACACACATATATTGGCACAACTTCCTAGAAAGCAATTTGGCAATGTTTTAAGGGTATTAAAATTTTTCATAAATTATAAACTAATAAATATAACCTGACAATAAAAGAAAATGCAGCTATACTCAAAGGTATTCGTGGCTGAAAACTTGGAAACAATTCAAATGCCCAGTAGTATGGAAATAGATCATGAAATTATAGTATTCCAGTATGGTAAAATATTTTACAGTCATTTACAGGGAATTTTTAAAGAGAGGGAAAATTACCTATGATATGTTAAAAAGAAAGAAAATCCCCAAATAAATCTACAATATAAATACAATATAAACAAAAGGAGAAAAAAGTAAAATGTTAACAGTGGTTAAATCCTTTGTGGAATTGTGGATAATTTCTCATATCTGCTTTTTTGTAAATTCCTTGTAAGCAACATACATTAGCTTTGTAACCAGAAAGACAGAGTTTAGTTTCAAAAATAGAAAACCAAGTTCTCTATATTAGATTATAGCAAATTAATTATATATCTCACTTATTGCTATTTCACCTAAAAAGTGATAATAACAGAGAGAGTAAAAATTTAGACCAAAACTTCATCAGTACTCAAAACTGTCCTCAAGGTAGAAATGAAAAGAGGCAAATTAAAAGAAAAAGAGCAACAAAATGAAAGCCATAAAGTTAAAACTTGGCCTGATTAAAGATCCAAGACCCTTAAATATTATTTATGTGTAAAAATATACTGTGCATATATACTTAATCAGATTTGATCATTTTTTACCTAAGCAATGGACCATTAGCAAAATAAAGTGGAATATAGACTAAATTTTTGTTGCTTCCTGCCTTCGTTCCTTGGGTACAGTACCTCTAGTATTCTGAAAGTGGCATCGCTCCCAGGAAACAGTTCAGTCTTGGGGGGTCCTTTTCTGTCCTCTTCAGAGTCTAGGCTGGGACGATCAGATTCTCTTTTGCTTTGATCATCTGATGAACCAGAACTTTTCTCATAATAGTTTTTTTCTTCTGGCATTTTTGAGAAACAGTTTGCAGCATCAGTTTCTACAAGATCCCATAATGGTTCTCCCATCTTCTCTTCGGTTTCTTTATCAACGGGAAGAATTTCAGGAAATTCCCTCAACAACCAATTACGATTCTTGAAAAACTTACTCTTATGAATCTTGTAAAATGTGTCCCAGTATTTACTAGCTTCACTTTCATATTTAACTAAAATAAAGAGAAAAAAATTATTTTACTATGAATTCTATTTACTATTAGATACTATTTTGATAACTAAATTTAATTATTTTAAATGTATTAATACATTATCAACAATTATATTTAATATTAACTTCATTATTATTATAGTAATTTAAAAATTTTTATTTATCTGATAAAAGGTTCAAACTACAAAGGTTTAATTTCCTTGAAAATGTCTCTGTTGCTGGAAGTTGTAGTACATGCCTGTAATCTCAACACTTATGGGAGGCTGAGGCATGAGGATCACTGCAAGTTCCAGGCCCGCCTAGGCTGCATAGTAAGTTCAAGGCCAGCCTGGACTACCCTGTCTCAAAAAAAAAAGTGTCTATGTGTGGGATGTGTAGTCCTATCACCATAAATCTGCCTTTATCTTATAGATTGGCCAATCAATTTTTGTGAGGAATATAATCACTGTGAACAACTTTCTACAGTTTAAATCTTGGAATCTTAGCAGTTACATTTTCCTCAATAATTTGTGTGGCTTTTTATTATCTCACAGAAAGTATACCTCTTTTTTTAAGTCTCTGCAAATACAGTTGAGATATGACAAATGTGCAAACTGCTGATCAGGAAGGAAATTGCAGAATTAGAAATGACAATTTTAGAGCTAGAAGATTCACTGAAAATAGTCTACTTCAAATCCCTTGTTTTACATTTGAGGAACCTGAACCCATTTGTTTCTGGATCTAGAGCCCCAATCACAATGGAACCAGATGATGTCTCCTGACTCTTGAAGCACTGGGGTCACAAAACTATTCTTCCCCAACTTCCAAAGGCGTTTCTTACTACTGATTTCTCCTAATATGAAACCTTAAAGAGAATTACTGATGCTTTCTTAAAACAGTCAAGCACTTTGTGATGTCATCTCTGGGCCAAGGCCAGGGTTAGGTTATTTGTCTCAAAGCTTCAGTCAGTTCTCAGCCTTCTGCCTCTTCCTATCTGTACTTTACAATAATAAAATAATTCACTCTCCTTCATTCATCCAATATTCATTGACTCCTATTATGTAAAAGGCTAATCCCTAGACCTAATCTATGGATCAAGAATTACTTTCACTCAGGGCAGGGGATTTAGCTCAGTGGTTCTGGCGCCTGCCTCGCAAGCTCAAGGGCCGGAGTTCGATGCCTGGTACCAAAAAAAAATTACTTTCACTCAGTGTAGACCCATGGCATTTTAAAGTACTTTAAAGAATGCAAAAGCTTTCTAATGGATATACAATAATTTCCAAGATTTAGCGTTGGAATGGGGAAGGGAAGTATAGAACAGCATATATATTATGAAACTTTTCGTTAAGGAGGAGAGGAGGAAAAAATAGGAGCGTGTACACATAGAAACACTTACGTATGTGTGTGTATAACCACATTGTAGAAAACACCTCTTACAGGACAATCTCCTAATTAGTAACACCGCCTCTCAGGAGGGGGATGGAACAGCTGGGGACCACAGTTTGAAGGAGTGTTGTTGTTTTGGTTTTTTTTTTGGTACCGGGGATCGAACTTGGGTCCTTGCACTTGCGCAGCAGGCGGCGAAACCACTGAGCTAAATCCCCGGCCCATGAAGGAATGTTTTCATTTGAACTATGATCCATGTGAATGTACTACCTTTTCCAAGACTAAATTAAACCAAAAACAAAAAGGACTCATTTCTTTGAAAATTTTACAGACGCCTCTACCCTCAGAACAAGCAGTTGCCTGCAATCACGTTCATCTTTGTTATAGAGCCCTGTCCTGAAGCCCTTATAGCTTTCCCTTCCTTCTTCCCATTTTCATCCTTATAGCCTTGTACCATAGATCTCCATCCACGTAGCCAGAAGACCTTCTTCCCATCAAAGCTGAACTGTATCTGGCAGCAGGTCTGCTATAAAGACAGAAACGCCCATCTGTATTTAAAGTCTGAGAAATGAAAGTGGGTATATATAAGAAAAGAATTATGTGATGTTAAGTCCAAAACATGTTCTGTACTAATAGAAGGAAGTCTATTCCTGGTTTACTTAAAAATGTATATTTATTTTGAAAATAGTTCTACCTTTACTTTTAATAATTTTATTATACCATATATTAAAAAAAAAACAACATTCTGAAATTAGGACAACATCTGAAATCAGGAGAAATCAGAAAGCTGCCAAATTCTCTAAGGGCCTTCTTGAACAGTCTTTTCTTCCTTTACGTTAAAACTTCTCTTTGTAACTCACTCCAGGCAGGTAAAAGATTTTAGGCCTAATAAAAAGTAGCCAGAAGACCTACATTTAAAGCTAAGAAGACCTAATGCAGTCAAATCTTTAATATTTGGGTTTCTAACAGTAAGGTGCTTGTGAAGTGAATTTGAGCCTAATAACTAGTAAGTAGAATTTAATACTATACCTGATTAATTTGTGGGTATAGTCCCTTAACAATTAATCAAGGGTGCTGTAGGGACTGCAAGGGAGTAACATGCTTTTTAAAATGTGCATAGCAGCTCTACACATAAAAGAAAAAAGTGGCCAGGTGTGGTGGCACACACCTGCAATCCCTGCACTCAGGCGGTTGAGCCAGGAGGATTATAAAGAGTTCAAGGGCAGCCTGGGCTACACAGTGAGTTCAAGACCAGCCTGAACTACTTAGTGAGACCCTGTCTCAAGATACCAAAAAAAAAAAAGAAGGAAAAAAGTAGCAAATAACTCAAATCCCCAAAGACATGAAAATGAGCAAGCAAACTATGCACGCTGAAACAAGTAAACATATATCAATTTAAAAATAAAGGGTAATATTAAGAGAAAACATTCACACAACATTAAAGACACTAATGACACCTCTAACATTTCTACTCCTTTATAAAAATCACAGAAAATCTGGAGGAATGGTAACAAATAATGATTATTTGGTAGTTCTTTCCTGTCTCTACACAAAAATAAAGAATCTTGGCTGAATTCTTCATCTTGCCTACAGAATTTCCTTACTTGATGAGGAGATTGAATTAGAATTATCTCTACAGTCTGTCTAAGCTCTAAAAATTCTATGCATTTTCCTATTATACCCCATGAGTCTGTAGAGTCAAACAATATCAGTTCTGCAAACTATACAATCTTGGGTCAGATTTCTGTTTTAAACATGAGCCCATACTACTGTTCTGACTTTCATAATTTATAAAGAAAGTTAATCTATAGTGATGTAACTGCAATCTGGATCAGATAACAAATATATCAAGCATCTAAATTCAGCTCTAGATAATGCAACCTTTATTGAACAAGGACTTGATTACTTTTAGATGACAATAGTCAAGTTATGCTAATATATACTTTCAAGCCATTTTCAAGTAATTCTCATTCAAAAATGAAGAGGAAAAAAAAAAATCAAACAATTACATAATATGCCAACACCAGCAGCAATAAAAATAATAACAACAATAACATATTGAATATTTATTATGGGTTAAGCATTATGTCAAATGCTTGACTTGGATTTTTTTTTCCCATTCAATGTTACTAATATCACTCAGAAAATGTTACTTCAATTTACAGACAAAAAAAATTCAAGGTGAGAAAGGTTAACGCTTTCCCCAAAGTCACCCTGTTAGAAAGAACAGAATCAGAACCTAGACCAAGTCTGTCACACTCTAAAGTCTGTGCTCTCAACCATTTCACGACACCATTTTCCTACACAAGGTCAACATGAACCCCCACCACAATCTCTCTGAAAGTAACTTATTTTTCTGATTCTTACTTTCCTCTCAGTTATAAAGCATCAAGGTGAAATTGAAACCTCAATGTGACTTATAGTCAGTGTAAGTAAATTGTAAAACTAATGCTGATTGGAGTTAACTTTCATTAGAATAGTTCAGAAACACAGAATTAATTAAATCCTGTTCTTTGAATCATATAAAACATAAACCATTCAAGATTATGTGATGAAATTATGATGTGTGATAGAATTAAAATGCTCTATAAGACAGATGAGCTCGTGGGTCAAAAATGAAACAGAGAAGGAGCTGCACCAATGGGCTAGAATGTGTGTGGCCTTTTAAAGCGGTGGTTTCACCAGTATCTCCAATCAATGCTGGCCATTTCACAGATCCCAGTACTGTGTGACAGCTTCTGAGGCCCCACAGAAGCTTAATTAAACTCATAATGATGAGCAGGAAACAACAAACACCCTCAGTGTGTGATTTAATGTCCTGAACTGCATGAATATCTGTGATCACAGGGGATATGGAGGAATTACTCCCTGCCCTGGAGTGAAAAAAAAGAGTCCCAACCTGTTGTCAACTCACTACAAGTTCAGGTCAATAATGATTAAAAAGGTATAGTATGGAAGAATCTGCACTGTCTTGATCTTGTCTGACTGCCTAACAGGTATATGAATCATTAATTTTTCTTAGAGGAATTTTTTTTCCTTCCAAAGTTGCCAATTCAGAAACAACTGCTCTATGCCAATGGCAGTAAAAGGGATGTAGTGATCTGTTTAACCATAGCCAGATGAAGCAACTTCTCAATTATTCACTTATTAAATTTAATAATGCTGAGAGAAAGGAACATGGCACACTAACTCTACTTAAATATTCATAATTCACTCTGAATCACCCTGAGTATCATAACTAAAAAAGTGAATTAAACCATTTATGTATCTGGCATATATGATATAATTATGAATTAGGAAAATTTATTCTAAGTTGCCATGTAACAAAAAGCAATTTGAAGTTATTTTTGCACATCAATTACGCAAATACCTGAGCTTTCAAAGTTGGAAATTTCCACGTCACTGATGAAGTTCACTGTCTAATAAAAGAAAACTCTTAAAATTACAACATTAAAAGTATATTGCTAAAGCATTGCATGAACATTAAAGCAGCCAAAGCTATCTTATAAATGAGTACCCTGTATTTATCAGTACAAAATTTTAATCTATTTTTTTCCACATAGAACGTTCTCCTAAGTGGTAAGACATTCATTCACAAGGTAAAGTACAGTGAGACTTATTATTTTGCTTGACATAGATAACTTACCTTAGGTAGGCTGTTATTTACAAGGATATTTTTAAATGGAAATAGCTCCTTTTGTTGTTAAGTTTTTAAAAACCATTACATTTGCTATACAACTGGCTGAGATACAACACACTGGAGATCTTTTTAGGGAATTATAAAATATAATCATGTTAACTCAGAAACTGCCAAATGTATCTTTCTCATTTCTGAATTAACCTGCTTTTAAAAGAAATATGAGCTATAATAAAATTGAAAAGTAATTATGAAAAGGAAATGTGAAATTAAAAATCATTAATCTGGGCAATCTAATTGAAAGAAATATTGCCAACGAGAGCCTGGATGCTATACATTTTAATCACAGAAATGAGATGTCAGCCCTGCTGCAGCAAAAGACTTAGTTGTGATGTGTAAGTTCTCATTTTCAGATTCTGAGAGTGTTTCCTAACTTGGTTCTCATCAATAGCTAAGACAACAGGTAAATAATGGGAGAGGAGAGTGACAAGAGAGAGAGAGCTACGAAGAGACCAAAAGCAACGTGTTGGAGTTGGCTGGCACAGGAGAGCAACCTGTATTTCCTCCCAGTGACATTAATGGAGATAAGGTCAATGAACATTGCACCTGCTATATAATGATCTGCATATGGAATACTTTGTGATGAGAGAAAGGACTCTCCTAGCTAAGAAAAGATGGTGGTTAACAGAGTGCTGGCAGAAGAGCCAGGTCAAGACCTCCTTTGGGTTCTCACAAGGAGTAGAAGCAGAGCTTTTAAATGACCTATTTACCTTGACTCCTATTCATCAGAAGCCTCACCCTGGGCTTCTGCAGACTGGTAAGTCTACAATCCTTGCAGAAACTGTACTGAGTGGCTCTCATTGTAACGTCCTGTCCCTTAACACAGTTCTTCAGAACACAAATTTTCTTCCTTTGCCACCCTGCTGGCAACCTTGTTTTAAGTGCGACAAAGTGGTCACTTCATAGTGTGTTCCCCCTCCTGCAGTGGCCCTCTGACACACATGAAGTCCACTGTACTGAGTAGTGTTACAGGGATACAGAGGGGCTCCAGCAGAAACCTCTGCCTCTCTGAGTCATTTTGAAATGGAATCTTTTGTTCTGTGTCTTTACAGCAGCCAGAAATGTTCCTCAGAAAAAGACTGGACTTACTAGTAAGCAAATCAAATGCCTCAGAGTGATACCATCAGCCCTCTCCTGCTTGCCTTTCCTGCTTTTATAGACAGGCCAGTCACCACCTTTCTATTTTGGTCACACTATGGTTCTGTGGGAACTGTCATTTTCTTTTTCTGCGGTTTCCGAGGCCCTAAAATAACCTTCTCATTAGCTTCACTCAAGTTCATTGTTAACATAAATAGGATAAAATAGGCAGTCACGTACAGAGCACTTTCAGAGAACATTATCAGCTCTGCTCATCTACAAGTATTTATGCTCTGAACAGAAATATTCAAAAGAGGGTGAAAAAAATCCCTGGTTTTTCATATTATTAGGAAATACACTGTCTATAATTTTAACTTCCTGGAAATGAATTAAAATGACTGATAACTTTTAATTCAGTTCAGGCTTGACTTTCTTTGTCACATCCAGGTGGCCACTAGCAGAAGCTTGAGTAATGTGGAAAATATGTCTGTGCAGCTGCTGGCAAAGAAGCAAAGTTACACTTCCTCAGAAACTGTGTGACAGAGTTCTTGCAAAGGAATGCAATGTTGGCTGATTTGTAGGCAGTACTGCCACTGGTATGCAACCTCAAATCCAACCCTAACACTTGCTGGCCTTTTCCACTCTGGGATTGCATGGCCGGAGCCTGTAAAAACAGAAAGGTCCCACTGTGGAGCAGGTGCCCTTCTCCCCTGTCCATCCCCCAGGACACACTAATGCTTAGGCTGAGGAAGGAGAACCGAGTCTAAGGAACTTCGATGCTCGAGGATTATGAGGTTATCAAGATAACAGAGCGTGGGTCAGCACTGCTCCCTTCACTAGGTAAGGGCCACTAATGAGGGTTTTCTTACTAGTTCAGGCTTCCCTAATGTCTCTGCTTCAAACTTCAGTCTCCATTGTAAGCTAATATCACTAGAAAAACAGTGAACTACTAGTGCATTAGTCATTTTCACTTTGCTTGGCTTACACAGAGGAATGCAAACATTTTTCCCTGGGGAGTTTTAGGATAGTTGATCAATGTAGGAATAAATATGTAAACAAATACCAGTAAGTATTTTAGTTTCTGTGAGACCATAGAGTCTGTTGCAACTGCTCAATTCTGTGTTCCAATAAAACTTTATTTATAAAAACAGACACCAGAGGGTGGGGGATTTAGCTCAGTGGTTCCTCAGCCTGCCTTGCAAGTGCAAGGTCCCGAGTTTGATCCCTGGTACCAAACAAACAAACAAACAAACAAAAAACAAACAAAAAAAACAGGAAGCAGGCTAGATCTCGCCATAGGCTCTAGTTTACTGGCTTGTTTTACTCACAGGTTACAGTGATGTTGCTATAAGGATAACAGAAAAAAGATAATGAACAGTACAAAGGTATTGCGGCAATCTAATCCATGGCATTAAAAGCTGGAATAGAGGTTTTTTTATGAGGTGTGAGGGGTTTGAGGAGTGCTGTAATCAGAAATGAGCATAACGAAGCTCCTAGGTTATTACTGGTAATATTCTGTTTCTCAATGTGGGTGCTATTCACACAGATGTATTCAATTTGTGAAAATTCACTGAACTTTGTTAGGATTCATTTTTGAATTGTATAAATTTGTCTACTTGGTCCTTCAATAAATTAATTTTTAAAAATAAAGAAAAAGAAACAGTATGTTCTGAACATGAAGTTGTTTTAAGAAAAGTAAAGTGAGGGCTGAGGATTTAGCTCAGTGGTTCCGCTGCCTGCCTTGCAAGCACAAGGATCCGAGTTCAATCCCTGGTACCAAAAAAAAAAAAGAAAAGTAAAGTGGTAAATCTCATATAGGAGCTAGCACAGTGCCTTTGGGTTCCTACATATGTACAGAGAAGGACATGGGCTTCTTTCTCTCATTTCTTTTTTTTTAGGGGATGTATGTATGTTTTTTTTATATTGCAGCAAAAACACATACTATAAAATTTAACATTTTAAGCATTTTTAAGCTTATAGTTCAGTAGTGTTTTCACATAGTTGTGAGACAGCTCCAGAATGCTTCCATCTTGACAAACTGTAACTTGAAACCCACTAAATAACTCCTTCTCCCCCTGCCCCTTAGTCCTTGGCAACCACTGTTCTACTGTTTCTGTGAATTTCACTACATTAGGTATCATATAAGTGGTATCACACAGTAGTATTTGTTCTGTGATTGCCTTATTTCACTTAGCATGATGTCCTCATCTATGTTGTAATATGTGACAGGACTTTTTTCCTTTTTAAGTGGGAATAATATTCCATTTTATGTATATACCACATGCTGTTTATCCATTAATCCAGTGATGGACATTTAGATTGCTTCTGTTGCTTATCATGAATAGTGCTGTTATGAACATGGAAATGTAAATATCTCTTTGCAATCTTGCTTTCAACTTTTTGGATATAACACAGAAGTGAATTGCTAGATCACACTGAAGTTCTAATTTTAATTTTTTGAGGAATCTCTGTACTGTTTTCCACAGTGGGCACACCAATTTAAAATCTCAGCAAGAGTACACAAGGGCTTACTCCTATGTCTCTACATCCTTGTCATTTTCTGGTTTTCTGACAGTAGCACAGGCCAATTTTTTCAAAACAATGTTGGCAAGGGCTTACCTGAATCAAAGTATAAATAAAAGGTCTCTAAGAAAAGTGCTTTCAATCCTTATTAAAACTTTATCCTAAAAGACTAGCGACATTTTATATGACTTTATCTTCTTCATTCAAAGTTTATAAGTTTGCTCAAAGTTTCTAGCAAGTGAAATACACAATAGCATTCTGAAAGCAGTATAGCAAGAGGAAAATTTTAAAGTTACATTTTCGTATCTTGCTTAAAATGCTGCCCATATGTGTATCTCCCAGAATAAGCAATATGACTACTAAAAGACCAATTATAGGGTGAATACATAATTTATTTCATTAATTTTGGTTCCACTATACTAGAAGAACTGGGAATTCGACCAAAGGGAATGAGTGGATTGATTGGCTTAGTCAGAAGTTAAGAACTCTCAAAAGCAATGAGACAGAAGAAAAGGTGATGAGGGTGTGACTTGAACCAGCAGAAGATAAAATAGAGAAGCTGGGCTCCACGAGGCCCTATCATCGGCTACCTTGCTCTTCCTGAATGACTCGCACAGCTGAGTTTTCCTCTACTTTTTTTCTGGCAGCTGCTTCTTCTTCTTTAGACCACTGCATGTGATCCCTGTTAAAAAAATAAATAAAAAGATTATAAAGCATGCCTTATAACTGAAGGCAAAAAAAAGATGGCTAGGGACTCTCTTTCATCCTAGATTAGACAAATGCAAGTGATACAAACCAATGGCATGTTAAGTGAATAGTTTTGTGTCATATGTAACTTCTACAGTTCTTCGGTTGAACTCCGGTTGTGTTGCAAGCCCCACCTACCTTTGGGAACGGCTGCTGAAGTAACATCCCCAGAATACTCTGAGGCATGATTATCTGGGAGCTGGTATGGTTTGCCATTTTTTACTCTACAGCTAAATTTATTTGCCTTTTAATTAATTTACAAACAAGGCATTCTTTAACAATATTTTAATGCTCCTTTTATAAAACTTGCATTCTAATACTCCACTGTCAGAGACATGAAAGTTTTCAAATATTTTGTATTTACCCTGCAATTTTAATTTTTAAAGTATCTTTAGATTTGTTATTAGCTACTTTAATTTCTGAAAAGAGATTCGCTTATGTTTAAATGATAGAGTACATACAGAAGGATGACTTTTCTACAATGTGGCTCTTTCTATAAGTATTTTTAGTTTTAGAATTTATCCTTCCTATATGAGAATATACTACTCTGTGTTGCAACAATGTCTTTATTGTTGTCTAGCATACATGAGCCTTATCATTGAAAAAAATCCGTATCACTAAAAAAAAGATCTCCTTAGGATGGAGGCAACAATCTATATACAAAAAAGGTGATTTTCATTTTGGTTTTGTTTTTACAAGGTTTCCATTGCCTTTTTTGTACACATGAGTAAAACAACATCCTGAATTTTCTGAATTTCCATTTTTTGAAACAAAAAAATCCCGAACCCCCTACATTCAAGTTCCATAAAGCCTACTGGTAACTATTAGAAAACATCTTAACACAGTTATCATATGACATTTGTAGTCACGTGATGTATCAGTCATATGACTGATGAGACTAGATAAGATAAAAAATTTTTGGATTTTCATGTCAGTCATCATTACGGTTACTGACCAATATTAAACAAGCAGGGCCTGGGATTTAGCTCAGTGGTGCTGCACCTGCCTTGCAAGTTCGAGGTCCTGAGTTCGATCCCCCATACCCAAAAAAAAAAAAATTAACCAAGCAGTTGGCATGATCATAATTACTACCATTGACTATTTATTACATGTCAGACATTGTGCTAAACACATTTCATACAGTTTTCTTTTTTTTGGTACCGGGGATCAAACTTGGGTCCTTCCACTTGCGCAGCAGGTGGCGAAACATACATTTTTCTTTTATTTAATCCTTTCAGAAATCTTGTGAAGATGTTCCAGTCATGCTTATTTTGCATATGAGGAAACAGAAGTTTAGTAATTCACTCAAGGTCCTATAGTTGAAGGTGGCAGAGCAGAATTCAAACCCAAATTTATCTCATCAGAATCCATCTCATCAGTCACTAGTCTATTATTATCTAGCAACACAGTGGGGTAGAGATGTAAGACTTACTCCTTGCCCATCCAAGGCATATGTTCTTCTAATGCAGGCAGATAAACAGAAAGTAAATGATAAAACAGTGCACATGCACTGTTAGAACCTGACGAGTGGGACTGTTGCCAATTAACACTTGGGCTCAGGTTGGGGAAAGGTGGTGGGGCAATTACTGTTGTCCTTAAGAGACTGGCAATTAGGACAGCGTATACAGGAAACAATGAAGAAGTCTATTTTGATTGGTTCTCTTGGGGAACTGCAGATGAGGCTGGGATTTGGGTAACAGTCAGATTTCAGAGGATTTTAAATAGCTTAAAAGAGATGACAAAGCAAGGAGGGACTAGAGGGAGATGGATTAGAATGTTGTGGTAGTCTGGGAGTAATGAGTCACAGGACTAAGGTGGTGGTAATAGAAAGCAGAAAGGAACAGTTGGGGGAGACACTGAAAAAAATTGTAGTTATGACTTGGAGATAACTAGATATTGGAAAAGAAAGTGAGAGCTGCCAATGAGTCCCAAGGTTTTATCACTGAGCATAGAGGAAAGTGGGGTAGCAATGACAGAATAAGGAGCTGCTTTGGGTGGAATGATGAGAACTTCGGTTCTATTTTAAGTTATGTTTATGCAATCAAATGTAAGAGGGTATATTCCAGTGACCTAGTTACATAATACACTACTGAAAGGTGAGGAACTATTTTCATTTTTAAAGGATTAAGATTGGTACACTGGCTCTCCAGGAAAAGCAAATGGAGAATGTAAAAATCAGAGTTCAACAGATAAAAATCTAACCAGTAGTATTTTTTAAAAACTGCAATCACTTAGAACCCAAATAATCATTAAGCAGCTTTGTCACTTGCTTTAATGAATTAAATTAGAATAAATTTTTGTTTTGACTTACTTTAATATATGTAAGTAAAACCATATGAACTGGGGCTGGCAACTACATATTGTGTATGTACATGACAGAAAATCAGGGAAACAATGAGAGTATATGTGGTCTTCAGCTTTAAACATTTCTTTTAAATTGTTAGTTTAACTTATCACTTCCTAAGGATTTAATAGATTTGGTTATTTCTTAAATTGCCCTGACTTCCTTAAACAATTTGTTACTTCATTTTCCTAACTGTGAAGTGAAGGAAATATTACACCCTAAGCTCCTGCAGAACAGATTTTCCCACTGTACAGTTACAGAATCCCCACAGAAACCTATAAAATGTTCCTCCTATATTTATGGGAACTTCCTACAGACCGGCTGTTTTATGGCAATTCTTTACATTAGAAGAGTCTGATTCATATAAACTGAAACCCCACCGCCAGCAGTAAGAATTATTCAAGTTTTTAATAATAAATATAACAATAGAATTTAAGCACAGAGGCAACTAACTAATAAGCAAACTGAAAATAATCAGATATTTAACAACAACAAAAACCAAAGGAAAAAATAGTTCACACTGTTGGGCCTATGAATTGCACTTCTTGGAATCTATTGTGAAAAAGTAACTCAAAGGAATAATGAAGTTCTGTACCGAAAAATATTTGTACAAAGATAATCATTAGTACACTAAATATAAAAACAGAAAATTGGAAATAAACTCAGTGATGGGGAATGAAAACATCATAGTAACTCAAAGGAATATTATGGAGCCATTTAAAGTAGTAAATATGACTACTATGTAGCAATGTGAAAAAGTATTTATGAAATAACATGGTTATACACATGTACAACTCACAAGGAATGTAAACAGTATGTATTATACTCGTGTACTAATAAACTAAAATAAAAAAAAAATAACATGAGGTTAAAAAAGCAGATTACCAAAATGTATATGTATTATAATTACAATTGTTTGAAATTATTATATACATTGAATAAAGGCTCTAAATGGTGAAATAATTATTAAAATAGGATTAAAAGAGAACTGTCTTGGATGTGAGGGCGGTCTGGCTGTGACGTCTGTCACCCCATTGATCGCCAGGGTTGATACGGCTGATCTAGCTGGCGAGGCGGGTGTCCCCTCCCTCCCTCCCGGTTCCATGTGCGTCCCTCCCGAAGCTGCGCCCTCGGTCGAAGAGGACGACCACCCCCAGTAGAGGACCGTTTCCTCGGTCAAGGGTATACGAGTAGCTGCGCTCCCCTGCTAGAACCTCCAAACAAGCTCTCAATAGAGAGCTGGCTTAAAATTACCTTAACATTGTAAAGATCCTTCAACTAGAGATAATTTTTAAAATAAATTTTATTTTATCCCATTCCCCCAGCAAGCCTCCTCCCCTCTCTATGTGTAAAAGCTTTGTTTCCATTTTTACCTTGTTTTCACTTTTTTCTTGTCCCTCCTCCCTTCTTTCCCTTCCCATTTAGAGATCATTTTTTTAAAAATTTATTTATATAAAACTGTACTTTAAGTCATGTAACAGTGCTCATTAAAACTTATCCTTCCTGAGGGAAAACCCAGAAACCCCTGGTTTGTTTTTTTGTTGTTGTTTTGGTGGTACTGGAAATTGAACCCAGAGCCTTCACACTGAGCTACAACCCTGGGCCTTTTTTAATTTTTCATTTTGAGACAGGCTCTCACTAAGTCACTGAGTTGCCCAGGCTGGGCTCAAAATTGTAATCCTCCAGCCTCAACTTCCCAGGGTGTTAAGTTTACAGGTGCAGGCCATCACAACTAGCTGCAGCAATCCCTTTTTATTTTTTGGACAAATTTATTACTGCAATTTATTATATCCTACTTGAAAAAAATGTATGGTCCTCCTGGTCTTCAGTAGGGGGGCATTTATCGCAGTGTATTTTATTTATGATGAATGTTGAAAAATTACTATCAAAAATGTCTTAGCAGTATGAGCATAAAAAGCAAGTTTTATATGGTAAAACACCTAATGTGTATGCACATAATAATGATGCTCAATATCAAAGAAAAACAGACAATATATGTACTTGATATAACTAGCAAGCATTTTGGGACACATGAAGATATCTTTTTAGGACATGAAAATCTTAACATCTGTTGATCTACAAGTTGTTTGAAAACAACCTAAAACACATATACAGCAACCTTTTAAAATATACATCATAATAAGAAAAAAAATAATCTATCTTTCATTACAAAGAAAAGGGAGAATATACAGTAAGAATACATATAGAATCCATCTGGAATTATTCAACAATAATACAAAACAATATACAAGAATTTATTTTAGTACCCCATCACCCATTAGTAAATAGAACATAATAAAACAAAAATCCCAAGAAATAAGAATAAAAAAATATTCATGGAGCACTCAACCAACTGGCAAATGAAGAATATATTTTAATTCGCCCATGGATCCAAAATGGTACAAAACATATCATTGCATAATTTGATTAAAAGATGCAATTAAATTCCCACACTACTGCTCACATCAAAATACAGAATTAAGTCAGCTCAAAATTTCTTCTTTTATTTTTTTTGGTACCGGGGATTGGATTCTGGACCTTGTGCTTACGAAGCAGGCAGTGGCACCACTGAGCTACATCCCTGGCTCTCAAAATTTATTCTTAATAGTAAACCGTACAGGGCCGGGGATGTAGCTCAGTGGCACCACACCTGTTTGGCAAGTGCAAGGTCCTAAATTCGATTCCTGGTACCAAAAAAAAAGACAGTAAACCATACAAATACATAATCCAGAGGTCAACTTTAAGAGTGAGTTCCTCATGAAAACACTATTCTATACTTTAGGATACTTCATTCTTGTAGTGAATTTTTTTAGGGAATTCTGAAGAAATAATTCAAATTGAGTTTTCGTATTACTTGTACAGATTTTCACTACATGAAGAATTTTCACAGAATTCTGAAAATATACTTGAGTATGCTGTATATTTACAGAGATTTGATGCAATATACATATTGCATGTAGTCCAAATGCAGATTTGTGAACATCCCATCTATTCTTGGTTTCACACTATACTGTGTTCTTTGTAAGCATAAATGAAACCAAAATGACTAGAGTTGTTCCCATGAAATATATATTAATAAAAGCCACCTGCACTATTCAGTTCAGGTTAGCACACAAGGTCATGTAGAAACAAAGGTTTCCCACACTCTGTTCTTATGCTTACTCTCAATGTCAGTTCTTTCATGCTTTCTGAGGTTTTGTGGCATCATGGAATGCTTTCTCTTAGTGCTTCTTTAACAGAATTACTCCCAGGGGCAGTTCTTGCATGTATTTTAAGGTAATTGGAAGTATTGAAGAGTTTACCACATTGCTTACATACACAGGGCTTCTATCCTATGTGAATTCTTGGATGGATTGAGTATGCTGGGGAAAATGAAACTTTTCCTACATTGCTTATATATGTTCAGATACTTTTCACTGACTTCTTTCATGTAATGATAGCTGTTTACGGATATTCCATATTGCTCAGAAACAGAAATTCTGTCTACTGTGAGTCCTCTCATGTCAATGTGAGTCACATCATACATTCAGTTATTGTGCAGTGTCATTTTTTATGTTTGAGGTGATTCTTGACATGACTGAAGGCATTTTCACATTGTTCACATACACAAGTTTTCTTCTCAGTGGGACTTCCTTCATGTTTATCCCTGTGTCCTAAATGTTTTCCCACACTGAATATACATACATAGGATTCCTATCCAGTATGAATTTTTTACTGTCTGTGAAATGAACTCATTTCATTGAAAGTTTTCCCACATTGTTTACATACATAGGGTCTCTCTCCACTGAGTTCTTTCATGATTTTTACAAATACTGTGTCTACTGAATGTTTTTCCATATTGCTTCCCATAGGGTTTCTCCCCAGTGTGAGTTTTTCTATGTACTTGAAAACTATGTGTGGTGAAAACGTTGCTTACATACACTGGTTTTCTGTGAGTTTTCATGTATTTGATAATGTCCATGCACAATGAATGCTTTCCCACATTGCTTACACACATAGGGTTTCTTCCCAGTGAGTTCTTTTATGTACATTAAGAGAACTGTTATATGCGAAAGCTTTCCCACATAGCTTACAAACATAGGGTTTCTCCCCAGTGTGAGTTCTTTCATGTCTTTTGCAGTGAATGTGTGTGCCAAAAGTTTTCCCACATTGCTTACATACATAGGGTTTCTCCCCACTGTGAATTCTTTCATGTGTTTTGCAGTAACTGTGTCTACCAAAAGCTTTCCCACATTGCTTACATACATAGGGTTTCTCCCCAGTGTGAATTCTTTCATGTGTTTTCCAGTTACTCTGTCTGCTAAAAGTTTTCCCACACTGCTTACATACATAGGGTTTCTCCCCAGTGTGAACTCTTTCATGTATTTGACAACTACCACGTGTCATAAAAGCTTTCCCACATTGTTTACATACATAAGGTTTCTCCCCAGTGTGAGTTCTTTCATGTATTTTACATTGATTGTGTGTAATAAATGTTTTCCCACATTGCTTACATACATAGGGTTTCTCCCCAGTGTGAATTCTTTCATGCATTTGACAATTAAATTGTGTGCTAAAAGCTTTCCCACACTGCTTACACACATAGGGTTTCTCACCACGGTGAATTCTTTCATGCATTTGACAATCAGCGTGTCTGCTAAAAGCTTTCCCACATTGCTTACACACATAGGGTTTCTCTCCAGTGTGAGTTCTCTGATGTCTATGAAGTGAACGGTTTGTACTGAAGGCTTTCCCACATTGTTTACATACATAGTGTTTCTCTTCAGTGTGAGTTCTTTGATGTCTACAAAATGAAGTGGTATTGGTGAAGGTTCTGCCACACTGTATACATTTAAAAGGTTTTCCTCCACTGTGAGCACTTTCCTGTATTTGAATGTAGTGCTGAGAATTATAAGCTTTTCCACATGGTGTGCCTACATAGGAATTCACTGCACTCTGATTTCTTTCATGGATTTGAACATAATTGTGTGTACTGAAGGCTTTTACATCTTGCTTACATACAAGGGGCTTGTCCGCTATGTGAGTTCCTTCACTGCAATCAGGGTAGGCTTTCCCACGTTGCTTCTGTTCATAGAGTTTCTCTCCAGGGTTTGTACTTGCCTGCTTCTGAAAGGACTGGAGATCATTGCAGGTTTTCCCATGTTCTTTACATGTAGAAAGGCTCTCTTCAAATCCCAGACACTCAGATAACTTGAGTGCAGTGTGAGCTATGATGGGCCCACTAAGTGATGAATCACCAATCAGGGCCTGGCTGCAAGCAAGGTTTTCAGTTTGTTTAGTACCAAGTGGCTTCATGTTCACATTAGGACCTGGAGTGCACAAAAACATGACTCCATGTTTAAGCCACAATTTTAATTGACAGCATTTCTCTACCTCTTTACTTCTCGAATTGCTCCTCCAACATCTGAACTCATCTTCATTTTGCCCGTCATCCCAGTTTCTTTCTATAGCAGTCACATTCTTAAAGGTTTCCCACATCACATCTCTGTGGAGCTGCTTCTGGGATGGATCCAGCAAAGCCCACTCTTCCACAGTGAAGTTCACAGCCACATCCTCAAAGGTCACTGTCTCCATTTCGTGGCTTGAAGGTGTTCCAGGGTCCTTCCCATGCAGCTCGCAGGATGTAAAAGTCCTAAAGTAAGATGGTTTAGCCAGCTGGGGTGATTACCACAAATGTACTCTGGATCGGGACTTTGGTGCCAGGACACAGGAAGTTGCAGCAATCCTTATAATAAAAAAGGAAATTATGTTTTCTTAGAAAAAGAAAAAAAGTACAAAAGAGAGAATTGAATAGAAAATGCAAAATATACCAAACACTTTTCATAAAAGTTTGAATTTAAAAAAAAGTATACTCAAAAATAAAAGAATTTTTGAGTAAGACAAATATTTACAATATGACTGGCAGACTCAATCTTACAGTTTTGTAGCAGTCATCACGCCTATGAACTCAGTTCACATACATATTTACATGTATCTATATCTCTCTCTCCTTTATATCTATAGTGCAAATGAATCATGACTCATTAACCTTAAGTTCATAGAAATGGCAGTCTGAATAACTGTGGGTTGGGTTTGGTTTGGAAAAGTTAAAACACTCACACATACAATTGTTTAGCTTGAGTTCTAAAGTTTTTGAAAATGCCACCTATAGAAAATTCTGCTAAATGTGGGGTTGCTTCATATTCTAATCAGATGTAATCAAACCACCCAGAGTAAATATATGGATAGACTGTCTTCCTGTCTTTATTATTTACTGTGTATGTAAAAATCTCACTATAGAACTTCACTCATTTATTCATTTTTGTGATACTGGGCCTCATGCATGCTATGCAAGTGCTCTACCACTGAGCTACATACTCAGCCCAGAATACAATTTGAAAATAAATTTGACAAATATATTAGGTAGCTAGGGAATTAAAAATAAAGCATTTATTCTTAGGTTAAAGAGAGTTTATTAGTTTCAGCATAAAATTACATACTATATTTCAATAATTCTTAATTCTGTAAGTCATTTATTACATATTTATATATTAGATACACATATGTATTTTTCTATATAGCCATAAAATCATCATCATAATTATGATTTAAAACTGCTGTACATGATTTGATTTTGGCCACAATGGAGTATGTGACTAGCCTCCTACTATATACAAATTATAAAATGATATAAATATAGAAGTAACTGTTTTTAAGCATTGGACAATACTTTTGATAGGGCATGATTATGCTCCTTAAGGGAAGAGAAACATAAAAGGTGAGTCCCCACAGCCGCCAGATCATTCTGTCCAGGGACAAATTTCTAGATAGCAGTGCAGAGAAGTGGGACCCAAGCAGAGTGGTTATCCACTGAATGGCAGTTTCATGAGTGGGAAGGCAGAGGTCAGAGTTCACAGTTGCTGAGGTGGGGAGGTTTGTGCAGCAGAACACTGAAGAGGGTGCTGGACAGAGGGTGGGGTCCCTGAAGGCTGCAGGAGAGCTCCTCCCAGGGCTGATAGCTGGCTGCTCATCCACAGGGTGAGATTCCAGAGAACCTAGTGGAGCGATTCTGGGGATGAGAGTGGAGGAAAGAGACCTAACTAGAGATAGGCAGTAAGTGCTTGGAGCCACTGGAGTTCCAGTTACACCACAGAGGATCGATCCCTCCGAGTGCCTCAGGTATTCAGTTAAAACCCTAGAAATAGTATGCCACAGGAAAAAGAACCACATTAGATTCAGCACAGTATCAAAACAGTCCCACCCTCATAATACCTAAAATTAACACTGACTCAAGCAAGATCTGCCAGTAAATGAACCACTTGTCAGAAAAAAACTCAACATATTTTTTTCTTTGCTTTGCTTTTTTTTTTTGGTACCGGGGATTGAACTTGGGTCCTTGCGCTTGCAAGACAGGCGGCATAACCACTGAGCTAAATCCCCAGCCCTTTTCTTTTTATTTTAAAAAATATCTTTAAAGTAAAATAATCCAGACTCTACATAAGATATAATTCATAATATCCACCGTAGAGTAAAAAATTATTAGGCATGAATCAAGAGAAAAGGCAGTCAATAAATATAGACTTTGGAAAAACCAAATACCGGAATTAGTATACAAGGACTTTAAAAGCAGTGGAAATTGAGACCCTAATTCAAAATACTAAGCTGGGCATGGTGGTACATGCCTGAAATCCCAGCACTCAGGAGGCTGTGGCAGAAGGATTGCCTCAAGTTCAAGGCCCAGTTGGGCTACACAGTGAGTTCAAGGCCAGCTTGAACTGCATAGTGAGACCCTGTCTCAAAAAAAACCAACCAACCAACCAAACAAAAAACAAAATAATAATTAAAAAAAGAAGAAGGGCTGGGGATATTGCTCAGTATGAAGGCCCTAGGTTCAATCCCCACTAGTGAAAAAAAATGTCCAATGATTTAAAGGGAAAAAAAGAGACAGAATAAATGAATATATGGGGGAAATGTCAGCAAAGAAATGGAAGCCCCCCCTTTTTTTTTAAGAAAAGGAAATTCTGCAATGAGCCCAATATAATATCTGGGAAAAAAATTCATTGGGTAGATTTAACAGTTAATGAATACTGCAGGAAAGTGTCAGTAAACTTAAAGACATGTATAGAAGATATTCAAAATGAAGAAAAGAGAAAAAAAGTTAGCCCTGTGGGATAACACTGCTACAGTTTGGGTTCATGTGTTGGAGGCTTGGTCTTCAGTGTGGCAGCATTGGGAGGTGGTGGGCCCTTGTGGGAGGTCCTCAGGTCACTGCCCTCAGAAGGGCTTAAGGCAGTTCTTAGGGGCCCCGAGTTCTGAGAGTGGGCCTGACCTGACCCATCTCTGGCCGTGTGATATCTCCCTCTCCGCACACTCCTTTCATTGCTATGAGGCCAAGCTGAGGCCAGGACCATGCCCTTGAGCCTCCAGAACTGTGAGCTAAATGAACTTCTTTTCTTTACAGTTACCCAGCCTCAGATATTTCATTATAGTAATAAAATATGGACTACTACAAATATCAATTTGTCTAGAAAGCACATACACTGAAGCTCCTGGAAAAGGAAAGAGGGAGGGAAAAAGAGAGGAAGGGATGAGGGGAGGAAAAAGGGAGGAAGGGGGGAGGGGAAAATATGGACGAGAATGGATAAGAAAAAACAGGAAGAAGTACTGGCTACAATTTTTCCAATTTCACTGATAAAGCAATAAAAGTTAATTTTATAAAGGACTGACCTTTGGCTGCAGGTGTACTTCAGGGGTACAGCATTTGCCTAGCATGATCAAGACTCAAGACTGTAAAAACAATTAACTAATTAATTGAAAAAATACATAAAATATCAATTCTTGGAGACACATTTTTTACATATTCTACATTACAAAATGATTCTGCTTCATACTGACATATGATAATTGATGAGGAAAAGTACTCATGTGATATGAATTGTGAACTAAACTTCTTGCTATTTTTACTTGAAAGAATAACTGTAGATAAAACTATAGTGATTCAGACTTGGGTATTTGGCATATTATTTTCTCAAAAGTAAACAAAATGAGCCTATCACTTCAAGAAAATCAAATGACAGTATTTGTTGCCAAAGCTATATCTGGAGCTTTCAAGCAAAAATTAGAATTTTGGAAAACCTATGTCTACCACCGTGATTTTGATAAGCTTCCTGATACTTACAGATTTTTCCTAATGAGCCTGATGGTGATATTAACAAATGTGATTTTTAAATATTGTATAATGAAATGTGTCAACATTTGGAAGATCTATATAAAACTGAGAACCAATCTTTCTCAAACTACCCATGTATGATGTTCTGAAATGATGCACGGGTAAAGGATACATCCATAGTTCAAGGTATACTAATGGATTATAACAGAATATGAAAAGCTCTTTCATATGGTTTCCTAGTCCATATTGCAACCAAGAAACTGTGACTACTGAGATTTAACGTAATATCAAGAGAAAAAAATTCCACAATAATCTGAAAAGGCTTCTCTCCTTTATAAGCACATCTGTGTTAGGCCAAATTTCCTTCATATAATTCAACCTAAAAAAAATTACAAAAATTGAATGCAGAAGCAAATATGAGAATCCAGCTTTATCCATTAAGTCAGACGTTAAAGAGACCTGCAAACACTCAAAATAATGCCACTCTTTGTTCTGCATTTTTGGGAACATACAGATATTTTCATTAAAATATGTTGTTTAAAATATAATAGGCTAGGGGCTAGGGATTTAGCTCAGTGGTTCCACTGCCTGCCCTGCAAGTGCAAGGACCGGAGTTCGATCCCCAGTATCAAAAAAAAAAAAAAAAAAAAAGAGGCTTATTGTTTTAATGTCTCAGTTTTAATTTCTAATATGGAAAACATCAATAGGCATAATCCATAAAAATAAAAGGTTTTGGGGGCCCCTCAATGATTTAAGGTGTAAAGCGGTCCTGAGACCAAAATGTTTCAAACTACTGCCCTAGAAAAATCTCTAAAAACTACTGCAGAGATGTACAGCTAAACAGTAAAGAAAATATAATATTTAAAAAGTATTCAATTTATCTAAAAGAATGCAGGTAAAAGGAACAGAGGGAAAACAAGAGGAGAGAGAGCAGAGAAGAGGAGAGGAGAGGAGAGAGAGAGGAGAGAGAGGAGAGAGGAGAGGAGAGCAGAGGGGAGGGCAGGTGAGGGGAGGGGAAGGGAGAAACAATTTAGGTGTCATCCTGAAATTTTCTCCTTTTTTCCTCCTTCCCACCTATCGCTCTCTCTCCTTCCCTTTCTTGCATTAATAGATCTAAAAATGTACCTTGTAGAGTTTTAATCTGTATTTCTTTTACTGTTTTACATATTTCCTCTATGGTCACATGTACTCTCTCGGTTCAATTTTCTATCTGTCCATTGCCTATTTATCAATATAGCAAAAAGCTTCAAAGCTTTTTCTACCAATATAATAAATAGTCTATATATTTAATCTTAATGTATGGCAGTGGAAAATCATTAAAAAATCTCTCTCTGCTTTTGTATTAGTCAAATAAGAGTAATATTAAAACAGTGTACAAACTAAGTATTCTGAAATTATAATTATCCTATTTCATCAAATCTAAAATGCCATTATTTTCTGTACCAGTAAGAGAGAAAAAAAATTCCACTTATAATTACAATTTTAAGATACTATCAATTGTAAGAAGTGTCACAATTCCAGAGATTTTAATTGGTAAATAAATGTGAGTCTTGGAATGGATGGAATATAACTGTTACATCATGTAGCTAATAACTGGACTAATTTCCAGTCAATCTCCTTTTCTCCTTTTCTCCTAGTGTATTTCTAACTCCTGGCTACCTAATTCTCTGTTTTGGCCATAACGAATATTTCAGCTGATTACTGTTACTAGTAAATTAGTTTTTTACTTAGGAATTAATAACAAAAGACACAAACACAGAAAGAACCGATGCCTTCCTACATTTGGATTCAATGGAATGGCTGTCACAGCTGCCAAAGAAACCAATGGCCATTTCCCTTGTTAAACATTTATTGGGAAAGTATATTATATTATCAGGCACTTAACTGTGAATTGGGGACATAAAGATAGAGAAAATTTGATAGAACTCTAATAGTTGTGGCATTCTAGTCAGTACTAAAGAATACACAAATTATCATTTGGTAGAGAGCAATGTAGGAACAAGTAAGAGGGGAATTTTTTTCTTTCTTTCTTTTTTTTTTTTTTTGCGGTACCAGGGAATCAAACTCAGGACCTTGTGCTTGTAAAGCAGGCACGGTGCCACTGAGCTAAATCCCTGGCCCCAAGGGGGGCATTTTTTAAAATTAAAATTCAAACAAGACCAATGAATGTAAAATAGTTACCCTATCTCTTATCATCATTCCTATCCATGAGACAGGCACCGTTACCAGGATAATGTGGATCTTTACAGAATTCTCTCTCTGTATAGACAAAGGTATGTATATATAAGATGCATGTGCCTCAAGAATTTCTTCATAAAATGAAGCCATCCTGGAGATGCATCTTTGCAACTTGCTCTTTTTGTTTAATGACCTATCATAGTCATCATTTCATATCAGTATACAAAGATCTCTTATTTTTACTAATTGCTACATTATTTTCCAATGTACGAACAGTATCATATTTTTAACAGCTTTTGAGACAGTTAAAATACAGTGAACTGCACATATTTAAGGTGTACAATTTGATTACGTTCTGATACATACAGGCACTTGTGAAACTATCACCATAATCAGGATAATGAGCATATCTGTCACCTTCAAAGGTTTTCTTGTGCTCCTTTGTGATTCCTCCCTCCCACTTCTTCCCTTCTCTCATCAGCTCCCCAAACCCACCTGCAATCACTGATCTGCAGTATGTCTCTAAAAATTAACTTGCATGTTCTAGACTAGCATAAGGAATATGCACAACAGTCATCCTTACCTGTGGTGATATGTTCTAAGGCCCCCAGTGGATGCCTGAAACTGTGGATGGTGCGTATTCTAATATATATCTCTTTGTGTCCCTATATACATACCTATGATAAAGTTTATACATTAAGCATAGCAACAGATCAACAACAGCTAATAATAAAACAACTGTGTTTAAAATATATGAATTATTGATGTCTGGAATTTTCCATTCAATATTTTTGGACAGCCTGGGGAAGTAGCTCCACAATAGAATGTTTGCCTAATGTGCAAGGCATTGGGTTTGATCCCCAACAACACAGGGAAGATCTATATCTATATCATCTATCTCTATCTCAATCTATCTATCTATCTTAGATAGATAGATAGATAGATAAATTTTTTGACCACAGTTGATGATGGGTACCTGAAACTGTGGATAAAGGGAGATTACTCTTTATTTCTAGCTCCTTCCGTTCAGCATAATAATTCTGAAACTCATCTCTCTTGTTCAGTACACCAATAGTAGGTACAGGTTTAATTTTTAAAGAAACTGCTAAGCTGTATTCCAAAGTGGTTATCACATGTTTTATCTCCACCTGCAGTGCCTGAGAGTTCCAGTTTCTCCACACCGTGGACAACACTTGGTATGCTCAGGATTTTGAATTTTAGCTATTCTAATTAGTGCGAATTGATGCATTTTTCTAATGACTAAAGATGCTGAGTATCTTTTCATGTGCTTATTTACCATCTGTGTATCTTCTTTGGTGAAGTGTCTGCTAAAATCTTTTGTTCATTTTTATTGGGTTGTTTTCTTACTGAATTTTAAGAACTTTAAAAAAATATAGTCTGATTATGAATTTTTTATCAGCAAAAAGAAACCATGGATACATATGACAACATGGATAAATCTCAAAATACTTATGCTGAGTCAAAAAGTCCACACAAAAAGAGAACACCAATTGTATGATTCCCTTTATATTATATTTTGGAAAATGTAAACTAATCTACAAGGCATTTTATGTTCTTCTCTTTCCTTTCTTCTTCCTTTTCTCTTATTTTGTACATATGATTTCCTTGACATTCTGCTTTTTCCAGAGGCCTTTTTATCTTTCCCTGTAAGTTCCATTTCAAAGGCTTG